>NC_139459.1:326524166-327887500 GCF_057233095.1 Heloderma suspectum | reverse complement strand
AAAATGAAAGAAGGGAAGCGAAAAGCAAGGGAGAAAGGGGAAGATATATCCAACTGAATGCAGAGTTCCAGAGAATAGCAAGGAGAGACAAGAAGGCCTTCTTAAATGAACAATGCAAAGAAATCGAGGAAAACAACAGAATGGGAAAGACTAGAGATCTCTTCAAGAAAATCGGAGATCTCAAGGGAACGTTTTGTGCAAAGACGGGCATGATAAAGGACAAAGAAGGCAGGGGCCTAACAGAAGCAGATGAGATGAAGAAGAGGTGGCAAGAATACACAGAAGAACTATACAGGAAAGATCTGAAAGTCCCTGATAGCCATGATAGTGCGCTCACTGAACTTGAGCCGGACATCCTAGAGAGTGAAGTCAAGTGGGCCTTAGGAAGCATTAGTAACAACAAAGCTAGCGGAGATGACAGTATTCCAGCTGAGCTATTTAAAATCCTAAAAGATGATGCTGTTAAAGTGCTGCACTCAATATGCCAACAAATTTGGAACACTCAACAATGGCCGCAAGACTGGAAAAGGTCAGTTTACATTCCAATTCCAAAGAAGGGCAACGCCAAAGAGTGTTCAAACTACCGCACAATTGCGCTCATTTCACATGCCAGCAAGGTGATGCTCAAAATCCTACAAGCTAGGCTTCAGCAGTATGCGAACCGAGAACTACCGGAAGTACAAGCGGGGTTTCGAAGAGGCAGAGGAACTAGAGATCAAATCGCTGTCAAGGGCTCCTTGGAGGGCTCTCTCAGTCTAATCCAGTAGCTAAGTCCAGACACAGACAAAGGGATTCCTTTCAAAGCTTTATTCTTCTTTTACAACTTAACAACTATACCGTTTGCAACTAGATCTGAGCAGCACAGTACCTATGCCCTAAGTTGGAACAGTTGGTCCCCGTTTGAAAGGGAATTACTGGCAGACCCCTGAACTTAAGGACTAGGGAGAGTCCCTCCCCTTTTCCCTTGGAGCCTCTGGGCGCAGCCGTTGTTTGCACGCCAACCTGGCACTTCGCTTCCTTTCCGCGCCCTCCATCTGGCGCCGCTCTCTGCGTCTGCGTCGCGCATCCACCAAGTCTGCTATCTGTGCTCGGTCACTCCCTGGACTGCTAACTAAACTAGGAATGCTGGTGGGAGGAATCTCTGTCAGCTGTTGGTCCTGGGAAAGAGGAGCGTGCTCCTCTCCCAGGAGCGACTGCTCTTCCTCAGAATCAGAACTACTCTGGGATTCTATGGGCTCAGTGTCCACCCTGACAATCGCCAACTTTTGCTGGATCATGGAGAAAGCAGGGGAATTCCAGAAAAAGTCTATTTCTGCTTCATTGACTACGCTAAAGCCTTGGATTGTGTGGATCACAACAAACTGTGGCAAATTCTTAAAGAGATGGGAGTACCAGACCACCTTACCTGTCTCCTGAGAAACCTGTACGAGGGTCAAGAAGCAACAGTAAGAACCAGACATGGAACAACCGAGTGGTTCAAAATTGGGAAAGGAGTACGACAAGGCTGCATATTGTCACCCTGCTTATTTAACTTATATGCAGAGTACATCATGAGAAACGCCGGGTTGGATGAATCAGAGGTAGGAATTAAGATTGCCAGGAGAATTATCAACAACCTCCGATATGCAGACGATACCACCCTAATGGCAGAAAGCGAAGAGGATCTAAAGAGCCTTTTGTTGAGGGTGAAACAGGAGAGTGCAAAAGCTGGTTTGAAACTCAACATTAAAAAAACGAAGATCATGGCATCTGGCCCCATCACTTCCTGGCATATAGAAGGGGAAGAAATGGAAGCAGTGACAGATTTTACTTTCTTGGGCTCCAAGATCACCGCAGATGGTGACTGTAGCCATGAAATTAAAAGATGCTTGCTCCTTGGGAGGAAAGCTATGGCAAACCTAGACAGCATAGTAAGAAGCAGAAACATCACCTTGCCGACAAAGGTCCGTCTAATCAAAGCTATGGTTTTCCCAGTAGCAATATATGGCTGTGAGAGCTGGACTATAAGGAAGGCTGAGCGCTGAAGAATTGATGCTTTCGAACTGTGGTGCTGGAGAAGACTCTTACGAGTCCCCAGAACTGCAAGGAGGTCAAATCAGTCCATCCTAAAGGAAATCAACCCTGAGTGCTCATTGGAAGGACAGATCCTGAAGCTGAAGCTCAAATATTTTGGCCTAATGCGAAGAGAAAACTCTCTGGAAAAGACCCAGATGCTGGGAAAGATTGAAGGCAAAAGGAGAAGGGGATGGCAGAGGATGAGATGGCTAGATAGTATCACCGATGCAATGAATATGAACTTGAGCACACTCCGGGAGAGAACGCAGGACAGGAAGGCCTGGCATGCTATGGTCCATGGGGTCACGAAGAGTCGGACACGACTGAACAACAACAACAAGATGAACAGTCTATCAGAAACGTGGTAACAATTTAGGACGCAATCCTATGCACGTTTAGATAGAAAGATGTCTTATAACTTCCAGCATTCCCCAGCCAGCCATGCTGGCTGGGGAATGCTGGGAGCTGTATGACTTTTTCTGTTTAAACATGCATAGGATTGCGCTCTTAGTTTACTAACTTCTAATCCTAGTTTACACCGAATGTATCACACTGATGTAATGTTAAATGTTAAACTGCAGTAGGTGAATTCAGACATTTTATTTTCAACAGGCATGCATTGCAGATGCAAGAATCAATCACACCTCTCACACGCAGTGCAAAAGTAAATTCCAAATTACTGACAAAGGGACATCAGCTATGGACAAATCCCAATCCTACAACCAACTCCAGAGTATACAGATCTTTACAACATAGGCAATATTCACACACGGATAAAGTAAAGACACTTAAATGCAAAGTCTCTATGGGAGGTGAAAAACAAATCAATTTTAACCTATCAACGTCTGAAGAAAGTCCTCTTATTTAAAAAGAACAAGATAACTGCTCCTTAAGAGCTTAAGAAGAGTATTTGTTAAAACGTGTACCATGTTACCTGCTAGCCCACAGCTGAGAAACTAAAGTTCACATATTAGGAAAAAGGTAGGTCCATATTGGGTAACAATATAACAATAACAGACACTGAAGTTATATTACATAAATGCATTTTTATTAAGCCGTTTTGTAGATATTTCAGGCTGATTCTGGTCTACCTGATATTTCTAGACAAGCCTCTAAAGTCATAAAAGAATCCTGTTTGCATATTACAGCAGCATAATAAAAATACTTCAAGGTGATCCAAACCAGATGTACCAGGTATAGGCCTGTATACTTTAAAGAGACATTATGGCTTTCTATGCCCAACTGTGGCACTGACAGGATTTGCACACAAGTTTAGATCACAGGTATACAATAAATTGCAACTGGGTCATGATGGAGTTAGGGAACAGTGAAGAGAAAGAGTTGCATTCTAGCACCGGTAGATTTGCTTAGTTTTCACTTACTAGAGGAGAAGCCCAGGCATCAAAGAGAGCTGTGTCATTCCACTTGTGCAATAAACTCCTTTCACCAACATCACTTCACACTTTGCAGAGTGCAAAGTTCACAACACTGATATTGTTGGCTCTCCCACTTGCTGGTTCTTGGCAACCATCATCTCTGCTTGGCTGTTCATTAATACGCAATCAGTACATTAAAGGCTTTGTTCTATGGCTCTAGACAGGGTGGTTGTGTGTGTGTTTTTAATACTCCATCCCCACTGGTGGAGTTCTCTTGAGTGAGACAAAGAACACTTTTTCCAGCTTTATTACTAGAAGCAAGCATAAAATTATAGACACTTGCACATGCCATTTAAACCAACCCTCGCAAAAATTACACCTCATGCTGAATCCAATTGGTCTGGACCTCCAACCTCCACTCTAACCAAAGATTTCTATAGCAGCACTCAACTGAACATTAGCTGTAGTTACGTGCTATGCCATATGTAGTTCTGCCCACTTTTATAGCAAATCCTTCCTGCTTTTAAAAGTTTGCACTCACGTAATGCTGTGACATAGTCACACTGCCTAATGGGTTCATAGCTGAAAGCTGAAGAGGCTGCAAAAATAAAAGCGGGTCTCTTGTTTGGTTCAGCCACGTGAGGGGACAAGTTATGAAACATTCGCCCATCAGCCCAGAAAATTTCAATGAGTCACAAGATACACAGGCCATTTTCTACCTCACATCTTATGAACAGTAAGTGGTATTTTTCAAAGGTTGATACTAACAACCAAAATGTTATACATTTTCAACAATAAAAACAGAGTTGCTCAAGGACATATCGTTTCCCAATTAAATTGATTAAGGCTACAGTAACATCTTTTTCAGTTTCCGTGTAGCACCTATGGGGGGGAATCATTAAATAGGTGTGAAAGCTCAAGATATACAGAACTTCCTAAATCTGGCCAGGAAAAGCAGTCAATTAAAAGGGCAGTACAAGAACATAATTAGAATATTTTCTTTAAAAATAGATTGGTGGTAGTTACTGATTCATTAAGAGTAACAATGAAATGTAGCATTTATATATGCTAAGCACTTCAAAGTACTTCACAAACATTCTCAATAATCCTCTCAACAATCCTGCTAAGTAGGCTAACATTAGCGTTCACATATTACAGAATGGGAGACCAAGGAACAGTGGTATGCTTATGGCCACTTAGACTTCCTAACCACAGTTCACACAACCACTGTTCTGAAAGGTCATACATTTTGAAAGTTTCCCTGCTGGAAGTTTAATTAACTATAGCCTCCGTTTGAAATAAGCCTCATGGTATCATTCTCACTTTGCTGAAAGCAGCCATCACTCTCCAGCTGAAGCACTTCCTTTCTGATCTCCAAGGAGCCTTGTAGCCAGGAAGGAAAAACAGCTAAGGCCTCCTAGACTTCATTTTAGCACTGGCTTTATCCATTTCAACTTTGTAGAAGTCTTGTTTCCATTTATATCTTAGCAGGGAAGGCTCCAAACCACAAGCGCCTTTGCCTTGTTTTCCAAGGATTAGCCCACCTTGCCTTTTCTATGCTATCAAGAGGTCAACTCAGATGCCAGCCTTCTGTGGGTGACTTACATATCTTGGAGAACTTAAGCTCTTGCACTGATTCCCATGCCAGTGCACAGCCCCCTGCCCCCCTAGATCTCTCAGCATACTTTCTACCTTCAAAGCATTCCTTAAAGCTATAGTTTATTGACAATAACCTGCCCCATAATATGCGTATTTCAAGAGGCTTTGAAGGGGTGGATGTGCATCCAGTACGCATAAAATCCGCCAAATCCACATCTGGCCATGACGTCCCATCTCACAGGACCACCACCTGCTCCTCCTCCTTTTGACATAATTAAACTCTGTGGGACAAACTTGTCTACAGCAGTTGCACTCAGAAAAGACTTCAAAACGCCCACCGTTTTGGCCCGAACAGATTAAACCCTACAATCTGTGGCACTCTCGTTTCAGACCAATTTCTGCTTTAAAAAGATGCAATGCTCAGGACATGTTTTCCACAGCTTCAGCTTTTGGGGCTTCTTGCTGACCTTCATAGCACAAACACATTATGAACCTTTTCCATCTCTCTGAAAAATGCCATGATCTGTTAAACATCTGGAGACGCCAAATGGAGAGATTACGTTAGATCAGCTAGCCAAACATGCATGTGCAGCACAGGGTCAGAAGAATAACAGCGCTTAAAACCAGAATGTATGCTTTGTATTTATAATTGATTTAAGAGATTTCACTCCAAACATGGACAGTGGGCTCACTCTTTGCTCAAAACAGTCATGTATGAACCACTAAATATTATAGCAACAGCAAACAGCAAGAAAAGAAAGAAAGCTGGAGACCTATTGGCAACACTGAATGGCTGGAGGGCCACATCCAATTTGCATACTATTTACATGAGCGCAATCGTATTTGAAAACCATTTCCATAAACATGACAGATGCCAAATACAGTCAGTAAGCGTGTTACAGTTTTTCTATGGCAAGATTATTTTGAAACCAGTCCCTCAAATAAAGCCCAGAGTCAGGGCATGAAGAATCAAATATGTGGTACAGAAATAATTAGGTCCAGAACAATTAATTTGGAAGACTCTGGTTTAACACGCTTCCTTAGCCCTGTTCAGGCATTCAATGTGGGTAGGAATTAAATGCATGAGGAGAAAGAGTGCTCCACCCACCATGGGCATTCCTGACACCCTCTACTCAATTGATCTAAAGTAGGGATGCTGGAGAAATTTGAGATGCATTAAAATGAGCTTGGATTTCTAAGAATCCAACTTGTGGAATCCACTGTGTCCGTGTGGTGTCTGTGGACTTTCGGATCTTTTTTACTTTCCCGAAATGTACACAAATTTATTCATACAAAAATACACATGTTTCTGTTGAGACTGGGAAATATAGGTAGGGAAAAGTTGAACAGAATGGGGGACAATATGTTAAATGTTATGTACTAACATAAATTACGTAAATTGTTGCAAACCCTCTTAAGGAATTGTGTATTTTTCCGCATAACAAAAACCCCCAAATTGGTCTGTGAACAGATGCCAGAACAAATGACACTACACAATCCACAAAATACACACAGGGTGGATTTCACAAAATCCGGGCATCCCTAGTCTAAAGAGAGCCTCCTGTATCTGTGAAAGCTCTCCACATGATCCTGAATGCTGGAAAATGTGTTCATCCTGAACAGTGAGAATTTTTCCAATCTTTTTTTCCAGTACATCCTGAACTTTGAGATTTTTATTTTTATTTTTTAACTTCAGATGAAAATTTGCATGCATGTTTGTGTACATGTCTCCTAACGCATACGTTTTGGTATTTTGCCTAATATACACATTTTCATAAGCAATTTTCCTAATATATGCATGGTTAGCATGTTGTCACTAATACACTCATTTTCGTGAGCATTTTCCCCTAATATACACATTTTTGTATACATTTTTTGACTGGAGAACTCCACTGCAAAATTCAGAAATGTGTGAATATTAACGGACAACTGATTTTCAGTTTGTATATTTGTTTGAAAGTGCAAAATTAGGTACATTCTCAATAAAATGTGACCTAATAAATTTCTCCCCATCCCTACCTGGGACAATCAGGGGAAAAGCCTTTGCATTTGTGGCACTCCATGGTTGGAATGTTTTCCCTAAGGAGGTTTGCCTGGCACCAAATGTAAAAGGTCTTAGTCACCAGGCATCTTTCTATTTACCCAGGCCTTTTAAAATCTTTAATACCTGAAATTATTATTGCAGCCTTCAGTGTTATTGTTTTATTTGTTCTGCTCTTTTAAATGTCATGTACTGTTTTTTATTGTAGCATTTAAATTTTATTTTTGTACGCCACCTTGGAAATTACAAGATTGGAAGGCAGGATAAAAATACCAAGATAAGCCATGATTTACATTCTGATATCTCAAACAGTATCTAGCATACAAAAATGGTGGAGTCAATTCAAGAAACTTCTGACTTGAGGCTCTCAGTGTCTCGACTCAAAATTATTCCAACAGTTTCAATTTGATGTTTTGCTACCACACACAAAATCTGTGAATATGCCTGAAACTGAAAGAGAGAGAGAGTCTTTAACAAGATTCTTTAAAATATGAGATTTCTAACTCCGCAAATGGTTACCAGATGTAAAGGAATTTGTAAATGATTCATCTATCATGATGATGAGTGTACAGACAATGAAATCTGGGTGAAGGCAATTTCAGAAAGTCTCTACTTTTTGAGAAGGGAAAATGGGGTGGGGGAAACGAAAGGAAAGGAAAAGCCTGGCTGATTGGTTTAGCTGAACAAACGTTTGTTTTCAATTATATTTCAGATTCCTCTAACAATAACTGTGTGGCGTCTGGCACCAACTCATCACAGCTTTTGAAGTGGTTCTTAACTTTTAAACAGAAAGGGAAGAAAAGGAGAGACAAGTCAATCAGCAATTTCAGCTTTTAAATCTCAACTTTTTCCACAAAACAAACATTACAGCAGCATTTGGACTTCCTAGCTAAAGATGTATACATAAAATGACAGAGAGAGAGAGAGGTGTTTCTTTTTTAAGACATATGTAAGCAGGTTGAGATCACAGGAAGAGGCTGTTCTTCCTAAAACTTTGAAAGAGCTGCCGAACTATGATATAGTGGCAGAAAGCAGGCACTAAACTTCAATCTGTTCAGGTACTGCAAAAGGTAGTTAAGCTCTATAGTACCATCACTCAAAATCATTCCCAAGACCATCAGAAGGGAGAAGCTAGCTCAACTTTACACACTATTCATCTGAACTGAAGAGGAACTTTATTTAATCTATTTCTGCCCTGCCTTTTAAGGCAAGGCCTTTACAATAAAAAATGATAAACACAAAACAATTCAACATGCATAATCAAAAACATCCGATTCAAAACATATAGTGGGGGGGAGGACCTCTGGAACACAATCCAGACCCATCCCCCAGGCCCGTTTTTATCAGAACCCGTCTCCATCATGAAACTGCACCTCCTCTGGCCAGGTCTCACCCCCTCCAGCCATCCCCAACAGACACGGCAGCAAGTGCCCCTGATCTGCCCAGCAGCCATATTCTCTGAGAGCAGTGGGGAGGAGAAAAGGAAAAAAGCAGCTGCAAGCTAGACCAGCCTCCTGTTGTCCCATGGTCAGAAGCATGGCCAGTCTTGAAGCAGCATGCAGGCAAAAAAGAAAAAAGCACCTGAGAGAGAAATTGGGGTGTTTCTGTATGTGCACGTCTGTGTGTGTATTCACACATTACTCATGTGTAAGGTCTTAGTATGTAGGAGCAGGAGAGGGGCTGTGCTTTTAGCACCATCGTCATGTGTCCATCCTCTGATGTCTACATGTTGAGTGCAGTTGTTTATAAAGGAACCTCAGTGCACAAACAGCTGCTCGCATGTAGGGGCTCTGTGCAATCAGAATACCTGACTGCAGGGGTGTCCCAATCATATGAAGCCCCTACACGTGAGGCGCTCCTTGAGCACTGATGCTCCTTTGCAAATAACCACACTCAGTGTGCAGATGTCAGGAGATGGATGCAAGATGTCTGGGGCAGGGCTAAAAGCGCGGGCCCACCCCTGTTTGAACACAATAAGACCCTACATGTGAGTAATACATGAACAGGGCCTGTATGTATGCTTTCGCCTCACCCACTTTGTGCTTTGACCCCACACATGGCCAGAGTGCAGACCCTCAACACTTTTCCCCAAATGCAGACCACCAGAGGAAAAAAGCTCCCTCTGCCTGAAATATACAGAGTCAGCAATAAGACTGATAAAAATCTTGACAGATTTTTTTTAAAAAACTCTTTTGGAACTGCTTTAAAGCCACAGGGGAGGGGGAGCAAGTGAAGTTCTCAAAGGAAAGAATTCCACAAGCATGGGACCACCTCCAAAAATGCCCTGTACCTGGGGCTGACAAACCTGACTAACCCTAGTGGTAGGACAGAGAGCAGGGCCCCTAAGGCCAATCTTAGGGCCTGGGCTGTTTCCTAAGGATGAAGGTGACCCTTCAGATAATCTTGTCCCAAACTGCTCAAGGCTTTAAAGGCTGGCGTTCGCACTTTAAACTAACCCCAGAAATGAATGGGTAATGAAACTAATGCACATTTTGTGCAATAGTGGCTGAATTCTGCACCAGCCAAGTTTGCAGACTGACTTTAAAGGCAGCCCCACACAGAGTGCATTGCCGTGGTCGAGTCCAGCTGTAACCAGCGTGCACATGTCTGAATAACTGAAACCCGGTCTGTTTCTTCCAGATAGGGTTGTAGTTGGTGGAGCAGCGTAAGTTGGTAAAAGGCACTCCTAGCTACTCAGGCCACCTGTGCCTCCATAGATAAAACGGGGCAGGATTACCAGCAGCGGCAGTGGCATGCCTGATTACATGCCCTAGTGGACACAAATCAGGGACTGTTCTGTCCAGGAGTTCAAAGGAAGGAGAGGAGGAAACCAATTGAAATTCTGTGCAAAACCAACAGCAATTAGTGACATGCTGCAGTCACCACTGTGGAAAGCAACCATACACATACAAAATAATGACTGTTGAAGTGAGCCTAAAAATGTCCCTGAAAAAACTGGCCTGGGACTGGAGAACAGAAGGGAAGCACACGCTGACTACTCTAAACAGCCAGGGGACCTAGGGCGACTGGGAGACCGCACTGCCTCCTTCCCAGGAACGACATCAAGCCAAGGGGGAAGCCAACCTGGTCCATCTATCAGCCGGAGAAGGAGCAGCTGCAGGGAGCTCACTTCCCCCTCTCTGCCAGAAAGAACACTTAGCTCCAACTAACAGCTGCTCCAGGACTGCAGAAGCAAAGGGAAGGAACTCCCTGGACCTATCCATCAGCCAAAGGAACAAGAGCCACCAATTGCTAGTCATGCAAGAACACCAGCAAGAAAGATCAGCCTGACCCTACCTATGTATAACTGCTCTCTTAAGAGTTCAGCACATGCTATGGTCTGAAGGAACTGATATCCTTCGTCTACTTTTTCCCTCCACTCCCTTACCCTTGTGCATCTTTAGTTTGTAAGCTTGGTGGCAGTGCCTTCTCTTTAACTCATGTGAGCCACTTCAGGAGACAATAATTGGGCAAAACTACATGAAAGAATGAAAACCGCACGCAGATTCTCTAGTAGAAGTTATGACCAAACTACTATTTCCCCTTCCCTTTCTCCCCAACAAATCTGTGAGCAAAATAACTTAGGGTGCAACCCCATGTATGTTTAGACAGAAAAAGCCCCTACAACTCCCAGCATGGCCAGCCCTACTATTATATAGAGGAAAGCAGTTGCCTCAAGTGGGGGATGCTGGAGGATATGGGGAGGAAGCAGCAACACCTCCCACATCCCACCTCCTGTTGTTCCTCCTTAGCCCCACAGTCATTCTCTCTTGAAGGAGAGCATACATCTGGTGTATGCTCCATGATCTGCCCTGTGCTCCTTAAACTAGCTTGCTACCCTCAGGTACAGTGACCTTTCCATAGTGTTGTAGATTCAACTGCCAGTCTAGCTGACTTCTATATGTGAAATGGGGGGGGGGGCAGAGCGAGAAAGAGACAGACAGACAGACAGACAGAGAATGAATCTTGTCCTCCACCTCAACCAGCACAGTGTCTTTGGCCAGCCCTGCCATGAGTAGAAAAAACTATCCAACGGACAATGGTGCATGCCGAATTCTTAAATCTTTAGCGTGCTCCTGCAATTAGCTTACATGGCTATAGAGTGAATCCATAGTTGAAGTGAAATGTGAATTTAGGATAGCCACGACCAAATTCAGCACTCCAGTCAATGGCTCTTGAGCCAAGCCAACTCACCATAATCCATTCAGGAAGTATGCAGAAACCGAAAATCCAGGCATTCTTCTCAGAATACTAAACTTTTGCCCGGCAAACACAACCTCTCTACTTAAGAAATGCTTGCACTATGGGAAAAGGAAACCATACCATTTCTCTGAAATGGCTTCAAAGTAAAGTCCCGCCTTTTAAAATATAGGGGAGAAATAAAAATGTACAAATGAGGATCATTTTCTGTTTAGCAAGAGGACTTCACAAGCAGCTGAAACTGAAATATCACCCAAAAATCACATTTTCCCAGCTGGGTTTCCCTACCACGCCAGGAAAACCTTGTGTGCCTTGCAAGGCTGGTGGGCTTGGCATGAACCATTCTATGGAGAGGCAAGTTTGCAATGGACTAATAGGAACTTGCTTCCCAAATGTTCACTTTCATGGCTCAGGTTTTTCACTAATTCCTCCAAAGACAGCTTTATATTTGAGGGAGTACTTTCTCTTTTTCTTCCAACAACTCTCCTTAATTCAGTATAAAGATCAGCTTTCTCCTCAATATACTAAAGATCACAGTCTTGCACTGTGTCAACAAACAGTAATTACCATCCCCTGGTTCTGTATTTGCATTCACTAAGTACCTTTCCAAACAACAGAAAAGCAATGGCTTCTTCTCCCACTATACTAGTAATAAGACCAAATCTTGCATAATAGGGGAACATTCTATCACCACAAGATAGATATTACAAAAGATGCTTTAAAAGTATCACCTGCTTTTTACTGAACCTTATTTGTTTTAAATAAGGCAATCTATATACTCCAGTGGTAGAAATGAGGAATGTACAACCTAGAATTATTTTTAGATAGAAAAGATTTACAAAAATGTGGCAGATTGCAATCAAGGAAAGGGGTAGCATGTTCTCTAGATTCTCCCCCTTAAGAGAAAAGTAGGTGATTAATTTTTAAAATCTTTCTTTAAAGTTTATAGGAAAACATTCAGCATTACTTTGGGGGAAGAGAAAAAGTGTTGCTCGCTGCACTAACCAAAAGATGTGTTGCACAACTATTTCCCATACTATGTTCAAAAGTGCAACAGATACACTAGGTAGGGTGGGGGAAAGATATTCAGTTTTCCCAACAAAAACATATAATGATTAAATGCTGGGAAAATTCAGTTTCCCCACAAATTCACTGGCTAAAGTACAGACACTCCCGCAGATGACCAAATATCTGCTGCACATTTATTATGCAATAACACAATTATCTTGAAAGGCTATAATATGGACTAGATTCCACAATCTGTCCACAAGGATGCATTTCAAAGGTGACAAATCCACCAGTTTACTAACTCTTTAACTACAGTAACTGCAAGTTTGGCAGTCTGATTAAAGGAACTTTAAAAAGTTCCTATTGAGGTTTAATCCAAGCCTTGGAATTCATTTTCAGCCCTGGAAGATACAATATGAGATAGTAATGAAGAATAGGACCTCTGAGGAAGTACAGGTTCTTTGGGCCTGCAGTACATATGGGCCCTGCTTTACACACATGCATATGCCCAAGAAGGTGACATGTTTCATTCACCTTGCCTTGAAAGATCTAAACTCAGCCTCCAGCTCTGTGTAGGAACAGGAAGTGCAATTCTGTACATGATGTGACTTATGAAGAGGAGATATAATTACTCAGTAGTAAAAGTTTAAAAGGAGGGAACTTTTCTATTCTGGTTTGGATTTGTTCTCTATGGACTGAGATCTAACCAGCAACGTGCTATGTGGCTCTTCCAAAACAAACATATTACATGATGGGGGTAGTAATGTTCCTGCTTTGCAGCTGACATGCTCCAGTAGCCACAAAGCCACCCAAACAAGTGGAAGCAAAGGAATTCTGTGCTGGAAGTCTGGAAAAATAAACAGATCCCACACAAGTCGAGAGAGGAAAATGTTCTGAGGAAATCTGGGATACAGCAGACAAACAACATTTACCAAACAGCATTTCAGAGCACATTTCCATTTTTAAAAAAAATCCAATTCCAAAGCGACACTGGCTCATCACATCACAAAACACACACCACCACCACTCCTTAGCTTGATTTCTGGAGGGGAAAAGACTGCACTGAAGCAAGCTGCTGGTCAAAAGAATTCATGCCAATACTACAGTATTTTTACACCTCAATCTTAAACACCTTTACTTGAGAATAAATTCTGTTGATTTCAACTTACTCCATGTAACCACTCTAAGGCCTGCGCCTGGTGGGACATTAGGCGCCAACAGAGGATTTCCTCTCAATGCAAGTAGTACCTTCAGAGGAGGGATTGTCCTCATGACAGCAGCACTGGAAGAAAGGGTGACAGCAGCACCGGAAGGAAGGGTTACATTCCCCCTTCCCACCTACTGCAATCCAACAATTCAGTCCATCCCACACTCCTATGCTATTTGCATTTTTTAAAATCTGCACATTAAATATGAGTGTCAAGGGCTCCTTGGAGGCCTCTCTCAGTCTAATCCAGTAGCCAAGTCCAGACACAGACAAAGGGATTCTTTTCAAAGCTTTATTCCTCTTTTACAACTTAACAACTCTACAGTTAGCAACTAGATATGAGCAGCAGAGTACCTATGCCCTAGGTTGGAACAGTTGGTCCCCGTTTGAAAGGGAATTACTGGCAGACCCTGAACTTAAGGGCTAGGAAGAGTCCCTCCCCTTTTCCCTTGGATCCTCTGGGCGCAACCGTTGTTTGCGCGCCAATCGGGCACTACGCCTCCTTTCTGCGCCCTCCATTTGGCGCCGCTCTCTGCATCGGCGTCGCGCATCCAGCAAGTCTGCTTCCCGCGCTCTGTCACTCCCAGGACTGCTATCTAAGCTAGGAATGCCGGTAGGAGGAATCTGTCAGCTGTTGGCCCTGGGAAGGATGAGCGCGCTCCTCTCCCAGGTGCGACTCCTCTTCCTCAGAATCAGAACTACTCTGGGATTCTATGGGCTCAGTGTCCACCCTGACAATGAGACACATTTAATGCTGCATCTAGTCTGGTCATAAGAATCAGACCAAGGGCCTATTTAGTCCAGCCTTCTGTTCCCGCAGTGGTCAACCAGATGCCTGTGGGAAGCCCATGATAACATGAGTGGACATGAATGCAGTAACACCCTTTCAGTCGTGTTCCCCTGCAACTGGTATACAAAGGCATTCTGCCCTCGATGCTGGAATATATAGCCATCATGGCTAGTAGCCATTGATAGCCTTAACCTCCATGGTGTTTAGTCTGTGAAGGATGTTCTGGTGGTGTTTCTTACACAAACAACAGACAGCTTCTCCAGACTAGGCCACCATGTTCTAGGCTGCTTGAAACTGCCTCTGCATGGCACCTCCTCCATATGGAAAGCCACTTAACATGCACCAGTTCACTACTGAGGTTGGTCCATCTTACCAAGTTTTTACCTGCACTACCACAAGTTGTCTTTGTAATACAAAGGGCTGATGGCTTGCTCATTTTTAAGGAGGGGAAGAGAGAGATGTTCACATTCAAAGGATTCCGCAGCCACCAGCAGATTCTTCAGTAGACCATGCAGATTACTACATACTATATTAATAGTGAATACACTATGGGATGGATCCAGACTTAAATCATGCTTTGAGCAGACCCACTGAAATCAAGGGGACTCAAGTTAGTTATGAGTAACTTATCCAACTGATTTCAACAGGTCTACTCTAAGCATGTCTAAGTCTGGATTCAACTCTACGTTAATAAAGAATGATAATTGTAAAGAGGAACTAGGTCCTGAAGTGATGGAACAGATGGACGTTTCCAAAGCAATAAGAGGTCACAATAATTCAGGAAGCCATAGAGGAAGCAATCGAAAATTATTAGACAAAGGAACTTCCCCACAACACTTCCATGAATTCAGAGATGAAGGAGGAGTCCATACACTGAATGTTTTTCATAATGCTAAATATGCCATTTAAATAGCCCATTGGCAAGCACTTGTTGCTTTCTTTAAATTCTGTCAAGCTGGGAAGGGCCCAACAATAGGACACATGGTTTGCGTGCAAAAAAAGCCCTAGGTTCAATCACTGGCACCACTACCTGTAAGCCAGAAATGTTTAGCAATAGGGAAGGGGAGAGAAAAAAGTAATGAGGGTAAGTGGCTTATTAAAAACCCATACAAATGCTGTTACATACTGCTAAACCAACAAAGCTAACCTATCAGGGCTGTGTACACATAGTGGCAGCATTTGGTGGCAAATAGTGGCTTAATTAAGCCAGGATTTGCAGGGAAACTTGCCACACACGAGCCACTTCGTTTTCAGCAACATCCTACAAACACCCCATTCATAGGTTGTTAGTGTCTGAACCTGGACACTTTGGGTTATTTGTTGGTTAAGCCACCCAAAGTTAACCTAACAAATCATAGGTTAACTTTGGGTTGTTTAATCCATGAACACCTCAAAATGTCCAGGTTTGGACGTCACGTTAACAAACTATGAATGGGGCTTTTGTAGGCTGTTGCTGAAAACTGGAAACAGTTCACACACAGCACACGTCCCCACAAATCGTGGGTTAATTAATGCCAAATGCCGCCATTATGTGAGAATCAGGTCATTCAGAATTGTTCATAGAGATGAGCACTGAGGCTGCTGGTTAAGTCTTCTAGCGATCTTCTCCTGCTGCCATACCCCTCCTGGAAGACTCCTTTTCAGAGGAGGAGCTAGAGCTCTCAGAGACAAACAACACTGACAAACAGCTCATGCCAGAAGACTAGGAGGAGCCTGGGCTCTTGGGAAATATGGCCCCGAGTCTATCCCTGCAAGACGAGGCAAATGCTGAGACAGGGGCCGAGCAACTTGCTAGCACCTAAGAGCAGTGGTGTCTGGAGGCAGGCCAGAACAACCCCTGTGAGATGGAGTGCCCATTTACAAAGGAAAGTTCCTCATGAGTAAAGGATTTCTCATGAGTAGGGCTCTCCTCTTGAGGACTTCTTCCAGAAGTCTCTGATGTGCTGCAGCAGAGTCCTGGGTACTCCTCTGGAAGCTCCAGTTTATGAGCTCTCAGTTGAGATCTGCTGATTGCTGGAACACCTATATTTCAGCTCTCAGTATCTTGAAACCTTCCTTTTCCTTGGAGTGATCTCTTATGCTGCTGAATCCTCATCTCTTGATAAGGGCCTGCTTTTGGACTGCCCTTTTCCCTGCACTGGTAATGCTGTGCTTTACTTACTGATTTTGCTAGGTGGACTTACCCCTAGTTTGCTCCAGGAGTGAGCTTGAACCAGCCAAAATAGGGCCCGGGGGGGGGGGGGAACCAGCCTGCATCTTCAAAAGCATCAGATGGACAAACATGGAACCCTCCTTGCTTACCAATGCTTATAACCTAGCTCCAAGTGGGGAGGGGGTCACCAGCCTCCTGAAGTTCCCCTGGGGACAACAACCAGCCAGTTGCTTTATTCAAGTGAAGGCATATCATGCAGTGATCAGGAAGAAAGGCAGCAGCACTGGCCCCTCCCCCAGCTTCCTGTCCCCAGGCTGGCTCCATCCTCAGTGTCCACACACTGAGCAGCCCTGATCCCTGTGTGACACCCCTTCACTTAGGTCAGGAGCAAAGGAAATTATAGGAGAACACCAGTCATATCCATCAGTGTCATTTCACAAGCACAAATGACGGCAAGCTAGCAGAAATCAAGTTCTGAACTATACATGGGGGGAAATCCAACTAAAGTTATGGTTGCACAACTGCTTCTAGATCTTCAGAAGTGCATTTGGTGGCAATGCAAAAGAGGGCTTCTCGGTGGCCACTCCCAGGCTGTGGAACTCCCTGCAAGGGAGGCTTGGTTTGCTCCCACTCTGCTGTCCTTCCACCAGCAGGCAGAGACCTTTTTGTTCAAGCAGGCCTTTGGTGTGCAAGTGGGCCTACTGGACTGGATATTGTTTTTCTTCTTTTATTGTTGTGCTTTTAACTGCACTTTAATATGCAAACTGTGCTTTTGCTTTATTATTGTTAAATCAAGTTTTATTTATGATTATGAACCTAAGATTATTATTTATTTGATTTGTACCCCCCAAGAAAAATGGCACTTGGGGCGGTTTACAAAGTGGTCCGCTAGCACTTGTGCAACAGGAAAAGGTAGCGGAGCTCTAATAGCACAGCAACTTCTTCCACTAATGGTACACTGGATTTTGGCCAAAGGAAGCTGCCTTATATCAAGTCAGGACACTGATTCATCGAGCTCAATATTGTTGACACTGACTGGAAGCAGCTCTCTAGGGCTTCAGCCAGAGATCTGTTCCCGCTCTACCTGAAGATGCCTGGGATTGAACCTGGGCCGTTCTGCATCTAAAGCCTGTGCTATACCACTGAGCCACAGCCCTTCTCAGTAAATGCTATATTAGGCATATTTTGAGCCAATTGCTGGTACAACCTCTATATGTTATATTATTAGAACCTTAGTCTCTAGCTGCTATTGGAACTATGTCATAGTATATGGAAACCTTGTCCATTATCACATTAAAAAGGTAAAGGTGTCCCCAACCAGTCCTGTCCGACTCTAGGGTGTGGTGCTCATCTCCATTTCTAAGCCGAAGAGCCAGCGCTGTCCGAAGACGCTTCCATGGTCATGTGGCCGGCGTGAACACCGAGGTGCATGGAACGCTGTTACCTTTCCTGCCGAAGCAGTACCTATTTATCTACTTGCAATTTCTTGCTTTCGAACTGCTAGGTTGGCAGGAGTTGGGACTGAAGATGGGAGCTCAATCCGTCACGCGGCACTCAGGTCTCGAACTGCTGTCCTGCCGACCTTCCGGTCTGCAGTTCAGCGTCTTAACCACTAAGCCACCACGGCCTCTATTATCTCATTAGTCCCAGATAACTAAGACACTGGCTATCCTAGGTAGCTAAAACACTAGCTATCCTAGGCTATCCATCTCTAAAAATGGAGCTCTGCTTCCCAGGATTACTCATTTTGCACTATAATGGCAGTTACTACAGGCAAGCAGCCTATGGGGCAACAACTTTCTACCCGTCAGTAACAGTGGCAAAGTGTCAGTGCAAAGGCTGTACCAGATGGAATAAGGTGGTGAGGGAAGGATGAATTTGCCCAAAATGTTTATTTTTAATACAGTAACAGCACATGTTCTTAAACATTCATGTATAGTTTTCATATAAAAGTACTGGCTAACACCTTTGAGAGGGAAGTATTATTTCTGCCTGCCAGGAAGTCATTTATTTTAACCTGGAAGCCCAGCCCAATTCTAAATAGGGTGGAATGAGCTGCAGTTACTGAGTGGGGAAGGAAAGGAAAGGCATTCTTCATATGCTCAGAGGCATTCATGTCATATACTTCCTCATGTATTACATGAGGCAATGAAAGGTGTATCTGGATTACTCTTTGTACATCCTGACTTACCATAAGCTGTGCATGGAAGTCTAAAACCACACGGATTGATAAGACTCAGTGTTGGAAGGGACTTTGGAGGACACCCAGTTCAACCCCTTGCTCGATCTGCAATATAGGATGCAGCTACAGCATCCTTGACAGATGGCTGCCCAGCCTCTGTTTACATCCAGCAAAGGTAAGCCTACCACCTCCCAAGGCAGTCTGTTACACTGTTGAACAGTGCTTACTATTAGGAGGTTTCTCCTAACGTTTAGCTGAAATTTGCTCCCCTGCAATTTCCACCCACTGGTTCTAGTCCTGCTCTCTAGAGCAGCAAAAACAAGTCTGCTCCAGCTTCTGCATGACAGCCCTTCAAGTATTTGAAGATAGCAATCATATCTCCCCTTAATCTTCTCCTTTCTAGGATAAACATACCCAGCTTTTGCAACTATTCCTCAAAGGACATGATTGTTTCCAGACTCCTCACCATCCTGGTCGCCCTCCTCTGGACGTGCTCCAGTTTGCTGACATCCTTCTTATAATGCAGCACCCAGAAGCAGACGCGGCTTCTGAGCTGATCCTGCCATTACCCCCGTGCCACTTAGGAACAGCCGCTGTTTCAAATGGCTTGAGAAATGTTCCAGCTTCACTTGAAGCTCCGCTGCCCTCTGCAGAGTTACGTTACGCAATAGCCAGGAGACAATTTCCACCCATACCACTCATGAAAACTTGCACGTGCGAAAAAAATTTAATCAATTTGACATCCATGGAAGTTGGGCTGGACGGCTTGGTTCATGTCATTTAGTGCTTTAGTTGTGTATTCTACAACAGCATGAAGGCAGTCCTCTGCTGGCCAATAAAATTAAGTGATCCAAGGCAAAACAAAGTCATGGAGGCTATGCAAGGCCAACCTTGGTACATTATGTTTCTGAACTACAGCTTCTAAATGAAGAGAACTGTGTGCCTTATTGTTGGACAACATCCATGTGTGCTTAAACTGTAGATATTAAGGCACAATCCAAAGGAAATCTGCTGTTTAATTTTATTTCCCCCATTCCCCCAAAAATGTAACTGCACTTGCTTATTTAAATCTTTTCTTCCTCTATCAGAGAACATCCTTCTATTGTTTTAAGATTGCCCAGATATGAATACCACAAACACATGACTAGCTACAAAGACAGAGTCTGGCAAAAGTTTCAAAGAATATTATGTGTTTTGCTTACAGTTTCTGGAATTTAACAACTCTTCCTGTATGGTCAGAACAAATGAAATACAAGTACTTGTCGAGTCAGAACCAATGGCTTTTAGCAACATTTAAAAAAAGATACTATGACACAGGCGGAATTTATATTGCTTTAGGCAGTGTTTGAATTGAGACCTGCTATCTTGCATAACTCCAAGAGAATAAGAGAGGTAAACATGATCCAAATTACTTGAGGAAGCCCTGATCAAAGCACTATCCTCTGGAGGAGAACAGCAAAATCATCACCAGAATGAAAGACTGGACCATAATAAAATAGTAACATAGGATGGCACAGATTATGGCATTTATAATAGCAAAAATCTACAAAACTGGATTTTGATAAAGCCATCTTACACCTTGCTATGCATACAGAAATTAACAAAAAAAAGCAATTATCTGTCAACAGCCAGTCACTTTTGAAATCTTGCAAGTAGGAAATCTGAGGTTTGTGAACTCTCATACTCCCTCCGACTTCTCATAGCATGTAAGTGGGAGAAAGGAATGCAGAAACACTAGCGTAGAATACAGATGTGACCATAGCCCTATTCAGACGTTCTGTTTTAGGGAATAATCAATACATCAGGGAGGAGAGCAAGAATGAACACGCTAGTTCCACACGCTGTCCTCTACATGTTGAGGGTGCACTTCTACAGCAGAGAGCCTTTTGTATCTGTGGAGGGCCCTCACATGATTTAGAAACCTAGAAAACTAGGATTCTAAATCGGAAGGCGAGCATACAGAGACATGAAAAGGCTCCCCACTGCCAACAGTCAATCTCAACCTATGGAGAGTGATGAGGACAGGGGACCAGAGCTAGCATATAGAATGCCTGAATAGGGCTCATATAACCACACATTCCACCACAAATCTGCACTTCATGGTGGCAAAATCTTGCTCATTACTTGTCATGATGACAGAAGCCCTTTCTTGTTTAAGGGGAAGCAGAGGCCTGCAGCAGTCCTCCAGTCCATATACTGGAGTTCAAAAACTGAAAGGACTCTTAGGAGCATAGGCTTCCATATATGCCCTGGAACCCTAATTGCAGGGGTGCCAGATCATGTGGACGTTTCCGCGTGAAGGCTTCCCCTCTCTAAATATCCATGCTCAATGTTCAGACATGGGAGGGAGGTGGAAGGTGTCAGGGCAGGGGCAGCAGCTCAACCCTACTTCCCTTGGATCATGTGGCAGAATCATACATAATAATGTGTGAAGCAGGTTATGGTTACCTGAACTAACAGACGTCAACCCACAGTAATTTGCTCATATGTATGGGCTTTGTAACCCCTCAGACCACTCTAATTTGTTCCATTCTCATCCTGCAACCTCTGCCCTGGTGGTTTTAAGTTGCTACAATTGGCAAGTAAAAGAGAAGAAAGCTGGTTATCTAAGGGACAGATATTAAGATGTGCAGGAGGGGGCCTTTTGAGGGCACTATTACCCATGGAGACCCATTTGTCAGGCATGCATGAAATGGATTTCTCCTGTATTGTTCCCAAATTCTTGAATGCACTCCCTCAAGAGCTATGATTGGTCCCACTCTGTTGGCTTTTAGAAAAGGTGTGAAGATGCATCTTTTTAATCTTGCCTTTTAAATTATGTAATTGTTTTAAAAACATTAGAACGTTAAGGGAGCAATTCTGGACATTGGATTGTTCTGTTTCTGCACTCCCAAGTCACAAACAGGGCTCCAACCTCAGAGCCCGGAAACCGTGCTCCCTGCCATCTCCCTCTCACAGCCAGCATGGTTCTGGCTACATCTCCACTCCACTCAGACTGGGAGACAGGAAAAGGGGGGCGTTCCCAGGGGTGGGGCAGGGAGGAGACTGGAGCAGCAGCCATACAATGTTTCCTACGGCTACCCCAGCCTCCTCCTCTCCCCCTCCACAGCGCTGCTGCTAGATGGGCGAAATTGCCCATCTAGCAGAAATGCAGGGTGGCTGCAGAGTGGAGGCAAAGATCATCTCCACACTCCAGCCACCCCACACTGGATACTTGGCAGCCTCCAAGTTCGGAGCCTGCCAACTATCTTCATGGGATTGTGCCCTATATGTTCTTTTCATAGTTTAAGGTGTTGCTGTTGTTATTATCATTATCCATTGCTGTGCACCACCTTGATGGCTTTTTAGCAAATACGGCAGCATATAAACGTTAAAATAAATCAATGGAAGTCAGCCATGCATGCATCCCACTAAGTTTATTCAAGTTTCTGTTTTGGAATGATAAATTTAGAGATAATGTTCACTTGTTTTCACTGATCTGAATTTTTGTTGTTGAAAGATATGTACACATGTATTGGGTGAGTCTTTATGTTGATTTTTAAATTTTATTTTATATGATTAAATACAGACCAAAAAAAGGAACTTTAAAATGCAATCCTATGCATCTTTACACAGAAAAATTGATACCACTCCCAGCATTCCCCGAACAACATGGCTGTCTGGAGTTGTAAGACTTTTTTCTATCTAAACATTTATAGGATTGCGCTCCAAGTCTTATTTTGTTGCACTTTATATATCAAAGGGTTACACCCATATATTGGTAGCTTACGCTTTTAAAAAAATGACAATAGTGATAGAAATGGAGAAAAATAACTAAAATTAGAACAAAAACATGGGAAGCTTTGAAAAACAACAACACAGTGGCATCCCTTGGGTGGTGGAAAACTAATTGGGAAGAAATTTTTAATTGTGCACCCAGACTCAGTCACGCATCCCAGAAAGGATACTACAGGGCTTGAGAAGATAATGTTAAAGCATCCTTTCTGCAAAGGTTTGCAAAATTGGTATTTCAGGATATTTGGTGAATCAGCCTATTTGATTCACCAAAACAACTGCTAACATCCATCACTTACTGCTGCCACCACTTCCCTAGATGTGGGAACAGCAATGACTCAAAAAAAGGTTTTGTTGTTTATTCGTTCAGTCACTTCCGACTCTTTGTGACTTCATGGACCAGCCCACGCCAGAGCTTCCTGTCGGCCATCACCACCCCCAGCTCCCCCAAGGTCGAGTCCGTCACCTCCAGAATCATGAAAATAATGATGTGAGCCCAATAGTGGAGTGAACTAAAGCATATTTAGAGTTATTCTTTATCAAACATCCAATTTTCAAAGAGAATGGCAAACGATTTTTGAAACTCAACTATGGTGTTTTGAAAGCAGTTTGTGATATTGCATTGGGGATATTGCATTAAATGGTCAAAGTAAGAGTAGTCAAAGAATTCCACTGGGCTAATACAAGCTCCTTGCGTGGGCCTACGCAGCTCTTTGGACCCCAGCAACAGTGTGTTGCTCATATACTCTCATGCTGATGGAAGAGTTCTCCACAATGCAAACACTTATGTACGTAGAAGAATAGAGAAACAGGTAGAGCTCATGCTCTGAATGCAGAAGGTCACCGGTTCCATCTTAGTATCTTCTGGTAGGGTTGGAAATATTCCTGCCTTAAACCCTGGGAAGCTGCTGCCAGGCAATGTCAACTTTACTGGGCTAGATGAACCCCTCTACTCAGCACTGGTTAGGCCTCATCTGGAGTACTGTGTCCAGTTCTAGACACCACACTTTAAGAAGGATGCAGACAAACTGGAGAGGGTTCAGAGGAGGGCAACAAAGATGATCAGGGGACTGGAAACAAAGCCCTGTGAAGACAGACTGAAAGAACTGGGCATGTTTAGCTTTGAGAAGAGAAGACTGAAGGGAGATATGATAGCACTCTTTAAGTACTTGAAAGGTTGTCACAGAGAGGAAGGCCAGGATCTCTTCTCGATCATGCCAGAGTGCAGGACACGGAATAATGGGCTCAAGTCACAGGAAGCCAGATTCCGGCTGAACATCAGGAAAAACTTCCTGACTGTTAGAGCAATACGACAATGGAACCAATTCCCTAGGGAGGTGGTGGGCTCTCCCACACTGGAGGCGTTCAAGATGAGGCTGGACAGCCATCTGTCAGGGATGCTTTGACTTGGATTCCTGCATTGAGCAGGGGGTTGGACTCGATGGTCTTATAGGCCCCCTTCCAACCCTACTATTCTATTATTCTGGCTCAGTATAAGGAAGGTTCCTTATTAGAAATGTTCCTAATTTTATTATCTCACTTATTATGGCAAGGGGACAAGTTCAGGTGCGAAGGTGGACAAAACTCAATTTGCAAGACCATGAAGAAGGGATGGGAGGCCATGCTCAACCTTAATTGACTTGAATTCAGTACTGCACACATTCTTCAATCTGCCTGCAAACTTCACTGGATACAAGTTCATCAAATCAAGTGCAATTTGCAAGGTTCACAATAGATCCTTATTCTGTTTTGTTTTAAGCAAGGATGATCAACACAGTTCGAAAGTTCTTTGCAAATGAACAGTTTAAAATTTACACAGCTGACTACAGCCTCAAGGGACCTATACACATAGATACCAGGTATTTTTAATCAGCCTACAATACCAACCCAATGCTCCCACCCCGCCTCCCAGTAGATTCAGTCATTTATTCCCACCAACAAAAAAAGTCAGGCCATTTAAAAGTAAAGTTGTGCAAGACAAGTCAGCTTTCAGTGGTTCAGACCATCTGGGCTGCACACTAAATTCCACCCAACGCCAGTTTTCTTCTATTTTTCCTGAGCTGGCCAATGAAACCAGCTTCTCATACACATACGAGAAGGATGAAGCAGCAGTGTTTGGACAACTGGAAGACATTTGAGGGGTTATATTTCACAGGGCCTCCAACCAGGCTAGTTTCCTATGATATCCATTTTATTATCCCTGATAGCATTTGCAGGCCAGCAGCTCCCTAATCTGTTATATCTTCCACTGCCTCTTCTCTGCGGCAGGAAACTAAGAGGGGTGAATCTGACTGTCCATGCAACTGCCACCCTGGAATGCTAAACAAGCAAAAGGGAAAAGACGCTGAGCATCTTTACTAACAGGAACAGGTATAGTTGCACCAAGAGTGAGAATTGCAAAAGGCTAGACCTTTTTTTTTTAATCCCCAATTTAAAAACACAAAAACTACCACTCCAGCTCTGTAATACCACAAAACCAGATACCTTAAATATAACCCACCTGCATCTAAAAACCTCTATCAAAAGGGATCATAGCAATGAAAATAGAAGAGCAATTTCATTGCTCTCATTTATCCCCACAAGCCTGTGATGTTGGGTCATAAATAGCCACATTAATATCCTGTGGGGAATCGAGGAAAATTTACTTTCTTACATTTCTAGCCCACCCATTCTCCAAGGAGTTTGGACTGGTATTGTGACTGCTATCCTATCTCATGCTAACAAGCCTAGGCTAAGAGATAGCGCCTGGCCCAAGGAGACTTGGTCATGCTTACACTTCTCTAGGTTTCAATAAGCAAGCCCATGGTTAAAACCAATTTGAACCCAGTCCCTGTTCTCTCCAGGCCAAGTGCAATGCCGTAGCCAGTGGATCTGTTTGATCTTTTCATGTAATCCAACAGAATGCTCAAATGGAACAAATTCAGCACCATGCTCAGTTATCACTACTATGTCTTGCACTGGGGTGAAATGCTTGGGGCAGGAACAGTTCTTCAATGCGCTTGGGCAGGGCATAACTACAACGAAGCACATGACCATAGAGAAATATCATTTGCAGTGGAATAACTCAAGGCACATTAACAATTCATAATGGATCCACTTCTCGCTATCACTGAACTGTATGTTTCTTTAGCACTGAAACTATTTGCATTTTATCTGAAGAAGCTTATTAAAGAACAGGCCCATTGGCTCACCATGCACGATTTTCACTACACAACTGCATTTAGAAGTGTTGGCTACACTCTTCCAATACAGATTTTCCTACACTTAACAAGGATTGCAACTATTACATTATGCACATTACGACTTGCCCTATTTTCTCTACCTATGCAAGTTGTAGATAGGGATAGATCTGTGCCAATAACACAAAAAAGCTTGGTGATAAAACCCAGACAGCAATATCCAATACCATGGCGGTGCTCCCTTTTGCCCCACTGAGCCAGTGAGACCCACCGCTTGCATAACGGGGAACTAGCGGTTCAAAATGTAACCCCGCAAACAAGCAGAAATACTTGTTTCCTGATTGGAACAAGTCAGCGAAGCTTCCTTCTGCAAACTTCGCTGAAGAAACTCTTTTCCACTCATTTCAGGTTGCTTTTGGAAATGCTAGCTCCTCATTGTGCTAGTGGGGGGGGGATGTGTCCCCACTGGTGAGTGGGCAGGCTTAAATACTGCCCAAATAATGTACAAGTTTAGCAGTATACAGAAGCAACTGTCATGTATTCTAGTTCCACAATCTCCCCACCCCCACATATTCCCACTTTAGAAGGCCAACTTTAAGCCCCCACTCCATTAGTTGTTGCTATTGCTTCACAAATCCACCCCCCCCCCCGCCAAATGTGGTCCATGCAGATATTCCAAGCAACCTGACCACAATAGTCCCCAGGAGACAAACGCTGTTGCATTTATCTTAATCAAGTCTCCACAGAAACTGTGAGAATGCTGGGTTAAGAGGTGCTTTTCAGAAAGGAACTCTTAGTACATTCACATAGCCAAGATCTTCACACAGTGATTGCAATTATTGTTTTAGCTTTTACAATTTGACAGCAGCAGTCATCAATGAGTAACGTTCATCCCTTGCTACCCTTGCCTCTGGCAGTCCCACCTTCTCTGCTGATTGTTACTCTTCATTCTCCCTCTGTTATCTTTCCCCACTGCCAAATTTTAGATTCCAAACCAGCTTTCCCCAATCTGGTCAAAGGCCATGCCATCTGGGAATGATGACAGTTGTAGCCTAACGCAGCTGAAAGCACCAGGGTGGGGAAGGCTCCTTTAAACCCTTTGAGGCAGAGACCCATGCCATCCCCCTCTTGTATCACTTATATTCAAGCTTATCATTCCACTATACTATGAATCTGCTCTTTAAAAAGGAGAAAATAGTGCCCCATAACAATGCTAATTGCTAAAGAGGTGGGAGGCCTTGCATCTTTCTGTCATAGACCTTATTTGCACAATTTTTGGCCACATAATGAGAAGACAGGACACCCTGGAGAAGATGCTGATGCTAGGGAAAGTGGAAGGCAAAAGGAAGAGGGGCCGACCAAGGGCAAGATGGATGGATGATATTCTGGAGGTGATGGACTCAACCTTGGGGGAGCTGGGGGTGGCGATGGCCGACAGGAAGCTCTGGCATGGGCTGGTCCATGAAGTCACGAACAGTCGGAAACGACTGAACGAATAAACAACAACAACACTGGTAGTGGTTCCCAGTATTGTCAATGCCATTTCAAAGTATTGTTCCGTGACTGAGCACTGTGTATGTGAGCGTATTCTCATTAACCAAAAGGTAGCCACATACCAATGCTAGCAAATAGCGCCTTATGCACTATTGTCAGTACTGTTACATCATAACTAATATTTCTATAAAGGAAGGCTTCCAATAGGAAATGCTTTCAGTTCTCACTGGTACTCATCTGTCCTAAAGCATCCCATGCAACTCCTCAACTGAAGAGGATACCCATCATCTTCATTACCATAGTTTATTTATTTGAAATTATTTTTAGACAGCCTTTAAGGGTGGAACCTTCCCCTAAGAGGAAATCTCCTGCAGGTTTTCAGAGGTTGAGCTATAACCTTTGCAATGCTCGCATGTTCTCTGGAGACCCTCTCCAGAGGTAACACAAAGGACTGCTTTTGCATAGCAGAGTTCAAGTGACCTATTTAAGCTTTTTAAGAATCAGCATTACCAATACTGTATCAGTTTTGTTTAGAATTCTACAGCCTGCTTTATCCCTAATATGCCCAGGGAAAAAAAAGACCTACTTATCAGTTCCTTATCTCATTAATCCCCATAGTAGCATTGGGGGTGGGTTGCATTATCCTATTTTGCAAGTGATGGTTGAAGCAGGGAAGTTACCTAGCCAACCCCTGGACTCCAGAGCAAAGGATGAAGAAGCACATGACAAAGCAATAGCCTTTAACTTTTCCACACTCAGGAGCAACCTTTAGCCCAGTTTTGCATATGCTCAGAAGATACTATCCTGCAAAAGTTTTTACTAGCCCAGTTGCCAACTCATATCTGGAACTAATCTGTAGGCTAAAAGTATTAACAGACAACTTTTGAAAAGATTTCCTGCCCGGTCTCCTGGAAGCCATTCTTGCCACAGGCGACAAACAAGTGGCTGTTTGCAATTGTGCTTCAACCCCATCTTGCAATATGGGACTCCGTTTTTAATCCCCCACACACACATCTTTACCTGTTTGTCTCTCTCTCTGCCATTTTCCTTCACTCCAAAAAGTAGCTGTGGTACATATGTGACCAACTTTAGGTCAGGGTGGAATCCAATACCTGGAGACCAATTTTTTTTCCTTTTTTTTTTTTTTAAAGGACAACAGCAAAAAACAACAACCTGAAATAAAGACCAAAACTAGGGCTTAGCATTCACAGTTTCTCCATCTTTTAACGAACCCTTGGGATCCTAGTTTGCTGCAGAAGCAATTGATCTTAAGAGACCTCTCAGGACCATCCAAAACAGAATTCTCACATTTCCTTCCTTGGAGTCTGATCAGCTTTGTACAGCAGATACTTCTAAGCATATTTGTTCAAGCTTACAGTTTTGGGTGCAAGGACATTCAGTTGCGATAAAAAAATATTGCAACTTTTTAAAAATCCCCTTCTCAGCAGCACTGAACATTTCCACATGCTGAAACTAACACATTTAAAAGAACAAAGATACATGGGTTGTGTTTGTATGTGCGAGAACAATTCATTTCTCCATGCCTACTGGGACGGTTGTTTTCCTGTCCTAGAAATGTGTCCTTCAACCCTACTGCTCCTCCCCCAACTCTCTATCATGCAGGCCCATTTATTCTCTACCTTTCAAACTTCTCCCTTTTGTAAGTGGTTCTGAATATTAACACTATCTATTGAGCTGTGGCTCCCATTGTATGTGGCCCTTGCGTTTCAAATTGCATTCACTGTGAGGAGGAAAAGCGAGCGAGATTAAAGGCCACAAACAAGTTTCCCAAGAGGAAGAGAGGTCCTGAGGATTTTGCTCTGGGGTCCTGAAGTCCTTTAGTTTGAATGACACTTCAGAAGGCACCAACAAGAGCTAGGCAAAGTGCACCATTAATTGAGACATAAGTAACTATCCTTTCAAAATTGCTGATAATCTATAGCAATGAGCACTGGCATTCTAGCAGAGCCTTTCAAAACTCCCCTGTATCCCATCTGACTGGACAGGCCCAGCCTATGTCCCAAAAGCGTCTCTACAACAGCAAGGGACTCATTAAACCATGGTCTCTGGGGAACAGGGAAAGCTAACCAAAGCATGCCAAAACCTGTGAATGGTTTTGAAGGGAAAGGACAAAGCACACATACACTGGAATGACAAGCAAGGCTGCTAATTAAAACAAAAGTTGCTGTTCTAAATGTGCCTTAGTACTGCTAAAGGACATATGCATTGATGCCGGTAGAAAAAGCTTTCAGCCCTTAGAGTTATAAGGAAGTTGAATCTGTAACAAATACAGTTTCAAATCTAACTTTGTACAAAACTAATAAAAATGCACTGGTCATGGTGCGTAATTAACAGATCAATAACCTGGAAGGCATTTGTATGTAAATGTTTCAGGAATTTCCCCCAAAGGCAACCAGTTTGAGAGTACTCTGCACTTAAACCTTCTCAGTTGTGTTCACTGGTTCCCTCCCACCCTCCCAATCCCCAGCAGATGTCAACAAGTGTCACAAATTATCACTACAAAACTTGGAGAAGTTACCGGCTGCGTAATCAGGATTGAATTACTGTGGAAGGAAAGTTAAAATGGCACAGTATAGGACCGCTCCTAAAACAGAGATAAACAAGTTTTGCAGAGGGCAAAAAGCTCACACAGAGGACAAAAATAAAGACTTGAAAATGCTACGACTTCAAATTTGTGCTCTGTATATTTTGACTGACACAAAATGTGGATGCAAGAATGGTGTGTGTCAGGTACAATTTGGATACCATAAAAGGGATACAGTTTAGTATAGTTTACTTATCAGCATTTCCATTCAAATAATAGTGACATGTATACCTATTATTATGCATGCTGTTGAGTCACAGCTGCACGCTTAAACTGTAATCAAAACCAGACATCCTAGGAACAAGTATAATATAACTTACACAAGTTACTGATGTATTCTTGTTTAATTAAACTCAGTCTCTGAAAGATCTGCAAGCTGCAATCTATACACACTTACCTGGGAGTTAGTCCTACTGAACTCAGTGGGGCTTACTTTTGAGTAAACATGTACAGCAACCTGGTGCCTTCCAAACGTTTTGGACTTCAACTCCTATCAGCCCCAGCCAGCATAGCCAATGATCAGGAATTCTGGGAGTTGTAGCCCAAAACATCTAGAGGACTGGGAAAGACAAACATACAGAATTGCACTGGCAGTGTCCCATTTTCACCACAATGTCAGAAAATTGAGGAGTTGCAGAAATGTAAGAGTAAAAATGTCTCAGCACTTTCACATACTCCCCTGCTTCTTAAATTTGGGGTATTTCTAACTTCACTCCTAGAACAAAGGATGTTAGAAGATGACAGGTAGTAATCCATTTTAAAAGGCTCCTGGGTTCTCAAAATTAACATGATAGCACTTTCATGTACTGCTTAGCGGTTACACCAATATACATGCCTGTCACTGTAAATCAAGGCGAAAACTCCATTCAAGATTCCCTGAATGTAGCTTAGGGAAAGCTCTCATTCTCTAAGGCTCAGGGGGAAATTTAAGGTCCCTGACTTCAAGAGAAGCCTATGAAATATACACCCTGTTGAACCAATAGCAACAGTCCATTTATATGGGCAAGCCCATAACTCACACAATAAGCCCGCTACACAGATTCAGACATGTTCAAAAAATGAGAAGTTATTCACATGGGAGCCATTCACACAAACAGTTCCGAATGTGTGTGGGAGGTGGGGAAGCAGGGAGAGAATCACACGTTGTGAAATCCTGCAGAACTTACTTCCTCAAAAGGAGGTGTCCGAATCGGCCCTCTTGGATGCCACAATCCTTAGAAAATGTACAAGGAAGTAAGCCTCACTGAACTCGGTGGAGCTTGTCTCTGAGTAAACATGCTTAGGACCAGGCATGTGGGTGGGAAAAGTTGGGCAGGGAGTCACAGAGCTTGACGGTTCCTTTAGATGGCAAACAGTACAAATTAGGAAGCATATACGGCTACATTTCCTAACAGGAGCAGACCAAGATGATGTGGAAAAGCAGAGAGCAGGACAGTAGCTTCAGAGAGCTTGCTGTGTACAGGACAGGCGTCTCAATGCTAAAACTAAAAGAGGCGGGACATGTTTTCAGAAGGAAGCATGGGGGGGAGGGGAGGGGGTGGAACAGGAATCCTTATGCTCTCCTCAGTCCTGCTGAGCTAAACAATCCAGCCTTTGGAGATTACAGCATATTCTCCGTTCCATTCCATTTGTTCAGCGACAGGATTTAGGGGTATGAAGCCATAATTGCCAAGCTTGAGTGAGCGGCTTGCCCTCGCTTCCACCCACAAGCACATCAGTGTGCACGCACACCCACAGGCTTGCTTCCTTGCTGGGGCCAGCTTTGGCATTCTGATTTTCTTTTCTTTTTTTAAAGACATTTCCTATTTTAAAGCTTGTAAAAAGGTATCTCAAAACTGCCTACCCAAGCACCCCCTGCGAGCACCAGTATCCTATGGAACTAAGCTAAATACTAAGAAGTTGGTTAGCCACTCTGGGAGCCTTTTTGGCTAAAGAGTGGGGCATAAATACTGTAAATAAATACATTTTTAAAGTGTTAAACGAGCTTTCCCATCTTCAATATGTCCTGCCCTGCTAAGGAGACTCACTTCCAAGTGAGCGTGCATAGGACTGGAGCCGAAGGATGCCGTAATCTGAGAGCAGGTGACTGGATAGCCCAACAGAGCTCTGAAATAGAGCAGGCTGGAAAGAGCCATATCCCAGTGTTTGTCCCCAGAATCTGGTAACCATAAAAATGAAGCCTCCATGTTCAGACAACGCATAATCTGATAACTGGTGCACAGTTATGAATAGCCCTCCCCCAAACCGCATGAATTTCTCTAACTTTAGTACTGTATTTGTAGGGTACATCCTAACTACCAACAGACCAGCTTCAAAATATTGTCCCACTAGTCCATCCCCCATTTCTGTTTAATTTCATTTTTTAGGGACAAAGTTAATATTTCTACTAACTTTGCATGTTAAGTGAGCAAGAAAATAGATGGAAAAGGGGTTTCTGGTTTTAAAAATGCAGTCAGGTAGAGGGCTGTATCTGTGATTGCCATTTTGATGTTCGCCACGATTTGCACCTGGCCTCTCTATAGGCAACAAGCATTTTGTTTCCTACATGCTGCAGTCAAATTTTACACTGCGGATAATGTTCTAATGCAAACACACTTCAGCCGTTTTATATCTTTTGATGTGTATCTTAGCTTCAAAGGCAGGCACCAAGAAAGAAAGTGGGGGGAGGGAAACCCCAAATGGCTGGCTAGGTTTAGAGCCTCTTTTACCTTGCCAAACACACACACACACACACACACACACACAGCCCCTTCTTCCCTAGCCACACACGCTGATGCTCAGTTTCAGAACTGCATGGAGTGTGAGTGCAAAGCAAGTTACTCAGAGAGTAGTTGAAAGTTCAAATAGTCTTATGTAATCTTTCTTACCCACTGTACAGAAAGAGTACACAGTCCTTTCACATATACTAAGTCCCATCTCCCAGTGGACTCTCTTTAAAAAGAACATTTCCCCATGCACATTAGCTAGACATTACATTATAATCCTTTTTTCTTCCAGATCAATATGTACTTCTAATAAAGGGTTTTGTTTTTTTAAAAAAGTAATCCTTTAAACTGTCTAGGAGGTCTTGGCAACAACACAAGCAAGCAAGTTCATAAGACACAATGCTAGCACTGAAAGCATTTGCTAGTATTTACAAAACATAAAAATGCCCAAGTTAATTCTGTAGCTGTCACAAGACTTCAGTGAGAATATGTGTTTCAAGTATTATTAGCAGTCTTCCAGGGACAATATGCGTTGTATTTTTTTATCTACATTTATAGGAAATTTTATACTGCTGATATGTATCTCAACCTGTTGCAATAGAAGGCAGGGTGGGTCAGAAATTCAGCAAATCAATAAAGCCTAGACTTCATAAGTCAGTTCCAGGGACTTCAGTGGGGTTGCTCCCCAGTAAGCATACTTATGATTGTACAGCAAGCAGTGTTTAAGTTTTCAAGTAGAGCAAGGGCAGACCTTCTTAAAGTTAACAAGCGCTTGCTAAAAAGCACTGCTCCTCTCCTCCAATCCAAGTGCGCCAGGAGGTGGAATGGAAGCCTTGATTCTCCACCTGAACATTATCCCAGTGAGCTGTGTACCTCCCCACACACATGATGGCTGAAGCCACTAGACCAACAGAATAACTCTAGACTGGTTCTTTAAAAGTTTTCCTAGGACTCTTTAAAGTGCATCATCATCTCTTTCTATCAATCTACTTCACCTAAAGTAAGCTTTCCTGCATATAGGCTGTGATTACACCACCCAAGGACAGACATGGTATATTCGACATACGATTCAGCATTCAAAGCTTCAAAATTTTTATTAAAACTATTCTAGCCTTATAGCTGCAGAGATAAGCTTTAACAAAATCTATGCAATGCCAAAAGACGTCTCAGAAGCTAAATCTGGAGGAGGGGGAACCGTGGGGGGGGGGACACAGTACGATTTTGGGGGGCGGGGGAATCAGTGTCCTCTGTAGTTCTTTTGCCAATCCCCATGATTAAAAGAAGCGGAATAGAAGTTCCACAAAATAAGCAAATATTCACAGAATTCAGCATTTGGTTTTGTTTTTCTTCCTAAGTCAGAATAAACAAAGCTCTGCCTAGAACCTGGGAAAGTTATCTTTGTTTCATTTAAGGCCTGTTCCAAGTTAATGCTTTGCACCCCTGGTATGGCTCTGGGAGGGACCAAATCCCACATCTGCAAAAACATCATACTGGAATGTATACTTCATACAAATTGCTCAGTAACAACGTTCTGAACATAAACCTGGATTCATAGTGATTTGGTCACCTTTGCACAGTGGCTAAAGCATTCCTAGGAGAACAAGGTTCAAATCCCCTACTCAAAGGCAAGGCTCACTGCTTGGCCTTCAGAAATGTCCTATTTCTCAGCCAAATCTCCGTGGGCTCTAACAAATATGAAAGGCGATGATGATATATTGTGGTCTGCAATGGCAAGGGAGAAAATAAAGTTCACCAAAAAATATTTTTGCCAGAACATTACATCTATGCAATTAACAAGACGTATTGCAAAATCTATCTCAGACACAAAACCACTGGCAGTGCCTAGCTTTTAAAAAAATGGGAAGCTATTTAAAATTGTTTATCAACTTGGAAATAAGACATGCATTGTTCCAATTTACACAAGTTTTCTTTCATCTTCCATTCCAGCTTAGACTCAAAAAAGGGTGTGTGTTTATTTTAATCTTATATGGAACAGGCTGTTGATGGAAAATCATCGCAAAAATTAAAAGGTCCCAGGGTAGAGAGAAGAGAATTCAAATACATTTATTGATTTACAAGAAGCAGGAATAATGTGGTCACTTCTAGTTAATGTACTTGAGTATTTCCCTTGTGTATTCAAATGCAATTCAATTTTAAGTATGAAGGTTTAAAACAGGCAACATGATTCTAACACATAATTCAGAAAAATCAGCTGATACCCATTTTATAATGTCATGATATTAGGCAAGACCACAAAATTACTCTCTCTACTGGAGATTTCCAGGAACAAAACTAGCATTAATACAGCCACAAATCCAAAGGATTTAGATCACATACAATTATTCGAAGGAAAAACAAAATCCTGTGATACCTTGAAGATCCAACACATTTTGTGGGCTAGAGCCCACTTTATCAAATGCATAGGAGGTGTTTCTAGGACTCCTTCAGCTCAAAAAAGTTCATGCACCAATTACTGTGTTAGCCTTCCAGGTGTTGTACGATTCTTAACTGGTATTGCTATAATAGTTTATAGACAGTACTGTGGACCCCTATTGGAGCTTTACCTCATAGAAATGCCCTCCACACATTACAATAATTATAACTAGCATTCAAGTAAACACACAAGATTTAACACCATTGGTGATCTATCACTAGCACTGTAATTACTGTCAAAACACAGTTGGTTTATATTGAAGAGCAATAACATGTCATCTAGATGTCCTCACATTGTAGTATTAGCTCTGAATTATTAAGCTTCTTAAATGGTGCACATGTACAGTGAAAGAGAAGAGTGCAGGTTTAGAGATGGGAAATCTTTAAACAAAAGTTTAGCGGAACGTAAGAATTAGCAGAAGTAACTTGCAGAACCGTGGCAGCAGTGTTCTTCCAGCCTAGTTTAAACATACAATATATTCCATAAGAACTGTATTCCAGACTTTTATATGTCTGTAAGGCACAGTGGTAAATAACTCTTGAGATAGTGATATAATTATTGTGGTGGTAAAGAAATTATACCCTAGAGACTGGAAACTCAATTATAATGACATCAACCTGAATAAAAAATTCACACTGACACAGCATTCATGGTGGGTATAAAAATCAAACTGCATTAATTCAGTTTCTCTCTCCCTCCACACATTCATGTAAGAGGAATTTAGCCTACACTGCACAGTGGTATATATAAAATAAACAGAACAGCAAACTAACAAGTGCAGAATTCTATTCAAGAATTTGAATGGAATATAGAAATGTTAATATTTTAACCACCAATCCCTTTACACACAATTCTTTGGCATATTTTCAGCTCTATTTAGGTATCGGACTCTCAGTGGCAGAACCTCTTATTTTGATTTTTCAAAGTGGCATGCAGTCTGAAATATTTGGGTACACAATACATGTACACATATGTTTAGGCTAATCTGCAATGTGGTGGGCCAAATAAAGTGATTTTGTCCAAGTTCTTCTCCTTAGATTGCCTGCATGTTTAATGCTAGATTTAAATACACTCTATTCTGTTACGTTAATGCTGACATTTCTCAAGTTACAGCATATGTTAAACTGCTCTAAAATCTTTAAGTAAAACACCACACTCAATTTATGTATTCTTTCAACTCAAGTAGCTCTTTGCTAAAAGCCTTTTGCCTTGAGTAGGCTCCAGTTATTGGAATAATGCAGTATAGAAAAATCAGTTTTCCAGGTACAATGTTTTAAAGAATAAATCTAACTTGTGATAACCTAAGATGGCTATAGATAGTCAGGTTGTATGACCAGAACTTATTCACAGGTAATCTTTAATACTCTTTACCTTCTGACTGAATAAAGCATGAGAATATTATTAGATTTCATTTCACACCACAGGCTGCAGGCCAAAGCACACTTTCTTCCAAGTAAATATTAGAGTCAAAGGAAAATAATTAAATGTGAGTGTTATGGGAATCTTGAATGCAAAAGTTAGTGAATATCACAGCAACCACAGGTTCATTTATCTACATTTTAATACTTTAACCTCAAGTTGCTCACATGGGCCCTAATTCTGAAAACAACATAAATTAAGCATTTTTAATAGGAAGATTGAGTGTCTCACAGAATTATTCTAACAGATAACAAGGGCCCACTATGCAGCAGCCCAAGGGGAGGCATTTGGCCTACATCTGCAAACCATTTGCCTTTTTCCCCCTCAAAAAAAATCATCTTAGTTTTCCCCACTACAGAGTGCAGCTATTAGTTCCTTAAAAAACACAAGGAAGAGGGTCAAACAAGTAGTAAGATTATTCTTTGTCCCAAAGAGGCAAACAGCAACCTTTTATTCACAGCCCCTCCAACTTTCACCACTGAATTAGACGTGAAACTTGAGATATGTAATCTCACACAGAGCTTGGAGGAAAAAGTCTAAGAGCCAGTTCTGAATATCTGTAAAAAAGTATGGGCCATTTTTAGAAATGTGTATCTTAAACCGGGGGGGGGGGGGGGGGTTATATCACACAAAACTCTCACCAAGACACCACAACAGCTGTTTACATAGTGCTTAGTATATGATAACGAAAATGCACTGTTCTTGCATTACCTCTGTAAGAATCACTTTGCAATCCCTAACTTCCTGATCTTGCGCATAGGATTCTTAACAGTCCTGATAGTTTACAACAAGAGGTCTTTCTGGGATTTAAACGTGGGCTATAATGACACATAGAAAGAGAGACTATAAACTGATTTTTCACAGTTTATGACAAGTTTAATTGTCTTACGGGTGTGATAGGAAAATGCAAAAAAGGATTTATGAAAATCTTCCACCTGTCAGCCACCTTTAAAATGCTCAACTCAACGACTAATCTGATTATTAGGTTCTTTTGGATTGATGGTCCTCCCATGCTACAAAGAAGTCTTATAGCACTATAGTCTAAGGATCCAAGGATCTTGCAAAATACATACATGGCAATAAACCCAACACAGACCGCTCATGTACCTGACTGAGTGTGCATGTGTTTCAAAAACAAACAAACCCTGAAACCCTCTTTCCCACAACTGTGCAATATACTCAGTTTAGAACATTGCCAGCAACTTCAGTTTGCTGAACTTCCACAATTTTAAAAACATTGCAAGTTTGCGGACTGGGGCCCAGAGAAGTGAGTCGGTTTAGAAGGAACACAGGCCCCACTGGCTGGATGGCAGAATTCCCATAAAAGCCCACATGCACATACACCTTAATGATCAGGATGTGATGCTTTCCCTTTAAAAGGCTGAACATCTCGTTCTGCTGAACATCTCTAACTACAGGGGGAATGAGCAGCCTCTATTCCCACTGGGATCTCTCTGCAAGGATATGAGAACTCTCTACCCCCAAAGGGATCTCCTAGTTAGTTGCTCAGCAACTAGCTACAACTAGATCTCTCAATGAAGGGGGAATTGAAGGTAACATTAACCGCACACCGCAAAGAATAAAGGAGTTAGAAACTGCCCTTCAAGAAAGGAAGAAGCCAGGATATTTTGTGTGTGCGTGTGTGTGTGTATGTATTTATACACACACACACACACACACACACACAGAAAAGTAGTACATTTTTCAGAAGGAAGAGGAAGAACTCTGACGTTACAGATACGAGAGACTTACAGATAAACTACCCAGGTGGGCAGTTCCTCAGGAACTTCTTGTAGCCCCCGGCTGCTGCAGTCCAGAAGATCGCCACTACACGTACAGTTCGAGTCGCAGAGTTGCCCTTCTAAACAGGACCCGAATCCCACGAACGTTTGGAAAATCAAGAGCAAAGCCCAAAGGGCATCTGAAAACAGCAAGGACCCCAACTTTCCCCATCCCTGCAGCGCCATTTTGTATCCCGGATGAGAAGCGGGGACCAAAAGTACACCCAGAGTTGGTGGTATCCCGCGGAACTTTATTTCGCTGTTTTGGAGAAGTCGAACGAGTCCCAACGTGTTTTCTCTCCTTCTCTCCCCGCCCCCCCCGCCCCCGGCCCTGGTCTGCCGGCACCGTCTCTAGGCCTCCGGGGGCACTTCGCTAGACCATGGCAGCTCCGCCGAGGCTGCGGCAGCTCCTCAGGCTCCTCAGGGGCCGCTCTCGCGTCTGCGGCGCGGCGGGGCTCGTCGCGGGGCGCGGCGGGACAGCAGCCCGGGGCTGGCTCATCCGGAGACCCGGACTCACGCGCCCCTGAGGCGGCGGCGCAGGCAGGACGAAGCCTCCGCAGCTCTTGGCGCCCGCGCCCGCCTGGAAGTCCTCCCCCGCAGGGGTGGCGGCTCGCGCAATAAGCAAGGGTCTAGATCCGGAGAGGAGGTCCCGCGCCCCGGTCCAGGGAGGAGCGCCTTGCTGCTGCGGCGACCCGGCCGGAGCCCCAGGAAGGCTCAGCGTCCGCCGAAAGCTCCTCCGCCTTTTTCTGCCCCCGCCGCCTCAGCAGCCCGTCTCCCCTCCGCGGCAGGAGCGGGACGGGAGGTCTCCGTGCGGCGCGGGTCACGCCGCCGGGGCGGGCTGCATCGCCACTGCCGCCCCCTGCGCGAGCGGAGCGCCGGTTTCTGGAGCTCCCCTCCTCCCGGGGCTCAGACACCTCTCCCCGGCACGGGCAGAGCGGCTGCTTTCTCTCCGCCTCCGCAACTTTCTCCCCTCCTGGCTTCCCCCGCCGGCCCCCTCCCACTCCCGCCCGCCCTACTCAGCCCTACCGCCCAGAACGAGCGCGGCCAGCCAGGCCGATCAGCGCGATCCTCTCGGGGCTCGCCCGCCGCTTCCCCGTCCGCAAACCCGCTTTCCAGCCCCGCGAAGCGTCGCATCCCCGACTCAAGCCCACGTCGGACACATTGCAACATGTTCCCTCTCTCTCCCCCCCGCCCCGGTCCACCTTTCTCTCCCCATTGGCTGCTCCGCGTCCCACGGCGTGCCCGCGCGCCGGCCGATTGGACGGCCGGCCCACCCTCGTTTGGATACACAACGTTCCATTGAAGGTTGACGAGCCGTCCATCAGAGGCGAGAGGTCCCGCCTCCCTTTCCCACCCAAGGTGTGAAAGCGGGAGACTCCCATTTCAACAACCGCGTCTTAAAGGGGAAGCGCGCGCGGGGAGAGGAAGGCGAAAACGGCGCCCTGCTTCCTCACAGGGTGACCCGGTAGCTGAGATCCTCGCCCTTTGGCAGCAACGGCGGCCTGTGAGGGAAAGGGAAAGCCCGCTCGTCTTCTTCCACTTGGAGCATCACTTAGGTTACTTGGAGCATCACTTACAGAATCTGGAGCAGCAACGATAACCGGAGATTTGCAGAGCCAATAAAACGAAGAGGTTATGCAAAACGCAAGCAATGGTGTGAGCTGACCAGAAATTGCCCGACGACACAAACCACTATGAGAGGCAGGGGTGTGTTGGTAGCAGAGTAAAGCCTGCAGGGCAGCATAACCACGAAAGCTTACCCCGGAATACATTTGTTAGTCTTTAGGGTGCCACAAGACTCTTCAGTTGTTTTTTGTTGTCAGTAGAGTTGGCAAGCAGTGACGGTGGCCATTTGCCTTCCCCAACACATTCTCAGGTGCTGCTTTCCTTTTCCCTCTCCGCTTCTGTAAGAAGTAGGGGGGGGGGGGAGTTAATGGAGCATCTGCATTTTTCTGGGTCAGTAAGGAAACATTTCTAAACGTAGATCCTGCCCTTCAAATAAATAATATCTAGAGTGGCTTACACAACATTCAGTTAATAACATGGCTGGCTTAAAATACCATTTTAAAAAGTGGGCAACAGTGCATCACATAACCAATACCGATCCAGAGGGTTGGACTTGTTATCGAAGGCATAAGTATAACAGGGTGCAGGGGCCAAGCATCATTGTTGAGGGCCCAGTACAAAGTAATAATACAGGCTCCCTCCCACACATTTACCATAATCCCATCCCAAACCATTCTTGGTCAATAGCAAAACACCTACAGTGTAGTAGGAGATAAGGCTGTATTTTCTAGATGATCCGTCCATATGCCTCTGCCATAGAATGGCCACTAAAGAGGAAATGCATCACCCACCCCAAAGGGCACATGTTTGCATATGTTAAAACACAGATACAGAGAGAGAGGGAAAAAATGTGAAATAATTATAATTTAAATAGAAATACAATCCATCTCCCCACAGCTGGGAAGACTGTGACCAGGTAACCTGTGTGTCTACTCAGTCTGCTGCTCAGATGCTAGCCACTGATGGGTCACTTCTGGCCCCTGCTGCTCTCCCTTCTTACGGTTCTGTATCTTTAAACCAGACTTGGACTGGACAGCCCTTCAAATAGAGGACAAAACAAAAATACAAGCTTTTATTACAAAGGTGTTGCAAGGTGGGCTGTATGTTGCATTGGGATCCCAACCACTCTCCACAGGAACTTAGCAGCATACATGGGTTTCCCTCTTCTTTTATACATCAACTCCCGGTTGTCCGGCCTGGGCCTAGCTGCAGTCTGACGTAAGCCAGGAGCCATAGAATCCAGCAGCGTAGTCAGAACGAAAGGACAAACCAGGAGGCAGAAGCAAGACAGAACCAAAATATAACCAGGCATGCAAAAACATGTCAGAGCTCTGAAGACACTGTTGCTCCAGCAAGGCTCAACTGGATGAGGAAGCCCTTTTATTATACCCTTCCTGCCTGGGAGGATCCAATGGTGTGAGCAGAGTCAGTACAGGGCCTAAAGTAGGAGTGGGGAATGTGTGGCCCTCTAGAGATTGTTTGACTACAGCTCCCATCAGCCCTAGCCAGCACAGCCAGTGGTGAAGGATGATGGGTGGTGCAGTTGAACAACATCTGGAGGACCCCACCTTCCCCATCCCTGCCCTAAAGGTACTTCATTAAGAAGCTGCCCCTTGCAGTTCAGTAGTTTACTGCACCGGGGGGCTGCACACATATACAGCGATGAGGCAGATTCGGCTGAGAGAAAGTGACCAGCCCAAGGTAGAATGATAGGGTTGGAAGGCCTACAAGACAATGAAGTCCAGCCCCCTGCTCAGTGCAGGAAGCCTGATTCCCAGGCGGTCTCTCATCCAAGTATTAACCAGGGCTGACCCTGCTTAGCCGACGAGATCAGGCACATCCAGCCCTTTCACCCAGTAACTTTCATAGGTAAGTGAGGATTTGAACCCAAGTTTAACCCAATTCTATAACTGCTAGATAACACTGTCACTGGATTTCCTGAAGAAAAAAGCACTCCCACACACACACTTTGGTTTGCAGTCCTATGAAGTATGCATGCTAGGAACTGAAAACCCAAAAGCTAATGTGGCATGTTCTGTAAGAGACAGAGGTAAATAACCAAGTCCATGGTTTAAATTTAACCTCAGTTATAATCTCACTAGGTGGCCTTTGGCGAGCAACTCTCTCAGCACACACACAGCCATGTGTACAATATAGAGTTAACAAGTAACTACCTTACAGGGCTGATGTAAGAATTACTGAGATAATGTCAGTGAAGCACTTTGAACACTCCAAAGTGCTTTATAAAAGTGGGTTTTAATTACAAAAACTAAATATATAAGTATTATATTAATTATATTAGCAATTAATTTAAAACTGATCAGCAAAAGAAAGTAAAACACAAATAGATAAAAAAAAACAATGGCACAAATGTTAAAGCTCTGAATTTATTTGGTAAGGTCTAACGGAAAATGCACGAAGTACATAGGTCTTTGCTCTGAAAGGAAGGGAAGAATGTGCAGCTAATGTGATGTAAAATCCCTAAGAGAGTATTATAGACTAGGGAGCCACCACTGAGAAGGCCCTGTCCCTAGTTCATGGCAATCTTTGCTCCCAAATTGGTGGGATATAGACCAGGGCTTGATGAAAAGATCTTAATGCTGGGGTGGAGGTTCATTACTATATGTTTTAGAGGCAGCCATTTCAACACTCAACCATTTCAGTCAAAAGAAAAATGAGTTGTATTCAGTGAGATCTGGATTCGGCTTATGTACTGTCAAAGGAGAAGAAAACACCCCTTGTGTTTTCCAATATGCTGGGCTCTGTGCCTGAAAATATTCATGCATTTGGATGCAAACAATAGGCATCAGATCAGCCTTAAGCACCATCTGGAGGGAAGAAAGCTTTCCTTTCATTTCCCAATACACATCTGATCCTGACAAGCACTTACGGCAGGCTGCAACCTTTTACCCACAGAGTCCCAATGAAATTAAAATTAGGCTACGCAGTATATTCACTTCTGAAGTCACACTTCATGTCATGTTGACATTTGTGGTGGCCCCAATCCCAGTTCTTTACCTATGTTTGTAATACATGATTCCTAATTTTTTTAAATGTTGTAGGCTACTAAAGAAGGAAAGTTGCGGACAAGGGAGCTGAAATTATTTCTGTGTGTATGGATGATGGAAACCCCTGATTTCTTTTTTAGCCAAGTTTCAAGTCAGGTTAGGATTGCCACATTTTCCATAACAGAATCTATCTATATCCTCAGTCACCTGTCAGGCAGATTTTCAGCACGTGGAGCTTTCCCTGGTTCAAAGATGCAAGGAACAGCTACACTAGTTGAATTTCTGCCTGAGATGCAGTTCTGAAAGGCACAGAACCACTGTTTGGAAAAGAAAAGAGATGGCAACACTGTTGTTGTTTATTCGGTCAGTCGCTTCCGACTCTTCGTGACTTCATGGACTTGCCCACGCCAGAGCTTCCTGTCGGCCGTCGCCACCCCCAGCTCCCCCAAGGTCGAGTCCGTCACCTCCAGAATATCATCCATCCACCTTGCCCTTGGTCGGCCCCTCTTCCTTTGGCCTTCCACTTTCCCTAGCATCAGCATCTTCTCCAGGGTATCCTGTCTTCTCATTATGTGGCCAGAGTACTTCAGTTTTGCCTTTAATATCATTCCCTCAAGTGAGCAGTCTGGCTTTATTTCCTGGAGTATGGACTGGTTTGATCTTCTTGCAGTCCAAGGCACTCTCAGAATTTTCCTCCAGCACCACAGTTCAAACGCATCTATCTTCCTTCGCTCAGCTTCCTTATGGTCCAACTCTCGCAGCCATAGGTTACTACTATCGCGCATACTGTTTGTGTGGCAGACAAATGTTCCTGCATCTCAGTCCAATATTTAAAATGATCTTTAAATGTATCAGTAGGGGGATATAGATTAGCGTTTACTAAGGCGTAATTTATAGCTATGTGCCTGCAACTATGTGGGGAGCTCGTCTGCAGTGTTCACGAGAGGCTGACTGTGCTCCACTACTCATAGAGGGATGTGATAGCAAGGGCACAGTAAAATTATCATTGCTATGTGCAATTACCAGTTCCCAGCATGTTTGGATGCACACTGATGTAGCTATCACTTCCTGAATAGCAATTCCCAAGTGTTTCTGGAACCTCTACTTACTTATATCATCTTTGGAGCTAGGCACACATCTTCAGCCTTTCTATATTATGTTTTTAATAGGGCTTTGGGTACAGGTGGGGGTGCTGCTGACACATTCCACATATCTCGCAGACATAACGTGGGAAGAGATCTTGAGCCACAGACCTCACCTGGTGGCCATGGGTGAGGTCTGTGGCATAGCATTCTTCTTGAAGCATGATGCTCAAATTTAAAGGAAGATCTCACACCAGAACCTGATTAACCCCCATTGCTTAGACCACGGGCAGACAATAAGAAAAATCAACATGCATCACATCAGGGATAGTTTCAGATACAGATGAAGCTGAGTCACCCCTATGGAACTCTAGAGCAGCCTCCCCTAACCTGGTACCCTCCAGATGTGTAGGAATACAACCCCATGGCCCATGCTGGCTGGGGATGATGGGGATTGTTGTCCAGCACATCAGGAGGGCACCAGGTTAGGGGGAGGCTGCTCTAAAGTTTGCAGCCTCAATTCAGCATCTCCACCAGGAGAGAACTAGCAGCTATCCTACACTACAAAGAAGCTGTAACTGTTAGGGCTAAGCTGTGGGCAGAACTCTGAGGCCAAGAACTGTGAGACAAGGCAGAACTAAAGGCCAACAGAAGACAAGGTCAAAGAGCAAGTCAGAAGCCAGGCCTGAAGAACAACCAAAGGTACAGGAACACACCAGAGCATAAGGTAGCCTTCCCCAAACTGGTGCCCTCCAGATGTTTTGGACTACAACTCCCAGCATTCCTGACCATTGGCCATGCTGGCTGGGGCTGCTGGGATGTTGAAGTCTAAAATACCTGGACGGTACCAGGTTGGGGAAGACTAGCATATGAAGAACATGTTTCTCAAGCAAGATTCAGCTAGCACAGGAAGCCCTCTTCTGTACCTTCCTGCTCAGGAAGATCCATTGACAAACTTGGGTGGATGGATTCAGTCCAGGAAGCCTGAGTGTACGTCACTGAGAAGCTGCTACTGCAGTTCAGTGATGCCCCACTGCAGCTCCTGACAGAGATAAATATGGTACTGCCAAAATGACTTTTGAAATTGTAATAAATGGGACACTTTAATTTGTTGTCCTTTGTATGTTAAAAACAATATTTTCATCATGATATAAAAACCTTACACACACACACACAAAGAAACCACTCAGGGAACCACTATCAGTCCCTTTGGTCATGAACTACCCACTTGGTTGTTTTCCTGAGCTGTTCATTATTCATTCCTACAGTTGGGGATGCCACCATTAGGGCCTTTCCTGGTAGAAATAGTATGTTGTAGCGGCATTTCTACCTGTTTGGAAATATAGCAGTAGTTTGTCTTGGATGACACTACTCATGCATGCCAAGTCTTGAATGCATGCATGGTAAAATTCAAGATGGTGGTACAAGTATAAAGGGAGAGAGAGCTGTCTTGCTCAGCTGATGCCTCAATTTCATGCTGCATCAAGACATCAGGGCTGCAGTCCTCTGGTGGGATTTAAGCCACCTAAAGGCCATGACAGACGTTACTTTAAATCTGTTAGTAGCAGCTCTGTCTCCCCGCCGCCCACCGCCCATTTTTAGCGCAGAGTACACACAGGGGCCCAGTCCAGATCTTAAAAGCCCCCCTCCTCCCACTCTCGGATCCTGATCTTGCACCTACTCTAGAGTAAAAATGGATGGGGGCAAAGACATAACTGTTAGACATAGAATTAAGTCAATGTCTGTTTTGGGCCTTACTGTATGCAGTATAGCAGCAGTGGTGTAGGAGACCGGGGGCTCAGAGGGACAAAGCGCTAGCACTTTTTTATTAGCAGGGGTGCTGATGTTATCTGCCACCCACCTCAGACTTCCCTTTTCCCTCTGAGCTTAGCTGCAGTTCTCACAGTAGTTGGGAGGAAATTAATTTCCCCAGCAGCAATATATTGTTCTGTGCTGTAATGCAAAGTATTTGAAGTGGATTGGTCTTGAACAGGCAATTAATACCCATTAACTTTACAAAAGACCTGCTCTGGCAGATGAAAACTTCAAGAACTGGCTTGTTGATATGCATCCACACTGCTGCCTGCAATTTTGGACTCTCCTTGGGGGCATGGCTGTGGGGACTTTCATAATCAGCACCGGCAGCACTTCAAAATGGACTACTGCACCACTGAATAGAAGTCATGCTTGAGATGCAGTGAACATTGGTAGAATTTTCCTACATATCTGTATATAGCATTACATTGTATTACTGTCCCCAGCAGTATTGTTATCTTTCCGGAAGCAACCTAATTTCAAGTGCATGTGTCTAGTTGACGGGTTCCATCCATAATTTTAAAATTGCAGTGAACGCTGCTTTTCTCTTCATTTCGTTTAATGTTAAAAAAGGCAAACCCATATATAACATTTGCTAATAGCTCCATTCAATTAAATAGTAACACTCTGATGACTTGGCTCCAAAACGATTGAAATCGTTGGTGGTTAAGCTTGCCGTGAAGTGGGTGGAGCCCAGAGTCAGAAGTCTCTCGATGTTGTGCTGAAGAAAGTGTGGCAGGGAAGGGGGTTGGTAGCTTTGGCAAGTCACCCAGTCAAATATGAAGTAATGTCTACTCTTCGTACCCACTTATGGAGCTTTGCCTAACCTGACAGCATTACATCCCATTATTTTTAACATGTTCTGGGAGAATAAGGACGCTGACAATTTGGAGAGGTTTGCACGAGGCTAAATGGCAATTAATAGGCAAGAAGTGTAGAGAGAAATGCCTGTCTTTCTGACTTAGATGTGTTGATGTTGCTCTAGCAAGAAAGTTGGTACTCGGAAGCTGGATATGTGCAAAGTCAGATGACTCTTTTTCCATCTCAAGACTTTGGCAACCAGTCAAGCAATCTGTCTTTGGTACTAGTGTTCTACCTATGGGCCACACACAGTGGAGGATGCGTACGAGCCAAAACTAACAGCAAAGTTTCTGGGATTTTTGCCTTTGCGCTATGTGAAAGGCACTGCACCACCTGCATTACTAACCTGTCAACATCAAGACCATTTAATTGGCTGCCTACTCCTCACTTATGGTTTGGCCTCCATTGCCTTGGATTTTCCCCCACTCTGCAGGTTTCTCAGGGGGCCTGGCTGGCAGGTATTGCTTGTGTACTCAGGGTCTCACATTGACCATATTATTTGGGATCAGGAAGGAATTCCCCCCCACCCCACCCCAGAATATATTGGCTGTCACACATGGCTTTTCCAGAGAAGCCAGGGAGGTCTAGTGGAAAGAGCATTAGATTTGGATTCAAGTGACAACATGGACCATTGATTCAGTGGGTAGCTTTTGTACAAGACTCTCTCTCTCCACCCCTCCCTGATCCCTCTCATTTCCTCAGTTAAGAATAATAATTAATCAGCTCACTATGCCATTGCAAAGATGAGCAAAATGAAAGATTATAAAATACTTCCATCATGTACAGCACAATACATAGACCTGTTTGAGAAGAAACACCGGAAATTGTTACCGAATGTGCTGCTCTGGACACGTGTACAAACTTGTGCATGTTCTCAAAAAAGGACCTTTTTGACTTTGGCAATAGGACCTCCAGCAGGAGGAACCCAAACCCAAACACACACACACACACACACACACACACACAGGCTTCTTCAAGAATAGCTTAATTTATTAAACACAAGCAAGCATTTTAAATGTACACTCATTAATCAGGGAAATTAACTTGATAGAGCATTCATGAATCAAAAGAAGCAAAACATACACAAACATGCAAGAAACCCTCAATGGATGCAGACAGAACCAGATTATGGGGATATTAGTTTACTTCTCATGGCGGCTGAATCCAAAGGCTCCAGTGCTTAAAGCTAAGCCACGGAGATGTGTGAACAGTCCAGGCTGATGGGGAATGGTCTTGCAATTGTGAAGAGGTGGAGATTAAGTAGAGCAGAGTCTGCAACTTTCTTGGGAAGGGAAAATAAAGGTTTTGGATGTAAATGTGGGGAGGAAAGAAAGGATTTGAGCAGGTTTGTCCTACCAAGGGGTGGCATGCTCAGGCTCGTCCTGATGCATGGTCAAAGTAACCAAAGGGGCTGTGGGGAGGAAGTTACCTAGAGCTCTAAATACATTCACTCCAATTTGCAGTGCTTTGTATGCAGTGCTTTGTATGTAAGCAGCCAGTGGACCCCATGTGGCCCGTGGTTGGCAGGTCGTACACCCCTGATCTAAAGGATACCCCTTGGGCCTTTTCTACAGAATTGGCAAGGCTCTGAGAATGGAGGTACATGCACATTCCATGGGGGAAACCATGTGATTTGCCCCAACCACATAATTGGATCATTTATCACATCAGCATTGAGATTATCTTTGGAGGCCGTTCTCTGGATGCCCCTGTCAGTTGAAGCAAGGCTGGTGGCAACCAGGGAGAGGGTTGCCATGGTGATGCCACTCCAATGACCATGCTATGCCCAAGGAAGCCCCCCTGGTGCATACTCCTAGATCTGTTCAGTTCAGTGTTTATGCTGCATTGATTCTACTGTTTTATTCTTGTTTTGTTGCTCTTAAAGCATTTTTTTTTACCCTGCTCTGCAGCTGAAAGGGCTCCCAGAGTTGCTTACATATGATCAAAAAAAGCAACACAGTCCCTGCCCACAGCACAGAATATAACTGACACATCACGAAGGGAAAAGGAACGGGGAGGAAAGAGGAAGAAAAGCAAATTCAGGTGCCAATTCTTAAAGTTAAATGGTAGTTCTTATAATGGCCAGAAGGAATGGAAACAGTTCAAGGAGGAGGAGCCAGCTGGTCTCTCAGCAGAGCCAACAGAGTGGCTTGTTTCCCATCTCTCCCTCTACTGCAGCCTGATGGCAGGGCCGGCATCAAAGATAGGCATGGTTGTACACCTGCTGAGAACCTGCACCCCAGCAGGGTGTCAGATGTGGATTGTCCTTCCCCCTTTGCAGTCAACACCACAAGGAGACAAAGCTTTAGGCTGTCACTACTTTATTTTGCTAGGAACTGGCCTCTTTGCAAATGCAGATTCCAGGAAACTCTCAGACTTCCTCAGAACCTTAAACCACTAATCTGGGATTCCTAATTAGAGGAGACGAACCAGAGGGTAGTGAAGTTGCCGACAGTTTGGGCATGAACATCATGGCCAGACTTGCTTCACAGTGACGCCCCTCCCTTAGGGTGGCTCCCTCCTATGTCGGCTTCCAAGAGGGGCTGTCCTGGCGGAGCATCTGAGCCCTGCCCCTAACTTTTCCCTCTTGGCTTTGTGACGTGCCCTAGTGTCTCTCAAGTCACGCCCCTTTTTCTCCTCCTCCTCAGAAACTTGAGGAGTTCTCACAGTGGGGGGGGGGGCAGCGACTCAGTCTGGGCCATCTGTTTGTCAGGGCCTTCTGAGAAATCTTTCCCAGCATCTTGGCTCACTAGGGAGGGCCGCTCCCCCGGCTTCTGATCTAGCTGCTTCAGGTCTCATTCAGAATTGGAGCTGTCAGACATCTCAATGCACTGGGACTCATCCCTGACACAGGGGCCCACTGACAGGAGCCCTCTGGACTTGCTCCTCCCCTTCACTACTGTAACCTACTTGTTCATCTGCCTCTCTCTTTGGCCCAGACAGTGATGATGTTGAGAAGGAAGAGGAGGAGCAGATGCTGCTGCCTACTTGCTCCCTGCCTGTCAAGCAAGCAAAGTGGCAGCAATGATGAGAAAGAAGATGGGGAGCAATAGCAGCTGGTGACAATGGTGGTGAGAAGGAAGGCTGAGGGAGGGAATCCATTGAGGGTGCCTTGCCCAAGGGCCCTCCAAAACCCGGAGCTTCCGCTGTCTGATGGAATGGCTGCGCCAGTGGAAGGGGGTGGGGGAAAGTTTGTCATCCAGGAGCCAGATGGGCCTGCCTTCAATCTGTCTCTCGCTGTGGTGCAGCCTGAACATTTTATTTTATTGTTGTATTTTAATTGTTAGCCACTCTGAAAAGATTTGTATTGAAGGATAGGGTATACCTTTAGGAAACAAATACATAAACAACAACATTTAGCTGTTCCTCCATCCACACTGGAACTGCTTATGGAGAAGCAGTTCCCACATGGCTGGGAGAACATCTCTGAAGAGTACCAGTGCAGTGCTAATTTTGTGGGAAAGATGCAATTATGTCCACACAGCCATGTGGGATTTGCTCACAGGTAAGCAGCTGTCACATATGGCTGTGAGATTGTTTGTGACTCACTACTTTGGAGCTGCAGCAGTGCCAGCTTTACGTTCTGCTCCCAGGCTCCCCCTGCCACTGTAACCATCTACTCCAGCATGTGGCTGGAAAGGAAGAGGTCCAAGGCAGCATAGTGAATACAGTGTTGGACCTCAGTTTCAGATTATGCCACCACCTCTAGTTCCAACATCAGCTTCAGATTATGCCAACTCTGGGTGGGCAACAAAGCTTAGTCTTATTTCTCTGGCCTAGTCGCTAAAGACGGTCAAGTGTGTGGATCTTCCTCTCTTTATCCCCAAACATCTGGCCTCAGTTCCCACGACACATGACAAAAAATATGCTTATTGCATCAGCTCATTGTATTGGCAGCCTTACCCACAAACCACTTAAGACAAATTACTTGGATTTTAGCTGCTTTAGTACCACGGAAATCAATGGAATGAAGTTGGCTTAAATCCAAAGACTCTGGCATACCACATGTAATTCCTATAAAGATGCCTACATCTGAAAACTTCATTTCTATTCTGTCAACGCTCCACATCACACCCAAATGCTGACAGCACTGGCAGGGTGGGAGGAGGCTTTACAGTTTCTAAAAGCATATATATATATATACATATATATATATACACACACACACATATACACACACACACACATATATATATACACGTATATACACACACACGTGAACATGAACATTTCCTGACTTCTTAAATTAACTTTCTTTTCCTTTTTCTTTCTTTTATTTTCTCTCTCCCCCCCCGCCCCGCCACAACCCCACTTATTTTTTTTGCTCAGAGCTTTGTTATATGCAAATAGATTTGGCTGCAATTTGGCACGCAGCTAAGCTCCTTAAATCCCATTGAAGTCATGGGGAGTTGAGACGCTTGACTGTGTGCTGGATTGCGGCCTTTGTCATCCTTCCAAATGTTTAATAGTCTCATTACTTTTTCCTGAACTTTCAGAACAAGCTTTCATTTCACTTCAAGTTCAATCTGCTTTTAAATGAAGTAGAATGTACAAAAGAAGCACTGAGCTTTCTTTTAGTTCTAGAGGACATGAGTTCTTTTTGTAATGTTCGTAACATGCGTAGTGCTTGCCAGCCTTACCCAATCACTGGTCTCTCGGGACAATATCTATTTTAAAAAATGCTGTAAAATCATCCAATAAAATACTCTTTTAGTGCTGTGATCATATTACGCATCTTCTCTTTAAGTCTCTGCCTCGGCTCCCCACTGAATCAGCATCATTCACCTGTTCCCTGCATTTAAGCCTCTCCATCTCAGATGACATATTTTCTCCTGCTGCCCTCCCACTTCTTGCTACTTCTATTCTGTGCAAGCTAATTTACTCTTGATTCCCTACAGGGCTGATAAGAGGGGACTAACACACACACCCAATCTCTAAGAAGTCTCCAAAACAAGGAGAATTTTTCAGAGAATTTTTAATGGCTAAGAAAGTTGCAGAATGGTTTGCCTTAGACAAACCATTCTCAGTCAGATGCTCATCTGAAATATAGGTATAATAATACTGGTGGCTTCCCTTACAGGGTTGTTCTGAGGATTACTGAGATGCAGATGAAACACACTGAATAGTTAGACACTGCCCTCATGCCCAGCTTGTGGGCTTCCGAGAGGCATCTGGTTGGCCCCTGTGGGAAACAGGATACTGACCTAGATAGGCCTTTGGTCTGACCCAGCAGTGGTCTTCTTAGGTTCTTCTTCTGCTAGTGTTGTATTGCAGAGAGCATGTGTAGGTAGGGTAGCCATGTGTCCTACTTTACTCTATTTCAAGGCGTCCTCTGTTTGAAGGGCTGTCTAGTCCAAGTCTGGTTTACAGATAAAGGACCATAGGAAAGGAGAGCAGCAGGGGCCTTGAAGACGCCCATCAACAGTTAGCATCAGGACAGCACACTAAGCAGGCATACAGGCCGCGAGGGCTGCATTGGGTGTCTGCTGGGGTGCCAGGGGCTGCATATGTGTGTGCGCACACATATAAGCACGCACACATATAAGCGTGCACACATACACTCAGAACTCAGACACATGCTCAAACTCACACAGGGGTCACTGCTTCGTGGGGGTGGCTGAGGGAGGGAGGGGGAGAAGAAGCTAAAGCCCCCTTCCCATCCTAGAGGCCCCAACCTGATTTCTGCCTACCGTGATCCAGGCTGCTTTGGGGTCACTGAGGGAGGAAGCTAAAGCCACAGACAACCTGACCCGATTACTGCTTTATGGGCACCATTAGCAACAGTAAGGCAGCGACCTGGGCTGGTTCAGGGTCATGGCGGAGGCAGCCTCCTCCCCATACTGGCGACCAGCTTCACTGCTGTTATTAGCAGTGTTTTCCATGGTGGTGGCTGGGGGCTTTGGGGCGGCACACACTAGGGCTTGAGGGGGGGTCACCTGCAGTCTATGGGTTGGACACTCCTGATTTAAACAGCAATTATTTCTACATCTGAATTTCTACATATAAAACAGCATACGTTAATTTTATGCAAATCTGTGTCCTCTTTTGTCCTGTTTTTTGTGATGTATTTCCTCTTTTTTTGGCAGTGGGTAAGTGGCCACCCAATGGCCCTGTTTGCACATAACGGCACGAGCAGATGCGCTGCCTCCCTGCACACTCGCCTCTTCCCCTTTTACCCCATGATGGCCTGCCTTCACAGGTTGTGGAGCATGACGTGTTAACCTGGACCACTAGGTTGTTCAGGGGCTAAACAACTCAGTGGTTAACCTAACAACAAACCTTGGGTTAACTGATGGGTTGTTGTTATGTGAGAACCAGGTCAATGTGTAGGGCTTAGACCAGAGAAGCCTGGGAACAAGTCTTAGGAAGCTCACTGGTTCACCCTGGACTGATCACTCACTGTCAGCTGAACAACCTCACAGGTTATTGTGAAGATAAAATGCATGTGTGTGGAGTACCTTAAAGGTGCTCTGAGCTCCTTTGAGGAACAGTGCGATAAAAATTTAATAAATATAATTACTCCTTATATTTAGAATTGTTAGCAAAGCAGTAGTCACTGCACACTGCACTCGAGTTCTCTGCACACTGTGATGCTTCTACAGAGCTCTTATGCACAGGAGTGTCTCCAAGTATTTAAAATTAGGGAGCTAACCCTTGGCCACTTTAGTTTTCATGTGGGAATTGACAGTTGTCATTCAAATGAACTGGGACATTCTTGCAGACCTGGAACCCTAGCTGGCAAAGGGTGGGAACCACCAATGAATGTGATTGAGAGGTTTGGTTTGTTTTGCTTTTGTTACCTGACCCCAAGCTTTTGGGATGAGGTGGGCCATACATCTAAATCCAACACAACCTGTCAGTACTGCACATAGGAACTCTTGCACCCATGAGCAACTGCTGAAATTGGACAAATCTATGCAAACAGTAAAGCAATGTGGTCTCTAAAAAATTATTTCAAAACCTAAGATTTAAACAAAGCCAGCAAATTAAAGAGATGATCACCACAACTGATATGCTGAATGAACATATGCAAAGACAATATTGTCAGCCGCATTGTGACAATGAGGAATGGAATCAAGCAACAAAACTAATAAACAGAGTTTTGATATTTTGCAATGTTCTACATTTCTTCCCTCCCTCCTCCATTCCCCACCCCAAATGAATTAAAGATGTCATTGAAATTATGGTAGTTTGCCAGGCCACTTTCAAATGCAAGACTTGCGAGCCCTTTAGTTCGTCACCATGAACTAAGGCGTACTCTCTTCTTTCCTTCTCCCTTCCAATCCCTTTTCCTTTCAGATTGTAAGCCTGAGGACAGGGACTGCCTTACTGTTTTGATCTTTGTAAGCAGCTCCGGGAGCTTTTTGTGGCTAAAGAGTGGGACAAAAAGGCTTCAAATAATTAAATAAATCTCAAGTCGATTGTGGGTCTCTTGGAGACCAGAGTGTATGTGTTTCTGTACGTTTTGATAAAATGGTTGCCACTTACCCCAAAGTAACTGAAGGGCCACGTGTTCCAGTCTGAGGCTGCCTGACAGCTGCCTCATAATCAGAGTCCTATTTCCCGGTTCACCCACCTGTAGATGTTAGGCAGGTGGTTAACTGGGCAGAGGGCTTTTCAGTGTGTGGGGGTGTGGAGTGTGGTGTGGGGAGGGTGCCCTGACTATGGAATTCTCTTTCAAAGGAGTTTCTCCTTGCTTCTTCTCTACAAACGTTGAGGTACCAGGTGATGTCTGTCCTATTCGCCAAGGCCTTTGGTCGCTAATTAAAGGGGGCTTCACATAACACCTCAGAAGTAGGGGCTACATGAGTGGGATCATGGCCACTAGGGACACTCCCCCGATGCTGAAGTGCCTGCCAGCCATCCCCCAGGGCCTAATGTGTGTACAACTTTTCCTTGTAATTAGGTGCCCTGGCCCAAGGAATGGCCTTACCTGAAACAAGCTCTCCCTCACTAACACCAAACACACAGCCCCAATGGGAGTTTCCAATGTCTCCTATGCCAAATAGCTCAGGGTAGGGCGTAGGGTAGCCATGTGTCCTCTTTTACAGAGGACGTCCTCTATTTGAAGGGCTGCTACAGGACTGTCCTCTGTTTGGAGGTGCCCTCTGTTTGAAGAGCTGTCCAGTCCAAGTCCAGTTTAAAGATAAAGAGCCCTCGGAAGGAAGATCTGGGCCCTGAAGTTGCCCATCCGAAGCACCTGAACAGCAGACTGAGCAAGGCACACAGGCCACATAGTCTTCCATGCTATGGTGAGATGTACTGTTACTCTATTTGAATTATAAAAATTACTTCTAATTTTTCAACATCACGGTAATTCAAGTCTATGCCCCAACCACTGATGCCGAAGAAGCTGAGGTTGATCGGTTCTTCTACGAAGACCTACAACACCTTCTAGAACTCACACCAAAAAAAGATGTCCTTTTCATCATAGGGGATTGGAATGCTAAAGTAGGAAGTCAAGAAATCACCGGGATAACAGGCAAGCATGGCCTTGTTGTACAAAATGAAGCAGGACAAAGGCTAATAGAGTTCTGCCAAGAGAACACGCTGATCATAGCAAACACGCTTTTCCAACAGCACAAGAGGCGACTCTACACATGGACATCACCAGATGGTCAATATCGAAATCAGATTGATTATGTCCTTTGCAGCCAAAGATGGAGAAGCTCTATACAGTCAGTAAAAACAAGACCTGGAGCTGACTGTGGCTCAGATCATGAGCTGCTTCTTGCAAAATTTCAGCTTAAATTGAAGAACGTAGGGAAAACCACTAAACCATTCAGGTATGACCTCAATCATATCCCTTATGAATATACAGTGGAGGTGAGGAATAGATTTAAGAGATTAGACCTGGTAGACAGAGTGCCTGAGGAACTATGGACGGAGGTCCGTAACATTGTTCAGGAGGCAGCAACTCAATCCATCCCAAAGAAAAAGAAAAGCAAGAAAGCAAAGTGGCTGTCTGAGGAGGCTTTACAAGTAGCTGAGGAAAGAAGGGAAAGTGAAAAGCAAGGGAGAAAGGGGAAGATATATATAACTGAATGCAGAGTTCCAGAGAATAGCAAGGAGAGACAAGAAGGCCTTCTTAAATGAACAATGCAAAGACATCAAAGAAAACAACAGAATGGGAAAGACTAGAGATCTCTTCAAGAAAATCGGAGATCTCAAGGGAACGTTTTGTGCAAAGACGGGTATGATAAAGGACAAAGAAGGCAGGGACCGAACAGAAGCAGATGAGATTAAGAAGAGGTGGAAAGAATACACAGAAGAACTATACAGGAAAGATCTGAATGTCCCTGATAGCCATGATAGTGCGGTCACTGAACTTGAGCCGGACATCCTCGAGAGTGAAGTCAAGTGGGCCTTAGGAAGCATTACTAACAACAAAGCTAGTGGAGATGACAGTATTCCAGCTGAGCTATTTAAAATCCTAAAAGATGATGCTGTTAAAGTGCTGCACTCAATATGCCAACAAATTTGGAACACTCCACAGTGGCCGCAAGACTGGAAAAGGTCAGTTTACCTTCCAATTCCAAAGAAGGGCAGCGCCAAAGAGTGTTCAAACTACTGTACAATTGCGCTCATTTCACATGCCAGCAAGGTGATGCTCAAAATCCTACACACTAGGCTTCAGCAGTATGCGAACCGAGAACTACCGGATGTACCAGCTGGGTTTCGAAGAGGCAGAGGAACTAGAGATCAAATCGCCAACTTTCGCTGGATCATGGAGAAAGCAAGGGAATTCCAGAAAAACATCTATTTCTGCTTCATTGACTATGCCTTTGATTGTGTGGATCACAACAAACTCTGGCAAATTCTGAAAGAGATGGGGGTACCAGACCACCTTACCTGTCTCCTGAGAAACCTGTACGAGGGTCAAGAAGCAACAGTAAGAACCAGACATGGGACAACCGATTGGTTCAAAATTGGGAAAGGAGTATGACAAGGCTGCATATTGTCACCCTGCTTATTTAACTTATATGCAGAGTACATCATGAGAAACGCTGAGTTGGATGAATCACAGGTCAGAATTAAGATTGCCGGGAGAATTATCAACAACCTCAGATATGCAGATGATACCACCCTAATTGCAGAAAGCGAAGAGGATCAAAAGAGCCTCTTGTGGAGGGTGAAAGAGGAGAGTGCAAAAGCTGGTTTGAAACTCAACATCAAAAAAACTAAGATCATGGCATCTGGCCCCATCACTTCCTGGCATATGGAAGGGGAAGAAATGGAAGCAGTGACAGATTTTATTTTCTTGGGCTCCAAGGTCACCGCAGACGGTGACTGTAGCCATGAAATTAAAAGACGCTTGCTCCTTGGGAGGAAAGCTATGGCGAACCTAGACAGCATAGTAAGAAGCAGAGACATCACCTTGCCGACAAAGGTCCGTCTAATCAAAGCTATGGTTTTCCCAGTAGTAATGTATGGCTGTGAGAGCTGGACTATAAGGAAGGCTGAGCGCCGAAGAATTGATGCTTTCGAACTGTGGTGCTGGAGAAGACTCTTACGAGTCCCCTGGATTGCAAGGAGGTCAAATCAGTCCATCCTAAAGGGAATCAACCCTGAGTGCTCATTGGAAGGACAGATACTGAAGCTGAAGCTCAAATATTTTGGCCACCTAATGCGAAGAGAAAACTCTCTGGAAAAGACCCTGATGCTGGGAAGGACTGAAGGCAAAAGGAGAAGGGGACGGCAGAGGATGAGATGGCTAGATAGCATCACTGATGCAATGACTATGGACTGGAGCATGCTCTGGGATACAGCGCAGAACAGGAAGGCCTGGCGTGCTATGGTCCATGGGGTCACGAAGAGTCGGACACGACTGAACAACAACAATGTATAAACTAGCATATGCACATTTTTTGCAAATCAGCGTCCTCCCTTGACCTCTTTTTTTGATGATGCATTTCCTCTTTTGGGGGCAGTTCACAAATGGCTACCCTAGGCAGGGTGTGTGTGATTGTCATCAGGAACACAGTACAGGAGGAAAGGATTACCACCCCAACCCCACCCCCTGGGCATTCCATTTCCAATCCTGACTGTGCTATCAGCACTGCTATTTACAATACCTATACATGACGTGAAGCTATGTGTTTAATATCACAGGTAGTTTGGCCTTTAGCGAGGCTTACCTGGCTGGGAGAAAAGTAGGTGAACCGTGAAAATGTCTGTGGGAAGCACAGGTGCAGCTCCTTCCTGTCCGCTCCCTCAGTATGGCAGCATGCCTCCCGGACAACAGTTCTGATGAATAATATATAACCAGAAAATAGGTTTGTTATAAAGTATTTTGTTAGTAATGACTTTGCATTAAAAATGGTTGTTCTTTTCTGACTAAAGCCAATTACACATCCCATAAAGCATTAAAAAGGAAAATGGAGCACACCAGGGTAGAAGATGATCCCACAGCATTGTTGGGGCAACGCACCTTTTGATCAGTCTCATGCAGGGCCCTGTGCGTGTCCCATTAAGATGGTTTTCCACTCAGTGATTTGCATCCAGAGCCTTTTGATAGGCTTGGACTAATTTCAGAAAACACAGACATGAGAGGTAATTGCAGACAGCATGCAGACTCTGTCAACCTATAATTAACATGCTACAATTATTCTAATTGCTTCACTTGGGCTTCTCTTTGTTTTAATTGGACAACAACTTGCCAATGAAGAATTAAACTGTAATTCATATTTGATGTGTGTTAGACAATGTACCATGTCAAGTAATAAATGATGCCTCTCGATACTAAATATAAATGGAAAGATTATTTTAAATAACAGTCGACACATACTATGAACTTCAGTTTAAATCTCTATGTGGGAACTGATCAATGATGCACAAATCCTTGGGTATGATCTTAACAAAAAGTGTTTACATTCAAGCAGACGCCCTGGGGACGATTTTGCATGTATACATGTAAATTCATTATGCATTTTATCGTTCTGTCAGGACTTATTTCATGGCCCGCTCCTGTGTTCAGTATCGGGCTCAACTCCTGGAACATGTGATGCAATATAAGAGGGGTGAGCAATCACAAGTGGCTTGTGGCTGATTTCAAAAGCCGTCAGCAAGCCATCAGCTCAAGAGAGATCTGTCTCTCCTCTGGAAACCTGCTGTGTGGGGTGGAGGGAAGAAGGAAGGGGGTGGGAAAGAGATGGGTGCCACGCCCACTCTTGACTTTGGTCCCGCCCACTATTGGCATGCAGAACCCGATGGATTGCACCTGAGGGAATGTGGTCCTCAGCAGAAAAAAGGTTCCCCACCACTGCAATATAAGGATGAGTGGTTATGATCACGCAAAGAACTAATTTGGTGTAATGGCTAGAGTGTTGCACTTGGACCAGGGTGACTTAGATTCAAATCCTTGCTTAGCCCTGAAGCTCGCTCAGTAATCCAGAAGAAGTTGCAAGAAAAGAGAGCAGAATTACCTCTGCCATGGAAATTTTCAGCAGAAAACCAGCTACAAAGGTCGCAATTAACCCAAGCGAACCGTATGCTGCCAAGCTGTTGAAAGAACAAAGAGGAGGAATCTCTGGACATTTCAAGGCAGTCAAGATGGCCTGCCGCAACATATCTTCTCCCATCTCCCAGATGGGGCAGAAATATGTACTGTTTATTTTATGGTTTTTTAAAGAACGTAAGAACATAAGAAGAGCCCTGCTGGATCAGACCAAGGGTCCATCTAGTCCAGCATTCTGTTCACGCAGTGGCCAGCCAGCAGCCCATGGGAAACCCACAAGCAGGACACGAGTGCAGGAGCACCCTCCTACCATGCTCCCCAGCAACTGGCGTACATAGGCATACTATCTCTTGTAAAGGAAACCACTACTGGTATAGTAGAAGGCAGAGCATAGCTCCAGGTAGTTTTCAGTGTGGTAGCCCTAATGTCATCAGCCAGCACACCAGAATGACTGATAGATTTTTGTTGCTCTGGCAAGTGAATGACGTGATAAAGAGGCTTTGAAGTTTTAGGACAATTTGTGAAAAGATCAGCATTGAGGAAGTCAGATGAGGAGGAAAATAATTAAGCAGAAAGTGGATATTTCTTTCCATTTCTTTGATGGTGTTCCTACTTCATGCTAGCAGTTTAAATGGTAACAGCTCTTCACAAGATTGTTTACATTTCTAACGAAAAATGAACGGTTGCATTTCAGCTGTCTGAACTCTTTTGCTTAAGCTTAATGTGTTTTATAGATTGAACCTATGCAGTCAGATGTGAGCAACACTGGGTTCAATGGAGGTGAATTGCAGGATCCAGGACTGCCATCATGCTGTTCCTAATAAATTGAATATGCTTCATACTTCTGCTCTTTCGGGGGAGGGGGTGTACATAGAATGTCATGATGAGCTCCTGCACTTCAATATTTACCTCTACACCACTGGAAAAAAAACACCAGAAAGCTCTAAAGAAAGAACTAGATTTTGTTGGTTAATTTCAAATTTGTTATTACTTCGTTCCTATCTAATTTTTCCCCCCATGGCTAGTGGAAAAGGTACAAGATAGTAAAATGTTAGTCACTTCAGCTGCTGGGTGTTTTATGAAGACATCGTTTACACAGCTCAAGTATAATTATACTTCAAGGTTTATAGTTTGTGTCAGTTTAATTGCTTTCACCTCTGGGCTGGGCTGGAAGCTTGGAACATCCTAGCTCATGAGGAATGCATTAGACACAGTCATGAATGACAGGTCAAATGTGAAGGATGGAATTTAGAATTAATTTAGAGCACCTGCTACTACCTGCAGAATTAAGGGTGTTTGTTCACAGGAAAGAAAGGTGAAATTCTCCAAGGGAAAGCTGAACTTTCCACGCGTCACAGAACTGTCCACACTTCGGGGGGGGGGGGGCATTCAAGTCTATACCGTTCCTCAGAAGAAGCATTTGCATGTGTTCCTGATACGGCCTACTTCAGACTTATCTTGGAATAAAGTGGAAACTCAGGGTAGTTCAATGCAGAAATGGGTAGGCAGCATAGTCAGAATGGACAAAAGGAAGTACTAATCAGTGGAGGCTGGAGTCTCCAATTTCAGTGGGGGTATGAATCCATTCTGGGTGTCAGTCAGAACTCTAAAGGAGCTATCCAAGGTGCTGAACCCAATGCCCAAAGTACAGTCAACACCTTGGATATCTCCTTTAGTGTTCTGGCTAGTTCTGACTGAAACTCAGAATGGAATCACAGCTCCACCAAAATCAGAGCCCCCAGCCCCCACTGAGTACTATTTCACACCAATGCATAGTTGACTTATGGAATTCACTGATCCAGGATGTGGAGATCACCACTAGCTTGGGTGTTTGTTTGTAAAGGATGACAGATTTGTGGAGGATAAATCTCCCAAAGACAAATAGCTTGGATAGCTATATGGGACATCCCTGCTCAGAAGCAATAGACTTATCATCTGTGGTGCCCCTTACACATCGCCAAAAAGGAGGAAGCATGTCACCAAATATGGAGACAGAGCTGCGTACAATTTGTCTATGCTAACTTATACATATAGATGTAAATTTAGAAATAATGACCATAATTTAAATAGGAATACAATACACTTCACCATAGTGGTGGAGACTGTAACCAGGGATGCTTCCAGTCAGAGAGGTCCTAGCGCTACCAATCCAAATATAGTGTGCACCTATTCCATCTTTTCCTCCTTAATACATTTTTTGTGTGGAAGAAAATAGAAGGAAACGGTGGGAAAATACAGGAAGGTTACCGGTGGAAGATGCCATCGTCTGGGCCTCCATGTAAAATTCTGTGGAGCAACTGGACAATAAAAGCTTCATATGGACACACCTCTAGTGAACTCTATACTTGCTCAGGCTGCAGTCCAAGGGCACAATCCAGCAGGGCACCAACGCCCTGAAGAATTCTCCTATGTACCGCCAATTGTGTTGCACAAGCACCACCCCCAACGCTTGCGCAATGGTAATTTAGTGCTTCTGGGTCAACCCAAAATCAGTGGAAACACTCATTTCTGGAAGGAGGCAGGTCAGTGGAGCTCTCATAATGGAGAACCGCCAACCTGCCTCCTCCCAGAAACGAGTGTTTCCGCTTGTTGTGGGGCTTCCTTTAGGAAGCACTAAATCTCCCTTGCGTAAGTGGTGTGTCCAAATTGTGCAACGGAATTGATGGGACCCACCACTTGCGGAAGGGAATTGGCAGGGCGGAAAGGAATTGGGAGGGGCGTAGGCACCCCATTAGATTTTGCCCCAGGTGTCGATAGGTGACTTAAAGTTTCCCGCTTCCTCTTCTTATGGCTCTTCATCTTTAAACTGGACTTGGACCAGGCTGTTCTTCAAATAGAGAACTACCTCTGTAAAACAGGAGACATGGCTACCCTACGATACTGGGGAAGTCCCCAAAGAAGTGCTAGAATAGCTTTATCAAGTAAATGTACCATCAAAGAGGCAACAATACCGAACATCTAAAACATGGTGGGAACAAGAAGCAAGGAGCGGTAACGCCAAATTGTTAGAAATGTTCTTCTACAGATAAAATTGTAGCAGCTACTTTATTGCACACAGGCCATTTCAAGGTCCAAAACAGACATTACTGTAAATCCGTATCTAGCAGCTACATCATTTTTTCCTTCCACTTTTACTCTAGGGTAGGCACAGGGGCCCCAACCTGGGTCTTAAAAGCTCCCCTACCTGCCATGTTAGGGTCCCTATCCAAATTTGAGGCCCTCTGCTGACTGTAGAATAAACATGGAGGGGGGGAGGTGTAGCTGCTACATACAGATCTAAGAGTGCAACCCTATCGATTGTGCCCTCGCTGCTCAGAAGCCCCTGAACTCAGAGTCTTCCGAGTTTCCTGTACCCTACTGGGCTGAAGCCAGAAGGGTGGGAGGAGCAGCAGAGGTGACCTTTGCCTCATCATCCTCCATCTTCCCTGATATTTGCTAGATGGGCTTTTCAGACAAAGAACCAAAGATAAAGAGCCAAAGCAACGGCACTTTGGATGGGAAGGGAAGGAGGCTGGAGGAGACACAGGACAACTCGTATCATGACCTCCCTGGTGTCTTCCCCTCCCTGCCCGCCACAACGCTCCCTTTCCTCCTCCTCTGAGGTCTCTGTTCTGACCTTGGAGAAACAGCTGGTGCAGTTCTCTCTGCACCGGCTGTGAGTGGGAGGGTTCTGGGGTTGGATCTCCAACTCCCCCTTCTGAGGCCAGAGCCCTCTCTCTGACCTTGGAGGGGTTTTCTGAGCTGTCCTATGGTCCCTGAGACATTCACCCAGGGGCCATAAGATTGTTCTCTAAAATGACATCTGTTTTGGCCCTAAAACTCATTGTATTGGGGAAAATGAAGGAATATCTTTAAATGCTGACAGTAAGGCAATGCTATATTGTGTTATTTCTGCTTTAATCCAAATTCCATTTCTAATCTAAACCTCTGATTCAGGTCTGTAAAATCACTGAAGGCATGGAGCAAAGAGAAATTCCGCCTCGTAACATCTTGTGCCCACTGTGTGCCAAATTAAAAGTGAATTGCCTTAAACAGAGCATGGGGCAAATATAAATAACTGATACTGAGGCAGTCTCCTAGGCACAGAAGCTTCTCACTGGCACATTAAGGGAATATATTGGGCTGCTGCTTTTTAAAGAAGTTATATTGCTATATTGCGGATGACACCCAGCTCTACCTCTCTTTCTCATCAAAACCAGGTGAGGCAGTGGCTGTTCTGAACCAGTGCCTCGGCACGGTAATGGACTGGATGAGGGCCAATAAACTGAAACTCAATCCAGACAAGACGGAGGTACTGTTAGTGGGTGGTTCGTCTGCCCGGCTAGGTGATAATCAACCTGTTCTGGAGGGGGTTGCACTCCCCCTAAAGGATCAGGTTCGTAGTTTGGGGGTGCTCTTGGATCCAGAACTGTCACTTGAGGCACAGGTGAACTCAGTGGCACGGAGCACTTTTTATCAGCTTAGGCTGGTATACCAACTACGCCCTTATCTGGACAGAGATAGCCTAGCTACAGTTATCCATGCTCTGATAACTTCTCGTCTGGATTACTGCAATGCGTTATACGTGGGGCTGCCTTTGAAAACGGTCCGGAAACTTCAGCTGGTCCAAAATAGGGCAGCAAGATTGTTAACAGGGACTGGCCTGCGAGCTCATATTACGCCAGTACTTTTCCAGCTGCACTGGCTGCCGGTCCATTTCCGGGCCCGATTCAAAGTGCTGGTGTTAACATTCAAAGCCCTTAACGGCTTGGGGCCAGGTTACCTGAAGGATCGCCTCCTCCCATATGTGCCTGCCCGGACCTTAAGATCATCAGCAGCAGCCCTTCTCCGTGAGCCCCTGCCAAAGGAAGTGAGGCGGGTGGCTACTAGGAGGAGGGCTTTTTCTGCTGTGGCACCCCGGCTCTGGAATGAGCTCCCTAGTGAGGTTCGCCTGGCGCCTACATTGTACTCCTTTCGGCGCCAGGTGAAGACCTTTTTATTTTCCCAGGCATTTTAGCTTTCTAAATTTTTATCTTTGCTGTTTTAAATCTGTATTTTAAACTCCTGTACTGCTGCTAGGTTTTATTGTGGTTGTATTGTTATATTGTGGTTTTAATGTTCTATATATTTTAAATTGTTTTATTGTGTGTTGTTTGGTTTTAGTTTTTGTGAACCGCCCAGAGAGCTTCGGCTATTGGGCGGTATAGAAATAAATAAATAAATAAATAAATAAATATTGTTTTTATTGATTGAATTTCCTGTTAAGAGGTTAATTTCGCTGTTTAGCTACTCAGTACCGTGCCTAATCCCGAGAGGTACTGGACACCTTCTGAATACCTCAGTGGGATATTATTAAATACTATGAATGTATAAATCATGGCTGAGAGTACTATTGGCTCTCAGGAAGGCCAAAATGCATATCAGGAGTGCAGAACATCAGGCCCAGGGAAGGAGGGGCAAATTTGGCCCTTCCAAATTTGGCCCCCTTCCCCCCAACCATCAATCGTTTGGTAGTTTCCCAGCTTTTGTGCAGATTTTCCCCTATTCCAAAAGGCTGAAATGCCTCTCCTAAGGCTTAATGACTGGCAGTAAGAGGTTTAAGCGAAAACGGGCTGGTAGTTTGGGTCCTGCCTCCTTTGCCTTTGGCCCCGCCCACTGCTGGAATGTGGCCTCTGAGACCATCTCCAAAATTCAGGCCCTTGGGCTGAAAGTGGTTCAACACCCTGATATATAGATATAGATACATATACAGCTATATAGATATAGCTATAATGCTGTGGCTATGGCTGGAGTAGAGCTGATTGTAGATGATTCTTTGGCCATTTTATAAGCTGCCTTTCAGTTTTCTGGTGAGAGCACCAATATGCTAACCCACATAACTGGACCGCAGGGCTGAAAAACTCTGCTTGAGTGATCAATTCATATGACGACTTATAATGCACTGGTCAACATGAGCTTGCTTTTTTCGGTGGAGATGTATTGTTGAACAGGTCTTGTGAAATCTCCCACCATTGTCCAGACTTTCATGACCTCATTCTGAAGTATGGCTGGTTGAGACACAAGACAGACCCTTGCCTGTTGTGGCAGCCAGAGTGTACAACTCCCTAGAAAGATCTGATTGGTTGCTAAGATTTCACTTTGTAAGAAAACGTTTGTTTCTCCTTGCTGATTATACTTTCATATTTTATTCTGTTCCCAGTTTTTTTATTGGCTTTTTATTGTGTTGTGTGTGTGTGTGTGGTTTTATGTGACCTACGGGGGGGGGGGGTAGGGCCAAAAAGCAGAATATAAATAATGGTATAAATGCATTTTCGACAATTTTGAATTGAGGAAACAGGCTCTATTTTATCCTAGGAGCAAAGGAATGGCAAAGAGAAATATGATTGGAGGTCACAAGAGATCAGGTTCTGCAGGATGTACATGTTCTGCCTTAAATCCTGGATTCTTCTGAAACACATGGCCTGCATATTTTCAAATGTAATCTCCATCACCATGAGAGCTAGAAACATGTTTTTAAAATACAGCTGTAATTCTCAGGACACTGCTCTATGTAATTGATTCTGCACCCAGATACTATATTCCACATAATATTTTCCACCTGCGAAATGAAGATAGACCTTTACACCCCATTCCTAACTGTACCAAAGTTTTTATTTGTAAACCACCTTGAAAAATCTTTTGATGAGGCAGGGTAAATATATATTAAATAAGAACGTGTATGCATGCTTAGTTTAAGTACATGTAATTTTATTTCTTCCTCCCTTGCCTTCTGAGCTTCTGTTCTCCCTGCTTCCTTTGTGGGAAACACAAGAGTAAATGGCCTCCACCCCCATGCTGCACCTGGAAAGCTCTGCACCCTGGTGTAGAGGAATAGAGTAATTTGAATCATTGGATCAAGTATCAGCTGCAAAGTCCATGTTCTCCCTTCCACTTGCATGGAACTTGAGGGTTCCTTTGTCTTTTACATTTGGACCAAACAGTGAGAAAGCAGGTACAGTTGGATATGGTGTATTGGTATAAGGGTTAGTGGAAGTATACAAGTACCACCTGAAGCTATAAGCTTTAAAACACCATGGCTAGGGACCAACTGCAGTGGAATAGCGAGGGGACAATGAACCTAGGCTCAAAGATCTAGGGGGACCCCGCCCAGGCTGAAAGCCTATTATCATGAGCAAAAAAAAAAAAAGGAAGCTAAATTACAGATCAGGTTTTATTAGGCAAACTTGTTTTCTTGCAGTGCTGTAGTGCAGTGAGAACACACAGGAGTGGAGCTCAGTGCAGGAGTGATGACGCCATTTTCTGGAGTGCCCGGGTAACTGATGGACCTTCTTGCTCTGGCAAGTGATAACGAGGGTTTCAGGTTTTACTATGAAAATAAAAGCACCAAAGGTAGCTGTGTTGACCATAAGAAAAATTCAAAATCCATGTTGCTGTAATACTTTGGCCAACCAAAACATCACCAAATATTGTGCAAGCTTTTAAGATCCCCAGATCTCTTAATCAAGCAAGATATTATAAAAGGCAGATGGGGGGGGGGAAGGAAAGGGAAGAAGTGGGGACTAGACGGTAGTCCCAAGGTGTAGTGTGGGATGAGGACAGGTTGACAGGTCATGTGATCATTATAGGACCGTCCCACTGCCCCTGGTTACACTGGGAAGAGGAGGAGGGGATCTTTGATCCTCCATTTCGGGGAATATAAAGTCCAACTATTCTCAGAAACATCCTGGTCAAAATTCATGGGCTCCGTGAATGGCTTGGGGTGGGGTGGGGGACACTTCCAGCCACACCCTTTTTTGCATTTTTTCCCCACACCAATGTAAATTAATTATAATTGAAGAGGAGCTACTGATTTGGAATGATCTGGGGTGGGGTATAAATTAATTGAAAAAAATTATTTTATTTGAGGTGATCTGGATGAGAAATTAATTGGCTGGCCTTGCCTTCTGTTCAATTTAAATAAATCCTAGTTTGCATATATAGAGATAAATTAGCATATGTGATTTTTATGCAGATTTGTGTCCTGTGGGCCTGGGCACGCGAGCATTCCTAGGCATGTTTTAAGTGCCTAGGAATGCCCTTGCTGTCAACTAGTAAGTGTTGGTGGGTTGATGATACTGGGGTAGGGTGGGGTGGGGGCCCCAAGGCCAGCTTGCCCAGGGGCCCCAAAACCTGGAGCCGGATCAAGGGCAAAGATCATCCTGATCTGGACCACACTCTTAGCTTTGGTAGGGCCGATCCAAAACCCGTCACACGCTTTGGCTTTTATTTTTGCATCTCTGCTTTGCAGCACCTCTGCTTTTTGCTAATTTTATGGGGCTGCTTTCTCATAATTCAGCAAAAAGCCTCATGCGGCTGTGGCACCTCTGAGCAAACCCTGTGAAGCTCTGCAGTCTTAGCCGAAAGAGTCGAGCTGTTTCTGAATGCGCCTAGAGTGCCTCGAAATATAGAGATTTCACATTGCTTACTTCCTCTTGCTGAAAAGTTTATAATCAAAAAGGCAACTCCTGACATGAAAAAATCAAGATCCACAAAAATCCAGCTTGTCATTAGTCTAGCACCCAAAACAAAAGGGGACATTTAAACCATCATTACGCCTTCCTAGTCCTCAAAAGCCTTTTTCTAGAAAATATTGAGAGGGCTGGTTATTTTCTTGGTTGAGTTTCCTGTACCCCCACTCAAAAATAAAAAAGGGATAAAACAAACAGCAGTTGAAATAAATGAACAAGCTAGATATGTGTATGAAAAGGTTTGGACCCCTAAAGCTATTGATTTCACAGTCTGAGACAGGTGAGTACAAGCAGCTGGGAGTGTGACAATTGCATTTGGATGGAATCCCAACTTTTCATTTTCCTTCAGCTTTAGTTGTTGTCTCCCAGGTGTGAGGGACTCACCGTCTTTGCCAAATCCAATCAAACTTGTGGTTTGGAAGTCAGTGGGAAAGGAAATTGAAGAACATCTGTATATAACATGACTTTAACTTTTAAGAATCTCAGTATTTTGTTTTTTGTCTTTTTTAAAGAAGCAAACAAACAAGAAACCCAGCCTGTTTTTTCTCGCTGACCCAATGCGACTGGAAGCTGGTGGTGCCAATATGGCTCACATGAAAATGAGGGCCGCTGAGATCATGTCAGATGCGGCAGACTAGTGCAATGATGCGAACAGAATGCTGGACTAGATGAACCATTGGTCTGAACCAGCATGGCTCTCCTTATTGTTGGGAATACTACAACCTCGTCTGCAAGTTATAGGAAGCAGCCAGTATTGCAGTTAGTTAATTCATGGTTATTTGGGGCATAGCTAGCCTTAGGATCTCTATAGCTTACAGTGTGGTTTCCTGTTCCTCCACCTCTCCCTCTCTGACCTTCTACCTTTGCTGAGAGCACATGGTGTTTGCTCTCTCTCTCCTGTCAGTATTATAGAACAAAGAAATGGAGTGAACAAACTCTGTTTGAAACTCTACGCTGTACCTGCATTTTTATGCAAGAACATTGTGAGTAAACCATTTTACCTAAAGAAGGGTGTGGTCTCTTTTTTAGCCTTATGTGCATGTGGGACTGGTAAACACTCATTCTGCTCTGCCTTCTGCTTTTCTCTGCTAATTGCCTTTCTAAGAGGAGGCCAAATAATTCCCATTGCTTATGTTCTTATTATAAGCCTGATGGGGATGAGATCAAGACCAGAACCAGCTGGACCATGGGCCCGAAGCCCCAGGGCCCCCCTAAATGACCACCCAGAGGGCAACGGGAGATGGGGCAGTGGCAAACAGGCCCTGCATCAGCACCTGGGCTAGCATGTGCATGCTGGGCCCACCAGGACTGACACCGCTCACCGCAGCACCCCTTCTTTCTTCTTATTTTTAAAAGTATGTTATAATCAGGGGGAAGCTGGCTTGAGTAAGTGTGTTTACAATCAAGGCAGCAGAAGCCTGATGGCACTATTTGGTATTGCTGCCTCCTGTTAAAAGGCAGTTAGCAGAGAAAAAAACGAAGGCAAACAGAATGAGCATTTACCAGTCCCACATGCATTAGTGAAGTAAAGAAAAACAGTTTACTCACAAATATTCTTGCATATACATGCAGGTACAGCATAGATTTTCAAAGGGAGTTTGTTCAGTCCATTTTGTCTTCCATTGCACAGGCAGGAGTGAGAAAACAAGCACATGTTCTCCCAGCAGTGATGGAGGTCAGAGAGAGGAAGGAAGGAAGGAAGGAAGGAAGGAAGGGGAGGAGCAGAAAACCACACTGTAAGCTATAGAGATCCTAAGGCTAACTATGCCCAAAATTCCCATGAACTAACTGCAATACTGCTCCCTTCCTGTAACTTGCAGATGAGGTTGCAATATTCCCAACATGGCCAACTGCTTTATTTCTGTAGTCATGATGGTGCTATGATTTGAGTTTAAAATGTGAAAATGTACATGCTCAGAGCATTGTTTTTTTTAAAAAAAATCAGAGTTGACACACAGTTGTTATTTGCTCTAACATGTCAGGAACATAGAAGCAGTTGTAAAGCATGGGATGGTGGAGGTGGGGGGAGAAGAGAAATGTGAGTTCTGTGCTTCACAATTGAGGTAATACACATGGCTGTCTAAGTGAGAGGGATGGGGCATAAAACCATTAAGTTCTAAAAATTACCTAGCTGCATCACTGCTATCAAGTCAGTGTAGGCATAAAACGTGGGGCAAGGAGGACTGCTTTGATCAGACACACTGAAATTTGGTTGACCTGTGAAGGACTGGAGGGGGCAGCAGGTTCACAGCACACTGTCCAGCAAGCCAGTTCACAGGTTGGAGGGTGGGTGGCTACTGGGACACCGTGCTCTTCCACCTTCGTAGTTGTGGAGGAGATAACTTTGAAAATATGCAGCCTCCAGCATCAGGGAGCCAGAGTGTCTGTGTTCTGTATTGCCTGCTTGTCCCTCTGCAACTATTTATGCCAGCTCAGATTTGGATCCCCTGTAATCCCTAGTCACTGGCCCAAGCTGCCAGGGTTTCTCATGATAAGGTGTATATTTCTGTATCATATACATATGTTAGAATAGAATGGGCTTCTCACATGATTACAGAGGGGGAAATAAGCCATGGTGGCTCCTGCCCCCCGTGTGTGTCAGTCGCATGCCAGGGGAATTAGCATAATTCTAGCATGGCTTCAAGTGTTGTGAGAACCTGGTCCAGGGCGGCTTGTTGCCGTGGTTAATAAGACACCCCAGAATCCTAAAACAGCCCATGGGCTGTGGGTGGCTTGTTAACCATGGCAACACGCCACCCTGGCCAGGCTGGCAATACATGGCAAGCAGAGCTGGCGAGGATACTTATGCAAAAAAATCACCCCGGCATGTGACCAGCACACACGGTGGGGGAAATAAGCCACTGTAGGTTATTTCCTCTTCTGTGATCTTGTGAGCCTGGTCAATATATTTCCTTATAATAGATACATGTCCCTTATGCCTAGAACTCTCACTCTGAGTAGTTATATGTTGCCCTCCCCTTCCTTCACCTCCCTCCTTAAAATGTCTAGGTACATTGGTGATATTATGGCCCTCCAGATGTAGGCAACTTGTGGCCTTCCAGGTGTTTTGGCCTACACCTATCATAAACCTTACCCAGCATAGTTTGCTTTATTCAGACCAACCAAACCTCATGGTCACAACATCTAGCCTAATCTTTGTACATTTTTGGGCCCTTCCCCATTGCTTTTTGTACAATCTAACCTGATGAAGAGTCCTGGAGAATTTGAAAGCTTGCACACTCTTTTGTGGTCCAAACTTTGGATTGTTATTATTGTTGTTTATATTATTGTTTAGGGATAATTCTTTGTTTATTTCATTTATGCTTAACCTTCCTCCAAAGAATTTGAAGAGACCTGTGTGGTTCTCCCCCACCCTCATTTTATGCTCACAACAACCCTGTGAGGTAGGTTAGGCATAGAGATAGCGACTGGCCCAAGGTCAACCAGTGAGCTTTGTGGCTTGGGTAGGGGTTTGAATCCAGGTCTTCCTTCTCCCAGACTGACACACTAACTGTTACACAGGATTCTTATTAGTGACATATAGTTATAGAAGGCTGGGCTGGTGCAAGCAACTATTGAGAGAGCTGAAAAAGAATAAAGGAAATGGCAACTGGAAGGACACGAAAAGAGCCAATATGGCCTATTATGATTTGCATATTTCTAGCTGAGAAAGAGAAAATGTATAGATTGGCTTCTATATGTAAGTATATTCTTGCTCCTGGAGTGCTTTCTCATGCAACATGGGTCAAATGTTGACCCATCTTGCAACCAGGGATGTCTGGAGGCATGCTTGAGGTCTTTTTCCAGTATAGACTTCTGCTTACCCTCTTCTGTGGGTGTATGTGCTTAAACATCTGGTTCCCATTTGGCCTGAACAGATGTGTTTCCACTTTCAAAGCATGTCCTGTGCATTCTTTCCTTAAATGAATACTAACAACAATTGTACACTTTTAAGGTGTCTAGTCTTTTTGAATCATGAGGAAAGGGGGAGGGGAAGCTTAGTTGTCATTGATTATTTGGATTTTTAGCTCACCCAATCCCATAAACTCCAAAACAACACCCAGTTAAAAGCCCAGTCCAAACAAAGGTCTCAGAATGCTTCCAAAACAGGGTTAGGCTTTTGTGAATATCCAGGGAAAGAGAGTCCCAGAGGTGCAAGGCCACCAAACTTTTGTTCTCCAAATCTGGCACATGGATGAAATAAATGGATGTGGCCTTCTAAGAGACTGTGCTACCTGATGCCTGTAAGCCAGGAGATGCCCCTTATATCAGAAAGATCTAATTTTGTTAGTTTCCATAGATTATGAAGGTACTGTAGGCCTGTTCAGACCTTGAGATTGCATGTGTGCCGTGAAAGCATGAAGAAGGGGATAGCAGGACCACCTCACTGACCCCACCTTCCCATTGTTGAGCGCCCTGCAACAGTCTTTGTGCATAGAGCCAAAGCTCCCCAAATGGGTACCATCATGCACAGAGCTGTAGCCATGTAAGTGCTCCACATGATCAGGGTTTCTAAATGTACCCACATGTATACAGCTGGGTTACAACATACCTCATACCTAATTTACAAACAAAAGGTGTCAAACCTCATAAAATCCAGAAAAAATAAAATCTGTACTGATGCTTCCTCAGTTCTAGGCCAGATGAAATGGAAGATGCTTATGGTCTGATGAATTTCAAAGAGAAGGCATTTTCACACTGCTAAGAAGGCCTTACCACATGCCCTCATCATATGGATCCATGACTGCTGAAATTGAGAGGCTGTCTTAGATTTATAGATCCTAGTCTTGTGCAAGTATGCAGCCGTTTTTCACTCTTCCCCCTTGAGAGCATCTCCTTGCATTGTGGTCAATATTATTTTTTGAAGCTTCTCTGGGTTTTGGAATGAGCTGTTGAACAGTGCAGAGGATAGACATCTGTGCGTAACCCGGAACTATTTATTAGTTACCACAAATAAATAAATCTGGAGGATCCAGGGCAAAAACAGACTGGTGTAATCTAAAAGAACCTATCCCTTGCCGTGTAATCCTACACCTGTCTACCTGGAAATGAGTCTCATTGAGTCTGATGGAGTACGACAAGGCTGCATATTGTCGCCCTGCTTATTTAACTTATATGCAGAGTACATCATGAGAAACGCCGGGTTGGATGAATCACAGGTTGGAATTAAGATTGCATGGAGAATTATCAACAACCTCAGATATGTAGACGATACCACCCTAATGGCAGAAAGTGAAGAGGATCTAAAGAGCCTTTTGTTGAGGGTGAAAGAGGAGAGTGCAAAAGCTGGTTTGAAACTCAACATTAAAAAAACTAAGATCATGGCATCTGGCCCCATCACTTCCTGGCATCTAGAAGGGGAAGAAATGGAAGCAGTGACAGATGTTATTTTCTTGGGCTCCAAGTTCACCGCATGAAATTAAAAGACGCTTGCTCCTTGGGAGGAAAGCTATGGCAAACCTAGACAGCATAGTAAGAAGCAGAGACATCACCTTGCCGACAAAGGTCTGTCTAATCAAAGCTATAGTTTTCCCAGTAGTACTGTATGGCTGTGAGAGCTGGACTATAAGGAAGGCTGAGCGCCGAAGAACTGATGCTTTCAAACTGTGGTGCTGGAGAAGACTCTTACGAGTCCCCTGGACTGCAAGGAGGTCAAATCAGTCCATCCTAAAGGAAATCAACCCTGACTGCTCATTGGAAGGACAGATACTGAAGCTGAAGATCAAATATTTTGGCCACCTAATGTGAAGAGAAAACTCTCTGGAAAAGACCCTGATGCTGGGTAGGATTGAAGGCAAAAGGAGAAGGGGACGGTAGAGGATGAGATGGCTAGATTGCATCACCGATGCAATGAATATGGACTGGAGCATGCTCCGGGAGAGAGCGCAGGACAGGAAGGCTTGGCGTGCTATGGTCCATGGGGTCACGAAGAGTCGGACATGACTGAACAACAACAACAACAACTCTGGGGTAAGTTGTTATAGGATGATTGCAGCCTTCACTTGTCTTTAACTTAGTGCACTCTTTAAACAATGCAGGAACTAGCTACTGCCTGAAAGCAGTGTTTTATTAACTACTTTGAAGTGCTGGAAAGCTGCTAGAATGAAGTAGTGGCATGAAGCATTCTGCCATAAGCAGTTCCTGCTGAAAATGCAGTAAGACAAAAACTGTGGGATTCTGTTCAGAAGCATAGACTTGGAAACTGTGCTGTGCCTGTGTGCAGAGTTCACCATGTGGTCCTCTAAATGGGGACCCGTGACAAGATAGAGGAGGTAGCTATGATCCAGTGCCAACCTTACTTCAAAGGTGACTCAAGTTGTCAGATCAGGCTGCAATTTGAAGATGAATGTGAACATTTTAACTCTAGGGAACCCACAGGGCCAAACTAGATGTGAAAATAACATTGAGATTGCAATTATGCTAAGTTTCAAAATTTTAAATATCAGCTGCAGGGGTGAACATCTTCAGGATCCTGACCACAGCACATGAAGGAGGTAGGTTAAGTCTTTCCTCCCTACTGCTGTCCCGATGAAAACTGCCACCCGCCCCACTGCAAGCTGCTACTTGCCACTGAAGTGACGCTTCCAATGGTTAGTTTCTGCATTTCGGGACTGCAATGGGTGTGTCGGGAGGGGTTATGCCCCCTTCCTGTGTGCTGCAGCCCCAATCCTGATCCTCCCCCTCTGAAGTTGCTATTTAAAACCTAAAATCAGACACATTCATTTCAAACATGCAATTAGCATCATGTGTAGCCTGGCCCTTGGTTTCTCTCTTGCTGGGTGTAGAAACTTGGGGAGGGGGGAAAAGAACAGCTGCAGCCTGTGGTGCTTTTTCCAGCATTCCCATATGATATCTTCTGGATTAGGTATTTGCCGGTTTGGGCACATGCGTGGCTGCTTGAAAGATGTGTATAGCCGCTCTCTTTGTTTTGGCGTAGTAGGGGCTAAGAGACTAATGGCACAATCCTACGCTTGTTTAGGCAGAAAAAAAAAGTCCTCCTGCAGGAATGTTCATGCTGGCTGAGGAATGCTGGAATTGTAGCACTTTTTACTGCCTAAACATTCTTGCACCCTAAGTGACAACTCAGAAGTCCCTGGTTTGAATGTCACCTCAGTCTCTCCCCCGCCACCATCTCCAATATGATGGATAATAATGACTTCTCTACAGCATTATTGTAAGGATAACTAGATAATACATGCAAAGCGCTGTGAAAACAGGAAAGCAAATGTTACAGTTTTTTAAATTATCATTGTTGGTAACATCATTGTTGTCACAAAATGTCCAGGGCCACCAATGAGTCACACTCTTCATCATGTATTTATTATTTACTTGTAGTAATTATATACCGCTTAATATAATAAAATCCCTAGGTGATAGTCCTCAAGGCCCCAAGCCTTTTACAGGGCCCCATATATTGCTTAATGATGTGGCAGGCCTCTACACTGTATGCTCATTGCAACTTCCAAACAGCCTTAAAAGGCAGGCCCACAGGAAGGCTTGAGGTCAGGTTACACATGTATGAAACAGAGAGAAAGGGAGGCTTACAGCACAGGTAGAGTTGGTGCTCCTGGCTGCTCTCACGAGCCAAACTGCCATGGTCCAGGAGCAGTACAAGAATTGTTAACTCTTGTTCATATTCTTGTTTAGCCATCACCTAACTGGGCAAGTCGCAGTCATATAGCCTCTGTTGCCATCTGTTTAAACAGGAAAGCAGTGTGAATTCACTGGGGGGGATTCCTTGTTTTGAAAATGAGGACAAATAAGGTAAAAGTTGTAGAGAAAGTGTGACAATGGCAATAATAATAATGTGGCAGAGCCAGGTGACTCCAAAACATCCCTGACAATCACAGGGCTTTGAATTATGGGGCAATTAATCATCTTCATTTCCTAACATGTCTGCAAACCCTTACCAAGGATAGCTCCTTTCAGAAGCTGCAGCCATGGAATGCAAACAAAACTTCAAAGGCAGTTCGTCTCCTGTAACTTCGCAGAAGAACAAAGTTTTGTAGAAGACGGTATTCCCCACTGTGCTACAATGGATGCATTTGAATGCATTGTCCGCTGGTAAACCTACATGAAGTTTCTGAACGTCTCCTTGGAAATGAGATGTCAACACACTGGTATTAGATATTTTTGACTACTGGGTTGAAGAAGCTTACGGTTGAGGAACCTGGTCTGTTTAAAAAACAAAACACTCCAGCATTTGCTTGAAGGGAATAATGTAATTCAATTTCTTAAGTACACAAGAGGCAAGATAATGAGCTGGCCCGATTTAGGACCTGCCTCCATGTGGAGTGGTAGCATGTTGTCCTGTTAGGGTGCAATCCTGTGCATGTTTAGACAGAAAAAAAGGCCTACAACTCCCAGCATGCCCCAGCCAGCCAGCCATGCTGGCTGGGGCATGCTGGGAGTTGTAGGCCTTTTCTCTGTCTAAATATGCATAGGATTGCGCCCTTAATTTTTTAAATTTAACTCTTTGCTTAAAATAGTTTGCCTAAAATAAAGGAAAGGGTCCATGATGCAGTAAGGCATTGTTGCTGGTGTGGGATGGAGGGGTTTGCTGCATTTTCTTTTTTGATGTACTGAAAGGGTATATAAACCACTGTTCAGTATTGCTACCCCATGGGCAGCTAGAAGTCAAGTGAACCTGTTGAGTGGTATCCATTGGTGGCGTTGCATTCGTGGAAAGCATGTAAACTTGTGCAAGGTGGGACATGGACTATTTGTGAATCTGCCCCACCTACTGCATCCCTCTGCTCCATATCCCATACTGTACAGAAGGTTCCCCAACCCTCATGAGCGGCTCTTTGGCGAAGCGGGGGTATGTGCAGTAGATAGGGGGATCGGAAAAAATGGATGCTAGCACAGGACTGCCATCGGATTCAGCCCATCAACAATAACATGATCATAAAACATACCATTAAAATGATATGAAACACGGTGAGGCAGAAGAAGCAACGAAAATCATACCCACAGCATAAAACCTGTAAATTCAGCCACAGTTTTAAAAAGACATCTGAATTATTGTTATTTTTAAAAAGGTCTTCATCTGGAGCTGGAATGATGCAAAGCTAGATGCCAGGGAAGTATGAGTGGGGCATTCCAGAGGTGGGCACTACAAGGCAGAGACCCTCTTCCCAGTTACCACCTGCCTCAAGTCTAAGGAAAGAGACATTAGAGAAGGCACTGAGAAGATTATCTTACTGTGCAAGTAGGTTTGTGTGAGGCAAGGTACTCCTTCAGGTAGCTGTACAGGGCTCAACAGCCCCAGTTAGTAGTCTAGAAGCTATATGTTAGACTAATTGAAGTTTCTGAATAGTCTTCAAGGCATTCCCATGTGGAATGCATCACAGTAGTCTAATATATATGCACTCCAGCACTTGAATGGTACAGCAAGGGAGTGCTCAGCCTCTAAGGCAGAAATAAAATAAAAAATATTCTAAAATGATCATAATGTTGTATGACAATGGGCTGGGGGAATTATGTTGTTGTTTGTCATTAGTGATATCACAGCTACTATCCATTAGGTGCCCTTAGATACTTGTGCAACTACACATTCCGTGCTGCAATCACAGTTCAAACTGATAGTGGGTGGGAGAGGATATTTTTCCCTCTAGTGAAAAATTATTGTACTTTGAGTGCTAGGAAACCATGATATCACCGCTAAAGCAGCACTTCCTTTAAGAAAGCCATCTCGATCCTTTGAGACATATGATTAACACCTGCATACACTGCATGAAAACAAGAAGATAATCTGAAGACTCCTCATGTAGCTAGCCCTACTCAAACAATGATGTACATTTGAGTTGGGAAATGGAGATTTGCAGAATACAGGCAAAGCTAATGGAAGGAATGTATTATATAAATCTATACCAAACATAGGAGACATTCACCTTATATTTATCCCACTGTTCTGACCACCAAATGTGGAAGATTGGATTTTCCTGCAATCCCTTTTACTGCCAACAAATGTGGGCTTGTAGTTTCAAATACTACTTTTATGCCATCCAAATTGTCAATGTATAATAAATGTATCTTATTATTTATTCCTAAATTTCTGCTGCCATCTTTTCAATTCCTACTAAAACCTTATACCCTTAAGACATAGTCAGTAGTGCTCTTCTAGGCTATATGGATGGGATAAACAGACCAGGTGATTTATTTAAAGGTTAAAATATATTATTATTATAAACCTATTTCTTATTTGTATATCAGGATTTCAGTAATCAATATGCTTTAATGGTTACTTGCTTTAAAGATATTGTTTCTGTAAGGAAGTAGATATTTCCTTATTGACTTCCCTATTAAACACACTTGCCAATTATGCCTTTTCTACCTCTGTCCCAATTAGCTCACCCAGAATGACTCAGTGATCTAGATCTGAAGTTCTCCCTCTGTTCAGGAACTCACTGGAAGGATACAAGGTTGAACAAAGTTTGATGTCTATCATAGTAGACTCCTGGCTTCTTCAGAACTAGCAGGCCTGCTGTGTTTCCCCTGAAGTCTTCCTTCTGGTCAGAGATTTGATGGCCAGGGCACCGCAACAAAGAAGCTACTCAGTTGCCTCCTCCAAAGTCTGCCTTTCACTGTCACTCTGCCAGAAGCTTTCTAGTAGAATAGTTTCTGAAGCCGATCTCTCCTTGCAGCTCTCACAGCTTTTGCCTTCAGTGATTCTAACCCCAGTTCTTTTTCGGCCATTGTCTAGACACTGCTGCCGTTCCTCCTCAGGCTCTTTTCTCCAGGCTATTTGAACTAGTCCAACTGACTCTGGACTATGTTGGGTCTGCCCTTTTATACTCTCCAGCTCAAACCCTCTGACCAATACCTTTTTAATAGCTGGCTAATTGCCCATCCATTGGTCTAAACTTAAGAACAATTAAATAAAATGTTCTCCACAGCCTGTGCTTTTTCATTCTACTATCCAGTATATAAACACCTGGATCAACTGTAAACCTGCTAAAGTCAAAGCTGTTTCCTTGGTAACACAATAGTAACAGGTTTACTGGCAGTTGGCAGGCGGTCAACCATAGGCCTCAGTTACAAAGTTACTATAAACCTTAAGTCAGAAGTCACCTTTTCACCTCTCACATTTAACCATTTATATTCACAATAAAATTATATTATATAATACACTTATTTATAACTTTTACACAACATTTTAATAACTTTTACTTCAGAAAGTTTCTCCACAAGCTATGTCTGCTGTGTTCACCATGCTGCTGAAAGATGGTGTTGTAGTATATCTCTGCAAAGAGCCTTCCTGGTCTATTGCCCAACTTTTCTCCCATTGGAACCTGCAGTGGACAATCAAAGGGAGTTATTTCTGAAGAAAGGCCTAATATGGGACTGCAGTGGAGCACAAAAGGAGATGGGTCTGCTGCTAGCTTTGCCTTACTTCCTTTCCCTTTAAAACACAGATGGCTGTGTCCTTTACAACCAATTTTTGTAGTTCTGTGCGATAGCTGAAGTCCCACAGTCTCCTAGTTTGAACCATGGCTAAGGGCCAGTTAGAAGCACATGTAATCCATATTAGCCTATACTGTCTTCATTAGAAACAGCTGGGAAAGTAAGTAGACATGATGGTACTATACTGGAAATGTTATTGGTTTGAAGGGGACAGCATTTGCCTGCTAAAACTCAACCCACAAAATAATTGTGCATGGATAGAAGCAGGACCAAATTGAGGTTGGTGGGGGATTTGGAGCTGTAATACTTGATTTTGGACGGTGGGAGAGGACAATATGATGACCTCCCATTTTCATTCTTATTTCAGCCAAGTATTCACACCCAGCCCTAAAGCCCACCTCAGTGTTGAATTACTCATGAATTTTGATTGTAACCAGTTTGGTACAGTGGTCAAAATGTTAGTTTAGGACTGGGGAGACTTGGGGTCACATTTCCGCTCAGCCATTCAACTTACTGGTTGATCTTGGGCCAGTCACTAAAGTTCACTTCAATGGGCTTTGGGTTCCATCCTCTTTCTTATACGTAAAGCAGTACTGAAGACTTAAGGCTGCTACACCCTGGAGATCTGTACTATACTTTTTAATTCCATGATGGCACAGGTGATGAGGCGGTGGTGGCTTCTGCAGTCCATTCCTTCCCTGGCCCTGTTTTCCCCTCCCCTCCCTCAACTTCTGTAAAGAGGAAGAGTCCAGGTGTGCTAACCAGCAGCAAAGGAGGGCGGTAGACAATGGGACAGGATGGGAGGGAATGAAAAAGTGGGCAAACCCACAGCTGACTCATCCCTCACAACATGGAGAATTTAAAAGTACAGTGCAGATCTCCAGGGTGCAACATGGCAACCCTAACTGACACAGTTGTTGTGATATGTGTTGAGAGTACATCAGAAGAGATGGGCTAGCATAGGGTTTCAAATATGGCAGCATGTTTTAAAGGAACATTAAGCTCCTTTAAAAACAAAAACAAACTCTCAACAAGTGCAGCAAGTTGAAGGAACCAGCTGTGTTTTGCTAGTTCATTATGCCAGAATTTTAAATGCTCTTGCTCAGTTTGCCAACCATTCTTTCTGAAGCTGCCTAGTTGCTTTCCGGGGTCCTTGAAGTGGTTTTCCCAGTTATTTGAACTCATCTGATGACAATGCCTCATTACTGCCTGAGAAGCAGAATCCTGTGTTCCTATGCAAAAGATTCCTGCCTCCTCCCAACATAGACAAAGCCACTGCAGAAAGTAGAACCAGATTTTAAGGGGGGGAGGAGAGAGAGAGAGAGAAAACAGGCACTTTAAAGCTTGCAGTTCTTAAGTGTGAAAATGTGAAGACAGGCCATTTATGAAGCATTGCTTCATACTCTTCCCCGCATTGTGATTCATTTGCTCCAATCCGTCACTGATTTATCATGCTCATCTGCTAAGGCTTTCAAAGCCTTATGCATCTGCTTCAGCCATTCAGTCAGTGAGAGAAATAAAAGGCAAGGATGAACCAAGGAGAACGTGTTGCCATTTCCATTAATGCCCATTAATGCTGGTGGAAAAAAGGAGGGAGAGTTGGGAAAACATCGCTAAGAAGCACCAGAAGAAATGCCTACTCAACCTGAAAAGTCAGGAATTTGGGGATCAAGGTGGAGAGCTTATACGTAAAGAAAATAACAAATTATTCAAGCAACAACTCTTAAATTACATGCTAGGGCACATTAGTGTGATTGGAAGGGAAAACAATCACTCATGTGTACTGAGAAAGAAATGAATTAAATAAATTAATTCAGGAAACTGGACTTGCCTTCAAGAAACAGGTAGGCTTTGTCATTGTTCAGTCGTTCAGTCGTGTCCGACTCTTCGTGACCCCATGGACCATAGCACGCCAGGCCTTCCTGTCCTGAGCTCTCTCCCGGAGCGTGCTCAAGTCCATATTCATTGCATCAGTGATGCTATCAAGCCATCTCATCCTCTGCCGTCCCCTTCTCCTTTTGCCTTCAGTCTTTCCCAGCATCAGGGTCTTTTCCAGAGAGTTTTCTCTTCGCATTAGGTGGCCAAAATATTTGAGCTTCAGCTTCATTATCTGTCCTTCCAATGAGCACTCAGGGTTGATTTCCTCTAGGATTGACTGATCTGACCTCCTTGCAGTCCAGGGGACTCGTAAGAGTCTTCTCCAGCACCACAGTTCAAAAGCATCAATTCTTCAGCGCTCAGCCTTCCTTATAGTCCAGCTCTCACGGCCATACGTTACTACTGGGAAAACCATAGCTTTGGTTATACGGACCTTTGTTGGCAAGATGATGTCTCTGCTTCTTACTATGCTGTCTAGGTGTGCCATAGCTTTCCTCCCAAGGAGCAAGCGTCTTTGAATTTCATGGCTACAGTCACCGTCTGCGGTGATCTTGGAGCCGAGGAAAATAAAATCTGTCACTGCTTCCATTTCTTCCCCTTCTATGTGCCAGGAAGTGATAGGGCCAGATGCCATGATCTTCGTTTTTTTAATGTTGAGTTTCAAACCAGCTTTTGCACTCTCCCCTTTCACCCTCAACAAGAGGCTCTTTAGATCCTCTTCGCTTTCTGCCATTAGGGTGGTATCGTCTACGTATCTGAGGTTGTTGATAATTCTCCTGGCAATCTTAATTCTGACCTGTGATTCATCCAACCCGGCATTTCTCATGATGTACTCTGCATATAAGTTAAATAAGCAGGGCGACAATATGCAGCCTTGTTGCACTCCTTTCCCAATTTTGAACCAATCGGTTGTTCCATGTCCAGTTCTTACTGTTGCTTCTTGACCCTCGTACAGGTTTCTCAGGAGACAGGTAAGGTGGTCTGGTACTCCCATCTCTTTCAGAATTTGCCAGAGTTTGTTGTGATCCACACAATCCAAGGCTTTAGCATAGTCAATGGAGCAGAAATAGACGTTTTTCTGGAATTCTCTTGCTTTCACCATGATCCAGCAAAAGTTGGCGATTTGATCTCTAGTTCCTCTGCCTCTTCGAAACCCAGCTTGTACTTCCGGTAGTTCTTGGTTCGCATACTGCTGAAGCCTAGCTTGTAGGATGTTGAGCATAACCTTGCTAGCATGTGAAATGAGCGCAATTGTATGGTAGTTTGAACACTCTTTGGCATTGCCCTTCTTTGGAACTGGAATGTAAACTCACCTTTTCTAGGGATGTACGAAAATCACTTACCTTTTGGGGATTATGCTAATAGTTGGGGGGGAGGCATTCCTCCCCCCCCGGAATCCTGGCCGGCTGGCTCCGCTCCGCAGGGATTCTGCGGAGCTGCTGGCCGGCTCCGCCAGCGGCCAGACATCCAGCCACTGGCTAGCAGGGACGCAAATGGCGGCGGCCGTAGCCGCCACTGTTTGCATCCCTGCAGTCAGCTGTGATAGGCTACATAAATGTTTACGTAGCCTATCACGGCAGATTTAAAAGGAAAAAAAAACGCGTACGCAAATGGCGGCACCCATGGGCACTGCCATTTGCGTACGCGCATTTTTAAAAATTTTTTAAATCAGCCGTGATAGACTACGTAAACATTTACGTAGCCTATCACGGTGTTTTTTAAAAATCTAGCCGTGATTAGCTACATAAATCTTTACGTAGCCTATCACGTGTTTTTTTTTTTTTTTAAGTGGAAATGGCGGCGGTGGCAGCCGGTCGGAAGACCGGCAGCCACCGCCGCCGCCGCTAAACCGCTGCCGCCGCCGCCAGGAAGATCTGCCCAAGGTAAGTCCCATCCCGGGGGAGGCGGGGGGGCAGACCATTCCGCCACCGATTTCGGGGGGCCGAATGCGCTGGCATTCGGCCTCCCCGAGATCCGTGGCGGAATTCTCTGACATCCCTAACCTTTTCCAGTCTTGTGGCCACTGTTGAGTGTTCCAAATTTGTTGGCATATTAAGTGCAGCACTTTAACAGCATCATCTTTTAGGATCTTAAATAGCTCAGCTGGAATACTGTCATCTCCGCTAGCTTTGTTGTTAATAATGCTTCCTAAGGCCCACTTGACTTCACTCTCTAGGATGTCCGGCTTAAGTTCAGTGAGCGCACTATCATGGCTATCAGGGACATTAAGATCTTTCCTGTATAGTTCTTCTGTGTATTCTTTCCACCTCTTCTTAATCTCATCTGCTTGTGTTAGGTCCCTGCCTTCTTTGTCCTTTATCATGCCCATCTTTGCACAAAACGTTCCCTTAATTTCTCCGATTTCCTTGAAGAGATCTCTAGTCTTTCCCATTCTGTTGTTTTCCTCGATTTCTTTGCACTGTTCATTTAAGAAGGCCTTCTTGTCTCTCCTTGCTATTCTCTGGAACTCTGCATTCAGTTGGAAATATCTTCCCCTTTCTCCCTTGCTTTTCGCTTCCCTTCTTTCCTCAGCTACTTGTAAAGCCTCCTCAGACAGCCACTTGGCTTTCTTGCATTTCTTTTTCTTTGGGATGGATTGAGTTGCTGCCTCCTGAACAATGTTACAGACCTCCGTCCATAGTTCCTCAGGCACTCTGTCTATCAGGTCTAATCCCTGAAATCTATTCCTCATCTCCACTGTATATTCATAAGGGAGATGATTTAGGTCATACCTGAATGGTTTAGTGGTTTTCCCTACATTCTTCAATTTAAGCCGAAATTTTGCAAGAAGCAGCTCATGATCTGAGCCACAGTCAGCTCCAGGTCTTGTTTTTACTGACTGTATAGAGCTTCTCCATCTTTGGCTGCAAAGGACATAATCAATCTGATTTCGATATTGACCATCTAGTGATGTCCATGTGTAGAGTTGCCTCTTGTGCTTTTGGAAAAGCGTGTTTGCTATGATCAGCGGGTTCTCTTGGCAAAACTCGATTAGCCTTTGTCCTGCTTCATTTTGTACACCAAGGCCATGCTTGCCTATTATCCCGGTGATTTCTTGACTTCCTACTTTAGCATTCCAATCCCCTATGATAAAAAGGACATTTTTTTTGGTGTTAGTTCTAGAAGGTGTTGTAGGTCTTCATAGAACCGATCAACCTCAGCTTCTTCGGCCTCAGTGGTTGGGGCATAGACTTGAATTACTGTGATGTTGAATGGTTTGCCTTGGATTTGTACTGAAATCATTCTATCGTTTTTGAGATTGTACCCCAGTACTGCTTTTCCCACCCTTTTATTGACTATGGGTGCTACACCATTTCTTCTAAGGGATTCTTGCCCACAGTAGTAGATATGATGGTTACCTGAATTAAATTCGACCATGCCTGCCCATTTTAGTTCGCTGATTCCCAAGATGTCGATGTTCAATCTTGCCATCTCATGTTTGACCACCTCCAGCTTACTTTGATTCATCGATCTGACATTCCAGGTTCCTAAACAATATTGTTCTTTACAGCATCGGACTTTCTTTTCACCACCAGACACATCCACAGCTGAGTGTCCTTTCGGCTTTGGCCCAGCCGCTTCACTCTTTCTGGCACTACTTGGAAATACCCTCTGCTCTTCCCCAGTAGTATATTGGACACCTTCTGACCTGAGGGGCTCATCTTCCGGTATCATCTCTTTTAGCCTTGTGATACGTTCCATGGGGTTTTCTTGGCAAGAATACTGGAGTGGGTTTCCATTTCCTTCTCCAGTGGACCACATTTTGTCAGAACTCTCCGCCATGACCTGTTTGTCTTGGGTGGCCCTGCATGGCATAGCTTATGGCTTCACTAAGTTACGCAAGCCCCTTCGCCACAACAAAGCAGTTGTTGTGTAGGCCTGAGGTGTCCCAAATGTTTTGGTGTCCTCAAATATATTAAATATATACACAGACAACTAAAACACAACATGGGACTTTTTTTGGTATTGTACTTAAAGTTCAAAGTCACCGAGTGTGCTGGGATATAAAGTGATCTGCATGCATGTGTGAATCAGCCCCAAGACTGCAATCTAGAAGGAGTTAAAACAGGAGTGTTTGGATTTAAGTTGGCTTTGAGCAGTGGGTCTCAACAGCTTTAATTTCAGAACTTTTGCATGATTGGTTTAAGAACTGGCTTGTGTCATTGTTTCCAGTAGGCACCCTTGAGTTGAAACCATATATAACAAATCCTTGAAAATCTTTCTCAAACTGGAGTCTGGCTATTGTAACAACCACCTTTTATAACTGGGCATTCCAAAATTTGGAGGCATGCTGTATAGCTGACACTGGCATTTTAATGGCTTCTAAAGAACCCTATTGCCCTGACCAATAGGGACTGCTTTGTTCCCTTACCAAATAACTCAGGGACAAGAGCGAATACTGTCTTTATTATGTCATAATGACATGTGAGGAGATAAAAGTCGTCTTTCTTGATTTAGGAATTCTCACCCTCACAAAATGTGAAGTTCCCTGGGCTGAACAAAGGAATGTGATATGGCAGTTTTCATATATCCGAGGCTGTCATTGAAGAAGATGGAGAACAACCATTCGCCAGAGCCACTGAAGGAAAATCGAGGCTTGTCGCAAATCAAATTTAAGCTAAATAGCAAATAATAAATACATAAATAATTGTTATAGGAAGAGCAGTCAGTAACAGAACAAACTGCTTATGTCAAGTTGCCTCTACTTTTTTGAAAGAAACTTTCTGTCACAGGTGACTTAACTGTGATCAATCTATGTATTTATTACATTTCTTTTAGTGTATAGATAATACTAGACCATTTAAAAAAAAAAACCACCTTTCCCCACATAAACCTCCTTGAGATCTTCCGGGGACCTGCTCCAGGTACCTTCACCAAGTGAAGTGTGGCAGGTCACAGGTGACTACCAGGGACATGGCCTTTTTGGTGGTGGTGCCCTAGTTGTGGGGCAACCTCCCCAGAGAGGCTTGCTTTGGCACCATCTTTAGAGTAATTTCAGCATCAGGTGAATACTTTTTTATTCACTCGGGCCTTTTAAAAATCTGTCATTCTAGTGTTTTGACCAGTGTTTATTTAGCCATCTGTTTTTATCTCTCTGACAAAAAGAAACATTTGCTATGCTATAAGTTGTGATTTTAGGATACTGTATTTAATATTGTATTTTATCATTTTATAATTGTAAGCTACCCAGGGAACAATGTTACTGGGCAGCCTATACAAAAATATGGTGAATAAATAAATACAAGAAATAAATAGAACGGTGTTTCTGATATCTGAGGTACATTTTCTAAAATTAAAAATGGGGGCACTCTTCCCTTTTTCCACTTCAAAGATTTACTCTGAGAATGTAAAAGAGTAAAAAAAAAAAAAGTTTTTACCCCACACAGAAAAGCCCTCTCTGTGTTTCTCTGTGGGTCACATAGTGTGCACTCTAATTTAGAAGGAAACAAACCCAGAGCAGTGACTCATCTAGAGATGCAACAGTAATTATGACAGAGGGGAATTCTGAACTACAAGCTAGAAACACAAGACCCACACTTTTTAATTATTATTTATTATATTTCTATACCGCCCCATAGCCGAAGCTCTCTGGGCGGTTTACAAATGTTAAATCATTAAAATACAATATACAAAGTTTAAAAACCATTTACATAAAACATATGGACAAAGAACATATAACTAAAACCTACTTTGAACTAAAAACAATTTAAAAAATCCAACAATAAGACACAGCTTAACACTGATTAAAAATAATATACAAAAGTCAGCAAAAGGAACAAAAGTTCTAAAAAGGGAAGGCCTGCTGGAATAACAGCGTCTTTAACGCCTGCTTAAAAACTTTCAATGAGGTGAGCAGGCTCATTTCAACTGGCAGGTCATTCCACAACTGAGGGGCATCAAAGGAATAGGTCCTCTTGCGTGTGGCTGCTGGTGTCACATTAGACAGCTACAGCAGATAGCCCTCAGAGGACCTTACATGGCGGACTGGGACATAGGGGAGAAGGCGCTCTCTAAGGTACCTTGGACCTAGACCATGTAAGGCTTTAAAGGTAAGAACCAGCACTTTATATTTTCTCTGATCTAATTGGTTATTGATACATCCACTGTTTGTTTATTACTATTGTGTTATTGTAGTAGGTGTTGTTTCATAGAATCATAGAATAGTAGAGTTGGAAGGGGCCTACAAGACCATTGAGTCCAACCCCCTGGTCAGTGCAGGAATCCAAGTCAGAGCATCCCTGACAGATGGCTGTTCAGCCTCGTCTTGAATGCCTCCAGGGTGGTGCTTTAGCAGTCAGGAAGTTTTTCCTGATGTTCCGCCAGAATCTGGCTTCCCGTAAACTTGAGCCCATTATTCCATGTCCTGCACTCTGGGATGATCGGGAAGAGATCCTGGCCTTCCTCTCTGTGACACCTTTTCAAGTATGTTGCATGTTTTTTTTTATATATAATTTCCATTGTATTTATACATGTTGAATTGTTGTGCATAGACAGATATTACATTCTAATTTTTCTACAGTTTGGGTCTTTTGATTTGGTTTGTTATTGTATAGGTTTGTAGCGTAAGGCTGCAATGTTGTATACATGTATCTCAGAGTAAGTGCCATTGAACTCAGTGAGTCTTGCTTCTGAGTAGACATACATACAACTGTGTTGTATATCTCAGATTCAGGATGAAAGGTGTTTGAAAAGTGAGTTATGAAAATGGTCCCTGGTCAAAATCAGACAAAGCTGTATTATTTCACCTCAATATATTATTGACCTCTTCTACATTAGCTGTCAAATCTTCCAAGTGTTGTTTTTGTTTCTCTTTCTTATAATCTGAATGCTTTATCTAAATGTATTGAGATTCTGTATGCAAATATTCCCTTTTTCTAGTTTTATATTCTAAATTTCTAATAAAATGTAAAGAAAAAGCAAAGAAAAATCATGCAAGGTTATCAAGGCATTTTATTCCTTTATCCTGATTTTGAATGTGTTGCTTGAGCCAAAGGGTTATTGTTAAATATATTGTGTTTGCTCTCTTTCCCCTTTTTCCTAGGAGTTAGGACATTAAAGGACTTCTGACTGGGTGTGTTAAGTGTATGGTTTCGTTGGCTTTTGATACCATGGAGTTTTTTGCACTTTCCTGTATGCTGTTACCCTTATGTCTGGCAAGGCTTGTCTATCCACATCCTTGCATGGGAGGCAGATGGGGAGTGCAACAGAGCTGCAGAAAGATGTGCAGAGTTTTGAGGTCTGTGCCTAATGTTTAGATCCGTGAAGTGAATCATCTGATGGAGCTGAAGAGTATAAAGAACAGGATACAGCTGCTTCAGAATACGGATTTCAAGATCTAAAACAAATATTAGAATTGGACCAGTACATTGGATGGGCTGGTACTACAATTGTGGACTTTAAGGACATTATTGAGGCCAGCCTTCCCAAAACTAGGCCTCTCCAGATGTGTTGGACTACACCTCCCATAACCCCCAGACAGCAGTTATGGGGGTTGTAGTCCAACACATCTGGAGGGCCCTAGGATGGGGAAGTCTGATTTAGGTGATACACAACTGGCAAAGAGGTAATAGTAACGTGGTTTGCACGATCGCAGGGTGGTTGTACGGTTCTGGGGTGGTTTGTTAATCACCCCAACAACCTCCCCTAGCTGGGTTCGGACATTATGACAAGTTGTGCCTAGCAGGGCTATAAATTGGGCAGCACACTACTGTGGCTTATTAGCCACCCTGCAGTCTTGCAGACCAGCCCATTTTGTGCTAAATGTTCCCATACTGCAGCCTTCCTACCCCTTTTCTCCAGAGATGCAGCTAGGTGACTGGAGACCCTGAACTTAATGGTGTAATGCCCCATTTTAGACAGCCATAGTTCTGAAGCGTACAACTAAGAGCGTACAACTCTTCTCCCCCTCCATCATTCCATGCTTTACAGCTGCTTCTACATTCCTGATATGTTAGAGGAAACAACAACAATATTGCTTTGTTTGCCAACCCTAATAAAAAAAAAATTACTCTGAGCATGTGCAGTTTCACATTTTAAACTCACTTACATCATGACTACAGAAAGAAAATGGAGTTGGCTTCTGCTGTCCTGATGCAACACACTTAGTTGGGCTGGCTGCCCCCTGACTGTAACATGCTTTTAAAAATAAGAAGAAAGAAAGGGTGCTGTGGTCAGCACTGTGGGCTCCCTGGCATGCCCATGTTAGCCCAGGCGCTGACACCGGGCCTCTTTGCAGCTGCCCCAAGCAATCACCTGCTGCTCTGTGATTGGTCATTTACCACCACCATCCCAGGCTTCAGGTCCCTGGATGATGGCCCCAAGGTCCAGTCCTAGTTGCACCATTGCTTCTCCCTACCCACAATGCACCTGAGTTCCTGAGCAATATTTGTTAGAACTCTTCTGCTATCATAGGACACTGCACAAAGGTTTCCTTCTGTTCTGTTTTCTCTAGGCACTAAATAAAGTAAGGTGTCCTTGCAACTTTAAATCATTAGGCAAATTAAGAATCAGTAGGTAAATTAAATACTTCCTGTTTTGAATGATGACTGTGCTCACACTTGACTCCTAATTTTCAAGTTTAATTCATGTAAATCTAGAAAAAGAAGAAATATCAAAATAGCCCACTTGGTTGGGATGAATATAGGGGTGGGGGTAAATTTGAAATAAGCAAAAATTCATTCAGTATGTAGAATTCACCTTCATGGCTTTTTAACTTAGAAATGATGGGGGTTGGTGTTTATTCATTCCTGTACTGTTCTAATGGTCCAGGTCTTTGCCAGCCTGCAACTAGCTTGCTTGTAAATGGAAGTTGCAGCGGTCACCATTAGATGGAGCTAGTCCAGACATGAGAGATATTTTCTGAGTAATAAGTTATCAGATAAGGCAAGCTATCTAAAGAATTCTCTTCGGCAGTGGCTGGCTTCAAGAGCCTGGATAAGCAGAGATGGTTATACTCTGGTTTGCCTCTAGGTGCATTCTTCTAAGAAGGCACTGTGACCTCGGCTTAGTGGCACACTCACATGCCTTATGTGCATGAACTGGAGTTGTTGTTTTGTCTGAAAAGGTCCCTGCAGTTTCTCCTGCATGAGAACAGTATGAGATTTCGGAATGCATTTCGGCATAGATATAGACTCATAGGGTTGGAAGGGGCCTACAAGACCATCGAGTCCAACCCCCAGCTCAGTGCAGGAAGCCTGATTGCCAGGCAGTCTCCCAGCCACGTACTAACCAGGGCTGACCCTGCTTAGCTTCCGAGATCAGCCGAGATCAGGCGCATCCAGCCCTTTGCTCATGTGTATTAATCCCCTCCCCTCTGTGTTTCCTGTCTTGTTGCTCTCAGAATAACACCCCACCCTCACTACCCCACACTTCTCCTAGGGTGGCCAGGTGTGCTACTTTACAGAGGACAGTCCTCTTTTTGAAGGACTGCCCAGTCCAAGTCAGATTTTGAGATAAAGAACCATAAGAAACTGTAAGAAGGAAGAGCAGGGCCTCAAAGTAACCCATCAGCAGTGACTGAACAGCAGACTGAGCAAGGCACACAGGTGACCTGGTCAGTGTCTTCCCCACCATGGTGAGATATATTGTCTTTCTATTTAAATTATAATAATTATCTCAAAATTTGCATTTATACATATAAATTGGCATATGCCGTTTTTGTGCATCCTGCTATCCTCTTTTGTCCTCTTTTTTTGCAATGTGTAGCTGGCCACCATACTTCTGCCTAAAGGGAAACTCTCACAGCTCAGGTGCATGCAGATTTGCTACAAGGATGTGCTTCTAGATCATGGTGGCCTATGCTGGTTTGTAGTCTATAGTCCTTGTCTTGATAAACAGTTCATTAGTCGTTGCTGCTGAGTTACCTCTATTTCAAGTTCAAAGTTTCCTTTTCAAGGTAACTTGGGTAGGGGATGAAATGAGACAAGGAAAAGTTTTTGCCTCTGTATATGTCTCCATGACCTCTGGTCTTTGCCTGTTTAAATGCTGGCAGAGAAGATGATTAGGGGCAGCTTCAGGCTTGTGGGGCCCTCAGTATCCTGACCTGGTGGGCCCTGTCTGTGCTTGTCTTCCTTCTGTGGGTTTACCCAGCCCATGGCAGCCACCATTTCAATTTCCCATAATGCCCCCAATGTTCGGTGAAGTTTAAATGGTGGCTGCCTGGTCACCAGGCACTGAGCACCAAGGGAAAAAATTAAACATTAAAGTGGGAGTGGTGGGCGGGCAGGCATTGGTGACACTGGGCCTGGAGATGATACAGGAGATACAGGCAGTTTGACATTACAAATTTATATTGGTTTTATGCCAGAAGTGGGCAGTGGAGGCTGGTGGCTCCAATGTCAGTGGGGCAGTAAATCTGCTCTGGGTTTCATTCAGAACCACTCAGAACTCTAAAGGAGCTGTCCAAGGCACTGAGCCTATTTTGGGGATAGCCTGCACTGGAAGCAGGGTTCAGGCTCCCAGAACTGGGTGTTCTAGGGGAAAGTTTTGGTGAAGCTCCCTGGCAAAGCCTTGTGGCTTGGAAAGTACTTTCAGCAGAGTTGTTTCAGCAAGGAACCAAGGCCCTGAGAGCCAAGGGGACCGGTGGGGATCACCGGAACACTGGCGACCCAGAGTCCAAGTTTCTATTAGTGTCTCAGCAAAGGGACAAAAACTCTGGAACAACCTTATAAAAAGTGGAAAAAGAGGGGAAGTTGTCTCAGGCCAGAGCTGACAGTAGTTTCAATAGGGCAGAGTCCTTTCCCCTGAGCTTTACTCAGGCTGGGCTAAATCTAGTCAAGACCACCCTTCTCCGAGATTGCTACACTTAAGGGTGAGAAAACGTCATCTAGCCACCCAACCTATAGCTAATTATGCAACACCTTGGAGGCATAGGTGTTCTTTTTCTAGGGTGTATTCATGGCTAGTTTCTGATCGGTATGCCTACATCTCATCATGAGGCATATCACAATCGAGTAATTTGATTAAATCATCATGCTGAATTTCTACCCAGATGATAATGGCTGTTGGCTCTGTTGTCACTAGTGGGGCGGTGAATCCACTCCGGGTTTCAGTCAGAATGCATCAGAGCTCTAAAGGAGCTCAGCACCTTGGATAGCCTTTAGAGTTCTGACTGTTCTAACTGAAACCCGGAGTGGATTACTGCCCCACTGACATCAGAGCCACCAGCCTCCACTGTAATGACTTATTGACAAGATGGATTGCCCTGGCCTCTTCGCCCCCTCCATCTCGAGATGCGAGCCTTCAACTTTTACTTTCACTCAGTGGGCCAGACTGTGCTCCTTAAAGCAGCGGTCCACAGCTTCACAAAATGCAGGCATATGCCAAGTCTCCAGGCCGAGCTACCTGCCAACAAACCTATCCCTGCTACTGGATGTGCATGACACCTGAAAGCAAGAAAACCAGTGACTTCAGATACTAAAACAAAACCCTGTTCAGGTTTTACAAAAGGGTTTTGCAGTTGAAGCCTTACTTGGAATCATCCTTTGACTTTTAAACATTGAAATCTTGAATAAACGGAGCCTGCATAATACAATCTTTGTTTGAAATTCAGTTGTAAGCTGACGGTGAGCCGAGACTTTAATAACAAACACCAACTGTTTTGACATTTTTACCTTTTCCAACTATTTATGTAAGCACAAATATTTTGTTTAAGGACTGCAGCATACAGTTAACATAGAACAGTCCACTTTTGAAAAATACAGTACTTTTATTTTTTTGGCTTTGGGAGATATTGTTTAATGAAAAGGTTAATTATGTTTTACAAGGTCATGTGGCTGAAATGAGTAAATAAAAGACCTGCTTGCTAGTTTCTGTCTTGGAATGAGGTGAGACAGAAGTTCCATGCCCATGCCAAATTCTGTCTCTCACAGGCATGGATTTACTAGCAATTTTGCCTTCCTTTCTGGGCCGCCAAAACAGAGAACATTTTAATAAATAAAAAGTCACTAGAAATAACCTTGACTTAGTCAAGACTTGGGCCTATTGAATACTTTTCACAACTAATGACGTTTAAATGAGATGCTCCTTAGAATGGCATTTGTGTGGAGAAATGCTGAGGGGCACTGAAATCAAGTCTTACTCACTTTGCAGAGATATGATTTCAGCAAGCTGTACCGAGGGAGGCAAGCGTGGGAAGCATGACCATTCCACCACCCTGCTGAAATACTTAATCTTTTCCTCTTCCCTCCCCATTCCTTTTTCCTTGCATATTGTGTCTTTTTAGATTGTAAGCCAGTGCGCAGGGCCTGTCTTGTTTACTGATTATATGTAAGCCACTCCAGAAGCCACTGTGGCGAAAGAGCAGGATAAAAATAGTATAAGGGTGCAATCCTATGCATGTATAGACAGAAACATGTCCTACAACTCCCAGCAACCCCCAGCCAGCATGGCTGGTTGGGCATGCTGGGAACCACAGGATCTTTTTTTCTGTTTAAATGTGGATAGGATTGCACTCTAAATAAATAAGTAAAATAAAAATGAAATAAAACAACAAGAAGCAATAGCAGCAGCTAGGAATGAATGGATGTTGTCAAATCTGTTCCGTCTGTGTTTCGTATACTGCCAGGTGCCTTTCATTCTGTTGTCCATTCATTGGCAGAATCGGATTTTTTCCAATTTCCTGAATTTGTGCAAATTTGCACTTGCAAAAATGCACAGCCCCCTCCCCCAATGCACATATCCCCCCGCCCCGAGTATTTTCATGCTTCAGACTATGGGGAAAATGTGCATTTTTGGCTGGTGTTTTTTAATTTTACGTATTTTTCTATGACTAAATTTGCGTAAAATTCTGGAAAGTAAAAACACCGGTCCACAAGTCCGCAGATGCTGTGTGAAAAGCTGTGTGAAAAGCTGGTCCGCTGTGGAAGTTGCAGGTCAGATTCATAGAAATCCAAACCCATCTGATCCTGTTGTGGGTTTCTCTGACATTCCTAGCAGCAGCAAATATGAAGGGAACCCTGCTGCCATTCTTACATCACTGAAATTCGCTGGCATGGCGGCAGCAAAAAATGAAAATAAAAGCCAGCAGTTTGCTGCAGTTTGTTGTCAAGCTAATTTTGTCCCTTTTAAGCCTCTGTCACAAGCTAGCAGCCAAAATTTAGTGACTAACCGCATCTTTCTTTCTTTCTTTGGCTACTACCATGCCATTTTTCAGCAATGCTGGGACAGCAACAGGGTCTGCACTAGAGGCTGTGAGGGGGCATGAAGCCCATGGCCCATGTTTTGCCAGCTTCTACTTTAAACAGAAATACAATATATCCCACAATTGTGTGGAAGTCTGTGACCAGGTGACCTGTGTACCTCCCCAGTCTGCTGTAGGGATGTACGAAAATTCCACCACAGATCTCAGGGAGGCCGAATGCCAGCGCATTCGGCCCCCCGAAATCGGTGGTGGAATGGCCTGCCCCCCCATCCCCCCCAGGACAAGACTTACCTTGGGCGGATCTTCCTGGCGGCGGCAGCTCCAGCGGCGGCTCCGGCAGTGGTTCGGCGGCGGCGGCAGCTGCGGTGGCCAGTCTTCCGACCGGCTGCTGCCGCCGCCATTTCCAGTTAAAAAAAAAAAAAAAGTGATAGGCTACGTAAAGATTTACGTAGCCTATCGTGGCTAGGTTTTTTTTTTTAAAAAACCGTGATAGGCTACGTAAATCTTTACGTAGCCTATCACGGCTGACTTTAAAAAAACCAACAAAACCAACACGCGTACGCAAATGGCGGTGGCCATGGCCGCTGCCATTTGCTTTCCTTATTTTGGCACGTCTTAGTCTACGTAAACATTTACGTAGACTAAGATGGCGAAAATAAGGGGAACACAAATAGCATAGTGTCTACGCTATTTGCGTTCCCCTTATTTTTGCCATCTTAGTCAGACGGCGTCCTAAGTCAGCCCTTCAAGTAGAGGAGTATCCTCTGTAAAGTAGGACACATGGCCATCCTAGGTGACACTGCTTAGTTCCCAAGGGGCTAACAGCAACCCAGACTGTTCTTTTTATAATATGTTGTAACCTGCTGAGAGATTTGAGGACTGGTTGGGGTCAATAGTGTAGTGGCAAATTCAGAAGTGCAGGGTCCGTCCCTGACAGCCACAGCCACGTGCCTCGCAGCCACGCCCCCTTCTAAGATTGTACAACCTTGTAAGATATGCAGCCTTCAACTGGGATCCAAGAACAGTGCAGCTGAAAGTAATGCAGGGGTATCGGCTCGACGTCTGAGAAAAAATGCAGGGGTGTTAATCTTTTTCACTCACTCGCTCACTCACTCACAAACATTTTAGGTTTTCAAAATATGATACTCTATATTTTGCCCACCTAATGCGAAGAGAAAACTCTCTGGAAAAGACCCTGATGCTGAGAAAGACTGAAGGCAAAAGGAGAAGGGGACGGCAGAGGATGAGATGGCTAGATAACATCACTGATGCCATGAATATGGACTTGAGCATGCTCCGGGAGAGAGTGCAGGACAGGAAGGCCTGGCGTGCTGTGGTCCATGGGGTCACGAAGAGTTGGACACAACTGAACGACTGAACAACAACAACAATGGAAGCTTCACCCTCTCCACTCAGCCCTCACGGACAGATCCCTTCTCATTTAAACAGCCCCCTTGCACACTCCCTTAGCGCCCCAACATTACCCATTAGCCTTTCCTAAGCTCCTTCACTCTCCCATCCTGCAACAGAAACATCCACACACCCAGCTGGATTGAACCACACACACACACACACCCCTACCTTCTTTCTCTTTTCCCCCAACTGATTTTTTTTCTGCTTCCCTTCCCTCCACCAGGGTTTGTTTGCCCAGATACATGCCAGCCTTGTACCAAAAAGTATAGCTGACAGAGCAGGTTGCATTTGGCAATTCCGCTTAGTGTAGAAATTAATGTTCAAGAATTAACAGTGCAATCCAATGGGTGTTTATTTCGAATTGAATTTACAGAGCTCTTGGGAAGGCAGGGAAGGCTGCAGTCCTATGCACACTTACCTGGGAGAAAGCCCAGTTGGCAACTGAACATAGTGGGACTGAGTTCTGAGTAAAATGCATAGGATTGTGTGATAAATCCTAAAAACTGGCGCAAACCAGCCACCTGCCCTGCCCCATGAGTAAATAATGGTGGCAGCACCCCCCCCCCTCCTGCTGCTGCCATGGCCAGCAGCAGCAGCCCTGAACGAGTGGCCGGTGTTGCAGGAGACGAGGGCAGCGCTAGGCATGCAGACACAGAGCAGGGACTGGCAGAGAAGCCAAGAGCTGAGGAGGAGAAGGGGGGGCAGAGGAGGCTGCACAGCTCCCTCAGGCTCCCTCTCCCTCGCTCGCTCCCTTTGTCTGGCCGGCTCTGCGTAGTAGATGAGAGAGGCAGCCAAGAGGCAGCCGCCTGCTCTCCCTCTGCTCCCTCCTCCTTCCCTAGCAGACTGCGACCCGGCTGGGGGCTGGCTTCAAAAAAAGTGCCAGAGTGAAGCCCCGGCGCGACCTGCCACCACTACACTGCTGGTTGGGGTAAAAGCAAGGAGACAAATAAAGCTTTCTGTTTAATTCAGTTTGTTTTCTATTTTGTGTCCTTTTTACTGGATCAGATTAAATTAACTTGTTAACAAACAAATTAACTTACTAATACTAGTTCTTAATTTTGACCATTTAAAAATAATTGGATGGATAACCTGATGGCTACCATTTTATTAATAAAAGAAGGACTTAAAGGCTGGCACAAAAATATAGAAAAGTCCATATATTAGCAAGGGAGTGAAACAGCAGAAATTGAACTTGCTGTTCTGACATCCCTAAATAAAAACAAATCCTTTAAAAAGGCATGGAAATGTTAAGAGGCAAACTCAGTTCTCAAGATCAAACTGAAGACCAAGTGTGGGAAGGGAATTTGCACTGAATGGAGTCTACAGATGGTGGGTAATGGAGTAGGTGGAAGAGGGAAAAGTGAATCAAACCTTTTATATAGCATATTCTTCCTTGCTTTCCTCATGCTATAGCTGACCATAACCTTAACCCTAACCCTTACCAGATCTCATTTTGCCAAAAGAATAGGCCTACTGTCTTGACTTCCATCTGCATGTCTTTGATTGTTGTTCTATACACATACGGCATAAATGATCTTCAGAGCAGAAAAATATTTATTCATTTCTCGGACTTGTATATCGCCTGACATTTTGTTTTTAAAATCCCTAAATGCCGAAAGGATTGGAACATATAAAATGACAATAAAGCAGCTAAAGAAATTACAATTGTCCATTAAAACTATTTGAAGAGGAGGAGGAGGAGGAGGAGGAAGAAAGTTAATAGCTTACACATAACCGCCAAAGGGAGTATTCCAGTCCAAAAAAAAAAATCAGTCCAGATTCCCAAAGGGTTGACTGAAACAATAAGTTTTAGGTTGCAACATTATTTTTGGCAAATGCATTTTCCTATACCCATGTTTGCCATGGGAACTGGGAGTCACTCGTTGGAGATGAAGGTGCACAGGAGAGGGGTGCTTAGCTGTGCAAAGTACACTACTGAAATTATTTTCACATCAGCCCCCCAACCTTCCCTCTTAAATGGCAGACTGAGGTCATTGCAAGTGGATCTGCTGTATGAAAAGGCTCCAGCTTACCATTCTACGTGTCTCTCAGCCCTAGGCTGCCATTTCATGTGGCATGCTTGCAGTGGGTCATTGTTCGTCTCGCTGGATAGGTGGAGCAGGTAGATATCAAACAGTGAACCACTGTTGTGGCACGTTGATCATACATCTCAGACCCAAGCCCCTCCAGATCAATAGAAGATCTTGCTGACCTATCGAGAGAAAACAATTTCCACCTGACAATTTTATAGTTCTGTACTCTATGCATCTCAACTGAATAGGATTGTGTTTGAAGATTTTCTTAACTTTATGTTTAGCACCTATTAACTGTACCAAAAAATTGTATAAAAATAAAGTTAAAAAGCGAATCCTTTCTTAAAGCCTTCTGTTTGATCCAGTCTGTTCCAGGTAAAGAAATAGCTACAACAGTTGGGGCTTTAGGACAAGGAATTTGGGGAACTGATGATCATTACACTGAGATGGAATTGACATTTTTGGTGAAGAATGTTGAGTGTGACCCCAGGTCTTCTGATGGGTCTATATGAACCTTCCAGCTCACATGAGTTTTACCTCTCAGCATTCAAGTTACCCATAAGCATCTGCAAACTCTTTGAATGCCACGTTCCAATTTCTGACAACCATTTGGCCTGATATGATCCAAATATATTGAGACTCCTCCAAGACCAGCAGGGTGTGATGGCTGGGTGAGCAGATGTGACCCATCTATTTAACAGCTTAGAAGACCAGCCTTGGCTTTGGAGTAGACAAGCAAGGTTTATTGTTGTTCAGTCGTTAAGTCGTGTCCGACTCTTCGTGACCCCATGGACCATAGCACGCCAGGCCTTCCTGTCCTCTGCTCTCTCCCGGAGTGTGCTCAAATTCATATTCATTGCATCGGTGATGCTATCTAGCCATCTCATCCTCTGCCTTCCCCTTCTCCTTTTGCCTTCAATCTTGCCCAGCATCAGGGTCTTTTCCAGTGACTTTTCTCTTCGCATTAGGTGGCCAAAATATTTGATCTTCAGCTTCAGTATCTGTCCTTCCAATGAGCAGTCAGGGTTGATTTCCTTTAGGACTGACTGATTTGACCTCCTTGCAGTCCAGGGGACTCGCTTGTAGGATTTTGAGCATCACCTTGCTGGCATGTGAAATGAGCGCAATTGTGCGGTGTTTGAACACTCTTTAGCGTTGCCCTTCTTTGGAATTGGAAGGTAAACTGACCTTTTCCAGTCTTGTGGCCACTGTTGAGTGTTCTCCCCGAGATCCGTGGCGGAATTCTCTGACATCCCTAACCTTTTCCAGTCTTGTGGCCACTGTTGAGTGTTCCAAATTTGTTGGCATATTAAGTGCAGCACTTTAACAGCATCATCTTTTAGGATCTTAAATAGCTCAGCTGGAATACTGTCATCTCCGCTAGCTTTGTTGTTAATAATGCTTCCTAAGGCCCACTTGACTTCACTCTCTAGGATGTCCGGCTTAAGTTCAGTGAGCGCACTATCATGGCTATCAGGGACATTAAGATCTTTCCTGTATAGTTCTTCTGTGTATTCTTTCCACCTCTTCTTAATCTCATCTGCTTCTGTTAGGTCCCTGCCTTCTTTGTCCTTTATCATGCCCGTCTTTGCACAAAACGTTCCCTTAATTTCTCCGATTTTCTTGAAGAGATCTCTAGTCTTTCCCATTCTGTTGTTTTCCTCGATTTCTTTGCACTGTTCATTTAAGAAGGCCTTCTTGTCTCTCCTTGCTATTCTCTGGAACTCTGCATTCAGTTGGAAATATCTTCCCCTTTCTCCCTTGCTTTTCGCTTCCCTTATTTCCTCAGCTACTTGTAAAGCCTCCTCAGACAGCCACTTGGCTTTCTTGCATTTCTTTTTCTTTGGGATGGATTGAGTTGCTGCCTCCTGAACAATGTTACAGACCTCCGTCCATAGTTCCTCAGGCACTCTGTCTATCAGGTCTAATCCCTGAAATCTATTCCTCATCTCCACTGTATATTCATAAGGGAGATGATTTAGGTCATACCTGAATGGTTTAGTGGTTTTCCCTACATTCTTCAATTTAAGCCGAAATTTTGCAAGAAGTAGCTCATGATCTGAGCCACAGTCAGCTCCAGGTCTTGTTTTTACTGACTGTATAGAGCTTCTCCATCTTTGGCTGCAAAGGACATAATCAATCTGATTTCGATATTGACCATCTAGTGATGTCCATGTGTAGAGTTGCCTCTTGTGCTTTTGGAAAAGCGTGTTTGCTATGATCAGCGGGTTCTCTTGGCAAAACTCGATTAGCCTTTGTCCTGCTTCATTTTGTACACCAAGGCCATGCTTGCCTATTATCCCGGTGATTTCTTGACTTCCTACTTTAGCATTCCAATCCCCTATGATAAAAAGGACATTTTTTTTGGTGTTAGTTCTAGAAGGTGTTGTAGGTCTTCATAGAACCGATCAACCTCAGCTTCTTCGGCCTCAGTGGTTGGGGCATAGACTTGAATTACTGTGATGTTGAATGGTTTGCCTTGGATTCGTACTGAGATCACTCTATCGTTTTTGAGACTGTACCCCAGTACTGCTTTTCCCACCCTTTTATTGACTACGAGTGCTACTCTATTTCTTCTAAGGGATTCTTGCCCACAGTAGTAGATATGATGAATTAAATTCACCCATGCTTGTCCATTTTAGTTCACTGATTCCCAAGATGTTGATGTTCAATCTTGCCACCTCCAGTTTACTTTGATTCATTGATCTTACATTCCAGGTTCCTAAACAATATTGTTCTTTACAGCATCCGACTTTCTTTTCACCACCAGACACATCCACAACTGAGTGTCCTTTCGGCTTTGGCCCAGCCGCTTCACTCTTTCTGGCGCTACTTGGAAATACCCTCTGCTCTTCCCCAGTAGTATATTGGACACCTTCCGACCTGAGGGGCTCATCTTCCGGCATCATATCTTTTAGCCTTGTGATACGTTTCATGGGGTTTTCTTGGCAGGAATACTGGAGTGGGTTGCCATTTCCTTCTCCAGTGGAGCACATTTTGTCAGAACTCTCCGCCATGAGCTGTCCGTCTTGGGTGGCCCTGCACAGCATAGCTTATGGCTTCACTGAGTTACGCAAGCCCCTTCGCCACAACAAGGCTGTGATCCATGAAGGGGAAGCAGGGTTTAGCAGATGTATTACTGTGTACAGCCATCTGCCTGTTTGGATTGTCATACACTTCATTGTAATTATAACAGCATCTTTAAGCAAAATTGCATGAGAAATTCAGTATCTACTTTAACAACGATAACAAAAATGTATGGAAAGCCTACAGTGATACCAACTCCCCACTCCCATTAAACTGCCCAGAAAAACTAATTATAGATACCAAAGAGTTCTAGCAATCCTCTTATTTGAACAATGATTTTATCCTTCTGCTCTTTTAAAAATAAATGTCAGACAATATGCCACTTGTTTTAATCATTTAAGTGTGTGTGTGTGTGTGTGTGTGTGTGTGTTTAAAAGACCAGCAATTTGGCAATAATAGGTAAAGGCTTGCAGCTGAATACGTCACCCAGATGAATTAATTAAGATTCTGGGACATTTTCTCTCTGTTTTAGAGGGATCTCCAGAAAAAGCTGGTATCATTACAACTAACTGTGAGATGTTTTTGTTAGGCAGGCTTCAAAGAAATATAAAGATTAAAGTGCAGGAAGTGGGGGGGGGATGGGGCTATACTATTTCTGAATAAAACACCTCACAAATATTTATTAGGAGGGAGAGTGTTTAATATTATTCTATATTATTCACATTGTTCTATTTGCTTCCATCTATTTGCTTCATTGCAAAAGAGTAATTACAAATTTAAGGCATGGCCCAGACAATTAAATTTAGTTGCTTGTTAGTTTCATTAAATTCATATCCCACCTTTCTGCCAAAAAAGGCACTCAGTTTGTTTGGTTGGAGCCAGACTTAGTCTGGAAAGGACAATGGGATTAATTTCTCCCGTTGATTTTAATGGGTCTACTGTAAGCATTACTAAGTCTGGATCCATCCTGTTATTTCATATTTTCTATTTGTTTCTAAACATGTTGCCCATTGTGGGCCCATCAGGATATGTGAAATAGAACTTTAAGTAAATATGGGCATGATCCAGCCAAAGATACATACATTTTGGTCTCACACATTTCAGTGGAAGAATTAAGCACACTGAAAATCAATTGAAATCCAGCTGAAACCAACAAGACTTAAAAGTGTTTACCTTGGCAGGATTGTACTCATATTTATTTAAAGCTGTATTCTCCACCTAACCTGTTAGCTCAGGATGGGTCATGTCCTGAGTCAAAATAAATTGTGGGTTGGCCACAGTGCCCCTTCCTATCCCCACCTGCACCTTTGTTGTGACCCCAGTGTGCAAATCTCATGCTGCTTCCATTGTGTTCTGGCTAGGGATCCCAGGAGCCTTCGAACGGAAGTGACAACAACTGGAAACTGATACAGACATCACTAATTTTTCTAATCATGAAAGAGTAAACATCACAGCGTTATGTGAGTCTTCCTCTGAACGTTACAGTGCTAACGCAAGAAGATGTTTGCGGGACAAACTAGATGTTTGCTTCATACAGTAGTGTGCAGCTACGTATCTGTTTTTTTTCTTAATACATTACAGGTGTAATTATCATTATTGGGAACACAGCCTGAGGGGAGGTTTATCTTTTCCCTCCCTGGGAAGATCAGGACCAAAATAGCCCCTCCTCATGCAACAAGCTTCTGCACCAGGTCTGAGAATACCATGCTGTGTGCCCTTCCTGTTCACACATGGTGCAAGAATGGTATTGTAAAGACAGTGGTTGGTCTTATTCATTGTACTAGAACTAAGGGAAGGATGCGATTCTTAAGCAATGCACTATGTATGGATCCTTTCAGCATAGTCCGCAAATGCGTTAAACAGGAATACTTGGATGTAAGATGATTGGTTGGCATTAAAGATAAATGCATGTATTATTATGCCACCCTCCTGCCAAAAATGGCACCCTCCAGATGCATTGGACTACAATTCCCATCTTCCTCAGCCAGCATGGCCATTATGCCCATGAGGGAATATCATATTCAGTTAACCAGACCAGATAGATAACATTCAACTCCAGTGGCAGGTTAAAAGTCTGATTAAGCAAATATTTAATCTACTCTCCTAAAGGGAATCAGGGATGACCAGAGATTAAAATCTCTACGTAAGGCATTGCAGAGAACTCCCTGCAAAGTTGGAACTATGCCTTTGAAAAAGATAATCTATCAGGGGTTTGATCCAGGGTCTGCCTTCTTCAAGAGGAAGGGCTCTGCTCCTGGAAGGTCCCTCTGCCTGATTTGGGGGGATTTCCTTCCTGCCATCACAGAGCATCCTATTCAGCAGGGTCTCCTGACTCTCTGTGTAGCATTTCAGGGGGCTGCTGTGGAAGGAGGGGTGGGGAAGTCCACTTCTGTCAGCACAGCTGAGCAGTGTAAATCTGGATCCAGCCCAAGGTCTGTTTTTAAAGTAAAGCCGAGAAACACATTCTTCTGGGTACTTAAAAAAACAACAACACCTGGAATATAGTTCCAGCATTCTGGATCTTCCACTTTAATGTGAAGTCTGGGCATGTTTTGAAGGCTGTCTTGCCTCAACTGCAGTTGGATCATGCATTTTCTGGCTCTGAAAGCCCTGGCACAGAGTCTACAATTTTTTTCTGAGGCACTCCCAATAGATAGTACAGTTATCAAACAGGAACTTGTATGATATAAGGCCAAATTACATCTGTGTTTTATAGCAGGTTGGTATACACAGCTGCATCAGCTTATACAGAACTGGTGTCCTTGGAGCTTTGAGTGTGAGAGTTCATAATGGAGCCAAAGTGGTATTGATACATATAGCAAGAATGATAAAGAATCACTGCCTTATTGTGTTGTTTCTTGGTGGCTCTTCTTCGGATAGATCTCTCGGATGCATAGATCAGGTAGTTTCTGATTGCTACGAAGGAGTGCTGATAAATGGATAATTATACATCTAAGGTTGGATCCAAATTTAATTGTCCTTACATTGAGATCCATGGGACAAGTTAGTGAGGACAAAGCCCAATTGATTTCAGTGGGTCTCCTCTAAGCCTGACCAAATCTGGATCCAACCCATAATGGGATGTTTCAAGGATTTTGAAATGGTGATGGTGGTTTATGAGCCCATGTCCTGTTCTCAAAACCAGGTCCGTGACTTTCTTTGAAGAACTGGTTTAGAAATTAGAAGATCATGCTTTTTGAGCCAGTGGGGGCTTCTGTCTGTGGAAGAGAGGAAGAGGTGATTTTCACCGTTTCTCCCTCACCTCTGCAGCTCAATGTCCCCTCCCAAATCTGCTCCAGAGGTTTAGGCGACCCTTTGGAACAGCATGGGAGGTGTCACCTGGGGCTGCAGGGTGGAAGGAGAAGCAGCAAAAATCTCCTCCCTCCCCATTTTGCTGTCGGAAGCCTCTGCTGGATCAAAGCACCTTCCATCAAAGTGCCTTCCATCAGTAGAGGAACACCACTGGATGCAGCCCTCAATCACGATGAATGTGGGGAGAAGCAATGGTAACTGGGGGCAAGATCTTCTTGATCTTCTTCCACCATGAGCTGGTGGTATGTTTGATTAGTTTCAGCAGAAGCTCTCCATGATATCATCGAAGCTGATATACAAGACTCAGCACTGGTGAAACAATGCTGGGCTCAACTCCAGTCCCAGCTGGTCACTAGCAAGATCCTGTCAAGGTCAGATACTTTTGCACAGCTGTGTGATTTCATAGAAAGCAATGATGAGTGTCAACATTTTATCACTGACTCAGTTGCCAAAGTGAACTAATTCCTTGCAGATGATAACATTCCATCTTATGCAAAATGCTGGCTGATACACAGTGCAAGAATAGAACCAAGATGACAGGAACATCAGAACCTTACCTTGTCTTTTCATAATGCAAGTAGCAAACTCCTTTTAAGAAAAACACCTTTATTTTGATATTTTCATAACAACATTGTAGTTAACAATTGCTTAAGACACCACTTAGCTTGTCACATTTCCCCGCTTTTAGACTCATCTTGCATAAGTCCACTTGGGGGAACCTCCTAAATACTGGCTAGACCATGTGGTGTGGCACATATAATTTCAGCCTAGCAAGTCTCTCTATAAGACTCCATGTGAAGCTGGACAATGAAGAGCCTCCTGGTTAGTGTAGGGAGATTCAATAAATGTATACCAAAGTTCATAAAAACCTTTGTTTGACCACTCTGTACCTGAATCTGTTTTGTGAGCTTCTCCATTAATGCAAGGTCCCAGACGTTCTGTTTCTATACCATAACAGAGGGTCTTGTAGCAGACTTACAATGTTTCAATGAACAGCAGAGCAAAAATAGTCTTTAACAATATGTACCATCAACAAAAGCCAAGGTTAAGGGAAATATATACCCCCAAACAAATTGTTTAATACAAATAAATACAAATCTGAACCTTGAAACTGTTTCAGGAAAGTGGAGGAGAAAGTTTTTTTATGGATTTTTTCATCTAAATGTTCACTGTTGCTAACTTTTTTTGATGGCCATATTATTAAGCAACTGCTTATCTAGGATGAACATACTTTTAAGTTGCATGGATGGATTTATTCAGCCCTCCAAAGTTTTATTAACTAGAATTTAGGCCAAGTGTTCTTGTAGGCCATTGATGAAGACTGATGTTGAAATGCATTTGGCCTATTATGTCGAGAGCCTCGTGTGGCGCAGAGTGGTAAGCGGCAGTATTGCAACCGAACTCTCCCCACGACCTGAGTTCAATCCCATGGGAAGCTGGGTCCTGGGTAGCCGGCTCAGGTCGACTCAGCCTTCCATCCTTCCGAGGTCAGTAAAATGAGTACCCAGCTTGCTGGGGGAAAGGTAGTCACGACTGGGGAAGGCAATAGCAAACCACCCCGCTACAGTCTGCCAAGAAAACGCCAGCGCAAGCAGCGTCCCTCCAGGGGTCAGTAATGACCCGGTGCTTGCACAGGAGGAAACTTTCCTTTCTATTATGTTACAGTTTTTAGGTTCTATGTATTCCCGTTTTAATTTTTTATACACTGATATATATGTCATTATATTGCTGCAACATTTGTATTTATTTGTATTAAACAATACTGCTTGGAGTATATATTTTCCTTAACTTTGGCTTTTGTTGAGCAGACTTCCAATGTGCTAGTATTTCTAATTGGGCCACAGACCAAAAGAAAGCTAAAAGTTCACTATGGCATAATTTTGCATTTGCCCCAATATATAATGAAAGCAGGCCTACTACTGCAGAGGCCTTTATACCTCATATGTTACGTGCCCAGCAAAGACTAAGACTTCGTCCCAAAAGCTTTGCACTGGTGGGCATTCCCACCACATGTGTTTATAGGTTCCATTTGCTTCTCCACATCACACCTAAAAAAGGATATTGTAGAGTTGGAAAAAGTGCAAAAAAGGGCAACTAGAATGATCAACTTCCCTATGAGGAAGGTTACGTCAGGCATTGTTTAGCTTAGAAAAATGGTGAGTAAAGAGAGACATGCTAGAGGTGTACAAAATTATGTATGATGTGGAGAAAGTAGATAGGGAAACATTTTCTCCCTCTTTCATAATACTAGAACCCGGGGTCATCCCATGAAGTTCATTGGTGGGAGATTCAGGACAGATAAAAGGAAGTATTTCTTCACACACCTCATAGTTAAACTACGGAATTCACTACCAAAAGATGTAGTAATGGCCACCAATTTGGATAGCTTTTAAAGGGGATTAGATACTTTCATGGAGGATAAGACTATAAATGGTTACTAGTCCTGATGGCTATACGTTACCTCCAGTATCAGAGGCAGTATGTGTAAGTACACCAGTTGCCAAAGAACACAATCACAAGGGTGCTATTACACTCATGCCCCAGTTGTGGTTACCCAAGGATAGCTGGCTGGCTGGCCACCGTGTGAACAGAATGCTGGATGAGATGGACCCTTCGTCTGATCCAGCAGGGCTTGTCTTATGATAGCATGGAGCGCAGTGATTTCAACAGCATGGAACCTCACCTTCGGATGGCATTGAACCATGTGGGTTTATTCAGCCAAGGGGGACCTTAGCTTTGGATGGGAAACTTGAAACCCTAGGTCAGGGGTGGGGAACCTCTCTCAGCCTGAGGACCAAATTCAGTTCTGAAGAAGCTCTCAGGGGCAGCATTCCAGTGGCTGAAGGCAGGGGATAGGGCCAAAAGACCAATGATACCAGCATAATTTAGCTTAAAGCTCTTCCTGCCAATAATGTAGCCTCAGGAGAGGCATCTGAAACTTTTAGAAAGGGGACAAAACTGTGGAAAATCTGGGAAACCACCAACTGATCAATGGTTGAGGAATGGGGGTGGAGCCATCTGGTGAAGCCCAGATGGCTTGATTGGGACCCCAAGTGGCCTGGATTTGGCCCATGAGCTTGAGGTTCCTCACACCTGCCCTACGTTCTTATAGGGTAAAAATAAAAGCTTCAAAGGGACCATAAGTGTGAGACGAGACCTAATAATAACACAAAGGAGAGAGAGGAAGACTTAACAGCAGTTTTGGGTTGCCAGAAAAGGTGAGTACCACTCATTACAAGAGCCATCCTGAATGTCAAACTGATGAGCTTGGGTGGCAAAAGTTAATTGAGGTGATGTTTGTGCACAAGGCTATTTGAAGTGGGGACATTTCCAAATTCCCGTTTTGGACCTGAGGAGATCACTCCAGGGTTGAAATTTGCTTGCATATCTGGTGATCCAATTATAATTCCCTCCACCTGAGATGCTTAACTGCATGCAGTGGCCTTTAGCAATGCTGTGCCCTGGGCGGAACCGCTTGGCTAATTGTCTTTCCAGGTTTTCCCACCTTTGCCTTGCCTGTCTCTGGCTGGGTTTCTTAAAGTGACAGACCAAGAAGGTTGCCAAATACCAAGGGAGCTGGCAGTGCCTGTTCTACTACCAAGGAGCTTGCCAGCGCCATGATAAATGCATGTCAGTAGTGCATGGTAGTGGTCATACTGGTTGAAGCACCAACAAAATTTGTGAGGTTTTTTGTAGGATATTGAGGTCACTTGATCTGACATATAGGCCAATGTTCAACTGTATAACAATTGCTTTTGCCCCCAAACATGATGGGCTGGATTCAGACTTTGTCATACTTAGATTAGACCTATTGAAATCAATGGGATTTAAGTTAATCATGACTAATTTCAGTTCAAGAGGTTTTAATGGATTTGCTCTGACTAAATCTGGATCCAGCCCAATGATGCTACTGGCTTATAAGAGCCAATCTATACATGCATATACATCAGTTGAGTACTCAGCATGCGGTGATTCACAGCCGAATGTGGAGACTACTGAAAAGTACTGCGTTTGAGGCAACATGGGGTGATATGGAAGTCCAATCTGTAGTACTTTATCTGTTTTGACTCAAAGAAAGCTATCATGTGATAATTGTAGTTCTCAAGTGATAAACATGTGCTAGTATGAACATGCACAAAGTTAATACCTGGCTGGTTTTGTTTTTAGAAGAATGTGGGCACCTTTTGTGCTGTAGGAGGGCCAGTAGAAACTTTGAAATAGATTTTGAGCTAGTGGCTTAGCTTGCTGTACAAATAATGAAGAGACTCTAAGGTTTAAGCATTTCCAGATGTCCTAACAGGTAATGGCTTTGAAAATGACGTTAAATAAGTGCTGAGTTCTGACCTGCAGGTGAAATGTACTCTGGTGTGACACAAATGATACTGCTTTCAAAAATTATCCTATATTATCCTAGTCCTCATGATGGTAATAACCTAGGGGCAGGAGACTTGATTAGTTTCCTGTCTGGAAGGTAAAGTACATTGTAGTTACTGTCTGCGATTTATGCCTGGAGTAACTGGGCACAATCTTGTACACTTCACAGTGGGTTGCAGTGACTCCCCCCACCCCCGAACCCCTGCCCCAGCAAGGTATGAAATGAAGGAGAAAAAAGTTCCTGTAAGTTGCACACAATTATTAACTGGATGGAATCTTGCTCTTACAAAGCTACAGCTATTGGGCATCACAACACTGAAACTAGGAATCAGCCATAACCTTCTTACCCCCTGTGCCACTAGAGGTCCAGGTCATCGAACCCTTGTAGACCGTTTCCTGGTTGGTGCCATTTTAATGCTGTGTCTATTATCTGATATTTCAGTTAGCGCTAAACCACTTTTTAGCCTAGCCTACGAACTTGAGCACACTCCGGGAGAGAGCGCAGGACAGGAAGGCCTGGCATGCTATGGTCCATGGGGTCACGAAGAGTCGGACACGACTGAACGACTGAACAACAACAACAACCTTTAAAACATAGTTATTCATTGTGCAATACAGCCCACATTTTAAAAAAACATTTTAGGGAATTTTTTTTTTTTTTAAATGGATGCGAATGGGTTTTAGACAAAAGGCATGCTAAAGGGATGTTGTCCCTTCTTGGCCTACTCGGCTATGTCAGCTCCCGCTACTGTGGACAGGACGTAGCAGGAAATACACACACAAAAAGTTCGGTATCCCTCAAATGTGACAAAGTCAACTGCAATTCTGTAGGTAGCTTACAATGGAAAGGCAATGTTTGGATAGCAATAGGATCTACTAATCTCAAAGCACCTCAGGATTTCAAGCGAGGGTCTTTCCTGGTCCTGTTGCTACCAAAGATTCTTTAACCAGAGAATCGAGGGATCAAACCTGGGACTTTGTGCATGCAAAGTAGGTGACCACTCAACTACGTACCCTCCCAAACAACCCACTTTTACAAGTGCCAACGAGCCTTTGGCAGGGTTTTATTATTCTGCCAACAGTGTGGTGAATGCAGTGCCACAAGGTGTTTAATATGAATGTGAAATATTTATGCAGATGGACAATAAAAAGCTCCATAAATCTTTCGAAGGTTGGTTGGTTTGTTCTCAGAGTGCCGTTGTCTGTCATTAATAAAAGTGAAAAGTTGCGAGCAGCATACTCTGATGTTTACAGCTTCTCCTACAATGTACAGAATAATTCATAGTCTTATGTGATGGATCATCTGAAAAACAACCCTGAAAATTCACTCCCTCCTCCTGCCCCCCACCAACCTCACCCTGTAGTCCTTGGCCTGAAAAACAGCTTTCAACTCTTCAGCGTTTGCATTCTTTCCTCCACCTCCTAAGTCCACCCCAGATGACATATGTGCTATTTGTAGAGACTGTTTGTCCAAACCAGGTGGTTAGAAGTAAAAATGCCAGCAGATCTGCCTTTTGTAACAGTGTGAGCAGCTTGTTAAAATTAGTCACCCCGAGCTGCAGTACATCTGTGCTGTCAGATTTCCAAAGCACTATCAGTCCTGCCCATGAAAGTAAGACTCCATCTTCCATTCCCCAGATGGGAAAAGCTACAATGCTGCGTTTTTGGTGTTAAACAGACTGCTTTTATTCCTCCCAAGCGCCTTCTTTGTTCCTTCTCCTCCTCCTTTGGTAGACAACTCATGTTAGCTGCATGAATATTTTTGTTGCCTAAAATGTACAAGCAAATCCCCATACTCAGTAAGACTTAGAATCCAAAGGAGTAGATAATTTTTTTAAAAAAAAAGATGTTCCCACACCGCAATATCAAGAGATTGTGTGTGTGTGTGTGTGTGTGTGTACATGTGTGTGCACGTGCATTTATTTATTTATTTGGTATATATCCTGGCTTTCTGCTAAAAATAGGGTTCAAGGTGAATTCAGAAACATTTCCTCTAATGAAGCCCAAGGTCCAGATTGGACAATTAGTTCCCACTAAACATCTCCGCATGTGATGGGGGCGCAAGATAGCACCCCCCTGTCCTGCTCATTGGGTATGCCATGCATTTGACTATTGGCCATGTGCATCCAACATTCATTGACTTAAAAAGCACCATTGAGTTCCCTTATGCAAGCTGTGGTGGGCTTATGTTGCAAAGTGACACACTTGACACCTTGTCAAGTGACACACTCACAGTGGATTCTGGTAGGACAGGTGTGGGCAAGGCTGGAAAATTGATCTCTCTTCCCTGCTCTGCATAAGGAGAAGATCAGGGAGAAAACACAATCCTGTGTGTAACAAGGAGGGGCCATAGCTCAGTGTGATAGAGCACATGCTTTGCATGCAGAAGGTCCCAGCTCAATCCCTGGCTTTTCCAGATAGGCGAGGAAAGAATCCTACCTGAAACCCTGGAGAGCTGCTGCCAGTCAGTGTCAACAATACTGAGCTAGATGGGCCAATGATCTGACTCAGTATAAGGCAGCTTCCTATGTTTCTAAGTTCAATTATGCAAACTTTTTGGTACCTATCTCTTGTTTCCCAGTAGTCTTCTTTTACTACATAGCCATCGTAACTCAGCACCTGAGTTTACAATTACTATATACAAGTGGGACCTGCAACAAAAGTTTGCAGTGTGGAGTGCTCCTGTTCAGTGTTCCAGCCAACCAGCCATACCTACTTTCAGGTCCCACCATTCTATCCCCCCGACAAACTTCTGTGGCCACTGAGCATGCTCATCAGAATGTCTTGGTGTTGCTGTTGTTTTTGTCTTCATATGTTGATTCCCTATTTTTTCTGCTTCTGCAAACTTTGGGTTCCTCCAGGCATGCTGATATATCTCCCTCTTGTTTCTCAGGAGCCCTGTGCCATCATAACTCAGCATATGAGTTCTCTCTCTCTCTCTCTCTTATATGTGTGTATGTATAACATTTTATGTGCAAACTATATGCAAATATAGAAATAATTATTATAATTTAAATAGAAATACAATCATCTAACCATAGAACATTTTATATGCTATGGACACAAATGTAGAAATAATAACTATAATTTAAATAGAAATACAATCATCTAACCATAGGAGGGAAGACTGTATGCCCGCTCAGAAGGCTGCCCAGGCGCTGTGGATGGGCAAGTTCAAGGCCCCTACTGCTCTTCCTTTTTACAGTTCTTTAAATTGGACATTCAAAGAGAGAACACCTTCACATAGAGGACTATCCTCCTGAGAGCTCTTCAAACAGAGGTCTGTCATTTGTAAAGCAGGGTACATGGCCATCCTCTTCTGGCTTGGAAGTAACCTCCTCAGTATTTAAAACCAAAATGGCAGACTGGGTGTAGGATCTGTGGGGATATGGCAGTGCTCAAATTATGAGAGTAAGACTAGGGTGCCCTTGATGAAATTCACAAGCCCCATCCACATTTTTAGCCAAATCATGTCACCTCATAGCTACCTAAGACAATAGCTAAGGAGACCATCACAAAAGGTGAGGAAGCTGGGACATTTTTGTAACTCAAGTGCTGGAACATGGTGGTCAATATTTTCATAGCTGTCATATGCTGAAAGATATGAGATTGCATCTAATTCTAATTTACATCAGATTACTACCTTCAAATGCAACAAGCCAGAAGTGGTTGGTTTTTGTCTGCTTAGTGGTTGACTTTGGTGCTGGCCTCATACACCCTTATCTGCCACAGGCACTCGTGTTCTTTAACTGTACTGTCCAAACAAGGGAAAGGATTTGATGGAGACACACCATAACCCACTGGATAGCATCTTGGACCTGTGAGACATGTGTTCTATATTCTAGCTTAATGGACTCTCAGGGATTCTGTGAATAAAATAGGGATAATAAGGATGTTGGCCATAGGGCTGTTCTGTAGACCAACCTATGGCTAAAATGCTGCAGTCAGATGTGGAAGGCATAGATTCAGAATCACCGCTTAGCCACGCAGGCCACTGCTGCACGCATGTGTGTGTCCCAGTGCACTGCAGTCCTCAGAAATATCAAAGAGCAAGGATTGAGACTTTCAAAGACACACACAGACTGGAGAGTTTTAATGTTGCTGGTTCAACACATGAATACCTCCAGACTACTCCTCTGTTCTTCATTCCAGAGTGTCTTCTGTCATGATAACCAAATATAAAACCTGGGTTTAATTATTCAGGATTTTCTGGAATCCTCATTCTCTCTCTCTCTCTCTCTCTCTCTCTCTCTCTCACACACACACACACACACTCACTCACTCACACACTTCTCAGCTCAAGTATCTTCTTCCTTACCATCTTCAGGAACCATTTTATTCCATTTATTGTTTTATTCTGCAAGAGGACAATTAAAGACTGACGCTTCAGTGAGCTTCATAAACATAGGAACAATAACATAAAACATATCTTTGGATTTTATTGCACATGAATAAGGAGAGTGGTTGGAAATCAAACTTGTACGCTGTGCTATGCTGTTTGGACAGCAAGTGTGTAACTACTGCCCTGCGCATCTGATCACTCTGAGCGCCGCTTTGGAGGGCTGTCTGATAGAGGGTCCCACATTCCTCAAGACAAGATGACATGAACAGTGAACCTTTGTGCTCAGGAACATCCCCGTCTGCTCATGCATGCAAGTCTGTCAAGCCCTTGTATAGCGAGGTCTCTTGAATACCACGCTTTCTTCAAGAATTTGGACTTAAATGTGAAAATTCTCTACCACACAATAAAAGTGGCATTCCTTTGCCCTTTAGCACATCAGTCTTCCCTTGTGAATAGAGCCCTGAGTTCTTTGGCTCTTTCCATATGGAACAATTGATCCCTTTACTTAATTTGCCAAGAGTAATCAGTTATTTCTGCTAGCTATAAATTTTAACCCGCCTTTAAAACAAAAACAGGAGGCAGGGAAGAAAGCAAAGCAATAAAAGTGGGACGGCAATAAAGCATGCAGCTGTCAGAGCAGTGACGGCTGGGGTGGTTTAGCACCGCAGGGGGAAAAAAGAAGAAGCAAAATACACTTCTAAGCCGTTTTCACCTGTTGGTTTCTCAGGCCCTGGGGTTCAGCTCTGAGAATGGGTCATTTTTCAGTTGATTCTTTGGCTGCCTTAAGGGTCAGTGTGTACCCTGTCCATTTTGATCTGAGAACCATTTGACTTCTTTGGGCTGTTAATGCCACACGGAAGGACTACCAGAAAATCTCAGGAATCCATCAGTGGATTACACTGTTGTTTTCAACTGGCTTGGGTTGGAATCCAGTTGCCTACTTCCTGGAGGGGCATATCATTATTTATTATTTATTTTATTATTCATTTATATATTACATTTATATCCCACCTTTCCTACTCCACCTCTCCATTTTATCTTCACAACAACCCTTTGAGGTAGATTAGGCTGAGCTTCAGTGTCTGGCCCAAAGTCACCCAGTGAGCTTCATGGCTGACTGGGGACTAGAACCCAGGCCTCCCAAGGCCTAGTCCAACACTCTTACCACTACACCACACTGGCTCTCATAAATAATTGAGAGTGCATTGCTCCATATCATCTGCAATAGCACTTCATTGCCAAGTCGTATACATAGCACGATTTTATCAACTGCACTATACAAGTGCAGAAACTGGGACTAATCACAGATTTCAGCTGCCTATGAATCTCAGCTTCCCTTTAAAAGAAAGAAAGAAAGAAAAGAAAGAAAGAAAGTGTTTCTGGGCCTTAAGGTTGTGAAGATAGGCCTGGAAATATATGAGCAACACTTGTTCAAATCTCAGGTGCCTTTTTTGGGTTAAGTTCTTCAATCTTCTCCCACCTGTTTTCCAAACACAATTTGTGAGCTCTATTTTAACGCAGAACCAGGTAATTTGTATTTCCATTGAATTAAATGTTTACTTCTTAGGCTGTATCTATACCATCTGGAGCTGCAAACAGAAGAAGTAAAACCTCCTGACATGCATCTGTATTTCTCACAGTACAAAGCAGGAAGCATGAGGTGATTTAATGCTCGGAGTACTTTTGTGCATAGGTAAAGATGCACAGTATGGTGTTGTGGCGAGAGGTTTGGACTGGGAGTTGGGAGATCCAGGTTCTAGTCCCCACTCGGCCATGGAAGCTCACTGGGTGACTTTGGGCCAGTAACAGACTCTCAGCCCAACCTACCTCATGGTGTTGTTGTTGTGAAGATAAAATGGAGAGGAGGAGGATTATGTACGCCACCTTGGGTTCCTCCAAGAGGGGAAAAGGCGGGATATAAAAATAATAAATAAAGGCAGTATATAAATGCAATGAATACATTACATTTATGGAGGAAAAAATAATTACATTATTTTTACATTCTTACATTTATTTACTTATTTTTACATTAATACATTAAATAAACTTCATTTGAGGAAAAAAGGCGGGATAGAAATGTAATAAATAAATAAAGATGACACAAGATCACACCATTACAGACTGCATGGCTTGGTTGTGCCTCTGCTGTATGTATATATTTATGTAATTTCTTAATTGCCCATCTGGCCCGTCACCCGGCCACTCTGGGCGATGTACAATGGTACAATTTAAAACAGTAAAATTATACATTGAAAAATTATTTTAAAATACCCTAACCCACCCCAAATGCCTGCCTGAATAACCAAGTTTTCAGTGAGTGGCAGAAGCTCATTAAAGAGGGGGCATGGCGGAGTTCGCTAGGGAGGGAGTTCCCCAGAGTGGGGGCCACCACAGAGAAGGCCCTCTCCCTTGTCCTCACCAGCCTAGCTGTCCAGGCTGATGGGACAGAGAGAAGGCCATTCAAGGCTGATCTTGCTGAGCAGCCTGTCTAGTGTTGCTGGAGGCACTCCTTGAGATAGGCTGGGCCGGAACTGCATAGGGTTTTAAAGGTCAAAACCAATACCTTGAATTTGGCCTGGAAAACAACTGGTAACCAGTGCAACTCCTTCAGCACCAGAGTGATGTGATAACGCCGGCGGCTGCCTTTAATCAGGCGAGCTGCTGCATCCTGCACCAGCTGCAGCTTCCAAATCATCTTCAAGGGTAACCCCTCGTAAAGCGCATTACAGTAGTCTACACGAGAGGAGACCAGGGCATGTAGTACTGTTGGGAACAGATGGTTGGGAAGGTAGGGGTGCAGCCACTGTATCAGATGGAATTGGTACAATGCTGTCCGGCTCACGGCTGACACCTGAGCCTCCATGGACAGCTGGGAGTCTAAAATGACTTCCAGGCTCCGGACTTGGTCTTTCAAGGGTAGCCGTACCCCATTCAACACCAGGTCAACATCCCCTAGCCTCCTCTTGTCTCCCACCAAAAGTACTGCGATCTTGTCAGGGTTCAGCTTCAGCTTATTCCTCCCCATCCAGCCACTCACCGTCTCCAGATATTTAGTCAGGGATTCCACGGCCAACCCTGGTGAAGATTTGAATGAGAGGTAGAGCTGTGTGTCATCTGCATATTGATGACACCGCACCCCAAATCTCCTGATGGTAGCCCCCAGCAGCTTCACATAGATGTTAAATAGCATTGGGGAGAGGATGGAACCTTGTGGCACCCCACAAGTGAGCAGCAACAGGTCCGACACCTCCTCTCCCAGTGCTACCCTCTGGTACCTGCCGGAGAGGAAGGACCGGAACCACCGTAATATGGTGTCTCCAAAGCCCAACCCCTCCAGGTGGTCCAGGAAGAAACCGTGGTCAACGGTATCAAAAGCCTCTGAGAGGTCGAGGAGAACAAGGAAGGAGCATTCACCCCTATCCAGAGCCCTCCTCATATCATCCACCAAAGCAACCAAGGCTGTTTCTGTCCCATACTCAGGCCTGAAGCCCAATTGAAATGGATCTAGATAACCGGCTTCTTCCAAGTATGCCTTCAACTGCATCGCCACCACCCACTCAATGATCTTGCCCCAAAATGGCAGATTCGAGACTGGGCGAAAGTTGTTCAAAACTTGGGGATCCAAGGAGGGCTTCTTTAAGAGCGGTCTTACCAGTGTTTCCTTGAGGGCTGATGGCATCACTCCCTCCTCAAGGGAGGTGTTCACCACTGCCCTGATCCCCTCACCCAGTCTCTCTCTGCAGCCCATAATGAGCCAAGACGGGCAAGGATCAAGTAAGCAGGTGGTCAGCCTTACAGATGAAAGCACCTTGTCCACTTCATCAGGAGGAAGAAGCTGGATCCGATCCCACATAACTGGTTTGCCACAGACCGCCTCTTGCTCACTAACTGTATCCATGGCGCATGGAATAACACTCCTGATCTGATCAATTTTATCTGCAAAGTGCCTTGCCAAGGCCTCACAGGAGGCCTTAGAATGCTCCAGCAGTTCCGGAGCAACTGGACCGACCAGGCTTCGGACCACTTGGAACAGCTTCCTGGGACAGCACTCTGCAGACGCAATAGAGGCAGCATAATATTTCCTTTTTGCTGCCTTCATCGCCACGTGATAGGCTGAAGATACAGCTCTAGCCTGTGTCCAATCGTCTTCGGAGTAAGACTTCTGTACACCAGACTTATACAATTCAGGATATGCAAGTCAGTCACACATTAGATTCCATATGCATTCTAGTTATGTCAAATCAAGTGTGTGTGTGATTTGTGCCCTTATTGCAGGCAGTGCAAATCTTTCTTGTATGCATGGTTGCAGTACTAGTCCAAAAGAAATGCAGGATGCAATATGACTTCTGCAGTGTCATTTCTTTCTACCAATAGTCATTGTAGCATAGTGATCAGGAGTGGAAAGAGGTATTTAGGCCTAGTTGTTTCATTTAGGAATGGATTTATGTAGACATTTATGCCCCACTGTTTGGTTACAAGAACCCCCAAGGCAGCTTACAACATAATTAAAATAAATGTAGAACAATGGACACATTTCTGAAGATGCTCAGCATATAGATACAGCTTTTCCTACAACTTTGGCTGAAAGATCTGAATTTTATTTAGTTTACTTGTAGACTAGGGATGCGCGAATCAGCAAAACTGGAGCTCACTGTAGTTCTCTGAATTCCATAGAATCATAGAATAGTAGGGTTGGAAGGGGCCTACAAGGCCATCGAGTCCAACCTCCTGCTCAATGCAGGAATCCAAGTCAGAGCATCCCTGACAGACGGCTGTCCAGCCTCATCTTGAACGCCTCCAGTGTGGGAGTGCCCACCACCTCCCTAGGTAATTGGTTCCATTGTCGTATTGCTCTAACAGTCAGGACGTTTTTCCTGATGTTCAGCCGGAATCTGGCTTCCTGTAACTTGAGCCCATTATTCTGTGTCCTGCACTCTGGGATGATCGAGAAGAGATCCTGTCCTTCCTCTCTGTGACCACCTTTCAAGTACTTGAAGAGCGCTATCCTATCTCCCCTCAGTCTTCTCTTCTCAAGGCTAAACATGCCCAGTTCTTTCAGGCTCTCTTCACAGGGCTTTGTTTCCTGTCCCCTGATCATCTTTGTTGCCCTCCTCTGAACCATCTCCAGTTTGTCTGCATCCTTCTTAAAGTGTGGTGCCCAGAAGTGGACACAGTACTCCAGATGAGGCCTAACCAGTGCTGAGTAGAGGGAAACCAGTACTTCCCGGGATGTGGAAGCTATGCTTCTATTAATGCAGCCCAAAATAGCATTGGCCTTTTTTGCAGCCACATCATATTGTTGGCTCATATTCAGCTTGTGATCGACAATTCCAAGATCCTTCTCGCTTGTAGTGTTGTTGAGCCACATATCCCCCATCTTGTAACTGTGCATTTGGTTTCTTTTTCCTAGGTGCAGAACTTGGCATTTATCCCTATTTAATGTCATTCTGTTGTTTTCTGCCCAGCGCTCCAGTCTATCCAGATCACTTTGAATTTTGTTTCTGTCTTCCAAAGTATTAGCTATCCTGCCCAGTCTTGTGTCATCTGCAAATTTGATCAGCATTCCCTGCACCTCCTCCTCCAAGTCATTCATACAACTGTTGAAGAGCACTGGGCTGAGCCCTATGGTACCCCACTCGTTGCCTCTCCCCAGTTTGAGAAGGTCCCATTGATAAGCACTCTTTGAGTCCGATTCTGTGGCCAACTGTGGATCCACCAGATCGTTGTTTCATCTAGCCCACTTTGAGCTAATTTGCTCATCAGGATATCTTGGGGCACTTTGTCGAAAGCTTTGCTGAAGTTGAGGTATATTATGTCCACAGCATTCCCACGGTCCACAAGGGAGGTGACTTGATCAAAAAATGAGATCAGATTTGTCTGGCAGGACTTGTTCTTGACAAATCCATGTTGGCTTCGAGTAATCACTGCATTGTTTTCAAGGTGCTTACAGATGGATTGCTTTATCATCTGCTCCAGAATTTTCCCAGGGATTGATGTCAGACTGACTGGTCTGTAGTTCCCAGGTTCCTCTTTTTACCCTTTCTGAAGATAGGGACAACATTAGCCCTCCTCCAGTCATCTGGCACTTCACCCGTCCCCCATGATTTCTCAAAGAGAATACACAGCGGTTCTGAGAGCTCTTCTGCCAGTTCCTTTATTACTCTAGGATGCAGCTCATCTGGCCCTGAGATTTGAACTCATTCAAAGTAAGTAGGTGTTCCTTGACCATATGCCTATCGATCTCAAGCTGCAATCCTGCCCCTTCAGCCTGTACTTTGCCTTTGCCAGCGGGGGTCATAGACCCTCTTCTGGGAGAAGACAGAGCCAAAGTAGGAATTGAGCACCTCTGCCTTTTCTTTGTCATCTGTTATCATTTTGCCATCCTTATTTAATAGCTGAACCACCATTTCTTTCCTCTGCCTTTTACGATGCACGTAGCTAAAGAAAGCCTTTTTGTTGCTTTTAGCATCCCTCTAAATCTAGCTAACCTCAGCTTTAGCCTTCCTGACGCCATCCCTGCAATTCTGTGCTACCTGCCTGTACTCTTCCTTTGTTACTTGGCCTTCTTTCCACTTCCTATATGTGTCCTTTTTTGTTTTCAGGTCATCTCTAAGCTTTTTGTGAAGCCACATTGGCTTCTTCTGTTGTCTTCCACCTTTTCTTCTTGTTGGAATGGTTTGTAATTGTGCCTTTAGAATTTCCTTTTTTAAAAGCTCCCACCCATCTTGGACTCCTTTTCTCGTTAGAGTCGCTTGCCATGGGACCTTACTGATCATTGTTCTGAGTTTATTAAAATCAGCTTTCCTAAAATCCAGGGTATGCGTTTGACTACACTCGGCTTTTGCTTCCCTTAGAACCAAGAACTCAAGTACAACATGGTCGCTTTCCCCCAGAGTTCCTGTAACTGCTACTTTATCCACTAACTAAGTCATCTCTGTTGGTTAAGATAAAGTCAAGTATAGCCGATCCTCTAGTTCCTTCCTCTACTTTCTGTAGGAGGAAGTTATCTGCCACACAAGTCAGGAATTTCCTGGAGGGGCCATGTTTTGCAGAATTTGTCTCCCAACAAATATCGGGGAAATTGAAGTCCCCCATTACTACTACATCATACTTCCTTAAAACATTGGCTATTTGCTTTTCAAAAGTTCCATCCTTGTCTTCTCCTTGATTGGGTGGCCGGTAGTAGACTCTGACCATCAGGTTCCTTTTATTCTTTGCTCCATTTATTTTGATCCAGATGCTCTCGATGGGGCTACCAAGCTCATCCTCCTGTATTACTGTGCAGAGGTATGTATTTTTCACATACAGTGCAACCCCACCTCCCTTTCTGTTCCTCCTGTTCTTTTTGAACAAGTTATATCCTTCAATTGCTGTATTCCAGTCATGAGAGTCATCCCACCAAGTCTCAGTTATACCTATAATCTCAAAGTTCATTTTGACTCAAGTCCGTATTAGACCGTGAGCATTGCTTTTTTTTCTTTTTGCGTATTTTCATGTGTATTTTTCCAAATGTATACATCCATTGTGTGCATATTTGAAAGGTACACATTTTTCTCCCACTGATTAAAGCATATTTGTATGCATTTTTCAAAAGTACGCAGTTTTCCATGCACATTTTTCAAATGTACACATGCTAGCAAGCACATTCTTTTTGGTCCACAAATCACATTGTAGGCACAGAAATGTACAGACTTCAACCACAGACTGCGTCCGAGTCTGTGTTCAGTCCAGAAGATGAGAACTGGGTAAATCCTGATCAAAACCAAACTGAAATGAATTTCTCATACATCCCTAATGCATGAGAACCTGACAGTAAGGTAACCACCTCTGGGAAACCTTGTGTCCTTTGATTGCATTCCACCCAGCACCCTTTCTTCCCTTTCCCTCCCTAACCTCCCCTTCTATTTTGTTATTGGTGTATTTATGTTAGTATTGTGAAACTTGTCATAAAACATATTCAAAGGAAGTATAAGTATTATTATTATTTAGAAAATACAAAAATACAACCAGATGATACAAAATACTGAAAAATTGAGAGCTAAAAACCAGAGCGACACTAAATTCATCCATAGCAGCAAGGGCAACTTTAAAATAATCCAAAATGAAAATGGCTTCACTTTTTGCCTAAGGGGTAAAAGAGGAGGAGCTTGCCAGGCCTTCTGAGGAAAGGCACTCCAGAACCTTGGCACCACTACTGAGAAGGCTCTTCACTGTGTCCTACCCAACCATGTTGCTGAAGGGAAAGGAACACAGAGCAAGGCCTCAGATGTAAAGGGCAGGAACTCATGTGGAAGAAGACAGTCCTTCAGATAATGTGGCCCTCTAAACCATTAGCTGCTACAAAGAGCAGATGAGGTGGTAAAATGTGTTTTGACACCAACACGCCAGTCTGCAGTTGATGGTTCACCTGACTGAATGCTTTTCCAAGTAAAAAAAAATCTCCTCTCCACAAAACGTAGATGTCAGGTAGAAGGCTAAGCTAGAACCTACAAACAGGCCCCCTCCTTACCATCCACCCAGTCCCCTATATTGCCTCACTCACTGATACAGAGATACAGGGAACATAGACTAGTCCAAGGGTTCCCAATGCGGTGCCTGTGGGCGCCTCCAAGGGTGTCCTATGAAGCTCTCCACTCCTTGCCCCTTCAAAACAATTTTTAAAAACTTGGAAAATGTTAGGGCAGCCTTCTTTCTCTCCTTTTCTAGCCTCACTATTTCTATCCCCCTACCACGTCAGCTCACTGTCTCCCTACCCTCTTAGCCTCTAGCCATTCTATTTCTCTATGATGGGATTATTTAGTAACGACGCCTCCTGTTAGAAAGGCAAATAACAGAGAAAAAATAAAAAGCAAGGCAGAATGAGCTTTTGCCAGTCCCACATGTACACAGGCTATCTTAGAACAATAAAAGGAGAACACACCCTTCTTTGGTGAAGAAAAGGTGAAATGGTTTTACTCACAAATGTTCTTGCATATAAAATGCAGGTACAGTGTAGAGTTTCAAAAAGTTTGTTCAGTCCAGTGTGTGTTCCATTACGCAGGCAGGAGCAAGAAAGCAAATACATGTGCTCCCATCAATGGAGGAGGTCAGAGAAAGAGGTGGGAGGGGGCAGGGAGGAGAGGAGCAAAAGGAATAAATCTCAGGAAACCACATTGTAGGCTATAGCGATCCTAAGGCTAGCTGTGGACAAATTTCCCATGATCTAACTGCAACACTGCCCCCTTCCAGTAACTTGCAGACGAGGTTACAATATTCCCAACACTCTACACCTTTGCTTTCCTGTTCCCCCTCCCTTCCAGCATCTAGCTTCGCTCTTTCTCTCCCCACCTCTTTACCTTACTGTTTCTCCCCCTCCCAGACTCTAGCCTTGCTCTTTCTCTTTCTCCCCATTTGCCTTTCTGTTTCCACCTCCCTCCCAACCTCTAGCCTCACTATGTCTCCCCCCCCCCACACCTCTTTAGCTCACTTTTGACTAGCCAGGCCCCCACGGCAGCCATATGTGACTAGTCTCATCCTCTGAGGGGGCCATTTTTTGGTGCATTTCCACAGCGGTTTCTCAAATTCCTGAATGTGTCCATGGGTCCAAAAGGGTTGGGGGCCCCTGGCCTAGTCATCTGAAAAATACAAAACAGCAGTGGCACTACTTCAACTGGTGTCTATAGGAAAATATAAAGTAAACCTCCATCACCCCTCCCTCCTGCAAAATTTAGTGAGCCCCCACTAATGGTACCTCATCTGCTGCTTGTGGGAACTAGGGCTCAGATTATTTGAGAGTATTTCAGAGGCTTGGCCATTTGAGGCTGACTTGGAAAACAGTAGCGATCCTTTGGGGGTGGGGAGTGGGCCTGGGAGAACATGAGGCCCTGGCACAGTTGTTGAAGAATGGATTGCATGGCAGCGGGTTCTTTGTCGCTCTCCTTTCCTCCGGATAAAAGCAATGTGATGAATCCTTTCACTGCAACATCCAATCTTGGATTCCTCAAGCCCTAACATTGCCCAGAACCCCTGCCGCCTGGAGTCAGCAGCACAAAAGAAGAGAGAAAGTAACAAGAAATAAATATTGAACATTTGATTTCAACTGAAGAGCAAACAAAGGGCGTTTCTCTATTTAACAAACATTACAAAAGACAAAAAGATAAATAAATTAAAAATGGAATGTCCTTGGTGACCCTTTTGTTTATTCAGTTCCTTTGCACATTTGATCTTGGATGAACCTCTCCTGCTTTGCTGCTTTATGTGTGACATTTTTACTTCCAAAATTTCTGTAGTCCTCCCAGCATCTTGCGTGGAAACAGGACACCTCAGGCCTGGGGTCCTAATCTGGCTTGCCTGGGGTCCCAATCCAGACCTCTGGAGTTCCCTAGATGGCCCCCTTCCCTTTCCTCCAACCACCAATCATTTGGTGGTTTTCTGGCTTTGGGACAGGTTTTCCTCCCATTATAAAAAGTTGAAACGCCTGTTGTAAGGCTTAGTCACTATAAGCTAAAATATGTTGGCATTTTGGCCAGGCTCTTTTTGCATTCGCCTGGCCCCTTTTGCCTTCAGACCCACCCACCAGTGCAATGCGGCCCCTGAGAGGTTCTCTGAAATGGCATTCGGCCCTCGGGTGGAAAGAGGTTCCACAACACCCTTGCCATGTACCTGGCTCATCTTTGGCTTTGTGTTTGAGGCAGGGCTGCTTTAAAGGACTTCATGCTACATGATAGTTTGGGGCACCCAATTCTCATCTCTCCCCTTGTGTCCTTCCCTTAGATGTGCCCTTTGTACTCTGTATCCCTGATAGGTTGGCTGCCACGCCCTTCCTGATGCAGGCCTCCTGTCCCTACCACTGTGGTAAGTCCGCTTCCTTTTAAAAAGTGACCCCCTTGAAAGGACCTGGTGCACTTATCATCGTAGCTTAATTGATTGAATTATGGATGAAGGGGTGTCCTAGTATGTATAACATAAACTTGGGTGGATGAACTGAGAGGAGTGGATCTGTGAACCTTTGTCGGTGAAGGGCAGTCTAGACCTTTAAAAACAAACAAACAAAAATTGGCTATCATGTCTGTTTACTTGAAGTTTCTATTATTTTAATGTGCATTCATGGTGGCATTTTAAAACCGACAGCCATTGTTGGCATGGCGATGTTACTGTTGGGCTCTAGGAAGTCATGGAGCCAGGCACAATTAATACTATTATTGCCCAGGCAACGACCCAGTTTGAGCACAACACTTTTATGTTCCCTCTAAGTCAAGGCTAGCTAATGGCCCTCTTCAGTGGGTACAGCCAACCTAATGTCAAGGCGCACATTGCTGTCCAAGGAACTGTCTAGCTTACGGCCCTTGTGATTAGGCCCAAGGGGCAGCCGCACACAGATGTGAGGGTTCCAGATTCTAGGCCCTGACAGCTCCTGACTGGTGGCCATGGTTAGATTGGTGCTTTAATGGTAGGGGTACATTAGAGAGAAGGCAGCTGGGACACTCTAGTCTCTTGAATAAATGCCTTTTGCTGTCCTGAGGGCTGATTTTTGGTGCATCACCGAATATTTCATTCATTTGATAGGAGGGGCCAAATGTATGGAGCGGCTGCCACAGTATGATGTTTAAAGAATATGGGCAGATATTGAAGTTCTGCCTCTGGTATTTCACCTGTGATGGCTGCTTCACACATGCAAGTTACTGCTTGACAATGCACGCATGAAGTGATGAACATGCAAGTGTCACATCACCATGACAGAAGAATTAATAGGAATAAGAGATCCCTTTTTAAAGGGAAGTATTTACTTGCAATTTTGAATTGTTTGCTTATGCAAACATTATGAAGGAAGAACCACTTCTCTCTTTCCCAGAGTGCTTCAGTCCATCAACCAGAGGACTGCTTCTGCTCCAGACAGAAAAGCAGATAAGGGCTGGTGTCAGGGGTCAGTATCATTGGGCACCTGCTGAGGCCCACGTCCTTGCAGGGGGATGACTGCTGACCCCCCAGAGGTTCCTGGTTCCTCCATCTTGCTGCGGCTGCTGCTTCATCTGCCTTCTCTGAGCATGCAAGGCGTGGCTAGATCTGCACTACTGCTTTATAGCAGTATTGAAGTGCATTGATAAGTGTTGGGGCACATTACACATTTGAAATACCACTTTTGTAGTGTTATTTCCTGCTTTTTATTCCACATTATCCAATGTACCACAACAAATGTCATTGTGTGTCCTACGAGGTATAAATGCACAAGAGGGATATAGCGTTACCATGATGGGATCGTAATGATGTGACACAAGGCGCAGATCTGACCCGTAACAAGGATGAGAGGATGGAGCAGCGGCCTTGATTTGCTTTGCACTCTCCCTCGTGGGGTGGGGTGGATTAGGCACACAGAGTGAGCAAAGGGACAGCAGTGATGCTGACAAGCAAAAGGCAGGCCCACTCATGGAGGAGATCCCACTGCGGGCATTTTGCTCAAGGACTCCCCCCCAATCTGGAGTTGTCACTGAATATGGTGGCCAGGTGGCCTGTTTTATAGAGGACAGTCTTCTATTTGAAGGCTGCCAGAGGACCATCCTCTACTTGAAGGCATCCTCTGTTTGAAAGGCTGTCCTGTCCAATTCCAGGTTAAAGATAAAGAGCCATAAGAACAGTTGTCCGTCACCGGTGAGCACCTGGACAACAGATGGAGCAGGCAGGCACACAGGCCACCTGGTCACAGCCTTTCACGCTATGGTGACAGGTACTGTATTTCTATATTTCTATTTAAGTTATAATAACTGTTTGTAAATTTGCATCCTCCTTTGTCCTCTCTTTTGAGGATTCACAAGTGGCCATCCTAGCACTGAAGCAGATGAGAAGTCTGGAATATCCTCCCATATCCTCCTAATGGCACAGAGAGAGACAGAGGGAGAGGCTGGTGTAAAGCGGCACAACAGCAAAGTAACAAGGCAGCTCTGGATCCACTGTGGATGCTGTCAGTCTCAAGTTGAAATGTATAAGAACAATAGAAAGACTAACAACAGAGTATTCAAAAAGCGTATTTTAAGCTAAATGTTTCAGCTTCTGTTCTGCCCTCATCAGTATCCGTACTGTGCTTTTAACAGCACAGCTACTGATGAGGGTGGAAGCCAAAACGTTTAGCTTAAAATGTTTTTTGAATGTCGTTAGTCTTTCTAACTTTCGTGTGTGTGTGTGTGTGTGTGTAAGATGTCCTTCCATATGTAAAAGCCCCAAGCCATAGATCTCACTCATGCTTGTGAGTCTCTTCTCCCTTCCCCTCTTCCAAAAAGTTGACATGGGGGAGAAACTCTCAGACCTGCACTCTCCCTCCCAGGCAGGAGAAACAGAGGGTCACTGTGGGGGCACTAGCAAGTGAGCAGACAGTGTGTGCAGACCCCTGTACTGTGTTCCCTTTGAACATGATGCAAGCAAGTGTGTGAGATGTAGGTAATTTTGCACCACTCTCTGCAGCCTCATGCGCATGAGGCCAGGCCTCTTTCCCCATATTCAGATCATGCTCTGCTGGATTGATTGAGGCCAAAGCATGCTTGAACAGTAGAGAACCCTGTTGCCACCTCCTGAGCATCTCCTAGAAACACCCTCTCTCCACCTCTGTTTGCTCATGTGAATGCAGGCTAAGGTACAGCAGCATTAGCCTGCCAGGCAGGGGAGACTGGTGGATCCGATTTCGGTGGGGCAGAGATTCCATTCTGGGGTTTAGTTACAACCAGCCAGAAGGCTAAAGGAGCTATCCAAGGTATTGGACCCATTTTGGGGATAGGGTCCAGCACCTTGGATAGCTCCTTTAGACTTCTGGCTGGTTGTAACTAAACCCCAGAATGGAAACTCTGCCCCACTGAAATCAGATCCACCAGCCACCCCTGCAGCCCGGCTAAGTGCAGTACCAGGGCAAAAGGACTATAACAGTTGAGCATGAAGACCTGCACATATATAAGCAAGGCAACAGGCCCATGTCTCTGTGTCCTCCATAATTCATGGCAATTCTGCATTTTTAAACATAGATATATTACAACAATGGAATGAGAAACCCTCAGTCCTTTTGTTTTTTTTATACTTTTTGAAGTTTACTGCTGCAAACAGGGATTTCTCTAATCTCAGGGAAGGGCTGGGTAGTTTTAAGAGGAAAAGGCTTGATAAATATTATTTCGGTGTACAAAGGAACTTTTATCAGCTTCTGTTTCCTCCAGTGCTGCTGATATCTGACAAGGTGGGTGGGGATCTGGAACATGAAAGACTTATCGAAAGGAAAGACAGCTTAGGTTTGTGGCTGAATCTAAAGCACACTGAACTTAATATAAAGACACCCATTGATTTCAAACAGCTTTATATTACACAAAATGAGTCCCATTTCCCAAGGGCAAATTGGAGAAGGACATTATTTTGTAATGGCTTTGTTATGCTAGGTTCAGTCTTGCACTATTTTTCACATAATCGAACGAACAATGCATGGACGAGCTAGTACTGAATCTAGCAAATCACAAAGGCATTCTGGACTCTCGAGCCTAGCAAATCCTTAAGGCATCCTCAAACTTTGTAATTATGAACTTCCAGAGTGAAAAAAGAAAAAGAATGGTGCCTTCACTACTATGTTGAGGACCAATGAATGAAACCTGCTGGAGGGATTTTATTTTGCAACTCGTTTTCTAATCTTGGACAGATGATTTCAGTGGAAAATCTGGCCACCAGTTCAGATTTTAACATGTGCTCTTTGCCTGTCAGTATTCAGTTCATTCAATAGAATCAATCCCTTTCTTTATAAGAGAGGAGAAGAGAGCCACGACTCTGTGGCAGAGCATATGCTCTGCATGGAGAAAGTTCCAGGTTCAATCCTACAATCTCCAGTTAGAAAGATCAGATAGCAGGAGATGGCAAAAACCCTTCTTTGCCTGAGACCCTGGGAAGCCATTGTTAGTCAGAGAGAGTAGACAATATTGGGCTAGGTGGACAAACAGGCTGACCTAGTATAAAGCCATCTGTGTTTTCATATGTTCAAGCATATGTGCTTCAGCTGTGAGAATGAAGATAGTCAGCACTAAATTGGGGAGGGGGTGATTCTGACTGGGACCATGGCAGGGGCAAAGTATCAAAGCTCATCTCTTCCCTCGGGATGTACAGACTTTGTAAAATCCATTTCGTCTGCATTTCACAGATTGTCAGGTGCTTTTAGTTCTGTCATCCGGTCATTGGCGGAATCAGATTTTTTCCAATTTCCCAAATTTGCGCAAATTTACATTTGCACAAATTTACATTTGCACAAATTCTCACTTGCAAAAATGCGTAAATCCCCCCCAAATGCACAACACCTCTCAAAATGAGCATTTTCATGCTTTAGCCTATGAGGGAAATGTGCATTTTTGGCCGGTGTTTTTTTATTTTACGTAATTTTCTACAACTAAATTTGCATAACATTCCAGAAAGTTAAAAAAAAAACCAACAGTCTGCAAGTCCATGGAATCCATGTGACTCAGAAAAAGCCAGTCCGCTATGGAATCCACGGGTTGGATTCACAGAAATCCAAACTCATTTGATTCCACTGCAGATTTCTCTGACATCCCTATAAAATCCTCCCACACCGTGGTTCTGATCATATACACCACAACACACACCCTGGCCACACCAGGTATTTGTTAAAGAAAAATTAATCAGGTAAGGGCAAACCGCGTGACAAATATCATGACTAGTTTGGACCTATGAAAAATATCTTCAAACAGACATAAGCAATATTATAAAGGTTTACAGAGATCAAGTATCTGTGCATCATTTTTTCCCTACCTGATGAGCAATACGAGACAGATAATGTTCCCTTTGTCTCATCACCAGGATAGGGGGAATGTCTGTATAGTGTCTAGCCATATGTGGGTACCTAGGTCTAAGTAAACCTACTCCATGCTGCTGTCATGAGATAATAACAAACTAAAATGATGGGTGTTATAGTAGGAAGGAGAACAGTTTGTCTGCAAATTAATGTAATGAGTAATGAAATCTATAACCATCTTACCATGTGGATGGATACAATTTTGTTCCATTGCATGGTTCATATCGGATGAATTTAGAAGTGTATATATACAATACAGAACGTCCACCATGTGCAGTCTTAGAAAAGCAAAAAAGCTTACACATTCCAGTTGTTAAATGATGCAACGTCCAGGTGGATATTTAATGGGCCATAGCAAATCTTGAATGACACTGCAGACTCCATAAATAATCCCTTTAAACAGATAGAACAGACCCTCTTTTTATGAAAAGCTGTTACCAGCTTCTTCATGTGGCAGCCATATTTTGCTGTAGTATTTTTAGTGTCTCCCAAAGACATGCACATGTGACTGACTTATCAAGTTCAGTTAATGAAACAAAGAGGCAGAACCCAGACTGCAGCAACAGCTCTAGATATATTACACTGAGGAGTTTATCTTTAAGAAAGATAAGACGAGCCTTGCTAGATCAGGCCAAAATTTCCATCAAGTCCAGCATTCTCCTTCCAACAGTGGCCAACTAGAGGGTGCTCTTGCACTCATGACCTACTTGTTGGTTTCCCACAGACAGCTGGTTGGCACTGTGTGAACAGAATGCTGGACTAGATGGACCCTTGCTCTGATCCAGCAGGGCTCTTCTTATGTTCTTAGATGTTCAAGCAGGGTATGAATGTGATGATGTTCCCCTGTTGTCTGTTCTCAGCATCTGGGATTTCTAAGATATATTGTTTCTGTACATGGAAGTTCCATTTATCTACCATAACAAATATCATAATGACAAATAACTAATTTATCTATCATAACTAATATGATAACTAATATTGATTATAACAAATAAGAAATCTACTAAGTTACCATAATAATAAGTAATAATTAATCTCCTATACATTTGTCTAATACCTCTCAACTATGCTAGTGGGCCAGTCCTAAATTCCTCTGAAATCCACAGATCTTCCTTCCAGATGATGTGTTTAGGGCTGAGGTGTCATTTAACCTTCATACAAAATCCCTTTGTGTGCTTGTTCCATTGATTTGCAGGATGACCAGATGCAAAAGAGGGCAGGGTTCCTGCATCTTTAATAGTATCATAGAAGAGGGAATTTCAGCAGGTGCAACTTGTCATGCAATCTACACCAGCTGAAATTCCATTTTCTACACAACTATTAAAGGTGCAGGAGCACTCTCCTCTTTTGCATCTGGCCACCTTACTATCAAGGCATTTCCAAACCATAAAAGAAAAATCCATTACCATGATCCACGAGTCCTTTCTTAAAGGCCTTTGTTGAAAGGTTTTTTTCTGCAAAGGCTTCTGACAAAACGAGTGTACAATACACTGACATGTTGGCTCTTATTCATATTGTTGTTGGCACTCTAACAGAAAGCTTTAGGAAGCATGACTTTCCTTTATGAAAGGGGTATAGACTTTCCCTTTCCAAATTATGTTTACCTATTGACTAATACTGTAATCCAATTCTTTACTATAGTTCTTTTGCTAACTGAATTTGCCAATTGAATCCTTTCATGAAAAACCTTTATCAAAACACTGCCACCTTACACAATAGTGCAAAATTCTCTATCATGGGGCTGGATCAATTCTAGAACAAGGGTTCTTAACCTTTGCTAGCATTCCTAGGCCATATCTATGCAACACAAATATAAATGAGTTTTGTTGTCATGGTTTCCCTCACAACAAACCCTGGAAACATGACTTTCTATGAAGGGTAGCCACTTACGCCTTGCCAAAGAAGAGGAAATGCATCACCAGAAAGGTGGCGGGAGAGGACACAGGTTTGTATAAAATGTGCATACGCTAATTTATATGCATAGTTGCAAATTTAGGAAGAATTACTATAATTTAAATAGATGGACTGCAAGGAGGTCAAATCAGTCAATCCTAAAGGAAATCAACCCTGACTGCTCATTGGAAGGACAGATACCGAAGCTGAAGCTCAAATATTTTTTGGCCACCTAATGCGAAGAGAAAAGTCACTGGAAAAGACCCTGATGCTGGGAAAGATTGAAGGCAAAAGGAGAAGGGGACGGCAGAGGATGAGATGGCTAGATAGCATCACTGATGCAATGAATATGGACTTGAGCATGCTCTGGGAGAGAGCGCAGGACAGGAAGGCCTGGCATGCTATGGTCCATGGGGTCACGAAGAGTCGGACACGACTGAACGACTGAACAACAACAACAACATCTCACCACTGTAGGGAATGGTGGCTGGGTGATCTCTGTGCCTCCTCAGTCTGCAGTCCAGGTGTATAACCGCTGATGGGCAACTTCGAGATCCCTGCTGCTCTTCTTCCTTATGATTCTTTATCTTTAAACTGGACTTGGATCAGACAGCCCTTCAGAAAGAGGATTGCCTACCCTAGTTGTGTGGGGAAGCTAGCCGCCTTGAGGGCCATTTTCTTGGGAGAAAGGCAGGGTACACGTCAAATAAATACATAAATAAAAATAATCTCTGCCTGAAATTGTCCACCACCTTCATAAAGCTACACTGTGAAGGCTATTTAGGGAAGCCTTCTGAAGTTGGCACCAATGGGAGATCTCCTCACAATCCAAATGCCAGCTTTAGAGGAGGGATTTTGCTCAGCACCACAGCGGGGCTAGAAAGGGTTAAATTCCCTGTCTATTCCTGCTCTGATGCTGTTAATTCTCAGCCCCCACCCACTACCTGATGCCATGTTTTGTATTTTTGAAAACTTCCACAATAAATGCAAAAGTGCATTTAACGTCATGTCTAGTTTGGCCCTGGAAAAGATGTGGTGCTGCTTTCTCCCTGAGTTGCTCCCCCCCACCCCGAAGCCAAGAAGTATGCCTGTTTATGTGTATGTTTTAATATGGGGAAGGATTTTAGCACAGGATCCCTTTCCTGCATCCCAGTGTGGTACAATCCCAGGAAAGCTGTGCCATGTGCTTTTTCTGAACATCAGAATCAGCTCTCAGGCTCCAGTTTTGGTGAGTCATTCTCAACGTACCCTTGTATAAATGTAGCATTATGATAGAATAATCAGAAGGGCGTCAGATGGTCATGTGTCCTACTTTGCAGAGGACAGTCTACTATTTGAAGAATTCCCTACTTGAAGGGCTGTCCACTCCAAGAACATCTCTACACCAGCCTAAAATCCCACATTTAAAACAGGGTTTTCTGCTTCCCTTTTAAATGCAGGATCACAATGGATTCCCTTTACATGCACTCCCCCCCACTCCTTTCCCCCCTTATCTGAGTCTTTCATATGTTTCATTATATAGCCGCTAGATGGTGCTGTGATCTAGCTCTTACTGTGGCTTTTCCTTTTTCAGGAGGGAACTCGAGCATGGTAATTCGATAGCTCATTATCTCCAATCTTTTTACAAATGGAATAAAGGTCATTTAGTACCTGAGACACCCTGGAGGCAAACTTCCATGAGCAACCAATCTCAATAGCAGGATAAAAGCTCCCTGTGAAGAAGCCCCAAGTCTGTTTTAAAGATAAAAAGCCACAACAAGAAAGAGCAGCAAGGGCTTGAAGTTGCCCATCAACGGTTAGCACCTGAACAGCAGACTGAAAAGAGAGGGACACAGGTCACCTGGGGCCAATCTACACTTATGGGTTTTTTTGCACTTCCAGTAAGGTTTCACCACTCGTCTTTCACACTACGCAGGACCTGCCTCGAATTGGGACTGGAATTTCCCACTTCTGTGCTCCCGCGTTCAATACCCTGCTATCCCGGTATTTCCCATTCATGTGCTTGGCTCTTCTGTGTTCATTACCTTATAAGGTCGTAGCCCTCTCCCATGCCTGTCCATATACAGCAGTGTTTGTATTTCCCTCCTGTCCAATCACAGCTCTAGATGCCCCCACCTGGTCTTCTGGCTACTGATAGCATAGCTTCCTTAGCACTGGAAGTTTTGTCACCAACCAGTAAAGGGCTAGGGGTGCCCGCTCTTGTCTGATCTGGGAAGCTAAGCCGAGTCAGCCCTAGTCAGAATTTTGGATGGGCAACTGCCAGGGAATCAGGCTTCAGGGGGTTGTTCTCTCCCTTCAAATGACACTAACTTTTACCTCCTTCTATCCACCGCTTTGGCTTTTTTTTAAAAAAATAAAAATTAAGTATCACAACTGAGTGCCTTTGGACATCCTGCCCCCCCCCCCCATTCTAGCTTAACTGGTGCTGTAATGTTTTCTCGTGGCCCCAATCCTAGGCACTCACTTACTCGAGAGTAAGCCAGATTGAACTCAATGGAACTTACTACTGAGTAGACATAAGATCACCCTGTAAGTGATCTTTAAAAAATAAAATAAAATAAGGCATTATCTTGAAACCTTCAGATCTTCAAATCTTCAAAGAATAGGGCTTCCCCAGCCTGATGTCCCCATGCACAAGCATAAATTTCTTCACGTGGCAGTCTTCGAATACACAAGCAGCCCCCCCCCCCGCCCCGACCTGAGCGTCTTCTGTCTCTGCATTTCTCAATCGGATGGAGCAGAGGGTAAAATGCCTCCCTGCGATGAACAGAGACATCTCTGATCCCCCACCCCACCAAGCTCAGACGCAATGCCCTCTTTTGTTCCAGAGCATCCTATGGGGCTCAATGGGGCTTACTTGAGGTTTGCAGACTTACAGGGTGATCTTATGTCTACTCAGTAGTAAGTTCCATTGAGTTAAATGTAGCTTACTCCCAAATAAGTGAGTGCCCAGGATTGAGGCCACGAGAAAACATTACAGCACCAGTTAAGCTACCGGGAGAATGGGATGTGGGGAGGCAGCGTGTGTAAAGGCACTCAGCTGTGACCCTTAATTTTTTTTTTAAAAAAAGCCAAAGCAGTGGATAGAAGGAGGTAAAAGTTAGTGTAATTTGAAAGGGAGAGAACAACCCCCTGCTAAGTGCAGGAAGCTTGATTTCCAGGTGGTCGCCCATCCAAAATTCTGACCAGGGCCGACTTTGCTGAGTTTCCAAGATCAGACAAGAGCATGCACCTCCAGCCATTTCCCTGCTGCTGATAAAGCTTTGAGTGCTGAGGAATCTATGCAATGTCATCTCACAGTCTTCAAAGCTGCGCAGCTTTGAAGCTTCGAAGATGCTAGCAGCCCCCCCGCCCCAAGCTGAGCGCTGGGTGCAGTCGCTGCTGCCCCTCTTCCTCGCGCTGGCTGCAAAGGGCTGGCGTGGGGAAAAGAGCATCGGCAGACACCCCCCAGCCTCTTGCCCTGGCTTCCAGCAGGTGGCGGGGGGGGGGGAGAAGAGGATAGGTGCCTCCTTCTTCCCTCCACCTCCACCTTCTACAGCAGCAGCAGCAAGGGACAAGCTCTCACTGGGCTTCGAACCCCAACAGGATGCTCGCACCATCCCCCCCCCCCACACACAGAGGAAGAGAGGGGCAGTGGGTGGGGAATGAGCAGAAACAGGGAGAGTTTCTGTTCCTCCAATGAGAGCCACTGTCTTTAAGAGCAGGAAAACAGCACAGCTCTAGAGTGTGAACTGAGCTCGCCCATTCGATCAAGAACCGCAACAGGGAAAATGGATGAGTGTGGATAATCACGTTTTAATGCAAGTGTGTTTAACCCGACAGGACCCCGACTTTGTTGCGATGGCAAGCGCAATGTAGATCGGCCCCTGGTCAACATCTTCCCTACTATAGTGAGATGTATTGTATTTCTATTGAAATAATAGTAACATTTTCTAAATTTGCAGCTATACATATAAGTGATCATATGCACATTTTATGCAAAGCTGTGTTTTCTCGTCCCCTTCTTTGTTGATGCAACACATAAGTTGCATCCTAAGAGGGGGTGCTTTTAGGGGATCTGATGGATGGCGATGGGAGAGAGGTGAAGAAATGGTCTGTAAGAAAGGCATGTAGGTCTGCAGACAGGTAGAGTTAGGGTGCAATCCTATGCATGTTTAGACAGAAAAGAGTTGTAAGACCTCTTTCTGCCTAAACATGCATAGGATTGCACCCTTAAGCTTTTAAATGTTTTGTGCTGTTAGTGTAATGCCCTTTGGATGAATGTACTCAGTCTGATGGGTGGCTGAATAAATCATGTGAAAATGATGCTGGGAAGAGGTGTAAACAGGTGCCAAGGGGGCCCCAGCAGCTGTCGCCCAAGCAGTACAGTGCAGAAGAGAAGGAAGAGGAGCCATAACTGGAGTGAACTTTCCACTACATCCTTGTACTGAAAGAGTGTGAATGAGATCATAGGCCAGGACTCCCCTAAAATTATTAATCCTCCAAGCCCTCCAGAATGCTTAATCTGGCCTAATTATTGCTCCCACCCCCAGCTGATGTCAACCAAGCCAAAACTTGACTCACCCCACTGTTGACCTAGTTACTCTTTGGTATAAGCATGCAGTGAAAGGCATTCATGGGATATCCACAGCTACACTTCCTAGAAACTCAAATCCAAGGCCAAATCCTTACAGCAAAACCACAGCGTGATACCTTACTATGTGCAGCTGCATGACCTAATGCAGAATCTATTACAAATGTTTCTGTGCTGTCATGAATTATGACCTCCCTCCTAACCTTCTAGGACTAGAACTGTTAAAAACTCTGGTATAGGCAACTGAGTCAGTGGCTACTGGCTACTCATGCTATTCCCAGTTTTACTGATGTTGGGGGGTGGGGGCAGGCTTCACAGTAGTGTACATGATAACTGCGTCACTATGTCTGGATCAGCTCAAGGACCATGCACTTCTTACCTGTGTACATAATCTGAACCTCTTCAGCACTGGCATGGGAAATGCTTACTTGCATATCCAGGCAAGCAAGAACAGATAGAGATGTATGCAGCATCTCTCTCTTCTCCAGGCAATTTGCAGGCGTTGGGTAAAATCCAACATAGGTCCAACTTAGAGAAGATTGATTAAAATGAATGGGACTTAAATTAGTCATTACTAAGTCCCATTCATTTCAATGGGTCTCCTCTAGATAGGACTTATGTTGGATTTTACCCATTATGTCCATTCAGAATAAGATTGATAGTAAATAATCATCTGATTAACAAAATCTTACTTGATTAATCTTTTGGGTTTTAATACGGTCATTAATTGATTCAATCTGCATACATTTGCATGTGATCAAAACAATAGTTTTGAAGGAAAAAAAGCATTTATTAAAGATGAGGCGATACATTGCAGCAGGCACCACCTTAGAGGCATTCCCTCCCATGTGGAACTAAAAGGGGGAATGCCTCTTCTAAGATGATGCTAGCCATCCACAGTTTTTAAATACTTATATTAATAATAGACATGAGGTGTGTTTGTGTGTGTGTGTTTAAAAAGTATTTCCTGATGAAGTTGGGAAACTGATAAAACCTTAGAAAGGGTTTAATCATTTACTCCAACCAACTTATTGATTAGGGGTGGAATTCTATGCATGTTTGGTCAGGAAAAAGTCCTACAATTCCCGGTGATGGGAACTGTATGATTTTCTGTCTAAACATGCATAGAATTGTGCTCTAAATGTATCAACACCCTAATTCCCACCATCCAATGCCTCCAAGAAATACTGGAGCAAGTCAATCAGCATGAACCCTAGAAATGAAAGATATTTGTACTTCTGCAACCCTTGGGGTTCCTCCAAAAATGCAGATATCTCCCTCTTGTGGTACCAACAGCACTCATGCCTCAGCATCAGAAATAGAAGGGATCCCACCCCATTACCTTAATCCTATTCAATTCATTCAGACCTCAGTGAGACTGGTGGGGTGTGATATATCACTTTCACCACACAAGCCCATTTCAGGCTTTTTGAAAGAGTGAAAATAAAGTAAGCAGATGTTGGTGGGGCTGCAGTTTTCATGCATATGTGATATTCTTGTTGACACAGGTGCAGATGCCCTGCCTATATTGGCATAGGGCTGCACCAGGTCTCTAGTTACTTTCTTTGCCACCAACAGTGCACAGCTGCTGGCTAACTGTTTTAAATTCTGGCATAGAAGTTCAGATGCACTGTATAAAATGCACCAGCCATGGCTGGGCAACAACAGATTTCTCATCTGGAAAAATAAATACAAAACGTCTGAGAAAATGGACATGAGAACAAATCCCATGGGGTGAAATGATAATCCCATATGATGGTCTCCAAGAGAACTGATTTTGTCTAGAGACAATCGTATTTTAATTTACAGCCAGGGCCAGAAATATTGGAACAAGGTAACTGTTTTGGCAGTTGGCCTCTGTACACCACCACATTGAAGTTGAAAGGAAACACACCCAGATGGGAGCGAAGTCAGGACTTCCAGCTGTAATTCAAGGGGTTTGACCAAAGTAGGGAACTAACCATTCAGGAAGGACAGCCAGTGGCATACACACACACCCATTGTTGGTGGCTCATAAGTAATGGAATGAATGGCTGTCAAGCAGCTGCAAGGCCAGGTGTGGCCTGTTTCCTGGGTACCCCCTGACCAATCAAGTAGATAAAAGGCCTGGAGGTGGTTCTGAGTGTTACATTTGCATTTGGTAGCTGTTCACTGGAACTCCCAACATGAGGTCCAAAGAGGGGTCCATGCGAGTGAAGAAGGCCATCATTAGGCTGAGGAAACAAAATAAACCCATCAGAGAGATAGCAAAAACAGTGGGAGTGGCCAATACAACAGTTTGGAACATCCTGAAAAAGAAGGAATTAACTGGCAAGCTCAGCAACAGCAAAAGGCCTGGAAGACCACAGAAGACAACTAAAGTGGATGACCACAGAATTCTGCTCATGGTGAAGAGGAACCCTTTCACAACATCTAGCCCAGGTCAAGAACACTCTTGAGGAGGTAGGCATATCATTGTCAACGTCTATAGTCAAGAGACGGCTTTATGAATGTAAATACAGAGGCTTCAGAACAAGGTGCAAACCACTGGTAACGCTCAAGAACAGACAGGCCAGATTAGCCTTTGCCAGCAAACACCTAAAAAAAGCCTGCCCAGTTAGGGAATAAAATTCTTTGGACTGATGAAACCAAGATTAACTTGTACCGGAATGATGGGAAGAGAAAAGTATGGAGAAGGAAAGGAACAGCTCATGATCCAAAGTGTGCCACATCATCTGTCAAACATAGTGGAGGCAGTGGTACGGCATGGGCATGTATGGCTGGCAATGGAACCGGGTCACTGGTGTTTATGGATGACCTGACTGCTGAGAAAAGCAGCAGGGTGAATTCTGAAGTGTATAGGGCTATACTTTCTGCTCAGATTCAGCTGAATGCTGCCAAACTGATAGGACACTGCTTCATATTGCAGATGGACAATGACCCAAAACATACAGCAAAAGCTACCCAAGAGTTTCTCCAGGCAAAGAAGTGGGATGTTCTTCAATGGCCAAGTCACTCACCTGATCTCAACCCAATAAAACATGCTTTTCACTTCCTGAAGACAAGACTGAAGGCAGAAAGACCCACAAACAAGCAGCAGTAAAGGCCTGGCAAAGCATCTCAAGGGAGGAAACTCAGCATTTGGTCATGTCCATGGGTTCCAGACTTCAGGCAGTCACTGACTGCAAAGGATTTTCATCCAGGTATTAAAGGCGACCCTTAAGTTTGAAATGATGTTGGTTTGTTCCATTACTTATGAGCCACCAACAATGGGTGTGTGTGTGTATGCCACTGGCTGTACTTCCTGAATGGTTAGCGCCCCACTTTTGTCACATCCTTTGAATTACAGCTGAAAGTCCTGACTTTGCTCCCATCTCGGTGTGTTTCCTTTCAACTTCAATGTGGTGGTGTACAGAGGCCAACTGCCAAAACAGTTATCCTTGTTCCAGTATTTCTGGCCCTGACTGTATTTATATCCTGCTCTTACATGTGTTAATCTGCTACTAAAAGGGTTAAATAATCCGGTATTAAAAGGGTTCCCAATGGTCTACCACCTAGGGGGCAGATCAGGTCTACACCAGTTTAGCTTCAGCGGAGCTGCTCCTGGACCATTTCCTAGCCCCCCCAAACCGCATTTATTTTATTTTTTTAAAATGAAACAATCAGTGTTATTCCATGCTTATCAGACTACTTTATTTATTTATTTATTTATTATTAGTAAATTTAATAATCACCCATCTGGCTGGTCACCCAGCCACTCTGGGCGATGTACAACATACAATAAAAACAGTTTAAAACAATAAAATTCTACAATAAAACCTTTTTCTAAAATACCCTAACCCACCCCAAATGCCTGCCTGAACAACAGCGTTTTTAATGCACGACGGAAGCTCATTAAAGAGGGGGCATGACGGAGTTCCCTAGGCAGGGAGTTCCACAGAGTGGGGGCCACCACAGAAAAGGCCCTCTCCCTCGTCCCCACCAGTCTAGCTGTCCTGGCTGATGGGACAGAGAGAAGGCCATCCGAGGCTATCTTGTTAAGCGGCCTGTCTGGTCTGGAGACGCTCCTTAAGATAGGCTGGGCCGGAACTATAGGGTTTTAAAGGTCAAAACCAACACCTTGAATTTGGCCCAGAAAACAACTGGTAACTAGTGCAACTCCTTAAGCACTGGAGTGATGTGATCTCGCCGGCGGCTGCCTTTAATCAGGCGAGCCGCCGCGTTCTGTACCAGCTGCAGTTTCCGAACCGTCTTCAAGGGTAACCCCACGAAGAGCGCATTACAGTAGTCTAAACAAGAGGAGACCAGGGCATGTACTACCGATGGGAGCAGATGGTCGGGAAGGAAGGGGCGCAGCCACCGTATCAGATGGAGTTGATACAGCGCTGTCTGGCTCACAGCTGACACCTGAGCCTCCATGGACAGCTGGGAGTCCAAAATGACCCCCAGGCTGCGGACCTGGTCTTTCAAGGGTAGCCGTACCCCATTCCACACCAGGTCAACATCCCCTAGCCTCCTCTTGTCTCCCATCAAAAGTACCTCAGTCTTGTCAGGGTTCAGCTTATTCCTGCCCATCCAGCCACTCACCGTCTCCAGACATTTGGACAGGGATTCTACGGCCAACCTTGGTGAAGATTTGAATGAGAGGTAGAGCTGTGTGTCATCCGCATATTGATGACACTGCACCCCAAACCTCCTGATGATAGCCCCCAGCGGCTTCACATAGATGTTAAATAGCATCGGGGAGAGGATGGAACCCTGTGGCACCCCACAAGTAAGTGGCCATGGGTCCGAAACCTCCTCTCCCAGTGCTACCCTCTGATATCTGCCGGAGAGGAAGGACCGGAACCACCGCAATACGGTGTCTCCAATGCCCAACCCCTCCAGGAGGATACCGTGGTCAACGGTATCAAAAGCCTCTGAGAGGTCGAGGAGAACAAGGAAGGAGCATTCACCCCTATCCAGAGCCCTCCTCATATCATCTACCAAGGCGACCAAGGCCGTTTCTGTCCCATGCCCAAGCCTGAAGCCCGACTGAAATGGGTCTAGATGATCAGCTTCTTCCAAGTGTGCCTTCAACTGCACCGCCACCACCCGCTCAATCACCTTGCCCAAAAATGGCAGATTCGAGACTGGGCAAAAGTTGTTCAGAACTTGAGGACCCAAGGAGGGCTTCTTTAAGAGCGGTCTTATCACTGCCTCCTTGAGGGCTGATGGCATCACTCCCTCCTCAAGGGAGGCGTTCACCACTGCCCTGATCCCCTCACCCAGTCTCTCTCTGCCGCCCATAATGAGCCACGATGGGCAAGGATCAAGTAAGCAGGTGGTCGGCCGTACAGATGAAAGCACCTTGTCCACTTCATCAGGAGGAAGAAGCTGGAACCGATCCCACAAAACCGGTTTGCCACAGGCCGCCTCTTGCTCACTAATTGTATCCACAGTGTGCAGAGTAACACACCTAATCTGATCAATTTTATCTGCAAAGTGCCTTGCCAAGGCCTCACAGGAGGCCTTAGAATGCTCCAGTGGTTCCGGAGTCACAGGACCAACCAGGCTCCGGACCACTTGGAATCCAGACCACTTGAGATCTAAGGACAAAAGCCACAATCCTGCCTATATTTAAGACCTTATGATTTCAAGCTTTACTCTCTCTCAGAAGGACAGTTTAAAAATGGTTGTCATTACCATCATTATGATGGGATTTGTATGGCATTGCTGCCTCTTGTTAAAAAAGCAGTTAGCAGAGAAAAGCAAAAGGCAGAACAGAATGAATGTTTACCAGTCACACATGAACACAAAAGGTCAAAAAAGAGAGAACACACTCTCCTTCAGTGAAGTAAAGGAAAAATGTTTTACTCACAGTTTCTTGCATAAAACGCAGGTACAACATAAACTTTCAATATCAGTTTGGTCAGTTCATTTTGCCTCCTTTGCACGACAGGAGAGAGAGAGGAAGCCATGTGCTCTCAGGAATGGAGGAAGGCAGAGAGCGAGAAAGTTGGGAAAAGGAAGGGGAGGCACAGGAAACAGTAGGCTACAGAGATCCTAAGGCTAGCTGTGCCCCACATCCCCATGCATTAACTAGCTAACTCAACACTGCCCCCTTCCTGTAACTTGCAGATGCGGTTGCAATATTCCCAACACATTGGCTTCACTCTTTTGTTTCAAGTCAGGACCATCCTAGCTGCATGGAAAACGGCATTTTCCAGCATCCTCTACAAAGTGCAGGATGAGAGATCTGCAGCTTAGAATCATCAGCATCCTTATATACCAATGGTACAGAACCCTTTGAAGGCGGGAGGCCAATCTGCCCCCAGCAGGCTGGATGATATCAGTAGTGGGTGCCAAGCCCCACTCGTTCCTCAGTGTCTGCTGTCTCAGCTCCAGGGGCAGGGTTTGAAGGCCACTGTCGGCAGATCCTGGCAAGTTGTTCTTGAGACTGAGTAACTCTGGAGGGTCTTCAGAATCCTCCACTGTGGTGGAGTTTTCCACAGGGTCCCATGTCTCCTCTTCAGAAGAGGTCTCCACAGGGTCCTGGTCAGGCTAAGTCCGGACACTTTTGCTAAATCCAGGTGGTGCCATCTTGTATTACCTGGAACATAGGAAGCTGCCTTAGAGGAAGTCCGACCATTAATCCATCTAGCTCAATATTGTCTACACTGATCGGTAGTGGATCTCTAAGGTTTCAGCCATAAATCTTTCCCAGCCATACCTGGAGAGATCAAGGATTGAACCTGAGACCTTCTGGCTACAGCCCTTCCCTGTAGGTACATTTTGCCTTAATTCCACAATTCCACCCAGCAGGACTCAAATCCACATTTTCTGTTTCCCGTTCCAGTGCTCTGTCCAAGTGAGCAAAGGGGGGGGGGTTGCTCTGCTTTCTACAAAAAGGTAGAAATAGAGATAATCTCAAACTGGGTCCAGATTCGCTCCGAAAATAATTAGGTGTGGGTTAAAGAGGAAGATTTTAAAAATGAAGGGAAGCATACATGCTCCATTATTTAACAAGGTTAGGCCTGCTCCTCTTGTAAATAAGCAGCACACATTCTTGAAGTAGCATTTTTATCTCTATTTATTTAATATCCCTCCTCTCCTTCTTTTCAAGGTAACTCACAATACATTAATTAAGCCTTCGGTTTGAAGGATCAGCCTGCAGCCTGACCTAAACTGGTTTTACGCTCACTGGCTGCCAATTTATGCAATTTTTTCTTCACACCTCTGATTTTTTTGAGACATCTATGTCTTTATGTCAGAGATACGAGGCCATAGAATAATACTCCATATATAAAGATTATACTGCCATGTTGTCTAACATAGGTTTCTGCTTATTAGCCATTAGATGGCACCACTTTTTTCTAAGCAGGTTAAATAAGCAAACCCACAGTTTGAGAGTTGCTCTGGTTCTTGCAATCCATCTCTGTAGCTCTGTAGCTCTGAAGGTCCTTCTGACTGACCGCTGTTGTTGTTGCTATTGTTGTTTGTTGTGTTTTTAGTTCTCCATCTAAGAACATTGATGACGTTCAAAGCTGCTGACAGTTTTTTGACTCATCCAAACACTATGAACGCCTTACAATCCTATTCAAGAAAAACAGGGCCAAGTGTTGGAGGAGGTCTAAGGTTCTTCTTATTGCAAAGTTAGCAGAGTGCTTTATTATTGTGTTTGCATCAACCCACATAGATGAAGCACCCTTCTGTGCACTAATCAGGCTCCATCTCTGCCCCACGAATAGAGTATTTTTGCCTTGCAGTTACTGACTGGGAACAAGGAACGCTCTGGTTCCTGCCCACATGGCTGTTTTTGACCTCTCTCCAGTTTTGAATCTGAAGGAAAAAGAAATAATTATTTCTCAAGTGTACTGGGGACTAATGCTTTCCATCCTCCAACTGTGGCAAACTTCTGAGGTACCAGTTCTGGCAAGCAACTAGAAAGAAGATGTAAGTCTGTTTTGAATGCTGTTAACTTCCTACAAAATCAACGATAAAAGAATGTCACTGTTATACATGAATGGAGGGGATGTTCACCTAACTTAAGCTGATAGACAATTCCTGCATCATCCTTAAAAACTGAATCGGGAAACTGCATTCTTCTTGGTTTACATGCAGCCACAGGATATAAAATTCTGATTTATGGTCCCCCCACCCCACCCCGCTACAAATGTTGGTAACACAAGTGCAAGGACCCCATTGCCATTAATAGCTAGGTCCACCCAATCATGAGGCAGTATGATGGCCCTACCCCAAAAGGCAAATCCGGGGTGCAATTAAAAGGTAGAAACACTGGGCACATCTTTGTCTCTTGCAGCAGCAAGGGAGGAATGCTTCCAAGATGTGGCATGCCTGTTCAGGCCAGTTTCCTAGAGTGGTTGCTACTGAGTAGCATCATCTTGCCTTGCTAATGAGGCAAGTGTAGCAAAAGGGCAAAGGAAAAGGAAGGTGATAGGAAGAACTGGCTTTTTCACCTCAAGTACTGAAAAAGACTAACGCTGGGATATGCAACTTGTGTCAGGTGCCCATGAGTCATCTTTCACATAAGACAGTCCTCTGTTTGAAGGGCTGCTAGAGGCTTTAACTGTCCAAGTCTGGTTTAAATATAAAGAACCATCAGAAGACAGAACAGGTCAGAGTCCTTGAAGTTGCTCATCAACAGCAGGCTGAACAGACAGGCACATAACCCAGGTTACTGGGTCACAGTGTTACACACTATGTGAGATGTACTGTATTTTTAAATGTAAATTATGATAATTTCTATTTGCATTTATACATATAAATTAGCATATGCAAATTACTCTCCTCTTTTGACCTCTTTTTTGGTGGTGCATTTCCTCTTCTGGGGCGATTCACAAGTGGCCACCCTAATGTTGCGGCTCTGAACCATTGAACCTAATTTCAAAAGCCTACAGGTTGGGAAGGAAGAATGAGAGAGAGAGAGAGAGAGAGAGGTGGCCCTGCCATCTATTGCCAGTATGTGGCCGCTGATAGATTAGCCCCAAGGTAATCAGGCCCTTGACACACACAAAAAGATTCCTCATCCCGGGGCTAAAACCATCCCTGATAGGACAGAACGTTTGAACCTCTTTTGCAACCCATTCAAGGGATAGTAATGGATGTTGGCTATTGGCTTAGTGCTAATCACTGATTTCTTTACCCTCTAATTGCCAAGAGTTGCCTACTAATTTCTTGCATTAGTGGACAACTCTTGGCAATCAGAGTTAGTGCATCGAGTTAGTGCAATCTTTGAGTTAGTGCACTGCTCAAGGAAGGAAATTGAAAAGGGGAAGTAGAAAAGGAACAGATAGGGCAGATGCCTCCTGTGTCCAGAAATAGAGCTCAAAATTTGCCTCAAGAGAAAGATGTTGCTAGGTTGTATCTCATCTTTCAACCTGTAATAACTTCATTCTGAATGCCTTCCAGCTGCTAACATCTGGGCATTGGCTGAGGACAGTAGATCTACCCATCTGCTTCTGCTTGTATCTATTGGCAGGTCTTGTATACACCTCTCAAAGCAGAAATAAGTTCACTGAATTTCAGGTGATCCAGGTTTAGCCCGTTTGCAAATGTCTTGGATCACAGGCACGTTCATTTTGGAAAAAACACTAAAAGGTCATCCCTTTAAAAAACAAACAAAAAAACTACCACACATATCCTGAACTGGCTCAAATCGGCTAGCTAATATGAAGTACAAGACCACATAGAAAGTCCAGCCATCAGAGAAGGAACTTCTGTTTTAGATATAGGCCTTGGCTACTGCTTGGCAAATGCAACGCATAAGAGGAGGCATTGAAAAACACACACACACACTTAAGTCATTTTGTCAATAATTCCAGAGGGCAAATGTGTTGTTTGCCACTTGGTACATTCTATATTGCTATATAAATAGAGAAGGCCATTACCGCCCCATTCTTTTCAGAAAGTTATGCTGAACTATATAAAGAGCACCAGCAACCAGAAAATTATAGTTTGTTGATATACAAACTCACTGTCTCTAAGGTCTAGGCAGACTTTGCACAAAACTTATTTGGCTACATTAAGTTACTAGGCTACTATAACACTCAACTGGAAGGTTAATGAACAATGTAATTTCCTTATAGCTAATCTGTACTGCTTTAATTCGGAGAGTTAATTGAGAGGGGCTTACCCTTAGAGGTGGCATTAAAATAATTTAAATAAAACAAAATGCATAGTTTTTCTACTTCTGTCATTATAAGTTACTAGAAAGATGCCCATCAGTTTAACTGGCTGCATGTGTGTGGAGGGAGGGTCACCCATCATAAGAAACGGTGGACAGGATTTACATCTACTACAAAGTTTTTGTGAGCTGACCAGAGAGCTGTAGCTATTGGGAAATATAGAAATGAAATAAATAATAGTAATAATAATAGTAGTAGTAATAATAATAGTAATAATAATAATGTTTTTTCCATAGAAGTGAATGGCAGAAATCCATTTATATCGCCGCTTCTTAGGGCTGTACAAGAATGTTATTCCTATTCGCAAATCATGCAAACATGTCATGATCGCATCCCCAAATCCAAGCAGGAATTCAATTCCTGGGAAATGTTCACAGTTTTCCAAACTTCCATTTGCATTTGAAAGTGCACATTTGTGTTTGCGCAAATCCTCCAAGAATTCATGTTTCCATGCATTAGCCTATGGGGGGAATGCACATTTCTGATCAGGAAAAAACTGTCTGATCTTTTAAAAAAATGCACATTTTTCTCAGTTGTTTAAAGGCATTCACATTCAGGAACACATAAGTGAAATGAGCTTTGAGGAAGAATTCGGAGAACGTCAATGAGCTTGAACACTGCATGTTCACCCATTCCTAATCTTCTTAGGCTCAGCCTACGTAAGTAGCAGAAAGAGGTGGCAGGGTCCTGAAGCGGTAGAATGAATCAGCTGCAGGTGGGTGATTAGATTTTTGAATGCAACCCTGTGTATGCAGGTGTATATATAGTCTGTCTGTCTAGGCTCCCTACAACTAGAATATTCAGGGATGCATAAACTTTTGGGCTCCAACAGTCGCATCTGGTGTCACCTGGGGGGGCGTGAGGCCATACATGTGCGTGTATGCACGCACACGCACAGACACTCTCCCGTATACACACACTCCCCCCCCACATGTCTCAGTGTACAGGGATGAGGAGGTTTACACCTCCCCTCTGGCCTGCTGAGACCCAGGGATTGCAGAGGGGCGTATTCAGTCCATATGGCCACTGCATTCTGCTGCATTTGTAGATCAGGTCTTGGTGGCAGAGCACAAACTTGCATGCAGAAGGTCCCAAGTGAAAGAAGATCTCAGGTAAAACGACTAGAAAAGACGCCGGTGTGAGACCTTGGACAGCCACTGTCAGAGTAAAGAGTATTGGGTTAGATAGTTCCAGCTTCATAAGTTAGTATAAATGTGGCTCACTCTTTCTTCATTTTGGCTGTCATTTTCTGTAAACTTCCCATGCTGTGATAGCTTTTATAATATGAACAGAATTGTTCACAGTATTCCAAATGCAGGCACACTGTATGATACTGGAAATTTTAATTTCAACCCCTTTCTTAATAATATTCGGTGTTGACTTTGCCTCTGCCCCCCACAACTACCACTGCCACTACACACTGATTTGACATTTTTATTCATCTGTCCACCATGACACCAAGATGAGCACAGGCAACATCATCATATATTGTAGAGACCCTTCATGGTCTGCTGTAGATTTCAGTTTGCTGAATAATCTGCTGAATAATCTGCAAACTTAGCTACCTCACTCCTCACCCTTAACTCAGACTCCAGATAACTTATGAACTGTATCAGTGCCAATACAGGTTCTTGGGGAACTTACTTCCCTATATTGTGAGAGGCATCCATTTATTCCTACCTGTCTTCTGCTTCCTGTTCTTTAATCAGCTACCAATCCATAAAAGCATCCTCTTATCCTACGACTGCTGAATTTTCTTAGGAGGCTTTGTCAAAAGCTTTTGGGAAGTCCAAGTATTTCATGACGACTGGATTCTATCAACCTGTTTGTGGACACTCTCAAAGAATTCTCAAAGCCTGGTGAGTCAGGGCCTCCCTTGGCAAAAGTTGTTTGGATTCATCCTCAGCAGCGCTTGTTCTTCTGTTTTTAATAATTCTTGTCTTAAAATTCTATCTACCAGGTTACATGGGACAGAAGTTAGGCTGACACATATGTATTTCTTAGATTTCTGCCCCCAACCCTTTTTAGAATGTGGTACTAGGTTGGCAACCCTACAAGGAGGTCATTTAGGAGGCCATGTCGCTGAAAAATTCTGGAGGGCACCAGGTTGGGGAAAGCTTAATACACAGTTAAACCTGAGACAGATTTGCTTGCCAGACCCCAGCCATATTGCTGTGGGGCCTAATTTCAAAACTCAGGAAAACAGCCCCCTACTCGGATTGGATGCCTGGTTGACCAATATGGGTATAACCCTGTCTCCAGTGTGGCCAGTCTGACATTCAAATCCCATTGAGGACTACAGTTGTGTGACTCTGAAGTGTAAGAGCAGCAACCACTGTAATTAATCATAGTCTTCAAGGATTAGAAGCCCTGGGCAACAGAATGGGTCCATGCATGGCTACCGCACAAGCAGTCAAATGGGATTTGGTCACTCTGTTTGCTCTCCTTGTTTTAACTTTCATTCTTGGCTCCGTATGCTGAAATAGCTCAAGGCTAGATAAGTATGAAAATCTGTTTGTTTCAAATATTTGACATGTATTTGTATTTTTTAGGCAAGACTCCCTGCCCAGGTGCGATTCCTTTCCCCCCTTTCTTTCCTTCTTCCTCCTCGTTTGTTTACAATTCAAACCTAGGTCAGGAAACATTCTTGTGCTTGACACATTTTTCATAGAATACAAATAGTTTATCTCTCTGGCCCTTTGGCTATTTTGCCCAGATTCTATATTTATTTACTTTTAGAATTTAACACCCGCCCCCTGCCCCACACCAAACAGATAGAGGAGGGGGAAAAAATCTAGCCAAGAGGAAAAGATTGCAAGAGAAACTGAAATGAGTGATCGCTTATGTGAAGTGCCACGAACATTCCTGACATTCTGTCAAGTATTTGGAGCTGCCAGACGTGGTTCACCTGTCAACATTTGATGGAAAAGCAAATCTGCCACACCGAGGCTTTTTGGCTGCGCCACAGACCTTTCACCCTTTCCTCCCCTTGAATTTCCCACAGAACATCCCAGGCCTTTGAAATATTTCCATTTAAGGATCCCCTCGAGTCCTGTTTGCCGTTCAGCATTTTAACACCTGTTCTTGACAATACAGCAGAGGAAAGCCCTAATGTATCCCTCACCCCCTGCAAAGAATGATCTCCTTCTCGCATTCTGTGAGATTAATCGTGACCAATAATTTACTCATCCCCAGCAGATCTGGGTCCCTTCACGCAGTCCAAAATGTCTAAATGGAGCACACATCCTAGGAGGAAATGACATGTCCTATAGACCGCCCGGGTTTCAAGGTGGTCACTTACGAATCGCCAGAATTGAGGACAAAAGAGTGCAGTTTGCATAACAACTGCATATGTTAATTTATATGTAGAGATGCAAATTTAGAAATAATAATTATAATTTAAATAGAAATACTGTACATCTCACCATTGTGCGGAAGGTTGTAACCAGGTGACCTGTGGGCCTTCCTGTTCAGCCTGCTGTTCAGGTATTAACTCATGATGGGCAACAGTTCCTCTGCTTCATTATCTTTAAACTGAAATTGGACAGGGCAGCCCTTCAAACAGAGGACTGCTGTCTGTAAAAGAGGACACCTGGCCACCCTACATGGTCTTTATATTTTGAGGGGGAGATCTTGCTTACCATACCACAGCCTACTGAGGTTCACATGGTTCTGGTGCAGAGGAGAGCCTTCTCCACTGTGGTGTCCACCAGGTGGAGTGATCTCTCCACTAAAGATCAGGTGGGGTCCTACTGTGGAGTGTTTCTGATGTCATCTGAAAAAAAGAAGAAAACAAAAGGAGGTCAGCATGCAAGGTAAATCACAAAGAAGAGAAACGGGTTCTTAGGATGCAAACATAGAATTATCATACGAAGCCCTATAAAAAATTTATTATAAAAATAAATTTATTATATGAGGCTTCCTATAATAAATTTATTTTTGCATGCTGAAAACCCATTTCTCTTCTTTGCGATGACATCTGAAGACACATTTGTTTGCTTAGGCATTTCCCTAACTGTTACCATTGCCAGCTCCCTCTGGCTATTTTAATGAAATATTATACTGTTCAATTACTTTTTAAATTTTATTGACTGGCTTTATTGTATTTCATTATGGTTTTATTTTGTAAACCGCTTTGGGATTTTTTTAAAAAAATGAAAAGCAGTGTATAATTTTTCCGAAATAACTAAAAAAATAATAAATGCATGGGATAGTAGATACCTTGAAAAGCAAGGTTTCAAAAAGAAAATATAATAAATAAATAAATAAGCTATGTGGTTAGTCATTTTGAAACAGCTGTGTAATTCTGGGCGTGCTTAAGGGACAGCCCAACTTAGGCATCCATCTTTGGTATCTTGTTAATGCTTTAGTTAATCAACATGTGTGTGAACAGCATAGTGCAGGCTACTTGCAGATCTACAAAAAACAAAGATGTGCTATTGACTCTCTTGCACCAAGCTATTCCAAGTATTTACTCAATACTGCTTCTTATGGGACGCAGCCAAAGTTCTTATTATTCAGCAGCTTGGCTGAACAGGAATAAAAAATAATGGATTACTTTGCTGCAATACAGGGCTGGTTTGACCATTACTTTATAGTTTATTTTCCTTTTTTTCCTTTATTCAGTTTCTATACTGCTCCATAGCATTGCTTCTCTGAGAATTTCCAATAAGATACAGCAGTGAAATCAAAGATAACAATAAAACAAGTTCATAAAACATCACAAAGGCAAAAATGAAAGCCAGATTAGATTTCCAAATTCAGCCAGAGGGCGGGGATGGGGGGACTTGCCTTCAACTGCTTTCTAAATTCAACTGGGAAGATATCTGATGGGGCAGCCAGTTTGATATTCTGGATGCCCCCGAGAAGACCTTGTGACAAGCTGCCATGCTCAACGGAGCTTCCTCGGGTGATTTTAATGACTGTAGAGGCATATCTAGGAGGAGGGGTTCCTTCAGGTGAACAGAACCATGATCATAAAGGGTTTTAAAAGTCAATAGCAACTTCATTTGAGCCTAGAAATAACAGATAAGTATAGGTCCATATATAGGCTAGGACAGAATTCCTTGTGCCCGAACATGAAAAATGTTCTGGACACACCTCTGAATTTAGTTGCAACTGGCTTGTGCGAGATTGAACTTTTTATGCATAAGAGCATAGAGTTCAGAGAAGCCAACAAAATTGGCCCCTTAATTGGTAGTTCAAGCTGTAATTTTTATTATCCAGTGCCTGGCATATGGAAGGCATTAGTGGCTTGTGCCTTTTTCTTGTGTTTTTAATAAAGATCCATACTTTTGCAATAATTTATCCAGACCAGCCTGTAATGCTGAGACAGGTAGTGTAAATGCATCTTAGCAGAAAGCACTCAATGTCTTTTCAAATATTAAATGAAGGGAGCACCATTTCCTACTAAACAGATAAGACTAAAGAATGTCTCCTCCAGTGGCTACATTCACTATGCATGTTTTCTTTCCTCCCCCCTTAAACAATATTGGACTTGCTTGCATTATTGTTGACATTGGACCTATTTGGCAAAGGACCTGAAGTCTCCCCAAGTTTATGCTGCTTTCCTTTCAAAGAGAAAATCAGACTATGATAAACAATAATTTTCATCATAATCTTATTCTTGGGAAAGTCTGGAGCCTTTTATGATGGCTGCCATCTAAGAAGCCTGACAAATATTTAGAAGATTAAATACTTAAAGGTATAACTGTGAAGGTAACATGAAAACCAAGTTAAGGGCTAAAGTATGAGCTGATCAGCCACGTTAATCAAGTTGTAGATTTTTACAACAAGCAAGCCCAGTTGCAGGTCCTGTGTTATATGGAAGGCTGGCACACCCAATGGCTGTCCTGATTTCTTTCTGTCTCTAGGATGGTGTCATCTCTTTCTTTGTCTCTAAGACTAAGTAGTCTCCAGTCTAGAAAAGGTTATGGTACAATAAATTAGTCTTCAGTGCCACAGGCAGGGTCATTACTAGGCACTTAAGGATTCAGGGGCCAGGGCCATTGGGCACAAATCTGTATATACTAATTTATATCTCTATATATGCAGATTTAGAAATAATTACTAAGAGTGAATTAATTTATCAGGAGGCAAAGCCAGCCAATTTCTCATCTGAATAATCTAAAATAAAATCAATTCTTCAATTAATTTGCACTCAGCATAATTGCCATGTAGGGGAAGATTTGCAGGGTAGAGGTGGGGGGAAAGGTTGCAGCGCCCTTCCCTCCCCAGTTGCAAACTCCCTTGAAAATTGCCTCCTGTACGATAATTAAGCTGAGAAAAAACATCCATTGACACTAATGGGCACTCAGGGCTCTGGTTAATATACCCAGGGCCCCAGGGAAATAGATTAGGGAGCCCCAGAAGCCCAAGGCCAGCAATCCTCCCCCCCCCCCCCGCCCCTAGCCACACTCTCTTGGATGTCTTTGCAATAGACTAACACAACTATCCCTCTTTCTGTAGGCTTGCAGAAAGGTCCCCTAAGAAAAAATGGGTGGGCCCTATGGAATCAAATAGTCACTGCTGATAGCCTCTTCCTATAAATAAGTGCTCCTGTCTGCCAATGTCCTGGGAAGCAGGCCCCAATTTATCCCTGTTGGATTCTGTGTTTCCATGGCAACCTTTTGAGGCAGGGATTGCCCCTTCTCCACGCCCCTCTCCTTTGACTCAACAGGAAATCGAGAAGTAAGACCTCTAGGTACGTAATGTGGGTAAACATGTATGGCAGGCAAGCAGTGGCAAGGTGTGTGTGCGTGTTTGTGCAATAGACCAGTGGTAGATAACAATAATAGATGGAGCCAGCAAAGGGAAAATGGGCATTAGCATTTGCACCCTAGTAGTACATTAACAGAGCAGCCTCAATATTTGAACTGGAGCTCTGGCTGCCCCAAGAGCCATTATTTCAGAACCTTTAAGGCTGCAATCCTATTCATGTTTAGACATTAAAAAGTCCTACAATTCCCAGTATTCCTCAGCGCACCAAATTACTTCAGCCTTAGTTTATTACCACTGCAGAATTGTCCAACAGGCATCCTTTGAAAGTGCTTCTTTGATGGCCCCCTCTTTCTATTTCTCCACCAGCTGTCTGATTTGTGTATGTGCAGAAAAATGAACGCTCATGAGGCATTTCGTACAAGATCATGTATTTCATACAAGATGGTGAATTTAGGTTTCTTCCTATATGGAAGTGATCTCCATATAGGAAATGGTATGAAGCAAGTCTGAGTGATGTGACATATTATGTGTGGGGTGTCAAACGTTTCACTTTGTGCTGGGGTATGGATAAAGGTAAAGGTGTCCCCAACCAGTCGTGTCTGACTCTAGGGTGTGGTGCTCATCCCCGTTTCTAAGCCAAAGAGCCAGCGCTGTCCGAAGACGCTTCCGTGGTCATGTGGCCGGCATGACTGAACACCGAGGTGCACGGAACGCTGTTACCTTTCCCGCCGAGGCGGTACCTATTTATCTACTTGCAATTTCTTGCTTTCGAGCTGCTAGGTTGGCAGAAGCTGGGACTGAAGACGGGAGCTCACTCCGTCACGCAGCACTCGGGTCTCGAACTGCTGACCTGCCGACCTTCCAGTCTGCAGTGTCTTCTGAAGGGTGTTGTTTGTAAAAACTCTAAAATATGCAAAATTAGGAACCTCATTAAGACCCAAGGACAGCACACACATACCATGATTCCATCCCATAAGTACAATCTCATGAGTCATGAAAGGAAAGTTTCTATTTCAATTTTCAACATTTTATATGTTTCTGAAATTATACAACGGCCCGCACTGGGGCTTTTCTACCATGCCCCAAAGCCACACCCCACTTCTTTTTGGTGCTATATAAGATGACTTCAGCAAAGCTTGCTGACTATTTTGTAACTTTTTGGTTGGTCCTAATAAAGGAATGATTATGTCAGTGTTTTGATTTCTTTAGTCTAATGGACCAACGTAGCTGCAGACATTTTTTAAAGAGACTGATTCTATTTATTGGCCTTTTGCCTGTCTATTTCATCACAAAATCATGCATCCTCCCTAAAGTCAATTTCTTTTGCAAGTTCACACTTGATGGACAGAATAGCTAGGGGGCTTTACTGTTATTGCCCCATAGCATTGCCTGCGGTCTTGATTAGTGCTCAAACTTCTCAAACTTCTTTCCGCTTTGACCAGTTGCTGGCGTAGGGCTATGCACTCTCCACTTAGAATTAATTGCAGTGGTCTTTTGTAAATCCCAGTTAATAAGATAAGTGTGGCTAGTTCATACTCTTCCCCCCACCCTCACCCTGCAAAAGTAGACTTGAAGATTTTTAGATGCAACAGTTTACCAGGAAAATTCTCAGAAAGATATGTAGGACATTTGCATAGTAGACATTTACTTACATATATTTTGGGCCTGTGAATCCTACCAGCAGCACTGTTGTGCTTTGCCCCTCCCACCTTTTGTTCCTCCCCCCTGCCTATGCACAAGGAACTTTGGGATTGGCAGTTCTTGAGAGAGTATGTCACATGAGCCCTGTGCCGGAGTTTGCCTAAATCATGCATAGAGCCAAAGTGGGGATGGGATGTGGGCATGTGGGGACACTTGGGGGGCGGGGCATGCATGCTCATGCACATCCTGTTCCCAGTTTAACACAGACTGCGCACAGCCATATAGGGAAACACAAATCTCTCTGACTTTCAACCTACAAAGCCTACTTTAACTGCACAAGCACACACTCTCTATTCTAGAGAAGGGCTTTTGGCCAGCCACTCATTCTTCAGAATGTTTTTTGTTCTGTTCTAACACGGCTTCTGTTTGGCTCCAGCAAAGCTGACAGGACCTGGACAATAGGTGCATAATTAAGGGGAAATAAGTTTTCATAAGTATCCTCAATCATGATCTACAATTTAGCATCGATTTTTTGTCATCATGTTAATGAGGTTGCAGCCTGACCCCTAAATCTCTGGGCCCTGGGAAATTGTACCCCACCCCCCTATGTTTGGGCCCTGCACGTGATCCTACTATGTGAACACAATCCCGGCAGTAATGAGTGACACATTCCAGACTAGATCAAATGGCAGAGGTTTCTTTCTTTCTTTATAAAATTATTTATGGCCCAGAATTAAAATTTAGAAACTTTAAAACATGACATACACAAGGACAGAAGGAAAACTGTCTTTTAAAAGCAGAGAGTGGGGTTTATACATTTAAAATCACTCGAAAGCCACGGCGAACAAAAAGGGTTTTAATAGCCCACCTAAAACTGAACAAAGCCAGGGCCACTCTTAACCTCCTTAGTCTGAGAGCTCCACTGACAGGACGCCACAGAGAAGGGCCTGTCCTGTGGTCCCTGCATCCTAGCCTCTCTTGATGGTGGGACATATAGGAGGCCCTCTGAAGCAGATCTTAAACCGCAGGCAGGCTCATATAGGAGGGGATGGCCCTTGAGATGTCCTGGCCCCAAACCATTTAGGGTTTTGTATGTAATGACCAGCACCTTGAATTGTGCCCAGAAACAAATATTAAGTTTGTGAGCAGTGGGATGGCTGTGTGTCTTCCTTTATAGATGGCAGTCCTCCTTTTGAAGGGCTGCTTAGTGTCCAAATTCAAGAAAGAAAAAAAACCCTAAGACAGGAATGGAGTTGCCCATCAGCCTCACCTGGACAACAGATTGAGCAGGCACATGGGTCACCTGATCACAGTCTTCCACACTATGGTGAAATGTACTGTATTTCTATTTAAATTATAATAATTATTTCTAAATCTCCATATACATATGTATAAATTAGAACATGCAAAAGTAATGTCAGTCCATGTTCTTTTTTTCTCTTTTTGTGTGTGATGCATCTGCTCTTTTTTGGTGATGCATAAGTGGCCACCCTCACCAGTGGGTTGGGTTGGACAAGATGGCCTACAATATGTGTGTGTGTGGAAAATCTACCACGAAAGCCAATAAAAATGCTCACAGACTGATTTGGCTCCAGCGTTCTTGTTGGCATCCAGCTGTAAGAACTGGCCTGCAAACAACACTTTCAGCATCCACCTCCAGAATATTTATGTATACATTAATACCTGCCTCCTCCCTGCCCTAACATGGCCTTCTGCACTACACTAACCAAATCCTCAAACAAAACAAAAATCCTAAGAATAGAATTTAGATCATGTCTTTTTTTCCCACCCAAGTGTGAGATCTTCTGTATTAGCAGTCCCAAAAGCTTGTGTGTTATTCACTGCAATCACCAATAGGTAGTATTTGGCACCAGTACAGTCCTGCAATGAGAAAATGTTCCACCACTGTCCTTGACAGAGGCAGCTGCAGCACAGATGGAAACTGGTATGGCTGAAGTTCTGAAGTCGCTGAACCATCTTGCCCTTCATCTTGGATGTAACTCAGATCCAACACAAAGAGCACCCTTCTTATTTTTTGACAGAACTTGTTATTTTGAAAATTTACAGGGAGAGTAGTTGTAAGCAGCATGAACTTCGCATCCAGATACACTTTTCGGCTATAGATGCAATTGTGACTGAGAGGGAGAAAGGAAAAAGGAAAGGGATCAGTTGGGTGGTTAGCCATGCACATATTAAAAAGGACCCTGTGTTATCTTTTAAAGAAGGCCAGTTAAGAAGAAGCACTTTGCTAAAGTAAAGAGCAGTTGACCGAAGGCATGAACTTGCATATTGGAGCAGGATATGCCTCTCTAAGCCAACCCCAGCCTGGGTCTGTCTTGCTGTTATGTCCAAGGAGCTATAGTTTAATGCAGCCTTCCCAAACTTGGTGCCCTCCAGCTGTGTTGGACTACAACTCCCATCACCTCCAGCCTGCATGGCCATTGGAATGGTTCTTTAGCAAGACTTCGGCATCTTGGATGCAGTTGATAGGATCCTCCACATGCAGGGCACTGTCAGGAGCGCCCTAGCGGCCTCTTCCAGTACACTCCAATAGCCAACTCAAGACACAGACGAAAGGATTCTTTTCCAGGCTTTAATCCTTTTACAACTTAATATTTCTTTCAGAAGCTAATCACCAGCGACTAAGCAATGAACAGCAGAGTAGCCTATGCTCCAGGTTAGGCAGTTGGTCCCCGTTTGAAGGAGAATCACTTGAAGACCCTGAACTTATGGGCTAGGGAGAGATCCTCCTTCTTTCCCTTGGGTCCACGGGAGGTGGCCGTTGCTTGCGCGCCAAACGGGAGCTACGCCTCCTTTCCACACCCTCCATTGCTCGTCACTCCCTGTGTCTGCGTTGAGTGTCTAGCAAGCCCCCCTCCCGTACTTTCTCACTGCTAGGATCACTATCTATCTCAGGAATGCCAGCAGGAGAAATCTCTGCCAGCTGCTGTGCCTGTGAGGGATGAGCTGGCTCCTCTCCCACGGATTGCTGATCCTCCTCAGAATCAGAACTGCTCTGGGGTTCTATCGGCTCACATTCCACCCTGACAGGCACGTGTGGTGGAAATACTGTAGGAATTACTGTAAAAAACAAATTCCTTTTCATTAAGATGCTTTGATATCATCATCATCATCACCATCATGCCCACTACCCAAAAGGTTACAGAAGAAGCTGGACAATGGCATGGTTTCTCATGTACCCATGTATTTATATGTTCGTACGTTTGTCCCTGGGGATTACACGTCATACATTGGAGTTCTTGTTCTTAACTGGCCTCCATCTTTAAAAGATGCTCTAGAACAGGGGTAGGCGGCATGGTGCCCGTGCGTCCAGTGTGCCAACGTGCCCTACCCCACCCACTTTTTTAAATTAAGGAGTTTTCTTACTGGCAGCTGGGATTGCTTCAAAGCAAAGTTTGGGCCTCTAACCACTGCCATCTTCATTTTCCATGAATGCCTCTGGACCACAAGTGGGGCTCAGAGACATTCTTAGGAAATGAAGATGGTGGGCAGCTGCAGGCTGATGGCTTCCTCTGCAGCATGTCCAGAGACCACTGAAAAGAAGGACAGAAAGAAAAAGGGAGTCCTGTCACTTCTGTCGGGTAAGCCATGCCTCCCATGGCAGCCATTTTGTAGCAGTGGCCAGGACAGTTTGTTCAATTTCCAGATGTGCCCAAGGGACAAAAAACATTGCCTACCCCTAGTAGTTTATGAAAATTTATGACACAATAAATGTATTAGTCCTCAAGGTAACATGACTGTATTTTTTTTCCCTGACGGAGTCCATGACCCACTTTTATAAAAAGCAGCAATTCAACACATGAAGGTGCAGTAACTGATTGTTTTACTTGTCATCTAGGACTGAAAGGCACAGCAGTGTAGTATTAAAAGTCACAGGCTACCTTTTATTGCAGTCCACTCCATCAAAAAATAGAAAACGAGTTACACAGGTTTAAATGGGATGGCGCTGGCTGTGGGGAAGAAACTGAATAGATTCAGTTCTCTGTATCATGGAGATGCAGTGTTAGAGCAGGCTGCACTTGTTGAATATCTGCCTGTTATACAGCCTTTTAAAGGCACAGATGTCCCCAGTTGAAGCTCAATTCTGTATTTGTAATAAAGTATATTAAAATAAATCAGCCTCCCACACCCTGGTACCCTCCAGATCTGTTGGATTGCAACTCCCATCATTTGGCTGGGAATGATATAAGTTGCAGTCCAACATATCTAGACGGCACCAATTAATTTTGGAGAAGGCTGCACTAAATTCTCAGTAGATCCTCACACTGTCACATATCTAGAGATGGATGAACTCCTTTCCACTTGATCTGGAACTGGCCTTGAAAAGAAGAGCTATTTTCCAAGAAAGTTGTCTTGCGTTACGCACATCTCTGAACATGATTTCATGTCATGGATCTATAATGCTGAAACAAGTTCTAAACTGAGAACTTAAAGGTGTAATCCTATGCATGTTCAGAGAGAAAAAAGTCCTACAACTCCCAGTATTCCCCAGCCAGAATGCTGGGTGTTGTAGGATTTTTTATCTCTAAACATGCATACGATTGCACCCTAAATAACTTAATTCGTATTGACACCAGAATGTATGAAAATCCCTTGTTGTTCCCTATAGTTTTGGCTTCGTCACGTATTTTCTAACTAGAAAACTAGGCATACATTTTTTAAACCTTAAGAAAAACGTTGAAGATATTAAATATTGTGGGGTTGTGTTTGTATGTGTGTGTCTCTGTTTTATGCAATTTAGCTTTTCCTGCCATGGAGAAAGAAAAACACACACCTTAAAATGAGCATCATTCAACTGGGTTAAAATCGGACAAATGTAAGACCTGCTTTGAATTATTCATTTGTTTTCAGTTTCTGAAGGTCAAAAGAGACTGCAGTGGGAATGGAGAAAGAACATCAATATCATTAAAAATTTAGCTTCTATTTGCAGTCAAATTAAACTTTAAGGGCCCGATCCTAAGGTTTGCTGTGCCAACAAAATAAGTGCTTAGGATGGGATACCCTAACTGCTGCAGTAGCACAACAGCGCAAGCTCTGACATTCCACCAGCGTTGCAAGCAGATATAGTGGTGCAAATGTCCAGGATCATGGTGTGTGTGTGTGTGTGTGTGTGTTTTAAGAAGCAGATAAATATAGCGTCTGATCAGGGCATTGATTTACTGTTGTTGAGCCTTGGCTTCAGTGCAGTTACACAGCGATGGATTTGTATGTTAATGGTCTTTTGTGTCTTAGAAAGAATTTGGCAGTTTGGAAAGAGCAGGAATCAGATGTCCATGGGGTAGAGGTATCTTGTCTTAATGATATGATATATGGTAATGGACTCCAAAGTACTTTCATATGCATGTTGGCGGATCTGCATGTGCATGGAGAGTGCACGACTCCCCTTAAAACAGGTAGCATTTCTGTTTGCAATAATGATGAATTCTTACATGACCCAATGAGTCTTTTCCAACACCCCTTGGAAGCTCTCTTACACTCTTAACTCAAACCACCTTCACTTTAATATAACACAGAAGTTGCTCAGGTGTCTTTTTTTATATGTGGTTCCAATAGGATTTACAGGAATCTCTATTGTTGATTTAAATGGAAGCCAACTTGAGACTTATCTATATGTAGCCAGCCAAAGTAGCCTTAACACTGCAATCCTATCCATGTCTACTCAGTAAGCCCCACTGAGCTTAATGGGGCTTGCTTCCAAGTAAGTGGGTATAGGATGGTAGCCTGAACATAATGGGACTTAATTTAGAGTAAACATGTATAGGATTAGCACACAATCCAAGAGGACTGCCAATCTTTAGAGAGAACGTGCTGATCTTGGAGCTCTCCACCCAAGCCCTGCAGGCAGGGCAGGTGGAATGATGGAGATGGAAATGCCTCCCATTATACCTTACAGAACATTGCTTGGAGCTGAGATGGACTTACCTTGCTGTGGGTTGAGATGGGCAATAGAGAGACTTGTGGTTCCAGCAGATCCATGTCTCTCTCCTCCCACCGCCGCACCCCTTTCCTCCCTCCCTGACCCCCTCCTGAGGTCACAACAGTGGGAGGGGGCAGGAGAGGGAAATCCCCACTTGGATCCCCCCCAGGTCGTAGCTGTGTAATGGCCTGGGGCGGGGGGAGGGAGGGGAAATCCCCACTGTCCTGTGGTCCTGGGGACACTCTCCCAGGGACCATACAATTGCTCCATGAATGACTTTTAAATATAGAAGGACCTTGTCTAAGTGGGGTTTAAGCTTGAGACAGATGATCCAAACTTATTTGATTTGATTCTGGATGCAACTGTTCAACAGCTCAACATTTGTTAGGTTACACACATTCCCAATAGGTTCAGGTGCGCTGAACATGTGGACACCTGAGGGGTGTGTGTGTGTGTGAGACACGCCCCGCATGACGTCAGGACCGGCGCTATGCAGCACAGCCCTGCTCCCCGATTGTATTTCACGTAAATAGGTTATGTAACACCCAAACAGCTAATTAAAACAACAAAACTCTGACCCAACATTACAGCATCAGTGTGCGTGTGTGTTTATATATTTTCTTCCTTTGTCCACTTCATGCTAAATATAATTAGGTCCACCAAGAAGCCCATTGAAAGGAATGGGCAAAGCTCAAGAGCACAGTAGTGAAAAAGCTTGAAAAACCATATAATCGTGTTCTTGAGCTGCTATCATTTGTTTCAGTGGCGCTTGTGCAGGAGAACTTACCAGGAGATGACGTCTTCAATTTTGGAGTCTTCACTTCAGTTTGATTTATGTGCCTAGTTTATAAATTTGATGTAAGCTGGATCTTTTTTCTCACCTTGGAGCATTAGTAGAAATAAAATATTCAGGCTGCTGAAAACAGCGGGGGGTGGGGGAGATGATTTCCCCCTCTCATTCCACAGGATTACAAGCATTCTTAATGTTTAGGAACACGAATGACACACTTATAAATCTACATGGGACAAAGAGGAGATATTCCTATCAGAGTTGATTTGTAGGGCAGGAACCAAAGTTTCCATTTGAAAAAGCCTTTATCTTACTACAATATTGACATTAGGGCAGTATTTTCCTTTGATTAGGATGTAGCGTCAGAAGGAGCTGATACTGACATGAAGAGATAAATTTTATCTTTTATAAAGAAGCCGCCAAGGGTTACACTTTTAAAGAAATACAGATTAAAAAAAACAAAAACAAAATAAAAACCTAGCATTTGGATTTCCAGTCAAAGCAGAACATCAGGTATAAATTGGCCAAACTGCCAAACGTACCCCCTCATAGTCTCATTCACTGATCTTGCTGCCACTTCTGCCTCTGAATTGATACGGTGATGTTAGGTTGGTTCAGGATGGAGAAGGGGTGGATTACTTCTGATGGGAAGGTGACACGTGGTTTAAACAACTTTGGGGGAAAACAAGTCAGGGCTTACCTTATAAGTGACATCACTTTCCTCTATGAAGATATCCACTATGTAAGAAAAAGGGTATACACGTTTTGATTAGATCAGGGGTGGGGGAACATTTTTTCTGCTAATGGCTGCATTCTCTCAGGGTTAATATGCTGGGTGCCACACACAGGTGGGGGGGCAGAGTCAAAGGTGGGTGGAAGAATCCCCTTTCTCTCTGTTTCCAACACCTCATCTCCCTCTTCTCTCTTTCCAACACCCCCCTCCAACACCCTCTTCTCTCTTCCTCTCTTTACAATATCCCCTTCTCTCTTTCTCTTTCCAACACATCTCTCTCTCTCTCTCTCTTTGCAACACCCCTTCTCTCCCTCTCTCTCTTTCCAACACACCCTTTCCCCTCTCTTTCCAACACACCCTTTTCTCTCTCTCTCTTTCCACCACTCCTCCTCTCTCTTTCTTTCCAATACCCCATCTCTCTCTCTTTCCAACACACCCTTCTCTCACTCTCCCCCTCTCCTTTCCCTCTTCCTCTCTGGTCAGAAGGGTGCCAGGCAAAGTACAGTTTGTTCTTACTAGAGGTCTCATCCAGTTGCTCACAGAGGGCTTTTAAAATTAGGCCAAGGGCTGTATGAAATTAGGCTGAGAACCACATGATGCCCATCCCTGGGTTAGAGTGTCAGGGTAGGACCATCAAGACTTGGCTTCAGATCCCTTCTCATTTATGAAGCTCACCATCTCTCAGTCTAACCCATGTTGCAGGGCGGTTTTGAGGATAAAATGAAGGCTGGAGAACCATGTATGCTTCCCTGATTTCCTTGCAGGAAGGGAGGGATAACAACAACAACAACAGAATAATAGAGCTTCAGCTATTGGGCAGTATAGAAATGTAATAAATAAATAAATATGATTATTGTAGCTTAATATCACTAATACTGCCTTCCCTGCTAGTTCCTAGTTTGGGAAGCCAGTATGTGTATACACTGACTGCCCAGTCAAAGCAAATGGTGATTTGGGATGGTGTGGAAGAGAAAATGACTTGCATTTAAAAAAAGACATTCCCCATGAACAGCCTCATTCTATAAGAAAGGAAACCATCCTCTTAGGAAAACATGCAGTTCTACTTCTGTGATCCCTTTGCTATTGTGAAGATTCTGTTTCAACAGGAAGACATTTAATCAGGCCCTGCTACCAACCAAGCCAGAAATCAATGATTTCTAGAAAAGGAAAGTGTGAGGGCAGATTAGAATGTTTTTTTCTCTGGGGACAAAGTGGCTGATACTGCACATGTGGGATATCTCACTGAGATTTGCTTATGTGAATCTTGTGCTTATCTTACTACTGAAGCCCATATTTACCCACACTTATCTCCACTTTCCCAGTCCATGGCTAACAGATATTGTCTAGCACACTTTTAAATTATCCCATTTGTCCCTGAAAACACCAAAAAAGAGAAACTTCAGTCAGTTATCTGAAAATAAAAGTGAGAGGGAAGAGCTTGACTTTTAAGAAGTCACATATTTTAAAAATCTGCACTCCCATCGAGATGCATGTATACAATTACTTCAGTGGCGAGGGAATTATCATGGGCAGGTGATCTGAATTTTTAGAGGCTCCTTGGATTTTTTAGAAGGACAAAGACAACAGTTAAAAATGTAATAAATATTCTAGAACCTACTTTAAAAAGCCTACAACTAGAAACCCGAAGTTCAGTAACTAAAATATACTTACTCAAATTAATCCAAATGTTATGATTTCATGTACCTTGTACTGGTTTTACATTTTGTCCAATCATATAAACCCTGTTCATATAAACCCATGGATCGCTATTTTGCAATAGAAAGTGCAGGCGGGGCACCCCTAATCCAGATTGCGTCCATAGTAGGGTAGAGTGGGGGGTGGGAATAGAAGGGTTACAGCCCCCCCCCCCAGCCCCATGCTGGGGACTTAGTCTGGATCAAGCCTCCTGCACTTACTCTAGAGTAAAAAATGAGAAAATGTCTGTTCTGGCCCTGAAGTGGAGTTGCCTGAAATGGTCTATATTTGATGATTTACCCAGAGATGACATAACACAGCCTCCCTGTGATGATTTACTCCTGCCACTCACCATTGTTACAAATACTTTTTCATGTAGCACGTAGTCAAACTATGGACTTCACTTCCACAAGAGGTAGCAATGGCCACCAATGTGGATGGCTTTAAAAGGGGGTTGGACAAATTCCAGGAGGAGAAGGCTATCAATGGCTACTAGTCCTGATGGCCCTGTGCTACCTCAGGATTTATTTATTCATTTATTTATTTAATTAAATTTCTTAATTGCCCATCTGGGTGTACATCACCCGGCCACTCTGGGTGATGTACAACAGTATAAACTAAATTAGTATTTTATAAATTAAAACAGTAAAATTACATATTAAAACATCGTTTAAAAATACCCTAACCCACCCCAAATGCCTGCCTGAATGACCAAGTTTTCAGTGTGTGGCGGAAGCTCATTAAAAGGGGGCATGGTGGAGTTCCCTAGGGAGGGAGTTCCACAGAGTGGGGGCCACCACAGAGAAGGCCCTCTCCCTCATCCTCACCACCTCAGCTGTCCTGGCTGATGGGACAGAAAGAAGGCCATCCGAGGCTGATCTTGTTGAGCGGCCTGTCTGATGTGGCTGAAGGCGCTCCTAGAGATAGGTGCTCCGGAACCATATAGAGTTTTAAAGGTCAAAACCAACACCTTGAATTTGACCCGGAAAACAACTGGTAACCAGTGCAACTCCTTCAGCACCGCAGTGATGTGATCATGTCAGTGGCTGCCTTTAATCAGGCAATCTGACGCATTCTGCACCAGCTGCAGCTTCCGAACCATCTTCAAGGGTAACCCCACGTAGAGCGCATTGCAGTAGTCTAGACGAGAGGAGACCAGGGCATGTACTACTGATGGGAACAGATGGTCAGGAAGGTAGGGACACAGCTGCCATATCAGATGGAGTTGGTACAGCGCTGTCCTGCTCACAGCTGACACCTGAGCCTCCATGGACATCTAGGAGTCTAAAATGACCCCCAGGCTTTGGACCTGGTCTTTCAAGGGTAGCCGTACCCCATTCAACACCAGGTCAACATCCCCCAACCTCCTCTTGTCTCCCACCAAAAGTACCTCTGTCTTGTCAGGGTTCAGCTTCAGCTTATTCCTCCCCATCCAGCCACTCACCGTCTCCAGATATTTAGTCAGGGATTCCACAGCCAACCCTGGTGAAGATTTGAATGAGAGGTAGAGCTGTGTGTCATCCACATATTGATGACACCGCACCCCAAACCTCCTGATGATAGCCCCCAGCAGCTTCACATAGATATTAAATAGCATTGGGGAAAGGATGGAACCCTCTGGCACCCCACAAGTGAGTGGCCACAGGTCCGACACCTCCTGTCCAAGTGCTACCCTCTGGTACCTGCCGGAGAGGAAGGACTGGAACCACTGTAATATGATGTCTCCAATGCTGAGCCTCTCCAGGCGGTCCAGGAAGATACCGTGGACAACAGTATCAAAATCTGCTGAGAGGTCGAGGAGAACAAGGAAGGAGCATAAGAGGATGTTAACAATTATAGGCCAGTGGCCAACATCCCCTTCCTGGGCAAGGTGCTTGAGCGGGTGGTTGTAGGACAGCTCCAGGCACTCTTGAATGAAACGGATTATCTAGATCCATTTCAATCGGGCTTCAGGCCTGGTTTTGGAATGGAAACTGCCTTGGTCGCCCTGTGGGATGACCTCTGCCGGGAGAGGGACAGGGGGAGTGCGACCCTGTTGCTTCTCCTGGACCTCTCAGCGGCTTTCGATACCATCGACCATGGTATCCTTCTGGATAGGTTGTCTGGGTTGGGAGTAGGAGGCACTGCACTACAGTGGTTCCGCTCCTACTTGGATGGCCGATTCCAGAAGGTGGTGCTGGGGGATTACTGCTCTGTGCCATGGCAATTGTGCCATGGGGTTCCACAGGGCTCTATTTTATCCCCCATGCTGTTTAACATCTACATGAAACCGCTGGGGGAGGTTATCCGGAGGTGTGGGCTGAGGTGCCATCAATATGCAGATGACACCCAGCTCTACCTCTCTTTTACATCAAAACCAGGTGAGGCAGTGACTGTTCTGAATCAGTGCCTGGGCACAGTAATGGACTGGATGAGGGCTAATAAACTGAAACTCAATCCAGACAAGACAGAGGTACTGTTAGTGGGTGGTTCGTCTGCCCGGCTAGGTGGTATTCAACCTGTTCTGGAGGTGGTTGCACTCCCCCTAAAGGATCAGGTTCGTAGTTTGGGGGTGCTCTTGGATCCAGAACTGTCACTTGAGGCACAGGTGAACTCAGTGGCACGGAGCACTTTTTATCAGCTTAGGCTGGTATACCAACTACGCCCTTATCTGGACAGAGATAGCCTTGCTACAGTTATCCATGCTCTGATAACTTCTCGTCTGGATTACTGCAATGCGTTATACGTGGGGCTGCCTTTGAAAACGGTCCGGAAACTTCAGCTGGTCCAAAATAGGGCAGCAAGATTGTTAACAGGGACTGGCCTGCGAGCTCATATTACGCCAGTACTTTTCCAGCTGCGCTGGCTGCCAGTCCGTTTCCGGGCCTGATTCAAAGTGCTGGTGTTAACATTCAAAGCCCTTAACGGCTTGGGGCCAGGTTACCTGAAGGATCGCCTCCTCCCATACGTGCCTGCCCGGACCTTAAGATCATCAGCAGCAGCCCTTCTCCGTGAGCCCCTGCCAAAGGAAGTGAGGCGGGTGGCTACTAGGAGGAGGGCTTTTTCTGTTGTGGCACCCCGGCTCTGGAATGAGCTCCCTAGTGAGGTTCGCCTGGCGCCTACATTGTATTCCTTTCGGCGCCAGGTGAAGAGCTTTTTATTTTCCCAGGCATTTTAGCATTTTAGCTTTCTAAATTTTTATCTTTGCTGTTTTAAATCTGTATTTTAAACTCTTGCACTGCTGCTAGGTTTTATTGTGGTTGTATTGTTATATTGTGGTTTTAATGTTCTGTATATTTTAAATGGTTTTACTGTGTGTTGTTTGGATTTAATTTTTGTGAACCGCCCAGAGAGCTTCAGCTATTGGGCGGTATAGAAATGAAATAAATAAATAAATAAATAAAATTCACCCCTATCCAAAGCCCTCGTCATATCATCCACCAAAGTGATCAAGGCTGTTTCTGTCCCATACCCAGGCCTGAAGCCTGATTGAAACGGATCTAGATAATCGGCTTCTTCCAAGTGTGCCTTCAACTGCATCACCACCACCCACTCAATGATCTTGCCCCAAAATGGCAGATTCAGAACTGGGTGACTGTTGTTCAAAACTTGGGGATCCAAGCAGGGCTTATTTAAGAGTGGTCTTACCAGTGTCTCCTTGAGGGCTGATAGCATCACTCCCTCCTCAAGGGAGGTGTTCACCACCTCTCTGATCCCCTCACCCAGCCTCTCTCTGCAACTCATAATAAGCCAAGAGGGCAAGGATCAAGTAAGCAGCTGGTCGGCCTTACAGATGAAAGCACCTTGTCCACTTCATCAGAAGGAAGAAGCTGGAACTGATCCCACAAAACCGGTTTACCACAGGCCGCCTCTTGCTTACTAACTGTATCCATGGCACATGGAATAACACTCCTGATCCGATCAATTTTATCCACAAAGTGCCTTGCCAAGGCCTCACATGAGGCCTTAGAATGCTCCAGCAGTTCCAGAGCAAGTAGACCGACCAGGCTCCGGACTATATGGAACAGCCTCCTGGGACAGCACTCTGCAGACACGATAGAGGCAGCATAATATTCCTTTTTTGCTGCCTTCACCGCCACGTGATAGGCTGAAGATACAGCTCTAGCCCGTGTCTGATCGTCTTCGGAGTAAGACTTCTGCCACCGGTGCTCTAGCCGTCTCACCTCCTGTTTCAGGGCTTGTAACCATGGATTAAACCATGGTGCAGTTCAAACCCTGTTCAGGAGGAGAGGGCGTTCTGGAGCCAACTGATCTAATGCCCCAGTGATTGCGGCGTCCCAGCCACCCACCAGGGTCTCAGCTGAGTGGATGTTTGCGTGCTCCAGAGAATCCCCAAGCGCGTTCAGGAATCCATTTGGATCCATAAGACACCTGGGGTGGACCATTTTAGTGGGTCCTCCACCCCTGCAGAGGGGTTGTGGAACCGAGAAGTCTAACGTCACCAGATAGTGATCTGACTGTGACAAGGGGGTGGTGGATATACCCCGACTTCCAGATCACTCCCCACTTCTCAAACACAAGGTCTAGTGCATGACCAGCTACATGGGTGTGCCCAGTTGGAATAAGGCACAGCTCCCAGGAAGCCATGGTCTCCATGGTGCCCCTGTGGTGCCCCCATGAGGACAGCCTCTGAATGTACATTGAAGTCCCCCAACACCAATAAGTTAGGGGACTGCACACATACATCAGAGACCACCTCAAGCACCTTGGCCAGGGAGTCAGTCATACAGCGGGGTGGACGGTACATGAGCAGGATCCCCAGACTGCCCTTCGGGCCCAACCTCCAGTACATGCACTCAGCAACCTTGGTCTCCCAGAGAAGGGGTCTGGTGAAGACCAAGGACTCCCGGTAGATAACAGCCACTCCCCCTCCCCGATCCCTACCTCTCAGGTGCTGTGTGTACGAAAATCTGGCTGGGCACATGGCCGCAAGAGTTGGAGCAGCGGCCTCAGCTAGCCAGATCTCCTTAATATATGCCAGGTCTGCACCCTCATCCTGGATCATGTCATGGATGACAGATGCTTTCTGGGTAACAGACCTGGCATTGCAGAGCAGCAAACGAAGGCCAGAAGGTGGAGTCACGCCTCCCCCAGCCATCCTTTGGCTCTGGACAGGCCTGGAACAGGGGACAGATATTACACATCTCTCCCTTGTTCCCCTTACCTGGCCTGGCCTGCACCTTGTGCTCCGCCAGCACCTGCCGCCCAGCCTCTGTATAGTCTGGCCCCCAACACTCCCCCCACTGCCTACGTCAGGTGGACACATGTCCCCTCGCTTCTGCCTATCAGGCAGCCTACCCACCCCTAAAAATACAACAACCCGTACTCAAAACCCACCCCCCACCAACAGTTAAACAGTATCAGAGGCAGTGGGCCTGTGTACACCAGTTACTGCAAAACATGGGCAGGATGGTGCTGTTGCACTCATGTCCTGCTTGTGGGTTTCCCGTGGGCAGCTGGCTGGTCACTGTGTGAACAGAATGCTGGACGAGATGGATCCTTGGTTGAATCCAGCAGGGCTCTTCTTATGACCCTCAGTCCCACGGGTCAAATCCAGCCCACCTGGGGTCCTAATCTGGCCCTCCAGGGTTCCTCGGATGGTCATGCCCCTTCCACTGCCCCCCCACCCTTCCATAACTTCCAATCATTTGGTGTTTTCTTGGCTTTTTCATGTTTTTTTTTTAAACATCCCATTCTAAAAGGGCTGAAATGCCTCTCTTAAGGCTTAGTTCTGGCAGTAAGAGCGTTAAGCTTAAATCTGCTAGTGTTTGGCCCACCCCCTTTGCCTTCAGTCCCGCCTCTTTGCCTTTGGCCCCACCCATCACTAGAATGCAATGCTCAAGAGTGTCTCTGTAATTGAAATAGGCCCTTGGGCTGAAAGAAATTCAACATAATTGCAGTAGTGTAGCAATGGAGAGGTCACCTCTCTTATTAATATGGCGCTCCATACTAGATTGATGCGGGATCTTGGCCATCGTGTAATGGGAGAATGTGATGAGCCACACTTAAAAAAAACAAAACCCCAAACCCAGTGAATAGAGAAGATTTCAGTGTCATCCTGAACGATTTATTGAAACGTGCTGTGTACATCTACTACATGTGTTGGCTTACATTATTCTGCCTTTTATATATCTCACGCTGAGAAAACATAATGTGTCAAGGTGAATCCCAGCTTTCATTTGTGCTTTGCAGAAATTCTTGGGAATTTTCCTATCCATACTCTTAAAAATGAAACATCTGCTCCTCAGGATATTTATAACTGGAGGTTGGCAGGACAGGGAAGAACTTTCATACTTCTGGCCTGGAATAAATTAGTTATTGAAAAAAGGCTCGTTTTTTCCCTCATTTTAGTGACTTTTCCACAATAAAGGTGGAATATATAAACAAGACAGCCATCATAAAATAAAAAGGGATTTTTTTGATGGGGTGGATTCTGGCAATCTTCTCTATCTCTCTGAGGGGCCACAGAACAAGCTGGTTCATTCAGAGGAAGCTTTGATCTATTTAATCTCGAATCATTTCTCAGAGGAGTAGGAAATCCTGTTTATTGGTCCTGAATATTACTCTGGGCTTTATAAAGAAAGCATGAAACCCACTTCACATTTAATGATGTGAAATGGTTACATCCTCTCACTCCAAAATTCACCCCATGGTTAGAATTACCCATAAAAGTCCATGCTGTTCATTACTGCCTCGGTGTCTTGGGTTTATAGGTTGGTTTTGGAATGTGGTGTTATGGATCAGACTGTCCTGCTACTCAGAGCTTCTCTATAGCTTTGGCTTGGCTTGGCCACTTACAATGAACGCTTGCTTAATGGGCATTGATGTTACCAGAGCCCCGGAATGTAAATCACACTTGCCTGCCAGTGTGGCGGCTCAAACTAGTGTGGCAAGAAGGCAAGTCTTCCTAAAAGCTTTAATTATTTTCCCTCAGAAAATACTGTTAAGATTCACTGAACACCAGGGATAATAAATGTGTAGGGGAGAGAGGGAAGAACTGGCAGCCATGGGGATGGCTTGGCACCTGCAAGGTATGTTTGGGTGGTCATTGGCCACGTTCACCCATAATGATAAGCCAGGATTGCCAGTTTATCCTGGTTTACTGTGAACAAGCAGCATGCTACGGCATGCACTACATTCCATTCTGCTTTGCTCATCCCTTTGCCCAAGCAGGTAAAACAAACCAGAAATGGAAATCTTTGCATGGCATCCAAACTGGGCTCCTGGTTTATTGTTCCCAAAACAAACTGGAATTCATAAGCTAACAACAAACCCTAATTTATTCCTGGCTTATGATCCTGGCTTGTTTGTGAGCAAAAGACCAGAAGTTTGGTTTGGGCATCACATGAAACCTTCAATTTTTAGTTTCTTTTACCTGCTCACATCAAGGGAGGAATGAAGCAGTAGTAAACGAACTGCACACACTGGCACGATGCTTGTTCACTAAACCAGGATGTCAGCAATTCTGGCTTATCATTATGTGTGAAGTTGGTTGCTATCATAGTATCATAGCATTTGTCTCAGCTAAGATGCAAAACAGTGTTTTGCTGAGCAACTTGCCAAAGGCAGATGGGCCCATTACTGGCTATCATTGTCACATTTCTATTTTGGAGAGGATCAGCCTATCATATCTCATGAGGACAAATAGTTCATCAGAGACAGAATCTTTGAGGTAGATTGCCATGAAAATGTATGTGCCAGCCAATTTCAGGCATTTTCCCCATGGTTCAGTCTGTTTAAGAGGGGCCAGTACTTCCAACAGTACCTCCAGGAGTTGACTTTTGTTGCCCTTAGAAAGGCAGTTACTGCTCTTCGTTTTCAAACAATGCCCTCAGCATATTTGGAAGGAAAGTATAAGGGGACCCCCCATGCACAGTGATTGTGTATCTGTGGCACTGGAGAAGCAGAAGATATAGTGCCTTTCCTGTTATACTGTCCCCTGTATAAGAAACCTCGGGCTTGCTTTCTAGGAGATCTTTTGAAAATAAGAGCAGGATGACCCCCAGCTGATGTTATCTGTGACTTGTTGGCAGGTTATAATAATTTCAATACAAATAAGGTTGCTACCTTTGCAGGAGCAACACAGAAAATCCATCACAATTTTTTAAAGATGTCTGCAGTGGACTGTGAAGGAGATAATCTGCTACAGAGCTTTTGTAATGGTGTGTTACTGTCTGGTTGCTTTTATTGGTATTCTGTATCGCTTTATTTTATATAGTATTGTATTTTGTAATGGCCTTTGTGCTATAGACAAATAAATTCCATTCAGTATTCAAGATGTATGAATGCACATGAAGAACATGGTAGGAGGTACCAAATGAAGCAACCATTCATTTCAGTTACACTTGGAAGACTCTAATGGTTTGCTTCTTGATTGTGGAATGCTTGCCATGACAAAGTTTAAGAAGTCTTTTTTTTTAGTAGATGGTTGTAACTCTTTTGGATGCTAAAGATTCATGGAACAGCTCTGTGAAAATTTATGGGCTGTTGCTTGTCTTCTCATTAGAAGTCACGTCAGCTTGAGAACACAGATTTTTCCTGCTGTCCTTTGTCCTTCAGAGCACAGATGTTGATGCCTTGGATTGTTAGCTTGCTGTTGATGAACAAGACCACTAGGGAAAGGCAGGAGGTGAGCAGCTGCAATAATGGAAGTGGTGTGGCATGATGTCATATCTTCCTGCTTCCAGAGTCCTGTTTTTCCCAAGGAAATTCTTGTGGACCCGAATGAGGGTTGTGAAAAACTCTGGCCATTGGGATCTCCTTGTTGAATTAAAGAATCAGTCTTGGAGGGTTGTATTTCGTCTTTTTTAAATATACATTTGGCCAAATCTAAATCTTTTGTTAGAGATCGGTGAATTTACCCGAACAGAAATCGTGATTTGTTTCTCAGGTTACAAATTCTTCTATCCAGTCTTGTCTATATGCAAATTGCTGCTGCAGTCCACATCTTCACCTCACTACCCTCCTGACCTCCTCCTCCTTGAAATGCCACCTGTGTGCTCACAACAGTGTGGGTCTTCTCACAGATAGCCTTTCAGTGCAGCAGCACATCCTGGAATGTCCATGTGACCACATGACTGACAAGACCTGCGTTGCTGCGAGTGCACGTATGGTATGTTCAAAGTAAAAAATAGGTAGATGCTTAATAGGTAGATGCAAAGGTAGATGCAAAGTAAAATAGTAAAAATAGGTAGATGCAAGTAGATGCAAAGTAAAAATAAGGTTGATGCTTTCATCATGCAAATTGTGCAGGCGTGCGTAATCAATCGCAGTTTGACTTATTTATTTATTGCATTTATATCCCTCCTTTTTCCTCTTGCAAGGAACCCAAGGTGGCGTACATATTCCTCCCCCCCTCCTCCATTTTATCCTCACAACAACAACCCTGTGAGGTAGGTTGGGCTGAGAGTCTGTGACTGGCCCAAAGTCTCCCAGTGAGCTTCCATGGCTGAGTGGGGACTAGAACCCAAATCTCCCGGCTCCCAGTCCAGCACTCTCACCACTACACCACACTAGCTCTCAATGAAGCCATTGTTCATTAGCCACTTGGAGGGCCATTTTCTTGGTAAAAAGGTGGGGGTACAAATCAAATCAAATCAAATCATGATTAAGTGGCCACCCAAGCTCAGTATACATGCAAGCATTACAAACATGACAGATTGGGGGTTGGACTCGATGGTCTTGTAGGCCCCTTCGAACCCTACTTTTCTATGATTTTATGATTCCACAAACTGCCTCATTTCGAGTTTCAGTGGCATCGCTGTCTTTTGTGTATGTGTGTGTATGTTTGGTTTTACATAGTTCAGACATTTACCCAGAGTGTGTACTATTCCATCATTTTTGCACTTGTAGCCCTGAGATTTGGGGTTGCTTCCAGAAAGAGGACTCCTAGTGGTAAGGATCAGAAGGCAATGTGCAACTATTCTGCCTTTTCTTTCTTAATGGATTTTCCATAGTAAGGAAAAGGATGGAATAAATGGTTGGAAAACACAGGAGATTTATGAGTTTATGAGTGGAAGACGCTGCCATCTGGACCCCTGCTAAAATCCTTTGAATGAGGCATGGTGATTGCACATTAAAAACCTCATTTGGAAACACCTTGGATCCATGGGCTGTAATCATGCCTATTTTTTATTTTTACAACTCTTACCAGTCTTGAGCCTGAGTAATAGGGCAGGATATATGCAAAACCATGTTGTTGTTGTTGTTGTTGTTGGTGGTGGTGGTGGTGATCAAGAAGGGGTCTGAAGGTAGGGCTTTCTGCATTTGAAGAATCATCATTTAAAGAGGTTACTGTCAATCCCTTTACTCAGATGCTTCCTCCAAAGCCTCAAGGGTTTGTCTGCACAGGGGCTTACCCTTTGGTGTGTGTTTGCACATGGGTTGACTGTCTACAACCCTAAACAGAAGCACGCCACACTGCAGCATTTTGTTGCAGGTCCCATCTATAATAAAAGAGGAAGTGTGTCTGTCTGTCAGCACCATAGCGCCAGGCTGTGAAACCTAGACACCTGAAACTTGGTGTGCATACTAAGGGGAACCTAGGGGTGTGTATCTCAGGGTTATGTTGTTTTTAGAACACATTAATTGATTTTAATTAATTTAAATGTGTCAGTGTGTTTGAAGCCTTTGGTACCAAAGTCAGTCACTAGGTGGCAGACTTCCCTAATCAGCACATAGCTCTGCCGTTAATACACTTTGAGGCAGGGATGGGGGAGTACTCCGAGTGACAGGGTTATACGGCTGCCCCAACTCCTGCTTTGGGGCTTCCCCCCTCAAGGAATGGAGTAGACAGACCTCTTCCTCAGGGGGCTATAGGGGTGCACCATGGCAGAGGCCATGCCTAGGGGTGCCAGCAGTTGTGTCTTCACTCAGATAGGGCAGGCACATTGTGTCCAACTCTGACAGCTGCATAACTTTGCTTGAAGGCTTCACTGTATCAAACGAAGGCCTGTTCCAACCCATGCAAAGCTCGATCCACACACTAGCTAGGAATATAATAACACAGGACTCCCAGTTTTTGTTGTCCTCAGCAGGTTAGCATTTTGCATGGCCCATAGCCTTGGAGCAACAGCGAGAGTTCTGTGTATGTCTGATTCACAGTAGCAGCCCAAAACTTATTGTGCAGTGAAACCTTCAGCTTCCATTTTAAGATGGAGCTTAAACTCCCCCGCGCCCACCCGCCGCCAGTTATTTTACATCAGTGGTGTTTATGTGAGGGTGGGCGGGTGACAAATGACAAAACAGAGACGTGTGGTAAATGTCTGTGGGTTGACGAGCCAGGCACGTCAAGCGGGCCTGCTGAGGAATTGCTCTGCTCAGGACTTACGACAGCACTTACAGCACAGACTTTGTGGTGCATTTAAAAACAAAACAAAACACAGGCACTTCCAGTAGGGACTTGATCCAAAGCTCATTGGAGTTGATGGGGTTGGATTGTAAAACAGAATGAGCAAGCAGCAACTCAGGCGTGGAAATGCACTGACCACCATGCAACTGACAGGATTATGGAAATGGAAGTGACATTGCTAAAGCAAAACAAAAAGATGAGCCATAAAATCATCTGGAGGAAAATCTCCCTTCGATTGTTTTACAAACCGTCATCTTTACTGTATACCAAACAAAGAGTTTCTGCAGTGGGCGAGTGCCAGCTTTCAATCCAGCTAGACACGGCACCTCTTTATGAATGGTATTATCATTGTGAAAGAAAGTGATTCCGGGTACTTTCAGGAGGAGGGCTCCTAGCACTACCGATCAAAGGATATTGTGCAGCTGCTCCATCTTTTCCTCCTCAGCTGGTTATTTTTTTGTAAGAGAAAACATGGAAGAAGCAGTGGGAAAACAGGGGAAGGTTAAGAATGAAAGACGTTGCCATCTGGATGTTCTGTAATATCAGGAAGCAACTTCTTTCTGAGCTCTTCTACACGAGGCATTGATGATGGTGCGCTCATCACTCCATACTCATGGTTGTTTATGGATTCTTTAGATGATGTCATGACCCTCCATTTTCACTACTGTTTTTAAGCAGTAATTTTGGCTAGTTTTTTTTTAAAGCAGGGAAAATGCAGTATTGTTTATGAAAGCAAAAGAAAACAATTTTTCCACTTGTGTAATACTGCCATTCCACAGTGCCACCTAGAGGTTATATAGCAGGAAAGCAGGAAACACTCTTTGTGTAGTGTTCAGATCCCAACTCTGCAATGAAACTGAAAATAAACATAGTGGATTAACAGCCTCATGTAGAAAAATTCTCTTTTTAAGTCCACCTTTCCACAGATACAATAGCAGAATGCATAACAACAAAATGATCCAATAGTAATTATTATGTCAAACCTAAAACATAAGGTTCCTTAAACATACATATAAAAGATTCTCCTTATCCAAGAAGACTACTGGTGTATTTAACTACTAGCAAATGGACAGGTTGGAATAGCCCTTAGTTGATTCAGCAGCAGCTAGAGTTGGACACATTGTCCTTGCCCCATTTGAAAGACCATAATGCTCACTGGCACCCATAGGCACAGTCCCTGCCATGGACCCTGGTGTACCCCGATAGCCCCCTAAGGGAAGGGTCTGTCCAACCCATTCCCCTGAGGTTGGGCTGCCCTAGAGCAGGGGGTAGGCATATATCTGTGTCCTTCAGCCTACTAATCTCCCATGGCTTCAAACTGTATAAATGGCAAAGCTTTGTGCTAGATAGGGAAGCCCGCCCCTAGTGGGCAAAGATGTTACTGCAGGCTTCAAGCACATGGACACATTTAAGTGAATGATGGGCTCAATCCTATGCATGTTTAGACAGCAGAAAAGTCCTCCCAGGGCTGTGGAACCTCTTTCAACCCAAGGGCTAAATTCAATTTCGGAGGAGCTCTCAGGGGCTGCATTCCAGTGGTGGGTGGGGCCAAAGGCAAAAAGGGTGGGGCTAGAATACCCCAAATACCAGCATATTATAGCTTAAAGCTCTTACTGTCACTCAGTAAGTAATATTTCAACCTTTTCGAGGGGGGGGATTGCACAAAAGCCAGGAAACCACCAAACGATCAGCAGTTGGGGGAAAGGGATGTGGCCAGGGAAAGGGGTGTGTGGCCCTCTGGGAAACCCTGGAGGGCCAGACTGGGACACCAGGAGGGCCAGATTTGACCCCTGGGCCTGAGATTCTGCACCTCTGCCAGTGTGGTGTAGTGGCTAGACTGTTGGACTGGGACTCAGGAGATCCAGGTTCTAGTCTCCACTCTGCCATGAAGCTCACTGGGTGTCTTGGGGCTAATGACTAATTCTCAACCTAACCTACCTCATAAGGTTGTTGTGAGGATAAAATGGAGACGAGGAGGACCATGTGAGCCGCCTTGGACTCCTTCGAAGAAAGGTGAGGTATGAATGTAGCAAACAAATAAAAAGGGACTCTAAGACAGAATCGATAGATGCTGTCGCAGAAATATGAAATTGCCCTCTTTCGTGTTTGTAAAAGAAGGTGGGGGTGGGGCGGGGCAAGGCATCCAGTCAATTTAAGTAAAGGCCTAAACCCAGTGAACAGTTACCTCAACAGAGGTCCGGTTGCAATCAGTGGTTGCCGTTAAGCACGCATGACTAAGCAAGAGACTATGGCCTAAGAATCCTAAGAGGCCTGAAAGTGGCTTCCGCTACTCCAGCGAGGTTGGACCTGCAGAATTCTCTGAAATGTGCACAGCACCCAGTGAACAGGGCTGCAAACCAGCAGTTTTGACTGTGTTCTTCTTCGGCAAAGGCCTCCTCTGCTCGGAGATGGAGAAAGACTTCCTTTCTTCCCGGTTCCATTACCTCTGAAATCGCAATCTGGTCTTTGGTAACAAGATATTAGTAGCTTCGTTGCCTCTGAAATGCAGGAATGCTTTGCAACTGCGTGCTGTGGCTGTTGATCCCATGTATGGCGATCAGTTGCCGTACAGGTGTCTGATTTTCATTAAAATTGCAAATTGGACTGAATGCTTGATCTGATAACAAAGACATCATTGAAACCGTGTGTCTTCCTTCAGAAACAGCGCGGAGGGACAAGACAAAGGATCCTCCAGTATGCGTTCACTTGTGCATGTACACAAGCAGAGAATGCGTCTCAATACTTTGGTCATGGGTGAATAAATAGCTTCTAAGGAATGCAAGGCCCCAGCAAGCTCACTGCTGCTTTGGAAAGAGTGTTTGAGAGGGAAAAGAGCGAGGCTCCGCTGGGCAAGGAAGACTGGAGTGAACAGAGGAGCAAATTCTCTAAAGCAACTCCATTCAACAAAATACATTTGGTTTTAATTTTTGTGAACTGCCTAGAGAGCTTCAGCTATTGGGCGGTATAGAAATGAAATACGTACATACATACATACATACATACCTACTGAGCTATATGCTCGGGCCACCATACATCACTCAGATCACTTAATATGCATTAGATATCCCTTCATATACATTGGCCATTGTTTCTATTCACTATGGCCCAAACTGGATGAGGGCTTGGATCCAGATTTAAGCTGGATCAACTGCACTGGTGGAAGTGGAATTCATCATCCCCTCTTTCCCATGGCAGCCCCTGTAGCTCCCGGAAAATGCTACACAGAGAGTTAGGAGACCCTGCTGAATGGGGTGAGGTGTAGTGTTTGGGAGTAGGGGGATCCCCAAAACTCAGGTGGAAGAGGAACCTTCCATGACTGGAGTCCTTCCTCTTGTGGAAGGCTGATCCTGAATCCAACCCGAGATGTGGGAGATCTCTGAATTAAATATGACCTCTTACTTAAAAAAAAAAAGATTTTAAATCAGCTGTGGGGCAACAATTTGGATTGGGACAGCAGTGCTCGGGAGGGAGTCATTTAACCTTTTCCTCTGTGCTGTAATCCTGATTGAAATCGGCACATCCAGAAATGGTTATTGTCCATTGAGGCAAAATATACAGGTACCTGTATGCTATGGAAGGGAGGTGATCATATACAATGATCATCATCTGAGGCCCTCCTCCAAGTACCTCCTCCAAGGGAGGTTTGAAGGATAGCAACAAGGGAGAGGGCCTTCTCAGTGGTGGTCCCCTGATTGTGGAACACTCTCCCAGTGAGGCGTGCCTGGCACCAATATTGTCATCTTCTTGGCACCAGGTTAAAACTTTCCTCCACTCCCAGGTATTTGACAGCATACCATAAGGTTTTAACAGGTCTGGGGATTTATTTTTGATTGATTCAAATTTTTATTTTTTTGCATGTAACTGGTTTTATATTATGTTATTATATTGCATTTTTAGGTTTTTAATCTTTGTAAACCGTGTAGAGAGAGCTTTGGCTATTGGGCAGTATAGAAATGTAATGAATGAATGAATGACTTCAATTGGGAATATGATACAGGAGCCATATCAGGAATAGGGTGTGGGGGATTAATCTGTCTCTTCCACAGCACTGTGGCCCTAATTCTAACCAGGCTTCCTATTGCAAATTTTCAAGTTTTTTAAAAAGTTAATGACCGAATTCATGGATGTCTTGCATCGTGTCTTGTTCAGTTCTGTGACCCAATTCACTGAGTGACGTGGGAAGCCATTTCCTGCATGGATTATTTTCATCCTGCTCCAATAAAATAAGTGTTTCTCGGAATTACATGGGTGGCGGTGCCAACAGGAAGGCTCTTTTCCACCAAAATGTAACTAAGCTTGGAGGGAAGGCAGCAACTCTAAACTACAATGTAAATTATTGAGCCTATGAAAATGCTTACAGCGTGGTCAACGGGTGGATTTTGGGGGGTTGCCTTTCAGGTTTCTAGGCAGAGCAAAGATCTTGCTCTAAATTCGTGGTTGTGAGCATGGAACTAATTGGTTGCAATAGTTCCAGACTCATTAATCCAAAACAAAAGGGTGGGATTTTGGGTGGGAAGTGTAATCCAAAAGTTTACACTCACTCTTTCCCCCTACGTTTGTATAATTTCCAGATACACAGGTAGAAACTAACCATCTTCCACCCCACTACAGGCCACTTTCCATTAGGGCTGTGCACCGCTTCGGCCCGAAGCCCAAGCTCCGAGTCAAAACAGGGCACTTCGTGCCTCTTCGTGCTGCCTCCAAGGTGAGGCATTGGGGGCACGAAGCGGCATGAAGCAGGTCAGGTCACTCTGAAGCACTTCAGCGCGCTTCAGCGTGATCCAGAAGCCCAGCCACGTCCCGCAGGATCTATTTCTGGAAATACAGGGAGTCGCCATTTTAAAAATGGCTCCCCCCCCGCTGGAGCAACAAGACGGCTGGCGATGTGCATCCGGAGGGTCCAGGTAAGGACCTGGGGGCTGGGTGGTACATTGGGGGTGTTGCCCCCCCCGGCAGGATTCAGATGTCTGAATCCTGCTTTGGCTCCGGAGGCTGAAGTGGGTCAGGGCCCCGCCAAATCAGCCCAAAGCTGAATGGCTATCTGAATTCCAGTTCAAGTGCATGACGTTACCACATGCCCAGCTCAGTGCAGAATGAGGTTTCATGGTTCCATTAATATTGGGTCCACTACTCAAGAAAGGTATAGGTCAACACAATGGAAAAACTGGGAGAGGACATGGTTGCTCACCCACTATTCCACTGTGCCATTACTTCATGTTTGTTTTCTGCTTCTTCATGGCATCAAGCTGGACTCAGAATCTAGGGCCGGACCTGTCATTAAGTACAGTGAGGCAGCTGCCTCAGGCCAGTGGAGGCTGGTGGCTCCGATGTCAGTGGGGCTGTGAATTCGCTCTGAATTGAACCCAACCCCCCAAAGAGGTCCAGCACCTTAGATAGCTCCTTTAGAGTTCTGGCTAGTTCTGACTGAAACCCAGAGCAGATTCACAGCCCCCCTGAAATTAGAGCCACCAGCCTCCACTGCCTCAGGCACCACGTGCTGTGTGTACCATGGGGCTTGTCTGCTGCCCTCAGGTGAAGCAGAAGACGCTGTCCCATTGCCCGTGTTGAAGCAAGATTCAACTGCGGTCCAGTCAGAGGAGGCGGGTGGCTCCAATTTCAGTGGGGCCGCGAATCCATTCTGGGTTTCAGTCAGAACCAGCCAGAACACTAAAGGCTCTATCCAAGGTGTTGAACCTATTTTGGGGATAGAGTTCAGCACCTTGGATAGCTCCTTCAGAGTTCTGGTGGCTTCTGACTGAAACCCGGAATGGATTTACAGCCCCACCAAAATCAGCGCCACCAGCCTCCACTGAGACCAATTAGCTTCTGAACATGGAAATGGGAGGGAGTGGCCTCTTGTCCTTCACCTCAGGCACCTTCTGGGCCCAGCCCTGTCAGAAACACAAACGTATCCTGCACCACCATGCCCCACACACTTGGCTAAGAATAATCCAATGTTGTGATGTGTGGAAGCATCCAGACTCCCCAGTAAACACAGTAAGTCCCAATTAGGAGGAGCAAGTAGTGAATGCACAAATGATAGAGTATGTGCATTTGTGTTTTTACCTTCAATGTACTTCAGTTTCCTTCACTAAGCCACAAGTCAGTTTTTAAAATCACCCCAGCCACGATAAGTAGTTTGGCAGCTGGGCGCTTCTGTTGCAAAAAGCAGAGAGTCTGACCTGGATACATCATGTATGGACCTGGCATGGATCTCTGGTGGAGATCATGGCCATCTTGTGGAAATCAGTCATGGAGGTTTCGGTGGAAGTTACTTCTGCAGACAAGCTAGAGAGGGTTCAGAGGAGGGCAACAAAGATGATCAGGAGACTGGAAACAAAGCCCTATGAGGAGAGACTGAAAGAACTGGGCATGTTTAGCCTTGAGAAGAGAAGACTGAGGGGAGATATGATAGCGCTCTTCAAGGACTTGAAAGGTTGTCACAGAGAAGAAGGCCAGGATCTCTTCTCCATCATCCCAGAGTGCAGGACACGGAATAATGGGCTCAAGTTACAGGAAGCCAGATTCTGGCTGAACATCAGGAAAAACGTCCTGACTGTTAGAGCAATACGACAATGGAACCAATGACCTAGGGAGGTAGAGGGCTCTCCCATACTGGAGGCATTCAAAACAAGGCTGGACAGCCATCTGTCAGGGATCCTTTGACTTGGATTCCTGCATTGAGCAGGGGGTTGGACTTGAGGGCCTTATAGGCTCCTTCCAACCCTACTATTCTACGATGCTATGATTCTAAGTGTGCCCTAATTGTTCTAGTACAATGGGAGAAATAGGAACAACAGGTCAGCAAAACAAGAATGAGGGGAAAGAACAAAGAGATGATGTTTCCCCCAGCTCATCTGGACTTTGAATTCCACTTCATATGAGTTGTTGGAGTTTCACATTCTTTCCTTTTTTTCTCATCAAGAGAATTAAATACATTAAATATGCCATAATATTATTCCAGCTCTGTTTCTTTTGAATACCAGTTCAGCTGGAGGGAGGGGAAAAAAACTTGTCTCGAGATCTGTGGCGCCATGCTTTTCATCTGGATTAGAGAGGTGACTAGATACGGCTGTATAATGTAAACCAATGTTCAATGTGCTGGCAAAGGTTTTAGAGATGTACTACTGTATATCTTGACCAAGAGAAGATGATGCAGATATAATGCTGCAGATGTCTTAACCGTGGTAAAGAGATTGGGTCATGCGCTCACTCACTTATTCCCCATCCCTAACAATGCTTTTGTGCTTTTACTGCAGTGGCACTTATCCATGATTAATGCTAACCAGGGTCCTAACTAGGGATGGGGAAGAAATTCATTCAGTTTTCATTTTAATGCAAATTATCTAATTTCTCACTTTGGAATCAATATGTGAATCAACTCAGTGATCCTTCAAAATGTGTACTTTTCTGAATGATGCCATGCAGTTCTCAAAAATGCATATTAGGAGAAAGTGCACACGGAAGATGTGAATATCAGTGAAATGAACATTAAAATGCATTACATTAAGAAAATTGCTTGCAAAAATGTGCATATTAAGCAAAATTGTGAACAAAAGTGCATGCATTTGGAGATATGCTCACAAAAATGTCTATGAATGTTTGTGCAAACTTTTTTTAAAAAAAATGTCAACTGTTAGTATGAAGCGAAATAAGAGTGGAAAAATTCTGGAAGTTTGGGATGAACCGAATGGAAGATTGGACAAAAATAGAAACTGAATGAAACTAAAATTGAAAGATTCATCCATCCCTAGCCTTAACCAGTGTTTGAAACCAAGATTTGAAGCCATTTTGCATTGGTTAGTTAGGGTGAGCATCTACCATGGTTAGCATCCATGCAATGTAACAGGAAGGGCTAGAGAAGCTAAGGCAGTGGTGGACAATTCTGTTTCACAAAGGCCCCCAAACTTGTAACAACTGTGGTATCAAAATGTGGAACACAGTTGCTTTCCTCCCTATTATCACATTCTTCTCTGTGTTGGAGCCAGGTTGATCCATGAATTGGGTATCAAGCTCTGGACCCCAATGCTAGTTCATGAAGGGTGTTACAAACTGAGAGCTAACTAGGTAGCTGGGAATGATCCAAATAAGTCCTGGGAGACAATACAGGTGGGCTGTAAGGCATGGCTGGCTGGCTGGCTTTGGCAGGCTGGAAAAACTGGTCCCAATGCTGCCTCTAAATCCAGGGTGAGGAGGAGCGATGGAGACAATGCTGGCTCTGGGTCAGAGGACGAGATCCCTTGGATGAGATCCCCTCAGTGGGCTCCCCTTCCCTTAGTGGGCCCACCTCCTTGCCAGTGTCACTATTCCCCTTTGCTTGCTCTCACTCTAGGCCAAATCCAGAGCACAACCCAGAAGGAGAAGGCAGGTGCTGCTGCTCTTTCTCTTTCCTCTCTTACCATTGCCTGCACCTTGGATACTGCAAGTGAACAGGCGGCAGCAGCAAGGTGGAGGAAGGGGAGCAGGACCAAGAGTCTCTGGTAGGGTACGGGCCAACTCCTGAATGCAGACATTATGTGTGATGCAGGCATTCTCCCATCCTCCCTCCCCTTCCGATGGGCTTGGGCAAGCCTTAGATAAGGCATGGGAAACCTCTAGCACACAGGCCAGATACGGCCCACGTGTGTGTGTGTGGGTGTGTGTGTGCCCCTATCTGACTCACCAGCTTCTTCAGCAGGCCCCATCCCAGGTTCCTGGCAGGGAAAGACACTTTTCTCTGATCAGCAGCTGAGTGCAGATAAGAGCTTCCCCCTGCTGAGCACTGAAAAAGGCTCCCCAAGGCAGGGGTCCCCAACCTTTTTGGGCCTGTGGGCACATTTGGGAATCTGAGAAACTGCTGTGGGCACCACCACAAAATGGCTCCCATGGAGGAAGTGGCTAGTCACATAATGGTTGCTGTGGCGTCCCGGCAAGTCAAAAGAGGTGCAGGGAGATAAATAGTGAGGCTAGAGGCTGGGAAGCAAGTAGCAAGGCAAAAGGGGAGAGAAAGAGCGAAGCTAGAGGTTAGGAGGAGAGAAACAGTGAGATAAAGAGATGGTGGGAAGAGAAATACTGAGGCTAGAGGCTGGGAATAGAGAGAAACAGCAAGATAAAGGGGCATGTGGGAGAGAAAGAGCAGGACTAAGGGCTAGGAAGGGAGAGAAAGAAGAAGGCTAGGGACAGAGGAAGAAGAGAAATAGCGAGGATAGGGGTTGGGTGGAGAGCAAGAGCAAGGCTAGAGGCTGGGGGTGGAGAGACAGAGTGAGAGCAAAGGACAAGTTCTGTGTGTATGGAAGAAGATTGGGTGGGGCCAGGAAGCAACTCTTTCCTTCTCTTGCTGCCCGCTGAAGAGCTGATCAGTGGCAGGTTCAGGAACATGACGGAGAACCTGGGGTCCTAAGATGCTCCAGTTTTTAAATTAAAAAATATTTTTTGAAGGGGGCAGGAGTGGAGAGCTTTAAGGGTGGTGTTTGAGGACCCCATGGGTGCTGTGTTGAGGACTCCTGCCTTAAGGCTGAGATATTCCCACAAATGCGGGACACACAGACAAGGAAGGAGGCTTTAACTGGCCATGGTCCTCATGCTTGGACTATGTATGTATGCATGTATGTATGTATGTATGTATGTGAACCTTATGGAAGGCTTAAGGCCACAGCATATATTAGGCAATCCTGGGTTTGATTTTTCATCCCACAAACCCACCTTTATTAGGATCAGGGGTCTGAAATGCATCACACACCCTTTTAAAAAATTTTTACAAGACATGCCATACAATTTCAACCGCCGCCTCCTTTCTCCCATGTCCGCTTGAAAGCAAATTGCTGTTGGGACGGTGCAGAGACACTTTCCCCAACCTGGCGTCCTCCTGTTGGACTTCAAAGCCCATCATCCTGATCCAGCATGGCCAGTGCTGGAGATGATAGGGGCTGTAGTCCAAGACCACTGGAAGGCACCAAGTTGAGGGTGGGGGCGGGGGCGTTAGAAGGCTAGAGGGAGACGGCTGCGGAACTGAGGAGTGAACGAAGCCGCTGCAGTCAGCCATTGTGAGTAAAATTTCACACATGACTGCCCTAAGCAACTAAAACAAGATAAACAGGATTTGGTAAGAATTTAAACATGACACTGGCAGTATTATTTGGGAACACAACAATTGCGTAACACTGTGAAAGGGAGAGAGAGGGAGAGAGGGAGAGACCCCCCCCCCGCACAGCTGTGTACTGTCAGCAGACAAGCCAACAGCAACATCCGTCTTCAGCCACCTACAAAAAGGCACATGTCATTTTTGCTCCCCACCCCAAACAATCAGGGTTATGTTCTGTCCTTTTTCAAGCGTCTGAGTCAAATCCACTCTTTCCTCTATGTGCTGAATCTCAGAAGCCGCCTACAAATAAACACTTAAGCATCTTCTGAGTAATGCCTCCTGATTTATGGCCAGTCTTTATTAAATCTAATCTAAATGAAACCTGCCAGGGTCATTCTATCTGCGCTGCACCTCTCTCCCCTGCCTCCCCTCCTCTCTCCGATAACCGTGCACAGCATGAAAATCCGATTTGGAACAAGATTACGGCGGCATAATCTCATTAACAATGACAAGCCCTACTGGCCCTTTCTCCTGCTCCAGAGCCATCACTTCAGTGGCTTCTCAGGAGCCGCAGAAAAATCATGGCTGTGATGAATTGCGCATCCCAGAGCCCAGTACGGGTATAGCCATCTCTAACCCTGGCATGGCTTTGGGAACGGTTCCCACAGGCTCCCGCCGCTGGAAGCACTTCAGCAGAATGGTTCAAGTAACTTGCTTGAAAGGGTGCTTGGGCCGTTCCAGTTGCCTACCTGTGTTTTGAAAATGAATTTAGGGAAGGAATCAGCAAATGGCCCCAAACACCCCAAACAAAATGAATGTCTTTTGTAATCCTGGAATGGCCAGATAGGGTAAATATTAGGCATACTCCCTGCAATCTCCTCAGACTCTTTCTGAAATACACACGGCTCTTACTTGTATGTATGTTTCACCAGTCCAGCATTTCAGAGTTGCCCATTTTCATCCATTTTAAGGCTGCTTTCCTTTTTTACATTTTCAAAACTCAGGGAGAGACAGGGAATATTGCTTGTGGTCCTGAGTTGATTCTATGATGATGGTGGGCAACCTTGGAGGGTCTGGGGGGCAATTTCTGCCCTCCAGAACCCACTAGGAGCTGCACACCCGCCCCTCAGCTACTGCAATCACCACCACCAAATCGACACCAAATTTTGGCGGAAAGTTGATGGTGAGAAAAAAACTGCATTTTCTCTTTAAAACCAGGTGTGTGTGGAGTGCGCGCCTTGTTTTAATGCAAAAGCACGCTTCCAAATCTCTGGGGCAGTGTGATTTTGCATTAAAACAAGGTGCACATTAAAGCAAGGTGCACAAAGATGTGGTTTTCTTTCCTCACTGCCACATGTGCAGATACTAGGGATGTACGGATCCCCTTACCTGGGGTCCGTGGGGGGGTCTGCAGATGGGGGGGAGGTGATCCGGTCCTCTCCAGTCGGGTTGGCTCCGCAGAGAGTCCATGGAGCCGCTGGCCAGCTCCAGCTGCGGCCGGACTTCCGGCCGTGGCCAGTCTGCAAACGCAAATGGCATCTGGCATAGCGGACGCCATTTGCGTCCCTGTCTTTGGCCATGATAGGTTACGTAAATCTTTACATAGCCTATCACGTCCAAAGGCAGGGACACAAATTTGCATCTGCAGACAGGTGGCAGTGGACAGGATGGACGGGATGGACGGCAGTGGACGGCCAGCGCCAGGTAGGGTCCATTCCGCCACGGACTCCGGGGGGCCAAATTCTAAGAATCCGGCCTCAATTTAGTCCATGGCGGAATTCTCCACCATCTCTGGTGGACACTCAGGCTCTGACGTACCTGTGCGGGGCATCAGGTTAGCGTAACCTCATCGCAGAACCTCTTTTGGCTCAAGGGCCAAATTCCATTTCAGAGAAACTCTGAGGCGGCATTCCAGCAGTGGGCAGAGCTGAAGGCAAAAGGGGTGGGGCCAAAACAGAAGGAGTGGAGCCAACATGCCAGAAATACCGGCATAACTGACCTTAAAGCTGTTACTGCCAGCAACTAAGACTCGGGAGCGGCATTCCAACCTTTTAGAGTGGGGGAGGGGGGAAACTGCCCCAAAGCCAGGAAAACACAGAAAGATTGGTGGTTGAGGAAAAGAGGGCGTGGCCAGGGAGGGGTGTGGCCTTCTTGAGAACCCTGTCGAGGTTCTGCATCCCTAGGGTAGCGAGAGGGAAGCCTGCCATGCCCCTGGCAGCTGAAGCCCATGAGATCCAGCTGCCTTGCTCACAGAGGAAGTGCCCCCATATACTCTTCTGCAAGCCTGTCAAGTGGCCTGTCTGGACCACCACCACCACAGGCTCCTTGGCGGTGACTTCATTCCTGGAGACGTTCCAATCCATTTCTTCAGTGTGAAATCCCGGGCGTGCAATGTGTCCTGGGGTGTGAAAAGCCCGTCGCAGCCAATTTGGGAGTCGTGTGCAGCACTGAGCACATGCTCAGTTTTGTGGACACCGGATCGTTTCAAAGTTGGCTGAAGTCACTTTGAAAGTGTTCCATTTAAAATGTGTCGATGTGATGCAGATGTATTGGGCACCTTGATCAAAAGAAGGACCCATGACCCTTGTAAGCAATGTGCTATATTCCAAGTCCAAGATGAAGTCCAGTTCCCACATATTTTCCTAAAGGGTGCCTAAATGTAAAACAGTGCAAAATGTTCAGCAAGATGAGAAATGCATCAATTTTATGTAGCATGCTGGTTCGCTGATATGGAATGTAATAATAATAATAATACTCAGGGGTGAGTTAGCTAAAGTTTCGCTCAACACTCTGGTGCCACCTACTGGAGAAAGAAAAAGCTTTCTTGTACGCAGAGAGATTCCCCAGTTTTTAAAGATACGTATTACAGCAAAGTTAAAACGAAATGTAGAAAAAAACATGCACAGAGCCTTACTTGAATATGTTTAGCAGGAAGTAATAAATACACACACTGGAGATTAAGAAGATGTAGACAAATGTTACTACATTTGCCAGATATCAAACATGATGTGGAAGTACCAATGGAGGACACATCACTGACGTCAATGTTTCCAGAGGTCTGTGTGAAATTAAAAGCAGAGCAATATTCAAGAGGGTGCAATATTAATGAATGAACAGATCCATTTATTAAAAGCATTTATTTGCTGCTCTTCAGCTATCACTTTTCTAAATAAAACATTCAAATACAATATAATCAAATGATAAATGACAAATGCAGCATGCGGATCTAGCATCAATTGTGCATAGTAGTAAAAAGCCTGGGCAAATTTTGACAAGTTTTCACTGGCACCAAAAAGAATATAAAGACAGTTCCAGACAAACTGCCCTAGGAAGAATTCCATAAGTGGGGTTCTATAGTTAGGGATGTCAGAGAATTCTGCCACGGATCTCGGTGAGGCCAAATGCCAGTGCATTCGGCCCCCCGAACTCCGTGGCGGAACGGCCTGCCATCCCCCCGCCCCCCCGCGGATCCCCCCCGGGATGAGACTTACCTGGGGCGGATCTTCTGGGCGGCGGTGGCTCCGCCGGCGGCTACGGCAGCGGCTGCTGGTCTTCCGACTGGCTGCCGCCACCGCCATTTGCAGTCTTGTAAAAAAACAAAACAAAAAAACCACGTGATAGGCTATGTAAAGATTTACATAGCCTATCATGGCTGTGTCAAGGGCTCCTTGGAGGGCTCTCTCAGTCTAATCCAGTAGCCAAGTCCAGACGCAGACAAAGGGATTCTTTTCAAAGCTTTATTCTTCTTTTATAACTTACAACTCTACAGGTAGCAGCTAGATCTGAGCAGCAGCATCCCTATGCTCTAAGTTGGAACAGTTGGTCCCCGTTTGACAGGCAATTACTGGCAGACCCCTGAATATAAGGACTAGGGAGAATCCCTCCCCTTTTCCCTTGGATCCTCTGGGCGCAACCGTTCTTTGAGCGCCAACCGGGCGCTACGCCTCCTTTCCGCGCTCTCCATTTGGCACCGCTCTCTGCGTCTGCACCGCGCATCTAACTAGTCTGCTATCGGTGCTGGGTCACTCCCTGGACTGCTTTCTAATCTAGGAATGTTGGTGGGAGGAATCTCTGTCAGCTGCGGGCCCTGGGAAAAAGGGGCACGCTCCTCTCCCAGGAGCGACTGCTCTTCCTCCGAATCAGAACTACTCTGGGATTCTATGGGCTCAGTGTCCATCCTGACAGGCTGGGTTTAAAAAAAAACCCAAAACCACGGCCTCCGCCATTTGCGTTCCTTATTTTTCGCCGTCTTAGTCTACGTAAATATTTACGAAGACTATGACGGCGAAAATAAAGGGGAACTTAAACAGTGTAGCGGGCGCTATTTGCGTCCCTTTTTGATTCGCCGTTTTAGGCTACGTAAATATTTACGTAGGCTAAAATGGTGAATCAAAAAGGGACGCAAATAGCGCCCGCTATGCTATTTGCGTTCCCCTTTATTTTCGCCATCATAGTCTACGTAAATATTTACGTAGATTAAGATGGCCAAAAATAAGGAACGCAAATGGCGGCGGCCATAGCCACCGCCATTTGCGTACGCGGTTTTGTTCCCCCCCCCAGAGCCCTCCGTGGCCGGAAATCCGGCTGCGGACAGCTCTGGCCTGGCTGGGCCTGGCCGGCTGCTCTGTGGAGCTGCCGCGGAGCACAGCCAGCCGCGGAGGATTCCGGGGGGAGGGATGGAACGCCTCCCCCCCCATCAACATAATCCGTGGAAAGGTAAGTGACTTTCATACATCCCTAGCTATAGTGAAAAATGCCCTTGAGATGACAGGGTACCTATAGACAAGGGTACCTGAGACTGATCTTAATGGCCAGGTAAGGTCATGCTGGAGGAGGCCGGTCTTCAGATACCCTTGTCCCAAGCCATTTAGAGGAGCTTTCTATTTATAGGTTAAACCAACCCTTTGGATTTTGCTCAGAATTTGACTATTTAGACTGCTGTTGGATATTTTAACAAACCCCAAACTGTTACAGGTTGTTTTTTTTTAAAGATAATAAGGCAAGGTTATAAAATTATTTTAGAAGTTCTTGATTATAAAAAATGTCAAACAATATTAGTTTCTCAAATGTTTGAAGTACAAAAACTAAACTGGTCCAGCGTCCTGAGTTCAACTTCTACTGCCTCCAAGGACCAATTAATATATCCAAATTGGTATCGAAAGAATGGGTTCAGTCCAATAGTGTCTGTCCTCCAGCAGAATGGAACCACTGGTGGAATGGATTCCCTCTCCTCCCCTGCAACTCCCCCATGTGCCCCCCAAATCTGCAGGGGAGCCTGCATTGGAGAAGAGGGCAAATGGAAGTCCCTTTGGTTTTTGTTTCTTCAGAACCTAAGTTCACATTTTGATTTTCCAAGACCAACCTGCCCAAACCTGGTGCCCTCCAGACATATTGGACTACAACTACCATCATCCCATGCTGGCTGGGGATGATAATTTATTTATTTATTTATTTAAAATATTTCTTGGCCGCCTTCAGGCCAGAAGCCCTCCCAAGTCAGCGTACAACAATAAAACACATAAAACCAATACGATATTACAAGTGATAAAAACACAATAATACAGTAAGAACACAATAAAAACAGCCATAAAACCAACAACAAAAACAGCAATAAAAAGAGCAACGAAAGCAATCATGTCAGTAGAAGGCTAGAGTAAACAGATATGTTTGCAAGGCCTCCTTAAAAGCTGCAACGATGGAGCATGGTGGACCCTGATAGCAACTTAGTCCAGCGAGGTGGGGCCACTGTGTAAAAGGCCCTCTCTCATGTGGATGCCCACCTAACTGCCTCACAGGTGGGCAACTGAGAAGAGCCTCTCTTGCTGATCTTAAAGGGCAGGCAGGCTGATACGGGTGAAGGTGGTCCTTCAAGTAATTTGATCCCAACCCGTTTAAGGCTTTAAAGGTCAAAACCAGCATTTTAAATTGGGCTTGGAAACACACTGGTAACCAGTGCAGCTGGCACAGTATAACGCAATATGGTGGAGATGATGGGAACTGTAATCCAAACACATCCAGAGGGTGCCAGGCTGGGGAAGGCTATCTAAGACATTAATGTTTCATTGCTTCCCCCACCGCAAAACAGTCTGCACCATCTATTTTTGTTATTCATAACCCATTTTTCCTTCTTTGTGTTCTGGTTCTTGATGCAATGTTGTCTTATTTCCCAAAGACACCAATTTGTTGTTCTCTTGTCTTGTCTTGTCTTGTCTTGTCTTGTCTTGTCTTGTCTTGTCTTTCATTCTCATTGTTTGAGTGGCTTTGGTTGTTTGGAAGGCTGGGAAGTGTTTGGACAGGACACCAGAAGTCCACATGCTATGCGTTGCTTGTTCCCATAACATCCAAAGTGGAACTTGCACATCTCCCCGCATGGTAGCAGAAACCGCTTTTGCATCTCACTGCAGGGGAAGTGATAAAAAAAAGTAGACTGGGGCCAGATCTACACCTCATGTCTTATCGTTACGATCCCGTCATGGTAACGCTATATCCCTCTTGTGCTTTTATACCTCGTAGGACACACAGTGGCATTTGTTGCAGTATTGGATAATGTGGAATAAAAAGCTGGAAATAACACCACAAAAGCGGTATATCGAATGTGTAATGTGCTTAACAGTTATCAGTGCACTTCAGTACTGCTATAAAGCAACAGTGTAGATCTAGCCTGGGACATTACAGAGAAGTGCAGAAACAGCAAACAGGAGATACTTGTACTTTCCACTCTCCCGCTCCTCTCCCCACCGCTTTTCTGAATGTCTGCATCCACTCCTCCTTGGATTTACATTTTGTTGCAACCTGAACTTTTATTTTAGCAGTTTTGCTTCCTGATCTTATTGTCCTGGTGTTTTAAATCTGTATTTTAAATCTCTGCATTGCTGCTAGGTTTTACTCCGGTTATACTGTTATATTGTGGTTTTAAGCTTTCATATTTTATACTGTTTTATGCTGCACTCTGTTTTTTTAAAAAAAAATTGTGAACTGCCCAGAGAGCTTCGGCTATTGGGCAGTATAATTTTTTTAAACTTTCATCGCCCTCTGGTTGAGGTTTTGCTCTTCTAGTGACACAAGCAAACGCAGGAGCTGCAATAAAGAGCATTTTAGTCTAAGGGTTTTGAAATGCTTGTCCTTAAAGCAAAGGCCTGACAAGTAGACTAGGAAAAGTTTGGGACATACAGGACCCTGGGCCCTATAACGAGTCTACGTTATAGGGAATGCCACAGCCAATATGTTGTCTGCTGCTTCCTAACCATTCTTTCTCAATCTCTAAGTGTCCACAAAGGTATCACAAGTCTCCAGAGTTATCCCTTTTAAAGTAACTTGAGCCTGCAAAGACTGCCTTGAACACTCCACCAGCTAAGAAAGAAGTAGTAATACACAATATAGGCAGCTTGAGACACTCACTATATTATCAGCCATTTGATAAGGGCCAACGTGAGTTGATCAAATAGTGAACTTAGCAAACAGGTGGAGGCTATTGTGTTTCCTCAAATGTTCGCTCATGTTTAATTTTGAGGTGGCACTTTAGTTTGGTTCAAGGTTATCTTTAATAACATAGATGTTAGACCCATTTTATTATTTCCATTCCCAAGTTATTTTAAAAAGGCATCAAATATTTTAACTTAGTTGATAGAACAGAACCTAAGCCACCACTCTCTTACAGAACTATGAACCACTAGACCAAATAATACAACAAGTATTTGTAAGGGCCTAGAAGGAAGGAGTCTGTGGTGGGCTGGGTGGGGGGACTGTTCTTCCCTCCTTCCTTGAGTTTCAGACTACTTCTGATTGTTCCTCAGAAAGATCTGAATGTCTGGCTCACTCACTCACTAAATTTCCAAACCGAACAACTATCAAGGGTTGAAGTTCCTCAGAAGATCTGGGGTTGGACCCAAGATTCTCATTCTGGCAGTGGAATGGATACCACTGGTAGAATGGGATGTCACTGTCCTCTCCTCCATCCAGCAGCCCTCCAAAACTGCTTCAGGATGTCGGAGGACCCTTTAGAGCAGATTTGGAGGGTGTATGGGGGGCTGGAGGGAGAGGCGAGGATGGGGAAGTCCCATTCTGCCAGCAATATCCATTCCTCTGCCAGAACAACAATCTTGGGTTTAACCAATGTAACGGCAGATAAGCATCTCTGAAAGACCAGTTGCTCACCATGCCCTGTCCTCCCTGCAATGCAGTCTCAGGAGAGCATTGGGTGCATTCTCTCAGTTTACAGGGATAAGGCTGAGGCCTAACAGGTGACTCCTGTGAACTGTGTGCAGGCCCTAAACAATACCCCAAGATCTTCTGTAATGCACAGGCATTTCATGCAGCTGAGTTGATCCGGAAGGGGCTCCCTGGAGGAGACAGTTTATCAATCCCTGCTGTAGATGATTAAATGGGCCTTTGTGTTAGGTATGCATTAAAATTTCCACAGAGGGCTGGCCCCAGATATTTTGCTGCTTGAGATGGAGGAGGAAATGGCACCCTCTGTTCCCCTGGTCCTCCTCACTCCAAGTCAAGGTGCAGAGTGCCCAAGGGAAGCCAAGTTGTTTTGGTACCTGAATTCCACAAGCACCTCGCCCCTTCTGTGGCACAATCGAAAACTATTTGCTGCCCTTTCATGACAACCAAAATCATTCTCCCTGGAGCAATTTTTAAACTTAAAAACAAACAATTGAGCTTGACTTTTTAAAAAACCCTCAGGTGCCATAATTGTTTAAACATATAAATCGTACAAACTACACTTCTATGATTGCAGAAACAACATGTTAAAGTACATCAACAAAAGGCGGACTGTCACAACCAGCATGGGAAGAGAGACCAAGCCAGAGAGAGAATCAGCATTCACTATAGAGGCATGTGAAAATGGAGCTGTGTCGCCCCGGCCGTGGGCGTCGAACTCTTAGGTTAGACATGCCAAGATAGTGATAAATCAGACACAGAGGTTTGCTTACAAGGAGACTTTATTGGGTAACTTACAGCACACAGGCGTACCCAGTGGTTGGATCAGACAGCTTCTCTGAACCCCGAGCCACTGGGTACAATGGGTCTTATACTCTACAGGTTAGCAATAAGGAGCGTTTCAACAGCACGCGCACCTAGCGTTCATTCTCAGCATAGGCTAGAAGTGTTTGGTTCTCAGGCACAGCCACCTGTAAACAGACTTTGCTTCCCAGGCACATCAGAGATAAAGACTCTTCTCATTAGCAAGGAATGCACCAAGAAGTCTGTTATCGGACCTTGACTCATCTGCACATGCTCAGAGGCTTACTCGCATGGGAATTGCACCAATAATGAACTTAAGCAAGCATTATGGATCTCTAGGCCCCTCTAACACTACAAATGACTTGGCTATGCTCCTGGGACCAATACAGGGGCGAAAGTGGACTGAAGCCAGATGCACCCCCACAGGGCCACTCTGCTCCATTTGCCAGTTGCCCTGGGACCTCAGAGCAGGTGGGAAACACACTCTGGCCCTGTCCATTCACCAGAAAAGTAACGGCTGCTGGATTGTGCATGTAGGTGGTATTTGGGGGTGGGGAGTAGGGGAGGAGGGCTGTATTATTGCAACTTATTGTAAGACGCCATGAGGATCATTAATTGAACTAAGAGGTATACATCTTCAAAATAAATGCATATAAATAAATTTCTCTTCTGTACCTGACTTGAAATGCCCCTGTCCATCACACACAGTTCGTCACCAGTGCTATCAAAGGATGAGGGTATTGCACTTATGCAGGACTGGCCCAAGACATTTTGCTTGTCTGAGGCAAATGACAAGATGCCCCCCGCCCCCGTTCCATGTACAGAAGCTGACAGCAGCCCTCACTTCTCTGACACATTGGGCTGGTTCACACGACATGAGGGTGGTTAATCAGTGGCTTGTTAACCACCCTGCAGGTGCTAGTCACATGCCAGCCTGATTTACATAATTACCCTCGTGGCTTCTTGTATCATCCGAACCTGGTGAGAGTGGCTTGTTGGAGTGGCTGACAAACCACCCTGAACTCATGGTCTGTTGTAGTGTTGTGGGATGGTTTGTCAACCACTCCAACAAGCCACTCTCACCAGGTTCAGATGACACAAGAAGCCATGGCGGGTCTTGAATCAGCAACCTGGTGCCCACAGGTACCACAACCCACTGTGGCTTAAATAAGCCACAGTGGGCTGTGGTGTTTATGCGAATCAGATCATTGGTGACAGGACAGCTTCTTCCGCCTCCCCTGAGGGAAGCAGGCTAGCTTAAGGGGTGAACCGCAGGCCACACGGCACACATAGTTCATAGAGATTGAGAGACGATCCCGTATATGGAAAAGTGAAACAAAAGGCACCAGCACTGAAGCACAAGGAAGAAAAACCTGCACCAGTGAGCTTGTGAGAACTGTTCTCTAATTTGTAGTTAATAAGATGGTTATTGTTCTGACACTGCAGTCCCTAGCATTCATTAAGTGTGGTGTCAGAAGACAGGACCACCCCACAGAGCAGCCTTCCCCAACCTGGTGCCTTCCAGGTGCTTAGGACTACAACTCCTAGCATTCCTGACCATTGGCATGCTGGCAGGGGCTGCTGGGAGTTGAAGTCCCACACATCTGGAAGGCACCAGGTTGGGGGAGGTTGCCATAGAGGCTCTGGTGAGGGCAGATCCCTTGCCATAGAGGCCTAACATGGCATCGTTCCCTCCACCGGAGGCATTTGATCTCTGCAGACCTGCTGGATGGCCAGATGGGAAGCAGCGTTTCTCTCACTACAGAACTGCCACAGAAATGGAGTGTAGAAGGACTAAAGCCCAAGAAGGAGAAGCCTGCATTAGTAGGTTTGTTAGAACTGTTCTCTAACGTGTCGTTAATAAAATAGCTCTTGTTAAGATACTACAGTCTCTGGTATTCATTAAACACTGTTGTCTTAACAGCTCACCAACACTTCCCACCTCCCTACATCTGCTGTCTGAGGCAGCCACCTCATTCTGCCTAATGGTAGGGCCAGCTCTGCTGTTATGCCTGTATGCAACACTATGAGCTACTTCCTATCAGTAAGAACAGGTTAATCCTGTTTGAACTACTGTAACATGCTCTACATGGGGCTGCCTTTGAAAATTGCTCAAAAACTTCAACTGGTCCAAAATGTTGCAGTCATATGGTTGACCAGGGCTGGATACAGGGAGCACATGACACTCCTGTCACTTGTAACAGCTTCAATGGCTAATTGTCTATTTATGGGCACAATTCAAAGTGCTGGTTATGACCTTACAAAGCCCTTTATGGCTTGAGATCAGGCTACCTGAAAGACCATCTTCTCCCATATGAGCCTTCTGGAAAGGCCCTTCTCATGGTTCCACCACCATCAGAAGCATGTCTAGTGGAGAGGGCCTTCTTGGTGGCTGCTCCCAGGCTCTGGAACTCCTTGCAAAGGGGGGCTAGGTTGGCCCCCTCTCTGTTGTCCTCCCAACTAGCAGGCAAAGATGTTTTTATTCAAGCCGGCCTTTGGCTTATATGCTGGTCTGTTGCTGAAGGGGGTCTCCAATTGATTGGGTGCTGTCTATTTCTTTTATTGTTGTGTTTTTAAATGTGTTTTTATGGACCTGTTTTCACATTATGTTTTAATTAAGATTTTGTTTTTAATTTGCATTTTGTTATTGTTAGCCACCTTCAGCACCATATTTTGCAGAAAGGCAGGATATAAATTAAATTAATAGTAATAGTAGTAGTAGTAGTATTGGAAGAAGCTCCTGAGGAAGTTGGTGATATCATCTTCAAACAAATGGTATCATCTTTCAAACAAATGATGGGTAGGAATCCACTGAAGATTCGTCCACTTCACACTTAGGAGCAGGGTGGGCAGAAAGTAGATCTCCAGATGTGTTGAACTTCAGCTCCCAGCATTCCTGACCACCGGCCACGCCGGCAAGAGCTTCTGGGAGTTGAAGTCCAAAACACCTGGAGATCCACCTTCTGCCATCCCTGCTTTGAAGTGCCCATTATGAAGCATTTAGTTCCTCTGCACGCAGATAACCTTATCAAAACTTCCTGAGATTTTCCACATAAAGGAAAAACAGAACAGAACGAAACAAAAAACACCCCCCCCCCCAATGTTGCTTTATACAGATGGATCTGGAACAAGCTATTGCCAGAGACTTGACATAGATACACTATTGTTTTGACTCAATATTAAAATTTGTATTCTGCTCTTTCATATCTTCAGAGAAAAGCCAGATATGCTAAACAACAGTCTTCCAATTAACTAAATGAGTCAGAGAAGTGAATGCTAGCAACAGGCACAAGGCAATGGATGCTAGTCAGATAAAGAGCCTGTATACACAGTTTTTTGTCTCCATTTGATGCATACAGCTCCACAGCTGTAAGTGCTCTCAGGGCAAAATGACAACCAAGTCCCAGAGGTTGTTGGAATGATGCTGTGGCCTCCAGAAAGACAGCAGTTTTAAACAATTTGTTCCTAATTGAAAAAGGTCACATGAGGCAGGCTTTACAAAAGTTTACATAACAAAGCACAATTCTGTTCAATAAAATGATTAATTCCCGTCATTATACATCAAACAAAAACACTTACAAAACATTATTGTCTCTGCTCACATTGCATGGCCAGAGTGCTTCCCCAGTTTCATTTTCAATCACTGACTCTTTTGACAGAGACTTAATTCTCTGGCATTAATTCAGGATGAGGAATTTGTGAATGGGAACTGAGTAGGCCGGCTTCTAAAGGGTGAGATGTGTTGCACCAGCGTTGTGGCAGGCAAAAGACAACAAGCTCTTTAGAAGACTCGGAGGGCTTTCTAAGGACCACAGTTTTAGAAAGAAAAATGACTGGGAGAGACAAAGAAGCTGTTGTTCGCTCTTTTGTGAGACAACTGGGCATTGTAAATGAGACCCATGTGAAAAGGATGGATTGTGGCTTCAAAATGGCTGGAGCAGTTCTAGAGCCCAGTTGCCAGAGTATTCCTGCCTGCAGGATTACCTGTGCTATTGTGGGAAGAGCCCTCCCAACATAAAATGTGTTTATCTACAGGGACCTTCTCACCTGCCCATCACCAAGGGCAATTACGCTGGAGACTACAAGGGAGAAGGCCTTTTTAGTGGTGACCCCACAGCTCTGGAATCAGCTTCCATTAGGCCCTTTCCTTGTAGGCCTTCAGGAAGGCTCTGAAGACCCACTGTTTTCGTTGGCTCTTTCACAATCTGTGGGCTGCAGGTTTTATTGCTGTTCCCTGTTTTTATAGTATTTTATTATTTATTTGTTGCTTTTCTATCTGTTTGTGTTTATTTTTGTATTTTTATCTTGTACGCCGTCTTGAGAGGGTTCTACCATTAAAGGTGACCTAAAAACAATTTAAAATAGATCAATAACGTAAAGACCGAGGGACAGACGTGCTTTGGGTCAACACAATGGCATGGGCGCCTTGTGGCTCTCCATGCTGAGCACCATGTAGCATGGAAAGTTAGGCAACCTTCCACCGCCATGCAAGACTGTCTGTGCTGTCATGGGACGAGCCCTCCCACCATAGAATGGGTCTAGCCCTGTTCAGGAATTCAGAAGAGGGTTAACAGCAACTTGTTATGAGAAGGACCGCTACAGTCCCACCCCTCTCCTCCATCGTGTTTATCACTCTGTACTTATGGGGAGTGACTGTCTGAAAAGAAGAGCCTCCTCTATCTGCCAGAATGTGGATTTTTCAGCACCTCTTTTGAGAATGTTAGCTGGAGTATTCAAAATCTACTCACCTCCCTGGCATGTAGTATCCCTGGCACTGGGAGCCAGTGTGGTGTAGTGGTTAGTGTGTTGGACTGGGACTCAGGAGATCAGGGTTCTAGTCCCCACTCAGCCATGAAGCTCATTAGGTGACCCTGGCCAGTCACTGACTCTCTGCCTAACCTGCTTCATGTTAAGATAACATGGAAAGGAGGAGGACCGTGCAAGCCACCTTGGGTTCCCTGCAAGAGGAAAAAAGGTGGGATATAAATATAATAATAAATAAAATACATAACTTCAGCGATGGCAGAGAGTAAATTTGGATCGAGGTGACTGGATGCTGATGAGAGACTAAAAGTCAGATTGATTAGCAGCCCCACCATAAGCATGTACAAGTCTGGCAAAACTAATGTTTTCACACAGCACCCTGGAGAGTCCAGATGGACAGAGAGCCCTATGATCATTAGTGCTGCTTTTATGAAACCTTGACCAAAAAAACCCGACATTCATTTTTCATTCTATTCCAGAATCCCATTTACTGACATCTCTTCCTTTAATGGCTTGGCTGGGAAGCAGTCAAAACAAGTCGTTAAATTGTCAGATTTAATGTCATCGCTGCTGCAGTGATTGTATTTGAAAGCCGCATAGTGGTTAAACACACACACAGACATAAGCACCCACCACCTCTCTTTTTGCTCAACTGTTCTGCGCTATCAGAATGTGCAACACAATGTATTTTGACTCATTAAAATGAAATGCCCACTCAGTGCCTTTGAAGTCCCTGAACAGCAACTATTTTCGATAAGAGCCAATGCCTGAGAAGCTCATTAAACGTTTGGATAGCTGTTTGTGAACACAGGGTGCTAATCTACAAAAGATAAGAAGTCTAGCCTTTCACTAACGGGACTTAAAAAAAACAACAACCCTCCACCTTGTCTCATGCTTTCCCTTGTATTTCATCAAAGGCCAAGACTGGGGGGGGGGGGGTAAAAAACAAGCACCACCTATCTAATCTTTTAAGGAGACCAATCTTATCTGTCATTATTAAACACCTTTATGGGGAAAAAATATTTGCAACACTATATGTTTTGTCATCTTAGAACATGGAAACAGATGGAAAAATCTTGCTGAAATGGCTAATAGTAGGCCATCTATTTTCCTAACTACACAGATTAGCTTGTGGTGCAAGAAAATGCAGGTAAAATAAATACAACTAATCCCGCTCAGATTTCTTGCCAGAGGTGTGGACATTGTCAAGGAAATGTGGATGTGAATACTGTGCAGTAGGAATGGAGCTGAATCATAATGTGTCCTGCTTTCATTGTCTTTGTAACTTTCAAAGTCAACCCTTAAGTGTGACTGTTTCCTACTAGGTGTAGCAATTGCAGGTATATCCTGATTTGTACCTAAGATTGGGTGCCATGGGAAGCCAAGCCTGAATGTACTCCTCTGCCTCCCAGTTGACCACAACTGGGCTTATTTCTTAGGATTCCCAGATTCTTAGTTTCTTAGGGTTATCAACTTCGTAGTTTTTTAGGGTGCCCAGCTGGGGCTGCTGGTAAAGCTGTAGTTATGACAGGCTTTTAGTTCTGTCTGCTCCTACCCATGTTTTAGGCCATATCCACAGAATAGATTTATATTGGTTTGATATAGTTTGCTTTCATAGCTTCCCTCAAAAAATCCTGGCAATTGCAGTTTGATTAGGTGCTGTGAATTCTTCCCTACAATTCCCAAGTCTCTCAGGGAAAAAGGAGATGGCTCTTAAACCAGTATAAGGCTATAGCATGGATAAGCCCTTGGGTGGGAGGTAGCTTCCACCACAGCCATTTGTTCTGCAGTTTCTAGCAAGTGCAGGAAAAGCACAGGACTGAGGGCTGGGTGCAGAATTCAGAGAGAGGCCACAGGCAAGGAGCCCAAACACAGGGGCAGATCGCCTTATGCATGGAAAAGGACCTCTGTTTCAATCCACGTTCAAGATATGAGGAAGATGGACTGGGGAAACCTTGCCAGAAAGCCTAAAGAACATAAAAAGAGCCATGCTGAATCAGACCAAGGGTCCATCTAGTCCAGGCTTCTATTCACGCTATGGCCAACCAGCTGCCTGAGAGTCTGAGAGATGCTTCTGGAAGTCAGGAGAGCCACAAGCTATCAGACAGACAGTTCAAGGCTAGTAGACAATAGTTCTGACTTGATATGAGGGCAACTCTTTGCATCTCAAGAGGAACTTTTATTTGATGCCACTGTGAAGGCGATGAAATGAGGAGGCCACTCATTTCTATGCGTGTTCAGAGAGAAGCCACATCTGTTCACATGAGACCTGATGAAGTCTGAGATGGAAAGCAATCACTGTAGAAGTTGAAAGGCAAGAGCCTCTCTGCCTTTTCGTTGCTCACCATTGGCCTTCAAATTTGGGTCCCTTGTGTAGTTCCTCCAACTGGAACTGCTGGCAATTCTGCAGTGGTTCATAGCTGTGGAATCAAAGCATTGTCTGGGGCAGGGATGCCAGCTACAGACTAATAAGTAGGGCTGTGGACCTCCTTGGTACAAAGCCTGAATAACAAGGCGAAGCGGGCTGATTCAGAGGTGCCTCGTCATGATATGAAGTGGATCAGACCAGCATTGAGGCACCCTGAAGCGGAGCGGCTCCTCCACAAAGTGCTTCGTCTGCCTCATATATTTAGAGCTTGTCTTATGCCTTCTGAGTAGCCTAGACAGGCTGTCTCCAAAATGTATCAACTTCTGAAAGGTCACACCGAGGGGCAGGAGGAGGAGGAGGGAGAGGCGAAGGCGAGAGGATGCGGAGGCGCCCAATGTATCAATTTGAGAGAGATCCAGCCACTGAGAGAGGCGGGGGAAGGGGAAAGGAGACGGAGGAAGAGGAGGAGGAGGTAGCTTTGCTGTGACTCAACCTCCATTTGCTCATTGTGAGAGAGGTTGTGTTACTGGAGAGGAGAGGACTTCTGAATGTTATTTGGCTAGAGCAGTGGTCTCCAAAGTGGGGTGCATGTACCCTGGGGGGGTGCAAATGATCCATTGGGGTGCATGAGCTGCCTGATAAGTGAGCATCCTCCCACTGCCCTGACGAGCTGCCATTGTGTGCAATGATGGTGGTGGCGGCGGCAACAGCAGGATGGAACAGGAGCTGAGAGGGAAGCCCCATGGCATTTCTCTGTCCACTCCAGTCCTATCCTGTCTCCGCTGCGGCCACCAAGAGCACCAGTCCCAGTCTCTGCCAGGCATGGCAGAGGAAGCTTTAGCCCTTCCCACTCTCCTTTGGCAGAACGAAATCGAGAAGAAAGCACGTGTTATGGGGACTGGGTATAACGATCCATAAAATCAAAAAGGGATCCTCATGATTTCATATGATTTTTAAAGGGGAGAACCACAAAACCACCATCCAATCACAGAGCATAACTGCCTCTGTGGACTGAACCACAGAAGGCATGGATTCACCACTAGGGATGTACAAATTCCTTACCTGGCTCCGTCCTGGGGTGTCTGCGGTGGGGGGAGGCAATTTGTCCGTTCCCCCAGAATCCTTCCCGGCCGGCTCCACTCCGCGGCGAGTCTGCAGAGCCACCGGCCGGGGCCACCTGCAGCCGGACCTCCGTCCGCTGCCAGGCTGCAGCTGCAAATGGCGGCTGCCATAGCGGCCGCCATTTGCATCCCTGCATTGCTGTGATAGGTTACGTATATATTTACATAGCCTGTCACAGCAAAGAGCAGGGACGTAAATGTAGGGATGTACGAAAGGTACTTACCTTTCCGCGGATTATACTGATGCTGGGGGGGAGGCGTTCCGTCCCTCCCCCCGGAATCCTGGCCGGCCGGCTCCGCTCCGCAGGGATTCTGCGGAGCTGCCGGCCGGCTCCGCCAGCAGCCGGACATCCGGCCGCTTGCTAGCAGGGATGCAAATGGCGGCGGCTGTAGCTGCCGCCATTTGCGTCCCTGCAGTCAGCTGTGATAGGCTACGTAAATGTTTACGTAGCCTCTCACGGCTGAGTAAAAAAAAAAAAAAGCATGTATGCAAATGGCGGCGCCCATGGGCGCTGCCATTTGCATTCCTTATTTTGGCACGTCTTAGTCTACGTAAACATTTACGTAGACTAAGACGGCGAAAATAAGGCTGAGTAAAAGCGGCAAAGATCACGGCTGAGTAAAAAAAAAAAAAAAAGCGCGTACGCAAATGGCGGCGCCCATGGGCGCCGCCATTTGCGTTCCTTATTTTGGCACGTCTTAGTCTACGTAAACATTTACATAGACTAAGACGGCGAAAATAAGGGGAACGCAAATAGCGTAGACGCTACGCTATTTGCGTTCCCCTTATTTTCGCCGTCTTAGTCTACTAAATGTTTATGTAGACTAAGACGTGCCAAAATAAGGAACGCAAATGGCGGCGCCCATGGGCGCCGCCATTTGCATACGCGCTTTTTTTTTTTTTACTCAGCCGTGATAGGCTACGTAAACATTTACGTAGCCTATCATGGTGTTTTTTTAAAATCTAGCCGTAATAGGCTACGTAAATCTTTACGTACCCTATTACTTTTTTTGTTTGTTTGTTTGTTTACTTGGAAATGGCAGCGGCAGCAGCAGGTCGGAAGACTAGCCGCCGCAGCCACCGCCGCCGCCGAACCGCCGCCGCCACCAGGAAGATCCACCTAAGGTAAGTCCCGTCCCGGGGGGGGGGGGCATTCCGCCACCGATTTCAGGGGGCTGAATGCGCTGGCATTCGGCCTCCCCGAGATCCGTGGTGGAACTGTCGTACATCCCTATGTAAATGGCGTCCGCTACGCCATTTGCATCCCGGCTCTTTTTGTGATAGACTATGTAAATATATACATAACCTATCATGGCTAATGCAGGGATGCAAATGGCATAAAGGCCACCGGCTGGGGCCACCTGCAGCCAGACCTCCGTCTGCTGCCAGGCTGCGGCTGCAAATGGCGGCTGCCATAGCGGCTGCATTTTGCGTCCCTGCATTATCCGTGGTAGGCTACGTATATATTTACATTGTGTAGCCTATCACGAAAAGAGCAGGGATGTAAATTGCGTAGTGGACGTTATTTACATCCCTGCTCTTTGCCGTGATAGGCTACGTAAATACTTAAAGTCACAAGGGCAATGGCGGCCGCAGACCGGGGCAGCCATTCGCAGCCACAGAAGAGGGCAGCGGACGGCCGACAAAAGGTAGGGTCCATCCCGGGGATGTTTCGTGAGGTGGCGGGGGGGATTGCTCCTTTCCGCCATGGACTCCGGGGCGGCAGATTCTAAAGAATCCGGCCTCACTGGAGTCTGTGGCGGAATTCTCTAACATCCCTAGCCACCTCTCATGGGTGCATCTATGGGACAAAAACATGGATCCTTGGCAGGGATCCTCTTTATTTCATACGATTTTTGCAGAGCAAATCCCCCAAACCACCATCTAGTCACAGAGCACATCTGCCTCCACAGACTGAACCAGAAAAATCAGGGATTTCCCACTTGCAGGCACAGCCACAGTGCAAAAACAGGGAAAATGGCTCCCGCATTCCCTGGAACAAGATGGCTGCCAGCGTGCATCCAGAGGCCCTAGGAGCTGGCAGCGGCAGCAGCCCGCCCTCATTGGAAGGACTTGGCCTCCAGCCGGGTGGCCTCCCCTCCTTCGAAGGAAGGGAGAGAGCGCAGTTGGAGGGTGACTCCTGCCCTCGTGCCTGTTGGTGGTTGGCGGGCTGCGACGGGTAGGGTTTTCCCTGGCAGCACCTTCCTTGGCAGTGCCGGCAGCAGCATCCCAGCAGCACCAGGAGCAGTGGCAGCTCCCCTGGTGGCAGCACCCCCACCCCTGGAACAAGGGCCCAGGTAAGGAACTGGGGGCTGGGCGGCATGTTCGGGGGCAGTGGCGTGAAGAGGGATTTGAATGTCTGAATCTCACTTCAGCTTCATAGGCCGAGGCAGGTCGGGGGGGGGGCAAATCAGGCTGATCCATATCGGGCCCACCTCGGAAGCCCCGAAGCAGCTTCTGAGTCAGATCAGGGGGGTCCATGCACAGCCTGACTAATAAGGACATATATCCATGTGACTACAGACTGAAGTTGTTTAATGGCATGTCTCCTCCTGAGGGAGCCCTGGGAGCTGCAGTTCTATGAAAGAGGGCTACGGATCTCTAAAAGAAGTCTCAGCACACTCACCAAACTACATTTCCCAGGAATCTTTGGGGGATGCACCTGACATGGGTACATAAAACACATATAAATATGTAGCACAGAGAGGTCTAATATAGCAGTGGTAGAGGACATGTGACCCTCCTGATGTTGTTGGACTGCACCTCCGATCAGGCCTAGCCAGCATAGCCAATGGTGAGGGATGATGGGAGTTGTAGTCCAACAACATTTGTAGGGTAACATGTTCACCATGCCTATAATATACTTACTCTTCTAGCGTATCTCTGAGGGACATTTCACATGTTACAGGAGTGTGTAAGTGAGTGAGTGAGTGAGAGAGATTAATGCTTTGAAAAACGGGCATGTAAGATGATCATGTAACAGTTGTGTGTTCATACCAGAGGAGCAGGAAGTAGCTGGGATTCCCCACATGTGCTTCTGTAATTTATGAAGCAGCCTACAGTTGTCATTGGTATATATGTACTGTACAAATTAATACACTGAACATTCTCAATATAGCTGCCTGAACATTACAACCCGGGGGTCACATAAAGCATTCCGCTAAACTGCAGGGCTACAAATGTAGGTTGTGTAGAACTGAGATATAGAGTTTCGGATAACCGAGGTGAAAATACATTACAGGAATTGTGCTGTATATTACAGTGGGAAAAGTTGCCCAGAACTCTTCTTCATTCATTTATGAAAATTCAAATTACTTTAACCTGAAAGGAATTAACATATGGATTGTGGTTGGGTTGGATATATCATGTCCTATCAGCACCCCCAGTGAATGGAAAGACTTTAAGAAAATGAGGTATAGAGAAAGATTTGTGGGTTCTCCTCTCCCCAAGTATTCCCACATTAATTACAAATAGGATCATATTTTCTGAATGTAGTAATTTCACTGCAGTTTCAACTAACCAATTTATTTGAGAAATGGAACTCCTTAGCCTTAGGGGATTGTTATCAGAGCTGCTATATTTATTAACTATTCAACCAACATCCTGAGGGGTTGAAAAACAGTGTTTTCCCTAAGATTATTATAAGGCACTGTGGGTTTTTTTTTTTAATGGCCTAAAAATTGTGCAGGATATGAAAGATTTTGCTAATCTGCATTCAGTAGAGTTGCTGCTGTTTATATTCTGGGGAAATCATGCTACGTTTCTGAAGGGTCTTTTTATTCTTGCATTATTGTGCATTATCTATGGCAGGGAACCAACAACTTGTTTTTGTAACAGGGAAGTGTTTGAAATATGGTATCACATGGAAAGGTGCTTGTGGGTCTGTTATAATGAGAAATGAAACAAAGAAAAACCTTGCTGAGATGTACGTACAATGAAATAAAGGTCTCTTCTCCCCCCGCCCGCTTGTTTTTTCCAGGGCAATGTTCCCAATTCCATGGAGAAAACCTTTCTGTGTATTAATTGTACACACTATGGGTTGGATCCTGATTTAAGCTGGATCAATTGTGCTGGAAAAAGTGGACTTCTGCACTCTCTCCCTCTAAGGCAGTTCCTCCAGCCTCCTAAAAATGCTACACAAAGAGTCAGGAGACCCTGCTGAATGGGGTGAGCTGTGGCAGTGGGGGAGGGAGATCCCCCCAAATCAGGTGGAGGGGCTTTCTGCAAGCAGATCCCTTCCTCTTGCAGAAGGCCTCTCATGGAGGGCAGACCCTGGAACCAACCCATTTGCTCCACACACATGGGCAAAGGCAACACACCGAAGTCAGTGATGGGATAGTGGTATGATTATTCCTCCACTCCACCTGTTAACCCTACCTGCTTGGAAGACCATTGGAAAAGGGGTCAGAACTCAGATTCATCCAACAGCTATGGCCGGTCCTACCACTAGGTAGAGTGAGTTGGCCACCTCAGGCAGCTGATTTTAGGCATCATTCTTATTGTTGTATTTTTACTTCCAAGGGAGAAGTGCTGCTGGGCTTTTCTGCCACAGGTGCCAAAAACCTGTCTGGCCTTGGCTAATCTTCACCTTGATGTGGAATGGGATGCCGTCGCCTGCTCAGACTCAGGCAGCAAAGTGCCTTGGGCTAGCCACGCAGCAACGTAATTTCTGTAATGAGCAACAGTGGAATTCCTTGCCGCATTACAGTATCATAGCTACTGTCATAACTGGTTTTTTAATTTTATTTATTTATTTTATTACATTATTATTGCAAGGAACCCAAGGTGGCTCAAATAATCCTCCTCCTCTCAATTTTATCCTCACCACAACCCTGTGAGGTAGGCTCAGTTGAGAGTCGGTGACTGGCCCATACTCACCCGGTGAGTTTGATGGCCAAGTGGGGACTAGAACCCAGGTCTCTCAAGTCCCAGTCCAATGCGTCTACCCAGCTTAGATTCTAGGCTAACCACTTGAATCCCCCTGGCTGAGATAGTTACCTTACAGATCTGCACATGAAGGTGTTGCCTCTATTTTTATGATCTAGTCAGACAAGAAGAGGACTTCCATGTTCAAATTCCTTTTCTCTCTAGAGGTATACTATCAAGGATGGCTATACCCCCCCCCCCCCGAGACATACTATCAGGGATGGGATATATTATACCCTTCCTCCCTAGAGGTATGCTATCAGGGATGGCTATCCAGGAACATATTGTTTGGGGACCATCGGGGATAAAGGGCTGCACTAGACAGACCTTTGTTCTGATCCGGTATGGCAGTTCTTATCTTTCACTCAAACTTGCACTTCCCAAATGACAAAAACATTAACTCTATAATGTAGAGTCATCCTGTCTGCCTAGAAAGTTGCTACACTTGTTTGGTCTCATAGAACACAGGGAGTTGGGTATGCAGGTGTACACAGACACACACACGTATAACGGCCACTTATGTATGTGTTCAGAAAATTTGTTGTTTATTCGCTCAGTCGCTTCTGACTCTTCATGACTTCATGGACCAGCCCACGCCAGAACTTCCTGTCGGCTGTTGCCACCCCTAGCTCCCCCAAGGTCGAGCCCGTCACCTCCAGAATATCATCTATCCATCTAGCCCTTGGTCGGCCCCTCTTCCTTTTGCCTTCCACTTTCCCTAGCATCAGCATCTTCTCCAGGGTACCCAGTCTTCTCATTATGTGGCCAAAGTACTTCAGTTTTGCCATTAATATCATTCCCTCAAGTGAGCAGTGCGGCTTTATTTCCTGGAGTATGGACTGGTTTGGTCTTCTTACAGTCCAAGGCACTCTCAGAATTTTCCTCCAACACCACAGTTCGAAAGCATCTATCTTCCTTCGCTCAGCCTTCCTTATGGTCCAGCTCTCGCAGCCATAGGTTACTACGGGGAATACCATTGCTTTCACTATGCGGACCTTTGTTGTCAGTGTGATGTCTCTGCTCTTCACTATTTTATCAAGATTTGTCATTGCTCTTCTCCTAAGAAGTAAACATCTTCTGATTTCCTGGCTGCAGTCAGCATCTGCAGTAATCTTTGCGCCTAGAAAGACAAAGTCTATCACTGCCTCCACGTTTTCTCCCTCTATTTGCCAGTTATCAATCAAGCTGGTTGCCATAATCTTGGTTTTTTTGAGGTTTAACTGCAACCCAGCTTTTGCACTTTCTTCTTTCACGATTGTCAGAAGGTTCCTCAGCTCCTCCTCGCTTTCAGCCATCAAAGTGATATCATCTGCATATCTGAGATAGTTAATGTTTCTTCCAGCGATTTCAACTCCAGCCTTGAATTCATCAAGCCCAGCACGTCGCATGATGTGTTCTGCGTACAGGTTGAATAGGTAGGGTGAGAGTATACAACCCTGCCGTACTCCTTTCCCAATCTTAAACCAGTCCGTTGTTCCGTGGCCTGTTCTTACTGTTGGTACTTGGTCATTATACAGATTCCTCAGGAGGCAGACAAGACGATTTGGTATCCCCATACCACCAAGAACTTGCCACAATTCGTTATGATCCACGCAGATTTGCACATTGCTTCCTTTGGTTCATTACAAAACTAATTAATGTAATTGCCTGTGTAATTAGTACCATGTGCACTTAAATTCATTTTAGTGGGATCCTCCATGTATCACTCAACTGCGTGCTGCATCTTTTTGCATGGTGTTCCCATTAGGGTTGGCAGAGAATTTCTCCCCGAAACTTCGGGGGGCCGAGCGCCAACGTGTTTGGCCCCCTGAACAAGTTTCGGGGAGAAATTCTCTGCCCCCCCCGCCCCCCCCGGGACGGGACTTACCTTTGGCGAATGTCCCTCCCGGCAGCGGGTCCGGCCAGCGGTTCGGCGGGTGTTCGTCCGGGGCAGGAGCGGCAGCCGGTCTTTCGACTGGCTGCCGCCGCCACCATTCCAATAAAAGAAAAAAAAAAACGCCCCCGTGATAGGCTACGTGACGATTAACGTAGCCTATCATGGCTAGATTTGCAAAGTCAGCCGTGATAGGCTACGTAAATCGTCACGTAGCCTATCACGGGTGACTTAAAAAAACAAAACAAAAGCGCGTACGGATAATGGCGGCCCCCATAGGGAGCCGCCATTCGCGTTCCTTATTTGGTCGCTGTAGTCTACGTAAAGATTTACGTAGACTACAGCGACCAAATAAGGAAAAAAAAAAGCGCGTACGCAAATGGCGGCCCCCATAGGGAACCGCCATTCGCGTTCCTTATTTGGTCGCTGTAGTCTACGTAAAGATTTACGTAGACTACAGCGACCAAATAAGGAACGCGAATGGCGGTTCCCTATGGGGGCCGCCATTTGCGTACGCGCTTTTTTTTTTTTTTAAGTCACCCGTGATAGGCTACGTGACGATTTACGTAGCCTATCACGGCTGACTTTGCAGATCTAGCCGTGATAGGCTACGTTAATTGTCACGTAGCCTATCACGGGGGCATTTTTTTTTTTAAAAAAAAACTTTTTAGTTCGCGGCTGGGCGAGGCGAGGCGTCTCCTCCCCGGCCTGAATTTTGGCCGGGCGAGGCGGGAAGCCTCCCCCCCGGCCTGAATTTCGGCCGGGCGAGGCGGGAAGCCTCCCCCCCTGGCCTGAACTTTGCGGGGGGAGCAGCGAAGCGCCTCCCCCCCACCGCGAAAAGCTTTGAGGACAGGTAAGTGACTTTCGTCCATCCCTAGTTCCCATACATGAGTGATCTTCACATCTTCAAATTCCAGAAAAAAGTAGGGATGGACGAAAGACCCTTACCTGATCCCGACGCTTGCTTCGTGGTGGTGGGGAGGTGCTCCGTCCCTCCCCCAGAAATTCTGGCTGGGGGGGAGGCGCCCCATCCCACCGGCCGCGAAAGCTCGTCATTTATGTAGACTACAGTGAAAATAAGGGCAACGCAAACGCAAACCGCCAGGGACATTCAAGCAAGGTAAGTCCCGTCCCGGCGGGGGGCAGACCGTTTCTCCACCAATTTTGGGGGTCCGAATGCGCTGGCATTCGGCCTCCCTGAGATTTGTGGAGAAATTCTCTGACATCCCTAGAAAAAAGTCACATGAAAATGGAACCAATTCTGAAATCCTGATTTCAGTAGCTTAGCTTTCCCCAACCTGGTGCCCTCCAGATGGTTTGGACTACAACTCCCAGGATTCCTGGCCATTGGCCATGCAGGCTGGGGCTGATGGCAGTTGTAACCCAGCAACATCTGGGGGGGGCACCAGGTTGGGGATGTCAGGGTGGACACTGCGCCCATAGAATCCCAGAGTAGTTCTAATTCTGAGAAGGAGCAGCTGCTCCTAGGAGAGGAGTGCACTCATCCTTCCCAGGGCCAACAGCTGACAGAGATTCCTCCCACCGGCATTTCTAGCATAGATAGCAGTCCCGGGAGTGAGAGAGCGCAGGAAGCAGACTTGCTGGATGCGCGACGCCGATGCAGGGAGCGGCGCCAAATGGAGGGCGCGGAAAGGAGGCGTAGTGCCCGGTTGGCACGCAAACAACGGTTGCGCCCAAAGGATCCAAGGGAAAAGGGGAGGGACTCTCCCTAGCCCTTAAGTTCAGGGTCTGCCAGTGATTCTCCTTCAAACGGGGACCAACTGTTCCAACCTAGGGCATAGGTACTCTGCTGCTCATATCGAGTTGCTAACAGTAGAGTTGTTAAGTTGTAAAAGAGGAATAAAGCTTTGAAAAGAATCCCTTTGTCTGTGTCTGGACTTGGCTACTGGATTAGACTGAGAGAGGCCTCCAAGGAGCCCTTGACAGCTTGGTCCCCGTTCGTCTTTCTCTCTCTCTCTCTTCTCCTATTGCCATATGGAGGGTGCCGGGGACCCGGCGGTGCAAGCTGTAGCGCAAGAGGACCAGCTGCTCCATGATCAGATGGCTCAACTGGCGGCTGCTGTGCAGAATCTACAAGCTGCGGTTCAACCCCCTCCACCTCCGATTCCCCCCCACCGCAAGTGCCCGGTGGCTTTGCCAGAGAAGTTTTCTGGTGAGAAAGGACTTTTTCAGATTTCCAGGACCCAATCGGAGCTGTACATGCTTCTTCGGCCTGAGGATTTCCAGACGGAACAGGCTTGTGTGGGTTTCATCATTAACCTACTGTCAGGCATGGCAGCTAGATGGGCTTCGGGGCTCCTGCTCGCTAATGACCCCCTGCTCGGGGACTATCAAGGTTTCATGACAGCGATGGCCCATTTTTTTGGTAACCCCCTGCACATACAGATGGCTTCTCGGGAGATTCGCCGCCTCAGGCAGGGCAAGGACTCAGTTTCCAGCTACGCGACAACTTTTCACTTGCTGATGCAGGATTTACAGTGGAATGATGCCGCGCTGGTGGCTCAGTTTTTGGACAATTTGAACAACGAGATCTTGGATGAGTTGGCGCGCATGCCCAGCCCGCCTACTTTGGAGGACCTCATCCAGACCTGCCTTCAGATAGATAGTCGGCTGGAGGGGCACTGGCAGACCTGGCGGGGCGCCAGGGGCCGGGATTTCCCTCTTCCCATTCTCCCACGTTTCCTGCCCCCTCCCCCACCCCCGCTCTGGCGCTGGGGGTGGAGGAGACCCCGATGCAGCTGGGAGCTACCTGAGCCCCACTGCCGCCAGAGGAGCTTGAGCACCAGCGAGCTGAGCGCCGATGTTTTCGATGTGGAAAGCTGGGGCATTTCGCCAAGACCTGCTGAGTTAAATCCACAGCTCTGCTGCCTCCCCCTCCTCTCCTTCCCCTCATCCCCAGGCCTGACTAGACTGCCCCCCAAGCTTGTTGGGGGCCTCCAGTGTGGGGGTCAGTTCCCCACCGGGTGGGTGCCTTCCCCACCCCCCCACCCTCCCATCTGCTGTTGCATCTTCACCTCCGCTCCTCCCAGTGGGGTGGGGTGGAGGCCCTAGCTTTAGTGGACTCGGGGGCTATGACCAGTTTCATGGATGAGACCTTCGCCCTCTTCCACAAGATTCCTACCCTGCCCTTTCCTGCCCTCTTGGCAGTGGAGACCATCAATGGGCATCCTCTCTCTTCAGGCGCGGTGACCCGTATTACAGTTCCGCTCGCTCTGCGCGCCCAGTCCCACGTTGAGCAGATTCAGTTTCACTTAGCCAAGGTTCCCCTATACCCAATCGTGCTGGGTGTTTCCTGGCTCTCTAAGCACAACTCTCAGATTTCTTGGGGGCTTTAGCAAGTGGAGTTTGCATCTCCCTACTGCCGGGAGCATTGCCTCCCGGAGGAGGTGCCAGTCCCAGCCCAGGCCTTAACCCTTTCCTCCCCCTCCTTGTCTGCTTCTGGCAGTCCTTCAGCTACCGTCATCCTCCCAGAGAAGTATGTGGCTTTTCGGGATGTGTTTGACAAGAAGGAGGCTGACTGGCTTCCCCCCCACTGCCATTTTGACTGTGTCATTAACCTCATTCTGGGGGCGACCATCCCCGCTGGCCGGCTGTATTCGATGTCGGAGCTGGAACTTGGAGCTCTGCGGGAGTTTTTGGACAAGAATCTCAAACGCGCCTTCATTCGCCCGTCTTCCTCCCCCGCCTGCGCTCCTACCTTCTTTGTGGCCAAACAATCTGGAGAACTCCGCCCGGTGCACGATTTTAGAAATTTAAATTCGGTCTCCATCCCTGACAAGTACCCCCTCCCCCTCAAACCTGAGATGCTGGAGTGCCTGGGGCCAGCCAAGATTTTCACAAAGTTGGACCTGCGTAGCGCATACAATCTCATTCGCATCCGGGAGGGGGATGAGTGGAAGTCCTCTTTCGGGACCCGGTACAGAGCGTATGAATACCTAGTGATGCTGTTTGGGCTCGCCTGTGCCCCCCCCCCCATTTTCGCGTTTTATGAATGCCATCTTCCGGGACTATTTGGACACTTTCCTCATTGTGTATCTCGATGATTTACTTATATTTTCTGAGGACCCCCACGCCCATCAGTGCCATGTCTCTGCCATCCTCCAGCGCCTCCGCAAGAACCATCTTTATGCCAAGCTGGAGAAATGTGCATTTGACCTAACATCTTTGGACTTTATTGGCTACATTATCTCACCAGATGGTATCAGGATGGATCCTGCAAAGGTCCAGGCTGTCCTCTCCTGGCAGGCTCCATCCACCAAGAAGGACTTGCAACGTTTTCTGGGCTTTGCTAATTTTTACAGAAAGTTCCTGCCCAGTTTTGCTCGGCTGACTTCTCCTCTCACGGACCTCCTTAAGGGCAAGAAATCTCCTTTTCATTGGACAGCATCGGCCCAACAGGCTTTCGAGGAACTTAAGAGGCTTTTCAGTTCTGAGCCGATCCTGTTACATCCCGACCCCAGGAAGCCTTTTGTAGTGCAAACTGATGCCTCTGACTTTTGCGGTGGGGGCGGTGCTCTTTCAGCCAGATCGGGAGGGTGGTGGGTTGCAGCCCTGCGCCTACCACTCCAGGAAGCTGAACATGTCTGAGAGAAATTATACCATTTGGGAGAAGGAACTGTTGGCCATCAAGTCCGCTTTGGAGACCTGGCGTCATCTCCTGGAGGGGGCACAGCACCCAGTCGAAGTTAGAACCGACCATCACAACCTCGAACATCTTCAGACAGCCCGTGCCTTAAACCAGAGGCAGATTAGGTGGTCGCTTTTTTTTTCTTGGTTCCACCTTAAGATTTGCCATGTGAAGGCCTCCGACAACCTACAAGCAGATGCTCTTTCTTGTAAGCCAGACCTCCAGCCAGGGAGTGAGGAAAATCCCCCCCCCTCTCTGATTCTTCCCTCCCAAGGCCTGGCGGCAGCTGCGGTACCTTGTTCTTGGGAGGAGCTCCTTCTCTCTGCACAGGCTCAGGATGCTTTTATTCGCACAAAAGTGGAGGAATTGGGGCTAGCCTCGGCCCCCCCCCTACCCCCTTCTCTTTGCGAGGTGGCCTGCTTTACCATTCCGGCCGGGTCTATGTGCCTTCTAGACCCCTCTGCGAGAAGGTCCTCCATCAGTGCCACGACTCCCCCACAGCTGGGCATTTTGGCGTTGCCAAGACCCTGCATGGAGTGACGAGGGATTTTTGGTGGCCTCGTGTGTGTAAGAACGTCAAGTCCTATGTTGCCTCCTGCCCAACCTGCCAGCGGGTGAAGGCCCCCTCAGGCAAGCCCACAGGCTTGCTTCACCCCCTGCCTACCCCCTCAGGACCTTGGAAACTGCTCTCCCTTGACTTCATCACTGACTTGCCTCACTCACACGGTAAGACCACCATTCTGGTGGTGGTGGATTTGTTTTCTAAGACGGCCCATTTCATCCCCTGCTCTGGGTTGCCCACAGCCAGGGAGACGGCAGAGCTGTTCTTGGTACATGTTTTCTGCCTCCACGGATGGCCCGAGGGTCTCATTTTGGATAGGGGCCCCCAATTCACTGCCCATTTCTGGAGGGAGCTACTTGCGTTGCTCCATGTGATGCTCCATCTTTCCTCTGCCCACCATCCACAGACGGACGGTCAGACCGAGTGCACCAATGCAACTCTGGAGCAGTATTTGCGCTGTTATGTCACTTACCAGCAAGATGACTGGTTTTCCTTGCTGCCTCTCACAGAATTTGCTTATAACAATGCCTGCCATGCTTCCACCTGCCAAACTCTATTTTTTGCCAATTTTGGTTACCACCCCAAGGCTTTCCCGTCCATCCTAGCTCCCTCTTCAGTGCCAGCGGCCCATGACTTTTTAGAGGAGTTGAGAGCATTACACCACCTCTTACAGGACTCCCTTGAGCAAACCAAGACAGCCTACAAGGCCTCTGTGGACCGGTGGTGCCAGCCGGGTCCGTCTCTGCAACTGGGGGACAGAGTTTGGTTGTCCACCCAATACCTCTCCTCTCACTCGCCCGCAAGGAAGCTTGCGCCTCGCCGCATGGGGCCTTTCCAGATTACTGCCCAGATTAACCCTGTTGCTTTTCGCCTGGCTCTCCCCCCCTCCATGAAGATCCATCCTGTTATTCATCGGTCCTTGCTGTCCCCCCTGGTTTCTGGCAACCCTCATAGCTCGGCCGGCTCCCCCCCACCGCCAGTGCTGGTGGAGGGGGAGGAGGAGTTTGAGATCATGGAGATTCTGGACTCCCGCCTTTCTTGCGGCCGCCTGCAATATCTGGTGGACTGGAAGGGGTACGGGCCAGATGAGCGATCCTGGGAGCCCGCGGAAAATGTGCACACTCCGTTGCTGCTGAGGCGCTTCCACCAGCTGTACCCCCACAAACCTGGGGCCCCAGGGGAGGAGCATGAGGCAGGGCATCATGGGAGCAGGGATGATGTCAGGGTGGACACTGAGCCCATAGAATCCCAGAGTAGTTCTGATTCTGAGAAGGAGCAGCTGCTCCTGGGAGAGGAGCGTGCTCATCCTTCCCAGGGCCAACAGCTGACAGATATTACTCCCACCGGCATTTCTAGCATAGACAGCAGTCCCGGGAGTGAGAGAGCATGGGAAGCAGACTTGCTGGATGCGTGACGCCGACACAGGGAGCGGCGCCAAATGGAGGGCGCGGAAAGGAGACGTAGTGCCCGGTTGGCACGCAAACAACGGTTGCACCCAGAGGATCCAAGGGAAAAGGGGAGGGACTCTCCCTAGCCCTTAAGTTCAGGGTCTGCCAGTGATTCTCCTTCAAACAGGGACCAACTGTTCCAACCTAGGGCATAGGTACTCTGCTGCTCATATCGAGTTGCTAACAGTAGAGTTGTTAAGTTGTAAAAGAGGAATAAAGCTTTGAAAAGAATCCCTTTGTCTGTGTCTGGACTTGGCTACTGGATTAGACTGAGAGAGGCCTCCAAGGAGCCCTTGACAGGGGAAGGCTACAGAAAACTATCAGCAAAGATACATCACTATGCCACCAAAACCAAGAAAGAGCGATGCCACAAAGTGTCCACTGGCCCATGAAAACATATGCCATAATAAATGTGTAAATCTTTGAGGCAACCTTCTCCAAACTGGTGGCCTCCATATGTATTGGACTACAACTCCCATTATCTCCCCCCCAGCCTCTTTAAGGTGTCATCAGACTCTTTGTTGTTATGGCTGCAACAGTCAAACATGACTATGTCTCGGAGATATTTTCCATATGCTACTAGTTCACATAGGACATTTCCCCCTGTATTCAGATGCAGGAAAAACTCCTTAATCTACAGAAATGCGACACTTGAATTTGTCCTGAAAAGTGAAGCTTTCATGGGAATGGAGCCAGTTTATGGCTGAGATTCATATTCCTTCTTCATACAAAAAACAGCTGGTAACTGTGCCTCAGAGAAAGTAGGCTAAAAACAGCTGTCCTGATCTGATTTGAGATCTATAGCTAGAGAAATGTAGTTTGCTTTGCATTTAGCATAGGAAATAGTGAAGGCCTAGAAGCGGCTACTAAGTTCACACTTTACATTATACAGACAGCTCAGGACCAGGCTATCTGAGAGACCGCCTTCTTGTGTATAGGCAGCCCTAGTCTCTATGATCTGAGGGGTGGGCTTGCTGACCATACTGTGGCCTGCTGAGGTTCGTTTGGCCTTAGTGCAGAGGAGGGCCTTCTTAGTTGTGGCACCCACCATGTGGAATGATCTCCCCTATGAGATCAGGCAGGCTCCTACTGTGGAGTGTTTCTGCTGACAGCTTAAGACACATTTCTTTGCCCAGGCATTTCCCTGACCGCTAACACTGCCAGCTACCCCTGGTTTTTTTTTAATGCGAAGTTATTGTTTTTATCATTGTTTTATTGTTTTTATCGTTGGTTTTATTGCATTTTATCATGATTTTATTTTGTAAACCACTTTGGGATGTATTTATTTTAAGATGAAAAGCAGTATAGAAATTTACTGAAATAAATATAATATCTACAAGCTTTGCCCCCAAGTGGGCAAAGATTTGGGTTTGCATAATTAATCAACATGAACCAAGATGGTGCATGGGTCCAAAATCCAATGCATAAGATGGACCTGGCAGTTTGAGCATGTGGACTGAGAGATCCTTACAGAAGATGCTATGTGGCAAAGTAATAATTGCTGCCCAGCATTCCTAATTCCATTCCTATTTACTGTGCCACTGCGCAAACCACTTTCAGCAGCCTTGTACTGGTACATTTGGGTTAACTGCAAGCTTCATACATAGTAAGCTAGACAAAACATTACTTTACCCTGTGACACATTTGTTTGTTTGTTTGTTTGTTTATTTAAATATTTATATACCGCTTCATATTTATAACAGATTTTGGAGCGGTGAACACAAAAGATAAAACGGTAAGAGCATAAAAAGTTTAAAACACCACATTAAATTTACATTTGTTTAAAAACACAATGCCAATAAAAACCGTGACTGGTGATTTAAGGAATGCCTCCTGGAAGAGTGCTGTTTTCAGGAGGTATTGGAAACAATGCAGTGTTGGTGCCTGCCTGACCTCCAGGGGCAGGGAGTTCCAAAGAAAGGGGGCTGCCACACTGAACGCTCTTCTGGTGAAGTCCAGTTGGGCCAGAGGTCCATGTGGAACCACCAGAAGCAAGCCCTCTGATGACCTCAGTGACCAGGCAGGTTGGTAAGGGAGAAGGCGCTCTCTCAGGTATCCTGGTCCTGAGTTGTTTAGGGCTTTGTACATGAGTACTAAAACCTTAAACTTGGCCCGGTAGCTAATAGGCAGCCAGTGCAGTTCCCTCAGCAAAGGCGTTACATGCTGGAAAGGGGCAGCTCCAGACAACAGCCAAGCTGCTACATTCTGCACTAGTTCCAGCTTCCAGAGCAGCCTTAAGGGCAGCCCCACATCGAATGCATTGCAGTAATCCAGTCTTGAGTTACTAGTGCCTGTACCACTGTAGCCAAGCTATCCCTGTCCAGGAGAGGCCGTAGCTGGTGAACCAGCCGAAGCTGGTAAAAGGCACTCCGAGCTGCCATGGCCACTTGGGCCTCCAGCAACAGTGATGGATCTAGGAGTACTCACCCACAGGGCTTCCGTCTTGCCAGGATTCAGTTTCAGTTTATCAGCCCTCATCCAGCCTATTACTGAGTTCAGGCACTGGTCCAGGACTTGCACAGCCTTGCCTGATTCAGATGTCACAGGGAGATAGAGCTGTGTGTCATCAGCATACTGATGGCACTTGGCTCCAAATCCCCCAATGACCACTCCCAGCGGCTTCATATAGATGTTAAATAACACTGCGGACAAGATGGTACCCTGAGGAACCCCATAGCTCAATTGCCAAGGGGCCAAGGAGTGGTCACACAATGTTAATCTCTGAAATTGGCCCCACAGTTTGGACTGAAACCACTGTAACACAGTGCCTCTGATACGGACCCATCCCATTTGGACCCATCCCACGGAGCGATTCAGGAGGAGACCGTAGTCAATGGTATCAAAAGCGAATGAGAAACTGAGCAAAATTGACAGGGTTGCACTCCTCCTGTCCCTCTCTCGATAAAGGTCATCCACCAGGGCGGCCAAGGCTGATTTAGTCCTGTAACCAGGACGAAACCTAGGTTGGAATGGGTCCAGATAATCAGTATCCTTCAAGAGTGCCTGCAGTTATTTCGCCACTACCCTCTCCAGAACCTTGCCTAAGAAAAGGGTATTTGCAACTGGGCGGTAGTTGTCTAATACCATTGGGTCCAGAGTGGGCTTCTTCAGGAGTAGTCACACTAATGCCTCCTTAAGGATGGCAGGGACCACCCCTTCCCAAAGGGAAGCATTCACCGCACCTTGGACCCACCCAGTCATACCCCCTCGGCTAGTTCTTATTAGCCAGGAGGGGCAAGGATTGAGAAGGCATGTGGTTGGTTGCATTGCTGCAAGCACCTTGGCCATGTCATCAGGCCACAACAACTGAAACTGATCCCACAAAATCAGGCAGACCACGGCATCAGACACCTCGACTGGAACTGCTCTAACAGCAGCAGCAGGTTTGCTGCAGAGACAAGCCATTTTGTCCTCAAAGTGTGATACAAAAAGGTCACAGCGAGTCAATCAAGAATTGGTTATTCTTGAACCAATCAATAATTGTGATTGGTTCTTCCTGCCCTGTCCTGAGTGGTGCAGTTAGGTAATTTTAGACTTTGGACTTAATGACATGACTCCTCTTTTGTTGTTGTTCAGTCGTGTCCGACTCTTCATGGCCCCATGGACCATGGCACGCCAGGCCTTCCTGTCCTCCACTCTCTCCCGGAGCATGCTCAAGTTCATATTCATTCAATCCTTCAATCCTACCCAGCATCAGGGTCTTTTCCAGTGACTTTTCTCTTCGCATTAGGTGGCCAAAATATTTGAGCTTCAGCTTCAGTATCTGTCCTTCCAATGAGTACTCAGGGTTGATTTCCTTTAGGATTGACTGATTTGACCTCCTTACAGTCCAGGGGACTCGTAAGGGTCTTCTCCAGCACCACAGTTCGAAAGCATCGATTCTTCGGTGCTCAGCCTTCCTTATAGTCCAGCTCTCACAGCCATACGTTACTACTGGGAAGACCATAGCTTTGATTATGCATACCTTTGTCGGCAAGGTGATGTCTCTGCTTCTTACTATGCTGTCTAGGTTTGCCATAGCTTTCCTCCCAAGGAGCAAGCGTCTTTTAATTTCATGGCTACAGTCACCTTCTGTGGTGATCTTGGAGCCCAAGAAAATAAAATCTGTCACTGCTTCCATTTCTTCCCCTTCTATATGCCAGGAAGTGATGGGGCCAGATGCCATGATCTTCTTTTTTGTAATGTTGAGTTTCAGACCAGCTTTTGCACTCTCCACTTTCACCCTCAACAAGAGGCTCTTTAGATCCTCTTTGCTTTCTGCCATTAGGGTGGTATCATCTGCGTATCTGAGGTTGTTGATAATTCTCCCGGCAATCTTAATTCCGACCTGTGATTCATCCAACCCGGCGTTTCTCATGATGTTAAGACACTGAACTGCAGACCGGAAGGTCGGCAGGACAGCAGTTTGAGACCTGAGTGCCGTGTGATGGAGTGAGCTCCCGTCTTCAGTCCCAGCTCCTGCCAACCCAGCAGTTCGAAAGCAAGAAATTGCAAGTAGATAAATAGGTACCGCTTCGGCGGGAAAGGTAACAGCGTTCCATGCACCTCGGTGTTCAGTCATGCCGGCCACATGACCACGGAAGCGTCTTCGGACAGCGCTGGCTCTTCGGCTTAGAAATGGAGATGAGCACCACACCCTAGAGTCAGACACTACTGGTTGGGGACACCTTTACCTTTACCTTTTTTACTCTGCATATAAGCTAAATAAGCAAGGCGACAATATGCAGCCTTGTCGTACTCCTTTCCCAATTTGGAACCAATCGGTTGTTCCATGTCTGGTTCTTACTGTTGCTTCTTGACCCTCATACAGGTTTCTCAGGAGACAGGTAAGGTGGTCTGGTACTTCCATCTCTTTAGGAATTTGCCACAGTTTGTTGTGATCCACACAATCAAAGGCTTTAGCATAGTCAATGAAGCAGAAATAGACGTTTTTCTGGAATTCTCTTGCTTTCTCCATGATCCAGTGAATGTTAGCGATTTGGTCTCTAGTTCCTCTGCCTCTTCGAAACCCAGCTTGTACTTCTGGTAGTTCTCGGTTCACATACTGCTGAAGCCTAGCTTGTAGGACTTTGAGCATCACCTTGCTGGCATGTGAAATGAGCGCAATTGTGCGGTAGTTTGAACACTCTTTGGCATTGCCCTTCTTTGGAATTGGAATGTAAACTGACCTTTTCCAGTCTTGTGGCCACTGTTGAGTGTTCCAAATTTGTTGGCATGTTGAGTGCAGCACTTTAACAGCATCATCTTTTCGGATCTTAAATAGCTCAGCTAAAATACTGTCATCTCCGCTAGCTTTGTTGTTAGTAATGCTTCTTAAGGCCCACTTGACTTCACTCTCGAGGATGTCGTGTCGACTCTTCGTGACCCCATGGACCATAGCACACCAGGCCTTCCTGTCCTCCGCTCTCTCCCAGAGTGTGCTCAAGTTCATATTCATTGCATCGGTGATGCTATCTAGCCATCTCATCCTCTGCCATCCCCTTCTCCTTTTGCCTTCGATCTTTCTCAGCATCAGGGTCTTTTCCAGTGACTTTTCTCTTCGCATTAGGTGGCCAAAATATTTGATCTTCAGCTTCAGTATCTGTCCTTCCAATGAGCAGTCAGGGTTGATTTCCTTTAGGATGGACTGATTTGACCTCCTTGCAGTCCAGGGGACTCGTAAGAGTCTTCTCCAGCACCACAGTTCGAAAGCATCAATTCTTCACTGCTCAGCCTTCCTTATAGTCCAGCTCTCACAGCCATACATTACTACTGGGAAAACCATAGCTTTGATTAGACGGACCTTTGTCGGCAAGGTGATGTCTCTGCTTCTTACTATGCTGTCTAGGTTGGCCATAGCTTTCCTCCCAAGGAGCAAGCGTCTTTTAATTTCATGGCTACAGTCACCGTCTGCGGTGATCTTGGAGCCCAAGAAAGTAAAATCTGTCACTGCTTCCATTTCTTCCCCTTCTATATGCCAGGAAGTGATGGGGCCAGATGCCATGATCTTAGTTTTTTTAATGTTGAGTTTCAAACCAGCTTTTGCACTCTCCACTTTCACCCTCAACAAGAGGCTCTTTAGATCCTCTTCACTTTCTGCCATTAGGGTAGTATCGTCTGCGTACTTGAGGTTGTTGATACAGCCTTGTTGCACTGCTTTCCCAATTTTGAACCAATCAGTTGTTCCATGTCCTGTTCTTACTGTTGCTTCTTGACCCTCATACAGGTTTCTCAGGAGACAGGTAAGGTGGTCTGGTACTCCCATCTCTTTAAGGATTTGCCACAGTTTGTTGTGATCCACACAATCAAAGGCTTTAGCATAGTCAATGAAGCAGAAATAGACGTTTTTCTGGAACTCTTGCTTTCTCCATGATCCAGCGAATGTTGGCGATTTGATCTCTAGTTCCTCTGCCTCTTCGAAACCCAACTTGTACTTCTGGTAGTTCTCGGTTCACATACTGCTGAAGCCTAGCTTGTAGGATTTTGAGCATAATCTTGCTGGCATGTGAAATGAGCGCAATTGTGCAGTAGTTTGAACACTCTTTGGCGTTGCCCTTCTTTGGAATTGGAATGTAAACTGACATTTTCCAGTCTTGTGGCCACTGTTGAGTGTTCCAAATTTGTTGGCATGTTGAGTGCAGCACTTTAACAGCATCATCTTTTCGGATCTTAAATAGCTCAGCTGGAAGACTGTCATCTCCGCTAGCTTTGTTGTTAGTAATGCTTCCTAAGGCCCACTTGACTTCACTCTCTAGGATGTCCGGCTCAAGTTCAGTGACCACACTATCATGGCTATCAGGGACATCAAGATCTTTCCTGTATAGTTTGTCTGTGTATTCTTTCCACCTCTTCTTAATCTCATCTGCTTGTGTTAGGTCCCTGCCTTCTTTGTCCTTTATCATGCCCATCTTTGCACAAAACATTCCCTTGAGATCTCCGATTTTCTTGAAAAGATCTCTAGTCTTTCCCATTCTATTGTTTTCCTTGATTTCTTTGCATTGTTCAGTTAAGAAGGCCTTGCTATTCTCTGGAACTCTGCATTCAGTTGGATATATCTTCCCCTTTCTCCTTTCCTTTTTGCTTCCCTTCTTTCCTACTTGTAAAGCCTCATCAGACAGCCACTTTGCTTTCTTGTATTTCTTTTTCTTTGGGATGGATTGAGTTGCTGCCTCATGAACAATGTTACGGACCTCCGTCCATAGTTCCTCAGGCACTCTGTCTATCAGGTCTAATCCCTGAAATCTATTCCTCACCTCCACTGTATATTCATAAGGGATATGACTGAGGTCATACCTGAATGGTTTAGTGGTTTTCCCTCGTTCTTCCATTTAAGCCGAAATTTTGCAACAAGAAGCTCATGATCTGAGCCACAGTCAGCTCCAGGTCTTGTTTTTACTGACTGTATAGAGCTTCTCCATCTTTGGCTGCAAAGGACATAATCAATCTGATTTTGATATTGACCATCTGGTGATGTCCATGTGTAGAGTCGCCTCTTGTGCTGTTGGAAAAGAGTGTTTGCCATGATCAGCGTGTTCACCTTGGCAAAACTCTATTAGCCTTTGTCCTGCTTCATTTTGTACACCAAGGCCATGCTTGCCTGTTATCCTGGTGATTTCTTGACTTCCTACTGTAGCATTCCAATCCCTTCTGATGAAAAGGACATCTTTTTTTGGTGTTAGTTCTAGAAGGTGTTGTAGGTCTTCATAGAACCAATCAACCTCAGCTTCTTCGGCCTCAGTGGTTGGGGCATAGACTTGAATTACTGTGATGTTGAATGTGTTGCCTTGGATTCATACTGGGATCATTCTATCGTTTTTGAGATTGTACCCCAGTACTGCTTTTCCCACCCTTTTATTGACTATGAGTGCTACTCCATTTTTTCTAAGGGATTCTTGCCCACAGTAGTAGATAAGATGGTCACCTGAATTAAATTAGTCTATGCCTGTCCATTTTAGTTCGCTGATATCCAAGATGTTGATGTTCAGTCTTGCCATCTCATGTTTGACCACCTCCAGCTTACTTTGATTCATTGATCTGACATTCCAGGTTCCTAAACAATATTGTTCTTTACAGCATCCGACTTTCTTTTCACCACCAGACACATCCACAGCTGAGTGTCCTTTTGGCTTTGGCCCAGCCACTTCACCCTTTCTGGCACTACTTGGAAATTCCCTCTGCTCTTCCCCAGTAGCATATTGGACACCTTCCAACCTGAGGGGCTCATTTCCGGCGTCATATCTTTTAGCCTTGTGATATGTTCCATGGGGTTTTCTTGGCAAGAATCCTGGAGTGGGTTGCCATTTCCTTCTCCAGTGGACCACATTTTGTCAGAACTCTCCACCGTGACCTGTCCATCTTGGGTGGCCCTGCATGGCATAGCTTATGGCTTCACTGAGTTACGCAAGTGCCACAAGGCAGTGATCCATGCAGGAGCAGTGATCCATAGTTATAAATATTCAATCATGTCAACATGTGGCAAACCAGGCACCCTGCTGCATTGGGGGTCTTACTGGTTCTTCTGCTGAGTGAGGCACTGGACGTCTCCCTGATGGAACTATTGCCAGTCCTGGCTACATATACTCCTTGGAGCCAAGCTACACGTTGCACTAATTGTGTAGCGTGAAGATGGGGGTTACCTGTTTCTTTACTCTAGTGTAAGCACACATGGCTCCAATTCAAATTGGAAATCCACACCCTGGATTAAACCTTCCCCCATCATTTCCCTCTGAAATTGCCTCCCCCAAGAAGAAGGTGTTAAAAAAGTGCCCCTCTAAGCCTGTATTGATGCCAATGGAGTCCCCCCCTTTTTTATCCCCCCTATGTAGGGGGGCAGGAGATTTGGGGGGGGAGAATAGTGGTGCTGGGAAAGGATCAAACCTCTCCTCCCACTTCATGGTGGTCCAGATCCAAATTAGGGCCACGTGCACTCATACCAGAGAACCTTCAGCTACATGCAGTGTAATTAGGGAACCATGTAGTTTGGCTCTTGGTCACCCCAGCCTCTTGCCTGAGCAACTAGGGATGCCGATATGCAGCCTGGGGAATGTTCCTGTTTTTAAAGTCCCCAATGAAGTGGATCTACGCAAGACAACCACAGGCTTTTATCCTTTTCCTCCCTGATACAGTCATCAGCCCCCCACCCCACCCCCAGCCATAATCTGCAGGACTCTAGGTATGACACACAAGGGATAGAGAACGGGATGAGCAACAGGACCAGGGAAGCAGCACATTGGAGGAGTTGCTGATGCTTTGTCTTCCACCATGCTGTGGGATTTAAATGTCCAGGTTACAACATGAAAACCCTATGAGCAAGAATCAATCACCCAACCAGCTTTTGGGCAGTATCAAACAGTATCATTCTGCAAACTCAAATAGCACTAGTGGAGCTCCAAGGAATCTTTCCGTTGCACAATTGGTTGCCCAATATGCTTGCACAACTGGTTGTGCAACCAGTTGCACAATGGGTTGCACAAGAGTCATGCACAACTGGTTGCACAAACATAATGCACACTGCTTGTGCAACCACGCTTGCCCAAATGTAACTTTAGTTAGAATCTAATCTTGCACATCATTCAGAACCTAGTGTCCGCTAGCACAACATAATTTGTGCTAACGGAATAACACAGTCGGATACTGCCACTTGTGTTCATATGGCTGGCTACTGAACCCTTCCCTTGCTACCATGCTCATTTCTTGCTTGATTTACCCCATGTTGGTCCTGCCCCTGCTTGCTTTCCACACTGCTTCTTTCTTCTTTCTCTGTACCTGCCCAAGGGTTCTCTGTCTGCATTTGGGATCATTTCAACTTTGGCCTAGTTCTGACCATAGCATCAGATGTCCATCCCTGCACATCTGCCTGATTCAAGTAAATGGATTGGCTTTCCAGTTGTGACTTGCCTTTGGTAGGCAGGCTCAACGTACAATGGCTTTAGGAACTTATCCTGCCACCACTTATCATGCCAGTGTTTATATTCTGTACCTATGGGGTTGGATCTAAATTTATGCTGGGGTTGGATCTAGATTCTTTGGAATCTTGAAGTGATGGTACATGTTGGTAGCCTGCAGAGAGAGAAGTAATGGGTGTTTTATTCTGGTTTTATTCTGGTTGCATTGTTATACTGTGGTTTTAATGTTTTATATATTTTATATTGTTTTATTGTGCGCTCTTTGGTTTTAATTTTTGTGAACTGCCCAGAGAGCTTCGGCTATTGGGTGGTATAGAAATGAAATAAATAAATAAATAAATAAAGCTGCAGCCCATACATCAACTCCAGAACTGATGTCAGAAATTATCCATGCTAAATTGGAAGGAAGGCAACATGGAAAACAGGGCCGAGCCAATCCACAAAACAATAACAGAATGGAACAGGGGATATCCACTATCCCTAACTGTTGGGACTACCATGGTGTAGTGGTGAGAGTGTTGGATTAGGCCTGGGGAGACCTGGGCTCAAATCCCTGCTCAGCAACAAAACTCACTGGGTGACCTTGGGCAGGTCACTTCCTCTCAGGGTTGTTATAAGCATAAAATGAGGAGAGAAAGGATTATGGACACTTCCCTGAGATCATTGGAAGAAGGGCAGTATATGCACGTAATCATGTAATGTTGTGGTATAGTGACTACGGGGAGAAAGAAAAGTTCAGAGGTTATGGGAAAAAAATAACAAATGTATTCTACAAGGCAACTTGGAATGCCATTGTTCCAGCACTGTCTTATTTAGTCATCTTAATGGATGCTGGCATTGTGAACACTGGAGACCAGACCTTGCCACTGCTATTATCTTAACATCTGGACACTTGATTTGCCCTGCGGTCTAGATTTTCAAAGGGCTGCATCCAAATTGGCTTCAGGCCCTGATCTGTTTTGTGACTTTCAGTTGCCATTGTTCAGGTTGGTTGGGATCTGTAGCTGAAATAAAATAGAATCAAATATCTGCTGCAGCTAATCACATTCAGTTCAATTGTATGATGGCAGCTTAGAAGAGGAATGTGTGCCCGAAGCAATAAGATATTGAAACAGATGAGCAAACCTATTGTAGGCAAACCATATACGGCCTGCAAAATAGTAGCCTGCAATGTTTACCCATTTTCCTGTCTTTGATCTCAGCCATTGTGTTTCCTGATTTGCCTGCTTGCGGAGGCAGGCAGTGTGACTGAAGTGAATAAATAAAGGTATTGCAAATGCCACTATAAAATTGGGGTGCTGCAAAATACAGGTTTGGCTACAAAACAGCAATTGCTTTTTGATTGAAATGTTGTTGTTTCTGGGAAATGGATCATCATGAGTTTCAAAGTGCCAAAAAGACCATTTTGGTCCAAACCTTTGCCCAAAGTCAAGACCCATCAGCTGCTTGCAGTTCAGCATGTGATCAGACCATGACATGTCACAAACAGAGTACAGGTTCCTAAACAGCAAATGGCTCCTGTTGATTTAAGCAAGGAAGTGAGTAATCTACACAACAGAAGAAAACAATGTTACAAAGTCATAATCGAAGGTCTCTCTAGCCAATTTGAGTTTGGAGCAAAAAGGTTTCTCCAACCCAAATCCTATCTTCCAAAAGGAACAGGTGGTGGTGGTTGAGAAACACACCTTTACTCAGTATCCTACTCCCATCTTAGCAGCATTCTTGATATTCAAGAGGTAGGGAGAGAGGGAAGAAACTCTGTCTTGAACTCGGTTTCCATAACTGTCCTGTGATATGTGGCACTCTTGCATCTTATCACACTGTACTTCACAATATCATCAAGTGGGGAAGGGTCATGGCTCAATGGTGGAGCGCATGCACAAGGTGCCAGGTTTGATCCCCAGCATCTCCAGGTAAGGCAGGAAAAAGTCCAGCCTGAAACCCGGGAAACCCACTGCCTGTCAGTGTCAACAGTACTGAGTTAGATGGACCAATGGTCTGACACAGTATCAGGCAGCTTCCTGTGTTCCTATCAACTCTGCAAACTTTGACATTCATTCATTCATTCATTCATAACATTTATGTCCCTTCCTTCAATAGAAATACTCTTGGATAGCATTGGTCAAGAAAGTGAATTAAAAGAATAAAAATACAAATCACAAGATTAAAACAGCAGAAGCCGCTTAAAACACAAAAGCAAGGGCAGGGTAAAATCGATTCCCTTATTTAAAATGGCCTGGGAAAATGGCACCCAAAGACATAAGCGTAGGTGCCACGTGAGCCTGCCTAAGCATAGTGTTCTACAGATGGGGTGCCACAGCTGAAAAGGCCCTCTCCACAGTTGCCACCTGCCTAAGTTCAGGTCTCAGGGGCATCTGGAGAAGGCGTGGGCAGACATCAGGCATGCAGGATCTACTTTGTTTCTTTACTAGACTCCCAGGTCCACCAACCAGAGCCCAGGTACACACATTGCATTTTACACGTTTTTTAAAAAAAGAAATGGAAATCCACGAACTTCCTCGACTCAATGCAGGTCTAGTCAGGCCAGCTCACAGGAAAGTGAGCCGAAGTCCAGGGCTGATTAAAGCTCAGTGAGCGTCACCCCCAGATGGATTCCTCTGACATCCCTAAGTTGAATTCACAAACCACAGTTATGGCTCATCTTCTGCCTCAAGAGGCTGCTGCACCATGGAACTGGGAGTGAACCTCATGTCTTATGGAGCGGGGGGCTGAGCAAGTGGAAAACAAAAGCAGACAAGCATTTCTAAACTACTGTTTTCCTGTGTTATGTTTTGAAGCTTAAATCACGGTGTGGGCTTCTGTGAGGAGCCATTGGGGGTTACTGTACAACCCCCGCCCCCCAGGTACTCCTGGTTGCCCAGCAACAGTAGCTAGCCTCAGTTAGGACTGGTTAAACCAAAGAAAAAGGAATCAGCTAGGGCCGGACGGACCCATCCGGTCTGGTTTTGGGGGGTGCCCACTGAAGTGCCACCCCCACTTGAGCCTCATGAGCTTCCCGAGCAACCCACACTCACCCTGGATCCCGTCTGCAAGTGCCCGCCATTCCCCTGAGCTTGTTTTTATGAAAAAAGGAGGTCTTTAAAAATGCACATATTTAAATATGCACAAATTCAGGCTTGGAAAGACTGATCTACGCAATATTAAAGGCATAAATTATTATTATTATTTGGGCCATTTATGCTTCTAATATTGCATAGATCAGCCTTTCCCAGCCCGAATTTTTAAAGACCTCTTTTTTGTTTGTTTGTAAAAACAAGCTAGGGAAAATGGCAGGTGTTTGCAGACAGGTCCAGGTGAGTGCAGGGAACATCTGGAAGGGCATGAGCAAGGGCGAGCGAGGCCAGAGACTCAGTGAGCACGGTCTGGGGGGCACAAGCTGGAGCCTGATGGACTCCCGGACCCAGTCGAGCGCCTGTGCCATCCCTAGAATCAGCACAGGGGCTCTTTAAATGGCTCAAGGACTCTGAGGGAGGAGGAGGTGGGGCAGAAGCACAGGATAAAAGCCTGAAGGGGAGATGCCCAGGAAGAGGAGAAGAAAGAAAGATAAAGCTGGAGTAAAGTGTTGGAAAGAGCAATGAAAGTACAGCAAAGAACAAGGTAAAAAGTGGGTAGTAGGGAGGGGAAAAGAGCAGCTGGCTCCTTGGAAGGCCAAAGAACTGAAGCAGAGGAGTAGCTCCTAGGAAACAAAGGAGAGACCTTCCGGTGCTGTCAGGAGCACACAAGAGCAAGTAGACAAGAAAATACTTATTCAGTTCTGTAGCAAGCACGGTATCAGAGTCCTGACTCTATAGCTACTTATCTATGGCTAACACTGTGTATTGGGAACCTACCGGAAGATGAATTGTACTTCGAAGAGTCAGGTGTGACCTGTCACAGCTTCCCTTTATGCCTTTACTCCTGAGGAAAAAGCTTGAACACAGCAGCTCCTACACACTGCCAAGCTATAGGGCTGCTTGCTATGAGCAACTGTGGGAATATCTATTTAAGCAGAGACTGTTAGGACCAGGTGGTGATGCTGCGTTTCCCACAAGCGTAGGCAATCAGCACAGGTGGGATGGACTAAGCATACGGGACAGACTGCTGTGCAAGGCCCTGCTAATGGACTATAAAAGACAGCTGGAGAAACAGGAAGGAAGGTTGCCAGTGGATGCTTGGTGTGAGAGCCCACTATCAAAAGCTGCCAGTTTTACTGCTGCGTCTCTCCTTCTTGCCTCTGGGATTCCAGACCACTGAAGCTGGAGAGGTGCTGTGACTACAACCTGGAAAGAGACCCAGTCCACCAAGGGAAAGAAGGTGTTGTGCCTTTGCCTGGGGGACACACCATAAGTTGGGACCAGTTGAATGAATTGCTGGTGTTCATATATGCCATGGATAAAACCCAGTGGGTCTATTTTGTAATATTTGTTGGCCAATAAAGCCTTGGGACAGCTGCCTGCCTTGATCTGCCTTATATTAGGTAAAATCAAGAACCAAATCACTTTGGCAATACATGGTTATGTATGCATTCTCGCTGATCTTGCAACTATTTACCTTTATTGCTCTGTGGACATTCATGCTAATCCTGCAGCTACTTCCCCACACTGCAGACCTTTATCCTGATCCTGTCAGTACTTAATTGATAGGATCAGGTACACCATAGGCATAGTACACCATAGGCATGCAGTTTGATCCTACAGATACTCACCTGGCTCTGTGGACATTTACCCTGATCCCGTAGATACTTACCTAAATTACCTAGTGAGCATCCAGGAAAGCTGGTTTGTCTTTATGCTTAAATCAGAGCCTGAGGTTTAAAACAAACCATGCTCAGTTTCAGAAACAAGCCAGCTACAAACCCTGGAATGTTTTGCTGGTTGGTTTAACCAGCCGAAGCTACAATCTCAAAATTTGACAGAAGCCCTCCCAGCTGAGCAAGAGTAAAGGGAGAGGGACACAGGGTCATTCCAGCATGTTGATGTAGTGCTGGGGTCTCTAACTTGGTGCAGATACCTCCTTTGGTGCCTGTCCCTCCTGATTTTTTAAAATGTTACTTTTTAATTGGCTATCTTACTTGCCTATCTGAAGTAACAATCCTATGCATGCTTAGACAGAGAAAAGGCCTACAACTCCCAGCATTCCCCAGCCAAGATTCTGTCTAACGAAGAAAGGTTCCAGAAGGCCTGGGACACAGTTTAAATGATAAAATTGGCTTATTTAAGAAGGTATAAAGAACTAGGTTCTGTAAACAAATTTATTCAGAATTGGTCACTCCTTGTAACGTTCTGGAATTCTAAGCTCATGGATGGTTCGAGTCCTTATGTTATGTTTGAAATGTTGTAAGTCTCTTTTTCTTATAACTTGTGACTTGTGAAAATTTAAAATAAATAAAACAAAAATTAAAGTTTTAAGTGGGAGAATCACCAGTTTGTCTTATGTGAAATGGGTAGTTTGTTGTGCTTTGTGGGGACAAATATGTGACTTGGCAGTTGGGTACAACCTGCCTCTACCTTACACTTTCTTGGCCAAATTGCTTGTCTCTGAGCCTCATCAATTTACCTTCTGTGAAACTGGTGTTGGAGCAGAAAACTGTGGGTTCAAAGGAGTGGTTTTGGGTCTGGGAGCTCAGACCCCCTCTCTGCCTTGTACTTAGATGCTGGAGCAAGTAACTTTTCTTTTTGTCTCATCACTTTGTCTTCTGGGAAATGGGTATTTTGTGACCGGGCATGCCCCCCCATTGTAGCTATTTTGTACAAGATCCTCCCATGGCTGCCATTTTTGTGAGATCACCCACCATACTTCCTCAAAATTCTGTATGGTGCCCACCTTTGATGTTTGTGGCATCAAACCAGAGCTTAGCATTAAATGAAAACTCCCTTAGGGTGCAATCCTATGGCTGCCAGACAGCATGTAGACAGCCATAGGATTTTTCATTTTCTGGGAACTGAGCTTGGAGGTCAGTTCCCAGAAAACTAACTCCCCACCGCCTCATAGGCAGCACAGTTTGTCCACAGCTCCATACTCATAAGAGCAGTGTGGAGCGGCCAAAAAGGGGGGGATTCTTGGGGATGGGGTGGGGATGGCGGAAGCGCTGTTATGATGCTTCCTATGTGCTGCCTGGCCTTTATTATTATTATTATTATTATTATTATTAAATTTATTAATCGCCCATCTGGCTGGTCACCCAGCCACTCTGGGCGATGTACAACATACAATAAAAACAGTTTAAAACAATAACATTCTACAATAAAAACATTTTCTAAAATACCCTAACCCACCCCAAATGCCTGCCTGAACAACAGCGTTTTTAATGCACAATGGAAGCTCATTAAAGAGGGGGCATGACGGAGTTCCCTAGGGAGGGAGTTCCACAGAGTGGGGGCCACCACAGAAAAGGCCCTCTCCCTCGTCCCCACCAGTCTAGCTGTCCTGGCTGATGGGACAGAGAGAAGGCCATCCGAGGCTGATCTTGTTGAGCGGCCTGTCTGATGTGGCTGAAGGCGCTCCTTAAGGTAGGTGCTCCGGAACCATATAGGGTTTTAAAGGTCAAAACCAACACCTTGAATTTGGCCCGGAAAACAACTGGTAACCAGTGCAACTCCTTCAGCACTGGAGTGATGTGATCTCGCCGGCGGCTGCCTTTAATTAGGTGAGCCGCTGCGTTCTCTACCAGCTGCAGCTTCCAAACCATCTTCAAGGGTAACCCCACGAAGAGCGCATTACAGTAGTCTAAACGAGAGGAGACCAGGGCATGTACTACCGATGGGAGCAGATGGTTGGGAAGGAAGGGGCGCAGCCGCCGTATCAGATGGAGTTGATACAGTGCTGTCTGGCTCACAGCTGACACCTGAGCCTCCATGGACAGCTGGGAGTCCAAAATGACCCCCAGGCTGCGGACCTGGTCTTTCAAGGGTAGCCGTACCCCATTCAACACCAGGTCAACATCCCCTAGCCTCCTCTTATCTCCCACCAAAAGTACCTCGGTCTTGTCAGGGTTCAGCTTCAGCCTATTCCTCCCCATCCAGCCACTCACCGTCTCCAGACATTTGGACAGGGATTCTACGGCCAACCTTGGTGAAGATTTAAACGAGAGGTAGAGCTGCGTGTCATCCGCATATTGATGACACTGCACCCCAAACCTCCTGATGATAGCCCCCAGCGGCTTCACATAGATGTTAAACAGCATTGGGGAAAGGATGGAACCCTGTGGCACCCCACAAGTAAGTGGCCACGGTTCTGAAACCTCCTCTCCCAGTGCTACCCTCTGGTACCTGCCGGAGAGGAAGGACCAGAACCACCGCAATACGGTGTCCCCAATGCCCAACCCCTCCAGGCGGTCCAGGAGGATACCGTGGTCAACGGTATCAAAAGCCGCTGAGAGGTTGAGGAGAACAAGGAAGGAGCATTCACCCCTATCCAGAGCCCTCCTCATATCATCTACCAAGGCGACCAAGGCCGTTTCTGTCCCATGCCCAGGCCTGATGCCCGACTGAAATGGGTCTAGATAATCAGTTTCTTCCAAGTGTGCCTTCAACTGCATTGCCACCACCCGCTCAATCACCTTGCCCAAAAATGGCAGATTTGAGACTGGGCGAAAGTTGTTCAAAACTTGAGGATCCAAGGAGGGCTTCTTTAAGAGCGGTCTTACCAGTGTTTCCTTGAGGGCTGATGGCATCACTCCCTCCTCAAGGGAGGCGTTCACCACCGCCTTGATCCCCTCACCCAGTCTCTCTCTGCAGCTCATAATGAGCCAAGATGGGCAAGGATCAAGTAAGCAGGTGGTCGGCCATATCAATGAAAGCACCTTGTCCACTTCATCAGGAGGAAGAAGCTGGAACCGATCCCACAAAACCGGTTTGCCACAGGCCGCCTCTTGCTCACTAACTGTATCCACAGTACATGGAATAACACACCTAATCTGATCAATTTTATCTGCAAAGTGCCTTGCCAAGGCCTCACAGGAGGCCTTAGAATGCTTCAGTGGTTCCGGAGCCACAGGACCGACCAGGCTCCGGACCACTTGGAACAGCCTCCTGGGACAGCACTCTGCAGATGCGATGGAGGCAGCATAATATTCCTTTTTTGCTGCCTTCACCGCCACGTGATAGGCTGAAGATACAGCTCTAGCCCGTGTCTGATCATCTTTGGAGTGAGACTTCCGCCACCGGCGCTCTAGCCGTCTCACCTCCTGTTTCAGAGCTCGTAACCGTGGATTGAACCATGGTGCAGTCCGAGCCCTGTTCAGGGGGAGAGGGTGTTTCGGAGCCACCTGATCTAATGCCCCAGTGATTGCTGCATTCCAGCCACCCACCAGGGTCTCGACCGAGTGGCCGTTGGCATGCCCCAGAGAATCCCCAAGCGCGTTCAGGAATCCATTTGGATCCATAAGACGCCTGGGGTGGACCATTTTAATGGGTCCTCCACCCCTGCGGAGGGGTTGTGGAACCGAGAAGTCCAACGTCACCAGATAGTGATCTGACCATGACAAGGGGGTGGTGGATATACCCCCCACTTCCAGATCACTCCCCACTTCTCCAGAAACAAACACAAGGTGGGCCCAGTTAGAATATGGTGCAGCTCCCAGGAGGCCATGGTCTCCATGAAGTCCCAAGGTGCTCCTGTGAGGATGGCCTCCGAATGTACGTTGAAGTCCCCCAACACCAGTAAGTTAGGGGACTGCACACGCACATCAGAGACCACCTCAAGCACCTCGGCCAGGGAGTCAGTCGTGCAGCGGGGTGGACGGTACACGAGCAGAATCCCCAGACTGCCCTTCGGGCCCAACCTCCAGTACAGGCACTCAGCAACCTTGGTCTCCCAGAGAGGGGGTCTGGTGAAGACCAAGGACTCTCGGTAGATAACAGCCACTCCCCCTCCCCGATCCCTAGCCCTCGGCTGCTGTGCATATGAAAATCCAGCTGGACACATGGCTGCAAGGGTTGGAGCAGCAGCCTCGGCCAGCCAGGTCTCCGTAATACATGCCAGGTCTGCACCGTCATCCAGGATCATGTCATGGATGAGGGAGGTTTTCTGGGTAACAGACCTGGCACTGCAGAGCAGTAAACGAAGGCCAGAAGATGGGGTCACGCCTCCCCCAGCCATCCTTTGGCTCTGGACAGGCCCGGAGCAGGGGACAGATACTACACATCTCTCCCTTGTTCCCCTTACCTGGCATGGCCTGCCCCTAGCGCTCCGCCAGCGCCTGCCACCCAGCCTCGGTATCTTCTGGCCCCCAACACTCCCCCCACTGCCTCCATCAGGTGGACACATCAGGTGGCCTTGCCCCCTCCCTCTGTTCTCAGGTGCCCTGGCTAGATAGCCACGATCGGCTGTCTAGCCGCAAGTGCAGGGTGGCTGGAGTGTAGAGAAGATGCCCTCCACGCTTCACCTGCCCTGCATCGGATAGTCGGTTGCCTCTGAGTTTGGAGGTGGCCGACGATCCCCACAGGATTGCGCCCTTACTGCCAGACTCTCTGCCTTGGAGAAGCTGCTTCCTTGTTTTGCGGCATTTGAATTGCTTAGGTGAGATCTCTCCCCTCACCCCACTGACCGACAGTGGCTGCTATGACAAATGATCAGTTTCTGGCCCAGGCGTAAGCAAGGTCAGGTGCGAGCGAATAATAGTCTTGGAATATAGCCTTGCTAGGGGCACCATGCTGAAGTGATTTATTGCATCCTCCACCCCTTAAAAAGGATCGTTGACACTTGAAAATGAAATGCAATGGTAATTAAGCATAAAGTAGGCTACCAAACAATTGATTGCCATTGTCAGGGTAGCCTGATTAAATTAGATGCTTGAAGAGCCGAATCTGCCCACCTACAAATTAAAGATTAGTAATTGAAGTCACAGGCCATGGCCTGTCCTCAGTTGATACTTCCTGTAGAGGGGCCTCAGTGGGGATTAATCAGGTAGAAAACAAACACACGCTGTGGCTTAGGTGATAACCTTTCTAGAGGAGAGAGATTATCTCCTTGCTGATGGCCCAAGTATGAAGTCATTTATAAAGCCCCCAGATCTTTGCTGGCCAGTGCTGTAGCAGTCAGGATCAGGTGCTCTGGCTGGTCGGGCTGGCAGCATGGCATGCTAGGGTGGGGTCGGCCACTTCCTCCTGCATCCGCTGCTGCTTATGTGGACCTAGGTCCCACGGTTTCCACCATCACACAGAATTGCTGGTAGGGAAAGTGGGGCTACATTTGGAAGCATCCCTAGGACCTGGAAACAGGTGAGGAAAAAACAGTGAGCAACTTATAAAACAAGAAGTAGGGTTTATTTAACAGGGAAGAGGGAAAGGGGGAGGAAGCAAAACACTGTAAACACTAAGCGCCTTAAAGACCAACATATTTAGTCTGGCATAAGCACTTCGAATAATAGAATAGTAGGGTTGGAAGGGGCCTATAAGACCATCGAGTCCAACCCCCTGCTCAAAGCTGGACTTCATCAGATGCATAGAGAATTATGGCAATCTTTATGGTTATATTACATATGGTGGGGGGTTGTAAAGAGTGATGTCAGAAGGAAATTAATGCAGAAGTATTTAATTAAGGAAATGAAGGGTCCAATCCTATGCATTTTTAGACAGAAAAAAGTCCTACATCTCCCAGCATGCCCCAGCCAGCATGGTTGGCTGGAGAATGCTGGGAATTGTAGGGCTTTTTGTCTGCCTAAACATGCATAGGATTGCGCCCGAAGGGTATTATCCTTCTCATTCAATATCTCACAGCCCCTCTGACTGAATTTCCATAATAATAATAATTATTAATACCACTGCAGACTAGATAACAACTCTGGACCACACTGCAGTGATGTTATCCACTGCTCTCCCTCCCAGAAATATGGGTATAAGAATCGTGGACTACTTTACAGTGCTGATGTAACCAATGGTCAGTCACAGTGCCTCCCCTGTTTCCCCAACATCTAGCAGCAGGGAATTCCATACATCAAGCATGCCTTATTCAAAGTGCTTTTCTTTTGTCTCTCCTAGGAGAGAGGTGCATCATCTACAGATGAGAAGGAGGATCTGTGATTTAAGACCATTCTGAGAAATGTCAGGGTTATCATCATTAGTAAGCAAAGGGATATATTATGTACCCAAGTGATATATTAAGTTTGATGATGATCAATTAGAAAAAAGTTTTAAAACTGAACGATCTGGGAATTATATTAATAATGGATGGAAGATCTAATGAGAAAATTAAAAAGGGAATGGCACTTGCAAGGCAACTATTGAAGACTAGACTGATAAATAATAGTGTATCAGTGGAAGCATGAATTAGATTAATGAGATGTTATGTATGGGTGAAGTTGGTGTATGAATAGAGTCATGGAAGAGATAATAAAAGATGGACTTGAGGCAGATGAAATGTGCTCTTTTACTTCTGAGTCTCTAAAATTAAGTAAAAGAGAAAATATTTAGATTAAGTGTAGATTTTTTTTTTTTTTTAAAATCTAGACTGGTACATAGGAGGTAACTGCAATTTCTTGGATATATAATGAGGTTTGGAAAACAAGGGACGGCAAAGTTGACAAAGTATCACTGATGGATCAATTTGGCAGGTTCATGGCAGGCCTAGATATAACCACATGATTGTTTACATCAGGAGTATGCAAACATTTTGGGCTGTGGGCAAGTTTTACAAATTAGGAAACTGCCCTGGGCACCACCCCAAAGTGGCTGCCATGGGAGGCATGGCAAAGGACAAGTAACGTGCCCCAAAGACAGAGTACAAGGCAAAATCTGAGCTCCAACACACTAAACAACTCCTTTGAACCTACAGTTTTCAGCACCAACAGAAACCTTTTTCACAGCAATCCCAACTGCTGGTAAAAAAATATGTTAAGTTAAACAAAAGTGGGAGAGGTAAGGGAAAGGTGCATTGGTGCCTGCAGGTTCCATGTTGCCTACCCCTAGGCAACATCATTAAATTTCAGCATGGTACTAAAGAAAAAAGTGATTGTGTATGGGGGTCTTGGCTATACATTTTGGAATTGGAAAACATGGAGAATATATATGGTTCATGTATAGGATTCTAATATGGATTCAAACAAATTCCTGCTTATAGGAGACATCTTCTTCTGGGGAATAGAGCTTAAATACTGATGACTGGGTATACAACTGGGTAACACTTTGAAGCAATTACCACTTGTGACTTAGGGTAGCTGTCTAGGGTAGTAGGAGTTGCATTTTTGCGGCAGCCATGGGTGGGATTTTCTCTGCCTAGTGTGACCTTAGAACTGCTTCTCATTTTACAATAGTCCAGTACAGATGGGACATGAGTTGCTGCTATGTGAACAAGCCATGGCAAGAACAAGCAGTGGCTACTACTCAAGGATTGTTCCCGCTTCTGTATATTTCACTAATGTACAGTATATGTCAACCAGAGGTGGGCAAAAGGTAGATCAGGATCAACTGGTAGACCTCTGGGTGATTTGCAGTAGATTGGCAAGAATTTCTGACTCCCAATTGTTAGGAATAGCAGCAACAAAATGGGTTATATCCAACCCTTTCTATCTGCCAGTGGAATAAGAACATAAGAAGAGCCCTGCTGGACCAAGGGCCCATCTAGTCCAGTGTTCTGTTCACACAGTGGACAATGGGCTGCCCATGGGAAACACACAAGCAGGACATGAGTGCAACAGCACCCTCCTGCCCATGTTCCCCAGCAACTACATAGGCCTACATAGCCATACTGCCTCTGATACTGGAGGTAGCATATAGCCATTAGGACTAGTAGCCATTGATAGCCTTCTCCTCCAGGAATTTGTCTAAAGCCATACAAATTGGTGGCCATCGCTACATCTTGTGGTAGTGAATGGAAACAGCTGGTGAAATGTCCCCCGCCCCCGTGCACCTCCCAATTCTGCTCCAAAGGATTGGGGGAACCTCCAGAGCAGATCTGGAAAGCATGCAGGAACTGCAGTGTGAGGCGAGCAAGGGGAAATCCCATTGCATGACTGGAGGTATGCTCATGTGATGTTGGCTTCAAGCCAATGAGTTCCCCTAAATTATACTGCTGAAATGAAGGAAGCTTGGAATGATGAGGCATGGATTTTTGTATGGCAGGGCTATGAGCTCCATTCACAGTTCTGGCATTCAAAACAACTTCCTGGGATCAGACTTATTTAATTCTTTATGTTTTTTGCCCCAGGCTCCAGCTGGAAGAACTCAACAGTTCTAGTAAAAAAGAAAGTCGATCCTGCAAGCCTGAAGTGCCCCCGCACATGATGTAAATGCATGTGCATCATTCTCAGCTGATGCTAGGCATATGCATTTAATACCTAGGTATCTAGAACAACGACAAAATGTACTGTGTGAACCAAGGAATCAACACACAAAGGATCTAACAGCAGATGTGTTTTGAATATATAACAATAGATGGATCTGAAGGTTGGTGTGCACACAGCAGTTAAGAAAACGAGTGTTGAGTGGGGAGGTCTTTATGATGATGCTCTCAGAAATAAAAATGACATCAAAATAGGAATCAACAATAATTGCCTTTTGAGTAGATCCAAGAGTTGCCAGTGTGATTAAATGGCGCTGTGCCTTTTTAGGCCAAATATATTTAAAGGCGAACAGCGCGGGAAGTCAGTAATAACATGTAACAGAGTCTGTAGCTATGGATATATGAAAGATGCTTGATTAATTTAAGCCTACAAAGGCAAGTTGTGTGACAGAATTATTTGTCGTTTTCATTGTAATAAATACTTCCCAAATAATTTGGTTGGCAGAGACTCGTTTGAATTTCAACCAGATCAAGCCTAGCCACAATTGTCCACAGTGAAACCACTACAAATGTGTTTTGTTAGAAAACATAAATGCATTTTAACATGCGGTCAACTCTTAATATCTCCCAGTCCTTCTGCATTTCCAAAGCTGCTCAGATCAAATGTTCAATGTAAACACTAATGCAGCCTTATGCTTTTAAAAGCAATTGGTATCTTATGACTGTGACCGAATGCCATACTCCCTTTGTAGGTGTACCATTTTGAAGCTTTTGGCTGCAGAACAATGGGGTTCTGCAGCTGTCCTAAACCTGTCTTGATTTTTTCTCTGCTTGAAGGACATCTTAATGTGGATTACATGGGTAATATAAGCAGGGTGTTGCCATTTTAAAAAATCTTTGGCTAAGGCTTCATTTGCTACTACCCCTTTCTGAATCTCCCTATCCCAGTCTTCCCAAGCTGGTACCCTCCAGATGTGTTGGACTACAACTTCCATCATCCCACCCACAGGTTTCCCCAAGCTCCCATTCCTCCCCCTGACCCAGCTGTATTCCTGCCATCCTGCTTGTATCTCTTAGGGGCTTTGGAAAACCATGGGTCATCCATTAAAGGCTAATAATGACATGCAGGAGTTTGGGTCTGAATGAACCAGTCTCTCTTTACAGTGCTGTGATTTTGATTTCTAGCAGCAGAATTGCAAGGGGAGAAAATGGTTGAGCATTTAAGAGGAGATCTTTCCTGACATCACCAAGGCCAGTGAAATGGTGAAAGTTATCTAGAGTAGGGCCACACACAGGATCTCTTAAGGCACCAACCAGGTAGCAAGGTCATCTTAATTATTTCACTGGGAAACCAGGACTGACAGGACAAGAACAAACCAGGATCTTAAATCTTAGTCTGGTTTGTTCCAATCTTGGTAACCAGTTTCCCAGTTAAGATGTAACACAGGGGTGGGGAACATGTGGCCCTCCAGATGTTGTTGGACTGTAACTCCTATCAGTATAGCCAATGGTGAAGGATGACAGAAGTTGCAGTCCAACAACATCTGGAAGGTCACATGTTCTCCGGCTCTGATGTAGCGTAACCAAGAAGTCTTCAGTTGCGGTGTGCTGAGAAGGGAGGAGGGAAGGGCTGGTGAGAGGAGAGAATGAGGTCAGAATGAGTAGGCTCAAGGCTCACATCTATCTTCACTTGATAAGCTGAGATATGTGTGTCCAAACTGAGCCAGTATCAATTGCTGTTGTTGTGCATGGCCACTTCTTCTCTAGCATTCATTTGAATTTAGCATACCAGTAATGTTCCAGGCCTATGGGGCAGTGCTTGAACTGGGAGAAGAGGAAGTGGAATATTTTCATCTCAAATTAGGCCAGACTTGATTTAGCCTGTGGTCCATTCACCATCTTTAAAACCATGTAAGGGCACAATCCTATGCATGTTTAGGCAGAAAAAAATCCTACAACTCCCAGAATGTCCCAGTCAGCATGTTCCTGTTGGGACTAGATGGCCAGATCATGTTGCACTAATCCTGTAACAGCCGCACAGGTTGCCTGTGTGTTTCCAGGCCAATTCAAATTGCTGGTTTTGACCGTTAACCCCCTAAATAGTTTGGGTCCAGGTTATCTGAAGAACCGCCTACACCCATATGGACCTGCTCATGTTTTAGGATAATCTTTGGAGGTCCTGTTCACCGCTCTGCCACCAAGATTAGTAAGGTTTATGGGCACTACAGATACAACCTTCTCACTGGTGACCCCTCCCCGATGGAATTCCCTCCCTTTTAAGAGGGTTGTTTTTTTTTATATAACTCCTCTGTTCTCCCTGGCTTTTAATTGAAAACATTTATGTTTTCCTGCTGCTGACTGATATTTAGAAAGTGCAATCTGGTTTTATTTAAAATTGTTTATACTTAATATGATTTCATTAATATGTTTGCTATATGGTTTTTATGCTGTAGGCCACCTTGAGATAGCTATGGACTTGAAAGGCAGCTAAAAATGGATTAAATAAAAGAAATAAATATCCCACCCTACTTCAGTCACTGACTCTTGAATATTCATGGCCCTTTGACCCACTGTTTATATATTTTTCTCTGTACCCACATGTGCATATACAGTCTGGGCCAGAAATATTGGAACAAGGATAACTGTTTCGGCAGTTGGCCTCTGTACACCACTACATTGAAGTTGAAAGGAAACACACCCAGATGGGAGTGAAGCCAGGACTTTCAGCTGTAATTCAAGGGGTTTGACAAAGGTGGGGCACTAACCATTCAGGAAGTACAGCCAGTGGCATACACCCCCCCTCATCATTGGTGGCTCATAAGTAATGGAATGAATGGCTGACAAGCAGCTGCATGGCCAGGTGTGGCCTGTTTCCTGGGTACCCCATGACCAATCAAGCAGATAAAAGGCCTGGAGGTGTTTCTGAGTGTGACATTTGCATTTGGTAGCTGTTCACTGGAATTCCCAACATGAGGTCCAAAGAGGTATCCATGAGAGTGAAGGAGGCCATCATTAGGCTGAGGAAACAAAATAAACCCATCAGAGAGATAGCAAAAACAGTGGGAGTGGTCAATACAACAGTTTGGAACATCCTGAAAAAGAAGGAATTAACTGGCAAGCTCAGCAATAACAAAAGGCCTGGAAGACCATGGAAGACAACTCAAGTGGATGACCGCAGAATTCTGGTCATGGTGAAGAGGAACCCTTTCACAACATCTAGCCAGGTCAAGAACGCTCTTGCAGAGGTAGGCATGTCACTGTCAACATCTGCAGTCAAGAGACGGCTTTATGAATGTAAATACAGAGGCTTCAGAACAAGGTGCAAACCACTGGTAACACTCAAGAACAGACAGGCCAGATTAGCCTTTGCCAGCAAACACCTAAAAAAGCCTGCCCAGTTCTGGAATAAGATTCTTTGGACTGATGAAACCAAGGTTAACATGTACCAGAATGATGGGAAGAGAAAAGTATGGAGAAGGAAAGGAACAGCTCATGATCCAAAGCATACCACATCATCTGTCAAACATGGTGGAGGCAGTGTTATGGCATGGGCATGTATGGTTGCCAATGGAACCGGGTCACTGGTGTTTATTGATGACCTGGCTGCTGAGAAAAGCAGCAGGATGAATTCTGAAGTGTATAGGGCTATACTTTCTGCTCAGATTCAGCCGAATGCTCCCAAACTGATAGGACGCCGCTTCATATTGCAGATGGATAATGGCCCAAAACATACAGCAAAAGCTACCCAAGAGTTTCTCCAGGCAAAGAAGTGGGATGTTCTTCACTGGCCAAGTCAGCCACCTGATCTCAACCCCACAGAGCATGCTTTTCACTTACTGAAGACAAGACTGAAGGCAGGAAGACCCACAAACAAGCAGCAGCTGAAGGCAGCTCCAGTAAAGGCCTGGCAAAGCATCTCGAGGGAGGAAACTCAGTATTTGGTCATGTCCATGGGTTCCAGACTTCAGGCAGTCTTTGACTGCAAAGGATTTTCATCCAGGCATGAAAGGCGATCCTTAAGTTTGAAATAATGTTGGTTTGTTCCATTACTTATGAGCCACCAACGATGGGTGTGTGTATGCCACTGGCTGTACTTAGTGAATGGTTAGTGCCCCACTTTTGTCAAACCCCTTGAATTACAGCTGAAAGTCCTGACTTTGCTCCCATCTGGGTGTGTTTCCTTTCAACTTCAATGTGGTGGTGTACAGAGGCCAACTGCCAAAACAGTTATCCTTGTTCCAATATTTCTGGCCCTGACTGTATTTGCATCTATAGCTTTAATCACATCCACACTTACTTGGAAGCAGTGGAGGCCAATGGCCAGTTGGACTGATGGAATGGAGCCAAGGGTATCAGTGCACATGGGGCAGTCTTTGAATCCCCCAAAGTCAGCAACCCATACTACAGAAGGAGAAATTTGAGGCACAACATGTGCCAAGGAAGGGAAAGAGAAATCTCACAGCCACACAAAGTACTCCTTTGGACCCACATGCTCCTGTTCCAGCAACAACTCTCATTCCATGGAAAATAGGTGATATTCTCAGAGCCACACAGAAAAACAGCCTGTGGAACACAGGAACAATTCTGAAAGCATCAAAAATCCATACCTTCGTATATACATCACAAAGCATCCATCAGAGCAGTTCTACTCAGAAGCAGCACAGTACAAAATTCCAGGTTATACCTCATAAGAAGTAAGGAGGACTGGGCTCAGGAGGAAGCATGGCAAATTCTGTGTGCATCCACACTCCATCCCTTTGCATGTGATGATGATTATATCCCTTGGGAAAACAGCGGGAAACCATTGCAAAACACACAGAGACCCCCATTAAACACACAGATACCACCATCACCCCCCCAAGCATACACACATCCCCCCACAAAGCATTGTTGTTGTTTATTCATTCAGTCGCTTCCGACTCTTCATGACTTCATGGACCAGCCCACGCCAGAGCTTTCTGTTGGCCGTCGCCACCCCCAGCTCCCCCAAGGTTGAGTCCATCACTCCAGAATATCATCTATCCATCTTGCCCTTGGTTGGACCGTCTTCCTTTTGCCTTCCACTTTCCCTGGCATCAGCATCTTTTCCAGGGTATCTGGTAGGGTTGGCGGAGAATTTCTCCCCGAAACTTCGGGGGGCCGAGCGCCAACGTGTTCGGCCCCCCAAAGAAGTTTCGGGGATAAATTCTCTGCCCCCCCCGCCCCCCGCACCCCCCCCCCCGGGACGGGACTTACCTTTCCCGAATGTCCCTCCCGGCGGCAGGTCCCGGAGGCGGTTCGTCGGGTCTTCGTCAGGGGCAGGGGTGGCAGCTGATCTTTCGACCGGCTGCCGCCGCTGCCATTCCAATAAAACTAAAAAAAACACCACGCCCCTGTGATAGGCTACGTGACGATTAACGTAGCCTATCACGGCTAGATCTGCAAAGTCAGCCGTGATAGGCTACGTAAATCGTCACGTAGCCTATCACGGGTGACTTAAAAAAAAAAAAAGCGCGTACGGCTAATGGCGGCCCCCATAGGGAGCCGCCATTCACGTTCCTTATTTGGTCGCTGTAGTCTACGTAAAGATTACGTAGACTACGGCGAAAATAAGGGCAACGCTATTTGCGTCGCCCTTATTTTTGCCATAGTCTACGTAAATCTTTACATAGACTACAGCGACCAAATAAGGAACGTGAATGGCGGCTCCCTATGGGGGCTGCCATTTGCGTACATGCTTTTTTTTTTTTTAAAGCCACCCGTGATAGGCTACGTGATGATTAACGTAGCCTATCACGGCTGACTTTGCAGTCTAGCCGTGATAGGCTACGTTAATCGTCACGTAGCCTATCACGGGGGCGTTTTTTTTTTTTTAACTTTTAATTTCGCGGCCGGGCGAGGTGAGGCGCCTCCTCTCCGGCCTGAATTTCGGCCGGGCGAGGCGGGAAGCCTCCCCCCCCAGCCTGAACTTCGGGGGGAGTGCAGCGAAGCACCTCCCCCCCACTGCGAAAAGCTGCGAGACCCGGTAAGTGACTTTCGTGCACTCCTAGTATCCGGTCTTCTCATTATGTGGCCAAAGTACTTCAGTTTTGCCTTTAATATCATTCCCTCAAGTGAGCAGTGCGGCTTTATTTCCTGGAGTATGGACTGGTTTGATCTTCTTGCAATCCAAGGCACTCAGAATTTTCCTCCAACACCACAGTTCAAAAGCATGTATCTTCCTTCGTTCAGCCTTCCTTATGGTCCAGCTCTCGCAGCCATAGGTTACTACGGGGAATACCATTGCTTTCACTATGCGGACCTTTGTTGTCAGTGTGATGCCTCTGCTCTTCACTATTTTATCAAGATTTATCATTGCTCTTCTCCCAAGAAGTAAACGTCTTCTGATTTCCTGGCTGCAGTCAGCGCCTGCAGTAATCTTTGCGCCTAGAAAGACAAAGTCTGTCACTGCCTCCACGTTTTCTCCCTCTGTTTGCCAGTTATCAATCAAGCTGGTTGCCATAATCTTGGTGTTTTTTTTTGAGGTTTAACTGCAACCCAGCTTTTGCAATTTCTTCTTTCACCTTTGTCATAAGGTTCCTCGGCTCCTCCTTGCTTTTAGCCATCAAAGTGGTATCATCTGCATATCTGAGATTGTTAATGTTTCTTCCAGTGATTTTAACTCCAGCCTTGGATTCATCAAGCCCAGCACATCGCATGATGTGTTCTGCATACAGGTTGAATAGGTAGGGTGAGAGTATACAACCCTGCCGTACTCCTTTCCCAATCTTAAACCAGTCCGTTGTTCCGTGGTCTGTTCTTACCATTGCTACTTGGTTGTTATACAGATTCCTCAGGAGGCAGACAAGATGACTTGGTATCCCCATACCACGAAGAACTTGCCACTATTTGTGATGATCCACACAGTCAAAAGCTTTAGAATAGTCAATAAAACAGCAATAGATGTATTTCTGAAACTCCCTGGCTTTCTCCATTATCCAGCGGATATTGGCAATTTGGTCTCTAGTTCCTCTGCCTTTTCGAAACCCAGCTTGTACATCTGGCAATTCTCGTTCCATGAATTGCTGGAGTCTACCTTGCAAGATCTTGAGCATTACCTTACTGGCATGTGAAATAAGTGCCACTGTTTGATAGTTTGAACATTCTTTGGTGCTTCCCTTTTTTGGTATGGGGATATAGGTTGATGTTTTCCAATCTGATGGCCATTCTTGTGTTTTCCAAATTTGCTGGCATATGTAATGCATCACCTTGACAGCATCATCTTGCAAGATTTTAAACAGTTCAGCTGGGATACCGTCATCTCCTGCTGCCTTGTTATTAGCAATGCTTCTTAAGGCCCATTCAACCTCACTCTTCAGGATGTCTGGCTCTAGCTCACTGACCACACCATCAAATCTATCCCCGATATTATTACCCTTCCTATAAAGAACTTCCGTATATTCTTGCCACAAAGCATATACCCCTCCAAAGCATACACACACAGAAAGAGGTGCAGGAGGAGGGAGCGCGGTGGCAGTACTGGAGCAGTGTCCAGAGAGTCCTCACCGCTGCGTGGAAGTAAGCCCTTGAACTAAGCGGTTGTTGTTGTTCAGTCGTTCAGTCGTGTCCGACTCTTCGTGACCCCATGGACCATAGCACGCCGGGCCTTCCTGTCCTGCGCTCTCTCCCGGAGTGTGCTCAAGTTCATATTCATTGCATCGGTGATGCTATCTAGCCATCTCATCCTCTATCGTCCCCTTCTCCTTTTGCCTTCAGTCTTTCCCAGCATCAGGGTCTTTTCCAAAGAGTTTTCTCTTCGCATTAGGTGGCCAAAATATTGGAGCTTCAGCTTCAGTATCTGTCCTTCCAATGAGCTCTCAGGGTTTATTTCCTCTAGGATGGACTGATTTGACCTCCTTGCAGTCCAGGGGACTCGTAAGAGTCTTCTCCAGCACCACAGTTCGAAAGCATCAATTCTTTGGCGCTCAGCCTTCCTTTGTAGTCCAGCTCTCACAGCCATACATTACTACTGGGAAAACCATAGCTTTGATTATACGAAATTTTGTCGGCAAGGTGATGTCTCTGCTTCTTACTATGCTATCTAGGTTTGCCATAGCTTTCCTCCCAAGGAGCAAGCGACTTTTAATTTCATGGCTACAGTCACCATCTGCGGTGATCTTGGAGCCCAAGAAAGTAAAATCTGTCACTGCTTCCATTTCTTCCCCTTCTATATGCCAGGAAGTGATGGGGCCAGATGCCATGATCTTCGTTTTTTTAATGTTGAGTTTCAAACCAGCTTTTGCACTCTCCTCTTTCACCCTCAACAAGAGGCTCTTGAGATCCTCTTCGCTTTCTGCCATTAGGGTGGTATTGTCTGCATATCGGAGGTTGTTGATAATTCTCCCGGCAATCTTAATTCCAACCTGTGATTCATCCAACCCAGCGTTTCTCATGATGTACTCTGCATATAAGTTAAATAAGCAAGGCGACAATATGCAGCCTTGTCGTACTCCTTTCCCAATTTTGAACCACTTGGTTGTTCCATGTCTGGTTCTTACTGTTGCTTCTTGACCCTGGTACAGGTTTCTCAGGAGACAGGTAAGGTGGTCTGGTACTCCCATCACTTTAAGAATTTGCCACATTTTGTTGTGATCCACACAATCAAAGGCTTTAGCGTAGTCAATGAAGCAGAAATAGACGTTTTTCTGGAATTCTCTTGCTTTCTCCATGATCCAGCGAACATTGGCGATTTGATCTCTAGTTCCTCTGCCTCTTCGAAACTCAGCTTGTACTTCCGGTAGTTCTCAGTTCGCACACTGCTGAAGCCTAGCTTGTAGGATTTTGAGCATAACCTTGCTGGCATGTGAAATGAGCGCAATTGTACGGTAGTTTGAACACTCTTTGGCGTTGCCCTTCTTTGGAATTGGAATGTAAACTGACCTTTTCCAGTCTTGCGGCCATTGTTGAGTGTTACAAATTTGTTGGCATATTGAATGCAGCACTTTAACAGCATCATCTTTTAGGATTTTAAATAGCTCAGCTGGAATACTGTCATCTCCGCTAGCTTTGTTGTTACTAATGCTTCCTAAGGCCCACTTGACTTCACTCTCGAGGATGTCCGGCTCAAGTTCAGTGACCGCACTATCATGGCTATCAGGGACATTAAGATCTTTTCTGTATAGTTCTTCTGTGTATTCTTTCCACCTCTTCTTAATCTCATCTGCTTCTGTTAGGTCCCTGCCTTCTTTGTCCTTTATCATGCCCGTCTTTGCACAAAACGTTCTCTTGAGATCTCCAATTTTCTTGAAGTGGTCTCTAGTCTTTCCCATTCTGTTGTTTTCCTCGATTTCTTTGCATTGTTCATTTAAGAAGGCCTTCTTGTCTCTCCTTGCTATTCTCTGGAACTCTGCATTCAGTTGGATATATCTTCCCCTTTGTCCCTTGCTTTTCGCTTCCCTTCTTTCCTCAGCTACTTGTAAAGCCTCCTCAGACAGCCACTTGGCTTTCTTGCATTTCTTTCTCTTTGGGATGGATTGAGTTGCTGCCTCCTGAACAATGTTATGGACCTCCGTCCATAGTTCCTCAGGCACACTGTCTATCAGGTCTAATCCCTGAAATCTATTCCTCACCTCCACTGTATATTCATAAGGGATATGATTTAGGTCATACCGGAATGGTTTAGTGGTTTTCCCTACGTTCTTCAATTTAAGCTGAAATTTTGCAACAAGAAGCTCATGATCTGAGCCACAGTCAGCTCCAGGTCTTGTTTTTACTGACTGTATAGAGCTTCTCCATCTTTGGCTGCAAAGGACATAATCAATCTGATTTCGATATTGACCATCTGGTGATGTCCATGTGTAGAGTCACCTCCTGTGCTGTTGGAAAAGAGTGTTTGCTATGATCAGCGTGTTCTCTTGGCAAAACTCTATTAGCTTTTGTCCTGCTTCATTTTGTACACCAAGGCCATGCTTGCCTGTTATCCCGGTGATTTCTTGACTTCCTACTTTAGCATTCCAATCCCCTATGATGAAGAGGACATCTTTTTTTGTTGTTAGTTCTAGAAGGTGTTGTAGGTCTTCATAGAACCGATCAACCTCAGCTTCTTCGGCATCAGTGGTTGGGGCATGGACTTGAATTACTGTGATGTTGAATGGTTTGCCTTGGATTCGTACTGAGATCATTCTATCATTTTTAAGATTGTACCCCAGTACTGCTTTTCCCACCCTTTTGTTGACTATGAGTGCTACTCCATTTCTTCTAAGGGATTCTTGCCCACAGTAGTAGATATGATGGTCACCTGAATTAAATTCGCCCATGCCTGTCCATTTTAGTTCGCTGATTCCCAAGATGTCAATGTTCAATCTTGCCATCTCATGTTTGACCACCTCTAGCTTACCTTGATTCATTGATCTGACATTCCAGGTTCCTAAACAATATTGTTCTTTACAGCATTGGATTTTCTTTTCACCACCAGACACATCCACAGCTGAGTGTCCTTTCGGGTTTGGCCCAGCCGCTTCACTCTTTCTGGCGCTACTTGGAAATACCCTCTGCTCTTCCCCAGTAGTATATTGGACACCTTCCGACCTGAGGGGCTCATTTCCGGCGTCATATCTTTTAGCCTTGTGATACGTTCCATGGGGTTTTCTTGGCAAGAATACTGGAGTGGGTTGCCATTTCCTTCTCCAGTGGACCACATTTTGTCAGAACTCTCTGCCATGACCTGTCCATCTTGGGTGGCCCTGCACGGCATAGCTTATGGCTTCACTGAGTTACGCAAGCCCCTTCGCCACAACAAGGCAGCGATCCATGAAGGGGAAACTAAGCGGTACTTACTTCCAATTAGACAGTCTAATCTTAGGCATGTTTATCTGTCAATCATCACACATCTGACAAAATGTGTTCTTATCTACTAAACTGTAGTCCAATAAAGAATGTTAACCAGAAATTCATTTGTCTTTAGGCTGCCACAGGACTCTTGGTTTTGCTGCCACAGGCTAATATGGCAGCCCCTCTAATATTAGCAAGACGTTAAGCACAGGCATGATCATTAGTTGCGGTGTCACAAAAGCCCCACCTGGCATGCACTCAGAGCAGACAATTCCTTAATTACCCCATTCTTTCTGTAGACGAGCATCTGGCACAGGTCACTTCTGTTGGCAAAATACAGGATTAGACAGAATCATGGAAACATTGGCCTGACCCTTCAAATCTGGTCAGTATGAACAGCTGGAAATGAATGGCCCAACAGCTTCAGGAAAAAGCCGTGCATGAGAGAAGCCTACCCTGTGCACCAGAAATACATTTGGCATCTCTGAGGAATTTGACATGAGCCATTTGTCAGTGGAAGGAAGACACATGGGCCTGCTGCTGTCGCACTTCATTCTCCTCCCTTTTGTCACAGCAATAATTCCCTCCTCGTCTGAGACTGCAGCTCGGTATTTGCCAGGTGTGTGGTAATTCTGCAGCAAACATTGGTACTGACAGCCGTTGCAGCAGATTTCCAATTTTCAACCAAGCTGGTTTGGGGTATAAGATGCCAGATGAAATTAAGCACTTTCTGATGATCAGGCTCTGCATCGCCATCATTATGCACATTCTGCAATGACCTATCTCTGGTCTGGAAGGGTAATTTTGGAGGCTGCCTTTGCTCCGAGGAATTAGCACTAGAAAGAACGAGCCAACACATGCGAGGGCGACTGGGAGAGGATGCATTGACTTGATTGGTAGATGTGGGATGCAGCATCACTGTCAAAATGCAGCAAAGCCCATTATTAAACTGTCGCCACATGGGGATTAACCACGTGTAATTTATTTAACAGAGAAGCCACTATTGCTTTCCAAGGGACAGAATGTGATCTATCCTTGACCATCAATGACATAATTTCAATTTATTATCCTTGCACATTCTTCATTCCTTTGAAAGGAACGAACAAGGAACTCAGGAAGGGATACACCACCGCCCCTTTCCAACTTTCCATCTACCCCATGTTGTAGATTATGCCAAGATATAGTGCTAGGCCCAAGGTCAGCCAATGAGCTTCATGCTGAGCAGGGATTTGCTCCAGTATTTAACTCACTGTTTGTCACGTTTGCCTTGGGCCCCCTCTTTCCTTATGCACTCACACACACAAATAGAGAGGCTTCAGTCTCAGGCCTTCAATTCATTATCAACAGGTTCATTACAGATGCAAATCCACAAAGACTCTCAGGCTACAAAGGAATGCCTCCAGGAGATTCAAGACGTTGCCTGCAGTTTGAAGTGAGGCTTGCTGGCTAGACTAACTGAGGGAGGGGTGTCCTACCCTTCCAGTGATGCTTCCCTATGTCACCTCTCACGCATAGCTAACTGGGTCGACCGTCTGAGCTCCGCCCTTGACATTTCCCTCTTAGCTCTGCACTGCAGTCTAGCATCTCTTAGGTCACAGTCCCCACTCTCTTCCTCCTCCTCCCGGCTTCTCACGGGGGGGGGGGGGGGCTTCAGACCCGGCCATCTGGGAGTTAGTAACCTGAGAAGCGAGCCTACCCATATTTGAACTGGCTTGGGAAAATGCATCTCCCGGTTGCATTCTGGCTGTTCCTCTTCTGAATCCGAGCTGCCAACTATCTCCCTGCACTCAGAATCAATCTTGACACTGTTCACTATACCAGAGTGCCTTTAATGAAGATCTATTGGCCATCAAGGGAGATGGAGCAGTTAATCACATGACCCAGCTATGTGCTAGTTACATTTATATAGCACTCGTGACAATAGTTTCCTCATTCATCCACATAACAATACTATTGAATAGTTACCTAATGTTCTCCATCATCTATCAAAAATGAATAAGGAATTAACAATCTCCATTCAGCTTCGCGGGATGACCCCAGGTTCTAGTATGGGAAAGGGAGTGTATACTGTATACTGGAAGAAATGTGTAATAAAATTCTTCTGTCATATTTGTTGCAAAAGTGGGCATCCTCTCACCTTTGCTCTCAATCTTTTAAAAAATAAACAAAATGTACATTGTTTAAGTAATCTTGACTGGGATTTGGAACCAAATATTCCTGACATGGATTATGTATTATCATGTTGCATTTTCACTACTATGGGCCTAAGCTACTAGAGATGTGGCCGGGTTACTTGAACATATGGATATTTATGAGATTGGCATTCTATTCTACAATTAACACCAGTGTAATAAATTCTGATCTGGAACTTTGGTAAAATGCTTATGCTTCACACAATCACCACCAACCCCCTAATGCTTCTGACATTGCCTGCTGCCGGCCAAAAGTACACGAGGCCCAAACCCTAGAATACCATTTATCGACTGAGACAGAATGCTTGCTGTGAGCCCTGCATGTGCTTGCCATCATGTTTGGAATCATTTTGTTTTGTTGGCTAGCTTTGTTGTATTTCATTGTTTTAAAGAAACTTGGAATAAAACCAAGTAGTTTTTATTCCACCCAATTTCCTGCTCCTGGTACTTTAGGTTTTTTTCTGCAAGATGCTGGATTCTTATAGTCACCGGAGTTAACAAACAATAGTGAATGGCTTGTGTAAGCTCCTAGTAGGCTACAAGTCTTAAAACCTGAGTTGCTAGGTGCCTGGGGGCGCTGGGCATTCATAAGGGTGGGCAGGGATATAGTAGCAATGCAATACATGAAGGCTTCACCTTCAAGAGCTCCTGCTTGAGTTGGCTTGCATCCTCTTCAGTTCAGACACAACTGAAGTTACATGTAATAACAGAGGACAGTAGCCTGTTACTAAGATTGCCTCCCTTAAGCCATTGTCTGTGTTGCCATGACATTGTTTAATGTTAACAAACATTCTGATTGATGCGGGGCAGTCTGGGGGTTGGTTTAGACCAGGGGTGCAGAACCTCAAGACCAGGGTCCAAATCTGGCACACCTGGGCTCCCAGTCCAGCCCTCTGGGGGTTCCCCAAATGGCCATGCCCCTTTCCCCTGGCCACACTCCTTTCCCCACACTTCCAATCCTTTTGTGGTTTCCCGGCTTTTGCGCCATTTCCTCCCATTCTAAAAGGTTCGAATGCCTCTCTTAAGGCTTAGTTCCTGGCAGTAAGAGCTTGAAGCTAAGGTGTGCTGGTCTTCTTGTACTTTGGGCCCTGCTCCTTTTTGCCTTTGGTCTTGCCCCTTTTGCCTTTAGCTCCACCCACCCCTAATATGTGCCCCCCCACCAGAGCTTCTCGGAAATGGAATTCAGCCCTCAGGCTGAAAGAGGTTCCAAACCCCTGGTTTAGAAACGATTGCCACCCGTTCCAGTTCGTGGGGAAGCCTTTGCATGTGCAGTTCCACACGTGAAGGTTCCCTTCCTGCAGATGTCCGCAAGTTTTGCTGTCCCCCTGCCGGTGGCTGGGCCTAGTCAGCACATGTTATTCAGGATGGGGCTAGTTGGCAAGCCCACGCTGGCTCCCCCATCACACCCAGAAAGATCAATGTAGGTATTCTTCTCAATGGGGCTGATGTATTTTTAGAAAGATAAATAGCAACCTAAAGATGTGTGCACCCTTCACAAGATGGTCGGATTGTGCACCCAAGTATTTGTAGTACCTAAGGTTTTGTTAGAACTGGTCTGTTTGGTGATTTTCTGTAGGCAAAAGACAGCTACTTTGATTTGCATTGGATGCATTAATGAGGATAACATCTCTGTTCCAAGAAAGAAATGCTTGTGGAAGCCTTGGCATGGAACTAGTCTGGAAAACAGGTTGCTGAATAACATTGTGTCGTTCCAGGGCCCTTCCCAAAAGAAATCTCACCTGCTTTAAAATGAGCCCTGGGAATGTGGCTTTTATCTGCTAGGCTATTTAGAAAGAGTTGACCTCATCCTCCCTTTACATGCTGGGATTTAACTTCCCTTGAAAGTGTCCAGCATAAATTCTCTCTGGATGCAAATCTCCCTGTCAAAAGTACAAACAGACATCTGATCAAAGGTCACCTCTCTTTTGTGTTTCTATTTGATACTGAAATTTCTATTTCATTTTTGGCTGTCATAGTCAGTTAGGGGAACTGCATCTTGATGGGAAATTACTGATGCATTTCATGTCTTCTCTTGGAAATGGTGTGTGTATGTGTTTCTTTTCATTCTCTCTCCCTCCCCCCTTCCTCTCCTTTCATATCTTATGGGTGTTTTAATTTGAATGTGTTTTCATTTTTAATGGAATAGTTAAATTAGCTTTGAAAGTGCAGCTCAGTGCAGCTTCTGAAGATTGTCTGCTTATTAACTGAAGCTCAATTTACTATGAGATCATACCCCGGGAACTGATAAAATAATTATCATTCTTTTATTTGTGGCTTTATTTCCTTCTTAACTCAGGCAGTTTGTGGTATGTGAAAAGGCTAGAAGGAGAGGATTTTTAGCAAAAGGGTGAGGTGGGGGAGATATTTTTTGAAAGGTTTTAAAAGTAAGATCATAGACCGGGTAAAAATGAAGCAGAGACAGAACAGAACGGAACAGAGGTAGGCAACTTCGTGATGCTCAGAAGCCATTATCTCCTCTAGATTGGGGTGCAGGACCACAAGTGTATTTTGCCCTGTAAGCTGACCCCTTTGCAAATGGCTAGGGTGGCCATGTGTTCTCTTTTACAGTCCTTTATTTGAACGACTGCCAGAGGACTGTCCTCTGTTTGAAGGCATCCTCTATTGGAATTGAAGGGCTGTCCTGTCCAATTCTGGTTTAAAGATAAAGAAGCATGAGAACTGTTGCCCATCCACAGTTAGCTCCTGGACAGCAGACTGAACAGGCAGGCACACAGGTCACCTAGAGGCTGTCTTCACCAGCCATTTGGTGCAAAGCTACATCAATCTGAGGTCGTTCATGATACACGACGTTGTCAGCAATCTGCTGCCAACTGTCCGCTTCCCTCTTGAAAAGCCACATTTTCTGAAACTCCTTTCACTCCGACTTTTTTTACTGAAAGCAGCTTTTGCCACAGTGTGCCATGTCCCTTCCACAGTAAGTCCTGGGCATGCCTCTGTGACCTGGCAGTGATGTGGTCAAGGGGGTGGGATGCCCCATTCCCTCTTGTTTCCCCAGTAGAAGTAGTTTTTCCCATATCCGCCCCCCCCCCCGTCTTCTGTGCATGTTTACCCATAAGTAAGAAATAAATCTGGCTCTCCTGCAGTGTATCTTTAACAGTTCTCAATGCATAAGGAGTCACAGTAAATTGCTAAAGCATTTAAAAGGTTAAAGGCTAACCCTTAACTTGCCCTAACTTGCCCTAACTAGCCCTAACTTGCCCTAACTAGCCCTAAAGCGCTCTTTCACTTCTCTGTGAAATTGCTATCTCAGCGCTGTGCTTCTTTGATGTTCTATAGTTTCTCTGTTGTTATGTAAAGTCGCAGTAGCGACTTTAGTAGTTCCAGATCACAGGAGCTTCTCATCTCATTGAGAGCAGGGAGAGTGAGAAAGTGGGGGTAGAAAGGGGGGTTGGAAGCAATATTTCCATGGCAGAATGCTGGAATGGGGTGAAATTGGGGGTGGGCTGGCTTCAGATACTGCATTCCAGAATCAGGGATTTTGGCTTCGCAAGGCAAAAGTGCACACATTGGGGCAATGGCGGCGGGGGCAGGGAGATAACATAGTAGCACGAGGGAAACGTCAAAATTAGTTGCTCTCCATTCATAACGTAGTAGCAGGGGGAAGCCTGGAAGGTGGGGGGAACAAGCCTCTTTCATTGGTTGAGCAGGCCTTGCCAGTCTAATGACATTCAGTTCCACTCCCCCGCACCCCACCCAAAGTATGTTCCTTTCAAGCATTGTGTGACCCCTGAAAACCAGATCTGATAGGTACTATACACTCAACTTTCCTTGCTTCATGTGTCCTGAAGGACCAAAGCCCATTCCATGAAAATCTGGGTAATTCTCCAATCTGCTTTTCATTCCGTTTTCATGAAGATCCTGTCCAGGTCACAGACTTCCCTACTATGGTGAGATACATTGTATTTCTAGGGATGTCAGAGAATTTCACCACGGACTCCAGTGAGTCTAAAGAATCCGGCCCCCCAGAATCCGTGGCGAAATGGCCTCCTGCCCCCCCCACCCTGTGGAATCCCCCCGGGACGGAGCTTACCTCAGTTGGATGCGGCAGCGGCGGTGGTTGGTCTCCCGGCGATGTGATTTGCGCTATGTGATTTGCATGCTTGCAGTCAGCCGTGATAGGCTATGTAAGTATTTAATAGCCTATCACGGCAAAGAGCAGGGACGCAAATGGCGGCCGCTACGCCATTTGCATCCCTGCTCTTTTCGTGATAGGCTACGCAATGTAAATATATACGTAGCCTATCAGGGATAACGCAGGGACGCAAATTGTGGCCATTACGCCATTGGAAAATTTGCGTGGCTGCCTTTACCATGATAGGCTACGTAAATACTTATGTAGCCTATCATGGCTGACTGCAAGTACACAAATGGCGGCTGCTACGACGGCCACCATTTGTGGCTGCAGCAGCCCGACTGCAGCTGGAACTCTGGCTGTGGCTGGCCCTGGCCGGCGGCTCTGTGGAGCCGCCACAGAGCAGAGCCAGTCCAGGGAGGATTCTGGGGGAGGGACCGAGCACCTCCCTCCTACCGCAGATGTCTCGGAATGGACAGGTGAGTAAGATTCGTACATCCCTATGTATTTCTATTTAAGCAATAATAATTATTTCTAAATTTGCATCTATACATACAAACCAGCATATGCACTTTTTTGAAAACTGGTGTCCTCTTTTGAACTTTTGATGAGGCATTTCCTCTTTTTTGGTGATGATATAAGTGGCCATCCTAAAATGGACAGGTAGTATCTTGAGGTGCTATCTAGAAGATAGACCTCCATCTAGAAGGTTAGGTTGGCCACTTAATGCATCACCAAAAAGAGCAAAAGAAAGGACAAAAGAAGACAATGATTTATATAAAATGTGCATATGCTGATTTATATGTATAGTTGTATACATATCTTTATATGTATATACTGTCATCTCCTGCTGCCTTGTTATTAGCAATGCTTCTTAAGGCCCATTCAACCTCACTCTTCAGGATGTCTGGCTCTAGCTCACTGACCACACTGTCAAATCTATCCCTGATATTATTATCCTTCCTATACAGATCTTCTGTATATTCTTGCCACCTTTTCTTGATCTCTTCTGCTTCTGTTAGGTCCTTGCCATCTTTGTTTTTGATCATACCCATTTTTGCCTGGAATTTACCTCCGATGTTTCTAATTTTCTGGAAGAGGTCTCTTGCCTTCCTATTCTATTATCTTCTGCTTCCGCGCATTGCTTGTTTAAAAATAATTCCTTATCTCTTCTGGCTAACGTCTGGAATTTTGCATTTAATTGGGCATATCTCCCCCTATCACTGTTGCCTTTTGCTTTCCTTCTTTCTTGGGCTGCTTCCAGTGTCTCAGCAGACAGAACTGATCTACTTCTGCTTCTTCAGCATCTGTGGTTGGGGCGTATATTTGGATCACTGTGATGTTAAATGGCTTACCCTGAATTCGAATTGAGATCATTCTGTCATTTTTTGGATTGTATCCAGGCACTGCTTTAGCCACTTGATTATTAATTATGAAGGCTACTCCATTTCTTCTATGGTCCTCTTGTCCACAGTAGTAGATCTGGTGGTCATTTGATGTGAAGTGGCCCATTCCAGTCCATTTCAGTTCACTGACACCCAAAATGTCTATATTTAATCTTGACATCTCCTCAATAACCACATCCAATTTGCCCTGGCTCATAGATCTTACATTCCAGGTTCCTATGGTGTGTTGATCTTTAGAACATCGGATTCGTCGTTCACCACCAGCACCATCGGCTGCTAGCTGTCCTTTCGGCTTTGAGCTAGCTGCGTCATCACATCTGGGGCTAGTTGAACTTAATCCTCTGTTCCTCCCCAGTAGCATTTTGACTATCTTCCGACCTGGGAGTCCCATCTTCCGATGGTATACCGACATATCTCTGGTTGTACTGATCCATTTAGTTTTCATGGCAAGAATACTGGGGTGGGTTGCCATTTCCTTCCCCAGGGATCGTATTTAGTCTGACCTCTCTGCCATGACCTTCCCGTCTTGGGTGTCCCTTCACGGTTTAGATCATGACATCACTGAGGTTCTCAAGCTCCAGCACCATGACAAGGTAATGATCTCCTTTGCTGAAGGGGGACACATACACCCCGGAAATGTGTTTTAATTTGGTGAGGGGAAAAATATTAACAGATGTATTTGCTGCCTATTTGTACCTCTTCTTCTGAAGCTAGATGAGACAGCGAAGCAAGCAGTCCTTTCCACTCTGATAGCAACAATTTGGGGTTCTTTTGTACAAGCTTCCGGAAGATGGCAGTAGAGCTCTTTCAATTCAAATTCGCCTTGATGCAGAAAAGGAGGCTGCAAATGCTGGGGCACTTCCCTTATAAAGCCACTGAAGTTTTTCCACAGTTAATTTCCAGCACATCACTGATTACTCACTTTGCAAATGTAATTATGCGAAGTCATCATGACACCAAACCCCCCCACAAAAAACCTGCACAGTGAAGAATTGGAAATGATTCAGAGTTTTTCAAAGCAAACATTCCTGTGGGGCGTTATCATGCTTGGTGTTTTGAAGGTAAAGGTCAAGAGACACACCGCTGAAGCTTGCGAGTTCCTCAGTACAGTAACAGGGAAGGACCCAGCCTCTGTTGCGGCCTGAGGAAATTCTGCAGCTTTTAAAGGTTCACAATACTTTTTGCCAAAAATATCCAAATATGAAAAAAGGAAACCTCAAATCTTGTATAAAGGACACGTATTTTATGCATTTTTGGAAAATACACAAATTGGCACCATTCTGAAGTGATTTGCCTTATTTATTGAGTCCAGAAACATGGGTTTTCTTGGCCTACAATTCAAGGTTCCTTGGTGTCCAATTAGGAATTACAGGCACAGAGCAGAGACTGTAGCACATGCTCACAACCCACTAAGCCAAACACAAATGCCAGCTATGTATGCAGGATTGTCATGTGCCTTGCTTTACAGAGGACAGTCCTCTGTTTGAAGGCAACCTCTGTTTGAAGGACTCTGCAGACCAAGTCCGGTTTACATGTATTATTTACTTATTTCATTGATTAGATTAATATCCCGCCTTTCTACCCCAAAAATGGCACTCAAGGTGACTAAGAATAATAAAATCAAGATTAAAATGAAGACTTGATTAAAACATGACACAAAACAAATAAATTAAAAGTACAATAAAAACATAACAATAAAGGAAATAAACAGCGCCCAATGCAATAAGATTATTTTCTGTAGCAGACCATGCCAAAGGCTTGCCTGAATAAAAACATCTTTGCCTGCTGGTGGAAGGATAGGAGAATGTGTTCGATTCTAGAGCAGCCTTCCCCAGCCTGGTGTCCTCCAGACGTTTTTGACTTCAACCCCCATTAGCCACAGCCAGCATGACCAATGGTCAGGAGTTGTAGTCCAAAACACCTGGAGGGCAGCAGATTGGGGAAGGCTGCTCTAGAGTATCAGTATCACGTTTATTAAAATCCACATATTAAAATCCAAAATGTGTTGATTAAAATCCACATATTAAAATCCAAAATCCTTCAAATTCCAAATACAAATGTTTGATCACGTACAGTGAGGACAGAAGAAAGCCCACTGAGAATACATTTTTCATCATTAAAAAAAGTCCCCATCGATACAGAAAAAATAGACAGAACTGCCCCCAGTTTAGAATTTACCCAAGCGATCCATGCCTGCGTTCCAAGCAAAAGTTGTGCCGAGGATTTAGCACAGCAGGCAGAAAGGCAGAAGGACAAAATTGTCCCCTTTTGTAAAATAAAATGTAACTGTAGCCTTGGCACTGTTGCATGCATTCTGTAAAGCAGGCAGTTCATTTGTTCTACAGACTGAGGGTGTGCACATAAAGATGTTTTATATGTACAGTTAATAATCTAAAGTGTAAAGGTGACAAACACATGTTTGAGAACACAAGAATTGTACAGGTATGGTACCCTTGTCAGGTGTCTGAGATGCAGTGGAGGGCGGTGGCTCTGATGTCAGTGGGGTGGGGAATCTGCTGTTCTGACTGAAACCCAGAGAGGATTCACCACCCCACTAACATTGGAGACACCAGCCTCCACTGCTGAGTTGTGATCCATGGCCAGGTTTGCTACTGTGTAATGTGTGAAATAGGCCTGAATGAGTATCGATAAACAAACAGGTCCAGGTAAATACTGTTGAAGGGATTAATTCCTTTGATTTTTTCTAAAGAGTTCTCCATGTTGTTAACATTGTTATGGTTACAGGAAGGTATAAGGAAAATAATAACAAAAATGCTCTTAAAATATGCTGTTTTGATGCAATTCGTGTGTAAATATGGTCAAGGACAAGTTTTTGGACCTTGCTGAACGTTATCTTCCCTTCCCCAAGCTTTTGATCCCGCTGATGGAATCTAAAAAAAGATATCCCTGTTAATGTTATCTGTTGTTTTCTGTACATGAAAGAATGTCATTGTCATCTTCTTGGCATCCATTTTCTTTACCAAGCCTTTTCCCCCTGAATTATCTAGGGATGTACGAAAGTTCTGCGACGGATCTCAGGGAAGCCGAATGCCAGCGCATTCGGCCCCCCAAAATCGGTGGTGGAACAGCCCCCCGCCCCCCTGGGATGGGACTTACCTTTCTGGCGGCGGCGGCTGCGGCGGCGGCTGCGGCGGCCGGTCATCCGACTGGCTGCCGCCGCCGCCATTTCCAGGTAAAAACAAAACAAAACAAAAAAACATGATAAGCTATGTAAAGATTTACATAGCCTATCACGGCTAGATTTTTAAAAAACACCGTGATAGGCTATGTAAATGTTTACGTAGCCTACCACAGCTGATTAAAAAACAAACAAAAAAACGCGTGTACGCAAATGGCGGCGCCCATGGGCGTCGCCATTTGCGGTCCTTATTTTGGCACGTCTTAGTCTACGTAAACATTTACGTAGACTAAGACGGTGAAAATAAGGGGAACGCAAATAGCGTAGCGTCTATGCTATTTGCGTTCCCCTTATTTTCGCCGTCTTAGTCTACGTAAATGTTTACGTAGACTAAGACGTGCCAAAATAAGGAGCGCAAATGGCGGCACCCATGGGCGCCGCCATTTGCGTACACGTGTTTGTTTTTTTAATCAGCCGTGATAGGCTTTGTAAACATTTATGTATCACGGCTATCACGGCTATCACGGCTATGGCCGCCGCCATTTGTGTCCGTGCTAGCCAGCAGCTGGATGTCCGGCTGCTGGCGGAACCAGCCAGCAGCTCCGCAGAATCCCTGCGGAGCGGAGCTGGCCAGCCAGGATTCCGGGGGGGGGGGGAATGGAGCGCCTCCCCCCCGGCCAGGATTCCAGGGGGAGGGACTGAAAGCCTCCCCCCAGCATCAGCATAATCTGTGGAAAGGTAAGTACCTTTCGTACATCCCTAGAGTTATCCATAGATCCTCCTTTAGATTTTTCCCATTATTTTTGTGTCAGTCACTCCCCAACCCTATTTTGAATATTTATTGCAGGGTATAAACTTTCCAAGAGAGAGAGACCATGTCACTCCTGTGGGCTGTGCTTAGGGATGTATGAATCCCTTACTTGGCTCCATGCAGGGGCATTCGTGGTGGGGGGGAGGTGCTCCGTCCCTCCCCCCGGAACCCTTGACGGGGGGGAGGCGCTCCATCCCTCCCCCCAGAATCCTGCCCGGCCGGCTCCACTCCGCGGCCAAGCTGCGGAGCCGCCGGCCGGCTCCAGCTGCCCGCAGCCAGACATCCAGCCGCTGGGCAGTCCTGCAGGGACGCAAATGGCGGCTGTCGTAGCCGCCGCCATTTGCGTCCCTGTATATTGAGCTGTGATAGGCTACGTAAATATTTACGTAGCCTATCACGGCAGAGGGAAAAACCCCAGCGTACGCAAATGGCGGTAGCCACCGCCATTTGCGTACGCTGGGTTCCCCCCCCTGCCGTGATAGGCTACGTAAATACTTACGTAGCCTATCACGGCCTCCGCAGGAATGCAAATGGCGTCCCTGCATTAGCTGTGATTTCTACGTAAGTATTTACATAGCGTATCACGGCTATTGAGAGGAGGAAGCCAATGGCGGCCGCAGGACGGCCGCCATTTGCAAAGCAGCGCAGACAGGAGCAGGTAAGTGCTCCGTTTCGCGTGCCTTTCATGGCGTGGGGGCGGCAGGGACTTTGTCCCACGCGCCTTTAGGGGTTGGGGGGGGGTGGGGGCTTCGTTCCACGATGGATTTTGGGGGGCCGAATACACTGGCATTCGGCCTCACCGAGATCTGTCACAGAATTCTCCGACCTCCCTACCTGTGCTGGACCTTGTTGTTGTTGTTCAGTCGTTAAGTCATGTCCGACTCTTTGTGACCCCATGGACCATAGCAAGCCAGGCCTTCCTGTCCTCCGCTCTCTCCTGGAGTGTGCTCAAGTTCATATTCATTGCATCGGTGATGCTATCTAGCCATCTCATCCTCTGCCGTCCCCTTCTCGTTTTGCCTTCAATTAGGGATGTATGAAAGTGACTTACCTTTCCGCGGATTATGTTGATGGTGGGGGGGAGGTGTTCTGTCCCTCCCCCCGGAATCCTGGCTAGGGGGGGAGGCGCTCTGTTCCTCCCCCCCGGAATCCTGGCTGGCCAGCTGTGCTCCGCAGCGATTCTACGGAGCCGCCAGCCAGCTCCGCCAGCAGCCGGACATCTGGCCGCTGGCTAGCAGGGACGCAAATGGCGGCAGCCGTAGCTGCCGCCGTTTGTGTCCCTGCAGTCAGCCGTGATAGGCTACGTAAATGTTTACGTAGCCTATCACGGCTGATTTAAAAAACAAACGCGCGTACGCAAATGGCGGCGGCCATGGCCACCGCCATTTGCGTTCTTTATTTTTGCACGTCTTAGTCTACGTAAACATTTACTTAGACTAAGAAGGCGAAAATAAGGGGAACGCAAATAGTGTAGCATCTACGCTATTTGCGTTCCCCTTATTTTTGCTGTCTTAGTCTACATAAATGTTTACGTAGACTAAGACGTGCAAAAATAAGGAACAAAATGGCGGCGGCCATGGCTGCGGCCATTTGCGTACGCGCATTTTTTTTTTTAAAGTCAGCCGTGATAGGCTACGTAAACATTTACGTAGCCTATCACATTTTTTTGTTTTGTTTTTGTTTTTAACCTGGAAATGGTGGTGGCGGCAGCCGGTCGGAAGACCGGCCGCTGATGCCGCCGCACCGCCGCCGGAGCCACCGCTGCCAGGAAGATCTGCCCAAGATAAGTCTCGTCCCGGGGGGTGGCGGGGGGGGGTGGGCCATTCCGCCACTGATTTTGGGGGGCCGAATGCGCTGGCATTCGGCCTCCCCGAGATCTGTGGCGGAACTTTCGTACATCCCTACCTTCAATCTTTCCCAGCATCAGGGTCTTTTCCAGTGACTTTTCTCTTCGCATTAGGTGGCCAAAATATTTGAACTTCAGCTTCAGTATCTGTCCTTCCAATGGGCAGTCAGGGTTGATTTCCTTTATGATTGACTGATTTGACCTCCTTGCAGTCCAGGGGACTCATAAGAGTCTTCTCCAGCACCACAGTTTGAAAGCATCAATTCTTCAGCGCTCAGCCTTCCTTATAGTCCAGCTCTCACAGCCATATGTTGCTACTGGGAACACCATAGCTTTGATTATACGAATCTTTGTTGGCAAGGTGATGTCTCTGCTTCTTACTATGCTGCCTAGGTTTGCCATAGCTTTCCTCCCAAGGAGCAAGCGACTTTTAATTTCATGGCTATAGTCACCGTCTGCGGTGATCTTGAAGCCCAAGAAAATAAAATCTGTCACTGCTTCCATTTCTTCCCCTTCTATATGCCAGGAAGTGATGGGGCCAGATGCCATGATCATAGTCTTTTTAATGTTGAGTTTCAAGCCAGCTTTTGCACTTTCCACTTTCACCCTCCACAAGAGGCTCTTTAGATCCTCTTCACTTTCTGCCATTAGGCAGAAATTTCAGCCATTATCGTCTGTGTATCTGAGGTTGTTGATAATTCTCCTGGCAATCTTAATTCCAACATGGGATTCATCCAACCCGGCATTTTTCATGATGTACTCTGCATATAAATTAAATAAGCAGGGCGACAATACACAGCCTTGTCGTACTCCTGTCCCAATTTTGAACCAATCGGTTGTTCCATGTCTGGTTCTTACTGTTGCTCCTTGACCCTCGTACAGGTTTCTCAGGAGACAGGTAAGGTGGTCTGGTACTCCCATCTTTTTAAGAATTTGCCACAGTTTATTGTGATCCACACAATCAAAGGCTTTAGCATAGTCAATGAAGCAGGAATAGACATTTTTCTGGAATTCTCTGGCTTTCTCCATGATCCAGCGAATGTTGGCGATTTGATCTCTAGTTCCTCTGCCTCTTCGAAACCCCGCTTGTACTTCTGGTAGTTCTCGGTTCACATACTGCTGAAGCCTAGCTTGTAGGATTTTGAGCATAACCTTGCTGGCATGTGAGATGAGCGCAATTGTACGGTAGTTTGAACACTCTTTGGCATTGCTCTTCTTTGAAATTGGAATGTAAATTGACCTTTTCCAGTCTTGTGGCCACTGCTGAGTGTTCCAAATTAGTTGACATATTGAGTGCAGCACTTTTAACAGCATTGTGTTTTAGGATCTTAAATAGCTCAGCTGGAATACTGTCATCTCCACTAGCTTTGTTGTTAGTAACGCTTCCTAAGGCCCACTTGACTTCACTCTCTAGGATGTCCGGCTCAAGTTCAGTGACCGCACTATCATGGCTATCAGGGACGTTAAGATCTTTCCTGTATAGTTCTTCTGTGTATTCTTGCCACCTCTTCTTAATCTCATCTGCTTGTGTTAGGTCCCTGCCTTCTTTGTCCTTTATCATGCCCATCTTTGCACAAAACGTTCAAAGATCTCTGATTTTCTTGAAGAGATCTCTACTCTTTCCCATTCTATTGTTTTCCTTGATTTCTTTGCATTGTTCATTTAAGAAGGCCTTCTTGTTTCTCCTTGCTATTCTCTGGAACTCTGCATTCAGTTGGATATATCTTCCCCTTTATCCCTTGCTTTTTGCTTCCCTTCTTTCCTCAGCTACTTGTAAAGCCTCATCAGACAGCCACTTTGCTTTCTTGCATTTCTTTTTCTTTGGGATGGATTGAGTTGCTGCCTCCTGAACACTGTTACGGACCTCCGTCCATAGTTCCTCAGGCACTCTGTCTATCAGGTCTAATCCCTTAAATCTATTCCTCACCTCCACTGTATATTCATAAGGGATATGACTGAGGTCATACCTGAATGGTTTAGTGGTTTTCCCTACGTTCTTCAATTTAAGCCGAAATTTTGCAACAAGAAGCTCATGATCTGAGCCACAGTCAGCTCCAGGTCTTGTTTTTACTGACTGTATAGAGCTTCTCCATCTTTGGCTGCAAAGGACATAATCAATCTGATTTTGATATTGACCATCTGGTGATGTCCATGTGTAGAGTCGCCTCTTGTGCTGTTGGAAAAGAGTGTTTGCTATGATCAGCGTGTTCTCTTGACAAAACTCTATTAGCCTTTGTCCTGCTTCATTTTGTACACCAAGGCCACGCTTGCCTGTTATCCTGGTGATTTCTTGACTTCCTACTTTAGCATTCCAATCCCCTGATGAAGAGGACATCTTTTTTTGGTGTTAGTTCTAGAAGGTGTTGTAGGTCTTCATAGAACCGATCAACCTCAGCTTCTTCGGCCTCAGTGGTTGGGGCATAGACTTGAATTACTGTGATGTTGAATGGTTTGCCTTGGATTTATACTGAGATCATTCTATCGTTTTGGAGATTGTACCCCAGTACTGCTTTTCCCACCCTTTTGTTGACTATGAGTGCTACTCCATTTCTTCTAAGGGATTCTTGCCCACATTAGTAGATAGAATGGTCACCTGAATTAAATTCACCCATGCTTGTCCATTTTAGTTCGCTGATTCCCAAGATGTCGATTCCCAAGATAACTCCATGTTATAGGAAATAAATAAATATTGCAAGAGTAATGATAGCGCTGGTAAAATCTCTTGTCTTCTTGTTCTGGCAAGGATGGTCTCAAGGGGGAGTAATTTAAATATCAAATCAAATCTGGAGAATTCCCAGAAAAAGATTTAATTTGTCTGGCCATGTGATCAAAGATCTTTAAGTCTGTTTATGAAAACAGAGTAATCTGCTTCTGGGTGAAATATTGCTTCATCGGCTTTCTTTCAAAGTGAATTGGATGGAGAAACTTACTTTAAGTCTCTAGTCAGCAGTTCCTTCCCTCACTTCTACTGCTATTTTGATTATGCTTTTCATTGCATGCATAAGTTGAGTTTATGACAATCCCCAAATATTTATTAGCTTTCACTTTGATTATGGAAGTCCGTCAATTTACCTATTACTCACTTGGTCAGTTCAGAAATGATTAGCATAGGAGGTGTGAACAAAATGCAATAAAAATCGCTGTGTAATTGCAAAGAGAGCCAACTGAAAAGCTAAATCAGATGTAACTGATCAAAAAGAGGGGCAAAGAAATAGTTGTTGACCGCAGTATATTCTGCAGTATAAATAATTGGACAAACACATTTATTTGTGTTTGTTTGTTTAAGTTGGGCAAAGCTTTTTCAGCATTTTATTGAAACTGCTCTTGCTCAGACATTTTCTTGTCTGGGGAGGCACAAGACATTTTGGGTAGCCTGTGTGTGGAGAGGGAAGAGACACATAAGAACGTTAGAACAACCCTGGTGGATCAGACCAAAAGTCCATCAGTTCCAGCATCCAAATTTCCCCCATTGCCAAGCGGATTCTCTGGCAGGCCCACAAGCAGGACTTGGAGGCACATTCTTCTTCCTCTTCCTCCTCCTCCTCTCCTCCTCCTTCTTTAGGGAAAGGCAGTCGGGGCAGTTGTCCTGGCCTGGAGCTGACACAGAATGGGCCACATAAAAACTGACAAACAGTACACTCCAGTTGAGAAGAGAACAATGGGGAACTCAAAGAACATCCAGTCCTAGGCTTCAAGGGTCTTAAAAAGATACTGCTTGAAGGCAACAAACATCTCCCTCTGTTCCTACCCATCAACTAGTATTTGGCAACATACTGCCTCTGAATCTGTAGGTTCCATATAGTCACCATGATTAATAGCCATTGATAGACCAGTTCACAGAGGATCAGTCTAACACCCACCTAAACTAGTGGTCATCACCACATACTGTGGAAGCAAATGCATTACATTATTTATTGATTTAGTTCTATTTATATCCCATCCTAACTTGAGCACACTCTGGGAGAGAGCGGAGGACAGGAAGGCCTGGCATGCTATGGTCCACGGGTCACAAAGAGTTGGACACGACTTAACGAGTGAACAACAACATATCCCGCCTTTCATTAAAAAAAAATCCCAGGGCAGGTAACAACAATATTAAAAGCAACCAACAATAGAATACAAGAAACAAGTCCCCAATAAAACTAATAGATAACCACCAGAGAAAAGAAATAATCAACAGTAGATCCAGTTCAGTTCACTGCAGTGGCAATCATCACTTATAAATTCCTGGGTAAACGGATGGGTTTAACCTGGTGCTGAAATGTGAGTAAAGTTGGTGTATCTCTTGGGGGGGGGCATTCCAAAGTTGGGGAGCCACCATGGAGAAGGCCCTATCTCATGTCACCACTTGATGTACTTCCCCAGTGGCAGGGCAACAAGACTGCCCCCACCCCCACACACAGATCTAAGAGCATGGGCAGGATGGTGCAGGGAGATTAAATTGTGCTTTGTGTGAAGGTGTGCTGACTCTTGAATATGTATCTGGGCAGTAAGCACTGGCATCATGTTGAAAATAAGGAAAATAAGGTTCCCACAATCAGATAGCCAAAAGTGAGTTGGGGAAGAGGAAGGACATAAGAGGGCTCTGTTGAGTCCTATGCTGTTCTCCTTTTGTGTGTGCAGCTGTACCTACCGGGCATGGATTGTGCCCCAGGATTATTAATACAGTTAAGTCTGTTGTTCTTGTTGCTGTTATTAAATATATAATTCAAGGTCAGGAGTTAGTTGGTCAGCCCTCTTTGACTGCTTCCCGTTGACCGATTCTCATGAAACTACAATTGGGTGGTTCCAGAGCGAGAGATTTGGATTCTGGGACCCCGAGCTATACTTCCTGGAAGATGGACTGTTGGCAAGGGACGGGTTGCACCTCACAAAGGCTGGGAAGAATGTGTTGGGCCACAGCATGAAGAGCTTCATCAGGAGGGCTTTAAACTGAATCCCACGGGGAAAGGAGACGTAAAGTTGGGGGTAACAATGGACAAAGGCTCATGCACCGCAACGGAGAGAACAGCTTTAATAGTGCCCAATAGTAGTCTTCAAAAACATGTAGGAAGAAAGCCAGACCATGAAGCACATGGTCTTCGATGTCTACATACTAATGCCCAGAACATGGGAAATAAAGAGAACGAACTTAAACTCATAATACGGAAGGGAAATTATGACTTGATAGGTGTAAATGAGACTTGGTGGGATGCCTCCCATGACTGGAATACAGCAATTGAAGGATATAACTTGTTCACAAAGAACGGAAGGAACAGAAAGGGAGGTGGAGTTGCACTTTATGTGAAAAATACATACCTCTGCACAAAAATACAGGAGGATGAGCTTGGTCGCCCCATCGAGAGCATCTGGATCAAAATAAATGGAGCAAAGAATAAAAGGAACCTGGTGGTCGGAGTCTACTACCGGCCACCCAACCAAGGAGAAGACGAGGATGAAACTTTTGAAAAGCAAATAGCCAATGTTTGAAGGAAACATGATGTAGTAGTAATTGGGGACTTCAATTTCTGCAATATTTGTTGGGAGGCAAATTCTGCAAAACATGGCCCCTCCAGGAAATTCCTGACTTGTGTGGCGGAGAACTTCCTCCTACAGAAAGTAGAGGAAGGAACTAGAGGATCGACTATCCTTGACTTGATCCTAACCAACAGAGATGACTTAGTGGATAAAATAGCAGTTACAGGAACTCTGGGGGAAAGCAACCATGTTGTACTTGAGTTCTTGGTTCTAAGGGAAGCAAAAGCCGAGTGTAGTCAAACGCGTACCATGTATTTTAGGAAAGCTGATTTTAATAAACTCAGAACAATGATCAGTAAGGTCCCATGGCAATCGACGCTAACAAGAAAAGGAGTCCAAGATGGGTGGGAGCTTTTAAAAAAGGAAATTCTCAAGGCACAATTACAAACAATTTCCAACAAGAAAAGGTGGAAGACAACAGAAGAAGCCAATGTGGCTTCACAAAAAGCTTAGGGATGACCTGAAAACAAAAAAGGACACATATAGGAAGTGGAAAGAAGGCCAAGTAACAAAGGAAGAGTACAGGCAGGTAGCACAGAATTGCAGGGATGGCATCAGGAAGGCTAAAGCTGAGAACGAGCTGAGGTTAGCGAGGGATACTAAAAGCAACAAAAAGGCTTTCTTCAGATATGTGCATAGTAAAAGTCAGAGGAAAGAAATGGTTGTTCAGCTGTTAAATAAGGATGGCAAAACGATAACAGATGACAAAGAAAAGACAGAGGCGCTCAATTCCTACTTTGGCTCAGTCTTCTCCCAAAAGAGGGTCTATGTCCCCCCTGGCAAAGGCGAAGTACAGGCTGAAGGGGCAGGATTGCAGCTTGAGATCGATAGGCATATGGTCATGGAACACCTAATTACTTTGAATGAGTTCAGATCTCCAGGGCCAGATGAACTGCATCCTAGAGTAATAAAGGAACTGGCAGAAGAACTCTCAGAACTGCTGTCTATTCTCTTTGAGAAATCATGGAGGACGGGTGAAGTGCCAGATGACTGGAGGAGGGCTAATGTTCTCCCTATCTTCAAAAAGGGTAAAAAGGAGGAACATGGGAACTACAGACCAGTCAGTCTGACATCAATCCCTGGGAAAAGTCTGGAGCAGATGATAAAGCAATCCATCTGGAAGCACCTTGAAAACAATGCAGTGATTACTTGAAGCCAACATGGATTTGTCAAAAACAAGTCCTGCCAGACGAATCTGATCTCATTTTTTGATCAAGTAACCTCCCTTGTAGTCCATGGGAATGCTGTAGACATCATATACTTCAACTTCAGCAAAGCTTTCGACGAAGTGCCCCATGATATCCTGATGAGCAAACTAGCTCAAAGTGGGCTAGATGAAACAATGATCCGGTGGATCCACAGTTGGCTACAGAATCGGACTCCAAGAGTGCTTGTCAATGGGACCTTCTCAAACTGGGGAGAGGTAACGAGCGGGGTACCGCAGGGCTCAGTCCTGGGCCCAGTGCTCTTCAACATTTTTATGAATGACGTGGAGGAGGAGGTGCAGGGAATGCTGATCAGATTTGCAGATGACACAAAATTGGGCGGTATAGCTAATACTTTGGAAGACAGAAACAAAATTCAAAGTGATCTGGATAGACTAGAGCACTGGGCAGAAAACAACAGAATGACATTTAATAGGGATAAATGCCAAGTTCTGCACCCAGGAAAAAGAAACCAAAGGCACAGTTTCAAGATGGGGGATATGTGGCTCAACAACACTACAAGTGAGAAGGATCTTGGAATTGTTGTCGATCACAAGCTGAATATGAGCCAACAATGTGATGTGGCTGCAAAAAAGGCAAATGCTCTTTTGGGCTGCATTAATAGAAGCATAGCTTCCAAATCCTGGGAAGTACTAGTTCCCCTCGACTCAGCACTGGTTAGGCCTCATCTGGAGTACTGTGTCCAGTTCTGGGCACCACATTTTAAGAAGGATGCAGACAAACTGGAGAGGGTTCAGAGGAGGGCAACAAAGATGATCAGAGGACTGGAAACAAAGCCCTATGAAGAGAGACTGAAAGAACTGGGCATGTTTAGCCTTGAGAAGGGAAGACTGAGGGGAGATATGATAGCGCTCTTCAAGTACTTGAAAGGTTGTCACAGAGAAGAAGGCCAGGATCTCTTCTCTGTCATCCCAGGGTACAGGACACGGAATAATGGGCTCAAGTTACAGGAAGCCAGATTCCGGTTGAACATCAGGAAAAACGTCCTGATTGTTAGAGCAATACGACAAAGGAAACAATTACCTTGGGAGGTGGTGGGCTCTCCCACACTGGAGGCGTTCAAGACAAGGCTGGACAGCCATCTGTCAGGGATGCTCTGACTTGGATTCCTGCATTGAGCAGGGAGTTGGACTCGATGGCCTTGTAGGCCCCTTCCAACCCTACTATTCTATGATTCTATTCTATGATTCTATGATTCTGTCTTCCAAGGTATTAGCTATCCCGCCCAATTTTATGTCATCTGCAAATTTGATAAAGCATTCCCTGCACCTCCTCCTCCACGTCATTCATAAAAATGTTGAAGAGCAATGGGCCTGGGACTGAGCCCTGCAGTACCCCGCTGGTTACCTCTCCCCAGTTTGAGAAAATCCCATTGATAAGCACTCTTGGAGTCCAATTCTGTAGCCAAATGTGGATCAACCTGATCGTTGTTTCATCTAGCCCACTTTGAGCTAGTTTGCTCATCAGGATATCATGGGGCACTTTGTCGAAAGCTTTGCTGAAGTCGAGGTATATTATGTGCACAGCCTTCCCACAGTCCACAAGGGAGGGTTACTTGATCAAAACCGAGATCAGATTAATTTGGCAGGATTTGTTCTTGGCAAATCCATGTTGGCTTCAAGTAATCACTGCATTGTTTTCAAGGTGCTTACACATGGATTGCTTTACAATATGCTCCAGAATTTTCCCAGGGATTGATGTCAGACTGACATCAGGTCTGTATTTTCCAGGTTCCTCCTTTTTTCCCTTTTTGAAGACACCCATGTTGGACTCCTTTCCTCATTAGAGTCGCTTGCCATGGGACCTTACTGATCACTGTTCTGAGTTTATTAAAACTGGCTTTCCTAAAATTCAGGGAACGCGTCTGGCTACACTCGGCTTTTGCCTCCTTTAGAACCACGAACTCAAGTATAACGTGGTCGCTTTCCCCCAGAGTTCCTGTAACTGCTACTTTATCCCCTTAGTCATCTCTGTTGGTTAGGATCAAGTCAAGGATAGCCGATCCTCTAGTTCCTTCCTCTACTTTCTATAGGAGGAAGTTATCAGCAACACAAGTCAGGAATTTCTTGGAGGGGCCATGTTTTGCAGAATTTGTCTCCCAACAAATATTGGGGAAATTGAAGTCCCCCATTACTATTATATCATGCTTCCTTGAAACATTGGCTATTTGCTTTTCAAAAGTTTCATCTTCGTCTTTTCCTTGATTGGGTGGCCGGTAGTAGACTCCGGCCACCATGTTTCTTTTATTCTTTGCTCCATTTATTTTAACCCAGATGCTCTTGATGGGGCTAGCAAGCTCATCCTCCTGTATTTCTGTGCAGAGATATGTATTTTTCACATATAGTGCAACTCCACCTCCCTTTCTGTACCTTCTGTTCTTTGGGAACAAGTTATATCCTTCAATTGCTGTATTCCAGTCATGGGAGGCATCCCACCAAGTCTCAGTTATACCTATCAAGTCATAATTTTCCTCCTGTATTAAGAGTTCAAGTTCATTCTGTTTGTTTCCCATACTCTCGGCATTAGTATATAGACATTGAAGACCATGTGCTTCATAGTCTGGCTTTCTTCCTACATGTTTTTGAAGACTATTATTGGGCGCTATCAGAGCTGTTCTCTCCGTTGCAGTGCATGCGCCTACATCCATTGTTACCCCCAACATTACATCTCCCTTCCCCGTAGGATTCAGTTTAAAGCCCTCCTGATGAAGTTCTTCATGCTGTGGCCAAACACATTCTTCCCATCCTTTGTGAGGTGCAACCCATCCCTTGCCAACAGCCCATCTTCCAGGAAGTATAGGCCGTGGTCCCAGAATCCAAATCTCTCTCGTCAGCACCACCTTCGTAGCCAGTCATTCACCCGGAGTATTTTTTGTTCCCTTTCTATCCCTCTTCTAACTACTGGAAGGATGGATGAGAAAACTATCTGGGCCCCCAAGTTCTTGAGTTTCCTTCTGAAAGCTTCAAAGTCTGACGTGATTTCTTCGTAGCTCCGCTTGGCAGTATCATTTGTTCCCACATGGATGAGAAGAAAGGGATACCTGTCAGTGGGCTTTATGAGTGCAGGCAACCTTTCAGTCACGTCTCTAATTCGTTCTCCCAGGAGACAACATACCTGGCGAGTCCACGGGTCTTCGCGACATACTTGGGTCTCGATCCCACGCAGCAAGGAGTCTCCCACTACTACCACTCTTCTCTTCTTCTTGTTATAGGCCTGGGTTTCATCGCCTCTGTTTGACTGACCTTCAGCCTCTTGCGCACTCTCATGTAGGTTCTCCTGTGATGCTTTCTCTGCAGGCTGTCCTCCAGTCTCATCTTCAAGTACCTGGAATCGGTTCCACAGCTCCACTGCTTCCACTGGTGCAGAGTGTCGTCTACTTCTTCTGCTCCTAACTGTCACACTTTTCCAAGGAGTATCCTCTACTCCATTTTTCTTCACCTCAGCATTTCCCACTGCCTCATCTTGCTGTTGCTCTTCAAGCTTCTGGTCTTCCCTTTGCTGCTGTAGTTTTCCCATTCTGTCCAAGAACTCTTCATGTTCTCTTATTCCCCGGAGGGTCGACAGTAGCTGCTCCAGTCCACTTACTTTTTCTTCCAGCAGCGTGATCAACTTGCACTTGTTGCAGGTGTAGGCCATATTGTTCTCAGGCAAGAAAACACACATTGCACACACCTTGCAGGTCACCACCACTGGAGAGTCCTGTCCTTCCATTGCCTCTTTTCCCTTTTTGTGTCTAGCTTTGTGATTGTTCTAGACTAGCCTGTGCCTGCTCCTCTACTCAGTAGAGGTTAAAAGCAGAGTCCCACTGGTGTGGAAGTGTGTGTTACAAGACAAATAAATGAAAAAAGTTAGTTAAAAAATAATAATAAAAACATGAAAAAAATGAAAAAAAATGTTAGGGGCCTCCCCCTTGACCTCCCCTGGCCAACTCCTGTTTGCTCCCCCTGTTTCTATCCTTTTGTTGTTCCTTCCTGCAGCCCACTTACCTCTTAGCCTCTGTCTCCTTTGTCTCTTTTGTCTCCTTTGTCTCTTCTACCACTGCAACTCCCCTGGCCAACTCCTGTTTGCTCCCCCTGTTCGCTCACTCTCTGGGAGCTTGCTTGCTTCTGTAGTCCCTGGACCAGCTGGACCAGCTTGCTCTGCTCTGCTCAGCTGGGAGGTGGGAAACAGATTGAAGCTTCCCGCCCACTCAGCTGCTGGGAGTGCTCAGGCCACCCCCCCCAGTTCAGTTGGAGCTCTCAGAAGCACCTGGTGAGCTCACAGCCACTCAGAAGGATAAAGGGCAGCCCCCTGGGCTTCCTGCAGCCCACTTACCTCTTAGCCTCTGTCTCCTTTGTCTCCTTTGTCTCTTCTACCACTGCAACTCCCCTGGCCAACTCCTGTTTGCTCCCCCTGTTCGCTCGCTCTGGTCGCTCTCTCTCTGGGAGCTTGCTTGCTTCTGTAGCCCCTGGACCAGCTGGAGCAACTTGCTCTGCTCTGCTCTGCTCAGCTGGGAGGCGGGAAACAGACCAGAAACAAAATTCAAAGTGATCTTGGTAGACTGGAGTGCTGGGCAGAAAACGACAGAATGACATTTAATAGGGATAAATGCCAAGTTCTGCACCTAGGAAAAAGAAACCAAATGCACACGTACAAGATGGGGGATACGTGGCTCAACAACACTACAAGCGAGAAGGAGCTTGGAATTGTTGTCGATCACAAGCTGAATATGAGCCAACAATATGATGTGGCTGCAAAAAAGGTCAATGCTATTTTGGGCTGCATTAATAGCATAGCTTCCAAATCCTGGGAAGTACTAGTTCCCCTCTACTCAGCACTGGTTAGGCCTCATCTGGAGTACTGTTTCCAGTTTGGGGCACCACACTTTAAGAAGGATACAGGCAAACTGGAAAAGGTTCAGAGGAGGGCAACAAAGATGATCAGGGAACTGGTACGCAAATGGCGGTGCCCATGGGCGCCACCATTTGCGTTCCTTATTTTGGCACGTCTAGTCTACGTAAATATTTACATAGACTACGGCGAAAATAAGGGGAATGCTATTTGTGTTCCCCTTATTTTCGCCATAGTCTACGTAAATGTTTACGTAGACTAGACGTGCCAAAATAAGGAACGCAAATGGCGGCACCCATGGGCGCCACCATTTGCGTACGCGCGGTTTGTTTGTTTTTTAACTCAGCCATGATAAGCTATGTAAACATTTACGTAACCTATCACGGTATTTTTTAAAAATCTAGCCGTGATAGGCTATGTAAATCTTTACATAGCCTATCACGTGTGTGTTTTTTTTTAAACTTGGAAATGGCGGCGGCGGCAGCCGGTTGGAAGACCGGCTGCCACCGCACCACTGCCGGAGCGCCGCCGCACCACCGCCGGAGCGCCGCCGGAGCCGCCGCCACCAGGGAGATTCGCCCAAGGTAAGTCCCGTCCCAGGGGGGCGGGGGGTGGCAGACTGTTTTGCCACTGATTTCGGGGGGCCGAATGCGCTGGCATTCGGCCTCCCCGAGAGTCGTGGCGAAATTCTCTGACATCCCTACTGGAAACAAAGCCCTATGAGGAGAGCCTGAAAGAACTGGGCATATTTTGCCTTGAGAAGAGAAGACTGAGGGGAGATATGATAGCGCTCTTCAAGTACTTGAAAGGCTGTCAGAGAGGGGAAGGCCAGGATCTCTTCTTGATCATCCCAGAGTGCAGGACACGGAATAATGGGCTCAGGTTACAGGAAGCTAGATTTCAGCTAAACAGCAGGAAAAACTTCCTAACTGTTACAGCAGTATGACAATGGAACCAATTACCTAGGGAGGTAGTGGGCTCTCCCACACTGGAGGCATTCAAGATGAAATTGGCAGCCATCTGTCAGGGAAGCTTTTACTTGGATTCCTGCATTGAGCAGGGGGTTGGACTCAATGGTCTTATGGCCCCCTTCCATTCCTACTATTCTATGATTCTATGAAACACACTTCATTGGAAGGCTCTTGATACGCAGATTCCACAAATTACAGCAGTTTTCACTATAATTCAAAGTCAGGAGTTTATTTATGTCTATGAACTGTGATTTGATTTTTCGCCACGAACTGTGTTTGCAGAGAACTCCCTGCTTGTTATTAAATATTTTATTGATGAATAAAATATGTGGGTCCCACCTGCTCAGAAAGTGCTGCCAGTGACTTAAAGAATTCAGAAAAGTAAACAGAAACTCCTACAACAAATCACTTTAAACAGCACAACCCAGATAGAAGTTGCTTGCTATCTCAGCAAACCTCTAAAGACCTTTAAAAAAAAAGAGAAAGGCTTTGCAGTGACTTCCAAAAAAAGAAGGTTTTGATTGAAGCGGGTGTTCTTTGAGGGCAATGTTTAACACAGAAGCTATTTACATGTGTTAACATAGGCTTCCACGGGAGCTGGAGCCCTAACTCATGGGAGTTCCAGCTTCTCCGAAGGTGTGCGTGCATAAGCTACCCTTCTCAGACATCATCCAACACATGGGCATCGGGGCGCAGGCAGTGGTGTAGTGGACCAAGGGATTGCAAGGATGCAGTGCCAGCACTGTCTGATAAGCAGGGATGCTGATGTCATCTCCCCCCCCCCCGCCCCGAATGTCCTGTTCTCTCTGAGTTTGGCTGCAGTTTTCACAGCAGTTTTCACGTTCCCTTGAGATCTCCGATTTTCTTAAAAAGGTCTCTAGTCTTTCCCATTCTATTGTTTTCCTCGATTTCTTTGCATTTTTCATTTAAGAAGGCCTTCTTGTCTCTCCTTGCTATTCTCTGGAAATCTGCATTCAGTTGGGTATATCTTCCCCTTTCTCCCTTGCTTTTCGCTTCCCTTCTTTCCTCAGCTACTTGTAAAGCCTCACCAGACAGACACTTTGCTTTCTTGCATTTCTTTCTCTTTGGGATGGATTTCCTTGCTGCCTCCTGAACAACGTTACGGACCTCTGTCCATAGTTCCTCAGGCACTCTGTCTATCAGGTCTAATCCCTTAAATCTATTCATCACCTCCACTGTATATTCATAAGGGATATGATTTAGGTTCAAAACGATAACTAAGCCACAGTACCACCACCACCACCACCCTGGATACACAACAAGCCCACTGCCAGTTGGGGCCTCCTGCCGTGTTGGCACATGGCAAAATGGACACATTTGTGTTGTCAACGTATTGTTTATAATCGTTGGTCACCACAATATAACAATCAGAATGTGAACAGAGAAAAAGGAGGGTACTGCATTTCAAAGTGCAATAGCATGTTTAATAAAGCACAGCCATGTGGACATAAAAATGGAGTACATATGTGATGATGTACACAACATCTTCTACAAGGAATCCATGTAGGAAATTCATCCAGTGCAAGGTGGGCCTAGTCACTTGAGAATGCAGGACCCCAATACTCTCTCGCTCTATTAGATTTCACTGGTCAGCAACATCTTAATGTTGTGACCATGCATGTTACTGTAATTCAGAGCTGCTTACAATGTCATTTATTCTACATTTGCGGGAGAATGGCCACATACTGTATCTTTTTGGGAGGAGGCGGGAGGTGTCTGGAAACTGATCCCAACTGCTGAGAAAAAAATGGGGAGAGATGGAATCACAGGCACATACACAGTTGGGGGTCAGACTCGATGGCCTTGTAGGCCCCTTCCAACCCTACTATTCTATACTATTCTGTGACACCTCGCAAAAACAAATGTGCCTCCATTTATGTGTGTGGATCTTTAGAAATGAAATTGTAACATTAGTTACCAGGTGGTGGCGGTGATGGTGGTGGCATGGCATTTTGTTATGAAGTCACGTGGAGCAAAGAACTCAGCAAGACTGTCTGCAAAACCAATGAGATTGATTAAATACTTCTTAGCCGACTGGGCGACCCATAAAATTTTTATTAAAACCTGAAGTGTTAAATTTATTTCCTTGCTCTGTCACAGTTTTCTTTAGTCTGTACTGATAATTACGACATTAGAGATTAAATGAACCTCATATACTACATCTTTCGGGCCTCCTAGGAGACTTGGGAAAGTGATTTAGGGAAGCACATTTGCTATTGTTCCTAATCGAGTTACAGTAATTGTCACCTATAATTTTGACTTGACTGCTGCGTGTTTAATTGAAAGCTTTACCTAGGGATGCTTTGTTGCAGAGAGTTCTCCCCTCCCTCCCTCCCCAGCTTCCTTTTGCATGACATTTTGAACAAATACAGTTCAAAAGAAAGGAATCCTCATTGATGTCCTGCTGATAAGCTGGCTCTTTCCCCAGTTTAAGGACAGGGCAATAGAAGTGGACACTCCAAAGGCTAATCTTGTTTAGTGGTCTAGATGATAATCCAGTGTGACAGTAGGGGATTTTTGGTGTCCAAATATCAAAGGATAACACAGGTAATGTTAACATTTGTACTTCCAATAGAACGAGAAGAGCTATGTCCTCTGTTTGTGGAGGACTGAAGCTTAATTCAACAGATTCTTACCATCGGCGTCAAAAGTGCTTGTCGTGATACAGTGGCATTATAATGACTGACTTTTCTGTGTATGAAAACACTTAATTTTAATGGTAGAAATTCAGATCTGCTGGCTTTGAGCTAAACAACAGCCATTAAAAAATAATTAAAACAATGCTTGGATCATGTGGCTTCGTATTAAATGCAACCCCTCCTTTTGTCTGGAATATCATTTTATTATTTGTTTGGTGACCTTGAGCTCTGTTTGTCAAATGTAAATGAACTCCTTGAATGAAAAACAATACAGAGTCTTGTGGCACCTTGAAGACTAACAGATTTCTTCACACCACTCTGTAGGGCTAAATCTGGTGCCATCCATTGTAACCATTTCCCGAGAGGGAGCCATTTTAGTCACAGAAAAGTCAGTCATTATAATGCCCAGACAACCAAGAGTCTCGTGGCATCTTAAAAGCTAAGAGATTTCTTTGTGCCCCGATCAGCCTTGTGCCATGGAGGGAGCAATCCTAGGGATGTCAGAGAATTCCGCGACGGATCTCGGTGAGGCCCCCCGAAATCCATCGCGGAACGGCCTGCCACCCCCTGCCCCCCGCGGATCCCCCCCGGGATGAGACTTACCTGGGGCGGATGTTCCGGGTGGTGGCGGTTCCAGCGGCGGCTTCGGTGGTGGCAGCGGCTGGTCTTCCGACCGGCCTCCGCTGCCGCCATTTGCAGTCTGGTCTTTTTCTTTTTTCCCCCCATAGACGTGATAGGCTATGTAAAGACTTACGTAGCCTATCACATCTGGGTTAAAAAAAAACACAAACGCGTACGCAAATGGCGGCGGCTATGGCCGCCGCCATTTGTGTTCCTTATTTTTTGCCGTCTTAGTCTATGCCAATATTTACGTAGACTAAGACAAAGAAAAGAAAGGGGAACGCAAATAGCGCCCACTACGCTATTTGCGTTCCCCTTTCTTTTCTTCATCTTAGTCTACGTAAATATTGATGTAGACTAAGACAAAGAAAAATAAGGAACGCAAATGGCGGTGGCCGTAGCCGCCGCCATTTGCGTACGCGTTTTTTTTTTGTTTTTTTACCCAGAGCCCTCTGTGGCCGGAAATCTGGCTGTGGACGGCCCTGGCCTAGGCCTGGCTGGCTGCTCTGCAGAGCCGCCATGGAGCACAGCTGGCCATTGAGGATTCCAGGGGGGAGGACCGGATCGCCTCCCCCCATTGAGGATTCCGGGGGGAGGGACAGAATGCCTCCCCCCCACCATAAACAGAATCCGTGAAAAGGTAAGTGACTTTCGTACATCCCTAAGCAATCCTATGGCCTCTAGTCAGCAGCTAGACGGCCATAGGATAGGTTGGTTCCTGAGAACCGACCTTGAAGCCCACACTCTTGAGGTTGGTTCCCTGAGAACCAACCTCCACCCCTTTCCGCGCCACCTCGTAGGCAGCGTGGAATGGCCCTGCACTCCGCTCTCAGAAGAGGAGCGCGGAGCGGCAAAAATGGGGCATTCCTGTGGGCATGTTGGGGCAGGGAAGTTGGAAATGCCGGTACGACACATCCTATGTGTCCCATGACTAGACAGCCGAAATCGGCTGTCTAGCCATAAATGCAGGGCGGCTGAAGCACAGAGGGGACGATCCCCTCCACCCTTCTCCTGCCCTGCATTGGATAGGCGGTCGCCTCCGAGTTTGGAGGTGGCCGCCTATCCTGAAAGGAGTGCGCCCTTAATCTGCATCTGTTTCTTTGAAATGCTAACTAAGAAGATCTGTTAAGAGTTCGAGCTTCCGAAATCTATAGAGTAATTCAGCTTTAACTCCTGAGGAAATTAATTTTACTCTCCACCTGACCATGGGGATCAGGTCAGCACTGGCTCAGGAAACCATATGGCTGGTGACCCCTCTTTTAAGCATGAGTTGCTTTTAAAAGACCTGAAGGGTAGAAAGTAAGAGGAACTACTCCACCTCAGAGCCAGTGCCGACTCCAGATTTTGGAGGGCCCTTGGGCAAGAAACCCTCAAAGAGCCCCTCTCCCTCAGTGGGGCAGTTCACATGACACACCAGTCTCATCAGGGGTCGTTTAACCTACAGTGATCCTCCGCAGCGCATGCCAGGCACCATTTTGAATATACACCCCCCACTCAGGGGTTGCCGAGTTGTGCAAAGCCAGCCACTGAGGGTTATTTGGGGGTGATTACACAACGCTGGCATAACCCTACAGCAAACTGAGGGTTATGCAAGGGTTGTTTAATGTGTAAATAACACTCAATGGCCAGGTTTGCACAACATCATGGCAACCCCTGAGTGGGGGTTGTATATTCAAACTGAAAACCCGGTCAGTGAGTCTGCCTGCTCACCAGCATTGTTGTCGGCGGTTCCTGCTGCTCCCCCTCTTCTTCATTATTGCTACCAGGCAGAGAGGCAATGAACAAGCAGGCTGTGGCAGCTACTGCTCTGCCTTCACATCGTTACCATTAAGAATCAGTGTGGTGCAGTGGTTAGTACCGGACTGCGACTTGGGAGATGTGGATTGTAGTCCCCAGTCGGCCATAAAGTTAACAGGGTGACTTTGGACCAGTCACTGACTCTCAGCCTAACCTACCTCACAGGGTTGTTGTGAGGATAAAAAGGAAAGCAGAAGGATCATGCATGCTACCTTGGGCTCCTTGGAGTAAGTGTGGGATAGAAATGTTATAAATACACAAACAAATAGGGCCAGAGAGAGAGAGAGGCAGGTGAACACACAGGTTGCAGGGGCTCTTGTCAGTGGCCCCCCTGCTAGGATGTGGGCCCCCAGCAAGTGCCCAACAATGCTAACCCTTGACACTGGCCCTGCTCAGAGTAGCACAGTGCTGTTGTATGGAATCATAGAGGGGGCAAGAATCATAAGACTGAGCAACCACAACCCCCTGCTCCTGCTTAAGAGGCTGGAGCATCCATCTGTAGACCTTGTCTACTTCATCTGAGAGAGCTTCAGCTATTGGGCGGTATAGAAATTAAATAAATAAAATAAAATAAATCTGGGTTCCAGAGCCTGTAGCTAGGGTGGAGATCAACAGGGTCACCGCAGCTGTATTCTGTGTGAGAGGCCGCCTTTCCCTCTCCTTACTAGACAGTCTGACATCCAGTCCCCAGGCCATAGCGCGATCAGCCAATCAGGCCTTGGCCAAGCTGCAGACAGGCCAGGGCAGGGGAAGGGTCATTCTGTCACAAACAAACAAGGGTCTACAGAAGCAAATAAAAATTATGCAGCCAAAGTCAGGTTCATGTTCAGATTCCAAAGGAGTGAGTCTGGCGAGGCACAGACATTCAACTAACTACCTTCAGTATCAGAGGCAGTATGCCTATGTACCCCAGTTGCTGGGGAACATGGGCAGGAGGGCGCTGTTGCACTCTTGTCCTTGTGGGTTTCCCATCGACAGCTGGTTGGCCACTGTGTGAACAGAATGCTGGACTACATAGACCCCTGGTGTGATCTAGCATGGCTGTTCTTATGTTCTTAAGTAGTTAGTCAGGGAGATAAGCTGTTTAGGTTGACCTGGATGTGAGGGTGTTTATAAGGCCTGGTGTGTCCCTATTGGCCTCTGGGGGTCAGCTGACTGTTCTTATTCTAGAACTGCAGTCTATATGACACCATTGATCCACAGAGCCTTATCTTCCTGGGTGGGCTGGGCGACAAGAGTGCTGTTGGTGCAGGAGGTAAGGTGCTAACGATTGGCTGGGTGGTCCAGATTCAGGGTGCCTTTCACAGCCTTATAATTTCACAGCACAGGGCTGGTCCTGCCATGAGGCAGAGTGAGGTGGTCACCTTGGGCAGCAGATGCTGAGGGGCACAGAATGGATAGAGCTGGATGTGCTACCCCTTAAGCTACCCTGCTGCCTTCTGGTGCAGTGGAGGTGGAAGCTGTCCTGCTGCCAGTGTTAAAATAAGTCCAGCTGCCAGTCTGGTTGGTTTTTGTACATGGGATTGGGAAGGGAGCAGGGAGGCACCACCCTGTCAGACAGCAAAATGTTTTGGCCTGTCCCTGACTGTATACAGTGGGGATGGAGAGATTTAAGGATGGCGATATGGCACTATCCCTCATTATTGCTTTTTACGGCTGCTAGATGTATTCAACCTAAGTACAAAGAGCATCTTCCATCCTGAACGTGCATTACACCTGTATAAATCAAAGCAAGTGCCAATTAGAGCAGGAGTGGAGCTGCTTGTCGAAGGCCCAAGCCATCCTAGGTTTTCAGGACTAAAGAGAATTGAAAATCCATGTGGAGGGACCCTTGCACGTCTCGCTTTCCCACTTCAGCACTAGCTTGAATTTGTGTATTTGCACCAGGTTTGAAGTTTCAGTCATATGCAAAATAACAGACAAGAAACAATAACCTGCTGCTGAATAATTCATGCTATTTGTGAGCCACTTTTAAAAGCTTTCCTCTCAAATCGCAGATTAGCATTTTTGTTGCTTTCCTAATCAAAGGCTGTTCTTTAAACAATTCCCAGTGCTTTCTAAGATGTATTTCCACTATTTTGACTTCGGATTCCTCTCTCTCTTTTTTCCTTTGTGGGTTCCCTTGGCCTTTGGAAAGCCTCATAGCTTGTTCAGAAGCCCACAAAGTTCAAGCGCTTTCTGCTAAATGCTGAATGCTTTAAAAACCAGGGAGGCTATTTCCCAATTTATTAAGAGCCCTTCTAAAACAACGTGATTGTGTTTTCATTATATGATTTGTCATTCCCGGGTGCAGTCCTGTACACAACTGGGAATACGTCTCATTGAATTCATTGGGACTTACTTCTGAGTAGACATGCATAGGATCACCCAGTTAGGCTGCAACCCTATACACATTTACCCTGGGATTGAGTCCCATCTAAATCAATCATAGAATCATAGAATAGTAGGGTTGGAAGGGGCCCACAAGACCATCGAGTCCAACCCCTTGCTCAATGCAGGAATCCAAGTCAGAGAATCCCTGACAGGTGGCTGTCCAGCCTCATCTTGAATGCCTCCAGTGTGGGAGAGCCCACCACCTCCAATGTGGGAGAGCCCACCACCTCCCTAGGTAATTGGTTCCATTGTCATATTGCTCTAACAGTCAGGATGTTTTTCCTGATGTTCAGCCGGAATCTGGCCTCCTGTAACTTGAGCCCATTATTCCGTGTCCTGCACTCTGAGATGATCGAGAAGAGATCCTGGCCTTCCTGTCTGTGACAACCTTTCAAGTACTTGAAGAGCGCTATCGTATCTCCCCTCGGTCTTCTCTTCTCAAGGCTAAACATGCCCAGTTCTTTCAGTCTCCCTTCATAGGGCTTTGTTTCCAGTCTCCTGATCATCTTTGTTGCCCTCCTCTGAACCCTCTCCAGCTTGTTTGCATCATTCTTAAAGTGCAGTGCCCCGAACTGGACACAGTACTCAAGATGAAGCCTAACCAGTGCTGAGTAGAGGGGGACAAGTACTTCCCAGGATTTGGAAGCTATGCTTCTATTAATGCAGCCCAAAAGAACATTTGCCTTTTTTGCAGCCACATCACATTGTTGGCTCATATTCAGCTTGTGATCGACAACAATTCCAAGATCCTTCTCTCTTGTAGTGTTGTTGAGTTACAAGTATCCCCCATCTTGTAACTATGCCTTTGGTTTATTTTTCCTAGGTGCAGAACTTGACATTTATCCCTATTAAATGTCATTCTGTTGTTTTCTGCCCAGCGCTCCAGTTTATCCAGATCACTTTGAATTTTGTTTTTGTCTTCCAAGGTATTAGCTATCCCGCCCAATTTGGAGTCATCTGCAAATTTGATCAGCATTCCCTGCACCTCCTCCTCCACGTCATTCATAAAAATGTTGAAGAGCACTGGGCCCAGGATTGAGCCCTGCGGTACCCCACTCGTTACCTCTCCCCAGTTTCAGAAGATCCCATTGATAAGCACTCTTTGAGTCCGATTCTGTAGCCAACTGTGGATCCACATGATCGTTGTTTCATCTAGCCCACTTCGAGCTAGTTTACTAATCAGGATATCTTGGGGCACTTTGTCGAAAGCTTTGCTGAAGTTGAGGTATATGATGTCTACAGCATTCCCATGGACTACAAGGGAGGTTACTTGATCAAAAAATGAGATCAGATTCGTCTGGCAGGACTTGTTCTTGACAAATCCATGTTGGCTTCGAGTAATCACTGCATTGTTTTCAAGGTGCTTACAGATGGATTGCTTTATAGTCTGCTCCAGAATTTTCCCAGGGATTGATGTCAGACTGACTGGTCTGTAGTTTCCAGGTTCCTCCTTTTTGCCCTTTTTGAAGATAGGGACAACATTAGCCCTTCTCCAGTCATCTGGCACTTCACCCGTCCTCCATGATTTCTCAAAGAGAATAGACAGTGGTTCTGAGAGCTCTTCTGCCAGTTCCTTTATTACTCTAGGATGCAGTTCATCTGGCCCTCGAGATCTGAACTCATTCAAAGTAATTAGGTGTTCCTTGACCATATGCCTATTGATCTCAAGCTGCAATCCTGCCCCTTCAGCCTGTACTTCGCCTTTGCCAGGGGGGTCATAGACCCTCTTTTGGGAGAAGACTGAGCCAAAGTAGGAATTGAGCACTTCTGCCTTTTCTTTGTCATCTGTTATCATTTTGCCATCCTTATTTAATAGCTGAACAACCATTTCTTTCCTCTGTCTTTTACTATGAACATATCTGAAGAAAGCCTTTTTGTTGCTTTTAGTATCCCTCGCTAACCTCAGCTCGTTCTCAGCTTCAGCCTTCCTGACACCATCCCTGCAATTCTGTGCTACCTGCCTGTACTCTTCCTTGTTGCTTGGCCTTCTTTCCACTTCCTATATGTGTCCTTTTTTGTTTTCAGTCATCTCTAAGCTTTTTGTGAAGCCACATTGGCTTCTTCTGTTGTCTTCCACCTTTTCTTCTTGTTGGAATGGTTTGTAATTGTGCCTTTAGAATTTCCTTTTTTAAAAGCTCCCACCCATCTTGGACTCCTGTTCTCCTTAGAGTCGCTTGCCATGGGACCTTACTGATCACTGTTCAGAGTTTATTAAAATCAGCTTTCCTAAAATCCAGGGTACAGGTTTGGCTACACTCGGCTTTTGCTTCCTTTAGAACCATGAACTCAAGTATAACATGGTCGCTTTCCCCCAGAGTTCCTCTAACTGCTACTTTACATACTAAGTCATCTCTGTTGGTTAGGATCAAGTCAAGACTAGCCGATCCTCTAGTTCCTTCCTCTACTTTCTGTAGGAGGAAGTTATCTATCACACAAGTCAGGAATTTCCTGGAGGGGCCATGTTTTGCAGAATTTGTCTCCCAACAAATATCAGGGAAATACTCCCCCATTGCTACTACATCATGCTTCCTTGAAACATTGGCAATTTGCTTTTTAAAAGTTTCATTCTCGTGTTTTCCTGATTGGGTGGCCAGTAGTAGACTCCGACCACCATGTTCCTCTTACTCTTTGCTCCATTTATTTTAACCCAGATGCTCTCGATGGGGCTATCAAGCTCATCCTTCTGTATTTCTGTGCAGAGAGAAGTATTTTTAACATATAGTGCAACCCCACCTCCCTTTCTGTTCCTCCTGTTCTTTTTGAACAAATTATATCCTTCAGTTGCTGTATTCCAGTCATGAGAGTCATCCCACCAAGTCTCAGCACACCTATCAAGTCATAATTTCCCTCCTGAATTAAAAGTTCAAGTTTGTTCTGTTTGTTTCCCATACTCTGGGCATTAGTATATAGACATTGAAGACCATGTGCTTCATGGTCAGGCTTTCTTCCTACATGTTTGTGAAGTCTATTACTGGGCGCTATTAGAGCTGTTCTCTCTGTTGCGGCACATGAGCCTTCGTCCATTGTTACCCCCAACTTTACTTCTCCCTTCCCTGTAGCATTCAGTTTAAAGCCCTCCTGATGAAGCTCTTCATGCTGTGGCCAAACACATTCTTCCCATCCTTTGTGAGGTGCAACCCGTCCCTTGCCAACAGTCCATCTTGCAGGAAGAATAGCCCGTGGTCCCAGAATCCAAATCTCTCTTGTTGGCACCACGTTCGTAGCCAGTCATTCACCCAGAGTATTTTTCTTTCCTTTTCAATCCCTCTTCTAACTACTGGAAGGATGGATGAGAAAACTATCTGGGCCCCCAAGTTCTTGAGTTTCCTTCTGAAAGCTTCAAAGTCTGATGTGATTTCTTCATAGCTCCGCTTGGCAGTATCATTTGTTCCCACATGGATGAGAAGAAAGGGATACCTGTCAGTGGGCTGTATGAGTGCAGGCAACCCTTCAGTCACGTTTCTAATCCTTCCTCCTGTACTTGGGTTATGATCCCACGCAGCAAGGAGGCTTCCACTACTACTACTCTTCTCTTCTTGTAGCTGTAAGCCTTGGTTTCATCACTTCTGCTTGGCTGACTTTCAGCCTCTTGCTTGCTCTCATGCAGGTTCCCCTGTAATTCTTCCTCTCCAGACTGTCCTCCATTCTCATCCTCAAGTACCTGGAAATGGTTCCCTCGTTCCACTGCCTCCACTGGTGTCGAGTGTCTTCTAGTTCTTCTGCTCCTGTCACCCTTTTCCAAGGAGTATCCTCTACTTCACTTTTCCTGACTTCAGCGGTTTCCTCTTCTGCCTCAGCTTGCTATTGCTATTGCTATTGCTCTTCTGCTTCTGTTCTTTGCTTTGCTGCTGTAGTTCCCCCATTCTGTCCAAGAACTCTTTGTGTTCTCTTATTCCCCGGAGGGTTGACAGTCGCCGCTCCAGTCCTCTTACTTTTTCTTCCAACAGCATGATCAACCTGCACTTGTTGCATGTGTAGTCCATGTTGTTCTCAGGCAAGAAAACAAACATGGCACACACTCAGCTGCTGGGAGTACTCAGGCCAACCCCCCCCCATTAATTCAAGCTCTCAGGGGCACCTGGTGAGCTCACAGCCACTCAGCAGGGAATGGACAGCCCTCCGGGCTTCCTCTAGCCCACTTACCTCTTTGCCTTTGTCTCCTTTGTGTCTTCTGCCACTGCAGCTCCCCTGGCCAACTCCTGTTTGCTCCCCCTGTTTGCTCGCTCTCTGGGAGCTTGCTTGCTTCTGTAGTCCCTGGACCAGCTGGACCAGCTTGCTCTGCTCTGCTCAGCTGGGAGGTGGGAAACAGATTGAAGCTTCCCGCCCACTCAGCTGCTGGGAGTGCTCAGGCCACCCCCCCCCCCAGTTCAGTTGGAGCTCTCAGAAGCACCTGGTGAGCTCACAGCCACTCAGAAGGATAAAGGGCAGCCCCCTGGGCTTCCTGCAGCCCACTTACCTCTTAGCCTCTGTCTCCTTTGTCTCCTTTGTCTCTTCTACCACTGCAACTCCCCTGGCCAACTCCTGTTTGCTCCCCCTGTTCGCTCGCTCTGGTCGCTCGCTCTCTGGGAGCTTGCTTGCTTCTGTAGTCCCTTGACCAGCTGGAGCAGCTTCCTCTGCTCTGATCAGCTGGGAGGTGGGAAACAGACTGGGGCTTATTTCTGAGTAGACATTATAGAACTGGACTGTGAAAATGTATTAATCATATATCGTGATCAGTTCTTCTGCTCTTGCTGGTAGCACTCTTGCAGGTGAACATTTTAGAAGGATTTTAGGGGTGTGCAAAACACTTACCCCGTTCTGGCCGGCAGTCCACGGTGGGGGAGAAGGTTAGGAGCATTTCCATGCTTTAGCCTGTGGGGGAAATACACATTTTCAGCTGTTTTAAAACATTTTGCATATTTTTCTACGACTACACTTGTGCAAAATTCTCAAAGGTTAGAAAAATGGTCCGCAAACCTGCAGAATCTGCCTGACGGGAAAAGCTGATTCATTGCAGAATCTGCAGGTCAGATTCATACAAATCTGAACTTATTTGGTTCCGTTGCAGATTTGTCTGACATCCCTAACCGTGACTGGCCGCAGCTCCCCAGGGTTTCAGGCAGGAGTTTCTCCAGCCCCAGCTGGAGATGTTAGGGATTGAACCTGGCACCTTCTGCATGTACTTATTGGAAACATGAACTTCATTACTGCTTTTAAAAATGATGTGGGTAGAAAACTAACTAGCAGTCAATCAACTGATAAACTATATACATTTCAGTGGAAAGAATGGAGCAATTGTTGGTATTTATATATTGATGGTTTATTTTCTTTTTTGTGAGCTGCACTGAGCATAATTGGAAAAGCAACATATCAATAAATGTATGATGCCAGGCCCTTCCCCCGATGCTTAGCACTACAGAAAAGCAGCCTTTCTATAGTGGTGAGCATGGAAAGGCTCTTTCTCTGTGTAGAGGAAGACATGGACCGATCACTCTGTACCTGTCTGTGCATGGAAAAATGAGAAGTTTGAGTCTGATGACATCAGGGAGTGGGGCTTCAGGAAGGGAGGTGGGGCTTCAGGAGGGAGAGGCCCACCCCCTGATGTGGTTCAGTGACTGAGGGTATCCCTGGGGCCAGAACAGTTCCTCACCCTGGCTTTGCCCTATATTTGGGGGGTGGGGTCTTCAGAAATGTGCATCATTGATTTAATTGCTCTTGTTTTTGTTATTTGCATTCTACCACAGACTATGGACATACTTTTCACTCTTTTCCTTAATAATGTACAAATTCTTTATACATTTCCTTCGTAACGTAGAAAATTGCAGAACATACATCTTACTACATGCAAGTTGTCATTACAAACTTTACACTTGTACTTCCCCTTTTCTTTATTATTGTCTTACATAACAAGACATCCCTGTAATAGTAGCAGAAGTAGTGCAATTCTGTCCGTGTCTGTTCAGAAACCTCATGTCAGGGTGGAAACTGAGCCAATAGAGACCCAGAGCAGTTCTGATTCTGAGGAGGAACAGCAATTCGTGGGAGAGGACCTCGCTCATCTCTCACAGGCACAGCAGCTGGCAGAGATTCCTCCTGCCAGCATTCCTGAGAGAGATAGTGACCCCGGCTGTGAGAGGGCGGTGGAGGGGGGCTTGTTGGATGCTCGGCGCAGACGTAGGGAGCAACGACAGATGGAGGGCACGGAAAGGAGATGGAGCGCTCGCTTGGCACGCAAACAACGGTCGCATCCCGAGGACCCAAGGGAAAGAGGGAGGATCTCTCCCTAGCCCATAAGTTCAGGGTCTTCCCGTGGTTCTCCTTCAAATGGGGACCAACTGCCTTACCTGGGGCTTAGGCTACTCTGCTATCTTTCCCCAGTGCTGTTCCTTGCTTTGGCGCTAGCGACTAGTATTCTGAAAGAGTCATAAAGTAATAAAGGAATAAAGTATCGGAAAGAATTCCTCGTCGTCTGTGTCCTGAGTTGGCTATTGGTGGGGACTGCAAGAGGCAGCTAGGGTGCCCCTAACTAGGGATGGCGGAGAATTTCTCCCCGAATCTTCGGGGGGCCGAGCGCCAACGCATTCGGCCCCCCGAAATTGGCGGTGAAATTCTCCGCCCCCCCGCCCCCCCGGGACGGGACTTACCTTTGGCGAATGTCCCTCGCGGTGGCGGGTCCCGGCGGCGGTTCGGCGGTGTTTCGTCGCGGGCGGGGGTGGCAGTCGGTCTCCTGACCGGCTGCCGCTGCCGCCATTGCAAAAAAAAACACCCTAAACTAAAAAAACAACAACACACCCATGCATAGGCTACATAACAATTTACGTAGCCTATCACGGCTAGATTTCCAAAGTCAGCCGTGATAGGCTACGTAAATCGTCACGTAGCCTATCACGGGTGACTTTGAAAAAAAAAAAGCGTGTATGCAAATGGCGGCGGCCCTTATGCTATATGCAATGGCTATTTGCGTTGCCCTTATTTTCGCCGTAGCCTACGTAAATCTTTACGTAGACTAGACGTGCCAAAATAAGGAACGCAAATGGCGGCGCCCATGGGCCGCCGCCATTTGCGTACGCGCTTTTTTTTTTTTTCAAAAAGCCGCCGGCTCTGGCGGCGGTTTGGCGGCGGCCGGTCTTCTGACTGGCTGCCGCCGCCGCCATTTCCAGTAAAAAACAAACAAACAAACAAAAAAGTGATAGGCTACGTAAAGATTTACGTAGCCTATCACGGCTAGATTTTTAAAAAATACCGTGACAGGCTAGGTAAATCTTTACGTAGCCTATCACGGCTGATTTAAAAGAAAAAAAAACACACGTACGCAAATGGCGGCGCCCATGGGCGCCACCATTTGCGTTCCTTATTTTGACACGTCTTAGTCTACGTAAACATTTACGTAGACTAAGACAGCAAAAATAAGGGGAACACAAATAGCGTAGACGCTACGCTATTTGCGTTCCCCTTATTTTCGCCGTAGTCTACGTAAATGTTTACGTAGACTAAGACGTGTCAAAATAAGTAATGCAAATGGCGGCGCCCATGGGTGCCACCATTTGCGTACGCGCATTTTTTTTTCTTTTAAATCAGCCGTGATAGGCTATGTAAACATTTATGTAGCCTATCACAGCTGACTGCAGGGATGCAAACGGCGGTGGCTACAGCCGCTGCCATTTGCGCACCCGGCCGGCCAGGATTCGGGGGGGGGAGGGACGGAGCGCCTCCCCCCACCTCGAATCAAATTTCGTTAAAGGTAAGTCACTTTCGTACATCCCTAGTTCCTGGTCAACAGCTGGTTGTCCATTGTGTGAACAGAATGCTGGAGTAGATGGACCCTTGGTCTGATAGAGCATGGCTCTTCTTATGTTCTTTATGAAAAAGTTCACTTTCTGTTACTCATGTTTATCATGATATCCCATGGCTATAGGAAACAACACTGGAATACTTTTTTGTCTAGTCCAACAGGGTTTTTTTAGGTCAGAGTACCAGACACAGCTGAAAAGCTTCCTTGCTCAGGGCATAAGCTGAACATGAGTTCTAACTTCTGGGACATGTACTGCACACTGAGTAAAATCTGTAGATGGTTGTTCAACCAACGCAGGCTGTTGAACTGCAGAGGGTGTAGCTAGGCCAAACTGTGTAGGAGACAGAGCTGGAAATCCAGGAAGAATTCCTCTGCGCTGTATGGAAAACAGGCTTCTCTGAAAGCCCTTCCCTTGTGAAGCAGCTTCTCTGTGTGAGTTTTAAAATTCTCCTCCATCCAGGGAAGGGAGAGAAAGGAGAGTGTACACGGTTGGAGGTGGTGTCTCACAGCAATTGTCATTTGTTTACATCAGTTTTGGATTTAACTTTGGAAATAGTTAAAGAAATGGTGCTTACCAGAAAGATATACAGAATCTTGGGGATCATACCCACTATAGACAGCATCCCTTTAAATGGCCAAAAAAATCAAACGAAGATTACCCAATTCTTTCCAGCAAGGGAGGAAGAGAAGGGGATGGATGATGAAACTCTCCACACATCAAATTCCATCTTAAACTGGTCTGTATGTCTTAAAGACAGCATTCAAGATCTAAAAAAAGACACGTCATCTGTAAATCTTGCATTAGAGTTGGCAGCTGCAGAGAATAGAGCATCACATGAGTTAATGCAGCCACCTGTAAACAATAATCAGTTGCGCGAACTGATGCTGAGACGGTAGCCCAGAGTTAGCTCAGTTAGCTGGCAGTGATGAAAAAGCAAGCAAGGAAGAGTCCTCCAATCAGAGCAGCACCCTACCAATTGAAGGCTAGCTCTTTTTGCTAATGAAGGATATTGAACATGTTAAACTCTTCCTGTCTGAATGCAATTAACTTCTGACTACACTTGTGGCAGCCTTTAACAGGGCTGCCCCCAGGCGATAAGAGGAGAGTCAAGGGACGTAGCCTAGTAAATACAAATCACAGGCAAATAAGCTAATAGAGAGGAAAAGCAGGATATGCAAAAGAGCGGTTAGAAAGAAGGAGAGCAATAAATTAAAGAAGAGTCAAAATATTAGAAATATAGAAGGGGCTTGTTTTAGGAAAATGGATTTTAAGAAACTTCTTAAATTATTAGATAATAGTCCCAAACAGATAATAGAACTGACAACTAAGATGGGAATTAAGAATAAAGAAAATAAAAATGATGACACCAGACCCCAGCTTCAAAATGCAGAGGGGCCCTCACTACAGCCCCATCCATCCACACTAGCCCAGGACGAAGACTCTTAACTTGCAGGACCCATGGTCACCAAGGCTGTCAGGAATAAAAATATGCCAGAAGAAGTTTTGAAATAGCAAGAACTGGAATTTAGTACTGAACTGTAATAAGCTAGTTTTATCCAACTATCCTAAACCTAAGGGGTTCTTAACACAGAAAGAACATAAGTTACATCTTCTGCAAATCTTAGATATGGTGTTCCCAGGCTTCCTTACCATCATTGACCTAGTATATGTGGAATATCTGTACTTCAGCTATTTTTGTGCTCGTGCAGTGGTCACCTTTCGAGAGCAAGGTTTAGCCAAAACTGTATATAATAGCAGGAGCATATTCTTGGAAAAGGGGATAACAGTCTTAAGATTCTTTGAGAACCAGGCACCCCCCATTGGCTATAGTTGGCTACTCTTACACACGAATAAAAGATAATGGAGCTGTGGAATCTAGCAGCACTCAAGATCTAATTGATCTGGACACCATTGAGGAAGTCCCGTCCAGCTATAAAAACCTCAACTCAAAGGCCGAAGTGCATTCCAAATATTAGTGCTCAAGAAGCTAACACTCAAGAAGAACGGCACTTACTAGGTGAGGGGAAGAAACCGTTAACCAGTGAGGAAAAACTGCTCCTAGACTCCTTTGGTGCCCTGACTCTAGAAGCACAAAATGAAGTAGTGCGGAGCTTCAAGGCTCTGAGAATACTTATCATAGATTTGCAGGCAGAACAAGAGGGATCTACTGATGTGCCTGATCTTGAATGATCTCGGAAGCTAAGCAGGGTCAGCCCTGGTTAGTACTTGGATGGGAGACTGCCTGGGAATCAGGCTTCCTGCACTGAGCAGGGGGTTGGGCAAAAAAATCAAAACCGAATGAGAAGCATAGTTTGTTGTTGTTGTTCTGTCAGTCGTGTCCGACTCTTCGTGACCCCATGGACCATAGCACGCCAGGCCTTCCTGTCCTGCGCTGTCTCCCGGAGCGTGCTCAAGTTCATATTCATTGCATTGGTGATGCTATCTAGCCATCTCATCCTCTGTCATCCCCTTCTCCTTTTGCCTTCAGTCTTTCCCAGCATCAGGGTCTTTTCCAGAGAGTTTTCTCTTCGCATTAGGTGGCCAAAATATTGGAGCTTCAGCTTCAGTATCTGTCCTTCCAATGAGCACTCAGGGTTGATTTCCTTTAGGATGGACTGATTTGACCTCCTTGCAGTCCAGGGGACTCGTAAGAGTCTTCTCCAGCACCACAGTTCGAAAGCATCAATTCTTCGGCGCTCAGCCTTCCTTATAGTCCAGCTCTTACAGCCATACGTTACTACTGGGAAAACCATAGCTTTGATTAGACGGACCTTTGTCGGCAAGGTGATGTCTCTGCTTCTTACTATGCTGCCTAGGTTTGCCATAGCTTTCCTCCCAAGGAGCAAGCGTCTTTTAATTTCATGGCTACAGTCACCATCTGTGGTGATCTTGGACCCCAAGAAAATAAAATCTGTCACTGCTTCCATTTCTTCCCCTTCTATATGCCAGGAAGTGATGGGGCCAGATTCCATGATCTTAGTTTTTTTAATGTTGAGTTTCAAACCAGCTTTTGCACTCTCCTCTTTCACCCTCAACAAGAGGCTCTTTAGATCCTCTTCACTTTCTGCCATTAGGGTGGTATCGTCTGCATATCGGAGGTTGTTGATAATTCTCCCAGCAATCTTAATTCCGACCTGTGATTCATCCAACCCGGCATTTCTCATGATGTACTCTGCATATAAGTTAAATAAGCAGGGCGACAATATGCAGCCTTGTCGTACTCCTTTCCCAATTTTGAACCAATCGGTTGTTCCATGTCTGGTTCTTACTGTTGCTTCTTGACCTTCGTACAGGTTTCTCAGGAGACAGGTAAGGTGGTCTTATACTCCCATCACTTTAAGAATTTGCCACAGTTTGTTGTGATCCACACAATCAAAGGCTTTAGCGTAGTCAATGAAGCAGAAATAGACATTTTTCTGGAATTCTCTTGCTTTCTCCATGATGCAGCAAACGTTGGCGATTTGATCTCTAGTTCCTCTGCCTCTTCGAAACCCAGCTTGTACTTCCGGTAGTTCTCGGTTCGCATACTGCTGAAGCCTAGCTTGTAGGATTTTGAGCATAAGCTTGCTGGCATGTGAAATGAGCGCAATTGTGCAGTAGTTTGAACACTCTTTGGCGTTGCCCTTCTTTGGAATTGGAAGGTAAACTGACCTTTTCCAGTCTTGTGGCCACTGTTGAGTGTTCCAGATTTGTTGGCATATTGAATGCAGCACTTTAACAGCATCATCTTTTAGGATTTTAAATAGCTCAGCTGGAATACTGTCATCTCCGCTGGCTTTGTTGTTACTAATGCTTGCTAAGGCCCACTTGACTTCACTCTCTAGGATGTCCGGCTCAGGTTCAGTGACCGCACTATCATGGCTATCAGGGACATTCAGATCTTTCCTGTATAGTTCTTCTGTGTATTCTTTCCACCTCTTCTTAATCTCATCTGCTTCTGTTAAGTCCCTGCCTTCTTTGTCCTTTATCATGCCCATCTTTGCACAAAACGTTCCCTTGAGATTTCTGATTTTCTTGAAGAGATCTCTAGTCTTTCCCATTCTGTTGTTTTCCTTGATATCTTTGCATTGTTCATTTAAGAAGGCCTTCTTGTTTCTACTTGCTATTCTCTGGAACTCTGCATTCAGCTGGATATATCTTCCCCTTTCTCCCTTGCTTTTCGCTTCCCTTCTTTCCTCAGCTACTTGTAAAGCCTCATCAGACAGCCACTTGGCTTTCTTGCATTTCTTTCTCTTTGGGATGGATTGGGTTGCTGCCTCCTGAACAATGTTACGGACCTCCGTCCATAGTTCCTCAGGCACTCTGTCTATCAGGTCTAATCCCTTAAATCTATTCCTCACCTCCACTGTATATTCATAAGGGATATGATTTAGGTCATACCTGAATGGTTTAGTGGTTTTCCCTACGTTCTTCAATTTAAGCTGAAATTTTGCAACAAGAAGCTCATGATCTGAGCCACAGTCAGCTCCAGGTCTTGTTTTTACTGACTGTATACAGCTTCTCCATCTTTGACTGCAAACTACATAATCAATCTGATTTCGATATTGACCATCTGGTGATGTCCATGTGTAGAGTCGTCTCTTGTGGTGTTGAAAAAGAGTGTTTGCTATGATCAGCGTTTTCTCTTGGCAAAACTCTATTAGCCTTTGTCCTGCTTCATTTTGTACACCAAGGCCATGCCTGCCTGTTATCCTGGTGATTTCTTGACTTCCTACTTTAGCATTCCAATCCCCTATGATGAAGAGGACATCTTTTTTTGGTGTTAGTTCTAGAAGGTTTTGTAGGTCTTCATAGAACCGATCAACCTCAGCTTCTTCGGCATCAGTGGTTGGGGCATAGACTTGAATTACTGTGATGATGAATGGTTTGCCTTGGATTCGTACTGAGATCATTCTATCATTTTTAAGATTGTACCCCAGTACTGCTTTTCCCACCTTTTTCTTGACTATGAGTGCTACTCCATTTCTTCTAAGGGATTCTTGCCCACAGTAGTAGATATGATGGTCACCTGAATTAAATTCACCCATGCCTGTCCATTTTAGTTCGCTGATTCCCAAGATGTCGATGTTCAGTCTTGCCATCTCATGTTTGACCACCTCCAGCTTACCTTGATTCATTGATCTGACATTCCAGGTTCCTAAACAATATTGTTCTTTCGGATTGCCACCTACCCTGGACTGACAAACACAATGCCAACCTAATTCTCAGTTAAGACTTTTGTCCTGGAACATTGCTGGATGGTTGAGTAAAGTATCAGACTCTTCTTTCATGGTTTTCATTAATAAATTTGATATTTTATTATGGCAAGAGACCTGGGCTAGGGAGGAGTTACATCTGAATGGTTTCCCTGCATATGTCAGGATTCCCTAAGCCCCCACTTCACATCAGTGCCCAAAAATACACAGATGAGAGGCTTCAGTCTACAGCCTTTTAGTCCATTACTTCACAGGGTCATACAGAACAGATGCAAATTCTGAATTGAATTGCTATCCCACTCCCTGCGCTCAGAAACACCACTGACAGCATACTCTCTCCAAGCAGTATCTAGTCACATGGGAGGACACTTTAAAGGGCGTCTGAGTTTGCTGGTTTCCACTAAACTCAGAACCTCCGTTACTAAACTAGTCCATCTGTTTAGTAGTCAATTAGTCCTTGCCACTTCTTTAGTAATCAATTTTAGTTCAATGGAGCTACTGATAATAAATGTCTATTTGCCCCCCGCAGCAACAAAAACAATCAACTAAGGCTAATTGGTCAAAATTGGAGCAGTATATTAATAAGATGTCTGTCTTGTATCCAGAAGCCTCTGTGATTGTGGCGGGGGACTTTAATGCCCGGATTGGGCAAAATGATGAGGACTCGTATTCTCATTTTCATGCATTACCACCTGATATAGAGAAGGTGCACCCATTACCTGTTAGACAATCCAAAGACACGAGATGTAATTATGCTGGGCTTTGCCTTATGGAAATGGTGAACAGGTTGGCTTTAGTTATTCTGAATGGTGGAGTAGAGGGTGATAGGAAAGGTGAATTTCCTTTTTTATCTGCTTTGGGTGCATCTACAATTGATTATTTCTTAGTTTCCTATTTGGTGTCCAGCTATGAGGTGGGAGAGTGCATCAAGAGCAACCACCTACCCTTGGTATTATCTTTAAATCTGGATAACCAGATTGCTTACATGGAACAGGAAAGGAAAGGTTCCTCCTGTGCAGGCACTGGGTCATTGCTGATCCCTAGAGGGACGCCACTTGCGCTGGTGTTTTCATAGCAGACTATAGTGGGGTGGTTTGCCATTGCCTTCCCCAGTCATGACTACTTTCCCCCAGCAAGCTGGGTACTCATTTTACCGACCTCGGAAGGATGGAAGGCTGAGTCGACCTGAGCCGGCTACCCAGGACCCAGCTTCCGCTGGGATCGAACTCAGGTCGTGGGGAGAGTTTCGGTTGCAATACTGCCGCCTACCACTCTGCGCCGGAACAGGAGCCAATGTTAAGTCTAGAGGCTGAAGTAAGAGCTTCATGTATCAAGTGGTCTGCCAATCTTGAGGCTGTCAAAAGAGAGCTATTGTATTCTGACAGCAGTATCCAATTTCGCAATGCCATTTTAGCAGCAGACTCTTTGGTAACAGTTCTTGATCTGTTTCAAGACCTGATTCTCTCCCTACAAAACTGCTTGAATTATAAAAAAAACCACGAGGGCAATATGCTTTCACCTATAAGTCTAAACCCTGGTTTGACCAGGAATGCATTGCCATGAAAAAATCTTTAGCCAAAAAATATAGGGCCTACAGAAAATTGAATTTGACAACACTCCCAACAGTGTGGTTTGTGTTAAAAACTTATAAAATCTTAATTAAAGAAAAAAAGTAACAGGCCCAGATAAAGACATGGCAATGTTTGATAAAAGCATCAAGGACAAACGATACAGCAACATTTGGGGAATTGTCTCTAAGGACTGGCAGAACAGTTTGTCTGGACTATCATATTCCAGTTAATGTCTGGGAATCTCACTTTAGAGATATTTATGCGAGAGGTCAATATTGTCAACAGGTGACACAGACTAATATAGTTTTCCTGAGTGGTCGCCTGTTTCTATGTCAGAAATTACTAACCTTATCTCTAAGCTCAAATCTGGTAAGGCACCGGGGGGTTGAGGGGTGATAGTATTCCATCTGAATTGTTGAAGGCTAATGTGAGCCCCAGTGTTTGGTGCTTTATTTACCTTCATTCAGCATGTATCCCGGAAGATTGGGGGCTTGCTATAATTGTCCCAATTTATAAAAAAGGGAAAAGATCAGATCCTGTAGATTATAGACCAATTAGCCTGCTAAGTATTATCAGCAAATGATATGCCAGCCATCTTAATGAAAGATTGCAGAACTGGCTAGAGCAAGGAAATACCCCGGAGAACGAGCAGGCTGGTTTTAGGTCAGGGCGGTCTACGGTTGATCAAGGATTGGTTCTTCAACATCTTGGTGAAAAATATTCTTCCACCAGCAGGGCTCTATATGCAGCCTTCATTGATTTTAAGTCAGCTTTTGACTTCATTTCAAGAGATAGATTATGGGAAAAATTTGAGGCCACAAATATCTGCAGCCTTTATGAAAACACCTGTGTGAGGATAAGATGCAGTCGTGCGGGTCATTCATCTGGACCCATACCAACTTTTAATGGAGTTCAACAGGGGTGTATTCTAGCTCCTACCCTGTTTAACTTTTATATTAACTCCTTGGTGAAAGATTTGGCCGAAATAAATTCCCACCCTCCCAAGCTGGCAAACAGATCTTTATTAATACTTCTTTACGCAGTTGACACAGTACTTTTGTCACTAACAAGTGTTGGCTTGAGACGCCTCCTAAGAGCACTCGATATGTATTGCAGAAAAGAACACCTAGTAATTAATTACACCAAGTCTAAGGTTGTAGTCTTCACCAAGAGAAGAATCAAACACAGATGGCAGACAAATTAGCACCCTGTTGGACAGGTTGCAATGTATAGATATCTGGGTGTAACTTTCCATTCATCCGGCTCTTGGAGAACTCAAATAACCAATGCTATAGATAATGCCCAGAAGAGTATAAAGGCAGTCCTTCGCTTTTTTTACACCAAAGGGAGACAGCATATCCCATCAGCCATTCAGGTATTTACAGGCAAGGCCATAGCTCAGATGCTGTATGGTTTGCAGATATGTGCTTATAGCAATTATGCCCTATTTGAAATCATACAAACTAAATTTTTGAGAGCCATATTTGAAGTCCTGAGTTGTGTGCCCAATCTAATTTTATTATTAGAAGCAGGGCAAATATCTGTAGAAACTCGTGCATGGGTTGATAAGATAAATCTTTGGTTGAAGATTATTTTCTTTCCTGTGGGATTGGCCCGATTAACTTTAATTGATGCCTTTCAGACAAAATGGATAAAGACATTTAATGAGAAGTTATGAAATCTGGGGTTCTCCCCTAATGCTCTTGTAGCTTTCTGATACGAAAAAGCCAAAGTTACTATCCGTCAGTGAATTTGGGATATTGAATTGCAAAAACTTTTAGGTTTGGCCATACTATACCCTGATTTCAGGGACAATGGGAGGGCACTCTTGCCCACAAATTATTTGTCAAATCTGATTATTCCCAAATTCAGAAAGGCTTTTACGTTGGCCAGATTCAATGTTTTGCCATCTGCACTATTGGAAGGAAGATTTATGAGCGTCCCATATCAACAACGCTTATATGCCCTTGTGAAACGGGGAAGTGGAGACAGTTGGACATGTTTTGTTTTATTGTTCTTTTTATCGTGATCTTTGATGCACTTTTATTACCCTGATTTTACAACAAATCCCCGGCAGATCCGTTTTATTTATCTTATTTTTTATCTGATCAGAAGCCCCATGTAACAGCAAAAGTGGCCAGTTTTTGTGCAGCTGCTATCACTTGCCAGAGGGTGTTGACAAAATAATATTTTAACATTGCAATAATTTTTTATATTGGGATCGTATGTTTTTAATCATTTTGACTTGTGGTTACGTGGTCTGACAGCATGAGTTTTGTATATTTGTCATTATTTATGCACTGCTCTTGGACCAAAATAACATATTCAAATTTGTTCTTTTGTTCTTTTTTCTTTTTTAAGCAGTTAGTAGGTGCAGTGACTCACTCAGGGTCACTCAGGATGCAATTACAGAGCCCTGGGTGCAACCAGGGGTCACAAGGGTAGGGGGGATATTGCCAGGTGGAGCCAAAGAAGTTTATTTGGCCAGGTATCTTGTGTATATAAGGACTAGCATGTTCACACTCTGTTCTGTAGTAGGAGTGGTCTCATTCGGTTAAAAGCTTGGCCTGATTTGCTCTTCTGATTTGTAGTTCTAGTCACTTAGCCAGGGAACTATCTGTTTATGACTTGGTAAAGTCTGCCAAGCCCTTCACTTTCTGTATTCAAACTGCCTTATTCAACCACTTCTGCTTATTGTCCGAATGAATTAAAGGGGCGGGGGGAGGTGGACATCTGAATTCTATTACATTTAAAATGTAAACATGTCAATGAATGAAGCATGAGGAGGGATTTAAAAAGTGGGAGCACAGGGGAGCCTCTGAGATACGTTCTGACATTAATCCAGACCTGCTTAAGTTTACAAGGCATTAACCAGTGCTCCAGAGCATTTACAAGCCTTGAGCTCTGTTTACTACGTAGATTAGTGCTAATGGCCTGTTAAACGGATACTGATGAAATTGCTGTAAGCTGCCCTGAACCCATGGGATAGGGTGGGCATAAACATTTTAAACAAGCAAACAAATAAATACATGAAATGCTATTATGGCACCATGGGTTCCATTTATTTCCTATGTGGATGCCCTTCAAACTTATGATCAAATTCCAATCGAATACGGATGCTTATATATTTTTTTCTTTGTATACATCACACACACACACACACACCTTCCACACCTTATATATGCTATATAATTTAGATATCCACTCTTTCATGAGGTAGTGAACAGTCTTATTGGACAGTCTTATTGTAACTGCCAAACAATTTTTATTTATTTTATTTTTATTTATTAAATTTATTAATCGCCCATCTGGCTGGTCACCCAGCCACTCTGGGCGATGTACAACATTAAAACAGTTCAAAACAATAAAATTCAACATTAAAAACATCACATTTCTAAAATTACCCTAATCAAGCCCAAATGCCAGCGTGAACAACCATGTTTTTAGTGCGTGGCAGAAGCTCATTAAAGAGGGGGCATGGCGGAGTTCCCTAGGGAGGGAGTTCCCCAGAGTGGGGGCCACCACAGAGAAGGCCCTCTCCCTCATCCTCACCAGCCTAGCTGTCCTGGCTGATGGGACAGACAGAAGGCCATCTGAGGCTGATCTTGTTGAGCGGCCTATCTGGTGTTGCTGGAGGTGCTCCTTGAGATAGCCTGGGCTGGAACCGTATAGGGTTTTAAAGGTCAAAACCAACACCTTGAATTTGGCCTGGAAAACAACTGGTAATAATGTGATCTCGCCGGCGGCTGCCTTTAAACAGGCGAGCCGCCACATTCTGTACCAGCTGCAGCTTCCGAACCGTCTTCAAGGGTAACCCCATGTACAGCACATTACAGTAGCCTAAATGAGAGGAGACCAGGGCATGTACTACCGAGGGGAGCAGATGGTCGGGAAGGTAGGGGCACAGCTGCCATATCAGATGGAGTTGGTACAGTGCTGTCGGGCTCACAGCTGACACCTGAGCCTCCATGGACATCTGGGAGTCTAAAATGACCCTCAGGCTGTGGACCTGGTCTTTCAAGGACAGCTGTACCCCATTCAACACCAGGCCAACATCCCCCAACCTCCTCTTGTCTCCCACCAAAAGTACCTCGGTCTTGTCAGGGTTCAGCTTCAGCTTATTCCTTCCCATCCAGCCACTCACCGTCTCCAGACATTTGGACAGGGATTCTATGGCCAACCTTGGTGAAGATTTGAACGAGAGGTAGAGCTGCATGTCATCCGCATACTGATGACACTGCACCCTAAACCTCCTGATGATAGCCCCCAGCGGCTTCACATAGATGTTAAATAGCACCAGGGAGAGGATGGAGCCCTGTGGCACCCCGCAAGTGAGTGGCCACGGGTCCGAAACCTCCTCTCCCAGTGCTACCCTCTGGTATCTGCCAGAGAGGAAGGACCAGAACCACCATAATACGGTGTCTCCAATGCCCAACCCTTCCAGGCGGTCAAGGAGGATACTGTGGTCAATGGTATCAAAAGCCACTGAGAGGTCGAGGAGAACAAGGAAGGAGCATTCGCCCCTATTCAGAGCCCTCCTCATATCATCCACCAAGGCGACCAAGGCTGTTTCTGTCCCATGCCCAGGCCTGAAGAATGACTGAAATGGATCTAGATAATCAGCTTCTTCCAAGTGTGCCTTCAACTGCAATGCCACCATCCGCTCAATCACCTTGCCCCAAAATGGCAGATTTGAGACTGGGCGAAAGTTGTTCAGAACTTGGGGATCCAAGGAGGGCTTTTTTTAAGAGCGGTCTTATCACTGCCTCCTTGAGGGCTGATGGCATCACTCCCTCCTCAAGGGAGGTGTTCACCACCGCCCTGATCCCCTCACCCAGCCTCTCTCTGCAGGCCATAATGAGCCAAACAAGCATATCTATTACATACTAAGGATTATAATCAGTGAGTTTCTTTAGTGATCTTGCTCTATTGTTATGTTTGTTCTTTTTTGTTGCCTGTGTTTTAATTTGATTTCAAAATAAGAAAATTCCATGCATATATATAATTCCTAATAGTCATAAAAATACATGCCATGTCAAAAATCAGGAATTAGAAGTCAAAAGCAAAAGTCACTTCAGAGAGAACATATAGTTTCATTCTGAGGAGGTAGTATTGATAACTGTTTGCCAACAGCCAGGTAAGTGTTTGGTTGGTAAGGATAACCTCTTTCAGGTTGACCTAGAAATGTATAAAAACAAGGCCATCAGAGTTATAAATCAAACAGGGAAACACCCATTCCTGTGAGTTATGATATTATTTTTTGAGATTTCTGTGTTGATTTGGCGGCATTCTCTGCTCTCGAATGATGGATTTGAGATCCCGAGAATGTCCCAGAAAAAACATTAGGTTTGTTGAATTTTCAGCTGCAGCTCTCATCATTCTTCACTGTTGGCCATGTTAGCTAGGGCTGATGGGATTTGCAATTCAGCAACATTTGGAGGGCTACACTTCCTCCTCCCCTGTCCTAGGCTGTGCCTCTGTGGTGGACACCAAAAGAGGAAAGTACACTCATGAGAAGTTCATAACCCAGTAGGCCTGGTTCCTTCTTTGGGTCCAGGACTCCTGTCCTTGCCAGAAGAAACAACCTGAGGACTCTTATCAAAGATCACCTGGATGAAGTTCTATCGTTCTCAACAAGGACAAACTCTAGTAAGTGACCTTGTAGATTCAGCAGGCCCGGGGGTTACTGGCAGGCAATTCCAGCCAGCTACAGCATTGTTTAAAACTCTTGTGCTAGAAGTGCAGCTTATTCTGTTGTCTTCACTTGTCAAAAGTCAGTCTGCTGCTCACATACTGACATGTGGCTGAAATGGCAGCTCTGGATTTCACACAAGGGCAGGCCGTAGTCACAGGGGAGTTCATTTTATTCCCGTTCCGCTATTAGGTTTCAAACTTCCCCACTGAGTGGATATCCTCAAGTCATACTAGGTATGTTTAGTTATGCATTGAACTTACAGAGTGGAACTAATCCAGCAATTCAGCTCCAGATGAGAACAAAGGGAAATAAGCCTAGCATCAGGTGAATGTTTAAGACTTTACAAAGCAAAGGCACAACAGAGTTCTAACTGCACACCTTTTACCGCTCTGCCCACCTATTTCTCTCCATGGTAGACTGTTGGATGGTACAGAAATTGGACTGTGTGACCTGTGAAAGATCCAGTGTTACTAGAGATGGCTGAATTGGTCTATTTCTGCTCTATGCCACTTTCCTAGGTGTTTACCCACAAGCCTGTTCCTTCCATTTCTGCATTAATCTGCAATATTTTTTATTTTTAAAAAATCCACAGAAGAATGTGTATTTCAATACGCATTTGTAAATGTGTTTTCTCTCAAAATATTTGTTTTAAAATATATTTTGATGCATTTCTTTTAAAGCTGGGAACAGCAATGGAACATTTGGGAAGCAGGAAAGCGATTGAATCACTAAGTTTGGATCTGCACACTAACGCAGGAGGTGCAGATCCATTCGGTTTGTATCAGGATGGAATTTCTCCAGCATCAAGGTGCTAGTCTTCTTGGAGAAAGCCTAAGAGCTGTGGTGCTTTTTCACTGTCCAGTGCTGCTCTGAAGCATCCCCCAGTCTCTCTTCCAACACTTCTTCCTTTCTCCTCATAACACAATAACATTGTCTCTGCAGACCTGAAGAAACTTCTTGGGCATCCGCTCATTTCATGTGAGGCACCAACGGGGTGCAAAGAGGTGCCTCAAAGCACTGTGTGAGGCTCTACTCCTGATTTGGCAAGCGCTCTGCATCAGCCTTTCCCAACCTGGCATCCTCCAGATGTGTTGGACTACAACTCCCAGCATGTCCCAGCCAGCTATGGGAGCTGTAGTCCAACACATCTGGAGGGCATCAGGTTGAGGAAGCCTAACCTATTGCATTCCTCCATGAGTGTCAGGATCTATTGACTACCGCCCCATCCAGACTGACTCCACCCAGGCTAGCCATTGGCTCCTCCAAGGCAGGAAGGAGTATGAGGGCTTCCTGAACTCTGGTGTGTCTTATGTTTCTGGTCATGCTCTTTGGTCCTGACTTCTGGCTTGTTCTCCAGTTCTGCCTTCTGCTTTTCCCTCTGATCCTGATTGCCCTTCAGTCCTGGGGCTGGTCTACATGAGAGGTTTTCTCTGATGCTGCTGTAGCTTAAAGTTGTCAGGGACACATGATGTCGTGGCAACTTTGCAGCAAAGCCATTGTTTCCAGCCTGAAACCCGGAGATTTTTCAGAGGTGTTTTGTGCCGCATTTTCCCTTTAAGCCGGCTTCCACCAGCTTCCAGTGCAGTGTGCCCTATATCCTTGAATTAAATGTGGCTTCTTACGTGTGTTTTGGGGGTGTTTTCTGCTGTTGCATCACCATAGGTGGGCTGCCCCCTTTGTTTTTGTTTTTTTTCCTGCCACATCCCTGCTTTGTGGAATGGCGGCCGTTGGGGTCTGGGGAATTCATTGCCCTCAAATGCACTTGAGCAAAAAACAGAACTCCCACCAAAGGGTAAACACAAGCACAGCATCCATAGTCAGAAGTAAGGGAACAGCTGATTGACCCAGTTTAATTTTTAATTTAAATTTGCTCCACATCAATTTTTTCAAGGGCGCCAGGTTTGGGAAGTAACTGGTTGTCTCCTTGCATATCACTGAGCATGGAAAGGGAGGCTGCACAGGGAGGTGAGCCTGTTCTTCTCAATGGGTGCTGCTTCTCTGCTGCTGCTGCTGCTGCTGCTGCTGCCTCCTCTCCTCCCTCTCCTGCATTCTTTAGTTTTCACTGTTTCGCCCTATCGATACAGAGAAATATCGGGGCTGCAGACTTCCGCTCCTAATAGCTAGTACTTGAAACAGAGCGGCTCTGATTTTCTCAATGGGAAAAAGATGCTACAGATTCTCAAGGGGGGGGGAGCAGGCAACAGAGGCTGCAGACTGTCAATGGGTGAAGCGGCTAGCCCCCAGTATTTACTCCCTGGAAAAGGAGAAACGGGCTGGGAGCTCTAACTCCCTGATGGCTGGAATGGGGTGAAATTGCGCTGGTGGGGTGCTCTCATGGGGAGTCTTAAGATGCTGTTGGGGATAACAACATGGTAGCCAGGGGGAGCCTGGACATGGGTGGGAAACAAGCATCTCTCATTGGTTAAGCAGCACCTGCCGGGTTGATGACGTTCTATCAGAACTCTGATGAGTTCTACTCCCCTCACCCAACTCAGAAGTCTGTTGCTTTCAAGCACTGTGTGACCCGTGAAAAGTGGATTTTTAAGGCATGGCACACTCGGCTTTTCTTGCTTCATGTGTCCCTGATGAACCAAAGCTGATTCCATAAATATCCAGATAATACTCCAACGTACTTCTCATTCTGTTGTTGTGAAGATTCCCCCCCCCCCACTTGGCTGACCATATTTCCTTGAGACAAAAACAGGATATTGGGATGACAAAAACGGGATGGGGTTATGTAATATTCTGTATTCATGAAAAAGTAAGACGATAACAAAAGTTTTATTATTATTTATTTATGAACACCCCGAATGCTGTCACAAGCGGGTATATGCTAATATCCCACTGGAGAGTTCTGCTGTAATAAAAAAATAGCTAACAGCCTGTTGAACCGAAATATGAGTCTGAAAAATCCGAATCAAACTGAATGTAGGGCAGAAAGAATCTCTATGGGTGGAATGATGGTAGAAATAACAGTAAGACTCACCCTCCTGGCTCCCACACGCTGAATGGGGCTTAGCGACCGCCTCTCGAATTCCCCGCCACTGCAGGCAAGCAAAGGGGTGGCGTCTGATCGTCGCTAGTTCAAGAAGCCCAGCCCTGACTGGATAAAGTAAACGGAACTTCCTCTTTCGTCACACTAGTAGTTTTACTGCACGCATTGATGAGCATAGAGCCTTATGATAAACACGTTCGGTTTTTTACAAAAACTTAAAAAAGGGACAAAATTTACATTTATATTAAAATGAAGGGATGGTCGGGAAATATGAAAAAAAAACGGTACTGTCCCATTTAAAATGGTATGTATGGTCAGCCTCCCCCCCCCCCCGATTCCTGGCTCCTGATTTACTCCAGACTGCTGCTCAGAACCCAGTCCCAACAATGAGGCACTGCTCTGGGCTGGTCTCCTTTCCCAGATCAGTGACACAGGGCACTTCAGAAGGCAGGTACTCTGACACGCCCTAAAAGTGAAATTTTTCTGGGATATGCATGAAGTGCACCTCCAATTTTAATTCAGGAAACATATGCTTCAGAAGTCTGAAAAACACTCCTGTTGAGTGCTTCTATTAAAATACGTTTAAAATCCTATGCATGTTTAGACAGAAAAAGTCCTACAACTCCCAGCCAACATGCATGGGATTACACCCTTAACTATTCCACAGTCAGTAGGCTGTGCATTTCAGCCACAATCCTCACTGTGAACAATCAAGGAAGATAATTGTGAGTGTTTATGCCCATTGTAATGTTTCTTTTTGGCAAGCATGTCTGATTTACTTATAATTCTAAAATAAGAGCCATCTATCTGAACACGTGAGGCATCTTGACACTTAAAAAGCCAACACATTAAAACAGTAAAAACAAAGCTGCTGCTTTTCAATATGCAAGAATACTAAAAACATTCAGCAAACAAAGATAAAACAGATTCCAGCCTTCCGTATGTATTCATGACTGATAATTTCTGTTTATTGAGCCATCTTTATGGTTCCACAGAGGCACATGTTCTGAGAAGGGCTGATTTCAAAGGAAGGGAACATTCCCAGCTGGGAAACTTATGAAATGCTTCTGTCTGAATTTCTCACCCAGAGTTGGGGTTTCCAGATTACCCGATCTTGTTTGACAGGCTTTAGTGACCTACATTAGTAATTTTCTTTGTTTTTAAAAATCCATTCTTCTGCTTTTGATTTCAAGACTTTGTTCAGACTGCTGCACACGTGCAGTTTATTGCAGTTTTCAATTTATACTTGTTACTAATGCATGCAAGCGCATATATGCATTGATTGAAACACCATGAACGTATGAATCCAAGTGTGCCATCACAACAAGATTTCCTTTTTGCATTATGATATAATCCTTGCACATGTCTGTGTGTGCCATGTTGCCTTGTGCTTAGTACAAAAGGAAATCTTGATGTGATGGTGTTAGAATCCTATCAAGGTCCTATGGTGTTTTAATCAAGGTATATATTCCAGGGGTAGATGACTTGGTACCCACCGGATGTTTTGGACTATAACTCTCACCAGACCCAGCCAGAATGGCCAATGGGAATTGTAGTTCAAAACATTTGGAGGGAACCAGGTTGCCTATTGCAGGTATATGTGCTAGGGCACATCAGTAAGAAAAAAAGAGACATGAACTGAAATCTGTGGGCAGATTTTAGGAATTCTCTCAGTTAAACCTGAAGCTGGGGCAGAATAAGTCCTTGGTTTTTTCCCCCCTTGCTCTTTTTTCTCATTCTCATGGAGGAGCACCCATCAACTAGCTGTGCCTTGTTGGGTCACCTGTACACACCACACCCCATTTTATCAGTATATCCAGCTATGGTTCAATGCTGTAGGCTGGCCTAAAAGCCACTGTGAGGAGAAGCGCTGAAAAAAGCACATGGACTTGATGACTAGCGACAATCCTTTCTTACCCTGATCATTTCCATGTTATTTGGAAGAAGCAATTGATCTGGAGCATTGGGAATTATAGCCAAATTTGTCATAACAGAGCACCATATGTCTCTCAAACACATACACGCAGACATATACACCCCACAAGTGATAAAACTAAGGTAACTGTGTTGTGAGATTTGTTAAAAAGAAAGGTTCTATCCCTTATGGCTTTAGTGGCTTTAAGCCTTATGGCTTTAAATATTTATATTTAAACTATATGCAACTTTTAGAGAATTTGCAGCTGTAGCACCCCTACTAATTAAAAATAAATATGCAATTGTTTACTCATTGAACAAGTATAATACCTTTTGAAGCAGGAGAACCAGTTTGGCTGCACACATATGCCAAGGAAAGTTTCTACAGGTAAAAGCACTCCCATGTTTGTTTTCATTGCAGATTAAATCTGAAGCTCATTCCTAATGTACTCCTTTCCAGATTAAAATCCAGGGTTTGTGCATTCTTTGTGCAAACCCACAAAATTTGGCAATTGTATTTGTTCAATCCCTCCTTTAAACTAGTTGTCCTGCTTCAGGACAACACAGGGTTCTGCAAAAAGCAAGGCTGCCAGGGAATGCGAGTCTGGGAGGTGAAGAAACAGATGCTGTTCCAGCACCAATCTGCCTGGAACTGAGTGGTTCCACTCCTACCTGGATGGCGATTCCAGAAGGTGGTGCTGGGGAATTATTGCACTGTGCTTTGGCAGCTACGCTATGGGGTTCCACAGGGCTCTCTATTCTATCCCCCATGGTGTTGGACATCTACGTGAAAACGCTGGGAGACGTTATCCAGAGGTGTGAGCTGAGGTGTCATCAAGATGCAGATGACACTCAGCTCTACTTCTCCTTGTCATGAAATCCAGGTGAGGCAGTGGCTGTTCTGAGCCAGTGCCTGGGTATGGTAATGGACTGAATGAGGGCCCATACACTGAGACTCAACCTAGACAAGGCAGAGGTAGTGTTAGTGGGTGGTTCGTCTGCCCAGCTAAGTGATGTTCAACCTGTTCTGAAGGGGGTTGCACTTCCCCTAAAGGATCAGGTTCATAGTCTGGGGTGCTCTTGGATCCAGCACTGTTGTCACTAGAGGCACAGGTGGACTTGGTGGCACAGAGCACCTTTTATCATCTTAGGCTGATATACCAATTACGTTATATGTAGAGCTGCCTTTGAAAATGGCCTGGAAAATTCAGCTCGTCCAAAATAGGGCAGCAAGATTGTTAATGGGGACTGGCCAACGTGATCATATTATGCCAGTACTTTCCCATCTGCACTGGCTGCCAGTCTGTGTCCGGGCCCAATTCCAAGTGCTGGTATTAACATTCAAAGCCCTAAATGGCTTGGGACCAGGTTACCTGAAGGTTCATCACCCCTCATATATACCTGCCCAGGCACTAAGATGGTCCTCAGCAGTCTTTCTCCGGGAGCCCCTGCCAAAGGAAATGAGGTGGGTGGCTACCAAGAACAGGGCCGTTTCTGCTCTGGCACCACGGTTGTGCAACGAGCTTCCCAGAGAGGCTCACCTGGAGCATATACATTGTGCTCTTTCTGGCGTCCGGTGAAGACCTTTTCATTTTCCCAGGCATTTTAGCCTTGCAGTTTCTGTTTTAAATTCTGTTACTGTATTTTTGCATTGCTGCTAGGTTTTATTTTGGTTTTTAGTTTTATTTTATATTGTAGTTTTAAATGTTTACACTTTTATATTGTATCTGATGTTGTATTTGATGGTTTTAATTGTTGGGAACTACCCAGAGAGTTCTGGCTATTGGGCAGTATAGAAATGTAATATATAAATAATGTCTTGTCTTCCTCCTCAACATCCACAGCCTCGTCTGAAGGCTACAGGCACTGTGTTAAAATATTGCCTGGTGAATGCAATCCCTATGGTATAATAAATAATTACATAAAACATCTTATTTGGCAATAGCTGTTTCAAGAACAATTGGATATTTGATGCCCTACTGATCTAAATTCCAACCCCTGTGGGAACCCCTAGGAGTTGAGCCAAGCATGGATATGGCCTGCAGCACTGGAGGAAAATGGAATGTGGTAATAGTAACTGAACTGATGTGGCTTTCCAGCTTAGGAGAACTGTATTTAAGCCTCAGCTGTGTCACATGTTTCTTCCCTCTGTGGATTCCCGCTGCAAATCCACAACAAATAATTTGTTGGCCCTCAGTACAAGCTACAGGGCTTGCATTTTCATTTTGAGTCAGCTTGCATTGTTTATGGCACACCTCCTGACTGTTGGCTGGTTCAGGTATTCTTGCCCCAGTCCATGCCAGCCTGAGCCCTGAACTTACTTTTCCAACACTGAAAAGTTGTTAAAGTCAGATGCATCGTGGTGGACCTAGATGCTGAATCTGTATCAGATAATATACAATGCAGAACTGATCCCACAAAACGTAGAGATCTCTCTTTGTAAAGATAGCTCATTTTCAGATGCTTTGACATTATCTAGGATGATATATTGGTATGATTGGGGTTTTTTAATCTCGTAGGTCCGCAAAAAACAAACAAACCTATTTTAGTGAAAATTAATGATGGAGGCATCTTAGCAGAAGCATGTAGCTGGCCTCTGTTGAAACAACCAAGATGAAGAGAGCTGCTCCTTAATGCCACAAAAGGGCAAATGTCCCAAATGTTCTTGTAAACATTTCAAATCTAATTTGGAACCCCTGTCCCCTACAGGCTCTTTCCAAGGGAATTCTAACAGCTGATGCAGTGAGAGTTTCAGTAGGCCCCACTGTGTTCAGTGGAACGTGTACATACATTACAGTGCACTCCTCTGCTCAATAGTCCCATTTAATTCAATGGGACTTATTCCCAGGAAAGTGTTACTGGATTACAGCCTTAGTGTCCTTGCTTTCTCCCAGCTTTCTGAATGTTGTTCCATTTTTGTGCCTCAATAGCATCTGCTTATAAATAAGCAGCTTCATTTGGTGTTAATAAATTTGCTACAGTTGTGTGAACCATCAGAAAGTGGTGGTGATGCAATGAAAATGGTCCATCTCATCATTTGAACCAAGGGAAGGGATAAAGAAATGGTGGGAGAGAGAGCTGGCAAAGCCATTCAATTAGAGGTTACAATTGCTATAGCAATCCATAACCAGGATGGGGGTGAGATGTGGGGACCATGGTGTTGTTGTTCAGGATCTTCTTGTTGAAGGTGCATGCTGGTGTCTGCCAGATAAGAAATTTTGATTCTAGCACAGCAGTGCAAATCACAAGAGATGCTAATCATGTCTTATCAGCCCTCCACCTTAACAACAAAGTGCATCAGTTAGGAGAAATGAAATTCCTTGATTCAGCATCCGATCTCTTAGCATTGACATGGCACTTTACAAATTCATCAGTGTGTCCCTTGGAGATCCATCTTGAAATGAAGTTTGATGAACATGAGCGTTGTACATCCCCACGCTTGTCAGTTCTGCCATGATGGGTCATTCGTTGTGAGCTCACAGGCTTCTTCACATGGGGCCTTTTTCCTGCTATTGAGATTGCTCACTCATGGAAGTTTGCGGGTCCTTTTCATGATGTCATCAACCTCCAGGGCACATCCAGAGGTATTTCCTGGTTATTCCATCTCAAAAAGATCAAGAAATAATGAACTATTTAATTTGGTTTGTTACCCTATTGAAACAGCCACTAGATGGTGCTGTTTCATTGATCTCTATGGAACCTTGAAAATTAAAAACTTTCCCACTCAGCAATCACGTGGTCGCCATCTCAGAGCCCACTGTAAACACAGAAAGGCTCCACAACGGGAGGACTGCAGGTTTTTTTTTTTAGCGTAAAGGCAGTCCACATGTCATACCTTGCCACTTGCCTTCCTTTTATTAATATTAGTGGAAACTATTTATGAGTCTCTGACTGGGAAGCCAGTCATGGCAAAGATGGATCTGTCACACCATTAACCCATTACTCAGTCCTTGCGCCTGGTCTCTGGATCTTCTTTCCCCAGGAGGTTCAGTTGGCTTTCACCTTTCAACTTTTCAAAGGATTGTGAAGAAAGTTCTTTTAAAGCAAGCATCTGATGTTTAATTGATTTCTTGTGTTGATTGATGGTTTTAGATGTTGCCATTACTATTATGGATGCTATGTAATTTCCCACATTCCTCTATTTGATGCTGTTATTGTTTTATTATTTTTATGGCTGTGAGCTGCTTTGAGGGCTGTCTGTCTCTGTGTGGCAGAAAAGTGGCATATAAACAGACAAATCTACATTTGTTTCTAAGGAAGATGATTTACTGAGGGAACAAGGATAATAGTAAAAAATGAGCAAACAGCCATTTGTGGAGTGGGCTTTGTTGTTCAGTCGTTCAGTCGTGTCCGACTCTTCGTGACCCCATGGACCATAGCATGCCAGGCCTTCCTGTCCTGCGCCCTCTCCCGGAGTGTGCTCAAGTTCATATTCATTGCATCCGTGATGCTATCTAGCCATCTCATCCTCTGCCATCCCCTTCTCCTTTTGCCTTCAGTCTTTCCCAGCATCAGGGTCTTTTCCAGAGAGTTTTCTCTTCGCATTAGGTGGCCAAAATATTTCAGCTTCAGTATCTGTCCTTCCAATGAGCACTCAGGGTTGATTTCCTTTAGTATGGACTGATTTGACCTCCTTGCAGTCCAGGGCACTCGTAAGAGTCTTCTCCAGCACCACAGTTCGAAAGCATCAATTCTTCGGCGCTCAGCCTTCCTTATAGTCCAGCTCTCACAGCCATACATTACTACTGGGAAAACCATAGCTTTGATTAGACGGACCTTTGTCGGCAAGGTGATGTCTCTGCTTCTTACTATGCTGTCTAGGTTGGCCATAGCTTTCCTCCCCAGGAGCAAGCGTCTTTTAATTTCATGGCTACAGTCACCGTCTGCGGTGATCTTGGAGCCCAAGAAAGTAAAATCTGTCACTGCTTCCATTTCTTCCCCTTCTATATGCCAGGAAGTGATGGGGCCAGATGCCATGATCTTAGTTTTTTTAATGTTGAGTTTCAAACCAGCTTTTGCACTCTCCTCTTTCACCCTCAACAAGAGGCTCTTGAGATCCTCTTCGCTTTCTGCCATTAGGGTGGTATCGTCTGCATATTGGAGGTTGTTGATAATTCTCCCAGCAATCTTAATTCCGACCTGTGATTCATCCAACCCGGCATTTCTCATGATGTACTCTGCATATAAGTTAAATAAGCAGGGCGACAATATGCAACCTTGTCGTACTCCTTTCCCAATTTTGAACCAATCGGTTGTTCCATGTCTGGTTCTTACTGTTGCTTCTTGACCCTGGTACAGGTTTCTCAGGAGACAGGTAAGGTGGTCTGGTACTCCCATCACTTTAAGAATTTGCCACAGTTTGTTGTGATCCACACAATCAAAGGCTTTAGCGTAGTCAATGAAGCAGAAATAGACGTTTTTCTGGAATTCTCTTGCTTTCTCCATGATGCAGCAAATGTTGGCGATTTGATCTCTAGTTCCTCTGCCTCTTCGAAACCCAGCTTGTACTTCCAGTAGTTCTCGGTTCGCATACTGCTGAAGCCTAGCTTGTAGGATTTTGAGCATCACCTTGCTGGCATGTGAAATGAGCGCAATTGTGGGCTAATGGCAAACAATTTGGCTGCTGAGAGCATTATCTCCCACACTTATGACAGAAATGACTGAAAACTTTACTTAACACTATTAGGTATCTTCCCGTCACCGCTAACGCAGGCAAAATAAGTAGGTAAATGTGAAACCAAAACTAGCACAGAGTTGACTACCCAGAAAAGAGGGGGGGGGAGAGAGAGAGAAAGAGAGAGAGAGAAAATCCCAACTTCCTGTTCCAACATGCATTACCTATGGGCAGAGCAATGCAATGTCCTTAGAAGAGTGTCCCAGTGACCACAGGATATTTCAGGTCCCCCTCCTAAGGCCGTAGACACTCCTACAACCTCAAAAGGGGGAATCCGACACCAGATCCTTCCCACTCTCTCCAGAAAGAACTGTGCAGGCTGCTTTCCGAGGTCGGAACAGCGACCTTGGATGACCTTGTAGAAGTAAAAAAGGGTGTTCTGGTGGGCAGGGAAAGTTGGGGAGAGGCGAGGCCAGGATCTGCAGAATTCTATGGCCTCTCTGTTGCCTGTCTGCGTTCACTGCTGGTAAGTGTGCTAGATGGGCTCAGAGACCTGTCTAGCTGGGTTTTTTAAAAGGAGAAATAGGAGGTGAAATTGCCTCTGTCCTCCTCCCACTGTGCTGGCAGGACATAGTATTTTTGGTATAGAAATGAAATGAAATAATAGATAGATAGATAGATAGATAGATAGATAGATAGATAGTTTCCATCTAATGAGCAGCAATCCCGTAGGATTGTACCTCAATGGCTTTCCAACCAGTCATTTTCTTTCAATACCATGGGTTTTAACTGAAAACTGCTGCTTAGGCCAACTTAAATTAATGTGCAATGTTAAGTATTACTTAGGTCCCATTGATTTCATTGGGAAGTAAATGCAGCTAACTTAGTCTGGCTCTAACCCATTGTCTTTTTGGTATTTAGAAAGACACAGAATAAACTTTTCTCATCTTCTTCATTGATTCATATGTGCCTCAGTTTAGCAAAATGTCTTGCACATAAGACCGTACATAAGACTGCTGTGCATTCATGCCTTCCCTACTGTGTTTACTCCTCTGATACATTTCCAAGGAAGGAATCCTATACATTACTTTGTCCCATTGAAGGCATGCAGATCTCTGGATTAAAATGATGGTCTGGGAGGCTGAACAGGAGATTCCAGGACAATGACTGGGTTTTATTATAATTAATGATTAACTATTTATTATAATTAATGAATATAATTAATTATAATTACTTTTATTATAATTAATGTTCTTCTAGTTTATAGTAACTCCAGTACATTTATTTTCCCCTGCATCTGTGCTGAAAACAAGTGTTTGCATATAAACTTTAGATTTTTTTAAAAAATGTATGACACTGACTGTATTTTAAAAAGGACAAGTGGAATATGATCCAGATGTCACTGGCTTATGACCACTTTACCCTGCCATTTCAGATTTAGAAAATGACTCTTTATTTGACTAGGAACAAAAGCGACTAGTGCTAAATCCCATTGCTCATTACCATAAAATGTATGCGCTGAGAGGATATGAAAGTATTCCATCTAAAAGGATATGAAAGAATTCTACCCAAAGAAGAGTTCAAGGGCCTTGGTATAAAGAACACACTCTTAGGGTTTAAGGTAAAGTGATGTGCCAGGATATTTATAAGGGGGAATGTATGAAAAAGTGAGTCCATTTTTCAAATTGCTAATTACAATTCATGCATTTATGTGGAAGACTGCAGTCCTGGATAAATATGTTAAAAACAATAGTTGGGGGCTCATCAAATGTTGCTTTTTACTGTGGGGAAACAGCACCAAAGATATTTTTAAAACCCCTACTCTGAAGAAATATTTGCACATAACTTTGGGAACAACACATTTATGTGATGGTCTTTTGGAGTAGAAGCAATTTCAAAATGAAATGACTGTGTATTTCAGTACTGGTGCCAACACACACAGCAATTGCCTGGGTCCCACCATCCTGGTAGGGCTATTTGCTGAGGCCTGCTCTAAGTCCCCCTTTATTTTATTTTTTCTGGCCCAGTGTCCTGAGCAGCACTAAACAACTGGTTTTAGCCACCATTTAAATTTCCCATATTGTCCTTGGAGCGATGGTATATAGGGGGCAATGTAAGAAATTAAAATGGTGGCTAGACCAAGCTCAAAGGATTGCTGTTGTTGTTGCTGTCTGCCACCACCATCATGTTAGGCCCACTGATGGAGAAGGGCCCCCCAGAGGACACTTTACCTCAGCGTCCCCTCAAACCTAGAGCTGGCCCTGCCATATTTGATCTCGATCACAAAATTTACAATTATGTTTTCAAATATCATAATTAAAAACCTCCCATATTAACCTTCCAGAATGCTAAGGCACTTGTCTGTGTCTCATCGTAAGTGGTATGATAGGCAAACATGAGAGATAGTGCCCACCCTATGTATTTTTATTGTACACCACCTCAAGCAGTCAGTGAGTACAGGGCCAATCCCAAAATATTCTAAATAAACAGAAGGCATTTGCCATGCCAATTTTGGTGGGGTGGCTTTAGAACAAAGATTAGACATTTGGAGGTTGTGTGTCTGAAAGGGAAGTGGTATTCGGTTGTTGTTTTGTTCCTCCTAAAACAACAGCTGGTTCCAATAAAATGGCCCCTGCAGCTAAGAATGGGGCCTTCTTGACATTAACAGCACTGTTGCCCATTAGGGGTCTAGTTTCACCAGCCTGTCTCAGCACGATCGAGTCCACCAGACAGCAGGGGGTAATCAGAAATGGCAATCTGGTATCTGCCCCATTAATTACCCCCTGCCATTCTTTGGTCGATTCTGATGTAACCTACTCTGTGCTCAGTGTGATAAGATTAATCTGCTTTCAAGGGCAACGTCCCCTAGTGATCTCCCTTCTTTCCTTTCCCCTGATCACATTAACTGCCAGTAATGAACAACATCAACTCAAGGATTCTTCCAGAAAATAAAAACTGAAATAAAATCCACAAAAGTGTTTGTATGGGCCCCTTAAATATGAAGTGAGCTAATTTAAATGATGTGTCAGTGTACGTAGTTATTGTAGTGCCTTAGTTTAGCGCATTAGTGTAGTGTAATGAATGTATCCCCAGGACAGGGCTGGCTCAAGATATTTTGCTGGCTGGGGAAAGGACAAGATAGAACCCCCACCCTCCATCAACAAAACAGAAGCCAGCCAGCCAGACTGGCAGTAGCCTCTTGCCTCAATACTAGCCAAAGGACAACACTGTCCACTGCATTGGAGGGTAGAATGCTAGCTTCAGGGGTGCAGGGCAGGCCTCCTGGTGCACCGAACCCTGTCCTCCAACACTTTGCTGCCACCCTACAGCATTTGCTGCCTGAGGCAAGTACCTCACTCTGCCTAATAATAGGGCTGGCCCTGCTCCTGGAAACAGTGTTACTGCAGTGAATGACATAGTTCATTTGCTTTTGCAAGATTACTTTTCAATGGCAAATTGTTCCAAAGCTTCTGTTGTTTCCCCTCTCAACAGTTGAAAGGTTAAGTTTATCAGGCCTCCGTGCTGCTTGTTATCACTCTGGGTAGATTGTGGCTGAGATCTGTCAATTATTATTATAGAGGTTGCATTTCAGCTATGTTCATAATCATTCAGTGTAAACGGAAGGGGAAGGCCCTTGACTTCGTGTTGAGATCCCCCAACCACCTGATCAAGGCTGGTGCAAGACACGGAGTAGCCTGAGGTGGACACTGAGTAGCCTCCTCCTCTCTGCTGTGTCCTTCCCTTGATGGCTGCTCCTCTTCACATCCTATTAAATAGCGTGTGCACTTCTTCAATCTCCAGGGTCATCTCACCTCTCAATGCCTTGTCCCGGAGAAGTGTTCCTTTTCTCAGGGTGAGGCATTGTGGGGAGAGGACTCCAGAAAGTGCATACACCACCACCATGTTGCTGCGATGCTGGTAAATGCTGTTTGTTTAAAGTCTGAAATATGCCTTACAGAGGGTTCAGGGTCTTACAGAGAGGAGAAAGCAAGCTTCTTCTACACTGCATTTTGGGAACTGCCTAAAATGGTGGCCACTCCCTATCTCGCTCCTTTACTGAGCATGGGCAGGAATATTCCCACTCAAATTCTTAAAGAAAAATATACCAATAGGTTACATTGGTTCTCTGCATAGGTGGAGGTGGCTTCTTCAGAGTATAATTTCAGGCACTACACAAAAACAGGTTTGATTGTAACCAAAGTACAACAAGAAAAAACACGTGTGCACTGCTTGCTGCATGAAGAAGACAACTGTGCTTTCATGTTTCTAAAAAGGCTGATCTATGTACAGAAGCATCTTTCCATATGCATTGGGATGCTCATCCACAGCCCACTGACCGGGCTAGAGGTACCTTTGATGCACATGGCGGATGTACATCTCCATCAAGGCCACCATCTAGTGCACTGGAGTAGGATTATCTATATTAAGAAGTGCTTTATGATCCACTTCCATTACCGTTTCTGTACAATGCAATGGAAACCATGAAGTCTTCTGGGAAAAAAGGTCTCCTGTCTATTGATATATTAGAGCGACAGATTACAGGCACAATGAGAGAATGAGAACCTGAACTCTCACAACTAGGTGCTTCATGCTGGCAGAACCTTTACTCGTCTTGCCTGGCCTCAGGGCACAATACTGGAATGACGCCAATCCCATTTCCCTTTACTTCATAGTTTGTCCTTGGTTCCACCGTGGCAGGCAAGTAAGTGTTAGTAAATGTTACCATTTCATACATCGTTGAAATGCTTCTCAGAGCAGCGGCAGAGGGCAGCTGAAAGGACCTCCTTGGGAGGAATAGTTCTGCCTGAGCAAATTTTCTACTTCTGCCAGCAGTAGAGAGATCGCAGGTCTTAGGGAACCAGTAACCAAAACATTTGACATTGTTATCATCCTTTGCTGAAGCAGCAGCAGATTTGGGGAGTTAAACACTGCCAAGGTTAGTTTTGTTTGACTGTCTTCTAATAAAGATTCTGCCTCCTCTCAAGATAGGGATGAAACACCATGGAAAGGAAATGTTAATGTGAATAAAAAGATGTCATGTGTTCCTATGGTCGATTCACCTTTTCAGGGTACATTTTATTTATCCCATCTTCCTCTGAAGAGCTCACGGTAGCCTATATGGTTTTCCTTCCCACCCATTTTATCCTCACAATGACCCTGTCAGGAAGGTCAGGCTGAGCGACTGGCCTTAGGTCACCAAGGGCACAATCCTATGGGTTGCGCCCTTGCGAGACGGAAGTCATTGTGTATCCAGTGCCCTGCCGGGCTGAAGCTGGCAGCATTGGAGGAGCAGTAGAGGTGATCTTTGCCTCCCCGTCCTCCAGTCACTGGGTTTTTCACAGTGCTTCAGAGGGAGAGGGAAGGAGGCTGGAAGAGGCTCAGGATAGGTTGCATCCTCGCCTCTGGTCTCCTCTCCTCCCTGCCCACTGGAATGCCCCCTTTCCCCCCTCTCCGAGGTTGATTTTCTGACCTCAGAGAGCAGGCGGAGTGGTTCTTTCTGCGCTGACTCCAAGGGGGAGAGGGAGGCGGTCGGATCGTCTACTCGCCCTTCCATGGTTGGAGCATTGTCTCTGACCTCGGAGGGGGGAATCTCCACTACCCTATGGCCCCTCAGACAGTGCTTCAGTGGGGCAGGCAAACAAGGCTGGGGAGTTAGGGGCTGCATGTGGTACATGGGTTGCGTGTTGCCCACCCTCAATGTGAAGTATTTATACCCTGCCTTTCAGGATCCAAATATTTCAGGATCCAAATCCTTCCAAGGTGGCTTGCAGATAAAATCAAGATACAGTAAGACAACATCATCATCTGACAATACACCAGGATCCTCCCCTCAGGGCAGTTGAAGTCAGCTGATGCAGGGAGAGAGAGAAAGGACCGTTTAGCTGGAGCTAAAGCAGGCTCTGATGTCCTCTTCTTCACCACCTCCTCCTGCTGTTTCTCACAGGGCAGTCGTGGGAAGAGGGGGCAGTCAACTGGAGCAGGCTGTGGTGTCTGCTTCTCCCCCTTGTTCCCTCTACAGGCCAGTTGGTGGTAGATGGCTCTGTGGAGCAGGGAGGGGACAGAATCTAGGCTTTTGTTGTAATCCCCCCACCCCATCCAAGTAGGAAGCATTACAAAGGGAATCTACAGTGAGAAGAAAAGTTTCCTTTCTGAAATACAAGATTAAATTATCTGTTTCTGTGTATTAGACAACACGCATTTCATTGCTTCATTTTATACACTAATCCAGCCAGCCCCCGGAGCTGGAGATGTGAAACAGCGAGGGCACCGGGGAGGGGGGACCCGTCGGCTGAGAAGGACAAATATCCAAGAATGTCATTTGCTACAAGGCAGGAGTTGTAGGTATTCTTCCTCCGCTTTCATTTTTATACAGCGCTGGTCAATTTCACAGCCCATAGCAATGCTGAATGGGGAAATTGGAAACCTGGAGAATCGATTTGCAGAAGTGAGGGTCTATTTTCTTTTTACAGCTCTCTCATCAGAGTTGCTATCATTCCCGTGTTATGTGGTATTATTATCGAAAGCAGCCTGGACATGGCTGATAATTGCTAAGAGAGGCTGAAGCCGTTCTCTTAAAGTGGAAATGGAACCACATTGTAACACTCCAAAGGGTGCTGGTTCTGACTGTTTCTTTAGGCTGTCGATAATATATGGGGGGGTCAGTGCTCAGTTCTACAATTAGAAGCCTGACTGAGATGGCACGCACCTGGAACCCTTTTGTCCTAAAGCCAGATGTTGTACTGGCATTGGCTGTGGTAGCCACCCAATAATGAGGGCAAGGCACTCTACACATGCTCAACTGCCTCTTCATTTTTGCTGTTTCACATGTCCTAGTATTGCTTTATAAAACGTGTTAGTGGGATTTCTGCCTGGCAGGACCCCAAGGTGATGTATAATCAACCAACCAACCAACCAACCAACCAACCAGAAAACAACTTAAAAACATGAAAACTAGCCTGGCGGGTCAGATCAAAGGTCCATTTAGTCTAGCATCCTGTTTCCAACTGTGGTCAGCCAAACTCTCCTGGGAAGCCCATGGCATGAAGGCAGTAGCTCTGCCTACTGTTGCCACCCAGAAACCAATATTCAGTGGCACACTACCTCTGGACCTGGAACCTGCATTTAATTGCCATGGCTAATTGCAGCTGATTGACCTATCCTGCATAGGGATGCTGGAGACATGCGGGACAGACTAAAATGAGTTCAGATTTCTAGGAATCCAACCTGCAGAATCCACTGCAGATGAGCCTCCTCAGGCCACATGGATTTCATGGACTTTTGGATATTTTTTCTACTTTCCTAAAATTTATGCAAAATTATTCGTAGGAAAATATACAAGTTTCTGCTGAGACATATGCCATTCTGGAAAATATATGCAGGGAAACGTTGAATGAAATGCGGGATAATGTGCTAAATGTTATGTAAGAACATAAATTATGTTAATTGCTGCAAATCCTCTTACAGGAAAAAAAATTGATTCCGTCTGTGAACATTGTTCATTGTTCACCAGAATGAACAACACCGCACAATCCATGAAACACACACAGGACGGATTTCACAAAATCTGGACATCTCTAATCCTCCATGATTTGGGCTACTCCCTTTTTAAAACAATCTTAGCTAGTAGTCATCAGCTCATCCTGTGGCAGTGAATTCCATAAACTAAAGGCATAATCCTAGGCATATTTAGACAGAAAAAAAGTCCTATAATTCCCAGCGTTCCTTAGCCAGCCAGCTGGGGAATGCTGAGAGTTGTAGGGCATTTTTCTGTCTAAACATGCATAGGAGCACACCCAAAATTACTTATTTTCATACTTGCATTTGTTTGTCCTGAATCTATCGCCAATCAATTTCATTTGATAACCCCAAGTTCAAGAATTATGAGTGGAACAAACAGTTGACTTTACCATATCATGTATAACTTTACAATCTTCTATCATATCTCCCCCTTAGCCATATTTTTTTCTGTACTAAAAAGACCCCAACACTTTAGCTCAGGCTTTCCCAATGTGGTGCTCTCCAGATGTTGTGGACTACAACTCCCACCACACCCAGCCACGCTGCTTGGAATAAGAGTTGTATCAACACATCTCGCTGGTACCACATTGGGAAAGGTTGTTTTAGCCTTTCCTCGTAGGGAAATGTTATCACATGTCTATGTGTACTTGACTGGCATGTGTTTTTCAGTTCTTGAGCAGTCATGGCATGCCACAGGGATGCTGCCATTGACACTTATAATGGGGAAATTGGTCTGTTGTTAGACCACAGACCAAAACCCTGCTTAGGTGTTCTTGGAAGTGCGTTCCTGTAACATGTGAGGAGTGGGAGCACTCTAGCCCCACCCCCAGTCATCACCCTCTATGTGTGAAGGGCGACTGTCTCAAGAGGAGAGCCTCCTCTATCCATAGGGGGTCTCCATACAAGCCAGAATGCTGGAAAAGCAGCATTCTGGATCACGTGGAGAGTCCCCATAGATGGGGCCAAACAGAGCCTTGCAAGTCCTTGGAGACTACAAGGCTCCCTTAGGTCCAGGCTTCGAGGGGTAACATGAAGTGGTTCATTCCCATGGGTTCCTAACTAAACCAAAGGAAAAAAAAAATATACCAGATCTGGGAGAGAAGAGTGGAGGAAGTGGAGAAGGAAGCAGAGCTAGCCACAGATAGCAAGCAGTGAGCAGAACTTCCGGGAGAAGTTCTTTTATAATATTTTCCACCGATTTACCCAAAACAGGTGTTAAACCATCTCATCTGTGATTTCATGGATCCCTTTTTAAGAAATGGCTACTTTCTAATTATCTGGTAAGAAGGCCAATTTTAGTGACACATTTCACATTTTGGTTAGAAAATCAGCAATTTCACATTTGAGGTTTTTTTTAAAGACCTTCTGGGCCTGGTGATTTATTAATTTATATTTTGTCAATTAGCCAAGACCTTTGTTGCTTGTCAGTAAAACCGTAGGCCTGATTTGCTCATGCAGGTACCTTGTACTTGCAATGGGGTGGACATGTATCACACTATGCAGAAAGCATTATTCTTTCTGATATTGGTATTCACTCCTAATTAGTTAACACCTGTCTTGGAGCTGCAGTGCTTAAAACTGAACATGGTACTTAAGCAGAGACATCACCTTGCCGACAAATCAAATCTGTCTAATCAAAGCTATGGTTTTCCCAGTAGTAATGTATGGCTGTGAGAACTGGACTATAAGGAAGGCTGAGCGCCGAAGAACTGATGCTTCCAAACTGCGGTGCTGGAGAAGACTCTTACGAGTCCCCTGGACTGCAAGGAGGTCAAATCAGTCCATCCTAAAGGAAATCAACCCTGAGTGCTCATTGGAAGGACAGATACTGAAGCTGAAGCTCCAATATTTTGGCCACCTAATGCGAAGAGAAAACTCCCTGGAAAAGACCCTGATGCTGGGAAAGACTGAAGGCAAAAGGAGAAGGGGACGGCAGAGGATGAGATGGCTAGATAGCATCACGGATGCAATGAATATGAACTTGAGCACGCTCCGGGAGAGAGTGGAGGACAGGAGGGCCTGGCGTGCTATGGTCCATGGGGTCACGAAGAGTCGGACATGACTGAACAACAATTCTGAAGTTAGTGTTCCCAGGTGAGTTTCATGTCTGAGTTCAGACCTAAAAAAGGTTCAAACACAATTCTTTTAGTAATAATAGCTATTTAAATGTTATAAAAATAAATACAGGTTTTAATTATTACATTTCTATACTGCCCGGTAGCTGAAGCTCTCTGGGCAGTTCACAGCAATTAAAACCATAACATACAAAGTGATGAAATACAATATAAAAGTTTGAAACTACAGTATGAAATATAAAAATATTAATCCTCTATGAAACACCTGGGAGACCTTATTAAAAAAGAGAGAATATCCTATGGAAATAATAACACAGTCTCAAGTTGTGCCTTCTTCCACCGGGACTGCAGTCAACACACCAGCGGACATTGTTGCTGTTGTTCAGTCGTTCAGTCGTGTCCAACTCTTCGTGACCCCGCGGACCACAGCACGCCAGGCCTTCCCGTCCTCCGCTCTCTCCCGGAGCGTGCTCAAGTCCATATTCATTGCATCGGTGCACCAGCAGATACTTGCCATTAGAAACTGACCACCACAAGTCCCACCATGTTATCATCACATTTCCAGAAAGAAGTAAACTTGTTAACTTGGCAGATATATTTATTTTAATAAGCAGCATTTAAAGGGTTTGGGAAAGCAAGAAAAAACCCCAAATCCCTAACGCCTTATCCAAGGCATTAGCAGCGGGCGAGGGCGAAAAAATAATGAACGACTCGACACTACTTAAAAAGAACAACGCCTGCCTGTACCAAGCGGTGCCTGTACCAAGCAGGAGCGGAGAGACCGAGAGTTACAAGGACTGCAGCTCCCAGCGTGCACTGCGTGGGAGGGCGGCGGGCTGCGACTGGGCGCGGAGGAAAACTACACTTCCCAGCGACGACCGAGGAATCGCCCACCAATCCTCGCTCGCGAGCGTGGTGGGGCGTCCTTTGCGGGAGTCGACTCGAGGCCGCGCTGGCGGCGGTGTTGTCCGCGGTCGACGGAGACGGGGCCAAAGAAGGGGAAGCTGTGGGGGCGGCCCTCCCCCGGTGGCGACCGTCTCTCTGGGGCCCGCCTTCCCCTCGCCCGCCCCGCAGTATGGCTGCCATGGGAGGTGGGCGCAGCTGGGCCGGGGCCTAGAGGCGGTTGGAGGGGGCGGCCGGCCGGCGAGGGGCTTCGCGGGCCTGGCTGGGCGGGGTCGGGGGCGAGGCGTGAGGGGGAGAGACGGTCTCGTGGGGTGGGTGGGATCGGGTCGTCCCCTGAAGGCGGTGGGTTTCGCGCCGTTCATTTCCATCCTTGAAAGATTGTTTTAAAACTATGGTTTTTTTTAAATCTTGTTTCCCACCTTATGTGCGGAAGGGCTGCGCTGGTCGTTTTTATCACTCATGTCATGCTTCCCTGTGGTGTGCTTTAGCTATCTGTGTATAAGTAGAGCTGTGGCTCAAACAAACGAATCTTACAGGTTAATCCTATGTATGTTTTACTCGGAAATAAGGCGGCAACCCTAAACACACTGGCAAGGGGGGGTAAGTCCCATTGATAACAGTATTGTGTTGATTGGCTTGGAGATGTGTTACTCCGTGGGGGAAGAAGCAGGTAGGACCTGGACGAGGGGTGTGTGTGGATGTGCTATTTATTGAGCATTGGACACTTTATCAAGGGAGTGGGTGGATTCCCCATCTAATGCGAAATCTTTAAATCCTGGCAAATTTTGTGTGTTAGTTAGTGAGGCAAGGCCAAGGAGTGCCCCTGTGCAAAGGAGGCCATGTCCAGTTATTGTTGAGAGTCCAACAAATAACCATGATCAACCCCAGCCAGACTCCACCTGCACTTGCAGAGGAGGGATGGGGATTGGCATTGGCCTCCAGTGACGTTCCTAGGTGCTTGGAGCACATCCAGAGCTCAGTATGAAGGTGGTGAGAAAAGAGCCCTTCCTCCATTGAAGGATGTTTGGGTCCTGGGGGCTACGAATTTTGGCTGTCTTTCCAAGACTAGACAAAATTTGTGGACTGTGGTTATTGTAGTAACATCCTCTGGCATTTACGGCATAAACACATGCATGTTTACTACGTAGTAAGTCCCACTGTGTTTCATGGGATTTAGTTTCATGTAAGTGTGTTTTGGATTGCATTGGTAAAGACTGAAACTTTCAGTGGGTTGTGACTTGAGCAGGTGCTTAAAGCTTGGGGAGGATCAGTAATTTGTTATGCTATGTGCAGGTGAAATATTTTCTAAGAATCCTCAAACCTCATAGTGGGAGCAGGTGTCTTTTCATTAAGATCCAAGCTGTGCTATGTACATTGTCACTAGTGTATAATTGTTTCGTCTAGCTTGGTCTGTAGCGGAACCTGATTTGCAATATTTTCAAATGCCTCATCTTTCCTCTCGTGGAAACCGTGCCTTGCTTTGTTGCTTTAACAAGACAGGTTTTGTGTTTGAAATGTTGCTCAATTTTCACTTCACTGGGCACTCCTTGCAAGCTTTTAAGGCTTGGGTTTCCTTTCTTGTTATATATTAATAATTGCGGCATAATTTTTAAAGGTAATTGGACTGAATGTACTGATGTTAGGGATTTTTAGATCCTATCACCAATAATAATGTAATATATGCTTGCATAATGTGGCTTTTTGGCCTTCATCATTTTTCTTGGTTACAGATGTTAGCACACTACTATGTGCAATAGCCTTGAAGGTAAGTACAAAATATTTAGCAGCCCATATGAAGGTTTGTCAAACTTGTTTGCTGGCTTGTGCCCTAGTGGAGGTTTAGTGGTGACAAATCACTAGCAAGCTACTTTCCCCATGCAGAATTCTTCCTCACAGTAGGGAAGTGGCATGTGAGTGAAGTTCAAATTATGAACCTGAAACTGGTTGCTCCTTTAGGGGATGGGAAACTTGGATCCAAGGATTTGAGAATTCTGCCAGTGCAGAAGGAGAGAGCTTTGATAGTGTATAAAATGAAAGAATATAGGCTTTAAAAAAATCTTATGTCCTGCATCCAACTTTCTAATCAGATTGCTCCATTCATCTCCAATAAGGGGGTGGTGAGGGCTGTCAAATATAAAGCCCTGGGGGTCTTACGAAGTCCTCTGTGGGTTCAGAAATGAAGTTTGCAGCACTACTGTTGCACTTCATACAAATGACTGTCTTCAAGATTAAGAAGTGATGCCCTTAGTAAGGCATGCCCTCCTGCATGTCTCAGTATCAACCTCTTCTCCTTGCCCTGTGCCCCATCCCAGTATTTTAAAATTAGCAGTGCAGTGTGAAGGGACATGGAAAATGTGTACCTTTCAATTTTTCCGTGTTTACAGGTAGAGTAAAGGGGTGGTGGTCTTTGGCCAGTGGTAAACGAGACTTGGACATGAATTTTTAGTTTGGTAGGAAGGGGGAATTTGCAGTTCTTCTAAGCATAAGAGGTGCCCAGCTGGATCAGACTAACTATCAATCTAGCCAACAAGCAGGGCATGAAAGAAACAGTTTGTAAGAAGACTTTGGAGGTCAAGCAGTGGCTAAACACTGTTACTAATCCTACTATTGCCCCTATCAAAACAGTGCTTTCTTGTGAGGGGTGGGAGAGATGGGTCCTAGGTATCGAAGTGCAGAGTTTGCTACTTCTATCTACTGGATTTTTGTTAGTCTTCAAGCTTTCAGGTTCTTCATTTAAGAAAGAATAATAGAGCTCAAAGTCAACTTTAAACCTCTTTACAAAAAATGAAAATGCATAAGCAAGTTTGGCATTGTCAATAGTAGAAGGAATGGGATGCTATTAACCACTGATCTTCAGTTGGTGGGTTGGATTCCTGAAGCAATCTCAGTGAAGCTAAGAAATCCAATAAATCTATGGTAGTCCATCATGTTCTAGTTTCCAGGTACTTTTCATACAAGTTTAATTTTAGGTCAAGGCATGAGAGATTAGGGATGGATGTGGTTTCACCTGAGTTTTTGTTTGTGATGCTTGTTTGAATGCCTTGAGTAAAATAATGGAGAATAATTATGTGAGTGATTAATTTTATTATTAGGGTAGCTTATAGCAGTTGTCTTTAACCTTTTCAGACCCAGGACCTACCTTTAGCCCAAACATGCATTTGGAAGCTATCTTGCTATTTTTTTATCCATATATTTGCATGGTGGTCATGCAAATGATTGCGAGCCATCTTTGTGCAGGCTGTGACCTGGTATTCACTGAATATATGTGAATTTATACTGCAAAGTAGCTTTCAGTATAAATCTATATGCTAACAAAATCTATAAAAATACACACGAAATCATTGGATGTATAATTACCATGAAGCTATTTTTATTCACATTTGGTGGGGCTGTGTGAAAATTAAGAGTTGGGGAAATGCTTTATGAAATGAACGTGCTCCCTCAATACCATCCATGTTTCGTTAGACTTCTTAAATGCCAGTGTGGGGGAGATTCCAAATTCATTCAAAACAAATCTTCTAAAAGCATTTAAAATATCTATGAGAAACAAGTAGCATAACTCTAGAGTACTACATTTGGCACAATACGTGACCCTTCTGTCCATGGTTTATTTAGCGTTACATGCGAACCAGAAACTCTGGCAACCCAACAACAAACCCTGGGTTATTTCTCTGGCTTGTCCGGGAGAAAGACCAGAGTTTCTGGTTCATGCATAATGCTAACCAAACCACAGTCTGTGGGTTGTTTAGCTGCTCCTGCTTGCAATGGGGCCAATTGGGTTTGTTGGGATGTGTGAAATAGGTCAATAAACACATGAGAATGAAAGTAAACAAAACATGGGAAAGGATACGGTATTAACAGGCATCAAAACAAAGATGAATGAATGCAAATGTTCTTGTTCATAATACTGTATTTTATGTGGGGAGGCATTGTTCTTAGAACTACAAAAATAGGCTTTTCAATGTATAATCTCAAAAAGATTTCCTAGTGTTGTACTGGCTCTCTTCTTACAATATTCACAAGACCAAGAGATGTAAAGACTTCTGCCACAAGGTGATGGGTGGAAAAGGCAATTGTGTGAATCCACTCTTAGGGGCTATTATGTGTCCCTAAGGATGTAGTGATGTCCACCAATTTGAATGGCTTTAAAAGGGGGATTGGACAAATTCATGGGGTAGAAGGCTATCAGTGGCTACTAGTCCTGATGATGATCAATATTGTATCAGAGGCAGTATGCCTATGTACACCAGTTACTGGGGATCATGAGCATGATAATGCTGTTTCACTCATGTCCTGCTTGTGGGTTTCCTGTGGCCAATTGGTTGGCCACTGTGTGAACAAAATGCTGGACTAGATAGACCCTTGGTCTGATCCAGCATGACTCGTCTTATGTTCTGTGGCAAGCGTTTGGAAGGAAACTTAATATCTTGTCTTAGGAACCAGCTCCAGTGTTCGCAACCTGTGAAATACGGCTTGTTTTCTTGATTCATGAGGATTGACAGTCATATCTTTTGCTCTATGCTAAGTCCATTTGTTTCAATATTTAACTAGAACAGAGCAAGTTTTCACAAACATTGAATGGAACTCCTGCTTCAAGCACAGTCAGTGGTGGGATGGATCCCTTCCATGCTTGCAGCATTCTCCAGCAGCTCAAAGCAATGTATGATGAAGGACAACTGACAGATATTGTAGTAGAAGTGGATCATGGGAAAACATTTTCCTGTCATCGGAATGTTCTTGCTGCAATCAGTCCTTATTTCAGGTATGTTGCATTGTGTTACTAGTTAACAACTTTTATTGACTAATATTTTGAGAGTAACACATTTTTGTAATAGTATTGATGTTACAGTTTCCATGCATTGGCCACAGATGAGGAACTAGGCAGGATATTAAACCACTGTTAGAAGTTGGTTTGATATTATTGCTTGTTCTGAATCTGGAAACAATAGTTTCCTGGTCTGGATGAAATGGAAAACTACAGTTAACTAGAGGGTTCCTGGTTTGATTTCTTGTGCTGCAGAAGAAGGAGCAAAGGGGCCTCATATGCAGGCAGAAAGCTAATTCATACCTTGGCTTATTAAGACAAGATACGATAATCTGTCCAAGCCATTTTCTTCTTGAAGTTGTGCTGAACATGAATATGCTAGCATTCATTTCTTTTAAGAACTAGCAGGAATAATAGCTGTTACTTAGAATAGAAGCTTGCCTGTTACTGACACTTCTTCTTGCATATCATAATTTGCAGAGTGCTTTATGCTCTTTGGGTATTTGGCCTCACATTACATACCGCGTTGGGTCACTATTCCCATTTTGCAGCTAGGGAAGTGTATAATAATAAGAATTTAAATTTAAATCTGAAATGTGATTCGGAATCGGTAAACAAAAGGTGGCATTTAATGTTTGTGTGTAGGCTATTTGGTGTTGTCTGTGTAATTCACATACTGAAATGAAAAACATCAGATAACGAGTTTTTAGGAAATTATTAATATGATGAGTATGCGGTTTAGTTGTTAGCCTGCAACAGTGTATGTAGCTACTAAATCAATGTTTAGAAGAATGTGTCTAGAACTTGCTTACATTCCAGCAAAAATGTGTCCCTTTGTTAAGCTGAGGAACAGAAAGGCCGTTGAGTGTGAGCTGTTGCATAGCTGACAGTAGGAAAGCCTGAGCTGTGTTTGTGGTGCCTACTTGTTACATCCCAGAGCATGAATAAACTGTAAAGAAATATTCTGATTGGATGAATAGCAAGAGAAGTATACTATGGGCTGCTACCCACTATAAAAAATAGATTTCCCCTTTGACTGGTATGCACCCAAACGTATGGAGGAAGCCCCTGTGTAAAAAGCACATGCTTAATATCTCTGGCCAATTCTAGATCCTGGATCCATGGTTCCACTTATGTCTCCACCTTTTTATTAGGTTTTCCACAGTGATGTGTCAGTGTGGATCAATCTTAAATTGGCAAGAAAAAAGGCTGATTTAAATCAAGTTTCTCATTTATGTTGTTGTTCAGTCGTTCAGTCATCTCCGACTCTTCGTGACCCCATGGACCATAGCACGCCAGGCCTTCCTGTCCTGCGCTCTCTCCCGGAGCGTGCTCAAGTTCATATTCATTGCATCCGTGATGCTATCTAGCCATCTCATCCTCTGCCGTCCCCTTCTCCTTTTGCCTTCAGTCTTTCCCAGCATCAGGGTCTTTTCCAGAGAGTTTTCTCTTCGCATTAGGTGGCCAAAATATTGGAGCTTCAGCTTCATTATCTGTCCTTCCAATGAGCACTCAGGGTTGATTTCCTTTAGGATGGACTGATTTGACCTCCTTGCAGTCCAGGGGACTCGTAAGAGTCTTCTCCAGCACCACAGTTCGAAAGCATCAATTCTTCGGTGCTCAGCCTTCCTTATAGTCCAGCTCTCACAGCCATACATTACTACTGGGAAAACCATAGCTTTGATTAGACGGACCTTTGTCGGCAAGGTGATGTCTCTGCTTCTTACTATGCTGTCTAGGTTGGCCATAGCTTTCCTCCCAAGGAGCAAGCGTCTTTTAATTTCATGGCTACAGTCACCGTCTGCGGTGATCTTGGAGCCCAAGAAAGTAAAATCTGTCACTGCTTCCATTTCTTCCCCTTCTATATGCCAGGAAGTGATGGGGCCAGATGCCATGATCTTAGTTTTTTTAATGTTGAGTTTCAAACCAGCTTTTGCACTCTCCTCTTTCACCCTCAACAAGAGGCTCTTGAGATCCTCTTCGCTTTCTGCCATTAGGGTGGTATCGTCTGCATATCGGAGGTTGTTGATAATTCTCCCAGCAATCTTAATTCCGACCTGTGATTCATCCAATCCGGCATTTCTCATGATGTACTCTGCATATAAGTTAAATAAGCAGGGTGACAATATGCAGCCTTGTCGTACCCCTTTCCCAATTTTGAACCAATCGGTTGTTCCATGTCTGGTTCTTACTGTTGCTTCTTGACCCTTGTACAGGTTTCTCAGGAGACAGGTAAGGTGGTCTGGTACTCCCATCACTTTAAGAATTTGCCACAGTTTGTTGTGATCCACACAATCAAAGGCTTTAGCGTAGTCAATGAAGCAGAAATCGACGTTTTTCTGGAATTCTCTTGCTTTCTCCATGATGCAGCGAATGTTGGCGATTTGATCTCTAGTTCCTCTGCCTCTTTGAAACCCAGCTTGTACTTCCGGTAGTTCTCGGTTCGCATACTGCTGAAGCCTAGCTTGTAGGATTTTGAGCATCACCTTGCTGGCATGTGAAATGAGCGCAATGGTGCGGTAGTTTGAACACTCTTTGGCATTGCCCTTCTTTGGAATTGGAATGTAAACTGACCTTTTCCAGTCTTGTGGCCACTGTTGAGTGTTCCAGATTTGTTGGCATATTGAATGCAGCACTTTAACAGCATCATCTTTTAGGATTTTAAATAGCTCGGCTGGAATACTGTCATCTCCGCTAGCTTTGTTGTTACTAATGCTTCCTAAGGCCCACTTGACTTCACTCTCTAGGATGTCCGGCTCAAGTTCAGTGACCGCACTGTCATGGCTATCAGGGACATTAAGATCTTTCCTGTATAGTTCTTCTGTGTATTCTTGCCACCTCTTCTTAATCTCCTCTGCTTCTGTTAGGTCCCTGCCTTCTTTGTCCTTTATCATGCCCGTCTTTGCACAAAACGTTCCCTTGAGATCTCCAATTTTCTTGAAGAGATCTCTAGTCTTTCCCATTCTGTTGTTTTCCTTGATATCTTTGCATTGTTCATTTAAGAAGGCCTTCTTGTCTCTCCTTGCTATTCTCTGGAACTCTGCATTCAGTTGGGTATATCTTCCCCTTTCTCCCTTGCTTTTCGCTTCCCTTCTTTCCTCAGCTACTTGTAAAGCCTCATCAGACAGCCACTTGGCTTTCTTGCATTTCTTTTTCTTTGGGATGGATTTCGTTGCTGCCTCCTGAACAATGTTACAGACCTCCGTCCATAGTTCCTCAGGCACTCTGTCTATCAGGTCTAATCCCTGAAATCTATTCCTCACCTCCACTGTATATTCATCAGGGATATGATTTAGGTCATACCTGAACCGTTTAGTGGTTTTCCCGACGTTCTTCAATTTAAGCCGAAATTTTGCAAGAAGCAGCTCATGATCTGAGCCACAGTCAGCTCCAGGTCTTGTTTTTACTGACTGTATGGAGCTTCTCCATCTTTGGCTGCAAAGGACATAATCAATCTTATTTCGATATTGACCATCTGGTGACGTCCATGTGTAGAGTCGCCCCTTGTGCTGTTGGAAAAGAGTGTTTGCTATGATCAGCATGTTCTCTTGGCAAAACTCTATTAGCTTTTGTCCTGCTTCATTTTGTACACCAAGGCCATGCTTGCCTGTTATCCCAGTGATTTCTTGACTTCCTACTTTAGCATTCCAATCCCCTATGATGAAGAGGACATCTTTTTTTGGTGTTAGTTCTAGAAGGTGTTGTAGGTCTTCATAGAACCGATCAACCTCAGCTTCTTCGGCCTCAGTGGTTGGGGCATAGACTTGAATTACTGTGATGTTGAATGGTTTGCCTTGGATTCGTACTGAGATCATTCTATCGTTTTTAAGATTGTACCCCAGTACTGCTTTTCCCACCCTTTTGTTGACTATGAGTGCTACTCCATTTCTTCTAAGGGATTCTTGCCCACAATAGTAGATATGATGGTCACCTGAATTAAATTCACCCATGCCTGTCCATTTGAGGTCGCTGATTCCCAAGATGTCGATGTTCAATCTTGCCATCTCATGTTTGACCACCTCCAGCTTACCTTGATTCATTGATCTGACATTCCAGGTTCCTAAACAATATTGTTCTTTACAGCATCGGATTTTCTTTTCACCACCAGACACATCCACAGCTGAGTGTCCTTTCGGCTTTGGCCCAGCCGCTTCACTCTTTCTGGCGCTACTTGGAAATACCCTCTGCTCTTCTCCAGTAGCATATCGGACACCTTCCGACCTGAGGGGCTCATCTTCTGGCATCATCTCTTTTAGCCTTGTGATACGTTCCATGGGGTTTTCTTGGCAAGAATCCTGGAGTGGGTTGCCATTTCCTTCTCCAGTGGACCACATCTTGTCAGAACTCTCTGCCATGACCTGTCCGTCTTGGGTGGCCCTGCACGGCATAGCTTATGGCTTCACTGAGTTACGCAAGCCCCTTCGCCACAACAAGGCAGTGATCCATGAAGGGGCTTCTCATTTATACATCATATATTTCCTAAACAGTGGTGCAAATCTAACCACTAAGCCACATTACTTTACAACTAAATATATAAGTCCAAAAATGTTACTGGCCTACAAAACAATTTGACTAGCAACTGGAGCTGCTGACGGAGGAGGGATGGAGAGCTGCATTTCTTTGCTAGTGGCAGAGGGGCTTCACTCCTCTTATAGTCTGTTTGGTTTCTGTGCTGGGTGCAGAGGAGGGATGGAAAACTCCGTTCTTCTTCAGCCAGTCCACTTACTTTCCTGCATGCAATCCCTGGCTGTCTGTGGCTACCAGGCTAGTGCTTAAATAAAAGGCTGAAATAGAGTAGTTACACTGTTGTTCCATTCTTACAACTGGGATTTGCATCTTTGTCTCACTGTCTCTGTTTTGCATACTTTTTTTTATAGAGGGGATGTCTTTAAAATATTCCCATACATTTGGTCTTATGACCAGCAGCTGTTAAAGTTTGTGAGGTTAGGGATGAGAATATAGGAACCTGTGAATTGTACTGTGAACTGTACAATTGTGTCCTCTCTCCTTCTTTCCAGTGTTGCTCATTTCTGCTTCATTGTGCCTTGGGTCAGGCCCACCTTCACAAAACTGAAGTAGCAAACAGAATTTAGTCTCCATGACTAAAAGGTCGAAGTAAGCTCTGATAGTTACTGGGAAGACTAGAGTAGTTTACTTTGATAGCTTCTATAATGGCCTGGTGACTGGTGTTGCAACAACCCCAGTTAATCTGGTGACAATGAAATGCCGATGGGCTTCTCTGCATGAGGCTAAAATCCTGCACCCTTACTGGGGCTTCTGCTTCTGAATTCCTTGTGGAGTTAAGATCACCTCCTTTACACATAGTTTTTTCTGGGGGGGTACTTTCTGGGCAAGTTCTAGATGTTTCATTATACAGCCACTAGATGGCACTGTGGTACAGCTGCTATATACCGGGATTCTGGAAATTCACCCCAAATTTATCATGCTTCAGAGCACAATAAAGCCTCATATTGCATTTTCCCCATTGAGAATAATGCTGCTGTAATAGCCAGAAAGCACAGGAGAGGCCCTGGAGGTTGACAGTGTCATGTAAATGACCCACAGAAAACTCTGAGTGACAAATCACAAAGCGCACAATAAAAGCCTTGTATAGAAATGCCCTATGTTTGTTAGGTAGAGTGTAAAGGTTGGATTCAGACTTAGTCATGTGTAGAATAGACCCACTGAAATATGTGGGACAAGTTAGGCTGAATCTACACATAGCAGTTATACCGTTATCATACATTATCATAACTGTTGGTGCCCATTGGTGTCATGTGTAGCAATAGTTATGATAACGGTATGATAATGGTATAACTGCTGTGTGTAGATTCAGCCTTAGTCATGACTTAAGTCACATTGATTTCAACAGGTCTGCTTTTACATATGACTACGTCTGGACCCAACCTTAAATATTTATATTTCAGAAATGATTAAATTGGTTCTTTTACATTGAGTTAAAGGACACCTTTCTATGTATCTGTAGAGGCATTGATTCCATTTAAGTACCAACTGTAGGTCTAACATGCATGTACTCAGATTATTTAGTATTAGTCCAGTTATTCCCTAAGAAAAACGTAGTATTTACAATATAAAGAACTTCAAAAAATCAGTTTTTATCTGAACTGCATGTTGTGGACATATGAAAATGCATTGTTCTTCTAATACAGGAATGGGGAATATGTGGCCCTACAGATGTTATTGTACTGCAGTTCCCATAATCCCTCACCATTGGCTATGCTGGCTAGGGCTGATGGGAGTTGAGGTCCAACAACATCTGGAGGGTCACGTGTTCCCCATCTCTGCTCTTAATATCTGAAGTGGTTCTAAGTATATCAGTGACGAAGAAAACCAGATCAAATGAACCGAGTAGATGGAGGCCATAAAAATAACGTTTTACATGTTTATTTCATTGATCTTCATACAAGCTATGGAGTTCTCATATTGCATCCTTGTTGCCACTTAAGATTTGCAGCACTGCCTTTTTACACTTCAGAAGGTCCATTGTGTTCCACTTTTCAGTTTACTAGTTCAATTTTGATAGGATTTGGAGAACAGTCCTTTCTTTTCCTTATTCTTTTGGATCCCTCAGAAGTATGTAGATGGCTAGAAGCCTCTCTTTCTTCCCCCTCACTATGTTTTTGCTCTGATCCACTGAAACAGGCTAAGTTAATTTTTTTCAAAATAAAACTACTTTGGGCAATCTTGATAAAGCTAGCTTCTCTTGTAAGGGTATATTTGTTATACAGAATATCAGTTCAGACAGTCCATTTCCACAGTTCATTCCCACATACTTTCTAGCTCAAAACAATTGGGAGTATCCTCAGTAGGAGGAAAATGGGAAAACACGTTGCTTTCAAGCATCATGAGTTACTCTGTATTGCATCAACACTCCCCCAACTTGTTACAGTATAGATAGCTGTGCTGCTTGTGTAGTTAGGAACGTCATTCATTTTCAGTGCAATTCTATACATGTCTACTCTGAAGTTACTCCCATAGAGTTCATTCGGACTTACTCCCAGGGAAATGTGCATATGACTGTAGACTTACCAAGGGTAGGAAATTCTTTGCCAGGTTATTTTGCATTACATTCACTGAGCTAATCCTAAACTTGGCAGTATACATATGCCTGCTAGGTTTTTTTAAAGTTCTAGTCATCTGAGTGTTTGTGGTCTGCCCGTTGTTCCATTTTCATAGTTCTATAATGTTATATTGTCACAATATGCAAATACAACATAAGATTGAGCTTGTTGTTGCAAGAGCCACAAGTTATTTAGCATGGACTGCTGGGAACAGCACCATATGCAGCACATAATACATAGACGATTCTCCACCTGTTGCAAAACACACCTTGGTTACCACATGTTGCAATTCATGCCCTGATCTGTGATAGCTGCTAGAGATGATTTGTTTAAAGGACAATGGATGGTGCCTCAACAAAGTCAGAATTCTGTTGATTGGTTATCTCAGCTAGTTATAAAAGATTTTTTCAAAGTGTCATGTTTATCACACTGTTTATCCCACACTGGAGGCATTCAAGACGAGGCTGGACAGCCATCTGTCAGAGATGCTCTGACTTGGATTCCTGCATTGAGCAGGGGGTTGGACTCGATGGTCTCGTAGGCCCCTTCCAACTCTACTATTCTATGATCACAAAAATAGATTAGGTAACTATTAATGAAAAGCCTAGGCGTACTGTTAATATGTTTGCAGTAGTTTCTTATAAATAATTGTGTGTATATTTTCATTTTGTAGATCAATGTTCACTAGTGGCCTTACTGAGAGTACCCAGAAAGAAGTTCGAATTGTTGGTGTTGAAGCAGAGTCCATGCATTTAGTACTGAACTATGCATATACTTCCAGAGTAACACTGACAGAGGCCAATGTGCAGGCTTTGTTCACTGCAGCTAGTATCTTCCAGATCCCTTCTATCCAGGACCAGTGTGCAAAATATATGATCAATTATTTGGACCCCCAGAACTCCATTGGAGTGTTTATCTTTGCTGATCACTATGGGCATCAGGAATTGAAAGTCAGATCACAAGATTACATTCGTAAAATGTTCCTGAGTGTCACCAAAGAGCAAGAGTTTCTCCAGCTGAGGAAAGATCAACTCGTAAGCATACTGGACAGCAATGATTTAAATGTAGACAAGGAAGAGCATGTCTATGAAAGCATCATAAGATGGTTTGAACATGAGCCCAAAAAAAGAGAAGCCCACCTGCCAGAAATTTTTGCCAAATGCATTCGCATGCCCCTGTTGGATGAAGCATTCATAGAGAAAATTCCTGCCATGTTTGCACAGGCTATAGCCCAAAACTGTGTACAGAAAGGACAAAGTAGTGCCAATGGCTATACCCAACGGCTTGGAATGACTGCTTCAGAAATGATCATCTGCTTTGATGCTGCCCATAAACACTCAGGAAAGAAGCAAACAGTGCCTTGTTTAGATTCCGTCACAGGGAGAGTATTCAAACTATGCAAACCACCCAATGATTTGCGGGAAGTGGGGATTCTCGTCTCACCTGACAATGACATTTATATTGCTGGAGGGTATAGACCAAGCAGCAGTGAGGTCTCCATAGACCACAGAGCAGAAAGTGACTTTTGGCTGTATGTTCACTCTGGCAACAGATGGATCCCTAAGGCCCCACTGCTTCGGGCCAGGATAGGCTGCAAACTGGTTCATTGCTGTGGTAAACTGTATGCAATAGGCGGTCGGGTTTATGAAGGAGATGGGCGCAACTCGCTGAAATCTGTGGAGTGCTACGATGGCCGAGAGAACTGCTGGACAGCTGTCTGTCCGATGCCTGTAGCAATGGAGTTCCATAATGCTGTGGAATATAAAGAGAATATCTATGTTTTACAGGGTAAGATGCTTTATCTGTGGAGGAGTAACTGCAGTTGGAATACTTAGCGGAAAGAGCGGTCTCATTTAGGCCTTTATTTTTGCGTAACGTCACTGAGAGTTATGCCTTGTATAAGGGCAGGGTTTTGCTCGGCCTAAACTATAGGCAATGCAAAGTTAAATCACTCCATGGTGTATGTTGACTATTTTTAATCATGGTAATATTTTGGTTTGCCGTTCAAGTGTTCAAGGTTTTGGACTAGAATTTGACACATGCCACCAGAAATTAGCACTCAGTGGAGAAACAAGTGGCATAGTCTGTAGATGATTGTGAAATCATAGCACATATGATGTTGGGAAACTAATGAATAACAGCTTTGACTGGGCCATAGCTCAATGGTAGAGCACATGGCTTGGATACAGAATGTTCAAGATTCATTCTTTGGCATCTCTAGGAAAAAGGATTGTGGGTAGCAGGGCTACCAAAGACCTGTCTCTGGCTAAGGGTCTGGAAAGCCACTGCTATTCAGAGTAGACACTACTGGGTAAAAGGTTCAGTGGTCTGACTCAGTATAATAAGGATGTTTTATATTTTCATACCATTCGTGTGGATCTTTAAGGCATATTATGTAGCACTTGCTTCTGAAAATGATTTTGCCTTCTACCACCACCCCACCCCCAATTCCTCTTACCACTCCATGCCAAATTCTTCCTTGTTGCTACCAGCTAAGAAAGCATTTAAGAGTTGCTAGTGTTTGCACACAGCAGAATAGAAGAACAACCCACCTCCTCCTCAAATCAAGACCAACATACAAGTTTGTTTGGGTTCAGGGGGAAAAAGTTAGCTCTGTTAGAGCAGGGATGAAAATGTTTTTCAGTTCGAAGACTACATTCCCTCATGGGTAACCTTTCAGGGGCCATATGCCAGTGGTAGGTGGATCTCAAAGCCAAAATTGGATGAGGCCAGGGACACCATCCATATACACGCCACTCGCACACAGCCACCCGTGACGATGAGATGATTTGCATGACATGGCTGGCTCATCATGCAGTATTTAACCCACATTTAGCTGTGTGTGGGGGGGTGCAGCTGCCATTTTAAATATGCAGCTCCTGATCATGGCAATCGGGGGTTGTGCCTTGTCATGCAAACCTGGCCACTGTGTGTTATTTGCGGGTTAAACAACCCTCACATAAGCCTACTACTAATGGAGGGTTGTGTGAGGGATGTTTAACCCTCAAATAATCCACAATGGCCACGTTTGCATGACATGGCGCAACCCCTGATTGCGCCGATCTGGGGTTACATATTGAAAACGGTGGCTGCAGAAGTCGCTGCTCATCATGGGTTTAACCCACGATGACCTGGCCATGTTGTGTGAGCCAGGTCAATAATTCCATTTAGAGATTAACTTTAGAGCTGATATGCTTACATCCAGATTATTTAATGTTAATTTGGTTATTATTTAAGAGCAAACTTGTATTTATAACTCTTAAAAAAACAACAGTGATTAAAAAACTACATGATATCTTTTTAAGCACCAAAGGGAGCTGTTCTTCCAATGCAAATATTAGGTGCAGCAAGATCAAGATAGGGACTGCAGTGGTGGGTGAAGAGTTAAAGCCCCCCAACGCTTCCCCAAATGTAGGGCCCTACATTTTCTGTTCATTTTGAAAAAGTAATTCACACAATTGCTAATTGTGTAAATGACATTATGTCTAGTTTGGCCCTTAGAGCTCATTTAACTTGTGGCAATTGGGTACATTTGTACAATACGTCTAAAGCTGTATGTATGTCTGGAGTGACTTCTGATTATCATCATCATCATCATCATCTATATACTGCCTTATTTGCTAAAAAGCCATCAGGTTGGTGTACAACAATTTAAAACAATAAAACCTTAGCACAATAAAAATAGGAACATTAAAAACAAAACTGCGTTATTAAAAAGGCTAAATTAAAAGATGTTATTGCTTAGGGAATGAACAACTATTTAATGCAGAGATGTTTATGCTTATAATGCTTGAATTTAATTACTGGTACTCAACTGTTGATGTCAATAGCATGACGTTTCCTAGATCAAAGCTTCCAGGTGGATCCCTGCATTACTGTTTGCTGCACTCAGGAGAAAATACTTCTTCTTCTTGAGTTTGCACTTGTGATTATATCAACTGTAACTACATCCAGCAGTAATTCTAAGCACGACTGTAACAATCTCTGTCATGTGGAAGCATAATAGCCTAAATATTTGATTTAATACCTAAGAACTTTATTTCCCCTCCATTTGCAGGTCTGGTGCCTACAGTATTACTAATTTCTGCTTGATTTTTGTGCATAAGAACTGGACATTTTCCAGTCATGAGTCCCAGTTCCATGAGTCCCAAGGAAGCGCGAAGCTGTTCCTTTCTCCATATACCCTTGTAAGGGGATATAGTAGGCATTTCAAACCTATAAACCTTGGGCCATGTGTAGTTTGTGTTAATTAATTCAATTTATCTCCCACAATTTCCAGTACGGGGTTGTATCCAATGTTAGTCTTATTTGGAGTAGACCCACTGAAATGAATGGGACTTAAGTTTGAATAACATTGGATGCAACCCATTGCATCCAAAGCGGAAACCAGCAATGATGATGATAGAAATCCAGTAACACACTTTCTTTTAGTTCTGTAGCCTTTGGCCATATGTGGTCTTCCATGTTCTTGGTAGACTTTGTTTTACGATACAGGGAGGGGTGAAAACTACGAAGAAGAGGATTTATCAACATGCAGCCTAGGAGTGGCAGGTTTGACATGCCTGCCATATACGATAGAACACTTTTCTCATCATAGAATACGTGTTGGGGGCAAACCAAAAGAACAGTGGATGTCATTAAATCAGGCTTTTAAAGAACATTCAAAATATTCTTAGCCCACAACAATGATAGTAGCTCACCTGCCCATGCAGATATGAATGTTTAAAAAACGGATTAAAAATAAGTGCTCCTTATCTCGAAAGCTTAAAAACCAAGGTAATAAACAGCTGTTCTGCGGTTCTAGATTTTTTTAAAAATTAAAGGAAGTATACTTTGACATTTTTCTTACCTTGGTATAACTTTATACCTTGGTATAAATCTCCCCCCGCCCCGAAAGAAGGGCTGAGAGGATATAGAAGGCTCACATTATTAAAGCCTTAAACATGTTTAAAATGACCTAAGCCATTTTTAAACTTGCTGACCAGGACACCTGTTTAGAAGAAAGGAACTGTTCATAGCAGGGCTTTACATATTTGTTTTTTAAAATAGATGTCCCTAGCTTCCCCCCTCCTCCAGATATCCGAAGCTTAATGAATCAAGGCTGAACCTGTGTTAATTGTTATAGACTAGAGGGCCTGAGCCTAAGGAAAATGTCTTTCCCACTGAAGAATCACATATGTGCACAAGAGGGGTGGGGTAAGGGAGGACGCTTTAGGGTGCAAACCTATGCATGTTTAGACAGAATTTTTCTTCCCTATCTTTCTGAGGAATGCTGGGAGTTGTAGGACATTTTTATATCTGAACATGCAAAGGATTGCACCCTAAAATTCTTAAAATAGGAAACTTCTAATTGGATTCTGAAAACTGCAAGTGGAATAAACCTACAAAATCACCGTTCAGTCTCTTCTCTTTGCCCTTGTCCTACTTGTTACACTCGGGCCCAAATTAGTTAGCCCTGGCATGCAAGAATTTTTTTAAGTCTCTGGTGTGTGGCAAGGGTATGGTAATTGTGGGGGAGGGGCTGTGCCAGCTGTTCATGGTAGGAGGAAAGCTCTCATTGTTGCCATTGTGCTTCCATTTCAGGTAGCAGTTGCAAAAGGCTCCTGATTCTGGCTGGGACTGTGGTTGTTGTCACGACGTATTCTATTTCACATTGAGACACGCATGTATTTCAGTGACGTACATGTATCCTCTGACATACCTGCTAGGGACAATCACCTAAAAATATATATAAATTACAACTTTGAAACTGCCAAACTTGCCTAATATTGTATTTGCAATTGGCATACATTCATTTTTACTAATGTGAATTTGTGAAACAGAACATTTTCCATGGAAAAATACAGCACTGGAAAAATTTCTGCCCTGCGTCACTGCCAGCAACATTGCCATAATCCTGCTCTCTCTGTCTCTCCCCACCCCCCTCCAAACACACACCAGCTATTTATTTTTTAAAACATCTTGCACTCCAGGGCAAACCCTGTGAAGTCACACCTAGTTTGCCCATACAATAAATTCACATTAACATCTAATGAACTTTGCTGACATCAAGAAATTAAAGGAGATAAGGGCTCAAAGCAAGAGCATAACATCCTAGGGGAGCTCTACCATTGGCAGGAAAAATGTAGCAAATGTGGTTTGCGCAACAAATTGGGAGGCTTCTGGTGGGAAGGTACTGGCTAGATAATCCACACATGTGCACTGAAAGCTGTGTTGGCCCTTGATAGGTCTGTGAAAGGGTTAAACCTATGGTGGAGACCTGCAGAAAAACAGAGGCCCTGGGTCAGCACCTGTTCGTCTGGGAGCAATTTGTACCCTCCTGGCAAGTGGATAAGTGGGATATTTATGAGCCTCAGTTAAATCCTCAGTGGAACAGAATTTCCACTCATTTATTTCAAATGAGGTAGTAAATACTGATGATTACGAAGTACATGTAGAACAGAATAAAACATGTCCTAGGTTGATGTGAACATGCATGGTATCTTTAGAAAGTGATTTCTCTTGTAAGTGTACTGGCCGTACACAAACTGGAAATTCACTGATGTGTACCAGTGTGTTTCAGAACTGTTTCTTAGTTTAAACTGTTCCAGGAGTCACATGTTGAGATCAGAAAAATATAATGTGGAATACCTTGTTACATCAAACTTGGACTACTGTAATGTGTTCTATGTGGGGCTACCCATAAAGAGTAATCGGGTGTCTCCGTGCAAAACACAACTGCTTGACTGCTAACTGGTGTATGTTATCAAAACCAAATTACATCTGTCTTGAAATGCCAGCAGTGTTTGTCAGTTGTTTTCCGGGCTCAATTCAGGGTGTTGGTTTTAAATTTTTAAAGCCCTAAACGGCTTAGGACCTGGCTATCTGAGGGACTGCCTGTCTCATTATGAACCTGTCCAGTTATTAAGATTTGCAGGAGAGGCCCTTCTGAAGGTACTCTTACAGAGAACTTTTTTGGGGACATGTGGGAAAGGGCTTCTTCTTGTGTCACTCAAATTGGGGAATGCACTTCCTCAATAATTATGCTTGCCCCCCCCCCCCCTTTGGCTTTAAGAAAGGGTGTGAAGACTCCTATCTTTAATTGAGAGATTAGGGCTTTTAAATTATATAATTGTTACAATGTTTTTAATTGTCTTATCTTTTATGGTTTTAAATTGTTCACTGCCTTGATGGGTTATTAGCAAAACAGTTGGTATATAAATATATATAATACACCTAATGTATTACAATCTGCTTTCATAACTAATTAAAGTGAATAACTTTTGTATGTAGAATCATAGAATAGTAGGGTTGGAAGGGGCCTACAAGGCCATCGAGTCCAACCCCCTGCTCAATGCAGGAATAAATGCAGGAATATGTAGTGAAGGGACAACAGTGCACTCCACTCAGATATGTTTGCTCTGGACCACTACCTATATTGAACAAAACCGGTAGCTACTTCCAATAATCAGTAGTGTTCACTGAATTCAGTGGGATTTACAAAACCTGTTTAGGATTGCCAGCTAAGTTTATGGAAACCATCTCTTAATTTGGAGAGAATTACCTTGTGCCAACATATTTTAATAAATAAGGAAAGCGCTATATTTATTCTGTTTTAGTAACTCATATCCAACTCCTTCCAAGTTATTTCATAGGCCAAAGACTATGAATCTTTTATCACTACATTAAGATTCAAGAAAGAATTCCCACTGTGGCCCTCCAGATCTCTACTTTGGCATTCTTATGCATTAAGACACTGACTTGTGTCTTAAACTGTTCAATCTGAAATGGTGGGTAGTGCCAGCCACTTCTGTATGCCGCAAGTTACCACTAGCACTACCTGGGGCTGATTCACGTAAGTTTTGGGACTCTTTGTCCAGTTTCTTCTGGTGAAGCACTCCATCTGGCCAGTCCTTACACCCAGATCTCAATTTTAGAATATGGCTGCAAGCAGGTTTTGCTGGTGAGCAGGCTAAATTGGGGTGGGTTGACCTGGGGTGCTATGGTGATTGCTTTAATTGTGATCATCCGATTGTTTGGACAATCATGGGGGGAAAAGAAGCCATTGTGGCTTCTCCCTCCACACCTGTCATTTACATAATTACCCGTGCTACAGCAGGGGTTGGCGTGTCTTCTGATGCTTGGCATGCAACATGGCAGGGGAGGCTTTGTACCCACTCTACAACCCCTACGGCAAGTCGTGGGTTGTAGGGTGGGCACAAAGTCGCCCCTGCTGTGCCGCATGCCGGGATCAGATGAGACACCAACCTGTGCTGCAGTGTAGGCAATTATATAAACGATGGGTGTGCGAGCAGCATGCGTGGGGGCAGGGGGAGAAGCTACGATGGCTTCTTTTCCCCCTGTGATCGTCTGAACCCAGATATTGTCAAAAAGAAAGAAATCACCACAGATGGGGGAGGTCTCCCCCCCAAACTGGTATGAATTAGGCCATAGGGGTTCGCGGCCTGTTACATTCTGGGCCAGGGAGAGAGACGGTGGAACCCTCGGTACACGCTGTGACAAGTTTGCATGGCACTTTGAGGATAAAGTCGCTCAGATTCGTCATGAATTGGGCACCACCATTAATGCAGTTCCATTGGTAGAGGTGTTCAGAGCACCGTCTGGTCCAGTTTTATTGGATGAGTTTCAGTTACTGAGGCCTGAGGATGCGGACAAGGTGCTTGGCCAAGTCCGATCGACCACTTGTGTGCTTGACCCTTGCCCTTCATGGCTTATTAAATCAAACAAGGAGGGGTTGTCCGGCTGGGTCCAGGAGGTTGTAAATTCCTCCTTGAGAGAGGGAGTGGTGCCTGCCGCTTTAAAAGAGGCGGTAATTAGACCACTCCTGAAAAAGCCTAACCTGGACCCAGAGGATGTTAACAATTCTAGGCCAGTGGCCAACATCCCCTTCCTGGGCAAGGTGCTTGAGCGGGTGGTTGTAGGACAGCTCCAGGCACTGTTGAATGAAACGGATTATCTAGGTCCATTTCAATCAGGCTTCAGGCCTGGTTTTGGAACGGAAACTGCCTTGGTCGCCCTGTGGGATGACCTCTGCCGGGAGAGGGACAGGGGGAGTGCGACCCTGTTGCTTCTCCTGGACCTCTCAGCGGCTTTCGATACCATCGACCATGGTATCCTTCTGGATAGGTTGTCTGGGTTAGGAGTTGGAGGCATTGCACTACAGTGGTTCTGCTCCTACTTGGATGGCCGATTCCAGAAGGTGGTGCTGGGGGATTATTGCTCTGTGCCATGGCAATTGTGCCATGGGGTTCCACAGGGCTCTATTTTATCCCCCATGCTGTTTAACATCTACATGAAACCGCTGGGGGAGGTTATCCGGAGGTGTGGGCTGAGGTGCTATCAATATTCAGATGAAACCCAGCTCTACCTCTCTTTCTCATCAAAACCAGTTGAGGCAGTGGCTGTTCTGAATCAGTGCCTGGGCACGGTAATGGCCTGGATGAGGGCCAATAAACTGAAACTCAATCCAGACAAGACGGAGGTACTGTTAGCGGGTGGTTCTTCTGCCCGGCTAGGTGGTATTCAACCTGTTCTGGAGGGGGTTGCACTCCCCCTAAAGGATCAGGTTCGTAGTTTGGGGGTGCTCTTGGATCCAGAACTGTCACTTGAGGCACAGGTGAACTCAGTGGCACGGAGCACTTTTTATCAGCTTAGGCTGGTATACCAACTGCGCCCTTATCTGGACAGAGATAGCCTAGCTACAGTTATCCATGCTCTGATAACTTCTCGTCTGGATTACTGCAATGCGTTATACGTGGGGCTGCCTTTGAAAACGGTCCGGAAACTTCAGCTGGTCCAAAATAGGGCAGCAAGATTGTTAACAGGGACTGGCCTGCGAGCTCATATTATGCCAGTACTTTTCCAGCTGCACTGGCTGCCAGTCCATTTCCGGGCCCGAGTCAAAGTGCTGGTGTTAACGTTTAAAGCCCTTAACGGCTTGGGGCTAGGTTACCTGAAGGATCGCCTCCTCCCATATGTGCCTGCCCGGACCGTAAGGTCATTGTCAGCGGCCCTTCTCCGTGAGCCCCTGCCAAAGGAAGTGAGGCGGGTGGCTACTAGGAGGAGGGCTTTTTCTGCTGTGGCACCCCGGCTCTGGAATGAGCTCCCTAGTGAGGTTCGCCTGGCGCCTACATTGTATTCCTTTCGGCGCCAGGTGAAGACCTTTTTATTTTCCTAGGCATTTTAGCTTTCTAAATTTTTATCTTTGCTGTTTTAAATTTGTATTTTAAACTCCTGCACTGCTGCTAGATTTTATTGTGGTTGTATTGTTATATTGTGGTTTTAATGTTCTATATATTTTAAATTGTTTTATTGTGTGTTTGGTTTTAATTTTTGTAAACCGCCCAGAGAGCTTTGGCTATTGGGCGGTATAGAAATTAAATAAATAAATAAATAAATAAATAAGGGGCTCTGTATAATTATGAATAACAATGCTGATGATATTTCGATAGTTATGAAAACATTAGTGTATATGTAGAGATATTTTCTGCTATTGCCAAGTGAGAATAACTGTCCCCATTTATTGCAGAAGCATTTGATTAGGAAAACTGGTTTTGTTTCTATATATGTACTAACTTCTCAGTGTTTTTCATATAAAGGGCCGTGCCATGATTTAGTTGTATAATAATAAAGTTATAAATACTGCCAAAGTTAGGTATGTATTTGGGAATATGACTTTAAAGCAGCAGTTACTGTGAAGTATATTTATTCAAGTCAACTGGGCTACTCTATAGTAAAAGATTTGATGAGGCTCTTATGGTACTGTATTAATCTGACGAAATACCCTTTGGAAAGGCGGAAGGCCAAACTGTTATTCTAGTGTTTGCCAAGTATTGTCTTAAGGCAAACTCTTTCAGTTCTTACATTTTGTTTTCTCTTTCTTTCTGTCTTTAGGAGAATTTTTCCTCTGCTATGATCCTCGAAAAGATTACTGGGGTTTCTTAACTCCCATGACTGTGCCTAGGATCCAGGGTTTAGCAGCTGTGTACAACAGCTCCATCTACTACATTGCTGGAACCTGTGGAAACCATCAGCGTATGTTTACCGTAGAGGCCTATGACATTGAGTTGAATAAGTGGACTCGAAAAAGAGACTTCCCATGTGACCAGTCCATTAATCCATATATTAAACTTGTTGTCCTGAAAAATAAACTTCATTTGTTTGTTCGAGCTACTCAAGTCACTGTTGAAGAACACGTCTTCAGAACCAGCAGGAAGAATTCTCTTTATCAGTATGATGAAGTTACTGATCAGTGGCAGAAGGTGTATGAGACCCCAGATAAACTCTGGGATCTTGGACGTAATTTTGAATGTGCTGTTGCTAAATTGTATCCACAGTGTCTTCAGAAAGTTCCTTGACTTTTTTTCTTCTCTTTTCATTGGTAAAAGGCCTTAGTGACTTTGGTATTTAATGACAGCAGAAAAATCTGTTTTTAAAGAAAACCCAATTCAATTCTCTCAGTATTTAATGTGAGCTGAAATGGATGGCTTTTTTTTTTTTTTTTACATGGGGATGGGTGCTCTTTAAAGGTTGCAGTGGGGAGAAGGGAATTAGTGGTTTAGTTTCCTAATGGATGTTTTCCTGCGGAGAAAGGAGTGGGTTACAAAGTGCAATTATCAGCATTTTCTCTGCTAGAGTTATTTGATCATGTTGTTCTAGACTGACAGTTTGACTAAAAGCAAGGGTAGATGGATTGAGGTAACTATGCACTATAGTGAGAGCAAATCTAACATGAATAGCTAAGGTGAAGAGAGCAAGTTTGAAATGACTTCTTATTTAAAATACGGGTAAAATCTGAGGCAATATCACTAGTCTGCTATTTTAGATTCAGTGACACTAAATAGGCAAATTACCTGGTCCTTATACCTCTTCCGTATGTACTGAAATACTGTATGCATATAAGTTGTGGTAGCATCTACAGAAATATTAACACTTGCAGAAGAACATGAGCTACTGTTTGAAAAAGAGATGGCCTACATCTGGTGGCTACATTGCTTCTCTTTGAGTTTAGTTTTAGTGCGTGGGGGCGTCTATTCTTAATCTTCCTGTGGCTTCATGAGAGCCATTTTCTGTCAATTAAATATAGAGCTTCAAAAGCAGTTGAATGTGTTGGTCATCACATAAAGGGCTTAAACCCAATGGTGCTAGTACGTTTTTAATACTTGTAAGTCTGAAATGGGTCAAATGGGACTGCTAGCTTAAGACAGTCAATTAGTATTAATGTCTCTAGTCTTAAGCATGTCTCTTGCTGCTTTATGTGTGAACCACTGTTTTATTTGAACTTCTCTTGTGGACCTGGTTCTTATGGAGAATAAGGATAGGCTAAGTAGTCTTAATGGTTGTTTGGGGAGAGTTCCATCTCTTAGATTAAGCGCTAAATGCACTTTCTTTGGTCCATCCTCCCATAACTCTGACAATGTAGCTTGGGACACTCTTAGTCAACCAAAATTGGCTGAGTTAGGCTGCAATCCTGTGCCCATTTACCTTCGAGGAAGCCCCACTGAACACAGTATGACTTCCTAGTAAACATGCATAGGATTGCACTGTGATATAGCTGGCTGTTGGGAACATAATACTGGGCCATCTTACAAAAAATATGGCATGCTAACCCATCACCTTCTGGTGCCATTTTGGCATGTGTTTGACTCGCAGCTAATGAATTCTGATTGAACAATATTTGCTCCCAGTCGTTCTAATATAAAAGCTGTTCTGGCTGTTGTTAGTATTCTTGGATCCTTCTAGATGTTGCCTGGTCTCTTGCCATCCAGTTGTTTCTGGAATAATGTGAAAGTTTGCACTACTGAGCTTTTTTGTGACCCAAGGATAGCCACATTTAGAAATTTACGCACACACTTTTGGAACAGGGTAAGAGTCTAGGTCCTTGTGACATTGTGTCTCTTAATTCTACATCTGAATTGACTTAAGTTTTTTTAAACATCTCTTAAGTAGATGGATCTAAAAGATTAATAGTACATCTCTTAACTGGCATTTCTTTGCAAGGGATAACAATAGTTAAGAATTAAACATGCCCTGCTTTCACCTTAGTTCAGTTTTAGTTTTGTTTTAAAAGATGACTTGCCTTTATATCCAAGGATGGCCATTACTTTTGACTTCATAGATAGTTAAGTCAGTCAAGCTGTCGTTAAAGAGATTAAATTTAGAAATGTGTTGGTTCAGTAAACATGGTCTTGTAATCCTCAGTAAGGTTTTATGTTAATATGGTCCTACTTGACTTTGTATGTTTTAAAACTTGCACAATATACTGAACATACAACTGTGAACTAAAAGGATAATAAAGCTTCCTTCTGTTACATACCTCATCTTCCAGAGATTCAGCAAGCCACTTTTTCTGTGGGCTTCTTCATATAGCATGCTGGAGGTACAGTAGTCTAGATGCTGAGACAAAACACCCATGAGTATCTGTAATGATGTGACTAATTTCTCTTCATTCATACAACATTCAGATATCAGGCTAATAAAGAATCTGCGCTGGGTGGCTGCAGTTTAACACTTGTAAATGCCATATTTTCACATTTAACTCTTGCCTCAGTAGCACTCAATTTGGGGAGTGGCAATGATGCAGAGTTGCATAGTCAAGATGCATACCACATCTGATCCTGCGCCTGACCTTCTCTGCAGCCAATTGGAGATGTAAACTAGTGCTGCAGTGTGTCCGAATGGTTCAGCGTAGTTTTAATTCAGCATTACAAGGCTGTGTTGCATGCCCTTGCCATTAAGAAGTAACAACAGGAAAAGAATGAAGGGCCATGAAACACTCTCCAGATACCATAGGTTTAACCCCAGGGCTGAAATAGTCAACTGTGCTCAGTCCACAGCCTATTGTGGTGGGTGACTAGTCTCCTGCCTTAGATGTGAATTCTAGTGCTTCTCCAAATGAAAGACTAAGGCTTTGATGTCTTAAGCATAGCTGCTGAGACTGAATTTTTAAATAAGTTCTGGTTTCTTGAAGATACTGTTCACAAATATAATTGTCCAGTTGCTTTCATGTATTTAACTTTTCTTACTACTTAGTTGGCTATATTTGCGCTGTTGTAAGCCTCTTAGCTGCAAACTTTCTGAAGCACCCTCCCTTAAACATTAGTATTTTTGTTGTTGTTGCAAAAAAGGTGTTATGTATCTTTCAAAAAGTTCAGTTGGAAATCTTTACCAGACTTATTGCTGCTTTTTGACAATCTTCTGTATTTATTTAGTACACATGTCATTCTGACTTGAAATTTAAGAAATTAGCTTAAGTTAGCAAATGACCCTGTTGTGTGATGTATAGAAATACAATATGCTGTGGTTAATTCTGCAGTAGGTTTGTTTTTAATTTTCATCTGCACTAAATACAAAGATCTTTGTCTAACCATTCACACTGGGGGGGCGGGTTTGACTGTAGTATGCTTGAAAGCTAACTTGTGATTTATTTGCCATGAGGTGGAATACATTGAGTCTTATGCATGAATAATTATTTAAGCAGTAATATTAACTGAGGAGTTTTAGTTGTTTACATGTTTCGAAGTTATCCAGTGAGAATTTGCCAGTGTAAACTTGCTTTTGAAAAATCTGATTCTGAAACAACCCTGCACAGCGTGAGAACAGATGACACAAACCTGCACCGAAGTTACCATAATTGCTAACCTGTGCAGGGCTATATTTGATCTTTCTGCCCAACTTCTTTTCTTGCTTTAGCTTATCTTGTTGAGACATCACTCTTCCACTTATAATTATTATTATTTTAAACAGGCTGGGGAAAAGCTCCCAGTTTTTATTCCAAAACTTTGAAGGCACAGTCCACCAAGCATTGCTGTTGTACATTAACCACAGCCTTGCTCATGCCCCATGGAAATGAAGTAAGGTCATGCAGCAACAGCGCTTGGTGGGCTGCTCCCCTAAACTGCCACGGCTGTCATAGACATGACTCATGGTTGTCTGTGCTGTGCATGTGGTTTGCATACTATCAAAAAGCACCCTGTGTTCTGCTATCTGTTTAGAAATGGCATCAGATGTTCAGCGCTCAGGTATGTTAGTAAGAAGTACTGTAGTCCTCTGAGGGCAAATGTGTGGATTTTAAAACATTTTGCCATAATTGCACAATTTTGCATTTTTACTTAATGTCATGTTAATTTTCTTAATAAACCTGTTCAAATATAGCGGGCAGCAGTGGTTTTATTTTGGTTGCTTTTGTCTTAAATTTATAACACATTCCTGGAAGGTTGTGGCCTGGAATTAATAACTTTAAAAATTTAAAACGATCTCTCTACTATAGGCTCATTCATAGAAGCCTGGTTATAGTTGTACCTTTTCCCCCACTTCTCCATCTGAGCCATGCTTAAAGGGAGCACCTGAAATCTTTCCCACAAGTGGAAGTTACCACTCTACATGTCACTCCTCAGCTCAAATATGGAAGGTTTGCAGAGGTGAGCTGAGCGGAATGATTCAGATGACCTGTTACATAAATCTGATCACAACGAGCAGCTGATTCATGTGAAGTGCCTGTAGCATCAAACTAAACTTGATGCTCAGTCATGTGAATGTTTTCCCTTGTCTGTCCCCCCCTTGCCCCCCACCTCACAAAGTTGCAAGCTCTCGGGGGAAAAAGGAGCTTGGGGAAGCAATTTCAATTGGAAAACATCCCACACAGAGTTAAAACTACTCCGCACGCAGTGTTTCAGCTCCATGGCTGCTTTGAGTGGGGTGGGGGAACAGAGTGTGTTGTGTACTGTTAAACAAAAATGAGGAAACTGTTCATGTGGCTTGGCATCACATATTGCTTAATTCTAAATACTTGCCCAAATAGAAATGTAATTCCTGGCTTCTAAAATGCTTATTTCTTTAATTAATAGATTTCTATGCCACTGCTCATATTTAAAAATATTTCTAAGCAGTATGAAAGTAGAAGAAAAAATTCTTGTGTTTTTTTTTACATTTTTTTTCAGTGGTGCAGAAGTTGGACAGAGTGGGCTCATGACTGAGCACATGCAAAACTGACAGACCAGATATAGATTGATTCATTCATTCCTAGTTGCTTAACAGTAGAATTAATTTTGGCAATATGGGGCCTACTACTAATCTGTGACTGCTTGTTTATCCCTTTAATTTTGTTGGAACCAGACATACACTGGGTTCACACAAGATGACAACCCACAGTCAAGGTTGAACCATGGGTTGTTATTGAACTGTGGATTGTTGTTCAACCATGGGTTGTTGGGTTGTGTGAACCCAGCTGAGCTAACAAACCATGGCTTGTTAACCACAAGCAACCCATGAAGAGGACACATGGTTTGTTGCTGGGTTGTGAACTGTGGGTTGCCTGTGGCTAACAAACCATGGTTTATTAGCATGGCTGGAACCACACAAGACGACAGCCCATGGTTCAACAACAGCCCATGGTTCAACAACAGCCCATGGTTCAACCCATACACAGCCTTGAGTGTGGGTTGTCATGTTCGGTAAACCCAGCCAGTGTGGGGATGACTAAACTATTCATCAGGTCATATTAGAATGTCTCCTTCCAGATCTTACCTTTTTTCATCCTTGTAAGCCCGGATGGTTTGTTTCTTTTGGTTTGTTTCTTCATTGCTGCATGTCTCTTAAAAACAACAACCTCTTTCCTATATTCACCGAGAAATCCATGCAAATTGCTCCACATTTTCATACTCCGTTGAGAGAACACTTTGAATGTGGTAAAGTCTTTATATCCCAACAAAATACATTGCCTCAGCATCTCTGTAGGAAGGAGGTTTTCACTGCCATAGTGCTACACTTCCCTTGGTGGAGAGGGTTGGAAATTAACTCAAATCAGGATGATCTCTCAATAAAGTGTAGCCTCTGAGAAATAGTGCACCTGTTGTCAGTTGGCAGGAGACTACTAAGAAGACTAGTACAAAGAAATGACAGAGCTCTACACTGACAACGGTGATTGGTTGGGCTAATTGCCACACTGTATGTGGGACCACATGTGCACAGTTGTCCTGAATAAAATACCATGCATGAAGGTATACCATGCAAGTGAAAAGACATGTTATTTTTTAAACTGGATGTTTGGTAACACTCTGAATTGCAGAACTAGGTTCATATCAGTGCTGGCATCTTCAGGCAGCTCCCTCGACCCCCACTTCTCCCCAGCACTTGCCCTGGGTCCAATTTAAAAAAGAAATCCCAGCCTGGTGCTACAAGCAGTAGATGTTTTTGTCTACTTGCCATTTCAGTTTCCCACAATGCCCCTGACACAACAGATCCATAGAATTATGGGAAATTCACATGGCAGCTAGGCCCAGCTCTTCACAGAATACTGCAGCTGCTGCCTGCCACCACCTTTACCAGGGGGACCAGTAGAAGAACCAGTGGGCACTTTGCCCAGGGGCCTATTAAACCTCAGACATGCCACATGAATATGGCTGATAACATGAATACTGACCCTAAGTGACTTTGATCTCATATTAGCCACATTTTCCAGCTGTGGGAACAAGCAGCAAAGTGAACTGACAGCATACTGTACCACTTTAGTTTGCATAGGGAAGGAGGTACCATCCTCAAATGCTCCCCCATATACAAAACTACCTGAAAATAAAAATTTAATAGGGAGAGAGATTCGTTCCCTGCTCTGCTAAGTGTCTACATTCAGGGAGATCTGAATGTTCCCCTGCATACAGATAATGTAAGAAGTGGTATTGTAGGGCTTAAAAAAACAGTATATAAATATCTAAAATAAATAAATTCTGGTTCAAAGGGCACAAGTATACAGGTGAGAGACATGCGTGTCCCCTGTGTTACCATGCTGGCACATCCCTAGCATACTGGATGCCCTGTCCACTTTCAGAAGTCAAGGGACATATTTTGAACGGATCGGTTGGATAGACAGAATTTAGGGTGCACTCCTATGCATGTTTAGACAGGAAATTTCCAGCATGCCCCAGCCAGCATGGATTGCACCCTTAAATAATGAACTTATTTCTCACTTGCAAAAAAGCTTTAAAGACCTTTTTTTAAAAAACTGTCAGATTCCATCAAACCAATAACAGCATGTTTGAAATATTTCCACCCAAATCTATTAGGCATCCTGTTTTAAGTAGCCCCTGAATGTTCGTATATTAATTTACATAAACTGTCTGGATTTACTCAGCTCTGCTACCTTGTTTCCAGGACAACAAGTGTCCCCTGCAGAGGCTGAACTGAAAGCCCTGCAGGGAAATGCTTTAAATCCCTCTTGATGGCTTTCTTTGGTAATATAAGTAGTATGGAAACAACCCTATTAAGATAGTTATGTAAAAAAAAAAGGGGGGTCTTTAACATAAACGCCATCATTACCTGATATTACTCACAAAATAGTCAACATGGAATTATGATTTAATTAGACACATACAATCATAGAATAGTAGGGTTGGAAGGGGCCTACAAGACGATTGAGTCCAACCCCCTGCTCAGTGCCCCCTGCTCAAGAATTGAGGATAAGATCCCTCTGAGTTTAATTTTCTTGCTTTATATGGTACACTTTTAGTACCCTCAGGAAACAGTGTTATGTTCAACAGTATGTATTTGGGCCTAGGCTGGATCCTAGTTTGCAGAGGCCTTGGCCAAAGGTTCTTCTGGTGAGCCCACTCCTCTGGCAGTAGTAGGCCTTGGCAGGCTTGTCTGGCAGTGATGGCAGCACTCCAAGCAGCTCTGGCTGGGTGGCTGTGTCTAGCCACCATTTTAATTTCCTACAGTGCACCAGAATGTGGGAAATTAAAAGGGTGACTCCATCTAGCTGCTCATCCCTTCTTGAAGTGCTGGGCCAGGGGGAAAACATTAAAGGGCAGCCCTGGGCAGGCATCAGCAGTGGGGTCCTGTTTGAACTTCCAGTTATATTGCATGTCAAACTACACTGCAAACTGTTCTATTGTCTTATAAGTATTATAGATACTTAAATGTGTAAGAGGTGCATGTTAAGGTTACAAGAAGAGCTCAGCTTATCATAAGCCTCATGGAAAAACAACCATAAATGTAACCGTTTCTTGTTGTTGTTGTTCAGTCATTAAGTCGTGTCCAACTCTTCGTGACCCCATGGACCATAGCACGCCAGGCCTTCCTGTCCTCCGCTCTTTCCCGGAGTGTGCTCAAATTCATATTCATTGCATCGGTGATGCTATCTAGCCATCTCATCCTCTGCCGTCCCCTTCTCCTTTTGCCTTCCATCTTTCCCAGCATCAGGGTCTTTTCCAGGGAGTTTTCTCTTCACATTAGGTGGCCAAAATATTTGAGTTTCAGCTTCAGTCTCTGTCCTTCTAATGAGCACTCAGGGTTGATTTCCTTTAGGATTGACTGATTTGATCTCCTTGTAGTCCAGGGGACTCGTATGAGTCTTCCTCGGCGCTCAGCCTTCCTTATAGTCCAGCTCTCACAGCCATACGTTGCTACTGGGAAAACCATAGCTTTGATTAGACCAATCTTTGTCAGCAAGGTGATGTCTCTGCTTCTTACTATGCTGTCTAGGTTTGCCATAGCTTTCTTCCCAAGGAGCAAGCGTCTTTGAATTTCATGGCTACAGTCACCGTCTGTGGTGATCTTGGAGCCCAAGAAAATAAAATCTGTCACTGCTTCCATTTCTTCCCATTCTATATGCCAGGAAGTGATGGGGCCAGATGCCATGATCTTAGTTTTTTTAATGTTGAGTTTCAAACCAGCTTTTGCACTCTCCACTTTCACCCTCAACAAGAAGCTCTTTAGATCCTCTATACTTTCTGCCATTAGGGTGGTATCGTCTGCGTATCTGAGGTTGTTGATAATTCTCCCTGCAATCTTAATTCCGACCTGTGATTCATCCAACCCAGCGTTACTCATGATGTACTCTGCATATAAATTAAATAAGCAGGCTGACAGTATACAGCCTTGTCATACTCCTTTCCCAATTTTGAACCAATCTGTTGTTCCATGTCTGATTCTTGACCCTTGTACAGGTTTCTCAGGAGACAGGTAAGGTGGTCTGCTACTCCCATCTCTTTCAGAATTTGCCACAGTTTGTTGTGATCCACACAATCAAAGGCTTTAGCGTAGTCAATGAAGCAGAAATAGACATTTTTCTGGAATTCTCTTGCTTTCTCCATGATCCAGCGAATGTTGGCGATTTGATCTCTATGTCCTCTGCCTCTTCAAAGCCCAGCTTGTACTTCCCGTTGTTCTCGGTTCGCATACTGTTGAAGCCTAGCTTGTAGGATTTTGAGCATAACCTTGCTGGCATGTGAAATGAGCGCAATTGTATGGTAGTTTGAACACTCTTTGGCATTGCTCTTCTTTGGAATTGGAATGTAAACTGACCTTTTCCAGTCTTGTGGCCACTGCTGAGTGTTCCAAATTTGTTGGCATATTGAGTGCAGCACTTTAATAGCATCATCTTTTAGGATTTTAATTGGCTCAACTGGAATACTGTCATCTCCGCTAGCTTTGTTGTTAGTAATGCTTCCGAAGGCCTACTTTACTTCACTCTCGAGGATGTCTGGCTCAAGTTCAGTGACCGTACTATCATGGCTATCAGGGACATTCAGATCTTTCCTGTATATTTCTTCTGTGTCTTCTTTCCACCTCTTCTTAATCTCCTCTGCTTCTGTGAGGTCCCTGCCTTCTTTGTCCTTTATCATGCCCGTCTTTGCACAAAACGTTTCCTTGAGATCTCTGATTTTCTTGAAAAGATCTCTAGTCTTTCTTATTCTATTGTTTTCCTCGATTTCTTTGCATTGTACATTTAAGAAGGCCTTCTTGTCTCTCCTTGCTATTCTCTGGAAATCCGCATTCAGTTGGGTATATCTTCCCCTTTCTCCCTTGCCTTTCGCTTCCCTTCTTTCCTCAGCTATTTGTAAAGCCTCATCAGACAGCCACTTTGCTTTCTTGCATTTCTTTTTCTTTGGGATGGATTGAGTTGCTGCCTCCTGAACAATGTTACGGACCTCCGTCCATAGTTCCTCAGGCACTCTGTCTATCAGGTCTAATTCCTTAAATCTATTTGTCACCTCAACTGTATATTCATAAGGGATATGATTGAGGTCATAACTGAACGGTTTAGTGGTTTTCCCTACGTTCTTCAATTTAAGCCGAAATTTTGCAAGAAGCAGCTCATGATCTGAGCCACAGTCAGCTCCAGGTCTTGTTTTTACTGACTGTATGGAGCTTCTCCATCTTTGGCTGCAAAGGACATAATCAATCTGATTTCGATATTGACCATCTGGTGATGTCCATGTGTAGAGTCGCCTCTTGTGCTGTTGGAAAAGAGTGTTTGCTATGATCAGCGTGTTCTCTTGGCAAAACTCTGTTAGCCTTTGCCCTGCTTCATTTTGTACACCAAGGCCATGCTTGCCTGTTATCCCGGTGATTTCTTGACTTCCTACTTTAGCATTCCAATCCCCTATGATGAAGAGGACATCTTTTTTTGTTGTTAGTTCTAGAAGGTGTTGTAGGTCTTCATAGGACCGATCAACCTCAGCTTCTTCGGCATCAGTGGTTGGGGCATAGACTTGAATTACTGTGATGTTGAATGGTTTGCCTTGGATTCATACTGAGATCATTCTGTCGTTTTTGAGATTGTACCCCACTACTGCTTTTCCCACCCTTTTGTTGACTATGAGTGCTACTCCATTTCTTCTAAGGGATTCTTGCCCACAGTAGTAGATATGATGGTCACCTGAATTAAATTTGCCCATGCTTGTCCATGTTAGTTTGCTGATTCCAAAGATGTCGATGTTCAGTCTTGCCATCTCATGTCTGACCACCTCCAGCTTACCTTGATTCATTGATCTTACATTCCAGGTTCCTAAACAATATTCTTTACAGCATCGGACTTTCTTTTCACCACCAGACACATCCACAGCTGACTGTCCTTTCAGCTTTGGCCCAGCCGCTTCACTCTTTCTGGCGCTACTTGGAAATTCCCTCTGCTCTTCCCCAGTAGTATATTGGACACCTTCCGACCTGAGGGGCTCATCTTCTGGCGTCATCTCTTTTAGCCTTGTGATACGTTCCATGGGGTTTTCTTGGCAAGAATACTGGAGTGGGTTGCCATTTCCTTCTCCAGTGGACCACATTTTGTCAGAACTCTCCGCCATGACCTGTCCGTCTTGGGTGGCCCTGCACGGCATAGCTTATGGCTTCACTGAGTTACGCAAGCCCCTTCACCACAACAAGGCAGTGATCCATGAAGGGGTGACTAAATTAAATTAAAAGAAGGACTTGATCTAGCTGCTCATCCCTTCTTGAAGTGCTGGGCCAGGGGGAAAACATTAAAGGGCAGCCCCGGGCAGGCATCAGCAGTGGGGTCCTGTTTGAACTTCCAGTTATATTGCATGTCAAACTGTTCTATTGTCTTATAAGTATTATAAATACTTAAATGTGTAAGAGGTGCATGTTAAGGTTACAAGAAGAGCTCAGCTTATCATAAGCCTCATGGAAAAACAACCATAAATGTAACCATTTCTTATTTATGACTTATTGGCTTCCTTAAACTGTTCCCGAAGCAAAGATATGCTTGTATTTTTGAAAACATTACAGAAAATATGAACACCAGGTTTGGTCAAACAAACAATATTGATGCTCAAAGCTGAAGTATTTTTAATTTTCCAAATACATAATTTAATTTTTAAAAAATGGTTTCTACATTACCAATACAGAATGTCACCACTGCTCCAAAGGAAATGGTATAATTGCCATATTATGAGTTTTTTTTAATGAACAATTAAAATCTTAGTGAAATTATACGAAACATGAAATTCAGTTCAAACAGAATGTTTTATTTTAATAAAGCTGTCCAATTACATACATTTTAATTTGCTGAATGAAATATGGCTCTTTTATACACCCTCCAGAATCTGCTAGAATAAATGGGGTTTTTGTTCAATCAAGGTTCGAGAAATGGAGAGTTCATTCTTCCACCATATTGGGGATAAACAGTTTCATCTCACCTCCTCCATAGGTTGTGGCACACATAACAGCAGACACCCAGACAATCTGGCCATAGGAGATGTTACAGTCTGGAGTTCTTTGTAGTCGATTGTGAAAGCTTTAAGGAAGGCGTAAGCAAATCCAACAGATATGGATGCTCCAAACATGACTGCCCATCCCCATCTACCATCAGGAGGGATGTAGCCCAAGTCTGTGTTCAGTGGAGGAGACATGGCTGGATTATATCTCACAGCTGAGGAAACCAGGAAGAGAATTTAAAAGAAAAAAACCCAAGTGAAAACCTGCGTTGGTATAGTGCTCTCAGGCCTTAATCCCGGTGTTTATAGAACTTTTATGCAGGCTACACAAAACTGGTATTTTACAGATAGTAGAAGTCAAGTCACATTCTTTGTACAGGTATAAACCAGAATAAACGACTCACTTAGGAGATCAGTTTCCATTTTACTATTGCGATTAGTAAGGTCTAGCAGCTTCCACAGCTGATCTGTCATAACCCAGGGGAAATTCCTTCAGATTCACTGCTTTCCTCCCATTTGTTTTAATGGCATATTGCATTTCTATCCACCCTTCTTCCAAGGTGCTCAGGGTGGCATACATAGGAGTTATCCCACCACAGCCATCTGAGATCAGTTAGGTGGGAGCATAACATGAGCATAAATGATCTGGACTTAGGGGTGAGCAGTGAGGCAGCTGTGTTTGCTGTCAACACCAAACCATTTAGTGTGCTTAAATAATTAGCCATTTGCCCCCATTTAATGACACCCCAAATCAGCTGCCCAAGGCAACATCCTCATTCTGCCTGATGGCAGGGCTGACCCCAGACCTGCATGCTCCATTTTGGATGAAATTGTAGGTGTGGGTGGGCATGGAAAAGTTACAAAACGTTGGAACACTTGGCCCTGCACTAGATTTATTCCTTCTGACAATGGAGATCAAAGTCATTTTAACCAGGAGTGGATTATTGAACAAGCTAACAAGGCCCTGGCCTATAACCTGTGATTTATGCTGGAGTTGAAGACGTTGCCAGCTCTGAAGAAAAAAGGTTATTAAAAGTTATTAAAATACGTGTTACTCATGTGCTTTGATTTGTAAAACAAATAAACAAAACATTTATTAAGTGCTGAGATTTGCAGCTATTTTCAAGTTGTCTGGGGTTGCGGTGGGGTTGAGTGAGGAATGAGAACCATTGGCTTACAGGATTGCAGTCTTAGTTCTAAGTGCTTTTAAAATAATGATTATGGTGATCAGGGAAAAATATGTTTTATAAGCTATATAATTCTGCAAGGTGAATGAACTAGCTGCAATAAAAATTCCTGAGTGACAGTGCAATTAAAAAGGTATAAAGTAATTTGTGTGTGTGTGTGTGTGTTTACATGCACACACATACAGATATGTATTGTGGAAAAATCCTATTTGTTTATTCCCTGCAAAAATCCTATTTGTTTATTCCCTGCCTTCACCCTGAACAGCCCTTTGGGGGCCATGCCGCTGGTGCTTGACACTATCCACGAATGGTGACCGCTTAGCCAGTAAAATGATGCAAAAACACTTTCTGGAAACTAGGATATCCTCCAAGACCATTGAGACTGGTCATCCCTGCCCTAGTTCACAGAAGCACCACTATCTGAATGGAAGCCAGCACAATGACAACATTGTCCAGTGACAGTTTTAAGAAAATGACACCTTTTCCACATAGATTTAGTGGGTATGTGATGACTGTGGTACCAAAAATCCCACACCCCTCCCTACTAGTCCCCTCATATAATTAGCCAGTGAAAAATAAAACTCTTGTGCCTATTTGGTTAAAACACACACACATTTTCTCTTCATGTGCCTTGGAGAACCTAACCAACTGTAGGCAATTGTGTGTTTTGAGAAGCCACTTGTTAATCATAATCAATTTATAATGGCATGTGATTCAGTAATGCAAAGCAGACCCTGGCTCTGGCCATGGGCCAATCTAATATGGAGGCTACAGGCCTGATTGAGTAGTGTTAAGATAGTGTTACATTTTCCGCTGCTCCATTTGCCTCCCTGAATGGTCAAAAATGCAGAAGAACAAGGCTCTGTTCTTATGCACACTTAAGAAGCTAGTCCCATTAGATTTACCGTTGAGTAGACATGCATTGGACATGATGGGATTTGCTTGTGAATGAACATGAACGGATGTATAGATGTTGCTGGGCTACAACTATCAGCCCCAGCAGGCATGGCCAGGACTGATGGGAACTGTAGTACAACAATGTTTGGAGGACCACAGGTTTTCCATCGCTCATTTATTGGATCTTGCTGCAAGTCTCTTGTATATTATGGCATTAGCCATTCTCAGAATGAGTGTGATCATTCCCGGAAACAGCCAGACATATGGACCACGTTCGCATTAATAGCTAGCTATGCTTTGTTTAACCCATAGTCATGGCCATGCAGTAGGGAGTGCACGGCCTCCCACGCACTTGGGGCTTCCTGGCTTGTTATTGTTAACAACAGCCCATCGTGGGTTATTTAACCCATGGTGAGGCTGTGGTGCATACAGAGCTGTGTGTGGCTGCCATTTTGAATCTGCAACCCCTACTTGGGGGCTGTCATGTTATACGAACCTGATGAGTGTGAGTTATGCGAGGGCTGCTTAACCCTCACATAACCCATGTGTGCTGGCTTCACATGACACGCCAACCCCTGAACAGGGTTTGGATATGCAACTTGGTGCCCACAGGCAATGAGGCTCATCATGGGTTAAATAACCCACGATGAGCTGCGGTGTGTTGTCCGAACCCGGTCACTGATAGGCAGCGCCTCTCTAGCATTTCAGGTAGGAGATGTTTCCAGTCCAATCTGGAGATGCGAGGAATTGAACATGAGACCTTCTGCATGCAAAACATGTACTCTACCCCTTAGCCACAGCCCCGTCCTATCTCTCCCTCTGCTTCAGCCCTGTGGAGTGGTAACATTTCTGGACTAGCCAGCTTTTCCCAGGTTATTAGCTTTATTCAGGAACAGCATTTCAATATCTTCCGGTTCACTTTCAGTCCAGTACATGAGAGGAGGGTGAATGAAGAAAAGATTGCTATATAAAGAATTGCTGTGTGAACTGCTTGGCTGCACTAGTCCACTTTGCAACCTCTTCATTACCAATTTAGCAAAGTAAAGTTCATGTAAATAGCAGATTCCTAAGCCAAGGAAACTGTATGAAAGAAAACACAGTTATGGCTGAGAGCGACATTTTACAATACGTGTTATAACACATCCGAAGTTCTTTTATGCTAGTAAATTGACCTGTTGTAGGTGCTTGTTTATAACCCTATTTTCAGGTATAATTAACTTTAGGCCTAAAAATTTATATAACATGGTTGTGTAAGCATGGCAAACACACCACCCATAATGTCTCACCCTCACACAATCCTCCAAGTTTTTCCCTCTTCCTGTGCCAGCATCAGCCCTTTCCTCTTTTCCCACTGTATCACTTCATGGGCGAGTTTCCACATCACGTTAAGCCATGAGAGGAAGCCATGGTGGGTGGGTGGCTTGTCCCTTACTCCCGACAGATGATCACTGCTCAGCAGCTTGCCATGGCTTATTTCTCTCTCAGTCCCTCTCAGTCCTCCTGGCTGCAGCTGGCACATATCCTAGATGCAGCAGAAATCCTTCCCTATGTCAGCGCCCTTTTGCAAGTGGTCCACTGGGGATTGCCAGCTACCAAGAGAACCTCCCCCCCCCATCAGATTGCCAATGGGATTTATGTTTCTGAGCCCTTATGCACACGGGAACCTGTTTGCTATTTTTTTCAGGGTCTTGTATGAGTTTGCAGGACTGCAAGACTGCCTGTCTGGTATTGAGCCCAGCATAGCCATTTCCCCTCTTCTCAATGTCCTCCTCAGTTTCATCCTCCACTTTCGGACTTCCTGAGCAAAACTCCCTCTCCCCCCCCCCCACAGTCAGATCGCAAAAAGGAAATAATTTTCTTACTCCTTATGAATGTGGAAACATGTTTACAATTTTTTTACTTGGGGTCTTGCACAAGTGTGCAAGACTGCTAGACCACCTGTCTGCTATGGAGCCAAGCATACTGATATCCCCCTCTTGTCAATGTCCTTGTCATTTTCATCCTCTACTTCCCTACTTCTCCTGCTAGCTAACGGCTTTTTTAAAAAGGTTGCTTCACATTCTACTGAAGTAAGAACATCCACCCCTAAAGCTCCTTCTCTCTTGCAGCCGCCAGCTGCTTTCGGCTCCCCACCCTCCTTTGTGCTTGTCACTTCCCTCCCCCTCCCGTTGCTAGCTGTCACATATACATATGGGTTACAGAGCAGTGAGTGGGATCATAGAATCATAGAATAGTAGGGTTGGAAGGGGCCCACAAGGCCATTGAGTCCAACCCCCTGCTCAATGCAGGAATCCAAGTCACAGCATCCCTGACAGATGGCTGTCCAGCCTTGTCTTGAATGCCTCCAGTGTGGGAGAGCCCACCACCTCCCTAGGTCATTGGTTCCATTGTCGTATTGCTCTAACAGTCAGGAAGTTTTTCCTGATGTTCAGCCGGAATCTGGCTTCCTGTCACTTGAGCCCATTATTCCGTGTCCTGCACTCTGGGATGATCAAGAAGAGATCCTGGCCTTCCTTTCTGTGACAACATTTCAAGTCCTTGAAGAGCGCTATCATATCTCCCCTCAGTCTTCTCTTCTCAAGGCTAAACATGCCCAGTTCTTTCAGTGTCTCTTCATAGGGCTTTGTTTCCACTCCCCTGATCATCTTTGTTGCCCTCCTCTGAACCTTCTCCAGTTTGTCTGCATGCATCCTTCTTAAAGTGTAGTGCCCAGAACTGGACACAGTACTCCAGATGAGGCCTAACCAGTGCTGAGTAGAGGGGAACTAGTACTTCCCAGGATTTGGAAGCTATGCTTCTATTAATGCAGCCCAAAAGAGCATTTGCCTTTTTTGTAGCCACATCACATTGTTGGTTCATATTCAGCTTGTGATCGACCACAATTCCAAGATCCTTCTCGCTTGCAGTGTTGTTGAGCCACGTATCCCCCATCTTGTAACTGTGCATTTGGTTTCTTTTTCCTGGGTGCAGAACTTGGCATTTATCCCTATTAAATGTCATTCTGTTGTTTTCTGCCCAGCGCTCCAGGCTATCCAGATCACTTTGAATTTTGTTTCTGTCTTCCAAGGTATTAGCTATCCTGCCCAATTTTGTGTCACCTGCAAATTTGATAAAGCATTTCCTGCACCTCCTCCTCCAAGTCATTCATAAAAATGTTGAAGAGCACTGGGCCCAGGACTGACCCCTGCGGTACCCCGCTCATTACCTCTCCCCAGTTTAAGAAGATCCCATTGATAAGCACTGTTTGAGTCCGATTCTGTAGCCAACTGTGGATCCACCGGATCGTTGTTTCCTCTAGCCCACTTTGAGCTAGTTTGCTCATCAGGATATCTTGGGGCACTTGGTCGAAAGCTTTGCTGAAGTCGAGGTATATTATGTACACAGCATTCCCACATTCCACAAGGGAGGTTACTTGATCAAAGAATGAGATCAGATTTGTCTGGCAGGACTTGTTCTTGACAAATCCATGTTGGCTTGGAGTAATCACGGCATTGTTTTCAAGGTGCTTCCAGATGGATTGCTTTATCATCTACTCCAGAATTTTCCCAGGGATTGATGTCAGACTAACTGGTCTGTAGTTCCCAGGTTCCTCCTTTTTACCCTTTTTGGAGATAGGGACAACATTAGCCCTCCTCCAGTCATCTGGCACTTCACCCGTCCTCCATGATTTCTTAAAGAGAATAGACAGTGGTTCTGAGAGTTCTTCTGCAAGTTCCTTTATTACTCTAGGGTGCAGTTCATCTGGCCCTGGAGATTTGAACTCATTCCAAGTAATTAGGTGTTCCTTGACCATATGCCTATTGATCTCAAGCTGCAATCCTGCCCCTTCAGCCTGTACTTCGCCTTTGCCAGGGGGGGTCATAGACCCTCTTCTGGGAGAAGACTGAGCCAAAGTAGGAACTGAGCACCTCTACCTTTTCTTTGTCATCTGTTATCATTTTGCCATCCTTATTTAATAGCTGAACAACCATTTCTTTCCTCTGTCTTTTAAGATGCACGTAGCTGAAGAAAGCCTTTTTGTTGGTTTTAGCATCCCTCGCTAACCGAGGGATCGCTAAACATATGCAAATGTCATGGCAAAGCAGTAAAATAGAGGAGAAAATTGCACAAATTTCAAGGCAGAGCAATAAAACTAAGGGGAAAATTGTGCGAATGTCATGGCAAAGTGGTAAAACGGGGGGGGGGGAATTGTGGAAATTTCAAGGCAACATGGTAAACCAGGGGATAAATTCCACAAATTTCAAGGCAGAGCGGTAAACTGGTGGGAAAATTGCACAAATTTCAAGGCAGAGTGGTAAACCAGCAGGAAAATTGCACAAATTTCAAGGAAGAGCAGTAAAACTGAGGGGGAAATTGCACAAATTTCCTAGCAGTGGACATTCACTCCTGCACACTTGCACAGGACTGAAAAAAAATGTGAGCATATTTGGGACACTGTCTGGTGTCCTGTCTTCTAAATTTTTAGGAGCTCAGGGCAAAGGGCACTGAGAAGGGAAGAGGGAGGATGGTGGTGGCACTATCGAGATTGTGAGGAGCAATAGGAGTTTTTGCTGCTCTTGCTGGCTGAGTCTCTAGCTGTTCCAAACAACCCACAATAAAATCAGTCTGCCAGGTTTGGACATTGCAAAAAGCTACCCTGAGAACAAGCCACCCTAAACAACCCTACTACAAGCCATGGGCTCTCAGGGTGGCTTGTGTGCAAAAAATAATCCAAGATGGAAAAACCACCCCGGGTTTGGACATCACACTAAGCTACCCTGCAACCACCCATGGTAACAACCCACCGTGGCTTAGCATGATGTGCGAACTGGGTCGATGAGTTGAATATCCTGGTTCTCTTGTCTAACTCCTCACCCACCTGTGATCCTTTCCATTCCTGACTCCTGGTTGCCATCTCCATTATTTCTCCTCTCCTCCACATAATCAGCCTCCCACTCTCTCTCCTTGGGCCCCTTTGCTGTTACATTAAAACAAACCACTGTTTGTAGTTCTCAGTAAAACCACCCCTTGGCCAAGGTTAGTTGCTCTACCTTAAGAGGCTGTTGTACCCTGGAGACAGGAGTAAACTTATGCATCTGACACTTGAGCAGATGCGAAGTGAAAGCAGATAAACAGCTCAAAACAGTGATTAGCCTCTTATATCTGGAAATTCAAGCCATGATGTAGGGCCTTAACTGTGGTTAAAGCAAACAATAATTTTGCATTGCATTTGATCCCTGCAAATAAAACCAAATTTTTCTCCTTGTTTACCTCTCCATGTATTTTCCTCCCTGTCTTACACTGTCTCACCTGTGTCATATTTTTAAACTGTAATACCCTCAAGGCAGGCACCTATCATCTTGTATTTAACAGGGCTCTGTGCACATTGAAGGCATGAAAGAGAAATAAATAAATAAATATTATTAGCTCATATAGTGCACGGTCCTTTACTACAGAGTAACAACACAAGGAAGATCCCGACTTTGAGGAGTCTACAATTTAACATTCAAAGGAAGGAGACAAAGGTAAGCAGGGGAAGAATCTGTGTCCAGTTCAGCTGCATATGTTTAAGCAGATTCAATAGGGGATGAAGTGCTGAGGATGTGGGATACTGGGGCAGTGTATCCATCTCAGGGCTGGCCCAGGATGTTTTGTTGCCAGAGGCGAGGAATAAAATAGTGCCCACCCCTCCAACAGTGGCGATGTGACAATGGAGCTCACTGGAGAACAGTAAGCTAGCTTAGGGGGTATAAGACAGGCTGCATAGAACCCACAGCTCTGTCATTCAGCACTGCGCTGCTGCCCTCCCACCTCAACTGCTGCCTGAGGCAACTGTTTCACTCTGCCTAATGGCAGGCTGGCCCCGCATCAGATTAACTATTCACATTTCTAGGGACTGTCTTTTCATTTCATTTATTATATTTCTATACCACCTAGGGATGTCAGAGAATTTCGCCACGAATCTCGGGGAGGCCGAATGCCAGCGCATTCGGCCCCCCGAAATCAGTGGCGAAACGGTCTGCCGCCCCCCCGCCCCCCGCCGGGACGGGACTTACCTTTGGCAAATCTTCCTGGCGGCACCACCATTTCCAGTAAAAAAACCAAACACACAAAAACGTGATAGGATACGTAAAGATTTACGTAGCCTATCACGGCTAGATTTTCAAAAACTACCATGATAGCCTATGTAAATGTTTACGTAGCCTATCACGGCTGAGTGAAAAAACACACAACCCCCCCCGCGTGTATGCAAATGGCGGCACCCATGGGTGCCGCCATTTGCGTACGCGCGGTTTTTTTTTTCCTCAACTCAGCCGTGATAGGCTACATAAACATTTATGTAGCCTATCACAGCTGACTGCAGGGATGCAAATGGCGGCGGCTATGGCCGCCGCCATTTGTATTCCCGGCAGGCCGGGATTCGCGGTGGGAGGGATGGGGCGCCTCCCCCCCGGCCAGAATTTCAGGGGGAGGGACGGGGTGCCTTCCCCCCGGCCAGAATTCCGGGGGGAGGGACGGAGCACCTCCCCCCCCACGAAGCAAATTTCGTCAAAGGTATGTGACTTTCGTACATCCCTAAATTACCACCCCATCTTCAGCAAAGGAGATCACTTGCCGTGGTGCTGGAGCTTGGGAACCTCAATGACATCATGAGCTAAACCGTGAAGGGACACCCAAGACGGGAAGGTCATGGCAGAGAGGTCAGACTAAATACGATCCCTGGGGAAGGAAACAGCAACCCACCCCAGTATTCTTGCCATGAAAACTAAATGGATCAGTACAACCAGAGATATGTCGGTATACCATCAGAAGATGGGACTCCCAGGTTAGAAGATGGTCAAAATGCTACTGGGGAGGAACAGAGGATAAGTTCAACTAGCCCCAGATGTGATGACGCAGCTAGCTCAAAGCCGAAAGGACGGCTAGCAGCCGATGGTGGTGGTGGTGAACGACGAATCCGATGTTCTAAAGATCAACACACCATAGGAACCTGGAATGTAAGATCTATGAGCCAGGGCAAATTGGATGTGGTTATTGGGGAGATGTCAAGATTATTGGGGTGTCAGTGAACTGAAATGGACTGGAATGGGCCACTTCACATCAAATGACCACCAGATCTACTACTGTGGACAAGAGGACCACAGAAGAAATGGAGTAGCCTTCATAATTAATAATAAAGTGGCTAAAGCAGTGCTTGGATACAATCCAAAAAATGACAGAATTATCTCAATTCGAATTCAGGGTAAGCCATTTAACATCACAGTGATCCAAATATACGCCCCAACCACAGATGCTGAAGAAGCCGAAGTAGATCAGTTCTATGAGGATCTGCAGCACCTACTGGACAGTACGCCAAAAAAAGATGTTATTTTCATTACAGGAGACTGGAATGCTAAGGTAGGTAGTCAAACGACACCTGGAATTACAGGCAAGCATGGTCTGGGAGAACAAAATGAAGCAGGACATAGGCTGATAGAATTTTGCCAAGACAACTCACTGTGCATAACAAACACTCTCTTCCAACAACCTAAGAGGCGACTTTATACATGGACTTCACCAGACGGCCGACACTGAAATCAGATTGACTACATCCTTTGTAGCCAAAGGTGGCGGACATCTATGCAGTCGGTAAAAACAAGACCTGGAGCTGATTGTAGTTCAGATCACAAACTTCTTATTGCACAATTTAGAATCAGACTCAAGAGGATAGGGAAGACCCACAGATCAGTTAGATATGAGCTCACAAATATTCCTCATGAATATGCAGTGGAGGTGAAGAATAGATTTCAGGGACTTGATTTAGTAGATAGGGTCCTGGAAGAACTATGGACAGAAAACGAAGAAGGCAAGATGGATGTCTGCTGAGATGCTGGAAGCAGCCCAAGAAAGAAGGAAAGCAAAAGGCAACAGTGATAGGGGGAGATATGCCCAATTAAATGCAGAATTCCAGAGGTTAGCCAGAAGAGATAAGGAATTATTTTTAAACAAGCAATGCGTGGAAGCAGAAGAAGATAACAGAATAGGAAGGACAAGAGACCTCTTCCAGAAAATTAGAAACCTCGGAGGTAAATCCCAGGCAAAAATGGGTATGATCAAAACAAAGATGGCAAGGACCTAACAGAAGCAGAAGAGATCAAGAAAAGGGGTCAAGAATATACGGAAGATCTGTATAGGAAGGATAATGATATCGGGGATAGATTTGATGGTGTGGTCAGTGAGCTAGAGCCAGACATCCTGAAGAGTGAGGTTGAATGGGCCTTAAGAAGCATTGCTAATAACAAGGCAGCAGGAGATGACGGTAACCCAGCTGAACTGTTTAAAATCTTGCAAGATGATGCTGTCAAGGTGATGCATGCCATATGCCAGCAAATTTGGAAAACACAAGAATGGCCAACAGATTGGAAAAAATCAATTTATATCCCCATACCAAAAAAGGGACGCACCAAAGAATGTTCAAACTATCGAACAGTGGCACTTATTTCATATGCCAGTAAGTTAATGCTCAAGATCTTGCAAGGTAGACTCCAGCAATTCATGGAATGAGAATTGCCAGATGTACAAGCTGGGTTTAGAAAAGGCAGAGGAACTAGAGACCAAATTGCCAATATCCGCTGGATAATGGAGAAAGCCAGGGAGTTTCAGAAAAAACACCTATTTCTGTTTTATTGACTATTCTAAAGCCTTTGACTGTGTGGATCACAACAAATTGTGGCAAGTTCTTGGTGGGCTGGGGATACCAAGTCATCTTGTCTGCCTCCTGAGGAATCTGTGTAACAACCAAGTAGCAACAGTAAGAGCAGACCATGGAACAACGGACTGGTTTAAGATTGGGAAAGGAGTATGGCAGGGTTATATACTCTCACCCTACCTATTCAACCTGTATGTAGAACGCATCATGCGACGTGCTGGGCTTGATGAAGCCAAGGCTGGAGTTAAAATCGCTGGAAGAAACATTAACAATCTCCGATATGCAGATGATACCACTTTGATGGCTGAAAGCGAGGAGGAGCTGAGGAACCTCATGATGAAGGTGAAAGAAGAAAGTGCAAATGCTGGGTTGCAGTTAAACCTCAAAAAAACCAAGATTATGGCAACCAGCTGGATTGATAACTGGCAAATAGGGGGAGAAAACATGGAGGCAGTGACAGACTTTGTCTTTCTAGGTGCAAAGATAACTGCAGATGCTGACTGCAGCCAGGAAATCAGAAGACGTTTACTTCTTGGGAGGACAGCAATGACAAATCTTGATAAAATAGTGAAGAGCAGAGACATCACACTGACAACAAAGGTCCGCATAGTTAAAGCAATGGTATTCCCTGTAGTAACCTATGGCTGCGAGAGCTGGGCCATAAGGAAGGCTGAGCGAAGGAAGATAGATGCTTTCGAACTGTGGTGCTGGAGGAAAATTCTGAGAGTGCCTTGGACTGCAAGAAGATCAAACCAGTCCATACTCCAGGAAATAAAGCCAGACTGCTCACTTGAGGGAATGATACTAAAGGCAAAACTGAAGTACTTTGGCCACATCATGAGAAGACAGGATACCCTGGAGAAGATGCTGACGCTAGGGAAAGTGGAAGGCAAAAGGAAGAGGGGCCGGCCAAGGGCAAGATGGATGGATGATATTCTGGAGGTGACAGACTCGACCTTGGGGGAGCTGGCGGTGGTGATGGCCAACAGGAAGCTCTGGCGTGGGCTCGTCCATGAAGTCCATGAAGTTGGAAGCGACTGACCGAATAAACAACAAAACCACCCCATAGCCAAAGCTCTCTTGGCAGTTCACAAAAGTTAAACACCATTTAAAATACATTATACAAAGTACAAAAATACATTTAAAGAAAAACATATAAACAGCACACATACAGACAACATATATTCAAAAATAATTTTTAAACAACCAAAGACAGTCCAGGACCTGATTAAAAACTCATTCTATGCTGCCAAATGCCTGAGAGAAGGGGGCAGTTCTAAACTGGTGCCAAAAATATTGTTATCAAAGATTGTTATGTTGGTGCCAGATGGGCCTCATTGGGGAGATTATTCCATAATGGGGGACCACCACTGAGAAGGCCCTCTCCGTTGTTGCCGCCCTCTGAGCCTCCCTTGGAAGAAGCACCTTAGATGCTGAATGTCATGGTATTTTTGAATGAAAAACCATCTGCTTGCTACGTTAGCCATATTCAAAAGTGTTTTGAATGTGTCCTAGAGACAACTTAGCCTAGCTAGAACAAAGGACTCTAACCTTTGACTCCCCAAGAAGTCCCAGCCTTGCTGCTTATGATTTAATTTCAGTTTTGGCAGACCAGTCCAGTCCTTTAGGCTCTGTCTCGAAAACTGCACCTTTTGGCTAAGCTAAAGACTTTTACAGGGCAGATCTGGCCACCATCTATGGGCTGTCCAACTCAGAGCTTGTCTTCAAGCCAGTCTGATTTTAGCACAACAGACAGCAGGATACTTCAGAACCATTGGTGTCCTCAGGGCAAGACTGTGGGGCAGGTCCAGGGCCCCACTCAGTGGAATGATCAGGAGGGCTTACCACAGTTTGAACTCGGTGCTGAGTTCAAACTGTGGCTGTTGGCTCCAATTTCTGTGGTTTTAGTCAGAACCAGCTAGATCTCCAAATGAACTATCCAAGGTGCTGAACTTATTTTGGGAGATTTGGGAGTTCTGGCTGGTTCTGGCTGAAACCCAGGATGGATTTACAGCCCCACCGCAATCGGAGAGTTTCGGCTATTGGGCGGTATAGAAATGAAATGAATGAATGAATGAATAAATAAATAAATAAATCGGAGCCACCAGCCTCCGCGGCCGTGAAGTAATACACATTACTGTATAAAGATAAGGTGCCTAGAAGACTATTCAGTTCAGAGTATAAAACTACTCAACTGCACTACTGTTTACCATGAGTCATTATAGCAGGCATGGGGAACTTCTGGCCTGCCAGCATCTGGCCCAGGCCCTGCCCCCTCTCCCAGCAGGGCAAAGTGCTTATTTCTGATCAGCAGCTAATAAATGTTTCCCCCTCCTGAGCACTGAAAGACGCTCCCTTTCTGAAGCTCAGCTCGTGTCTCCAATCAGCTGCTGCTTGTCCTGCTTACTTCTGGGGAGACCTGCAGAGGTTTGCCCTGTTTACTTGTGAGTAGACATAGTGCTCATGTTTACCTTTGAGGATGCACTTGCACATCCAGATGCACATCCTGCACATCCAGATGCACATCCTGGAGATGCACATCCTTTGAGGATGCACATGCACATCCAGATGCACATCCTGCACATCCAGATGCACATCCTGCAGATGCACATCCTTTGAGGATGCACATGCACATCCAGATGCACATCCTGCACATCCAGATGCACATCCTGCACATCCAGATGCACATCCTGCAGATGCACATCCTTTGAGGATGCACATGCACATCCAGATGCACATCCTGCACATCCAGATGCACATCCTGCAGATGCACATCCTTTGAGGATGCACATGCACATCCAGATGCACATCCTGCACATCCAGATGCACATCCTGCAGATGCACATCCTTTGAGGATGCACATGCACATCCAGATGCACATCCTGATGCACATCCTGCAGATGCACATCCTTTGAGGATGCACATGCACATCCAGATGCACATCCTGCACATCCAGATGCACATCCTGCAGATGCACATCCTGCTTACTTCTGAATAGGCTTAAAATGGGTAAGAATCACAGACTGGGCCACCCACTTTGCCTTTGGTCCCATCCACGGATGGAGTGGAGTGCAGCCCCAAGTGCTTTGCCAGACTGGAATCTGGCCCTTGGACTAAAAAAGGTTCCCCGCCCCTGCACCGTGGGATAGAGCATTAGTCACCTGAGGCCCAGATGCCGCACCTTGTTCTTAGGGATGGGCAAATCTGTCAGTTTCGCTTTCCCCCGCATTCAATATTTGAAAAGATCTGTCTTTTGCAAATATGAAGAACTTTGTGAATTTTGGTACATTTGTATCAAAAATGACTTTTTTCACCCATCTGCACCAGCCAAATTCAATAATTGCAGCTATTCCCAGCATGAAGAGAACCTGGTATTACAGATGAGGTGCCTGCCAGGATAAAAGGGGTAGCACCCCTAATTCAGCATTAACATGAATACACAGGTATTCAAACCTTTTAACCGCTAAGTAACCAAAGCCCTGGACCTGGATGGACAAATGTATCAGTTTTGGTTTCTCCCACATTCAAATTTGTTTTAATCTCAAGTCCTTTTTGTCTCAAATATGCAGATCTTTGTGAGTTTTGCTAAATTCTTATCAAAACCAAATTGAAACAAAACCTGTCTTTGGACAGTAAAATAAAATAAAAATAAAAAAAGCTGGGATGGGGGAGGAAGGGAGGATATTCCTCCCTAGACCAATGCTGGAGGGATAGAACCAGCCCCAGTGTTATTGTGCTTTATTTAAGCACCATGGGGATGGAAAGGTGGGGCAGAAATCGATCAAACACCTCCCTTCCACCCACCCTCATTCTGACAACCCCCCCTTTTTTTTGCTGTTCCTGCAGATTTAACAGCAGCCTAGCATGCAGAAATTAAACAGTGAAGCTTTTCCTTCTGATTATCTTAGCGGTGGGGAAAGAAGATGCATGCGCTTGATTTATGTGTGTCAGGTTGCTTCTAAAGATATGGTTCAGGGCCAGTAAAAAGGCTAGCAAAGGCGTGAACACAAAACTTGGCTCTCGCCTGTTCTTCCCCTCCCACTATCTTTACCCTGCCCTGTCTGTCATACTCACCAAAGGGCTACACATGGTTGTTTGTGTGTATCCTTTGTACCCACTGTGGAATCTTCCTATGACTGTCCAAGGAAACATCACAAGGTTCTGTTACAGTATGCAAATTACTAGCAGTTCTAGGCCTGCCTCTTTCTGTGTCTCTACTGTGGAAATAACCTTTGCCATCTATTTAATTTTTCAACTTGAGAGGAGGGACCTGGCCTTGCTCCTAAGAAGGAAAGAAGGTGAATTTTTGTTGGCCTGGGTTCCTCTTTTAATGATTTGGGAAAGTGGTAAGAAGGTTAGTGATGCAAGAGCCCCTGCTGGTTCTGGATCAAATCTGAGGTCCTGGCACAGGGATACACAAACTGCTTCCCAAACCTTAAGAGGAACTGTTGAATTAATTTCTCAAGCACAGTTCAGGAGCTTTTAGCTGTTTTTTTTCTTGAGAGCCCGTGCCCTCCCCCATCCCAGTTGCCACGAGAGTTATAAGAGTGCACACTTCTAGGATCAGGATGCTATAGGGCCCCTTATGCAATGGACTTACCCTGGTAAGCAGGGATAATATGAAACCAGGGGGCTTTATACTGCCCTGCCAGAAAACTGTACGATCGATGGAGCATTTGCCCTAAAAAGGGGGACAAGTTTAATCTCTCTGAGGAGGAAGAAGAAAAGAGAGATCACCAGGACAACTCCGTGGAACAGCATTTTAAGGTAGGAGACTTGGTGAAGTTCCTGTTGACTCTGAGAAAGATGATCCACATATCCTTTTCCTTTGGGTTCTCAGCCCCATAACTGTCGACATTAAGCCCCAATCAGTCCTTCTTTTTCAGCCTTGGGGATGGGAAACCTGTGATGAGGTAGGAACTATTCCTTTTTGTCTGTAGCAGAAAGATGGAATTTAGGTAGAATTCTTAACCAAGAGCTGTACAGTAATGTCTGTCTGTCTGACTGACTCCCCCCCCCCCGATCTACTCACTTCTGTGATTTGGTCAAGCTTGCTTTCTTGTCTAGAGAAAAGCACTACAGCCGTGCTTTTCAAACTGTGAAAATTTGGATTTCTCACTGAGAAGATCAGTAGTAATGGACAACATTATTTGGAACACAGTTTGCTACTGCTAATCTTGTTTTGCAGTGTGCAGCTGATAAAGAGTATATGGGGGCAGTACCAGCTCCAGGTTTCGAGGGCCTTTGGGCAAGACACCCTCAATGGCCCCCTCCCTCAGTCAATCTACCTTCTCACCGCTGTGGCAAAGCTGCTATTGCTCCTCATCCCCTTTCTCATCATTGACACCATTTGTTTGCTTGACTGGCAGAGAGAGAGAAGGAGAGAGAGAGAGAGAGAGAGAGAGAGAAGGAGGAAAAGGAGCAGAGTGAAAGGAGAGTGCTGCTGCTTTACTTTGAACCACTGCATAGAAAAGGGGGTTTCAACAGGTTCGCCACTGCACAACAAACCGTATCTGTGAAAATTCGCTCCTCTGTGCCTGCCTGGTCATCCTGGATAGAGGAGTGAGAGATTCTAATATTATGATAAACAGTATAAAAAACAATGGGACCTGTGTCACAGCTTTGGGTTGAAAATGAGTCCTGGGTCTCAAATGGTTGACAACTGTTCTGTTGGTTCATGTAGAGTGGGGAGGGATCTCCAACATGGTGCCCACCACAGTGCCTGCGGACACATCTCTGGGTGCCTGTCAGGCTCCCCGCCTCTTCTGATTTATATTTTATTATGATTATATATATATATATATATATATATATATATATATATATATATATGGAGGCTGGCATGCTGCAAAGCAAAGTGGTGTTTCCACCATCATCTGTATCTGGGTTCAAAAGAGTGTCATGTTTTATGATTTGGAGCTCAGACCCCACCTCTGCCATGTTCTTAAGTTCTTGGGCAAGTTACTTTCCTTTTAGTCTCACCAGCGTGCCTCTTGGAAATGAGTGTTTTGTGATCGCCCAAGCCCACCATGCAGCCATTTTATGAATTGGCAACACCCCTCCCCTGTGGCAGCCATTTTGTGAGACTGCCCACAACACTCTAAAAATTCCGAATGTGCCCGCCAATCACAAAAGGCTGCCTGAGCACAATAGGCCTGGCCTAGTATGCCGTGTGAACTGACCACACCCTAAAGAATTCTCCAGCACCTTTTGCAATGCACAGGCCTTCCTTGGCAGTCAAGTCAATCTGGAAAGGGATCACTGAAAATTAGGGGTGTACGAAACCCCGCTTACCTGGCTCCGCTGGGTTCCTCAGATGGGGGGAGGCAATCTGTTCCTCCCCCCAGAATCCTTGATGGTGGGGAGGCGATCCGTTCCTCCCTCTCGGAATCCTGCCTGGCCGGCTCCGCTCCACGGCCAGGCTGCGGAGCCACTGGCCAGGCCACCACAGCGGGGCCTCCAGCTGCTGCCGGGCTGCTGCGGACGCAAATGGCGTCCTGCGTAGGGGATGCCATTTGCGTCCCTATGCAAGCCCATGATAGGCTACATAAATATTTACGTAGCCTATCACGGCTAAAGCAGGGACACAAATGGCGTCCCCTACTCCATTTGCGTTCCTGCTTTAGCCGTGATAGGCTACGTAAATATTTACGTAGCCTATCACGGCTAAAGCGGGAACGCAAATGGCATAGGGGCATTTGCGTCCCTGCTTTAGCTGTGATAGGCTACGTAAATATATACATAGCCTATCACAGGCCGGCATAGGGACGCAAATGGTGGCCGCTATGACGGCCGCCATTTGCAGCTGTGGCAGCTTGGCAGCGGCCGGAGCCACCGCCACTGCTGGAGCCGCAGCAACAGCTGGAGCCGCAGCTGCAGCCAGGTAGGCTCTGTTTCGCGGGGCTTTCGCGGGGTGGTGGGGTGGGGGGCTCCATTCCGCCACAGATTCCGGGGGGCCGAATTCACTGGAATTCGCCCCCCCCCCGGGATCCATGGCGGAATTCTCTAACATCCCTACTGAAAATAAAAAAGTTGAAAGGAACTTCTGTGGTACACACAGACAATAGAATTCTGTGCTTAAGGAATTTAGGTCAGAACCTGCCTCTCCTAACTTTAGCTCATATGCTGAGGCTCCAAATCTGGGTCAAGGAGCAGGTTTGCCTTCTCCCCATATCAACTGCATGATTAATTGTACCCCATTTACTTACACAGTACATACCGCACAAAGTATTTGAAGTGTGTTTGCAGCATAGATTGGTGTAGAGGCATTACGATATTGGCAGTTTTATTTTCAATTCCTTTCATAATGGCCCCCAACATGGAATTTGCCTTTTTCCCAGAAGCTGCACAACGGGTCAACATTTTTATCAGTCTACCCACCAAATCCCAAAATCTTTTTCCTGGTCAGTTACTGCCAGCTCAGAGCCCATTGGCATATGTGTGAAATTAGGATTCCTCACCCCACTTCCATGTGCATTCCTTTTCATTTGCTGACATTGAACCACATTTCCTATTTTAATGCCTATTTCCCCAGTTTGGAGAGATCCTTTTGGGGCTCCTTGCTATCCTTTTTTGGTGTTGTTGTTTTAAGCACACTAAATGATCTGGTGTTGTCAGCAAATGTAGCTGCCTCACTGCTCACCCCTAAGTCCAGATCATTTATGCTCATGTTAAAATGCGCTTGTTCCAATACAGATCCTTGGGGGACCTCACTGTTTACATCCTTCCATTGTGAGAAGAGTCCAATTATACCTACACTCTGCTTTCTGTTCTCTAAACAGTTTGACTCCAATGAGTACAAAGTGATTTTTCTTGCTGAAATTTCATTTCAGTGCTATCCTTGTCATAAGATTTAATTTCTAAATGTCTGTTCTGAGAGAGTCAGTACAGAGCAGTGGATGGTATGTTGTACTTGGGCTGGAGAGAAACCCCTGGGGGGTTTCTCCACAACAACAGAAGGAGATGGAAGGAGAACCCAATCGTGGCTTACCCAAATTTTTCAAGGAGCTGGCTTTGCTATGTGCAGGGCTCCACGAGCAAGTGTATCACACCAGTAAAAGTCGCTTTACAGAACATACTTCCGGGGGGGAGGTTGGAGTGAACGACATCTGACAGACAGAGGCTCCCCCCCTCCAGGCTTTCACCTTTGATAAAATCCCAGGAGGTTTCTTCCTATGTTGCTACATAAATCACTCTCCTTCTCTCTCTGTCTCTCTCTCTCTCTGCACCCTCCCCACATTATTTACTCCGTTAAAGAACAATCACTACAGGTACATAGTGTGCTCCTTCCCCTGAAACTGACAATGTTGGGAACAATCTCCTTTCTTTCTTTCTTTCTTTCTTTCTTTCTTTCTTTCTTTCTTTCTTTCTTTCTTTCTCTCTCTCTCTCTCTCTCTCTCTCTCTCCCCCCTCCCCCCCACTCTGCCCCTCAGCATTATTCACTCCCTCAAAGAACAATCACTAAAAGAACACAATGTTCTATCTGCCCTGATCAGCCGATGATGTGATCAATTGAAGCTTCGAAGCTTTCGACATTAAGGCTCCTACATGCATTATTTTGATTCATGGAAATCTAATAACTCCAGGAGTGTGCATTTCGGGGACAAGCCTCAAGTACCACAATGGGAGTTATTTCTGAGTAGGCACACATATGTTTGTGCTGGGAAAGACAGAGGGGAAAAGAAGGGATGGGGAAACCAGCCCCCTTTCTAACCCTATGCTGCACAGGATCCGATAACTGAAGGTGGAAGTAGATACTTCTGAATGGCAATAAACCAAACAGAGAATCACAGCTTCGGGAAAGTGCTTTTCAGCCGTTATGGAATTAGTGCTTTAAAATCTGCTATTTCAGTTGAGGCGGGATCTCTGTAAATGCCGGTGTGCACATTCAGGGGACAAGCCTCATTGACCACAATGGGAGTGACTTCTGAGTTGACACTAATTGGTGTGAGCAGGGACGGGAAACACACAGGAAACAACCCTTGACTAGGATCATGGTGAGAGGCACACTCCTGGGCAGGGCTAGCAAACCCGAGGTAAATGCAGGGGTCAGGGCACACAGCAACTATACCACAGAGAACCTCACTTAAGGAAAAGAATTGGACTTTAAGCAGTCTCAGGAAATCCGTTTTTTCCCTGATAAGCTCTGAGGTGGCTGCTGGATGGCCACAACATCATCTATCCCTAACAACCTCCAAACGCAGCCAGCTTGGACTAAAGCGCTCATGGAGACACCCCTCCCCTGGCTTTAAGTGTCCATGCAGCTATGAAACTCACTGGGTGATCTTGGCTAGTCACCATCTCTCAGCCTAACTGATCTCAGGTGGACGTGGTGGGATAATTCCTGTGTATGCCACCCTGAGCACTGTGGAAGAAGGGTGGATAGAAAAGCAATAGGCCATTAAAGCAAATGAGAGAAAAGCAGTGATCTGAAGGAATTTCCTCTAGGTATGGCTGATCAGCTGTGCTAGATCTTACTAATCACAATAGTAAAATGGAAACTGATATCTGAAGTGAGTTGTTTATTCTGGTTTATACCTGTACAAAGAATGTGACCTGACTTTTACTATCTGCAAAATACCAGTTTTATATAGCCTGTATAAAAGTTCTATAAACACCAGGATTAAGGCCTGAGAGCACTATACCAACGCAGGTTTTTATTTGGTTTTTTTTCTTCTAGATTCTCTTCCTGGTTTCCTCCAGCTGTGAGATATAATCCAGCCATGTCTCCTCCAGTGAACACAGACTTGGGCTACATCCCTCCTGACGGTAGATGGGGATGGGCAGTCGTGTTTGGAGCATCCATATCTGTTGGATTTGCTTACGCTTTCCCTAAAGCTTTCACAATCTACTACAAAGAACTCCAGACTGTTTATAACATTTCCTATGGCCAGATTGCCTGGGTGTCTTCTATTATGTGCGCCACAACCTACGGAGGAGGTGAGTGGGATGAAACTGTTTTTCCCCCATATGGTGGAAAAATAAACTCCCCATTTCTGAAACCTTGTTCTGATTGAACAAAACCCCAATTTCTTCTAGCAGATTCTTGAGAGTGTATAAAAAAGCTATATAGCATTCAGCAAATTGATACTGAGATACTTGGTGTTTAATTAATGTAACATTTAATAAAATACAACATTATGTTTCAATTGAATTTCATGTTTCATATAATTTCACTAGGATTTCAATTGTTCATTTCAAATAAATCTTATAATACACCAGTGCTATCATTTCCTTTTGGGAACTGATCACATTTGGTATTGGGACTGTGGAAACTGGATTTTTTTTTTACTAGTTGCATTTTAGTTTTAAAAAATAATAATTCAGTTTTTATAGACCATTTTATGTTTATTTGATCAACCCCGGTGTTCATATTTTAAGTAGTGTTTTCAAGAATACAAGTATAACTTTGCCTTGGCAACTGTTTATGTAAGCCAAATAAGTCATAGATGAGGAATTCACCTTGTACAAGTCTTGTAGATTTGCATTGATTTTACTCATTAATTGAGTTCTTCTTGTAACCTTAACATCCACCTCTTACACATTTTTTGAAGGATTAGAGAGGAGTTTGCAAGGTAGTTTGAAATGCACATACATAGAGAGCTTCAGCTGCGGGGTGGCATAGAAATGTAATTAATAATAAAAAATACACACATACCAAAAGTCATTCCTCAAGCACTCACAAACACACAAAAAGAGAGGCTTCAGTCTCACGCCTTTAATTCATTATTCACAGGTTTATTACAGATACAAATCCTCAAAGACTCTCTGGCTACAAAAGAATGCCTCCAGGGGAATCAAATGGGAATAAACAAAAGTTGCCCGCAGTTTGAAAGGGCAGCTGTCTAACTAGGCTAACTTAGGGAGGGAGGTCCCACCCCTTGCCTGCTGCTCCCCTGCGTAGCCTCTTGTGCATTGCTAACCGCTTCGAATGTCTAAGCTCCACCCATGATGTTTCCCTCTTAGCTCTGTGTCTCCGCCTAGCATCCCTTAAGTCACAGGCCTCAAGCTCCTCCTCTTCCTGCTCGCTGCTTCTCACAGAGAAGGCCAAGGATGAGGTTTTGTGCCCGGCCATCTGGGAGCTAGTAACCTGAGAAGCTGGCCTACCCATATCTGAACTGGCCTGTGAAAAAACCTCCCCCAGTTCTGGCTGCTCCTCTTCTGAATCTGAGCTGCTAGCTATCTCCCTGCGCTCAGAATCAATCCTGACAATTAGGGGCTTATGTTTGAAGTTTAATACTGCTGTTATAGAATCAATCCTGACAATTAGAGGCTTATGTTTGAAATTTAATACTGCTGTTATGTAAGGTCAGTCATGAGCATGATACCTACTCCCTGGCCTTTGCTGTACCTCACTAGTCCATTGCAAGCGGAGGACCACACTTAAGACTGTGTGGACACAATCTTATGCATGTTTTAACTGAAAAAAGTCCTCCAGCTCCTAGCATTATGCATAGGGTTGCACCCTTAATGCACAGAGCAAGGATGGGCAGAAATTAAATCTCCAGGTGTTTTGGACTTCAACTCCCAGCATTCCTGACTATTGGCAATGCTGGCAAGGGTGATGAAGTCAAAATATCTGGAGATCTATCTTCTGCCCACCCTAGCATAGAGCACAGTTATTCCCATAGATGTCTTAATGAAACATCAAGATTTTCCAGCAGGTAACAGAGTACAGGACTGGGTTCTAAATGTTACAATGCCTGTGATGCGCATATACAATATTGCTGTTTGTAATAACTTTATACAGTATATAAGGAAACATCTGCCTCCTGTTTTAAATTTCATCATTAACTGATGTGGACCATGGTTGCAGGAAAGGGGGAAAATGCAACTCAAGAGCAATCTGTTGATGTGAGCCTGAAAAGAATGGAAACAACAAACTCAAATAAGAAATTCCCAGTGAAGAGAGCCTCAGTGTAAAAACAGACATGATGATTATTTTAAGGCAGCCAAGGAGGGATGATTGGTGCAGCAGCACTGGGAGAGGAATGTTTAATCCCACCCCACACTTCTGTTTTACCAATCTCAATTACCCCCAGAAGCTGCTATTAGCCCTACTGGGTTAAAAATACTGGCAGCCTGGCTTGCGTGTGTGTGTAAAATGTAGATCAAAATTGTAGTCTCCTCCATCTACTTTTACATAAAAAATGAAAAAGGACAAGTGTTGTTTGGCTCTAAGAGGTGAGCAACTGAGATACTGGAGCTGTGCAAAAGAGCCATGGTCATATATCAAGTATAAACAGAATGAAGTGACGCTGAATTAAAAAGTTGCCCAATGGGAGACAGCCTCCAGAAACAGGCAACTGAGGTCAACAAGCCCTTGTCCCTAAGAACTGGCATCAACCTTGGCATAAGAATTTTTCCAGAATGATTTATCCTAATGAAATAACAAGTTACTTCCAAAAATTGAACAGTGATGCATGAATATGATTTACTTAGATATTGCTTTTGTTTATGGTATTATAGAATTATTTGCAACCATAATGAATTTCTTCTGTCATGCTTTTATTGTGTTTTAATTACCCCCTTCCATGTCTACTTTGAACATAATTACAGTGTCCCAATTTTTTTTAAACACACTATTGTTTAGATTTTGCTTTGGACTGGAGGTGCCCAACTACATGCTAGACACAACTGACATTAGCAATGGTATACAGTAGCAAAGAAGGTCTTTATGCAGAAATTAGGTTCAAAATGTCATTAAGCTCAAAATATCTCCTAGCTGCAGCTGTTCCATCAGGCTGCAACAGAGGAAGAGAAGGGAAGCAGGGTGATTCCGTCAGCTCTGCTGAGAGACCAGCTGCCTTGGGCTCTCTCCAACTGTCACCAAGCTGACAGCTATTTCATCATTCTACCTGAACTGTTTCCATCCCAGCTGCTCATTGAAATAACTGGAGCCTGTTTGCTTTTTCCCCTCCTCCTCTTTCCTTTTGTGCCATGTCTTTTAGATTGTGTGTCTAAGGGCAGGTACTGTCTCTCCACTTTTTTTTACGGAGCTGTAAGCCACTCTGGTAGCATTCTCAGCTGAAGAACAAGGTAAAAATGCTTTAAATAAATATTGAGGGTTGGATCCATGATCTGCCCTCCATGACAGGAAGGGTTGTCCCAGAAGAGGAAGGGTACTTCCACAAGAGGAAGGCTTCCACTCCCGATAGGTCCCTCTGCCGGATTTTTGGGGATCCCTCTTCTCCCCACACCACAGCTCACCCTATTCAGCAGGGTCTCCTGATTCTCTCTAGCATTTTCCAGGGGTGGAGAAGTCACTTCTGCAAGCAGAGTTGATCCAGCATAAATCTGGATCCAACTCTTCATAAATGAAATGACAAAGAAACATAACTTAAGAAATTACCAGTGATCTAATGTGGAGAAATCTTTGACGGTAATCAGCAATCGTGTTCCAGAACACCCATGCATTAAGCTTGAGTTCCCACTCAAATATGAACCAATCTGACCAGACCCCTTCCAGCAAACTATAATATGGATGACATGTATTAGGTTAAGCCTCCCAGGGGTAACGTATTACTTACTGAGAATTTTGGATTGTGTTTTCTTCACATTAGTGTTGTTTCTTTATATTAGTGACTGATAAAGCTGCAAAAGAGGTCTAGTACACTGCCAATCATCTTCGTTCAAAAACTCACCTTTTTATTTCAAAAGCACTGAAAACTACTAAGTGCTTGCACTTTGTATATTGTATGAAAATAAAGATCAGACAGGCGCACTCAGTTATTTACCATAGTGTAGTGGCTAAGATGCTGAGGGCATTTCTACACCAGCCTAAAATTCTGCATTTAAAACAGGGCTTTCTGCTTCAGTTTTAAATGCAGGATCCCAACTGCCTCCCTTTACACATGCTTCCTCCCCCCCTTCCCCCCTCCTCCTCCCCATATCTGAGTCTTCCATTATCTTTCATTGACCTTGCTCCTCTTCTTGCCACTTTAACTCTTTTCACGGATCAACTGAAGTGAAACACAATGGGGTAATTTGATAGCTCATTATCTGCCATCTATTTAAAAACGGAACAAAGGGCATTTAGTGCAGGAGGGTCACGGTGTTGTGTAAAGAGCCCGCAAACTTCCGTGAAGGAGAAGTCTCAATCACAGGATAAAAGCTCCGTGTGAAGGAGCCCTGATTTATGAATCTGAAGTCCCTGGTTCAAAACTCACCTCTGCCATGAACTCTGTAGGTGGATTTAGGCAAGTTGCTATCTCAGCTTCAGTGTTGTCATCCCCCCCACATCTGCAATATGGAGGATAATGATACTGGCTTACCTGACAGGGTTATTGTGATAGTGTATGTGAAGTGCTTTAAAATGAGAATGAGGTTCGGAGCTCATAATATTACTTAGTGTATTTCAAGGATACAAAGCACTTTACATGCATTGAGTAATTCTAACAATGGCTGCCTCACTGTTGATGGGAAGCCCAGGATGAGAGACAGGGGCTTACTTAAGGCTATGTAATGAATTTGTGCCCAAGATGTCAGTATTAAAAATAGCTCTGAAAACATGACAATACAACCTCAACACTTCACATCACAACACTGTAAAATTTCAATTTTTCTTTCCGATCCTCTGTAGCATCCATGTAGATTGTATACGTCCATCCTTGTACTGCTCTACCCATAGTGAAAGTGACCTTGTAAGATAAATACTACCAGAAATTCATTTTAACTTCCCTTGAACCTATTTCATAGAGTCATGAACCTTATTTGGCTCATAGGACTGCATGAACATATAAAGCTTACTTATACTAATCCAGGCAATTTGTCCATCCATCATCCCACCATTATCTATTCTAACTAGCAGTAGCTCTCCAAGTAGGCGGGAACATTCCCCTGCCTTGCTACCTGAATATTTTAAGTGGAGATGTTAGAAACGGCAAAGCACATGCTCTACCACTGAGCTTTTGGCCCTCCACATAACAGTGGAACTAATAGCACAGGTCTTCCTTAGCAAGGCAGAAGGTGGCACAACCATCAGTCATACACACATAATGGAGCCACTTACATACAGTTCAAAAAGTAGAAATGCATCACCCCAAAAGAGGACACAGGGTTGCATCAGATGTGCATATACTAATTTATATGTATAGAGTTATATGTAGAGATGCACATTTGGAAATAATAACTAGAATTTAAATAGAAGTATAATGCATCTCTCCATAGCGGGGACAGGTGATCTGTGTGCTTCCTTCATCTGCTGTCCAGCTGCTAATTGCTGATAGGCAACTTCAAGGCCCCTGCTACTCTCCCTTCTTATCTTTAAACCGAATTTGAGTGGACACCCTTTCAAACAGAGCAGGGGTGGGCAACCTTGTTTTTGTTGACGGCTGCATTCCCTCATGGATATTGTCGGGAGCTGGATGTGGTAAGAGGGGTTGACCAATGGGCAGACCTAAAGCCAAAATTGGGTGGGTCTAGGGATGGCAGAGAATTCCGCCACGGATCACGGTGAGGCCGAATGCCAGTGCATTCGGCCCCCTGAACTCCGTGGCGGAACGGCTTGCCCCCCTGCCCCCCCATGGATCCCCCCCAAGACGAGACTCACATGGGGCAGATCTTCCGGGCGGCGACGGCTCCGGTGGCCGGTCTTCCGACCGGCTGCCGCCGCCATTTCCACTCAGGTAAAAAAAAAAAGAAAAAGAAAGATGTGATAGGCTACGTAAAGATTTACGTAGCCTATCATGACTAGGTTTAAAAAAAACACACACACAACGTGATAGGCTACAGCCGCCACCATTTGCGTTCCTTATTTTTGCCCTCTTAATCTACGTAAATATTTACGTAGACTATGATGGCAAAAATCAAGGGGAACGCAAATAACGTACCGGGCGCTATTTGCGCCCCTTTTTGATTCCCCGTTTTAGCCTACGTAAATATTTTTTGTTTTTTGTTTTTTTTTTACCCAGAGCCCTCCGCGGCCGGAATTCCGGCTGCGGATGGCTCTGGCCTGGCCGGGCCTGGCCGGCTGCTCCGCAGAGCTGCCGCGGAGCACAGCTGGCCTCGGAGAATTCCGGGGGGGAGGAACGGAGCACTTCCCCCTCCGGCGAGGATTCCGGGGGGAGGGACGGAACGCCCCCCCCATCAACATAATCCGCAAACAGGTGACTTTCGTACATCCCCAGGTGGGTCACACCTTATCTCTTTTTGCCTTTCTCTCTCTCTCTCTCTTTCTGCTACCCCCCTTCTTTCCCTCTTTCTTCCTATGCAGCAGGCTGCCAGGGAAAGTACAGATCACTCTTGCTAGAGGTATGAATTGATTGGATGTGGAGAGCTTTCGAATTTAAGTTGAGGGCTGCATGAAATTAGGCCAAAGGATACATATACTTAGCTTGGAGTGATGCAATATGATTAGTGTAAAGCAGCCTTCCCCAACCTGCTGCCCTACAACTTGATTAATCTATAGCCAGCGTGCCCAATGGCCATACACCAAACCTGCAACAATTGCAGAGAAGCAATTTCTTATATCCATCTCCCCACTGAATCTTTTACCAATGAACAGTATTTATAGGTCAGAGTATCAGTAGATATGTGCATCCCTCAGATGGTTTTTTCATGCAGGTCTTTTCCAGATGTTAACACCATAATTTACAGTCAGGGCCAGAACTACTGGAACATGGATAACTGTTTTGGCAGTTGGCCTCTGTACCCCACCACACTGAAGTTGAAAGGAAACACACCCAGATGGGAGTGAAGTCAGGACTTTCAGCTGTAATTCAAGGGGTTCGACAAAAGTGGGGCACTAACCATTCAGGAAGGACAGCCAGTGTTATACCCCCCCCCCCATCATTGGTGGCTCATAAGTAATGGAACAAACCAACATCATTTCAAACTTAAGGATCGCCTTTAATACCTGGATGAAAATCCTTTGCAGTCAATGACTGCCTGAAGTCTGGAACCCGTTGTTGTTGTTGTTCAGTCGTTAAGTCATGTCTGACTCTTTGTGACCCCATGGACCATAGCATGCCACGCCTTCCTGTCCTCCACTCTCTCCCGGAGTGTGCTCAAGTTCATATTCATTGCATCGGTGATGCTATCTAGCCATCTCATCCTCTGCCGTCCCCTTCTCCTTTTGCCAGCATCAGGGTCCTTTCCAGTGACTTTTCTCTTCGCATTAGGTGGCCAAAATATTGGAGCTTCAGCATCTGTCCTTCCAATGAGCAGTCAGGGTTCATTTCCTTTAGGATTGACTGATTTCACCTCCTTGCAGTCCAGGGGACTTGTAAGAGCCTTCTCCAGCACCACAGCTCGAAAGCATCAATTCTTTGGCGCTCAGCCTTCCTTATAGTCCAGCTCTCACAGCCATACATTACTACTGGGAAAACCATAGCTTTGATTATACGAAATTTTGTCGGCAAGGTGATGTCTCTGCTTCTTACTATGCTATCTAGGTTTGCCATAGCTTTCCTCCCAAGGAGCAAGCGTCTTTTAATTTCATGGCTACAGTCACCATTTGCGGTGATCTTGGAGCCCAAGAAAATAAAATCTGTCACTGCTTCCATTTCTTCCCCTTCTATATGCCAGGAAGTGATGGGGCCAGATGCCATGATCTTCGTTTTTGTAACGGTGAGTTTCAAACCAGCTTTTGCACTCTCCACTTTCACCCTCAACAAGAGGCTCTTTAGATCCTCTTCACTTTCTGCCATTAGGGTGGTATCGTCTGCGTATCTGAGGTTGTTGATAATTCTCCCAGCAGTCTTAATTCCTACCTGTGATTCATCCAACCCGGCGTTTCTCATGATGTACTCTGCATATAAGTTAAATAAGCAGGGTGACAATATTCAGCCTTGTCGTACTCCTTTCCCAATTTAGAACCAATCGGTTGTTCCATGTCCGGTTCTTACTGTTGCTTCTTGACCCTCATACAGGTTTCTCAGGAGACAGGTAAGGTGGTCTGCTACTCCCATCTCTTTCAGAATTTGCCACAGTTTGTTGTGGTACTCCCACACAATCAAAGGCTTTAGCGTAGTCAGTGAAGCAGAAATAGACATTTTTCTGGAATTCTCTTGCTTTCTCCATGATCCAGCGAATGTTGGCGATTTGATCTCTAGTTCCTCTGCCTCTTCGAAACCCAGCTTGTACTTCCGGTAGTTCTCGGTTCACATACCGCTGAAGCCTAGCTTGTAGGATTTTGAGCATCACCTTGCTGGCATGTGAAATGAGCGCAATTGTGCGGTAGTTTGAACACTCTTTGGCGTTGCCCTTCTTTGGAATTGGAATGTAAACTGACCTTTTCCAGTCTTGTGGCCACTGCTGAGTGTTCCAAATTTGTTGGCATATTGAGTGCAGCACTTTAATAGCATCATCTTTTAGGATTTTAAATAGCTCAGCTGGAATACTGTCATCTCCGCTAGCTTTGTTGTTAGTAATGCTTCCTAAGGCCCACTTGACTTCACTCTCTAGGATGTCCGGCTCAAGTTCAGTGACCGTACTATCATGGCTATCAGGGACATTCAGATCTTTCCTGTATAGTTCTTCTGTGTCTTCTTTCCACCTCTTCTTAATCTCCTCTGCTTCTGTTAGGTCCCTGCCTTCTTTGTCCTTTATCATGCCCGTCTTTGCACAAAACGTTCCCTCGAGATCTCCGATTTTCTTGAAAAGATCTCTAATCTTTCCCATTCTATTGTTTGTTTGTTTATTTATTTATTTATTTCATTTTTATACCGCCCAATAGCCGAAGCTCTCTGGGCGGTTCACAAAAATTAAATCCAAACAACACACAATAAAACAATTTAAAATATATAGAACATTAAAACCACAATATAACAATACAACCACAATAAAACCTAGCAGCAGTGCAGGAGTTTAAAATACAGATTTAAAACAGCAAAGATAAAAATTTAGAAAGCTAAAATGCTAAAATGCCTGGGAAAATAAAAAGGTCTTTACCTGGCACCGAAAGGAATACAATGTAGGCGCCAGGCGAACCTCACTAGGGAGCTCATTCCAGAGCCGGGGTGCCACAGCAGAAAAAGCCCTCCTCCTAGTAGCCACCCGCCTCACTTCCTTTGGCAGGGGCTCACGGAGAAGGGCCGCTGATGATGATCTTAAGGTCCGGGCAGGCACATATGGGAGGACGCGATCCTTCAGGTAACCTGGCCCCAAGCCGTTAAGGGCTTTGAATGTTAACACCAGCACTTTGAATTGGGCCCGGAAATGGACTGGCAGCCAGTGCAGCTGAAAAAGTACTGGCGTAATATGAGCTCGCAGGCCAGTCCCTGTTAACAATCTTGCTGCCCTATTTTGGACCAGCTGAAGTTTCCGGACCGTTTTCAAAGGCAGCCCCACGTATAACGCATTGCAATAATCCAGACGAGAAGTTATCAGAGCATGGATAACTGTAGCAAGGCTATCTCTGTCCAGATAAGGGCGTAGTTGGTATACTAGCCTAAGCTGATAAAAAGTGCTCCGTGCCACTGAGTTCACCTGTGCCTCAAGTGACAGTTCTGGATCCAAGAGCACCCCCAAACTACGAACCTGATCCTTTAGGGGGAGTGCAACCCCCTCCAGAACAGGTTGAATATCACCTAGCCAGGCAGACGAACCACCCACTAACAGTACCTCCGTCTTGTCTGGATTGAGTTTCAGTTTATTAGCCCTTATCCAGTCCATTACCATGCCCAGGCACTGATTCAGAACAGTCACTGCCTCACCTGGTTTTGATGTAAAAGAGAGGTAGAGCTGGGTGTCATCTGCATATTGATGGCACCTCAGCCCACACCTCCGGATAACCTCCCCCAGCGGTTTCATGTAGATGTTAAACAGCATGGGGGATAAAATAGAGCCCTGTGGAACCCCATGGCACAATTGCCATGGCACAGAGCAGTAATCCCCCAGCACCACCTTCTGGAATCGGCCATCCAAGTAGGAGTGGAACCACTGTAGTGCAGTGCCTCCTACTCCCAACCCAGACAACCTATCCAGAAGGATACCATGGTCGATGGTATCGAAAGCCGCTGAGAGGTCCAGGAGAATCAACAGGGTCGCACTCCCCCTGTCCCTCTCCTGGCAGAGGTCATCCCACAGGGCGACCAAGGCAGTTTCCGTTCCAAAACCAGGCCTGAAGCCCGATTGAAATGGATCTAGATAATGGATCTAGATAATGTTTTCCTCGATTTCTTTGCATTGTTCATTTAAGAAGGCCTTCTTGTCTCTCCTTGCTATTCTCTGGAACTCTGCGTTCAGTTGGCTATATCTTCCCCTTTCTCCCTTGCCTTTCGCTTCCCTTCTTTCCTCAGCTACTTGTAATGCCTCATCAGACAGCCACTTGGCTTTCTTGCATTTCTTTCTCTTTGGGATGGATTTCGTTGCTGCCTCCTGAACAATGTTACGGACCTCCGTCCATAGTTCCTCAGGCACACTGTCTATCAGGTCTAATCCCTTAAATCTATTTGTCCCCTCCACTGTATATTCATAAGGGATATGATTAAAGTCATACCTGAACGGTTTAGTGGTTTTCCCTACGTTCTTCAATTTAAGCCGAAATTTTGCGAAAAGAAGCTCATGATCTGAGCCACAGTCAGCTCCACGTCATGTTTTTACTGACTGTATGGAGCTTCTCCATCTTTGGCTGGAAAGGACATAATCAATCTGATTTGGATATTGACCATCTGGTGATGTCCATATGTAGAGTCACCTCTTGTGCTGTTGGAAAAGAGTGTTTGCTATGATCAGCGTGTTCTCTTGGCAAAACTCTGTTAGCCTTTGTCCTGCTTCATTTTGTACACCAAGGCCATGCTTGCCTGTTATCCCGGTTATTTCTTGACTTCCTACTTTAGCATTCCAATCCCCTACGATGAAGAGGACATCTTTTTTTGTTGTTAGTTCTAGAAGGTGTTGTAGGTCTTCATAGAACCGATCAACCTCAGCTTCTTCGGCCTCAGTGGTTGGGGCATAGATTTGAATTACTGTGATGTTGAATGGTTTGCCTTGGATTTGTACTGAGATCATTCTATCGTTTTTGAGATTGTACCCCAGTACTGCTTTTCCCACCCTTTTGTTGACTATGAGTGCTACTCCATTTCTTCTAAGGGATTCTTGCCCACAGTAGTAGATATGATGGTCACCTGAATTAAATTCACCCATGCCTGTCCATTTTAGTTCGCTGATTCCCAAAATGTCGATGTTCAGTCTTGCCATCTCATGTTTGACCTCCTCCAGCTTACCTTGATTCATTGATCTGACATTCCAGGTTCCTAAACAGTATTGTTCTTTACAGCATCGGATTTTCTTTTCACCACCAGACACATCCACAGCTGAGTGTCCTTTTGGCTTTGGCCCGGCCGCTTCACTCTTTCTGGCACTACTTGGAAATACCCCCTGCTCTTCTCCAGTAGTATATTGGACACCTTCCGACCTGAGGGGTTCATCTTCCAGCATCATCTCTTTTAGCCTTGTGATATGTTCCATGGGGTTTTCTTGGCAAGAATACTGGAGTGGGTTGCCATTTCCTTCTCCAGTGGACCACATTTTGTCAGAACTCTCCGCCATGACTTGTCCGTCTTGGGTGGCCCAGCATAGCATAGACCAAATGCTGAGTTTCCTCCCTTGAGATGCTTTGCCAGGCTTTTACTGCAGCTGCCTTCAGCTGCTGCTTGTTTGTGGGTCTTTCTGCCTTCAGTCTTGTCTTCAGTAAGTGAAAAGCATGCTCTATTGGGTTGAGATCAGGTGACTGACCTGGCCATTGCAGAACATCCCACTTCTTTGTCTTGAGAAACTCTTGGGTAGCTTTTGGTGTATGTTTTGGGTCATTATCCATCTGCAATATGAAGCGGTGTCCTATCAGTTTGGCAGCATTTGGCTGAATCTGAGCAGAAAGTATAGTCCTGTACACTTCAGAATTCATCCTGCTGCTTTTATCAGCAGTCAGGTCATCCATAAACACCAGTGACCCAGTTCCATGTTTGACAGAAGATGTGGCATGCTTTGGATTATGAGCTGTTCCTTTCCTTCTCCATACTTTTCTCTTCCCATCATTCTGGTACAAGTTCATCTTGGTTTCATCAGTCCAAAGAATCTTATTCCAGAACTAGGCAGGCTTTATTAGGTGTTTGCTGGCAAAGGCTAATCTGGCCTGTCTGTTCGTGAGCGTTACCAGTGGTTTGCACCTTGTGAAGCCTCTGTATTTACATTCATATAGCTGTCTCTTGACTGTAGATGTTGACAATGACGTGCCTACCTCCGCAAGAGTGTTCTTGACCTGGCTAGATGTTGTAAAAGGGTTCCTCTTCACCATGAGCAGAATTCTGCGGTCATCCACTTTAGTTGTCTTCCGTGGTCTTGCAGGCCTTTTGCTGTTGCTGAGTTTGCCAGTTAATTCCTTCTCTTTCAGGATGTTCCAAACTGTTGTGCTGGCCACTCCCACTGTTTCTGCTATCTCTCTGATGGGTTTATGTTGTTTCCTCAGCCTAATGATGGCTTCCTTCACTCACATGGACACCTCTTTGGACCTCATGTTGGGAGTTCCAGTGAACAGCTACCAAATGCAAATGTAACACTCAGAACCACCTGTAACAAATGTAACACTCAGAACCACCTCCTGGCCTTTTATCCACTTGATTGGTCATGGGGTACCCAAGAAACAGGCCACACCTGGCCATGCAGCTGCTTGTCAGCCATTCGTTCCATTACTTATGAGCCACCAACGATGGGTGTGTGCGTATGCCACTGGCTGTCCTTCCTGAATGGTTAGTGCCCCACTTTTGTCACACCTCTTGAATTACAGCTGAAAGTCCTGACTTCGCTCCCATCTGGGTGTGTTTCCTTTCAACTTCAATGTGGTGGTGTACAGAGGCCAACTGCCAAAACAGTTATCCTTGTTCCGATATGTCTGGCCCTGACTGGATATATAATTAGACCTCAGTTGTTATGTCTACTTAAAGGTTATGCATACAGGAAAAAACGTCATCAAATTGAATCATTACTATGCAGGGCAGTATACTTAACATCTTTGAATTAAAAGAAAAACAACTCTTAAGACTTTTCTAAGGGAGCAATCCTATGGCTGCTAGACAGCAGCTAGACGGCCATAGGATGTCTCATTTTCCGGGAACTCACCTCGGAGCCTGCGCTCCAAGGTTGGTTTCTGGAGAACCGACCTCCCCCCACTTCTGCACTGCCTCAGAGGCAGCGCAGAACAACCCCATCCTCCACACTCGCAAGAGGAGTGCAGAGTGGCTGAAAAAGGGTGTGTCTGGGGGCATTCCGGGGCGGGGTGGGTGGAATGCCTGTATGACACATCCAATGTTTTGCACAGCAGCCTTCTCCCCCGCTCCTTCCTCCCATGGCTAGACTGAACAACAACTGTTACTAAAAATACATTAGTGCCTAACAGAAAATAGACTGAAACTTTCCCAAGCAAAATGCCATGAAACTTATTATTATTAGCTAGGGATGGCGGAGGATTCCGCCACGGATCTCGGTGAGGCTGAATGCCAGTGCATTCGGCCCCTCAAAACCTGTGGCAGAACGAAGCCCCCCACCCCCCCACGAAAGGCGCCGAAAACGGAGCACTCACCTGCAGCCGTTCGCACTGCTCTGCGAATGGCGGCCACATCTGCGGCCACTATTTGCTTCACCATTTTAGCTGTGATAGGCTATGTAAATATTTATGTAGCCTATCACGGCAAAAAAAAAGGAATGCAAATGGCTACGGCGGCTGCCATTTGTGTCCCTGCACAGCCCAGCAGTGGCTGGACGTTGCTGCGGGCTGCCCCGGCTGGTGGCTCTGTGGAGTCGCCGTGGAGTGGAGCCGGCCGTCGAGGATTTTGGGGGGAGGGATGGAGCGCCTCCCCCCCCACCGCGGATGTACGAAATGAAACAGGTAAGTCGTTTCGTACATCCCTGTTCTTCGCAAAAGGTTTGATTTTTCTCTACTAACAGTGCAATCTTAAACATATATACTCAAAATCAGAATCAGATCCCATTGAGTTCAGTTGGGTTTTCTTCTGTCTAAGTGAGTATAAGATTGGACTTACTTCTGAGAAGACCCACATAGGATTGTGATGTAAGAGGAGGAATTGGAGCTGTAGGTTGATATTTCATAACGTTCTACTTTGATCTCTCCTTGACCCCTTGTAAAACATTACTGAATGGTTTTACTTCCTAACACAAACTGCAGGTGGGGTGTGGGGAGATCTGGAGCATGACCCTGGCATGGTGGTTTGGGGGATTTAATCATCTGCCCCCTTTCTGCAGTTCCGATCCAGATCAGCCTGTCCACTCCTGCAATTTGCATTAGGAAAAAACTATTCACTCTACATGACATCTATGGATAAGAAAAGCTGCACCTGATATTTTCTCTTTGATATCAAAGCTATAGGACTCTGTGCTCCTTTGTATCAGGTTAACCTTTGAATAGGACTACAATCCAAAGCATACTTATTTGGAAGTAAAACCCGTGGAAATAAATTGAGCTTATTTTCAAGTTAATTTAGGATTGGGCTGCAGAGATTCAGTATGCTGCTGATGTGTTCAAATAAGCTCCTCCTCCTGACACATCCAGATAGTCAACAAACGTACAGTCTGAACCTGTGCATATTTATTCAGAAGGAAGTCCCATGTTGTCCAATGTGAAGAATTTCCAAGTGAATACACACAACTGCAGTCTTCAAAAAGCATTCTAATGTTATGTTCTCCTTTCCTTTAAAGAATGCTGTACCAAGAAGCTTAGAAATTGAGTTACGAGGTACAAAACTGGCTGTCGCAGGAACATATCGTAAGCCCTAGATAAGTACTTTAGGCTGTATTTCTGGGAGTCAGTGTGATTGAATTCCATGGAATTTGATTCTGAATAGACATTCCGATAGCCACCATATCAAAGTGGACTACCTACTAATTAATTAATTATCATAATTGTTTACCATTTATGTACCACTTTAGACTATTCAAAGAGGTTCACGTACATTATTTCAGCAATTGCTGCTACAGTGCTATAAGGCCGGTAATGTTACTGCAATGTGATCAGTGTGAGGCTACCTTTAGGGCTGATTCGGTAGCTGCAGCTAGTGCAAAATACGGTGGCTCTATTGCTGCCTGGGGTGTTACTGCACACATATCACGCCTGTGCTGAAGGATCTACATTTACTGCCACTCTGCTACTGAGCTAGGTTTCAGGTGTTGGTATTAGTATGGAAAGCCCTATTCAACTTAGGACCAGGTTAGCACAAAGAACATCCCCTCTCCTCCCCATACCAACCTCCCGAGCCACTACGATCTTCCAAGGAGGCCTTGTTGTCTGGGCTGCGACCTACGTATTTCTGTTTGATGGTGACATGGAGACAGGCCTTCTCTGCAGTGGTGCCCACCCTCTGGAATGCTCTCCCCTCTGAGGTAATTCAAGCCTCAAGACTGGCATGTTTTAGACATTTATTGACAATGTACCTGTTTACTTTGGCTTTCCCCCATCCATGAGTTACCTTTGTACCAGCTTCGTGATATTCTTTTCTGTGTATGTATGTGTGTATTTGTTTGTATGAAAGCGTGTTATGTATTATTTTGTGTGTATGTATTTGTTTGTATTCTTTTGTAAACGGCTCGTAATGGCTTTGGGATTTGTTTCAAATGAGAAACAGTATATTGCCTTCAATGGCCACTTACTGAGTTCATGGTGAGGTATGAAAAATATATATATACTGAGAGAGGTTCACAGTTCTCTCATCTCAACCTTTTATGCTCCTCAGTTCTCACCTCCAGTTATGACTTATGACTTTACTGGTGCACCATGACTCTGACATCCCCCTGCCCTTTCTACACGGCACAGTGAGGACCAATATACTATAGCGACACAAGTATTAAACTTGGACTGCAGAGAGCTGTCTTCAAATCCCTACACCGCCATGGAACTCACTAGGAGACTTTGGGCCAGTCCCTTTTTCTCAGCCTAACTCACAGGGTTGTGGATAAAATGGAATAAGAATAACTGCCCAGAGCAGCTTGGAGAAGGGCCACAGCAGACCACATCTTTTGTATATCCCTGGTTCAGTGCCTGGCATCTCCAGGTAGGATTGTGCCATGTGACTTGCCTGAAACCCTGAAGAGCCACTGCTTGTCGCTGTAGGCCAGGGGTGGGGAACCTGAGGCCCAGGGGCCAAAGCCAGCCCTCCTGGGGTCCCAGTCTGGCCCTCTGGGGTTTCCCAGATGGCCACACATCTTTCCCTCAACCATCCATCATTTCGTGGTTTCCTGTTTTTCCCCCCAGATTGTTCCCCATTCTAAAAGGTTGAAATGGCTCTCCGAAGGCTTACTTACTGGCAGTAAGAACTTTAAGCTACAAGATGCTGGTATTTCTGACCCCACCCCTTTTGACTTTGGCCCCGCCCACCACTGTAATGCAGCCCCTGAGAGCTTCTCTGAAATTGCGTGTAGTCCTCTGGCTGAGAGAGGTTCCTCACCCTTGGTGCAGGCAATACTGATCTAGGTAGATCAACGGTCTGCCTCAATATAAGGCAGCTTCCCATATTCCCGTGAGGAAGAGCGAGTGTGCCTGTTCTCTAAAGATCATGTGCATGTAGTACGGCTGGTATGGAAGCAGGATTGTTCCATGTCATGTCACCCCTGGTGAATATACAGCTTCTTCTCCTCAGCATCCAACTACGGTACAGCCTGGGGTAGCTGTTAAGAGCGTTGGACTGGAGTTCTGGGTTCCGGTCCCCACTCGGCCATGAAGCTCACGGAGGGTCTTTGCGCCAATCCGCGTCTCTCAGCCTAACCTACCTCACAGGGTTGATGCGAGGATAAAATGGAGAGGAGGCGGCTCACGTAAACCTCCTTGAGTTTAGAGGGGAAAAGGCGGGAGATGAATGCGATAAATAAGTATCAGGCAGGGCAGGCAGTGTGAGGTATAAGCGTTCAAAGCAACAGGCCCCGTGACGACCCTTCCCCAGGCAAATGCAGGGGACAGAAGCCTCGCCGCCGCGCCAGCGGGGCGCTGGGAGCCCCGTCTGACGGAGCAGGAAAGAGGCAAAGGCCGCGCGCCCTTTCCTCTTGGCGAGGGGCCTTCTTGCGTCACGTGCCAAGCCGAGAGGAGGGGAACCCCCCCGCGCCGGCCACGCACACGCACACCATCACGCCTCCCATTGCTTAACGCCCTGGCCCCGCCCAGGCTCCCTGGGCGCACAGCCCGAGCCGCCCCGAGCGCACAACCGACCGGGCGACTTGGAGCGCAAGGTAAGAGCGCTGCCGCCAGCTCCTGTCGCGCGCGCCGCTACAAGCAGAGGGAAGGGAGTTCTGGAGACGGCGTGTGCGCTGCCACCACGTGTGCAGCCTGGGGGCTGTGCGCGCGCGCCTTCTGCCAGCGTGTCCTGTCAGTGTGTGCGCGCGCGCGCGCGCTATTGGTATCCCGCTAGAATATCCGAAAAACTAGAGAAAAGGACCCCTTAGCGCTCTGCGCATGTTTATAAAGGACAAGGTCCTACAGCTGGCTGGGGAATGCTTGGGAATTGTAGGACTTTTTTGGGGGGTGTGTGTGTCTAAACATGCATTGGATTCCGCCCGTAGGATCCCCCCCTTCTGTGTACCAGCTGTTGGTGCGTACAGAGGTTGCATTCCTGCACACAGCCTGCTTAACCGCCCCTCTCCCCACCCCCGTGTCATTACCTCCCTGCAGACTTGAGAAACTTCAGCCATACATTGCACTTTGCTGACATGCTGTGACTTTTACGGTGTTTAGCGCTTCTGCAGAGACATATCCTTTGACAGTAAATTGGAAGCCCTATGTCCAACATAGCAGGCACGCATCTTGTTAAGGGCAGCCACCCCGCTTCCCCAGAATTACCACTTTTGCAAGCGTTACCTCCCAGAATTACCTCCCTCCAAATCAACACGGAAAAATCATGCGTTTGGCCAGGTCAGGATAGGTTTTCTGATGTGTGAAATTGTAATTTGGTGTGCAATATGTAGCTCAGAGAATAGACAACTCACAGGATGGTAGTATATTTTATCTATGCAATGTATTCATTGCGTAATAGAAATCTAAAATGTAGACAAGAGATCATGCAGATTGTATACGCGCTATATGTGTTTAATGTAGACTTAAAGTGCAGCGTATTTTATGTAGGCTTATAGTGCAATCCTGTATGTATCTACTCAGATGTAAATCTCATTTAGTTCAGTGGGACTTACTCCCAGGTAAGTGGGTATTGGATTGCAGCCTTCAGGTGCAATATATTTCTACATGAATCTGCATTCCTTATCAGGAAGGGAGGTTTTTATCTTTCTCTGTGTGTGTGATTTTGTATTGGTCTTCTCTCTAAATGATGTCAGCTGCAGGACCTATGAAAATCTTGTAATCTCTGGGCTGTCTCCAGTATTATCTTTTAGTTACATGTATCTAAAGATCATAAGATGCATGTTAACTTCCATGTTAGAAAACATATGTCTGTTTCATTTATTGCAAGACAGTTTTTTGTTTGCTTCAACATGACACTACATTTTGCAATAAATGTGCATCATATGTGGTCCTTCCCTAGTGACATTTGCCTGAATTTATAGATGAGGGTATGAAAAAAATGAGCAGTGGAAGCAGCCCTTGGGAAAAACTGAATTGATTGTATCAGATTTCTGCCTCGATTTACATCTTCAGCCAGTCAGCTTTGTTGAAAAGCAAAGAGACTCTGTTGCCTAGAGACTCAGAACTGGTTTAACACGGCCTTTGTGTCTTAAGTAATGACCACCTCTGAAGTTAATTAAAGGGATTTTTATTTGTACCTGGCTGCTCATACAGAAACAGGTTTTCTTCACACCGAGCTTTAATCCTGCGATTGAGATTGCTCCTTCACACTCTTTACATAACCCTGTGACACTCCGGGGTGTTTCCTGCACTAAATGCCCTTTTTCTGTTTTTAAATAGATCACAGATAATGAACTATCAAATTACCCCCTTGTGTTCAGCTTGAGTTTCCTCGTGAAAAGAGGAAAAGCTGCAAGAAGAGGAGTGAGATCAATGAAAGAGAATGGAAGATTCAGATATGGGGAGAAGGAGGGGGAAAGGGGAGGGGGGAAAGGAAGTGGGTGAAAAAGGGAGCCGTTGTGATCCTGCATTAAAAACGAAGGAAGCAGAAAGCCCCATTTTAAATGTAGGATTTTAGGCTGGTGTAGAGATGCCCACAGTCAGCCAGGCTGCCAGCTGAAATCTAGAATTAGGGTGCAATCCTATGGCTGCTAGTCAGTGGCTAGATGGTCATAGGGTAGGTCAGTTTCCAGAGAACCGACCCCCACCCCCTCCCACACTGCCTCATAGGCAGCGTGGATTGGCCCTGTGCCCCGTGCTTGTAAGAGCAGTGCGGAGTGGTGAAAATGGGGCATTCCTGGGAGTGGGGCGGGGCGGGGGAGTCAGAAATCTGATATGACATATCCTACGTGTTGTCTGGCTGCTTCTTCCCACGCTCCGAGGTCTTGCGGCTAGACAGCCAAAATTGGCTGTCTAGCCACGAAAGCAGGGCTGGGAGAGCGAGGAGGAGATCCGCTCCTCACCACTCCTTCCACCCTGCGCTGGATAGGCAGTCACCCCTGGGGTTGGAGGCGACGGTCGATCTTGATAGGATTGCTCCCTTAAGCCTCTATATTAAAGCATAATAGTTTAGATAAGGTACAAAAAATGTGATCTGAATACACACAAATCAACCAGGGTTTTGCCATTAGTGCAAGTACAGTGTGGATTTATTAATTATTTTATTTACTTTTAAAAAATTATATCCATCCTACTAACCATAGTTTTTGAGGTGGATTACTTCATCTTTTTTTTTTAAAGCCAAAAACACTAGTACAAAACTGTCCAAAACTTACTCAGAGAAATTTGGCTACTGGGTGGCATAGCAATATAATAAATAAAATATACTTCAGCAGATTAAAACAGCAGGACTACTTAACACAATTAAACCCCTGGGTAAATAACAACATTTTTATCTGGCACCTGAAAACAAGATAGATAAGGGGAGGGATTTCCACAGATGAGGTGCCATCACAGAGAAGATGCCCATTTGCAGTAGCTTCCCCAGGTGAAAGGGTCCAGACCCTGGCCACCAATGAATATCTTAATGGTTGGACAAGATCATAAGGGAACAGGTCATCCTTTATATACTCTGGTCTCAGACTATTTAGGGCTTTAGGACCAGTTCTTTGAACTGTGTCCAGAAACGGACTAATAGCTAGTGAAGCTCTTTTACTGGGAAAATAAGTTGCATTTTGAGGACTTGTTCATATGGCAAGCTTCAGTCTATAGATAAGAGTTAATATATTACAGTGCTGAGTGGTTTGTATCACCTCAGAGGTAGGTAGGTAGGTGGTTTATCGCCATTGTAAGGTTGTAACCACAATGTAATCTCAAATGTTTACATGAGATTTGAATAATAACATTACCCTGAGAGAAACCATCCATAGAGAAACCATCCATTTTCTTGGAGATGATCAGATCTGATTATAGGAATCCTAAAAGTAACATGGAAAGAAATAATGGTGCAGTCCCAACCCATCAATGCTTGGAACCAAGTTCCACAGAAATCAGCCAGGCACACACATTGGGGAGTAAATGTTTCATAAGATAAGATTTCCAAAGATTTTTCGTTGTGTCTATTGCAGGAGCAGCCAGGTTTTAAAAATTTTAATGGGGTGGGAGACTGAGATGAAAGAAAGGGAGAGGAGGAAATGTATGTAAGAGTGAGTGAACTACTTGTGGGAATATGATACCAGCTGATTGTGGGTGTGCACTTTGTTTTTCAGAGTTTCCAGAAAAGTGCTTACAGGGACATTATTTAGCCTTGACATGCCACCTCCAGCAGACACAGGCCTAGCCTATACCCCTCCCGATGGAGGATGGGGATGGGCGGTGGTTTTTGGAGCATTCATATCCATTGGATTTTCATACGCTTTCCCCAAAGGCATAGCAATCTTTTACAAAGAAATCCAGGATTTCTTTGGCACATCCTACAGTGAGATTGCATGGGTGTCTTCAATTATGTTGGCTGCTACATATGGCGGAGGTGAGTAAAACAGAACTATTTACTTGGTTTTGTCTTAGGAATGGAAGAAGCACATCTCCAAATTAACCTGGAAAGAAAGGGTGATTGGAATTGGCAGGGCTTACTTCAGACCCCTACCCATGGAAATGAATGGGACTTAAGTTGGACCAGCATTGGGTACAACCCAGTATGCTTAGGATTAGGGTGGGTGGGTGAATAAACTAATGGTAAGGGTTAATCTGTGTCACTATTTGTCAGGTTATCTATCTGTCTGTCTTATACAACAAAATATTCAAATTTCTGAAAACTATCCTTAAGTAATCAGAAGGGATTCAAAATAGTTCAGATTTGTATTGCTACAACATTTTTGAATTGCACAGGCAGCTATAAGAAGGGGAAAACTGAGCTGTGTAGTGATATAAGACAATAGGACTAGAAGACTAATTTCATACAAATGCAAGTGGAGGGATGGTTTCCAAGATACTCCTGGAGGACTCTCTCTCTGTGAAATATATAGGTCGTGTTGTTTGGTCATCAACTAAGGCCCACTTCTAGGTGCCTCCTCCAAGGGAGGCTCGAAAGGTGACCACAAGGGAGAGGGCCTTCTCAGTGGTGCCCCTACCCCCACATTATGGAATGATCTCCCTGATGAGGCCCGCCAGGCACCAACATTGTTATCTTTTTGACCCCAGGTTAAGACTTTTCTCAGGCATTTGGCAGCATGAGTATTTAATCAGGTCCTGGATTTGTCTTATGGTTGATTGTTTCAAATTGTTTTAGATATATGTTTTCTGTGTATGTGCTGTCTGTTTTTATGTTTTTAAGTAAATAGCTTTACACTTTGTATAATGTATTTTAATTGTTTTTAATTTTTGTAAACGGCCCAGAGAACTTCAGCTATGGGGCAGTATAGAAATGTAAATAATAATATTAATTTTTTTATTTATTACATTTCTATACTGCCCAACAGCTGATGCTCCCTGGGTAGTTCACAACAATTAAAACCATAAAATACAATATGATAAAACATAATATAAAACTTAAAAGTTTAAAAGTAGCATGTAAAACCAAAGTAAAATCCAACAGCAGTTACAACCCAGGGAAAGCCTGGGTGAAAACGTGTGTTTTTAGGAGGCGCTTGAAAGATGCCACATTTTCTGCCTCCCAAACTGCACAGGGGAGGGTTTTCTAGAGGGTGGGTGCCACTACAGAGAAGGCCCGCCATCGGCGTTCTTCATGGTGACATTCCTTTTGTTTTGGCATGACCAGCAAGGCCTCCAGACTATTGGCCATGCTGCCTGAGGCCGATGGGAGCTGAAGTCCAAACTGTCTTGAGGGCACCAGGTTGGGGAAGTCTGTCCTAAAGCAACAAAGTGACTTTAGAACTGTAAAGAGCACTAAAGAAACAAGTATTGATTATTTTTCAATTTCCCCCACTATTTCTGTTTTTTTCCAAAACCCCACCCCCCAGAAAAAAAAAATCTAGTTTTTTCCCCATGGCTTCAAAATGTCTGGAAAGTTTACATCAGTGGGGTAGCCCCACCACTCTTGCTTTGGCCCCATCCATCACTGGCACAAGGCCCCTGGCAGGTTAACCATGAGAGAATGCAGCCCTTAGACTGAACAGTTTCCTACTTCTGGCATATACAGAGAGAGTGGATTTTCGCCAGATCACTAAATGAAGCTTTTCTCATACTGAACATGCCAGTATGTTATTGGAAGCCTGGGTCTATGAAACTGATTGCATCTTAAACAAGGAAGTAACTGTGCAATACATACAGATACATTCTTTCTCTTATAATTCTGTTTTAACTATAGGATACCCAAAACCACATCTAAGCATTTTGATTGATTTAAGAGACCTTGGAAGAGCATCTGGCATTGGTTCAGACAAGATTGTGGAGTTAATGTTTGATTAAAGAGATTGTTCCAACACAATTTGTGCTGAAAGCTGAAATCCAGGATCATATAGTTATATACTCAGAGTGCTATTATGTGTTGCGTGTATAAAGCATATAAAGAGGGAATGGATTATTTGTATTTCCCCTCACTCTGGATACATTGACCCTGAACCAGTGACAGGAATCTGTGCTTGAAAATAGGTTTCCTGATGCAGAAATGCTGATGTAGCAAGAGTTTGAAGGCTGGCTGGTTCTGGGGTGCCACTGTTTCTAGGTAGGCTCTTCTCCGTGTGAGAGAGGCCTCTGTTAGATGGGCAGAGACAGGGAAGCTAATACCTACACTCAGGCCCCCTTCAGCCTTCTCTTTTCATTTAGGGGCTCCTTCACACTGGGCTTTTAGCCTGCGATTGAGGTTGCTCCTTCACAGAAGTTTGCGGGCAATTTACATGATGCCGTGACCCTGCCGTGACCCTCCAGGGCGTCTCCAGCACTAAATGTCCTTTGTTCCGTTTTTAAATAGATGGCGGATAATGAGCTATCAAATTACCCTGTTGTGTTCCACTTCAGTTTCCTCCGTGAAAAGAGTTAAAGCAGCAACCAGAGGAGCGAGATCAATGAAAGATAATGGAAGACTTAGATACGGTGGGTGGGGGGAGAGGGGGGAAGGAAGCACGTGTAAAGGGAATCAGCTGAGATCCTGCATTTCAAACGGAAGCAGAAAGCCCCATTTTAAATGCAGGATTTTAGCGTGGTGTAGAGATGCCCCTTGTCTGATCAAGTTTTAGGCAGGAAGGAGCTGAACAGGCAGGGGCAATCTGTGTGTAGTCTTGGACTCTGCTCAGTTTCCTGTATTTGGATGATTATGTAGGACAGGGTCCCCAATCTTTTTGGATCAGTGGGCACATTTGGAATTTTGAGAGAATGTCAGGTGCGCTCACAAAATGTCTACCAGAGACCAGGCCTTGCCCATTCAAAAAATGGCTGCCATGCTGGGCATGGCAGGACACAAAATGTTCATTTCTCTAAAGGTAAACTGGTGAGACTAAAAGAATAGCAACTTGCCCTAATTACATGGCAGAGGTGGGCTCCTGAGCCTCAAACAGAAAACCACTCTTTCAAACCCAAATAAAGATGGTATTGGAGGACTGCCCTTTGCTTTGTAGCATGCCAGCTTCCCAATTAATTAAATACCTTAATAAATAAAATAAAAATCAGGAGGGACAGGGAGCCTGGTGGGCACCAAGAACAGGCAAATTGTTCATAAGGAACACATTGGAGACCCCAGATGTAGAATACCTCAGCTGCAGTCAGAACTTAAGGTGTCTTTAGTTGTCAGCAGAAAAATTCCACGCTAGGAGCCCACCTGATCTCAGTGGAGTTGTTGTTGTTCAGTCATTCAGTCGTGTCCGACTCTTCATGACCCCATGGACCATAGCAGGCCAGGCCTTCCTGTCCTGCGCTCTCTCCCGGAGTATGCTCAAGTCCATATTCATTGCATTGGTGATGCTATCTAGCCATCTCATCCTCTGCCGTCCCCTTCTCCTTTTGCCTTCAATCTTTCCCAGCATCAGGGTCTTTTCCAGTGACTTTTCGCATTAGGTGGCCAAAATATTTGAGCTTCAGCTTCAGTATCTGTCCTTCCAGTGAGCACTCAGGGTTGATTTCCTTTAGGATTGACTGATTTGACCTCCTTGCAGTCCAGGGGACTCGTGAGAGTCTTCTCCAGCACCACAGTTTGAAAGCATCGATTCTTCGTCGCTCAGCCTTCCTTATAGTCCAGCTCTCACAGCCATACGTTGCTACTGGGAAAACCATAGCTTTGATTATGCGGACCTTTGTCGGCAAGGTGATGTCTCTGCTTCTTACTATGCTGTCTAGGTTTGCCATAGCTTTCCTCCCAAGGAGCAAGCGTCTTTTAATTTCATGGCTACAGTCACTGTCTGCGGTGATCTTGGAGCCCAAGAAAATAACATCTGTCACTGCTTCCATTTCTTCCCCTTCTATATGCCAGGAAGTGATGGGGCCAAATGCCATGATTTTAGTTTTTTTTAATGTTGAGTTTCAAACCAGCTTTTGCGCTCTCCACTTTCACCCTCAACAAGAGGCTCTTTAGATCCTCTTCACTTTCTGCCATTAGGGTGGTATCGTCTGCGTATCTGAGGTTGTTGATAATTCTCCCGGCAATCTTAATTCCGACCTGTGATTCATCCAGCCCCGCGTTTCTCATGATGTACTCTTTATATAAATTAAATAAGCAGGGCAACAATATACAGCCTTGTTGTACTCCTTTCCCAATGTTGAACCAATTGGTTGTTCCATATCCGGTTCTTACTGTTGCTTCTTGACCCTCGTACAGGTTTCTCAGGAGACAGGTAAGGTGGTCTGGTATTCCCATCTCTTTCAGAATTTGCCAGAGTTTGTTGTGATCCACACAATCAAAGGCTTTAGCATAGTCAATGAAGCAGAAATAGACGTTTTTCTGGAATTCTCTTGCTTTCTCCATGATGCAGCGAATGTTGGCGATTTGATCTCTAGTTCCTCTGCTTCTTCGAAACCCAGCTTGTACTTCTGGTAGTTCTCAGTTCACGTACTGCTGAAGCCTAGCTTGTAGGATTTTGAGCATCTCCTTGCTGGCATGTGAGATGAGCATAATTGTACAGTAGTTTGAACACTCTTTGGCATTGCTTTCTTTGGAGATCTCAGTGGAGAGATTATTCCAAATAGTGGGCGCCACAACTGAGAAGGTCTCCTCCACACCATGGCCAAACCAGCCTCAGTAGGCTGTGGTACAGTAAGCAAGACCTCCTGCTCAGAAAGTAGGAGCCAGAGTGACCTATGTAGGGGAAGGCGATTTTTCAGATAACCTGTCCTGAGCTTTTTAGGGCCTTATAAACCAGCAATAAAACCTTGAACATGGCTCAGTGGCTAATTGGCCAATAACTGAGTCAGAACATTTGTCTATCTAGCTCAGTATTGCCCACCTACACAGACCTGGTTTGCTTGTAATGGCAATTAATGGGTTATTTAACTGACAAGTTGCTGAAATCTAGCGGGAGCAAAAGCATGTGCTGCCTCTAGTGTACTCCTCACTTCCACTTCCAGTTAACAACCTACAATTGCCCTGTTTGTAGATTGCTAGTATGACATCCGAACCTGGACACTGTGGGTTGTTTAGGAATTAAAATAGCTAGAGTTAACCCAACAACAAATCGTGGGTTAACTCTGGGTGTTTAACCCCAAAACAACCAAGTGTGTCTAGGTTCAGATGTCATGTTAACAACCTATGAACAGGGTGATCCCGCTCATCCCCAACCATCCATGGGTTAAATAACCCATGGGTTTTTGTGATCTGCAAAATGGGTCACTGACTGGCAATGGCTGTTTTCAGACAGTGCTGTTCTTCATCACTAGAGCTAAATATCCCCTTAAAGAATTGGGAAGACTATGGGGGAAAGTAAAATACTCTACCTATACCAGATCCATCTAATAAACAAAACTGATGTATTTATTATTTTACATTCCCTTCATAACCGTGAAGGATTAAAAGAGAAAATTTGACTATTACCCAAGAATTTCCTGGTTCAGGGAACTTGTTTGACAATGTTTTTCTAGGACAGTGACCTAGAGGTCTTCCCATACCTTAAACATAATTTCTCGTTTGACAATCCATGATGCATATTTCTGCATTCCCTCACTTTATCTATTTTCGTTTGTTTATTTATTTATTTATTAAGGGGAGTTCTGAAAATGGGGTGGACCTAGATCACCCTTAAAACCACTTGGTGGAGACTTGGGGATGGATGGATGGAATGGAAGGTGGGACCCCCAAGGTTAAAGTTATCCTAACTTTAAAACTTTAAGATAACTTTGCTAAGGGGCTGATCTGATCCCCTCCCTCCCCTGAATTGTCAGTTGTCAAAGGCTGTCAAACTAGCATATATGGAGCCCTGTCTTATCAATTACCTTGTGTGTTTTCTAGTACACTTTGTTCCTTTTGACAGCTGAAACATACCAGGCAGTAGACAAGGCAAGGCGATATATAGTTTGACAGCTGCAATTGTGCACATCTGCAATTGCGATAAACTGACCAATTAAAAACAAATTACAAGGACATTTGCGCACTTTCCCAGGGCTGAATCATCACCATCATCATAGTTCAGCCCTGTTTTGCACAGATGTCAGGGCACAATTTTTTTTTTTTAAAGTTCCAAATGTGACCGGGGGTGCAATCAGAGCTGGGAGGAGACTTGGCAGCAGATAACATGGGTTCTGCTGCCAGGTCCCCTGGGATACGTGCTGGAGCCAGCTGGAGGACCAAGGGGGAAGGAGGGGAGAGCAACCCACAGTAAGCCCAATCATCTGTCAGGCTCACTGTGGGTTGTTCCAGTGACAACCCACACTGTGTAGCTTGTTTTACAGAGTAGGTTGCCGTGTTGTGCGAACTCAGCCACTATATTGCTCTAACCCAGACTGAGGCCTAATTAGAGCTGCGGGTCCATCTGGGTGGCCAGCTCCACTTCTGGTGAACAACTTTGACTTCCTCTTCAGTTAAAGGGACATGGCCTGCTTCAGTTGTTGACTCCAGTCGCTCAGGGAAGACTTTGGTTTCAGTTTCTGGGCTGATGTCCAAGGATGGCAGCATGTCCTCCTCAGGTTAGAGAGGTGCTGGCAACATGGGCTCCGCTTGCACTGCATCTTCCAGGGCAGTGGGGACTCCTGGGATTGGTTCTGCAGGCAGATCCCTCTCCCACTCTGACTGTTCAGCTGCATCCCTGGCCTCATCCCCCAAAGATGGAGTATTAGACTCCAGGGGTGTGGCGTTGATGTTAACTTTGATGAGCTTCAAACTAGGCAACTTCAAACCATAATTACCGAAGCTGGCTTGTTTTAATTAGCCATAGTTAAGAACAACTACAATTATAGGTCTGGACAGCACAGCAAGCTGTGGTTAATCAAAGTCAAAATGAAGCTTCCTAGCTGTTCCTGGATGCACAGGAGGAGGAGAAGGGAAGGGGAAACATGTGACCCCAAGGTTTCTGTAGCTTATTCCTGCTCATTCATATGGTTCAGTGTGGCATGTGAACTAGCCCATTATGTGCAAACCTTGGCAAACTGTGATTCATCTCGGTTATGATTTATGGGCATAAGCCAACTTCAAACCATTGTTTATGATCCTGGCTTGTTTCCCTAAGCCATACTTAACCCTAACCCTAGTTCTCAGTTTGGATGAAACAAATAAGTGGTTATTTGAAAATGGAAGTGAAAGTTTCCAGTCTCTTTGTGGGCATGCTGGAGGAGAGGATTGTGCAAGTCCCAGGCTTGTTCCCATTGCACTAAACTGTAGTTTAGTGTCACACCCGAACGTACCTTGTTTGTGTTGATGGTTTGGTGCAATAATCCATGCAAACTGATAGGCTGGAACTTCCAACTGGATAGCTCTTATATTAGGGTTGAACTGAACTGACGGAGGGTGTGTTTCATGAACACTTTCATTCACCCCCATTGAGCCCCCCCCCCTGCAGTTTGAGAAAAACTGCAAGTGGGAAGGCTTTGGAGGAAGAAAAATGTATCCTGAGGAGAGCTGTAACTCAGTAGTGGAGCACGTGCTTTCTATGCAAAAGTTTCCGGGTTCAATCCTTGGCATCTCTGGGTAAGGCTGGAAAATATCTCTGTCTGAAAACCTGGAGAACTATTGCCAGTCTGTGTAGGTGGGCACTACTGAGCTAAATGGACCAATTGTCTGACTTAGTACAAACTTCCTATGTCTTCCCATTTCCACTGCAGAGGCAACTTACCCATTCTATCGCTGGGAAATCCGGTTCTTTTTTTATCTTGATGGAGTTCCACGGCATTTACAACTCGCTTTATGTCTTTGAGCTCTCCAAGCCCCGGAGATTTTTTTCTTCATGTTTTTGAAGTTTCTGCAATCTGTGGAAATTTCTGAGCGACTTGTGCAAATTATAGCTGACAGCGCAAATTATAGCTAAATTTGCACAAATAACATCCAAATTCACTCAAATTGTGAATTTGGCTGTAATTTGCACAAATTCACTCATGAGTCTTCAGAAATTTCTGCAAATTGCAGAGCCTTCCAAAAATGTGCAGAATTCCTGGAAAATCCATGCACTGACCTGACTCACTGCAGATTGAGTCAAGTGCCACAGTAGGAACCGAAATGAAGTCCGAGGGGCTGAGCCTAGGAAAACTTGTCAAACTCCACCTCCCAAATGGATTTCTCTGGCATCCCCATGTGGAATGTGCTTTCAAATGTGCAGCCCATTGAAATAATGCAACTTAAGAGAATGAAATCACCATTCAGGATGCATTTCCCTAAGCAGCAACTTTAAATCAGTAGAACATTGGCTGCAACCAGGCACAGAAACCACAAACATTTTGAGCCTCTTGAGATAATAACTATTAAAGCAACAACTGAACCTCAGAAAAATTCAGCATGGTGCTATGCTATATGAAGGGCATTCCCAAAGGTTTGACCATTTTCATAGCATGGAAATAAAAGCATATATTGCAGAGATGTATTAATACACCATCCCCAGTTCAGAGCTGTGCTTTAAAAACTAATGTACTACTTTAGGTATGATAGCTAAATATTGGCCATAAAACAAGAAAGGGTCCAATGACAATTATTGGCAATAAAACTTTGGATCAGACACTTTGTTCTAAGTCAACAGTAAATTACTGTTTGCTCTCCTTAGTTCCCTGAAACACTGATGAAATGTTGAACTCCTGTCTTTCTTTTGGCTTTCCGCCACGTGCCTATCCTCAACTTCATATAATGTGACATATCTTAAGGAAAGGAAAGGTTCCTCCTGTGCAGGCACTGGGTCATTGCTGACCCCTAGAGGGACGCCACTTGCGCTGGCGTTTTCATGGCAGACTATAGCGGGGTGGTTTGCCATTGCCTTCCCCAGTCATGACTGCCTTTCCCCCAGCAAGCTGGGTACTCAATTTACAGACCTCGGAAGGATGGAAGGTCTTAATTCCACATAATTAGAGAAGAGGATGCCTGAATATTGGTCAGTACATTTGCACCTGCATAGAAATGGACATGCAAATCTGTGATACAATTCCTCAGTAAGGTGCCTTTCTAAAAGAAGGTTTTTATGTATATCAATTAGATACTTCAGGAGAAAAATAACTTCGGTGGCCAGATGCTGTAGATCAGTTACCATAGCTCTACTGATATGATTTTGCATGACTCATGCCACCTGATGGTGGGCTTTCTTTGACTGCTGTTGGGAAAAAGTGATATTCTGTTCAATAATAGTAGCTTTCATTTGCAGATAACTTTGACGTGCTTTTCTTCACCTCCTCATCATGATCCTCATCGCAGAAGCGCTCTACTTGAGGGCCCCACATTGTTTACATGACAGGACATCTGGTCTGCCTGTGTGTGTGTGTGTGTGTGTGTGTGTGTGAATGAGGCAGAAAAAAATGTATTTGCCTGAAGTTGTTTTCATCTGCAGGTTCCCCGTCTTAAGGCGCAATCCTATGCATGATTAGACAGATGTGCTGGCTGGGGTATACTGGGAATTTTTTCTGGCTAACCATGCATAGGATTATGCCCTTAGGCAAGAATTTGTAGTGGCTGTGCAAATCCTACTTAAGAGAGAACATGGTTACCTACGTTGCAGTCCTTCCGGTGCCAGGGGAAGACCTTTTCATTCTCCCAGTAGTTTAATGTTTTAGCTTCCTAGTCTTTTAGCTCTGGTGTTTTAAATCTATATTTTAAATCTCTGCATTGCTGCTAGGTTTTTTTCTGGTTGTACTGTTATAGTGTGGTTTTAAGCGTTCATATTTTATATTGTTTTATGCTGCGCTTTGTGGTTTTAATTTTTGAGAACTGCCCAGAGAGCTTCAGGTATTGGGTGGTATAGAAATGAAATAAATAAATAACCATGTTGAGCATTGTTGAGGATATAGTGCTAAACCATGGTTAAAGCTCGTGAGGAAGGGAGAGGAATTTGTGCTAGTCTGAGCCCTTTTGTAAGATCAAGAAGGAATGTAAAGACATTGGCTTGGATCTAAAGAACCACACTTGGTGTTCAGCATGCACATCAAGCCTCCGCTGCTCCCTCTTCCCACTGCACCCCCTCCCTCCTGAACAGCCATTTATAAGGTTCAGAGGGAATCTTCAGAACAGTTGTGATGAACTGAAAACAGAAGGCGTTTCCACTCACACATGGAACACTCTGTATCCAAACTAATGCAATTGAAATAGTTAAACAATATCCAGTCTGTGTGATAATATACTTTCCTGTATTAAATGTCTGAAGTTAAATGTCAAATATTTCAAAAATGTGGCTTGACTCAAACAAGAATCATTTAACTTTCATCACATGAGTATTTCCATTGAACACATGGGACTAATCACAAGTTGTACATTAAATATACTTCAGGAAGAGAGGGTGTTCATCACGCTTCCCATTCTAGGCAGTTTTCTTGAGCTTCTTTCCTGCCCGCTTAAAAGTTATGTTGCTAGCCTTTGTGGGTTTGCTTCCAGACAGAGGACTCCTAGTGCTACTGATCAAAAGACATTGTGCACCTGTTCCATCTTTTCTGTCAGGAGCGCCCTGGCGGCCTCTTTCAGTAGACTCCAATAGCCAACTCAAGACACAGACGAAAGGATTCTTTTCAAGGCTTTAATCCTTTTACAACTTAATGACTCTTTCAGATGCTAATCACCAGTGACTAAGCAAAGAACAGCAGAGTGGCCTATGCGCCAAGTAGGCAGTTGATCCCCGTTTGAAGGAGAGTCACTTGAAGACCCTGAACTTATGGGCTAGGGAGAGATCCTCCCTCTTTCCCTTGGGTCCACAGGAGGTGGCCGTTGCTTGCGCGCCAAACGGGCGCTATATCTCCTTTCCATGCCCTCCATCGCTCGTCCCTCCCTGCATCTGTGTCGAGCATCTAGCAAGCCCCCCTCCCGCACTTTCTCACTGCTAGGATCACTATCTCAGTAATGCCGGCAGGAGGAATCTCTGCCAGCTGCTGTGCCTGTGAGGGATGAGCTGGCTCCTCTCCCACGGATAGCTGATCCTCCTCAGAATCAGAACTGCTCTGGGGTTTTATCGGCTCAGTTTCCACCCTAACATTTTCCTTCTTAATGGATTTTCTGTTCTAAGAAAAAAAAAAAGGAAGAAGTAGTAGGGAAATACAGGCGGGTTGCAAATGGAAGACACCATCATCTGGACACCGCCCCCCCCAATAATTGGGAAATACAGGAGGGTTGCAAATGGAAGACACCCATCATCTGGACGCATTACCCTGCCTCTGTGATGAGGCAGGGTAATGCACAACAAAAACCTTGTTTAGAAGCACCTCTGATCACAAAGAACAAGTTGAAATCATGTGGCATTGCTGGCTAAGTCTGTGGGATAGTGGAGGAGATCTGCGTACTTTTCCAAAAGTTAGAGAGTGGAACTTCTGAAGCTAGTATAGTTTTCAGTTCTGCTTTATACTTAGCCATGCTATAGGGAGGAGGAGAGAGGGAAAAAGTTCCATCGCACTAGCGGACGTCCACTACCGTGATGTTGGATTTAATCCTATATTCAGGTTTGCACATAATGACAACCCAACAATTTAAAAACCAATGGGTTGTTGTGCTTGAGGGGTGCAGTACCTGCAGCGTACCCATCTCTTCTGCTTTTACTGCACAGCACAACCCACAATTGGTTGTGGAGTGTGACATGTGAACCCGGACCACTGGGTTGTATCCCCGTCCCAGTCTGTTTCAAATCAGTCTGCCTGTTTCGCATGTAACGACAGCCCATTGGTTTAAAAAAACATGGTTTGCTGTGCACGAGCAGATGTGCTGCCTCCACTCCACCCACCTCCCTGAGAGCTGGCCCCAGTCCAGAGGGAGCTATAGCCTGTGACACCAGTGCTGTAGAGTCAGGCCCAGCCATGGGAAGCCAGGCGCCTGAGAACTCTGTTCTACCAGGCCTCCCACTGGCTTACGAGCCGGGAGGGGCTGACATGCAGGATGTTGATACTGCCTGTCTTCCACAGCTGGGTGACCTGAGCTTGATGGAGGCCCCTGCTTCTCAACCAGGGACGTCTTCCATAGGAACAGGGCAGCAGGAGGAGGTTTCTGCAGGAGAGGGAATTTCGGGGGTTTCTTCTTTACTGCATTGTCAACTGAAGAGGGTGTTTCAGAGGCGTCCTGTGAGGTGCAGCAACCGCCTGATAGGCAGGTTTTGGTGCCAGGATCGAATGTCTGATACTGATCTTTAGCGGCCACTCCCCTGTATTTAAACCAGAGCATCCAGCAGTGCGCTTTGCTGGAAGCAACGCTTTGATAACCTGGAAAGCTTCCCTGCTTGTATGCTGAACCCAGGGCTGTTTGGGTCTTTTGTGGTGATGCTCATGAACTGATTCTGGTCAAGGACTTACGCTGTAATCTGTTAACTGTGGATCTTTATTGGGGTGGTAAAGACTTATAGCTAATTATTGGACTTAACTGCAATAAAAGGTTTTACTGTGACTAGTGCCTCGTCTCCAGGAAGTCAGGATCTGACAACCTCTTCTCCTTTTACTCCACAACTAACGATTGGCTCCTTTGTAGGCTGTAGAGCATGACATGCAAACCCAGACTGCTGGGTTGTTTAGGGGCTAAACAACCCAGCGGTTCACCCAACAACAAACATGGGTGAACATACCATGGGTTAACTGCTGAGTTGTTTATCCCCTAAACAACCCAGTGGTCTGGGTTCACATGTCACGCTCCACAACCTACGAAAGAGTCAATTGTGGGTTGTGCGGTAAAAGCAGAAGAGATGGGTATGCTGCAGGTAGTATGCCCCTCAAGCACAACAACCCATTGGTTTTTAAACTGATGCGTTGTCATTATGTGCAAACCTGAATATAGGATTAAATCCAACATCATGGTAGTGGACGTCCGCTAGTGTGATGGGACTTTCTCCCTCTCTCCTCCTCCCTACAGCCCTCTTTGCCACCCAGGAATCTGCTCTGGATGATTTCCCAACAGATCATGTGGGCACCTGGGGAGCTGGAGAGGGGAGGAGAAATAACGCCCTCCTGGTTCCACTGATGGAACTGCTTCTGTTAGCAGGTTGACAGCACTGGATAAAGAGGAATTCTTAGCAGTTATTCCACAGTCGCAAGATTCTTCTGCAGGCTTACTACAGCTCCAGTTTAGTAGCATGTGTCTTGTAATATGTAGTTCTGCCCCCAAAAAGGCACATTTTGGAAATGTGAAAAGAGTGGCACATAGACATCAAACAATATTTTAGGTAGTTTTAAGTTGGTACCATCATAAGAAAGTCTCAGAAAACAAACAACGCAGTATTAGTGGGACACACACACACCTGTCCAAACCAGGGAGATCTGTATGTACAGTTAATAAAGATATGTATGCTGCTCTCCCCATTGAACCTGATAGATGGCACATTTGATGGTAATGGTGATATGCCTCTCATCCAGGACCACTAGTTGCATGCAACAAAACACAACTAAAGCTGCAATCTTATTTGCCCATAAAACATGACCATTCAAAACTTTTTTTAAAAATTATTTTACAAATAAATTCCAATAAAGATCTTTATATGAAGGAACAAAGTACTAAGTGGCCATGGTTACAGTTAGTCATATTTCTGAATTGGTTTTTACACTAACCTTTGAGAAGATACTTTGAACAAACTTTTCTTCTGAATGGAATTGCAGAGTTTCCCTGTATAAGTTTGATCCTTTCAGTCTAGGAAAGTTTATTACTTTAATTATTATGTATCCTTTGAAATTGTATGAAAAAGCTAGAAAACATAATTCTGAAACTTCTTTTGCCATAGTTTTTGAACCAAGCAAGCTTTGTTTTGGAACTTGCAATCTCTCAACTGCAGAACATCTGCTCAAATAGTGAGCTGTAGGTCATTGTACTGCATCTAGGAAGCTGAAAGTTGACAAGCGACCTTGAACATTTTCATCCAAAACTTTATAGCTATGTTTTATTATTCAGCTACTACTATAAATTACAGTGGCAGGTACAGAAAGCCCATTCTAACTGGGGCATAAATAAAGCATTAAAAATAATGCATCTCATTCTTCAGCCCATCAAAAGAAGGGCCTAAGGATTCAGCTTAGCATTTAAGGATCTGTTCCAGGTTCCATTGACACTAAAGGTGAACCAATTAATGCTTGCAAATCAAAATGTGAGTATTAATTTTATATAATGAATACTTGATTTTAATTTTTCTCAGGTTATTGACAATACAGGAATATATTTATGCTGCTATAACAGTAACATTTGACATGCGTACTTCAGCTAGTTTCAGTAGAACTGGCAATGTATATTTATTTGTATTTGCAAACTATTTTTTTTAAAAAAAAATCAAACCATTAAGTGCCCAATTGAAAGTCAAGCACTTTTAACATTCCACTGATTAGGCAGGGGATTCTCCTAGTGCAATCAATGGGCTTTAAAGTGCTGAACTTTGACTGGATTCCACACTTAATAAAATAACGATAATGAAGTATTTGGCCTTATAGATTTCTTCCTTGGATTGCCATTGCTGTTGTGTGCAAATCAAGGCTTTGGTTTGCAACTGGAGTCTCTAGAATGTTTACTAAGCACCACAGGTCAAGGTAAATCTCTCTTTCCTATTTTAAATAGCACTGTTCTGATTAACAATAATAATAGCACTACCAATTCAGATGAAATATCCCCGTGTTTTTACACTGCGTCACAAAGCTTCATCATTTTGTCTTTTGCTATAGCAATCAAGGTCATTGGACAGGAATAACAGAGCTGTGATAGACTTAGTAAAAATGAAGAGGAAGGCTGTTGAGGATTAACTCTTTGCAACCATGCTGGCAGGTGGTGAAGTATGTTGTGCTGGCAGGGTTGTGATGGTTGCATCTGTCATGTGAAACTTCTATCACAAATGAGCAATCACAGACAGAACCTTTTAATCACATGTAAGCAGTACATGGGTTTTTGTATGTCATATGGAAACCTAGAATTAAGATAGGGAAACAGTTCAATGCTCCCTTCCTGCAAACATTGTTTCCTCCCCATGTAAAAAGGGGTTCCACATTTCTTCTCTTGTTTTTTTAATCTCAGTTTATCTAGAGATGACTAGAAATTCTACATTTCTGTGTATCTTAACATTTTGCTAAATAACTGCAACACTAAACTATTCCCCCCCTTCTTTTTGAAGACGTCCACCAGAAAGAAACCCAAATTTTGTATCCTGAAGATGGAGAAGCACCTGGGCAAAGAACAGATCTGACCCAAGCTAGTATGCCACACTGAATGGAGTCTAGATCTGTTGTATTTTCTTCCTTCTTCCCATCCCACAGTTTTACACTTTCCCCTACCCCTCCCTTCCTTTTAGGTTTGGTAGACCTTTCTCCTTCCTCCCTCCTTGTCCCCCAGAAGCTGCTCAGGGACCAGATCAAAGAACTTTCTCCCAGCTACAGCCAGCACTGCCACTACTTCTTACCTGGCATGCTAAGTGGTACTGGGTTCAGTGAAGACCCTGTTTCCTAAGCCCCTTAAACAAATGCCACTAATGAAGGGACACAGCCTGACAGAAACAGGCTGGGTGTTTGCAACTTTTCGCAATAAGGGCAATACTTAAAACAAGTGGGTAGGGATGCAAAGCCTAACTGATCTCATGGACCCGCTGTAGGAGGTTGCATTTGCCAGACCATAGCTCAGTGGCAAAGCACATGTTTTGCATGCAGAGATGTCAGTCTTTGGCATGTCCAGTTAAAAGGGCCACTTAGCAGGTGATGGGTAAAACTTCTGCTTGAGACTGGAGAGCCACTGCCAGTTAAGAATAGGTAACACTGAGAATCTGACTTGCTATAAGGCTGCTCCCTGTGAGTGGAGGCTGCTGGCTTCGATGTCAGTGAGGTGGTGAATCCACCCCTGGTTTCAGTCAGAACCTGAAACACCCTGGATAGCTCCTTTAGAGTTCTGACTGGTCCTGACTGAAACCCAGAGCGGATTCACTGCCCCACTGACATCGGAGCCACCAGCCTCTACTGCTCCCTGTGTTCCAGACACGTAGCCTGGAAATTAAAAGGCAAGTTCATATTTTCAGATGATAAGAGCCCAGGCTGTTCACCTGTTTTAATTTGTTCCCCTCCTTTATATTAAAGGGTAAAATAGCAGACTGGCATTCCCATTATAAGCTAAAGAGCTGTTAATAACCAAAGACAGAGTTTCAGAGAAATTAGCATCTCAGCACTGCCAACTGTTAATTCCTATACAAGTTCCAAAGGTAACATTTCCTTTCACATTTTCAGAAGAAAACCCCCAGCTTTTATTTCAACCACAGTTATTAGTAACTCCTTGTCAGTGATGGAGAAATGCAGTATCTCATTAATTTGTCAATGCTCATGTCATATATGTTATATGCTGCTCATTCATCTAAAAACTAGACTTGCTAATTAGTAACAATAATTATAGGACAGAAAAGGTATGCAAGTGGTCTGCAGGCTTTCTTGATCATGGAATCATGTTCTGGGCCTTCTGTTAAATAGCCACATCACTAATATACACACACCCCTAAAACAGTCCATGGGTTCTTGGTGGCTTGTCAAGCACCGCAGGGACCCACCCTCACCAAGTTTGCACGCAATGACAAACTACAGTGTGCCCCTGCCACAGCTTGAGTATTAAAAATGGTGGCGGTGACGAGAAGCCCTGTAGGGAATTTCCCCCATGGTGGCTTCTCATTATGTCTGAACCCAATCTCTCTCTCTCTCTCTCTCTCTCTCTCTCTCTCACACACACACACACACACACACACACAGTGAGTGGATGCCATATGATGTGTTACATTGTGTCATCTGCATATGTCTACATATGCACATGTATCCAAGCAACACATGTGAAGAATCTTGACACAAAAGTACAGTGCGTGGTGGCAGTTACTGGGGCATCCAGATGAGGGAAAGTCAATAATACAGAGTCACCTAGCCAGAGTTAGATTAACTGCATACACAATTTATTACAAAAATATAACAAGTATATACAAATATAACCTTTGAACAAGACCAGCAGCTACTTGGTTAATTCTATGGAGAGGGTTGAGTTGAATGACACCAGCAGCTATTTGGTTAATTCTATGGAGAGGGTTGAGTTGAATGACACCAGCAGCTATTTGGTTAATTCTTTGGAGAGGGTTGGGTTGAATAAGACCAGCAGCTGTTTGGTTAATTCTGTAGAGAGGGTTGGTCCATGGAGGTTATCCATCTGACCCCTCTGGCCTGGAGGAATCCCTGCTGTTATCTCCTATCTGAGATTGGAGATAACAACAAGGACGCAGATGGCGAGGGATGCAGCCAGTGCTGGAGAAGCAGCACCTTCTGTTGCCTGCTAAGTCAGTTAGTGCACTACCCCGTGGAGACACTGCACAAAGCCAGGGACTTTCCTATTGGGGAAGATGCATTGCAAGAAAATCATCCCCAGCCTAGGCGGTGGCTGGACCTCCAGCTGGCACATCAGCAGGAGACCAGAGGGGTAGTCTGATGGTGGGAGGTGGCGTGGCCACACCCCTGATACTATCTAGCCTGTGAAGGGCTGGGTAGGGAGGGTCATTCAGTTCCCACCCCAAAACTGTTTTTTCCAGCCCAAAAAGTAGGCCAGGGCATACTTAAAATGGCAGTGGGGTTAATGGTGTCAGGAGAGAGGAATAACAGAGTGGCTGTTTTAGATGTGGAAAGGAAGAAACAGTTTCAGATCCCCACTTGGCTATGAAGATTACTGAGTGGCTTTGGGCAGGAAATCCAAATGCAGTCCCCTCCGATGGTGAAAGTGTAGTAACTAAATAACTGCCCATTTGCTGCCCTTTAATGGCTGCCAAATTCTGCTACCTGTGGTGGTCTTTTTCAAGCAGCCTGATAGTAGAGCCAACCCTAATTAGTCTATCATCCTAACCTACCCCAAAGGCTTTTTTGTGAAGCTACAACACTGTTCTGAGCTGCTCTGAGGAAAGAAGGGACACAAAATGCTAAAGGTAAGATAAGGGTGATTAAAGTATCACACTATAAGAAGAGATAAGTGGGTGCCAATTGCAAATGTACAGGATTAAGATCACGCCACTTCCACTTCATTAAAGAAGACAGTTTTATTTGGGGGCAAATTAGAAAGCCATTGAATATACTTTGCATAGCGTATTACATATCATATGAGCATCCTTTGATGAGATGCGGGATTCATTGGGGGAAAGGAACAAACAAGGACTCAGTGGATTTTTCCTTAACATCTATTTTTAAAGGGAAAAGAAAAAAGTCAGAATCTTGGCTGTAATCGGGAACTGTGGACCAAGCTCTCGAGGATTACTTCAAAAGAACCCCACCTCCCATCTTACTCTGTTTACCATCACCAGACTAATAAAGCCACTTTTACAGAGGGAAACATATATACAGATAACTCTCCTGCTTGCTGCTTCTCAACAGGCAGAGACCTTTCTTTGGCAAAAAGTCAATATGTTCTTTAACTCAGGTTTCTCCATGCTTAATGCCACCCTTCCACAGATGATTATATTTTTTTATTTAGGTTTCCAATTTCTCCTTACGACATCATGAGAGTGATCTCCCAACTCACCAGTTAATCCTGTTACTTTAGCATATATTTCTTTAGTAGATTATGATATTGAAGAAACCTTATTGTTTAAGTATAAAAAAGAGTATTTGTTCCAGTGCTATAAAACCCTATTCAGTCATGATTAAAAGTGAAACTCACTACACGAGCAGGAATGGGGCTGCACCAAGTAGTCCTTCTCTCTGATGTCACATCATAATGAAGTTCCTCCCCATAGGCATCTATGCATACAGCACAAAGGCCCGCAGTGAGGAGGCCTTCATGCATACAGCTGTATGCATGTAGGCTTCCATGCGATTCGTAGGGGCAGAGCTACTTGGTGCAACCCTGTTCCTGGTTGCATGGTGAATCTGTCCACTTTTAATCATGCCTGAATAGGGCTAAAGTTGCTTGAACTTAACTGGCAAATAAATGCTGAAGATAAGGAATCCTGAAAGTTGAAAAGAAGCCATTCCCCTCTGTCAGCACTGCATAGTTGTGAATCTCCCTGTTTTGACTATACTTTAAATGGAGTCTCTCCTCTTTGTGCCTGAGTTTTATGCAGTTATGCCAAGGAATGTCAAAAACAAAACCACCAAGGACTTAATTTTGACCCACGGGAAGTGGATAAGGTTTATTGAATGCCAGATTAATGGCATTTCTCACTGTGCACATTTTTAAGCACAATATGTTAGAAGTGGGAAACTTGCTGTCAGGGTGGAAACTGAGCCAATAGAGCCCCAGAGCAGTTCTGATTCTGAGGAGGAACAGCAATCCGTGGGAGAGGAGCCACCTCATCCCCCACAGGCACAGCAGCTGGCAGAGATTCCTCCTGCCAGCATTCCTGGGATAGATAGTGACCCTGGCAGTGAGAGAGCGCCGGAGGGGGGCTTGCTGGACGCTCGGCGCAGACACAGGGAGCGACGACAGATGGAGGGCACGGAAAGGAGGTGTAGCGCTTGCTTGGCGCGCGAACAATGGTCGCGTCCCGAGGACCCAAGGGAAAGAGGGAGGATCTCTCCCTGGCCCATAAGTTCAGGGTCTTCCTGTGGTTCTCCTTCAAATGGGGACCAACTGCCTTACCTGGGGCTTAGGCTACTCTGCTATCTTTCCCCTTTGCTGTTCCTTGCTTTGGCGCTAGCGACTAGTATTCTGAAAGAGTCATAAAGGAATAAAGTATCGGAAAGAATTCCTCGTCGTCTGTGTCCTGAGTTGGCTATTGGTGGGGACTGCAAGAGGCAGCTAGGGCGTTCCTGACACTTGCCCCTCTTCAAGCTGTCACAGTTTCTAGCACAGTAACACCAAACTGTACTGTGACCCTGATGCATTGCCAGTGCAGATGATGAAGTTCAGATGCAAGCCGGATACACCTTGCTGTACAGAATGAGCAGGGCAGATGTCTGTTACAATGTTGTTTGTGCAATATTGTCCAAATCTTCAGTCGGATTGCTCTCAAGTGTTTGACATTATGAGAGATGATTCACATCCATGCATAGCATCACAGAGTTGGAAGGGAGTGATATACGATCTTGTCCCTTCGCAGATTAACCTACATATACTATGCCACACATTGCACACGTTGCACTGCCAGGAGTGGTATGGGAATATTTACAGGACACAAGGAAGAGCTGTAGCTCATTGGGTAGAGCACCTGCTTTGCGTGCAGCAGGCCCCAGGTTCGATCCCTGACATCTCCAGGTAGGGCTAGGAAGGAATCCTGCCTGAAGCTCTAGAGAGCCACTGCCAGTCAGTATCCACAATACTGGGATAGATGGACCAAAGGCCTGACTCGGTATAAGGCAGCTTCCTGTGTTCATACAGATACTGCTATAGGTGAGGTATGAACAGGGAATCACCCAAAAGGAAAAATTGAGGTGTCTTTTTCTCTCTCTTTAAGCTGCCCAACAGACCTTGGTTGAGTTTGCATAATCCCACTGTTCATGTCTCTCAACACTGACACTGGACCAGTTCGCATGAAATGAGCATGGTGATTAAGCCACGGTGGCACCCCTGTGCATGCCAACCCATTTCTCTAATTGCACTTGGGTTGTTATGACGTGAACCTGGTGAGGGTGGGTGGCCGGGTTAACAAGCCACCAGCAACCCTACAACGGAGCATGGGTATACGCAGGGTGGTTAACAAGCCAGCATGGCTTATTAACCACCCTCGTCTCATGTGAACCTGATCACTGTGCCAAATCAATCCTTCTGAATGACACGTATGGTGGGTTTCTTTTTTTTTTTTTTTTAAGTGGATTGTTCCTTGTGGTTTCTATGCAGAGTTCTTTGTGGACACAGTTGTGAATACACAGAATTCCCACTTCCATAACAAGTGAGCTGGTTTCTTCCCACCCGTTTTGAAGGATAGGTTTAGTGATTAAAAATAAATCATGCCAAATTTGGACAAAGCCAGATGTGGATCTTCTGTGTATTGCTAACGATAGTACAAAATCCTAAAATAGGAGAAAAAAATGAGAAAAAATCTCTGTAAAAAACAGCCTAGGAAGCAGATTTTTTTTAAAAAAAAATATATTGAAAAAAGAAAGCTGGATAATCAGATTGTGCTGAAAAAGGTACCTATAGTAATCAAGAAGCATCTCTCCCATGAGGGGATTCTAAAGCATTTGAGACTTTGAGCTTATAAGAAAAGGTGATAGGGAGAGCAATCCTATGGCTGCTAGACATAGCAGTGTCTAGATGGCCATAGGATTTTGGGTTTTCTGGGAACTGAGCTCAGAGTTAGAGGTTGGAGTCCAAGCTCGGTTCCCAGGAACTGCACTCCCCGCTCCCTCTCCCACTGCCTCATAGGTGGCGTGGTTCTTCCCTGTTTCTGTGCTTGTAAATGCAGTGTGGAGCCCCTGAAATGGTTGCATTCCCAGGGTGGGGTGGGGATGGGAGGAGACTGTGGAAGCGGTGTTATGATGATTCCTCTGCGCCATGCAGCCTCCCCCCCTCCCACTCCGAGGTCCCCAGCTAGCCAAAATTAGTTGTCTAGCCACAAAGGCAGGGGCGGCCGGAGTGCGGAGGAGAGGATCCCCTCCGTGGTCCACCCTGCATTGGATAGTCAGCCGCCTCCGACTTCAGAGCTTTATAAAATCATGAATGATGGGGGGGGGGGGAGATAGAATGTTTTCTTCTTCTGTCATAACAATATTGGTCACATAATGAAATTGATTTGCAATAGATTCATGACAGATACAAAAAAGCGCTTCTTTTCCCAACATGTCATTAATGTAATTTGGTGTCACAAGATGTGTTGATGGCCATTAGTTTTCAAAGGTAATCTTTGAAAACCACCCAGAGAGCTTCAGCTATTGGGCGGTATAGAAATGTAGCAAACAAATGAGTGAGTGACTGACTGACTGAATGGACAAGTTCATGGAGGATATGCCTGTCAATGGCTATTAGCTAAAGGGTGCTTCCGTGGTCATAAGAACATACGAAGAGCCCTGCTGGATCAGTCCAAGGGTCCATCTAGTCTAGCATTCTCTTCACACAGTGGTCAACCAGCTGTTGACAGGAAACCCACATTAAGAAATTAGTGCAACAGCACCCTCCTGCCCATGTTCCCCAGCAACTGGTGTACATAGGCATACCGCCTCTGATACTGGAGGTGGCACATAGCCATCAGGCCTAGTAGCCATTGATAGTCTTCTCATCTAGGAATTTGTCCAGTCCCCTTTTAAAGCCATCCCAATCGATGGCCATCACTATGTCTTGTGGTAGCGAATTCCTTAGTTTGACTACTCCTATGTGCTTCATGAAGAAGTACTTCTTTGTATCACAGGCAGTGTACCTCTGAATACTACCTGCTGGAGGGTGTTGTTTTCTTGCCCATCTGGTGTACTTCCCAGAAGCATTTGGCTGACCACTGCTGGAACCAGGGTACTGATCTAGATGTATCCGTGGTCTGATCCTGCCTGACTCTTATGATATGACATAAATGGAGAGTTCAAGCTAGAAGGAGTCCCAACACATTTTCAACATTGTAAGAGCAACTATGATGGTTAAAACCACTTTTAACTTATTTTTAAAAGATATAAGATTGGTTATTTCCTCTGTGATGCTGCATGCTGATATAGAATTAAAGGTTGGTCTCATTCAGAAAATGTGAGATTCAGAATTGATCTCAAGGTGAAAAGTAATTGGACAGGACAACAGATGATTTTGTACTTGAGTTGGTATCCCATAGACAGGTTAGTGAATTTTTGCCTGCCACCAAATCTGACTTTGTGACATGGCCTTTTGTGTATCACCAATAATGAATGGACATCTGTCATTGTTTTGATAAAATGCATTAAACAGGGCAGGCACTTGTGATTTATACGTATAAGTTAAATGCAGTGATTTACTTTAGATCACTCTATGGCAAGAAAAGTCAGACTACTTGAGAAAGAACTTAAAAGTATATGGAATGGGCAATATCATCAATGGTCTGGCTCTATATCTGTAAATGGATATTTGGGTTTCATCATCACCTTTTCCTTTTTAAAAACAGCAACAACATTCTGTGTACAGATACAGTCAGCTACTTTGGGCTATATCTATAATCCATGTACAGCTTGCTTCCCATTAAGGTTTTTCTGCATGATCCTGTATGTGGAAGGGATTGTATACAGGAACTTCAGCGTGAGCTGAGCTGTAAACAGATACTACCATGGTGGTCAACAGTAATTTCCTTGATAGCAGAGGCTGGGAAAAAAATCCCCGTGGTCATGGAGATGGCTGCTGGCAGTATCACGTACTGTCTGTTTTGCATGGAGGTTTTCCCTCATGCTCTCATATATGAGGGGGAATCACATGGAGAAATTACTTCCTTTGATCTCTGGTCATAGAAGAAGTAAAACACTGAATGGATTATTCCTTTTTAGACCTTTTGCTCTGAGAAATACTGTAAAAATTGTGTCTTGGTTTAATAAAAAGACAGTGTAATGGGTGATTCACTAATTCTTAGCCTCAGTTCATTATTTATCAGATGGCAACAATAGCAACCCACCTTAGAGATTCAGTCTACTGTGAGCATGTTATACCTTTGCTCAGAGAACTGCCCTGGCTGCCAATATGTTACTGGGCCAAGGCCAAGGAGATGTTGTTGACATATAAGGCCCTCAACATGCCTGTTCATTGAGATTTATAGATCAAGGCCTCCTGGTTGTTCCTTTGCCTGCGCAGGTACATCTGATGGCAACAGGGGACAGGGCCTTTTCAGGTTTGGTCCCCTGCTTTCCCCCTGCAACCTTTTTGGTGTTTAATCAGGCATTTTCTGGTTATTAATACATCGCGTTGTGGAATTTCAGTTTTTATTGTGACTCTCTTTTTATTGTGGTGTGTGTTTATTTTAATTGTTATTTTAATGAATTCTGTACTCCACCCTGTGCTTTTGTAAGGAAGAGCAATATATAAATATTTTCAACAACAACAATGAAGAAGAAGAAAAAGAGAAGGAATGTCTGCGTTTCCAGAGGAGGAGGAGGAACGTCTTGAGATTTAGAAGCTGCTGACTCAGGGATTGTATTCTAAACCAGCAGCTTCTATCAGCCTAGCAGTTCCAGCCACACTCTGATCATTCACAGGCCAGTTGTCTTTGCCGGCAACTCTGTATGCCTTCCATCTCAAGTCTACCAGATAGGACACACCGTGTTTACATGAACACTTATGCTGGGATCCAAGAGACCTTATTCAGGAACACTTGATCTTACCAAGGGCTCTTGAAAATTATTCTCTTTCAGCTTTAGACTTCAATTCACCCTTCAGTGTGTAAACAAATGAGAGGTTACATTGTATTAAGAGATTGCTATACCCAGATGTCTGATCATGTAAAGCGGTCTTAATCAGGTTGTTCTGGCAATGAATGAAAGAAATGTTGCATAAAAAAGCCCTTTGCTAAGTAATAGTGCTAAATGAATGGACATTAATGATGCAGAAGTTGTAGCTGGAAGGCTATAGTTGCAATTTCCAAATCAGTACCAGGAGCTAGTTTGGTTTAAATACAAGCCCTTCATCTTCAATTGTTTGTAGACATAACTATAAACCCTTCTTAATAGCTCAGATCAGGAGTAATTTCACAGAGGCCTGGTTTGCACATAACGAGAAGCCACCGTGGGTGCATTTCCCCGTGGGACTTCTTGTTGCAGCAGCGGTGGCCATTTTGAATATTTGAGCCACGGCCGGGGCATGCTGTAGCTTGTTGTTACGTGTGACCTGGAGAGGGTGGGCTGTTGGGAGTGGTTAACAAGCTACCCACAACCCTAAAGCAGCCTATGGGTTCTGGGTGGGTTGTTAACCACCCCAACAACCCAGCCTACCGGGTTCACATGTAACAACAAGCTACAGCACCCACACACCCCCAGCCATGGCTCAAATATTCAAAATGGCTGCTGCTGCTGTGACGAAAAGGTCTGCGGGGAAATTCACCCACAGTAGCTTCTCATTAGTGGACCATGTCTGAGTCTTGTTGCTTTCACAATATGGCCCTTTAGAACAGCCAAGGCACTGCTTTTCTGCAATCTGGTTACAAGCAGGATTAAAATGGTAGTTCCCCGTGGTGTGTGTGTGTGTATCACACACATACACAAATCACACAAAATAAGGTCCTTAGTAAATTTGGGTGAAATAAGGAGTCAGAGTATTGCCTTCCCTCTCTAGGTTCCCTAAAAGAATGAGCCAGGCAATAGGCCATTCCGTGCATCAGGCTGGTAACGGTGGTTCTCAAGTGGTAGTTTTGTTTTGTTTTCTAAAAGCTGCAGCCCATATTGATAAAACCTTCAGCAGCTGTTGACTAGATCTCTGAGGCTACTTGCGCAGTTTTGAAACTTTTTCAGTGGCAGCTTTTTGCATACACCACACCTTCACCAGCTGTTTCTTCGACATTCATTGTCATGAAGCTCTCTTAATTAAGACACAGATATTTTAAGGGCCTCCCTTTTTTTAAGCCTTTCACAAAAATAAAGGAGGCACTTAGCGTAGGTTACAGTGAAGGACAACCCAGAAGTTTGATCCAGGAGTGAGGAATCAGGGTATAGGCCAATGTGGTGTAGTGGTTAGAGTGTTGGACTGGGGTTCAGGAGACTCAAGTTCTAGTCCTCACTCAGCCATGAAGCTCACTGGGCCAGTTACCAACTCTCAGTTTAACTTATCTCATACGGTTGCTATAAGGTTAGAATGGAGAGGAGGAGGATCATGTACACTACCTTAGGCTTCTTGGAGGAAAGGCGGGATATAAATTTAATAATAAATAACACACAGTAATATGGACTACTGTTCCTTCTCTCTGAAATTAAGGTGGCAATTACATATAATAAAGATATTGTGGCATTAAATATATCTATTAAATATTAATAGACGTATTGTGGCATAAGCTTTCATTGGATGCATGAAGTGTATCACCTCAGTTGGCCAATTATATGTAGAGCTATAGTTAAAGAGAGAAATTTAATCTGAGAGGCCAAACGCCCTTGTAATACAAGAGACTCAGTCTGTGACATTTCTGTGCAAAGCTCAAATGGATAGAGTGTTAGTAGAGAGTGAGCATTCACTACAGCTGTAACTGGAGAGAACACAACCTCCTTAGTGTTGCCAGTTGTCACTGCTGTGAATGGTCACCGTACTTTTCTTATATATGTTTGAACTTTGCATAGAAATGTCACAGAACTACAGGACCTCTTGCATTTTGCCCCACTTTTTACCTTTATTCTCCACGACAGTATACATAATCTGTTACTTTGTGCATCTGATTAAATAGGACCTGTTTAATCAGATGCAAAAACTGATTAAATAGGGGTCTCCAAACCTTTTGAGCTGGTGGGCAATTTTCAGTGTTGTGGGTGTTCTCACAAAATGGCTGTTGTAGGGCACCTTGCCCATTCATAAAATAACTGTTTTAATTTGAAACTTATTTTATTTCTTAACAAATCTTAAGGCATAAAATAAAAATTGGGAGGGATAGGGAGCCTGGTGGATGCCAAGAGAGGTGTCCATGGGCACATTGGGGCTGATGGGGACTGTTTTGGAGACCCCAGAAACAGCTCCTCGTCCATAAAGGCCTGTGCCACAATACATTTGTTAGTCTTTTTGGTGCCACAAGAGCCTTTGCTGTTTTTGTTGCAGCCTATTAACACCGACACCACTGTAGTATTAAACATCCTGGGTTTTTTTCATGATAAAACACACTGCTTCTTCTGTATTTAATTGCAGTAGGCCTCTTCTCATCTTATGGTTGTAGTACTGAGATAGTTTTCACCCAAGGATGTTTTTGTTTAGTCTTGCATGACTTTCTGAATGGTATTGTACTATCCAGCAGGAATCCACAGAATAACCTGGCCATGGCTATAGTTTTTTCCAGATCTGGCCAATTGTGCATCATCATAATTATCGTCATCGTCATCATCATCACCACAATTATATCCCACCTTTATTTCCTCTTGCAAGGAACCCAAGGTGGCTTACCTGGTCCTCCTCCTCTCCATTTTATCCTCTCAACAATCCGGTGAGGTAGGTTAGGCTAAGAGTCAGTGAATGGCCAACAGCCACCGAGTGAGCTTCATGGCTTAGTGGGGACTAGAACCTGGATCTCTCAAGTTCCAGTCCAGTACTCTAACCGCTACACCACACTGGTTCTCAGGGGTGAAAAATAAGAAAAAAACAAGAGCTAGAGTTTCGCTAAATAAATGAGTGCAACAAGGTGAGCCCTGCGCTGATATATCTTCAGCTATGCAGCTTGTTCCTCTTCAGAAAGATGGAAGGAGACCAGCTTATGGTGTATGGGCTGGGTGTTATGAATGAGCATATTATATACCCCTTCAAAAAGGACCATGTGGCCACACTCTTGTTATGTATGTATGGGCCATATGTTGGTAATGCCCTACTCTATCTCAGCCTGTGATTAAGCCGAAGTTTGTGCTTCATGTTGTTCCCCTGGTTACCCCTACTTCCCCTTTCTCCGTTGTTGTACTTCTGTTGAATTTTAGATTGTAAGCTCCTTGGGGTAGGGACCTGCCTTCATGTACTTAGCAAAGTGCCATGAGGACACTAGATAAATAATAAATCTATCGACGACTCTTGCAATGTTTCCTTATCCTTCCTTTTAAGCCTGGACAAAATGCTGACGTCTTAAGCATTACTGAATAACCAATTCATTTTAAAAGTGCATTTTATTTAAAAACATTTGTCACAGGGGTACATCTTTTTCTCGTCCAATTTCTTTAGGTCCCATTAGCAGTATTTTGGTGAACCGTTATGGTAGCCGACCAGTGGTCATATTTGGAGGTCTTCTATGTGGCATAGGGATGGTTTCTGCAGCATTCTGCACAAGCATTTTTCAACTGTACATTTGTGCTGGATTCATCACAGGTATGGTACAACCTTTCTTTTCTTTCCTTAAAAGATACGTGTCAAAATAAGATCTGACCCTGCAAATGCAGGGTGACATAAGCCCAGACAACAATGATGACCATGTTAAAAAATATTTGCCATCTTATTTATACTTCTCTCTGCCATCATAATGACTACAGAGTTATCTTTGTCAAAAAGAAAAGCAAAAGGTCAGGGTTTCAAGATTCTAACAAGAATCTGCAATAAGAAAATGCAAGTTGCTGAGAGTGTAGATGGGTGATATGGACAAATGCTGACACCGTACAAAAACAAATAGCTGTTTGCTTTCAATAATGGTGATGGAAGGTAGTCCTACTGTTGGAAGGATGAGGCTTCAGGGACCAGCATCCTAGCTGACAAGGCCTTGATGTCCCACAAGGGTCTACCACCAACTAGACTGCTGTTGCCACTGTTGCTCCTTATCACTGTCACCACACACCCCCTCGCTTGGCCTGACTCCCACCGTATTCAGGGGCGGAGAGCAGACTGAGTGAGCAGGTGGTGGCAGCTGCCGCTACTCCACTTCCCAACATCTACCTGCTCACTTGTCTACCCACCAGCCTAGAAATCAAGCAGGTGGCAGTAACGGCGATGGTAAGGATCAGGGCCACTGAGGGCACCAGTGCAAAATGCAGCAGCGAGGGTGCTAACCAGTTCATGGTATTGGGACTATATTACACCTGTCTTGAGAGACTGCACTGGTTGCCAGTTGCTTTCCGGGCTCAATTAAAGGTGTTGGGTTTAACCTTAAAAGTCCTAAATGGCTTAAGTCCTGGCTATTCAACAGGCCGCCTGTCTTGTTATGAACCTTCCTGGTTATTAAGATCTGCAGGAGAGGCCCTCCTGAGGACACAATTTCCTGCAGCGGCCTGTTTGTTGAGCACATGTGAAAGGGCTTTCTCCTGTGTTGCTCCAAACCTGGGCTGTGCTCCCTCAAGAACTATGATTGGCCTCCTCTCTTTTGGCTTTTAGAAAGGGTATGAAGACTCATCTTTTAAATTTAGCCTTTTAAATTATGTTGTTTTAATGTTGACAGTTTTATTGTTCTTTTTATTATGTTTTGGTTTTATTGTTTTAAATTGCTGTTCACTGCTTTGATGGCTTTTGAACAAATAAGGCTTCTTCATCATCATCATCAAAAAATGAGGGTGTCTAAAAACCTGGACCTTGCATTGACTGTTATTCTGTTAAATTAGGGTGGATTCACTTCATGGAATAGAGTTTCCATGGAACACCTCATGGCACATCAGGGCTGGTGGGAATATGTAATTACTTTACTCAGACTCATTGTAACTTCAAGCTAGGTCTTCTGACAACACATTTGCAATTAATTTAATAAACCCATTTATTTTTGTGTAAGAAAAAGGGGAAAATTAAGGCACCACAGCAGATTTGACCCTTGTACGTCATACTCCCATTTTGTCTTGTTGAGTCTGGCTTGTAGTAGTAAAATTCACTTCTTGCCTCCCTTCCTTTCCTCCAGTGTTCGGTTTTGAAACATTCTTTTCCAGTCATTTCTCATTCTGACAATGGCGTTAGATGAGACCCATTATGGCTGCACGGGCAAACATTTAATAGGGTCTGTGTGAATAGTGTCATTATATAGTTAATTCACAAGATCGCACAGGACTTATTTTTATCTGGGTGCAGTAAGACATCTTCTTTTGCTGTTCAGTCTTGTTTATGAGAATCAATACAGTTCTTGCCTAGTTTCCTGGCTGGTGTATCCTTTAATCCCTCTATGACAAGGTCTATTTTTAAAAAGAAATTCCAAAATAGATGGTAGGAAACAAAACTAGCAAACCCCTTCAATTCACAGGCTAGTCATAGTTCCTAATGGGCCCCAAAACAGGCTTGCCTTACACTACAGTATTGTTTTCAAAATACATTTTCTATCCCACTACAGGTGCTAACTGTCATAGTGATTCTAGGTTGATTGTGTTAGCAATTACTGCTGTTGTGAATGCTCATTATTTTGCATATATTAACCTTTAACTGAATTGTTGGGGAGTGTACTTTATGTATTTCATTGCAGTTTAATTATACTGTTTACAATTTTTCTCTCTACACCTATGCATATGTAAACTTCCCAAGTGAGGATAATAGTCTAGCCCACAAAAACTTATTCCATAATAAATCCAATAGTCTTTAAGACACCACAAGATTCTTTGTTTTGTTTTTTTCACTGCAACAGACAAACACAGCTACCCCATGGGGACACATTAAGGGTGCAATTATGCATATTTAAACAGAAAACAAGTCCTACAACTCCCAACATGCCCTAGCCAGCTGGGAAAAGATGGGAATTGTAGGACTTTTTTTCTGTCTAAACACGCATAGGATCGCGCCCTAAGCTGGTTAGTTTCTATAGTGCCAAAGCATGTTTTACTTAATGCTTCTCTCTCTCTCTCTCTCTCTCTCTCTCTCTCTCTCTCTGCGACAGGACTTGGCCTTGCCCTCAACCTCCAGCCTTCAGTGATCATTATTGGGAAGTACTTCCTGAAAAGACGTCCAATAGCTAATGGCCTCGCTATGGCAGGAAGCCCTGTCATGCTTTGCACACTTGCGCCCTTGAATCAGCTCCTTTTTGACTACTTTGGATGGAGGGGAAGCTTCACTATCCTTGGGGCACTCCTACTGAACTGCTGTGTGGCTGGAGCACTCTTCAGGCCCATTGGACCTACAGCTGGCTCCACTAAGAAGCAAATAAACACACAAGCTAAAGAGCCTGACATAGGCATAGTTGAAATGGCTGGCCCTAGAGTTGAAGAGAAAGAGGACAAAGACTGCTGTGAAAACTTCAACAAGTTCCTTGATTTATCTCTTTTCAAGCACAGGGGCTTCCTGATCTACTTGATAGGGAATGTGCTCATGTTTCTAGGCTTTTTTGCTCCCATCGTCTTTTTGGCTCCTTACGCAAAGCACCTGGGGATTGATGAGTATTCAGCAGCTTTCCTCCTTTCAATTCTTGCAATAGTTGATATGATAGCCAGACCAGCTACTGGGCTCATTGCAAACAGCAAGTGGGTGAGGCCAAAGATTCAGTATTTTTTCAGCTTCTCCATTGCTTTTAACGGCGCCTGCCATCTCCTGTGTCCCTTAGCAACAGGCTATGCGGGCCTAGTTGTGTATTCCATCTTTTTTGGACTGGCCTTTGGTATGGTTTGTGCAATGCTGTTTGAAACTCTCATGGACCTTGTTGGTGCCAGCCGCTTCACAAGTGCCGTAGGACTGGTCACCATAGTGGAATGTTTTACCATATTACTTGGGCCGCCAATTGGTGGTAAGTACATTTCTATACTACTACTCACTGGTCTGCTTGGCGGTGGGAGACAGGCCTGCAAATTCTTTGTCTTCAAGTTGGAGGCATCAGATGTTAAGGCTTTCCCTTCCGCTATGAATTCTGCTGCTCTGATTCTGTTTCTTGCTGGCCAGCTTTCCTTTGTGGTTTCTAAACTGCAGTCCAGATAAGCTCACCTGAATCAAAACTCATGACTCGGCAAGAAAGTTCAGTTGCTCTGCAAGCTCATTAAAGTGGGTGTTGAAGAACCAAAGTGTCAGAACAAATCAAAGCTCCTTTTTCAAAAAGAACATTGGTAAATCTGCACTGTTAGACTATTCAGATATAAGGTAATGCAAGTGCACCTTGCAAGGCCTTATGTTCCTTTGCCAACAAGCTGTGTAGATAATGCTTAGGTTAATATTGGAACAAAGAGTGACAACACGTCTTTGCTCTTAGAACGCGCTCAGGAATATTATTTTGATTGATTGATTGATTGATTGCATTCCTATACCACCCAATAGCTGAAGCACTCTACGTGGTTCACAACATAAGGTTAAAACCATAAAATACACAAATACAATAAGACATAATGTAAAATCTAAAATAAATTAAAACAGCCACAGAATAAAACCAAGGTAAAACCAATGGCAGAGGGCAACAGCACAAGGATCTAAAATACTGTGTTTTTAAAACTGAAAGACTAAAATACTAAACAGCCTGAGAGAATAAAGCAGTCTTCACTTGGCATTGAAAAAGCCATAAAGTAGGTGCAGACCAGCCTCTCTGGGAAGGGCATTCTGTAAGTGGGGTGCCACCATTGAGAAGGCCCTCTCACTAGTAGCCACTCGCCTAGGGATGTACGAAAGTCACTTACCTGGTCTCGCAGCTTGCTTCGCGGTGGGGGGGAGGCGCTTCGCTTCTCCCCCCGAAGTTCAGGCTGGGGGGGGGAGGCTTCCCGCCTCGCCCGGCCGAAATTCAGGCCGGGGGGGAGGCTTCCTGCCTCGCCCGGCCAAAATTCAGGCCGGGGAGAAGCGCCTCATCTCCCCGGCCGCGAACTTCAAAAGAAAAAAAAAAAAGCCCCGTGATAGGCTACGTAACGATTTATGTAGCCTATCACAGCTAGATCTGCAAAGTCAGCCGTGATAGGCTACGTTAATTGTCATGTAGCCTATCACGGGTGACTTAAAAAAAAAAAAACAGCGCGTACGCAAATGGCGGCCCCCATAGGGAGCCGCCATTCGCGTTCCTTATTTGGTCCCTGTAGTCTACGTAAAGATTTACATAGACTACGGCAAAAATAAGGGCAACGCTATTTTTTTTACTTTTCTTGTAATGGCGGCGGCGGCAGCCGGTTGAAAGACCGGCTGCCGCCCCCCGCCCCTGACGAAGACCTGCCGAACCGCCGCTGGGACCCGCCACCGGGAGCGACATTCGTAAAAGGTAAGTCCCATCCCGGGGGGGGGGTGGCGGGGGTGGCGGAGAATTTCTCCCCGAACCTTCGGAGGACAGAATGCGTTGGCACTCGGCCCCCTGAAGTTTCGGGGAGAAATTCTCCCCCATCCCTAGCGACTCGCCTGACCTCATTCAGTGGGGGCACCTAGAGAGATTCCTCACAAGGTGATCTTAGGATTCAGTAGATTTATATAGGATGAGACCTATATAAATCAGGTAACTTGGTCCCAAGATGCTTAGGGTTTTAAAAGTTAATATCAGCACTTTGAATTGGGTGTGGAAATGGACTGGAAGGTACTACAGATGACAGAGCACTGATGTAATATGATCACCACGACCAGTTAACAGTCTTGCTTCCCTAGTTTGAACTAGCTGAAGTTTCTAGACCATTTTCAAAGGCAGCCCCATGTACTATGCATTTCAGTCATCCAACTGGGAAGTTATCAGAGTGGGGGTAACTGTAGGAAGGCAAACTCTGTCCAGATAGGGTCGCAGTTGGTATATCAACCTGATAAAAAGTGTTCTTTGTCATAGAGACCACATGCTTCCAGTGACAATGCTGGATCCAAGAGCGCTCTCAAACTGCAGACCTGATGATTCAGAACAAACACCCCCCAGCTGATCAGTGGAACCACTCACTAGCAGGACATCTGTGTTGCCTAGATCGAATCTCCATTTATTGGCCCTCATCTAGTCCATTAGCATGCTCAGGCACTGGTTCAGAACACTTACTGTCTCACCTGGATTAGCGGAAAAGGAGTGGTGGAGCTGGGTGACATCTGCGTAGTGTGACCCCTCAGTCCACATCTTCAGATGACTTCCCCCAGCAGCTTCATGTAGATGTTAAAACAGCATGGGGGATAAGATAGAGCCCTGTGGAACCCCATGGCATAGCTGCCATGAGGCAGAGCAATACTCCCCCAGCACCACCTGCTGGCATCACCCATGCATGGAGGAGTGCAATGGCGTGCTTGCAGCTCCAACCCAGAAAGCCTATTCAGAAGGATACCATGGTCGATGGTATCAAAAGCCACTGAGCGGTCCAAGAGAATCACACTTTCCCTGCCCCTCTCAGCAAAGGGCACTCTCCCAGCACCTGTCCCTCTCTCAGCACAGGGTGACCAAGGCAGTTTCTGTTCAAAAACTAGCCCTAAAGCTCAGTTGAATTAATGTTTATATTTTCACCGTGATTCTCTTGGCTTTACTTTTTACTGTGGATTGACTAGAAGCAACAGGGAGTGAGGAGCCTTTGATTTTAGTTATAAAAACAAAATAACATTAATAATATATTTCTGTTCATGGATTTGGCAGATATGTGGAAGAAGGTTTTACCGCAGTTAAATTTGTCTCCATAATTCTTCAGCCTTCAGAAACAAAGCGAGTTTTTTCAATAGAAGTTTATGTACAGAAAATTATATAACTACATGCTGTATTTTGGCCTGTTTATGTGCATGGGACTTCATGGCCTTCTTGTTTGCATTTGTAATTATTTTGTTAATTAACAGTGCAATCCTATAATGTCTGTTCAGAAGTAAGCCCTGTTGAGTTCAGTCTAGGGTTCTATTTCTTCCCATCCCTCATTCCAAGAATTCAGGACAGGCAATGACAGTGATATGGTCAGTTAAGTGGGAAACTGCATAGGCCTCTCTTCACTAAACAGTTCTAAACAAATACGAAACCTTCTGGGGTTGGGGGTAGAGGCTGTTGCGAGTACTGGAATCTACACATGTTTTTCTTGTATAATCCCTGTTTTTTGTTCTTCAGAGATATAACTGTTCGATCAAAAGCTCATTAACTTCAAACAACAAAAAACCGTCTGATAGCAAAATCTCTTCTCTACAAGACAGCTCTGCAGGAGTTGTGTCAATATGACAGCATTTTTGAAAGGGGAATTAGGTGCAATATTCATTTAGCTTTCAGAATAAAAGCTGTTTAACCATTCACAGGTTCAAATACACAATAATAGCAGGTTTCATTCTGATTGCAGTGCAAGCAACTGTCCTTTAGTTGCTGCCATTCCTGTCACTCTAGAGCTATAATTCCAAAATGGTGGTTTGGTCCAGTGGACCTTGGACTCGTGGATAAGTTGCTCATCTTCTGGTTGGAGCTGGTGATACCAGCTTGGCATATGCAGGCTAGGTATTTTAACCACAGCATACTGATAGGATTATTTTTCTGCCTAGAGAGTGTGTATCCATGTGCTATTCAGCTCTGTACTTTAACTCTGCCTTGTCATACATATTGTTACAAAGTTGCAGCAATGTTCTTCAAAGGATAGACGCAGCTTCTTATGAAGGAAACCCACACTCTTTATTCTTGACAGAAACAAATGGAGGCCTAGAACTTCTTCCTACAGTCAGTGTGACAGCCATCTTAAAACAACAAGAGGGCTTCTTCCCACACTGTCCTAGGAGACAGATGGCCTCTCCTTCAAATGTTAGGAGCATCTCTACACCAGCCTAAAATCTTGCATTTAAAACGGGGCTTTTTGCTTCCGTTTTAAATGCAGGATCATGACAGACTCCCTTTACATGTGCTTCCTTCCCCCTCCTTTTCCCCCTAATCTGAGTCTTCATCGATATGGTTGGTGCTGTAGTTTAGCTCCTCTTATTGTGGGTTTTCCTCTTTTCACAAGGGAACTCAAGCACTTTAATTTGATAGCTCATTATCTCTGATCTTTTAAAAAATGGAATAAAGGTCATTTAGTGTGGGAGACGCCTTGGAGGTTGACGACATCATCTAAAGGACCCTCAACATCTATGAGTAACCAATCTCAGTAGCAGGATAAAAGTTCCGTGTGAAGAAGCCCTAGCTCTCGACTCACTGTAGTACTATTTGCATGTTCTTTACCATAATAAGGAAATCATTATGGTTCAGTTTCTCATGACACATTTGAAATAGGTTTCAGAAACTAGAACAAAGGTGAGAGGGAAATGGATGCAGCCAAGATGAAGACAAATGGCAAATGGTTGATCTGCTTAGTAAATGTTTTGGGAGCTACTGGGCAGTATCCAATGCAACACTACCATAAACAACCTCTACCGCAGTATCAATAGTACTTGCTGGCACGAAGCGTTTTCTGGGGAACTGTGTCATGTCAGCAAGTGGTATTGCCATTGCACTAGAGATAATTTACGCTAGCATAATGTAATTTGTGGTAGTGGTAGTGTCACACTGCCCACTGCCCACTAATTACAATAAAACATTTTTTTGGTGGGCCTTGCTTTAGTTCAGGATGACTGAGCTGGATTTAATTTCTCACATAGCTCTTGGACAGCAAGATGCTTCTGCACTTTTTTTTGTCTCAGTAGAAGAAGAAACAGATTATTGTGTCAAGGAAGTTAATGACCAAGTATGGAATGTTCAGTTCTGTAATGTACTGAATCAGTATTATCTCTTACTGCCCAGAGTTGTTGTTAGGTTTTATGGCTGTGAGATTTATAAATCAGCAAAATAGCTGCACAGGATTTAAGTTGGTTTAAACGTGTTGACTTTAGTGGGACAAAGAACCTCACATATTGCATTTCAAAACATTTACAAACATTCAGGCCAATGTTTTACTATTCCGTTTCTCTTACTTTGAAGAACAATTCACTTCTTTCTTTTTGACCTTTGTGTGGGATGACCACCTGCCCTTTATCTGCCTTTTGTGAGGAGACTTCATTTCATTCAGAATAACACACACACACACACACACACGATCTTTTCCCACATGTTATACAATTTTATGAAGCAGATTAAGCTAATTGCTGAAAACTGGTAATGAGGCCAGAAAGTGGTTTGCAATATGAGTTCTGTAGTATTCTTTCTTCCATTTTAATAAGCAGGAAATTGATTGGTTCTTTGGCATTAGTAACCTACTACTACTAGGTTTTGCTTTAATGAACTAAGGGAACAATCCTATGGGGTTAGGTGTCTGCCTCCGAATTTGGAGGCGACCACCTATCCAATGCACAGTGGGAGGATCGCGGAGGGGATCGTCTCCTCCACACTCCAACCACCCTGCATTCATGGCTAGACAGACGATTTCAGCTGTCTAGCTGTGGGACATCAGAGCGCAGCGTGGGGAGGCTGGATAACACATAGGAAGTGTCATACTGGCACTTCTGCCTGCCCCATCCCTGGGAATGCCCCCTCTTACCCCACTCCGTGCCGCTATTACGAGCGCGGGACAATCCACGTGCTGCCTATGAGGCATCGGGGGAGGGGGCAGGGAGGCGGTTCTCCGAGAACTGACCTCAGCCCGTGCTCTGAGGTCAGTTCCCGGCCATGCTTCAAGGTCGGTTCCCGGAAACTGGCCAGTCCTGTGGCCATCTAGGTCTGTCTAGTGGCCATAGGATTGTGCCCTAAGTAATTTTTTCCCCCAGGTGTGTTTTATGACTTTCTCTTATTCTCAAAGGGGGTTCTGGCAAGACTCTTCTACTGCTGAATTTTCCAGTACTGTCTTCATTAAAGCTCTGAGTGAAATGTATTTAGTAGACCTCCAGGTCATCCTGACTAGCAGAAAGTGAGAAGTGTTGCAAGTAGCCTCTGGTTGATGTTTCATCAATATTGCTGGATAAAACCTTGAATATAGACTAGGTTGCTCCTAGGAGTAAGACTTTTCAGCCAGAACACATGAAAAGATATTTTCCCCAAAGTAGCGAGCATATCCTTGTTACAAAATTCCAAGTTCATGTGACTACACAGTGGAATAATTAATCACCACACTTGATTTATTTATTTATTTCATTTCTATACTGCCCAATAGGTGAAGCTCTCTGGGCGGTTCACAAAAATTAAAACCAAAAAGCGCAGGGTAAAACAACATAAAATATAAAAGCATTAAAAGCACAATATAACAATACAGCCAGAATAAAACCTAGCAGCAATGCAGAGATTTAAAATTCAGATTTAAAACACCAAAGCTAAAAGACTAGAAAGTTAAAATGCTAAAATGCCTGGGAGAATAAAAAGGTCTTCACCTGGCGCCAGAAGGAATACAGTGTAGGTGGCAGGCGAACCTCACTAGGGAGCTCATTCCGGAGCCGGGGTGCCACAGCAGAAAAGGCCCTCTTCCTCACTTCCTTTGGTGGGGGTTCTGGAGAAGGACCCCTGAGGATGATCTTAGGGTCCAGGCAGGTACATATGGAAGGAGGCGATCCTTCAGATAACCTGGCCCCAAGCCATTAAGAGCTTTGAATGTTAATACCACTTTCAGTAGGTTGTCACCAAAAAAAATTAAAAGCACTGTGTCTCAAGGAGAAGAAAATAGTTCTAGGGAGCCAAAAACCACATAATTGGCATGTTAATGTGGGGGATGAAATGCATGCATGACAAGGAAAAAAGCCTTGGCAAGAATGCAGACTTGAAATTAGCCTAGGATTTACAGACACCCCGTACTTTAAAGAATCCCACCTTGTAGAGCCATGCTATGGAAGTCCTAGTGCTCTCCTCTGTGAAGTTGTGTAGTTCAATTTGTCAGCCTTTGGTCAGTTTTTTGTTGTTGTCAGCGCTATTTCCTCTGATGCTGATTTAATTGATTGATTTTTCAGTTAATCAAGTAAAACTCATGATTAATCTACTAAGGTTTCTTTGGTGGGGTGACAGCACTATTTCTAAGTTAAGTTTTCTCTTTCTCTGTTCACAGGAACTCTTATCGACAGGTTTGGGGACTACAAATACATGTTCATTAAATGTGGGGCTGTGATGGTCTTGGCTGGGACTTTCCTCTTCATTATGAATTACTACAACTACCGAATGCTTGCAAAAGAAGAGAAGGCAAGGAAGAGGCAGGAAGCGGAAAAGATGGATGATGGGCACATAAGAACACAAATCTTTCCTGAGAAAGGAGATGCCGCCAACACAGAAAAGCTGCGGGATGGCCATGAAACAGTCCCTCTGAAAAGTGAGGAGGAAGGACTACAGAATGGGGCACACAGCACAGATTTATGAATGGGAAATTGCTGTTTCATGTTGCTCAAAGTGACTGAAAAATGCATACTGTGACATTTCTTTTGGTCTCTTTTGTACTATATTGCCCCTGGCCTTGCCAAACACCCCAAAGCCCATTTCTTTATGAGCACGTGGTAAACTCTATGTAGTGCTTGCTCCTACATTACTGCCAATTTGTATAAGCCTAGAGCCCTTTCTGTCAATCAGTGGTGTAGTGGTACATTTTGATCTTCAGGCATTGATCATGATAGTCCCCATAGCCACGCCTCCAAGGAGATTCCAAAAATGCAGGGAACGGTGAGGATCCATATCAACAATCAGTTCTAGCAGTTTATCTACACCAGGAGCAGGTCCTTTGTAAAGCTAATGGATCTCAATTGCCCTCAAGACGAACCCACACCAAAATACTTTGTATTACAACGGGGAACAATATATTGTTGCTGGGGAAATTCATTTCCTCCTAGCGACTGTGAGGATTGCAGCTCTGCTCAGAGGGAACAGGGAAGTCTGAGCAGGGTGGTAGATCATGTCAGCATCCCTGATAATCAGAGAGTGCCAGCTCTGCATCCCTGCATGTTCTGGCTCTGCTGTACCGCTACTATCAATGCTGAGGACCTTAGACAATGGATATATTTTCCTTGGTTAGTCCAGAATAATTGTCCATATGGGAGCTTTCTGCCTGCACTCCTGTTCACCCTTGTACCAGAACAGCATTACACAGCATTACACAGAAGGTGTGTGGAGAGAGCGCGCCAGCCCTCTACCTCTGTTGGAGAGAAGCCATAGCTAAGCAGTTGTGTATGCTCTGTATGCAGGAAAGATCTCGACCTGCGAGGTGCTGCCAGCCAGAGCAGACAGTGCTCTGTTAGATAGACCAATGGGTTGACTCATAGGGATGTTCTTATTTTGATGTCTTTTGTAAGTTTATAACTCTCGGTGGCTGCTGTGCTGAACATGGTTGCCCTGCGCCGGTGGTAATCTGGCACACAGAACGAGTGAGCTAAAGGAGATCATTTGAAGATTAAGTTTTGCCATTAACACATCCCTTTTTGAGAAATGTCCACTTGACAGTGCTGTGCCCATTGTTTTCAATAGAAGGGTTTTCTCAGTCTAAGCATATGAGATCTTAATGTCAATGAGAACTTGTCAAAGAAAGAACAATGTACAGCTCCAATTGCTAAGTTGTACTATCCAGCTCTACTATTGACTTTGTACTTTGTGCATTTTCTAAAATTAAAATAAATTTGTTTGCTAATGCAAGGGTTACCAGGTTTTCTTCTGTTATCTGCCTTTTAAGGTTCCTGTGAATTCCAGTTAGGACCAGACTTGAGTAATTGCTAGATTGTTTAGTTAACCTCTTACTAACTAAAGAAAGAGAGCTTCTCTACATGAGGCATTTATCATGAGCTTGTGATTGTTCTCTCATAGAGGTTCTCAGTTCCTTTTCACGAGGCTGTCAACCTCTGATGCCCCTCTGGTCATTGGCAAGTGGGAATCCACCATTTTATAAACCATCAAAAATGTAATATATAAATCATGCAATATAGCAGCGCCATCTACCGGTGCTACAAATGAAACATATGGAAAGGACCCTGCTAAAACAAAGGGGAGAGGGAAGCGCATGTATTTGTAAACCCTCAAAGACTCTGGAAGACGAAGCCCTGGTAAGGCTGTGGATTTTTGCTTAATGTAGAGAGGCCCGGAGTCTTCACTTGGGTCTTTGCCACAGTATGCCTCTGTGTAACCTGACCTAGGACAGTTTGCACAAGACAAACTTCTAACGTAATCAGTGTCCACAAAACCTTGCTCCATTATCATTTTATGACTGAAACAAACTGCAGGCTGAGATAATAACAGATCTTTCCCTAGAAACATAGATTCCTTCCTGTCCACCCCTGTCTTTTCCGTACCTCCATCTTTTAAAACAAATTCTGAACATTCAGCCTCGGGAACGTGAGCTTGGGTTGTTACAAATAAAGGCATTATTTTACAGCCACAGTGACTTTGATTACTATGAAGCCTTCCAGCATGACATTAATTAATTCAGCAGCTGCAGTTTTACCAACTTTTTGCCACAAGGAATAATAATTGGTTGGATGTTGTCAGCATCTCACTTGGCTTAAGATCTGGAAGCCATATGCTTTGGCCTCTGGGGTTGCCCCCAATCCCCAAAAGGGCTGTGGCATAATTGTACTCTGCACATGCTCAGGGATACTCTTATTCACAGGTTTCAGGAGTTGAATTGTAGTATAGTGTTCAAAACAGATCCCGAGTGGACAGACTCCTGGCTCAAATTAAGCCCTGTTACAGTGGCTTCCTTCAAGCTTTCTTTTCAGGAGATTCCTTCTTAGGCTTTTTAATTTCAACTATGCGTAGGTACTCACTATATCAGCCCCTTCTGAAATGTATGTAGAGGAAGAGGTAGTGGTAGTGGTGATGGTGGTAGTAGTGCCTTTGCATGGGACATGTAGTTAGACCCTGAGTCAGGCTTAAATCCATGAGAGTGAAATAAGGAATGTTGGTGAGTATTTCAAGGGGATTTTGGAAGAGAAAATACATAACCCCTTGCAAAGACTTAAAATCCAGCAACTCTAACCCAGTACTATGTCCAAGGTTACTTTGCCCACAGTTTTTAGATACCAGATATGCTTGCTGAGATGAACATGTATTGCTTTATCTGCCAGAACTACCTGAGCATGCAGGCACACACATTTTAAAGAAAGAGGATCCATTTTCAACTCCCTTCTCTGAGAAATGCTAATGGAAAAATCCTTTGAAAAATGCAAGTGCTGCATGACCCCCAAATCCAGAAGCCTACATTCTGTCAGGACATTATTCACATGCATCCCTTCAGAGATAAATAGGGCTGTCAACTTTTCTACCAGTGTGCCTCCTCGTGTTCCTCCTTTAACAGAAGCCCGATCAGGTGATATTAGCAGGTAATTCTGTTTACCTCCAAGGTGTGAAAAGCTTCACCTGCTAATTTGTGCAGATCAGCTGTTAAAGATACAGGAGCAAGCCTGGCTCTACCCCCAAACCCTGGACAGTTGGCCACCGTAGCTAAGAATGGACCTGGCACATTTGTAGAACCGACACAGTAGTGTGTCCTTCAAGAGCTTTCAGTACTGCAAGTATTACTGATGGATCTTGAATCTGTTGTCATCTCCCTTTATTAATGAGGATACACATTTTATAGTAAAAAAGCTTAAGGCTGCAACCCCAGGCACACATACTGGGGAGGATGTTCTGTTGAATTAAATGAGGTATGGTTTATGCAACATTTTTCTTTTTATGCATATTAATATGGGGTTTCACATTTTATGCAAGTGTTTCTCTGTAAAAGAACACCATGTCTCAGTCACCAATTAATCCTATTATTTGGGTAAATGTCATAGACAACAAGCCTCAAACCAACCAACAGGTATTGTACTCCTGAACAGCCCCCAGAAAACTAGTGCACAGACCTTCTGCTATGCACGTTTCCCACCCTTGTGTATGTGTGTGTTTCAACACTAGGATGACCTTGAGTGAAATACTAGCTGTGATTATGATGGTAACTGCTATTTAAGGAACAGAATGTTTAAATAAAACCTTCCTGTTGAAGTAATGCAGGCAGCGGTTGTATCTAGTTTTTAAAATAACAGGGGTGTCTCCTTCCAACTGTGGACATTTGTGTGGCTGGTTCTGGACAAAAACGTGATGTTGAAATAACTACCTGGCAGACCAAGCCATGCTTCCGCAGGAACCTTTTCGGAGTGAGGAGCAGGGATAAAATAAATGCATACATACAGTAAGTAGTATTAGAGAACAGATCTACCATTTCTGGTGGGTCTGGTGACTGAGCAACAGTGAGGCCTCAGCATCGGGTCTACTGAGCTGGGTAAACCAGGCTTCTGAGAAATGTGCATACCAGGTCTACCCCTCCATTGTTTCTCATGGGCCTGCTGTCCAGCAATGAAAAGACATTGTGTCCAGTGGATGTCTTTCCACCTGCGTCTGAAATCCTCAGTTCTTTCCCAGGCTCCAGTCACCTCCTCCAGCCCTTAATTAACTGCACTGCTGTTATAATCAAGGGGGCTCTGCATTTCCCTAAAAAAAAACCACCCCAGACACTAGGAGACTAAATAACCACATAGGACTGCACTGCAGAGTTGTCGTACGCTGCTCTAACATCCCCGCACTGTAAAATAGGTATAAGAACATATGGCTACTTTGCAGGACTAGTGTAACCCACACCTACTCAGCCACAGCTGCACCCTGCAATATCAAGGTAAAACTGATGGACTTTATCTGCATTGGCAGGTGTGTGTGTGTGTGTGTGTGTGTGTGTGTTTTGCAATGTTTACAAGCCCAGGTGGGGGCGCCCCCCCCCCAGGAATCACATTACCTTTTGGTATGTAACAAGACTGAAATTAGATCACAAACACCTGTCGTTGCTGCTATCTTTCATTTTTGGATAAAGACGCTACTGCTCAATCGCTGCTACATTAAAATTCCGGTTTTCTGGATTGTTGTCTTTGGGACAGCAATCACCAGGAAGACAAAAAGAAAAATGGCTTAAAGATGAACTGTCCAGTTCCTCCTTCAGACAGTGGGCATGTCAATCATATCCTATGACTTCATTCATTGGCTTAAAACACTAAAAGAGCAGAGCAGGCTAGTTTCTCACAAAACCATTGGGCAGAATAGTGCCTGCACAGTTTGCCCTGTGTCTCACTTTCTACAAGGGCTAGAAGGAAGCCCTTTTTAAATGAATGCTGGAAATCCAGGGATTATGACTCATCCAGGGGGGCAACTACCCCCTTGCCCTCCCGGTAGACACCCATGCACACATCAGTGTGCTTTCACTCTTCTGTCCATAGAAATTGAGTGGCCATGTGTCCTCTTTTACAGAGGACCATCCTCTATTTGAAGGGCTGCCACAGAACTGTCTTCTATTTTGGAGGTGCCCTGTATTTGAAGGGCTGTCCACTCCAAGTCCGGTTTAAAGATAAAGAGCCCTCAGAAGGAAGAGCTGGGCCCTGAAGCTGCCCATCCGAAGCACCTGGACAGCAGGCTGAGCAAGGCACTCAGGTCCCCTGGTCACAGCCTTCCATGCTATGGTGAGATGATACTGTTACTCTATTTGAATTATAATAATTATTACCATTATTTCTAAATGTGCATCTATACATATAAATTGACACATGCACATTTTATGCATCCCTTTTTGGGGATGCATGTCCTCTTTTTTGGCAAGACACTCATGGCATTTATGTGGATCCAATCCAGTACATTCCAAACTGAACATAACAAGTATATTGGAAGGCAAAATAAAGCTCGTTGCCTGAATCCTAAGGATTGGACGGGGAACCCCCATATGTGGAATCCCCACCCAACTGCAACCCTCTGAACTGCCCAGCAAGCTGATTCCAGATCTTGAGAGATATGTGTACAGTGCAGGGAGCCAAGGTGCAAGGTGGAAGTGTTTGTGCAAGCCTAAGGTTCTCTTTAGATCATAGCTGTGTCCACTAGGTGAGGTTTCATTGATTCATAAAAAGAAGATGCTATTGTTATTTTTTGTAAGTCCTGGATGGGGAAAGAACCCTGATTTTTCCTATCTCACCATTTAATCTATAGTCATGTCCCAGAGAGCTAGGATGAGATGGTATAGTTGTGGTGGGACAAATCCTGTCTTGGTGTCTGGGGCAGATACAGGGTCCTCCCTCAGTGTGCCAGTTTCATATAATAATTCAAACCCATGATAGGTGGGAAAGACACCATAAAACTAGAGATATTTAGAGAGGAAGTGGGAAAGCGGAGTTAAAGGAACATGGCAGAGGATAAAAGATTGGATAGTGTGGGAGAAAAAAAGATGGAGAATTTAGAAACCCCGCCCCCACACACACACACGAACATAAGAAGAGTCATACCAGATCAGACCAAGAGTCCACCTATTCCAACATTCTGTTCACACAGTGGCCAACCAGCTGCCCATGGGAAATGCACAAGCAGGATTGTAATGCAACAAATGCACTCTCCCACCCATGTTCCCCAGCAACTGGTGTAAATGCAACAGCATTCTCCCACCCATGTTCCCCAGCAACTGGTGTAAATGCACACACACAAATGTCATAAAGCACCTGGAACAGAAATCATGCCAAAACCATGTTATAGCCATGTTTGCTCATTGTAAGGTAGCTGAATTTTCCCTTGGCTCATCTCTTTTCTCAAGAGTTGTCTCCTGGCATTATGCTTTCCTGGGTAATGTTGGTACATTTTCCCTGGTAATCTTGGTACATGCATTCAGATGGCACCATGCACACACACCTTATCTTATTGTCCTCTAGAAATTGTAGTTCCCTGGATCAACCATGGTGGAGAGCCACTTGAACATTTATCCCTCCCCTGCCCCACATGCTTGGGAACAAGGGGGAGTGGATGTGGGACCATGTAAAACATGTTCACGAATCGAACAGAGAACAAAAGATTCTCACCCTCCCACCCCCAGCCTGCTTGGTCAAGTGGTCTGGTCATAGCTAACAACACCCAAAGAGAATTTCAGCAAAAATAAGCACTTAACCTGAAAGAACTTCTGCCCATGAACCTACAGAGCAGCCTGCTTTGGGCACCTGCTCTGTTGAACATTGACTATATATGGGTGGAATGTCATTTTATTTTCTGAATTGGACAGGGATTGGGGGGGTATGCTACTCAACTAGCCATACATCCCAATATTCCAAGCCTGACACATCCATATCCTGAACTGGGGAACTGTGAACCGTGGTGGCATCGCTATCCTCAACAGATACATGGGTAATTCCAGAGATCAGAGGACAAGGGTTTGATTTCATTCTGCGTGAGAAGGAGAGACAATTCACACTACCTCTTTTGGGCTTATTTCACTACAAATTACAGCTTATCTGAAATGTAGGGATGCAGGGAAATGGTAAAAGTCTCTTCACAGGTCATTATGCATAACCAGTCTATCAAGTGGTTACATGGAAGGCATGGTTAAGTAACCACTTGGTAACCATTTATTGATTTTGCATTCACTCAAAGTTAAGATCAAAAGCATTGTCCAAATCTTGATGAACTGATAAATCTAAATTTGGTGTAAACCCACAATACAGCCTGTGTAGATGATATTCATGATTTCCCAGGTATCCCCACTTGTGTTATTTGGAATATTGAACCTGAATTCTAATGTCCCAAGTAATGAGTTTTGGAGGAGGAAGCGATAACATGGCCCAGGTCACTCATGTTGAAACTAAACTCTGTGGGTTGGATCCAGGATCAGTCTTTCGCAAGAAGAAGGAACCTTCTCTGAGAGAACGGATATGTTCACCGAAGGCCCCTCAGCCTAGTTCTTGGAGATCCTCCCTCCCCACACAAACACCACGAGTGATCCCATTCAACAGGGTCTCCTGAGTTGCTGTGTAGCATTTTCAGGGGGCTGGATGGGCTGGTGAGGGAAGGAGAGGTAGGGGAAGTTCACTTCCACCAGCACAGTTAGTTGATCCAGCTTAAATCTGGATCCAACCTAATGTCTCAAAAATCAAGCTTTGGAGGATTAACGGACTCACATTTGTGATGCCCCCCTCCCCCAAGATTTAATTCATTTTTCATTCATCAGCTGATTGTTTTTCATTTTTGTTTTTCACAAAGGAGCCATGCCTTATTGACAAATGTTATATATAGATCATGGCACACATGTTTCTCTCTCGCTCTCTGCAAGACAGAGACTTTGTGTCCCTCCCTTAGCACTTTCTCCATCCCAGTAAAAGTAAGGATACGTATATTTATGCAGTCTGACTTATGAGCAAATATATTCCTTCTTGACAGGTTGTGTTCTCTGTAATGTCTGTCATTATTCTATCTGACAATGGAGCTAGCAAGTTGATACACTTATGATGAATGAGCCTTTGCAACTCACCCAAGAACCTAATAAAGATGATACATTTTTGCTTAATGACTTGAGCCTGATAAATTAATTCCATTGTTAGCCCCCACTCCTACTGGGCTGAAGGGATTGTCCTAGTGGGATGCACACTTTTAAAATTCATCTTATTATACAAAAACCTATGAGAGGTGACCATCCTGGGGATGTTCAGAGCTCTGAAATATTTGTAACACTGAAGATACTTTTGCTTACATTCATCAATCCCAAAGTTCACCAATCCTAAAAGTACAAATCCTCTCTTGCCAAGTCTCTGAATGTCCTCAAACTTTTTTATTTATTTATTTATTTATTTATTTATTTATTTATTTATTTATTTAATGTAGTATACCTTGCCTTGTAACCAGCATTCGCAAAGCAGCTTACAACAGATTTACAATACAACAAACCAAACGATCAATTCTAAAATACAATGCAATGCAAAAGCAATCGATGCTAAAATATAATGAAACACCCAAATACCAAAAGTTTAAAAAGAACCAGCAGCAAAATCAGTTTATAGCATAAAGGGTGCTTTATACTTAGGTATAAGGTATACTTATACGTAAGGCAGACACCAGTGGAGGCTGGTGGCTCCGATGTCAGTGGGGCTGTGAATCCACTCCTGGTTTCAGTCAGAACCAGTCTACACCTTGGATAGCTCCTTTAGAGTTCTGACTGGTTCTGACTGAAACCCGGAGCGGATTCACAGCCCTACTGACATCGGAGCCACCAGCCTCCACCGGCAGACACCTTACTGAAGCTTAATAGTCTGGGGCTTGAATCCAGATAAATGTCTACTCACAGATCTTTATTTGTATCTTTTGCCTCAGCAAAAGAGTGATGTGAAGGAACCTGGATCCATTACTTGATCTTGCACAGTGGTATAATACCAAGCAAATGATAACTGCAGCCAGTTTCACCAGGGCTAATCACCTGGTGAAGCAGAGGAAGAATAGAAAGCAGACCCTAGACTGATAACCCAGTCTTGTGCATACTTAAAAAGGTAAAGGTAAAGGTGTCCCCAACCAGTTGTGTCCGACTCTAGGGTGCAGTGCTCATCCCCATTTCTAAGCCGAGGAGCCAGCGCTGTCCGAAGACGCTTCTGTGGTCATGTGGCCGGCATGACTGAACACCGAGGTGCACGGAACGCTGTTACCTTTCCCGCCGAGGCAGTACCTATTTATCTACTTGCAATTTCTTGCTTTCGAGCTGCTAGGTTGGCAGAAGCTGGGACTGAAGACAGGAGCTCACTCCGTCACGCAGCACTCGGGTCTCGAACTGCTGACCTGCTGACCTTCCAGTCTGCAGTTCAGCATCTTAACCACTAAGCCACCGCGGCCCCATACTTACTAGGATACTTACTTACTGTGCATATTTACTAGGAAGCAATTCCCATGGTGCTCTACAGAGACATGGAGAGCAGGGTCACAGCTTAGTCCAGATCTCCTCTTCCTAGTCTCCCCCTTGAAAGTTGATAAGGTCTGTCACCACTGACAGCACAGCTCATCTGCTTGGAAGGAGGAGAGCAGGAAGGGAATGTTCCAGGGCAGCAACAGGCACACAGAGATGTTCGTTATGCTTGAAATCTATGAACTGGGCTGATTTTTTTTAAAAAAAACTTCTGATATTTATATATCACTAAATATAATAAAATCCTTAAATGGTTCACATATAAATATTAAAATCAAATTTAAAATACAATATTAAAAACACAACAGTCAAAACAATTCCAATATTCAAGGTTGAAGGGGGGGAAACCCCTTTAACCCAATATGTATGCATGGGGGTGCAGGGGAGTATTTTTGAGTGAATGGAAAGAATAAGAGAATTCAATAGTGCCTGAACAGAACAGAGACAAGGCATTCTGGCTATGTACACCTTGGATTTCTGCCTGAAAAGATATTGCCAAGGGTTGGAAATCTCCCCTTTTATGTTGCTTGTATTTTGCAAACACTCTTTACCACATTTTAATACATCTCTTTCCTGTCCCAACCACCTGAGCGTATTTTATCTGTAGATTGATGACAGCCTGATTTCTTCCTATACAGCTGGAGTAGATTTTTAAAGCATATTTTGCTTTGTGAAGATGCCCAGGGCTGTGTGTAATGCTTAAATAGAACCACTAGAGTTCAATCTTGCACTGCATTAGGTGCTCTTCTTCTCGCTATAGGAAATCCATCTCAGCTTCCCAGCATGACCCTTGGCTTTTAACACCTAATTTACTTAATTTGCAAGTTCTTTCCAAAGCAGTTAAGGCATCTAGACTGATAATCATATCAGTTATTGCATCTGAATGTTGCGACTTTCATAAACGTAGTTGCAGGTGATTTATAGGTTTTTAGAAGAAATATGTAACTTTTAAATAGACACTTTGCTGTGCACTCCTGTTGGATGTACTTAATGCAACTGCCTATGATGAAGTCATCTGCTGACCATTTGCTATAGATGCACTGCAGCCACTAGGTTCTGGCTCTTATTGTGCATGGGATGGACAGATGATATGTTTGGCCTCCAGCCAGTGTCTCTAGGTCCCAGGGGAGCAACGATGTCATCTACCACTTTTCTCCCTACTTACAATTTAGCTGAAATACCGCCTTTACCTGTAACATGGTCAGCCATGTGCAACACCAATGCACCCATCTAAAAAGGATTGGCAGCGTTACTACTTTCGTTGGCAGCATTACTACTTTCTGCATTCGTGCCCCTTTCATATGGCTGGCTGGAGTGGCGTTGCTCAAGTTGCAGCTTGCCTCAGTTGGGTTCAAACTGCCATGGATTTGCAGTTATCTAGTGGTAGTGTGGTTGCTCAAAGCCTCCATCACATGATGGTTCTCCAATAGCTTGCCTTGGAACATACCACCTTGTGATTAGCTTATATTATCATCATCATTATTTTCTATACCGCCTCAGAGTTGAAGCTCTCTGGGCAGTTTGTTTGTTTGTTTGTTTGTTTTTCATTTCTATACCACCCAATAGCCAAAGCTCTCTGGGCGGTTCACAAAAAAGCACGCTATCAGCACAGAAATTAATCTCAGTAGACTGTTCTGATCTCCTTCCCACTGACAGGGACTTAAGTATGGGTAAGTGAGTTTATTTCTGATCCATGTTACTTTCACGTCACATTTAATTTCTGCACTGATTTGTACTTTAAAAAAAAAATTGCATGAAAATGTGCATTTTAATACGTATTTAAATATGTACGGTGCAATCCTACGCAGATAGGCTCCGAACTCAGAGGTGACCACCTGTCCAATGCAGGGCAGGAGAAGCATGGAGGGGATCATTCCCTCTACACTCCTCCTGCCCTGAATTTGCGGCTAGACAGCCAATTGCAGCTGTCTAGCCATGGGAGGGCTGAGCAGAGGAGGAGGCTGCCAGACAACACATTGGATGTGTTTCCCCCCCAGAATGCTCCATTTTGGCTGCTCTGCATTCCTCTTGTGAGCACAGAGGATGAGGCTTTTCCACGCTGCCTGCAAGGCAGTGTGGAAGTGGGGGAAGGTCGATTCTCTGGGAACCGACCTTGGAGCCCAGGCTCTGAGGTAGGTTCCCGGAAAACCAGATATCCCATGGCCGTCTAGCCACTGACTAGCGGCCATAGGATTGCTCCCATAGTTTTCAACATATTTTCTCTCAAGATATGCATTTCTAAACACATCTTGTCTCAAAATATGCATTTTAAAATATATTTAGATAGGCTTTTTAAACCAAGAAGTGCATCAGAACAGTTGGGAAGTGTGAAAGCCTATAAATAACTATGTTCTGATCCACACATTAATCGAGGAGGTGCAGGTCAGATCAGGGTTGGTATCAGAATCCACAAATATTGAATTCCTCAGGCATCCATTACACTCACATTTTAAAGCAACTTATGATGACAAGTCTCAAGAGGATGTCATGTGACACATTCTATAGTAAAGGCCTGGGCAGCCTGTTGATCTCCAAGTGTTTTATATTATAACACCAATCAGCCACAGCCAGTATAGCTAATGGTCATGGATGATGGGAGTTGTAGCCCAGACCACCTGGAGGGCATGAAGTTGCCCATCCCTGCTATAGTACAATAGCTTTTGAGCTATTTTTTTGTAAAAGTAGCTCCCTGTGTACAAAGGAGGTGGAAAGTTCATTGTGTAAGGGATTTACTCCCTCAAGTGACCCCCTTCCCCCCAAACTGGACCTTAATGATGCATCAAGGCCCAGTTAGGAAGCACTTACTCATGAACCCAAGCCTCAGGTCCTAACTTGGCCCAACTGGACATTCTGCCAGTCTTCTGTTGCTTCTTCTGCAATTGTTGTCTCCTGGCTGCCCCTTCTGTAAAACGGCAATTCATTAGTGTTAGGAAGAGGCAGAGGAGGAGGACTGAATATTGTGCAACATGCCCATCCAACAATTTGCAGTGGTAGTTATTTGCACAGAAATAAAAACAGTACCAATTCTTTGGGGGCAAAGATTCCACTTAGGAATCTCTTGACTCTCCCCCTTCCCTTCACTATAGATAGTACCACGTATGCTGGAGAAGCTTACAATCCAGTAAACTCAGTACAGCTTGGACCAGAGGTTGCTGTCTTCTTGCAGATGTTCTACCATATGTTTGCTCTTGATCAAAAATGCAATCTGGGCCAAGAAAGTGGCCAGCCATGTGCTTAAGCAGCCAGGGGTTGATTGGCCAGCAGAAGTGAAAACTTCAGTTTAACTCACTTGTTTGGCATGGTGACGTCATCAGCCTCAAGCAACAGCCAAGGCTCTGAGATACAGGAAGATGAGCTGGTCAAGCTGGTGGCTGCCATACTGCTGGCTGAAGAACAAAACTAGGTTTGGATGTTGAACCCGAGTCTGACTGACAGCTGTGAATCTGCAGACCCAGTGCCTCTGGAGAGCCCAGCTCCCCCTGCTCCACAATGGCAGAGGAAAGGAGCCAAGCCAAAAGCCAAGCCGGGGTGGTGGTGGGTTGCTTTAAGAAGACGCAGCCCTCGAACAGGATGGGGTGGAAGCTAGGAGGGCTAGTTTGGATGGAGGGAGTTCTGAGGCCTCAGTCAGCCCCCAGCTTTTGTCAGAGCCAGAGACTTACGTGGAGCTATCCAAGGTGCTGAAACTCTGGCCTGCCTTGCTGTTGCTCGAGGCCAGGACATGGCAGATATTTTCTCTCTGCGTGTGTATGTGGTGGTGCAGAGGCTGCTTTTGTTTCTAACTGATGCTGTGCGGAAAATATCTCCCACATTTTTTTAAACCATTCTCATTCAGTTTGATAGACAAGAAACTGATTTCGAAAAGAAATTCAAAGGAGACGTAATTTCAGAGAAGTTCTCATGGGTTGGGTTTGGGTTTCTTGGGCTTCCCTTACTTAGGAGGTGGCTAAAGAGTGAGCACAAGTGTCCTGCTTTTCATTGCACAATGCAGCCTGTAGCCTTCTCAGCTTCCCGCACATCAATTAAAACCCAGGGGAAGACATCATGAAGTAATTCCATCCATAGGGCATTTTTCAGATCAGAACGCTCAGGGAGTCTGGGAGACTGCAGAGAAACAGAGAGATGTGTAATAGAAAGAAAACACATACACACAGAGCTACCTCACAGTAATTAGAAAACACCATCAAAATACATTTAAAATACATTATAAAATTCCCTAAGAATGAGGCAGAAAGATGGAAGCCTCCTTCATGGGGGAAGGAAACTTTCAGGAAATTGGAGATCAGATTTTGACACAGGACTCACTCCACCTCTTCCCTGGAGCTGGACACAGCACCGCCCCCTCACACCTGCTACAGGACTTGCAGGGAAGAAGCAGTATTACCAGCATGAGGGACAAGATGTATCTGCAATCACCCCTCAAAAAAAAATAACATTTGGAAGATCCTGGGGAAGCTGCTAAACCCTGAAGAATGACAACTAGAAGTGAGCCAAAATTTCTCAGAAGACTTATTTCTCAAAATGGCCCTGAGATTTTCTTTTCTTAGCCCCCTAGAAATAAAGGGGCACTTTGCAAAATTTTCTCCAAATTTTCTTCCCCATTTTTGGGTGGGGTTCACCTTCCCCTCTCTCTGCCACAATGCCCCAGAACAATGCTAGGTATGAGGTACTGTGGAAAACACAAAGTGGGGATCAGGCTGTCAATATAGGTCATGCTGTTGCCACTTGCAGTGGCAGTGCAAAAAACAAAAACTCTGAGGAAAAAAGAAAGAAGCTGTGGCACAATTATTAGAGAATGTCTCCTCCGTCTGGAGAAATTTGGTGAAATTGTCCCCACAGTTTCTCTGCCCACAAATGGGGCAGAGAATTTCAAGAGACCATTTCTGCACAGCTCTAACCCAACATCTCCCTTGAGCATTGAGATATTAGCCAAATGTCATCATTTGGCATGCATAGTCAGGACACAATTCAAAATCCAGATCCAGCTTGATTTCCATACTGGTTTTCACAGGATAAATGCAAAATGTGTAGTATGTATCCTGAAGACTGAGACAGAAGAATCAAAGTGGCTATACACATTCAGGAGACAATTCTGTGCCTCAAGTACCAACTGGACACCTGCACACATTTCCATGGAGGCTGAGAAAGATGTAAACCATACCATAATTCCTTGAACATTGAGGCATCGTAATGAAACTTGTTATATATGTCCATGACACAATTTTCTTGTAGAGGTTTAGCCTCTACACCCAGATCACCTTCAACATCTATCTCAGTTAAGGGGGAGAAGAAGGAGAAGATGCAAACTACATTGTAATGTAATATCTGGCATGAGCAGAAAACACCATCAAAATACATTTAAAATAAATTATGAAATGCCCTGAGAACAAGGCAGAAAAATAGAAGCCTCCTTCATGTGGGAAGAAAATTTTCAGGAAATTGGAAGTCAGATTTCGACACAGGACTCGCTCCACCTCTTCCCTGGAGCTGGACACAACACTGTTACAAACAATAACACTCTCCATTTGTATAGCTGTTGCCATTGAAGCAAACATGTCCCTCCAAAATGAAAGCAGCCCCACCTCCACCCTGCAAATAAAAAAGCAAACAGACAGCAAACAGCCTCTCTTTGTCATGATTAGCGCCAACAGCAAAAATCTCATCCCACTCTGAAGATACCTTATTAAGCCCAAAGAAAGGTCAGCAATGTTGTACTCTATTTTTTTCTCCTTAAAATAAAAGAACCTGCTTTTTAAAAAAAAGTCCACCCTTTTCTGGAACATATTTCGACACACATTTCAATGAGAAATGGCAATAATTTTGCCATATCTGGGCTTAGAAAGGTCAGTGCTAAAATTCAGAGCTGATAGTATTGAACATGAGCAACCAGAGAAATATCAGCATATAACAAAAAGGTACATGTTTCAAAGGCATATCTACTCATTTGTCTTTCTGTGTTTTGTGGGTTTTTTTGCTTTGTAATGCTATATGAGAGAGAGAGAGAGAGAGAGAGAGAGAGAGAGAGAGAGAGAAAGGGAGAGAGAAAGGGAGAAAGGGAGAAAGAGAGAGAGAGAGTTTTATGATAACTTAGATACTAAAGGCACAATCCTATGCATGCTTAGACAGAAAGTAGTCATAGAATCATAGAATCATAGAATAGTAGGGTTGGAAGGGGCCTACAAGTCCATCGAGTTCAACCCCCTGCTCATTGCAGGAATCCAAGTCAAAGCATCCCTGACAGATGGCTGTCCAGCCTCGTCTTGAACACCTCCAGTGTGGGAGAGCCCACCACCTCCCTAGGTCATTGGTTCCATTGTCGTATTGCTCTAACAGTCAGGAAGTTTTTCATGATGTTCAGCCAGAATCTGGCTTCCTGTAACTTGAGCCCATTATTCTGTGTTCTGCACTCTGGGGTGATAGAGAAGAGATCCTGGCCTTCCTTTCTGTGACAACCTTTCAAGTACTTGAAGAGCGCTATCATATCTCCCCTCAGTCTTCTCTTCTCAAGGCTAAACATGCCCAGTTCCTTCAGTCTCTCTTCATAGGGCTTTGTTTCCACTCCCCTGATCATCTTTGTTGCCCTCCTCTGAACCTTCTCCAGTTTGTCTGCATGCATCCTTCTTAAAGTGTAGTGCCCAGAACTGGACACAGTACTCCAGATGAGGCCTAACCAGTGCTGAGTAGAGGGGAACTAGTACTTCCAGGGATTTGGAAGTGATGCTTCTATTAATGCAGCCCAAAAGAGCATTTGCCTTTTTTGCAGCCACATCACATTGCTGGCTCATCTTCAGCTTGTGATCGACAACAATTCCAAGATCCTTCTCGCTTGTAGTGTGGTTGAGCCACGTATCCCCCATCTTGTAACTGTGCATTTGGTTTCTTTTTCCTAGGTGCAGAACTTGGCATTTATCCCTATTAAATGTCATTCTGTTGTTTTCTGCCCAGCGCTCCAGTCTATCCAGATCACTTTGCATTTTGTTTCTGTCTTCCAAAGTATTAGCTGTCCTGCCCAATTTTGTGTCATCTGCAAATTTGATCAGTGTTCCCTGCACCTCCTCCTCCACGTCACTCATAAAAATGTTGAAGAGCACTGGGCCCAGGACTGAGCCCTGCAGTACCCCACTCGTTACCTCTCCCCAGTTTGAGAAGGTCCCATTGATAAGCACTCTTGGAGTCCGATTCTGTAGCCAACTGTGGATCCACCGGATCGTTGTTTCATCTAGCCCACTTTGAGCTCGTTTGCTCATCAGGATATCATGGGGCACTTTGTTGAAAGCTTTGCTGAAGTCAAGGTATATTATGTCCACAGCATCCCCACAGTCCACAGGGGAGGTGACTTGATCAAAAAATGAGATCAGATTCGTCTGGCAGGACTTGTTCCTGACAAATCCATGTTGGCTTTGAGTAATCACTGCATTGTTTTCAAGGTGCTTCCAGCTGGATTGCTTTATCATCTGCTCCAGACTTTTCCCAGGGATTGATGTCAGACTGACTGGTCTGTAGTTCCCAGGTTCCTCCTTTTTACCCTTTTTGAAGATAGAGAGAACATTAGCCCTCCTCCAGTCATCTGGCACTTCACCCATCCTCCATGATTTCTCAAAGAGAATAGACAGTGGTTCTGAGAGTTCTTCTGCCAGTTCCTTTATTACTCTAGGGTGCAGCTCATCTGGCCCTGGAGATTTGAACTCATTCCAAGTAATTAGGTGTTCCTTGACCATATGCCTATCGATCTCAAGCTGCAATCCTGCCCCTTCAGCCTGTACTTCGCCTTTGCCAGGGGGGTCATAGACCCTCTTTTGGGAGAAGACTGAGCCAAAGTAGGAATTGAGCACCTCTGCCTTTTCTTTGTCATCTGTTATCATTTTGCCATCCTTATTTAATAGCTGAACCACCATTTCTTTCCTCTGCTTTTTACTATGCACGTAGCTGAAGAAAGCCTTTTTGTTGCTTTTAGTATCCCTCGCTAACCTCAGCTCGTTCTCAGCTTTAGCCTTCCTGATGCCATCCTTGCAATTCTGTGCTATCTGCCTATACTCTTCCTTTGTTGCTTGGCCTTCTCACCACTTCCTATATGTGTGCCTTTTTGTTTTCAAGTCATCTCTAAGCTTTTTGTGAAGCCACATTGGCTTCTTCTGTTGTCTTCCACCTTTGCTTCTTGCTGGAATGGTTTGTAATTGTACCTTGAGAATTTCCTTTTTTAAAAGCTCCCACCCATCTTGGACTCCTTTTCTTGTTAGAGTCACTTGCCATGGGACCTTACTGATCATTGTTCTGAGTTTATGAAAATCAGCTTTCCTAAAATCCAGGGTACGCGTTTGACTACACTTGGCTTTTGCTTCCCTTAGAACCAAGAACTCGAGTACAACATGGTCGCTTTCCCCCAGAGTTCCTGTAACTGCTACTTTATCCACTAAGTATCAGTTCTACAAGTCCTGACAACCCCAGCTTGCCCACCATGCTGGTTGGGGAATGCTGGGAGTTGTAGGCCTTTTTTCTGTCTAAGAATGCATAGATTGTGCCCTAAGCCTCATATTAGGCATGATTGCCAATAATGTGTCTTCTATGAAATGTGGTCTTATATTTAACTCCCCTGATACATCTGTAATCTCTAAGGGCACAATCCTCTGCATGTTTACTCAGAAGTAAGTCCCACTGTGTGGAAATGGCCTCTTGAAATTCTCCATCCTTTCTATGGGTGGAGAAATTGTGGGAACTATTCCACCAAAGTTCTCCATGAGGAGGAGAAATTCTCTGACTGGGTGGGGCTGTCCATTCCCAGTGGCAGGAGCACAGCTTCTCCCTTTCCCCCCCTTTAATCTATCTATACCTATAGCCCTATTCAGGCATTATTGAGAGGAGTGAAACCCACCCCGTGAGCTGGGATGGGGTCATGGCAAGTAGTCCCACCCTGACAGTACATCACACTGTAGCTCCACCCAAAGGTGTCTGTGTGTACACACAAGCATGTCCTGCGGGGAGGCCTTTGCACACACAGCTGTATGTTCCTGGAGGCCTCCATGTGAGCTGAAACCCTGGTTTCACAGGGTTATGAACCAGATGGAGCCAGGATCTGACTCACACTAAGACAGCTCCATGTGTTACAGGTTTAAAGTGGAGACCTCTCCCAGTTCTGGTCCATATGGTCCTGGCAATAAAAGATGTGAGGGACTGATGGGCTTTATACAAATGGAAGCATAAATATTTTTATTCTCTTCTAAGCACTCTGCTACTGTTCATTGCTATGATTATACATTCACATAAATACATGAGCAACATTACAGCAGGAGAAGGAAAGATCCAGGGTCAAGTCAGGCCACTTCATTATTTCCCATCTGGATATATATATGTTTCCCAAAGCTACATGGCCTCAGTTTGATCTTAACCTGCTTTTCATCGTTACTTATAGGACAGGGCTTACCTTGATTGAGGTTTGTGGGGATTCATTTGTCACATGTCCCTTTAGAATACTCTGGAGTAGTGATGAAGAAAGGATAGCTTCCCTGCTTTGAAGTTTTCTTCTTCCCTTTCCTTCCCTTTTTTCCTTGTGTGTCATGTCTTTTTAGACTGGAAGCCTGCAGGCAGGGTCTGCCTTGTTTAACCGATTATATGTAAGCCACTCAGGGTGCCCTTTTGGCTGACAAGCAGCATAAAAATACTAGAACTAAATAAAATCTTAAAGAAACGTAGTTTGAATTTTACATATGGGGATCCTTCCTAGTTCAAGAGGGCTTGTATAGGTTTTCTACTTTGGAATCTGTATCTGATTTCATCAGCTAAATTCAGGGATGCATGAGCCTTGATGCTAAATATGTGACTACATTTAACATGCTTAGTTTTTTTAAAAAAATCTAAATAACATGTGTGTGCGTGTGCGCACACACGTGTGTATGTAAATCAGGATCAGAAGCACAGCATGCAGGCTTACACATTTCCCCCACTGTGGTCCCAGTGAAAGCAGTCTCGGAGTTGCTGTTAGCCCTGGGAGGGCTGATTTCATTGGATTTCATTGGAGCTAGTGGGAGGTGCCCTTGGAACTGATGGCAGCTTCAGGGATGATTGTGGCATTCAGGGATGGCTGAGAATCAGGACTGTAGTAGGGGAAAGGGTTAAACCCCTTTCTGCATACTATCCCCCCCCCCCCTTTGCAGGCTGCTATTGAGAAAAAAACACCACATACTTGAAGTCACACATTTAACATCAAATGTACTTTAGCCATGTGAGTCAGCCCTGGTAATGGTATCCATGGTATCTCCCCCCTATAAAAGAGGATGCACCCCTGTTCCTGAACTCTTTGTCCCTGTTGGTGTCTCTGACCTAGGGATGTTAGAGAATTCTGCCATGGACTCCAATGAGGGTTCACCCTCGGAGTCCATGGTGGAACGGACCACCCACCTTCGCCACCCCGCGAGGTTTCCCTGGAACAGATCCTACCTGCCACCAGCCGGGTCTGGTCCGTGTGCTGCCGTCCGCTGCTGGTCTGCGGAAGCAAATGCTGTCTGGCATAGTGGATGCCATTTATGTCCCTTCTCTTTGCCGTGATAGGCTATGTAAATCTTTAGGTAGCCTATCATGGCAAAGAGCAGGGACACAAATGGCGTCCGCTATGCCGGACACCATTTGTGTCTGCAGACTGGCAGCGGACAGAAGTCCTGCTGTGGATGGACCTGGCTGGTGGCTCCGCAGACTCACCATGGAGTGGAGATGGCCGGGGAGGATTCCGGGGGGAAGGATGGATCGCCTCTCCCCCCCCTGGACCCCCCCAGTGGACTGGTGAGTGGGTTTCGTACACCCCTACTCTGACTGTCCACAGAAAAAAGTTTTGCTTCCTCTCTCGAAAGCAGAGCAGAGAACTCTGGGATATCCATACTTGACTTGACTGAACATGATTCCCCTTGTGAATAATAAACAGTATTGTAAACAGTATGTGAACAGGAGAGAAGTAAGGCCATTCCCTCCTCCCTGCCCCTGGATAAGCTGTCCAGGAGGACTTACTGTTGCTTATCCCTGCTCAGTTTATGTCATCTAAAACTCAAATCTCTCTGTTAAAAACATCCCCCCCCAACTGTTTTCTTTCATTCATTTTCTATTCCAAATGCACATCAAGCTGTAAAGTTCTTGGATTACATATGCTATGCAATGATTGAGGCAAGTAGCTCTAAGTAAGGGCTATCATCTCTCATAAATAAGCCCCGAATATTCAGCTCACATTACAAATCAGCACCAGTTACACATTCTGACAGCACCAGATGTATTCTCCAAAATGAACCGCATCTGTTCAGCCTGACATGATGAACAGTATATATGTACATACTCCAAAAAGGATAATTTGAAATCCTTTCAGAGTGATTCCATACTGTGGGCTGTCATCAGGGATGGAGGCTGGGCTTGTTCCTTTGAATTGTAGGGAGTTACGGAGGATCTTACTTGCGCTGCTATTTGAGGGGGTTGGTATGCCTCATATATCATAGAATCTCATAGAATCATAGGGTTGGAAGGGGCCTACAAGACCATCAAGTCCAACCCCCTGCTAAGTGCAGGAAGCCTGATTCCCAGGCAGTCTCCCATCCAAGTACTAACCAGGGATGACCCTGCTTAGCTTCCGAGATCAGACGAGATCAGGCGCATCCAGCCCTTTGCTCATCTGTACTCTAAAATCTTCATTTTGTCCTGGAAGACTAGCTAAGCAAGGGTTTAGGACCAGCCATGGCACAAAAGGTGCTCTTCCCAGTCACTGGCCTCTAACCTAATTAAATTAATCAAGAGCATCTTAGATAAGACAAATTCTCAACAGAGATTTATCAGGAAGCTGATTGACTCCCAAAATTTGGAGGGGTTGGACCCTCCGAAATCTGGGATTGAAAGATGTTCTGTCAAAATGACCCACCCTTAAAGGAAGGTATTTGTTCAATTTTTTGTTCAAAAATTGAACACATACCTTTCTTTGGCATCAGTCCTATAGGAGGCATTAGCCCTATTCTTTCACTTATACTCCTCTCTTGTTTACAAAAACAAAGTTACATCTCTGTAGAAAGTACTATAAATAAGGAAAGAATAAAAATGAATCACACTGTCAACCCCATATTCTTCACTCTCTATTTTAAGTCCTCATCATTCAAACTATAGGGTTGGATCCAGGATCTTCCTTCTGCGACAAGAAGGAAACTCCTGTAAGAGGGAGGGCTCCACTCATGGAAGGTCAGTGTGAATGATTTTTGGGGACCCCCCCTTCCACACCACAGCTCCATCCATTCAGCTCCTGATTCTCTGTGTAACATTTTTAGTGGGATGGAAGGGCTGCTCTGGAAGGAGGGATCAGTGAAGGAGAGGGCAGTGAAGGAGAGGGCAGTGAAGTCTATGTCCACCAGCATACTTGATCCAGCTTAAATGTGGATTAAACACTTAGGGAGAAGCAAAATATTCCAAACAGCAGACAAGTTTCAAAGAATGGCTCCTCTTCTCCTTTTCTGAGTCTCCTTTTCAACTTTTCCTTGATTCTGTCTCAGAGGTTATTGTGCCCTTAGGGTCTCCAAGGAATAAGCACTATCGCTGCACTTTGGGCAAGGTTTTATATATTATGACTTCACTTCTGTAAGGGCTTCTCTACACCAGGCTTTTTATCCTGAGGCTTTACCAGGGCTTCTGCTTTTGGTTTCTTTGCGAGATTAAGATTGGCCCTTTACATGCACTTCCCCCTCCCTCCCTCCCTGGGATTTCCTTTGTCTGCAAGTTCTATATGTTTCATTGTACAGCCACAAGATGGCACTGTGGTATAGTTGCAGTTATAGCGCAACTCTGTAATTACACAGAGCAATTCAAACTGCTGTTTTAAAATGTGCATTTCCCCCATTACAAATAAAGCCCTGGAAATGGTCACAAAGTACATGAGAGGCCCTGGCGGTTGACAACATCATGTAAAGGACCTGCAAACTTTCATGAGTTGTTGTTGTTGTTGTTGTTCAGTCGTTCAGTCATGTCCGACTCTTCGTGACCCCATGGACCATAGCATGCCAGGCCTTCCTGTCCTGCGTTCTCTCCCGGAGCGTGCTCAAGTTCATATTCATTGCATCGGTGATGCTATCTAGCCATCTCATCCTCTGCCGTCCCCTTCTCCTTTTGCCTTCAGTCTTTCCCAGCATCAGGGTCTTTTCCAGGGAGTTTTCTCTTCACATTAGGTGGCCAAAATATTTGAGCTTCAGCTTCATTATCTGTCCTTCCAATGAGCAGTCAGGGTTGATTTCCTTTAGGATGGACTGATTTGACCTCCTTGCAGTCCAGGGGACTCGTAAGAGTCTTCTCCAGCACCACAGTTCGAAAGCATCAATTCTTCGGCGCTCAGCCTTCCTTATAGTCCAGCTCTCACAGCCATACATTACTACTGGGAAAACCATAGCTTTGATTAGACGGACCTTTGTCGGCAAGGTGATGTCTCTGCTTCTTACTATGCTGTCTAGGTTTGCCATAGCTTTCCTCCCAAGGAGCAAGCGTCTTTTAATTTCATGGCTACAGTCACCGTCTGTGGTGATCTTGGAGCCCAAGAAAGTAAAATCTGTCACTGCTTCCATTTCTTCCCCTTCTATATGCCAGGAAGTGATAGGGCCAGATGCCATGATCTTAGTTTTTTTAATGTTGAGTTTCAAACCAGCTTTTGCACTCTCCTCTTTCACCCTCAACAAGAGGCTCTTGAGATCCTCTTCGCTTTCTGCCATTAGGGTGGTATCGTCTGCATATCGGAGGTTGTTGATAATTCTCCCGGCAATCTTAATTCCGACCTCTGATTCATCCAACCCGGCATTTCTCATGATGTACTCTGCATAGAAGTTAAATAAGCAGGGTGACAATATGCAGCCTTGTCGTACTCCTTTCCCAATTTTGAACCAATCGGTTGTTCCATCTCTGGTTCTTACTGTTGCTTCTTGACCCTCGTACAGGTTTCTCAGGAGACAGGTAAGGTGGTCTGGTACTCCCATCACTTTAAGAATTTGCCACAGTTTGTTGTGATCCACACAATCAAAGGCTTTAGCATAGTCAATGAAGCAGAAATAGACGTTTTTCTGGAATTCTCTTGCTTTCTCCATGATGCAGCGAATGTTGGCGATTTGATCTCTAGTTCCTCTGCCTCTTCGAAACCCAGCTTGTACTTCCGGTAGTTCTTGGTTCGCATACTGCTGAAGCCTAGCTTGTAGGATTTTGAGCATCACCTTGCTGGCATGTGAAATGAGCACAATTGTACAGTAGTTTGAACACTCTTTGGCATTGCCCTTCTTTGGAATTGGAATGTAAACTGACCTTTTCCAGTCTTGTGGCCACTGTTGAGTGTTCCAGATTTGTTGGCATATTGAATGCAGCACTTTAACAGCATCATCTTTTAGGATTTTAAATAGCTCGGCTGGAATACTGTCATCTCCGCTAGCTTTGTTGTTACTAATGCTTCCTAAGGCCCACTTGACTTCACTCTCGAGGATGTCCGGCTCAAGTTCAGTGGCCGCACTATCATGGCTATCAGGGACATTCAGATCTTTCCTGTATAGTTCTTCTGTGTATTCTTGCCACCTCTTCTTAATCTCATCTGCTTCTGTTAGGTCCCTGCCTTCTTTGTCCTTTATCATGCCCGTCTTTGCACAAAACGTTCCCTTGAGATCTCCAATTTTCTTGAAGAGATCTCTAGTCTTTCCCATTCTGTTGTTTTCCTCGATTTCTTTGCATTGTTCATTTAAGAAGGCCTTCTTGTCTCTCCTTGCTATTCTCTGGAACTCTGCATTCAGTTGGGTATATCTTCCCCTTTCTCCCTTGCTTTTCGCTTCCCTTCTTTCCTCAGCTACTTGTAAAGCCTCATCAGACAGCCACTTGGCTTTCTTGCATTTCTTTTTCTTTGGGACGGATTTCGTTGCTGCCTCCTGAACAATGTTACGGACCTCCATCCATAGTTCCTCAGGCACTCTGTCTATCAGGTCTAATCCCTTAAATCTATTCCTCACCTCTACTGTATATTCATCAGGGATATGATTTAGGTCATACCTGAACGGTTTAGTGGTTTTCCCGACGTTCTTCAATTTAAGCTGAAATTTTGCAAGAAGCAGCTCATGATCTGAGCCACAGTCAGCTCCAGGTCTTGTTTTTACTGACTGTATGGAGCTTCTCCATCTTTGGCTGCAAAGGACATAATCAATCTTATTTCGATATTGAACATCTGGTGTAGAGTCGCCTCTTGTGCTGTTGGAAAAGAGTGTTTGCTATGATCAGCGTGTTCTCTTGGCAAAACTCTATTAGCTTTTGTCCTGCTTCATTTTGTACACCAAGGCCATGCCTGCCTGTTATCCTGGTGATTTCTTGACTTCCTACTTTAGCATTCCAATCCCCTATGATAAAGAGGACATCTTTTTTTGGTGTTAGTTCTAGAAGGTGTTGTAGGTCTTCATAGAACCGATCAACCTCAGCTTCTTCGGCCTCAGTGGTTGGGGCATAGACTTGAATTACTGTGATGTTAAATGGTTTTATTTATTTATTTATTTATTTCTATACCGCCCAATAGCCGAAGCTCTCTTGGTTTGCCATGGATTTGCCTTGGATTCGTACTGAGATCATTCTATCATTTTTAAGATTGTACCCCAGTACTGCTTTTCCCACCCTTTTATTGACTATGAGTGCTACTCCATTTCTTCTAAGGGATTCTTGCCCACAATAGTAGATATGATGGTCACCTGAATTAAATTCGCCCATGCCTGTCCATTTGAGTTCGCTGATTCCCAAGATGTCGATGTTCAATCTTGCCATCTCATGTTTGACCACCTCCAGCTTACCTTGATTCATTGATCTGACATTCCAGGTTCCTAAACAATATTGTTCTTTACAGCATAGGATTTTCTTTTCACCGCCAGACACATCCACAGCTGAGTGTCCTTTCGGGTTTGGCCCAGCCGCTTCACTCTTTCTGGCGCTACTTGGAAATACCCTCTGCTCTTCCCCAGTAGCATATTGGACACCTTCCGACCTGAGGGGCTCATCTTCCGGTGTCATCTCTTTTAGCCTTGTGATACGTTCCATGGGGTTTTCTTGGCAAGAATACTGGAGTGGGTTGCCATTTCCTTCTCCAGTAACCCATCTCAATCATAGGATAAAAGCCTGGTGTAGAGAAGCGCTAAACCTCTAAGGCAGCAGTTAAGATAAACACGCCCGTGTTGTCTTCCAGCTGTTTGCAAGTTTGCAAAGTTCTTTGGAGAATACAACTGGAGAAAAGGCAAATAGAAAGAACTGATTCTTGGTTCATCATCACATTCATTTTACTTCCATATAAGTCAATCTCTGCTTGTATGAATGTGATTATTACCATATTAAATTAAATTGGCATAGCCACAACAAGAGGAACTCCGTCATATGCAAGGAATGGGGACCCCAGAACTTGCAAAGTTCCTGAGTTCAGAATTCTTTCATTGTAACAGTGCAATGTTGTGCATGTCTACTCAGAGGTAAGCCACATTCAGTTCAATGGGGCTTACTGTGGGATCAGTGTGTTCAGGAATGTAGCTTGAGGCTGCAATCCTACACAAACTTGCTTGGGAGTAAGTCTCACTGAGTTCAGTGGGGCTTATTCAAACTCGGCATCTACAGGATGGCTCTCTGCAAGTGTATTTCTTTTGCACCAGGCTCCACTTGGTGGATATTGGAGTTCTAGTAAAAAGCTAAGTAGATCCTGCCAACCTGATGCCTGCCCAGCCCTGCCACCAAATCCAGGGGTATTAGAAAAAGAAAGAACTTCTGCTCTTGATCTGGAATACGGTATTTAGGGCAGTTTCCAACAGTGTCATTCCGTAAACTCAAATGGTGCTAGTGGAGCTCTGCCCTGTCTTTCCATGGCACAAGCAGTTGTGCAGCCACTTGCACAATTGGTTACGCAAGCAGGGTGTGCAGCCGGCTGCACAACGGGTTGCACAAGAGTTATGTGCACCTGGTTCTGCAACCGCTTGCACAACTGCGCTTGCACAAATATTACTTTAGTTGTATTCTCCGCTTGCGCATAATTCTTACCCTAGTTTCTGCTGGAGGAATGTCATTTGTGCTAACGGAATGGCGCAGTTGCATACTGACCTTATGTTTTATCTAGGCTTTGTTTTTTCTTTTAAGAAAACTTATTTTGCACATGTGATATTCCTTAAAATTCTTTATCCCCAGTGGTCTTAAAATGATCACCTTGACTCACTGTGTTCATTTGAAATCTCAGCTGTATTTCTGAGGAAGACAGAAGCCAAACTATTTAGCAAAAAAGAGTTAAATCCATCTCACTTACTCACTCACTCACTCACTCACTCAAATTTCCACCCATCTCCAGCACCACATAAGCTTCAGTGATCACCTTCAAGTTTTAATGAGTGGGAGTGAAGGATATATTTTTCTCTTGTCCTAATGAATGGTCTTTTTCATGATAGTGGATTGATTTTTATGCCACATTCTGTTCTCTTTATGATTTTTATGAGAGGAAGGAGACACTGGAATTTTATGTGCCATAAATGCTTTCAATTCTGATTTAGCCTATGCAACCTGCTACATTTATTCTGGCCATTTTGCTGTTGCCCTGTTTACAGCCTTGGAGGTGTGTGTGTGTGGGAAATAAACGACCAAACAATCAAGACATGAAATATTGAAAAGGTCACATTAACCCCAAGCGCAACTCCAGCTCTTAAAGATGATAGATGTTTAGGGCACAATCCTGTGCAGGTTTAGACAGAAAAAAGTCCTACAACTCTCAGCATTTCCCAGCCAGCTAGGACTTTTTTCTGTCTAAACCTGCACAGGATTGCACCCTTATTCAGATGCATCATTTTTAGACATACCTTCCTGGATAGGAGATTCACAGAATAAGCCTCAGTTTCACAAAACTGAGCACATTTTTGAAATACCGGCAAGCTTATAGAGTCTGGGTTATCCAATGCAACCCAGACAAGGAGCATTCCCTCCCCACTGCTTTCTCCTACAATCCCCAAAAGCTTCAAGAAAGGCTAGGAATGACAGGATAAGAGGCTGCAGAAGGCTCATTTTTGCGAACCCTCAGTAGAGGACCCTTTGGGGGTGCCATGAGTTGCAGTGGGGAGAACAGGTGGGGAATTCCCTTTCATGAGTATCCTTTGTACTTGCATTGCATTGGATGCAATCCAATAGGCAGTATCCAGTCCAACACAATTGCTAATGTAAATTACGTTGCACTAGCGGAAATGACTTCTAGTGCACCGCCAATTGTGCTCGCTCTCACGATGGGTTTCCCTGGAAAGGCACAATTGGATTTGTGCTAGAGGTCATTTATGCTGGCCCGATGTAATTTATGTTAGCGGTAGTGTTGCATTGGATACTGCCCAATGTTGATTATGTTTTTACTGCTTTCCCTGGAGAAAGTGCTTTACAATTCTTACATCAATTCTTAGCTTCATGTGAGCTGGATGGGCTGACGGTGAAAGACCAGACAATGATCTTCATGCCCATAAACCTCCTCACTTGATTGGAGTGTTCCCTTGCAATGTGCTCAAGAGCAAGAATGTGCAAAGCTGCCTTGTTCTGGTCCACCTAGTCCAGAACTGCCTACTACTCTAATCAATGGGCTCTCCATGGACCTTCCTCAGCCATTCAACTGAAGGATGCTCCTTTTCACTGGTAATGTCAGGGATTGAATCTGGAGCCTTCCACATGCGAAGCATGTGCTCTGCCACCAAGCTATGGCCCCTGCCACATGAAGGTAGGGATGTCGGAGAAATCCACAATGGAAGCAAATGAGTTTGGAGTTTCATGAATCTGACCATTGGATTCCATGGTGGAGCAGCTTCTCCCCTATCAGGCTAATTCTATGGACTTGTGGACTGTTTTTCTCACTTTCCTGATTTTTGTGCAAATTTTGTTATAAAAAATCCGCAAAAATAAAAACAAAAAACGCCAAAAATGAGTATTTCCCCCATAGGTGAAAGTGTGAAAATGCACATTTTGGGGGAATTTGCACATTTTCACACATGCAGATTTGTGCAAATGTGAACTTGCACAAATGCAGGAGGGAAATCAGATTCTGTCCATGGGCGGACGACAGAGCAAAAGGTGCCAAACTGTGAAACACAGACAGAATGGGTTTTACACAATCCTATGTTGTTGTTATTCAGTCGTTCAGTTGTGTCTGACTCTTCATGACCCCATGGACCATAGCACGCCAGGCCTTCCTGTCCTGCGCACTCTCCCAGAGTGTGCTCAGGTTCATATTCATTGCATCGGTGATGCTATCTAGCCATCTCATTCTCTGCTGTCCCCTTCTCCTTTTGCCTTCAATCTTTCCCAGCATCAGGGTCTTTTCCAGTGACTTTTCTCTTCACATTAGGTGGCCAAAATATTTGAGCTTCAGCTTCAGTATCTGTCCTTCCAATGAGACGTCAGGGTTGATTTCCTTTAGGATGGACTGATTTGACCTCCTTGCAGTCCAGGGGACTCATAAGAGTCTTCTCCAGCACTACAGGTGCATCCCTACATGAAGGCAAACAGAGCATTGTTTTCTCATGGCTACAATGAGACCCCAAGGAAGTCAGAAGCTTGTGGTAAAGAGGGGTTATCCTATTTCTTCTGAGCAGCATTGAGATTTCTGTCTCTTCTCCATATCGTGTAAGAGAGGCAAATATGTGCGGATGCTCAGAGGGGAACACTCTCCCCCAGTGCCTTTGTGCTGGGAGAAGCATGGATTTTCCTCAGCATTTTTCCTCTGCAATTTCTTCTGTTAAGGTTCAACATTGGAGACTGAGATTAGTGATTGAATGTAATTTCCCCTTTAAGCAGCAGGTGACTCCATTGATTGCTGCCCAGACACATTGTAAATGGCTTTTTATTAGCTGTCTTTACCTCTAATTCAAATGTAGAGCAATTTTCCACCATCTATCCACAGGGTAATGAAAGTGTAGGATTTCAGATGCCTGTGGGTTCATATCCATTGTGTTCGTAAAGCACATGTGTGCTACATCAATCATCACATGGCCTTTTGCTCTTTCCGCTTGCTCAGATTAATTACTGCAAAAAATATAAAGACATGCTAAGTAAGAGATGGGATGAAAGGGAGTTAATTCTTCTGCTGGCCCATATCCTATTAGAATTTCACATTTTCCAGTATCCATGTACTAGAACAGGAGGTCATTTTCTCCCTCAGTTCTTCCCCTTTTCCCCCCAGCATCCCTTTCCTACCTCTCTCCCCCCATCTGTATTTTGGACCCATGCACTGTGTGAAAAAATGCAATGTTGTGAAAAGGAGGAGTGAAGAAGGGAAGAAGAGTGTTTCAAATCCATACAGTGCAATCCTATACATGTCTATCTGGAAATAAGTCACAGTGCTTTCAATGGAGCTTACTCCCAGATGAGTGGGCAATAGATTTGCCGCTGTAAATACTTTTCTTGATCAACATAATATAGATGGGATGATAGATACAACAGAAATTTGGGCTGAACATGAAATACAGAATTCTATGTTGAATGTGCTAATATTACAGCTGCAAGCAGATGGCCTCTCAAAATTCTATTTGTGGAGAGAGAAGTTGGGGTGACAATTTCACTGAATTTCTCCAGGGAAGAAGTTCTCCAACAGTTTCTCACAGGTAGGGCTCGCCATTGGCAGGGGTTTGGGGACATCTTTCTTTTCTCCTGAGTTATTTTGTACTGCCACTGGAAGTGGGAACGGCATCAACTGTGTTGGCAGCCTGGCCCCCATTTTGCATCCTTCACAATGCAGGTGTGTGTGTGTGTGTGTGAGGGGGATGGACAATGTTGGGTTCAGCTCCAGGGAACAGGTGGAACCAGTGCTGTGCCAAAATCTGCCTTCCAATGTTGTGAAAATTTTCTTCCCTCATGAAGGAGACATCCATTTTTCTGCCTCCTTCTCAGGGCAATTTTCAATTTATTTTTAATTTATGTTGGAGGTCTTTCTGTTACACATCTCTCCATTGCTCTGCAGCCTCCCAGTCTGCCTGAACTTCCTGATCTTGAAAAGCCCTATGGGAGAAATTAGCTCATGATGTCTTCCCTGGACTTGAGTTGAAGTGTGGGAAGGCAAGGAGGCTACAGGCTGCCAGAGATATGACTGTACAATAAAAGACAGGACACTCGCACACACTCCTCGGCCACCTCATATGTAAAGTAAATGCAAGAACCTTGAATCCAACCCATGAGAATTTCTCCAAAATTTTCTTCTCCCTTGGATTGCTTTTCAGAAGCCATTTCTTTTCTATCAAACTGAATGAGATAGCAAAAGGAATGTGGGAGAAGTTTTCAGCACAGCACTAACTAATGTACTTTTATCCCACTTGGTCAATCCCCAGGGCATATTGGAGATCACAGTATGTCTTGCATTTTTCCCCTCTCCTCCCTTGAAAATATTTGTGGGCTGAGCGGGTTTGAAGTTCAAATGGAGAATGTTTTCCTAAACCACATTCCAGTGTTTCTCAAACAGTGGACAGGGACCATCAGTGGTCCTCAGCACTGAGCCTACATCCTTGCTTTCCTGCCCTCCCATCCTTTTGGTCATAGAGGCAGGAAGTTCATATGCATATTTGTGTGCATTTTTAAATGCATGCAGTTTTAATGCAATTTTGCCTAATATACACATTATTTTGCATGCAATGTTCCTAATATAATGCATTATATTATAATGCATTATAATATAATGCATTCACTAGTATATGCATATTTGTGCGCACTTTCCCCTGATATATGCATTTTTGTATATCTTTTTTGGATTGGAGAATTCAATTTCAACATTTAGGGAAGTGCAAATTTTGGAAGAATAACTGAGTGTCAGTTTATGTGCTGGTTAGAAAGTGTGAAATTAGGTAAGTTCACATTAAAATGCAAACTGAACAGATTTCTCCCCCATCCCTATATACTGCACTGCAAAAGAACATATTTAATCTTCTCCTGAAAAAGGGTGCTGATGTTGAGCTGGGATTCACTTGCAATGCAAAATACTGTCTTGAACATGCACACTAACTTTCATTCCAATGTATTATCTTTTTCTTTTCAATATTTTTGTGAACCGCCCAGTAGGGATGTCAGAGAATTCTGCCACGGATCTCAGTGAGGCCGAATGCCAGTGCATTCGGCCCCCTGAACTCCGTGGTGGAACGGCCTGCGCCACCCGCCCCCCCGCGGATCCCCTCCAGGACGAGACTTACCTATGGCGGATCTTCCGGGCGGTGGTGGCTGCGGTGGCGGCTGGTCTTCTGACCGGCTGCCGCTGCCGCCATTTCCAGTGTTGGGGGAAAAAAAAAAAAGACGTGATAGGCTATGTAAAGATTTACATAGCCTATCATGGCTAGGTTGTTTTTTTTAAAAAACACACGACGTAATAGGCTATGTAAATCTTTACGTAGCCTATCACATCTGACTTTTAAAAAAAAAACATGCGCGTACGCAAATGGCGGCGGCTACGGCCACCGCCATTTGCATTCCTTATTTTGGGCCATCTTAGTCTACGTAAATATTTACGTAGACTAAGATGGCGAAAATAAGGGGGAACGCAAATAGCGTCTGCTACGCTATTTGCGTTCCCCTTATTTTCACCGTCTTAGTCTACGTAAATATTTACGTAGACTAAGACGGCCCAAAATAAGGAACGCAAATGGCAGTGGCCGTAGCCACCGCCATTTGCGTACATGCATTTTTTTGTTTTTTTAAAAAGTCAGACACGATAGGCTACGTAAAGATTTATGTAGCCTATCACGGCTGACTACAGGGATGAAAACAGCCATTTGCGTCCCTGCTAGCCAGCGGCCAGATGTCCGGCTGCTGGCGGAGCCAGCCGGCACTCTGTGGAATCCCCGCAGAGCAGAGCTGGCCGGCCAGGATTCTGGGGAGAGGGACGGAGCGCCTCCCCCCCCCCAGTGGAACCTGGTGGAGCCAGGTAAGGGCAATTTCATACATCCCTACCGCCCAGAGAGCGTTGGCTATTGGGTGGTATATAAATGAAATAAATAAATAAAATAAATAAATTTCTTGGCTCCTTTGTTATGGGAACATGGATTGAACTGGGATTTATCCTTGAAAGGCAGAAACCTGTTAGGAACATGTGCATAACATTTCATTCCAAACATGACCTTGCATTTTATGTTGTACTTTCTTCCCCCTCTTGAAAATGTGTGTGTGTGTGTATGTATCAAGCTAATAACTGAACTTTAAATATAGAATAGAGAAATATATAACTTCAAATATAGAATTTTGAATATATGTAGAACATTTAATTTCAGTTGATTGTTTCCAATGGTGTCCTTCCATTCATGGAAGGCTCTTTGGTTCTGGAAGCCCTTGGAAGGGGGAGATTATTTTTGCTGATTCCCCCTTCCTTCCCCCCATGCACCCTCCCAAATCTACTGCAGAGGTTTGGGGGCCCTCTGGAAAAGCATGGGAGATGATGCAGGGGGCTGCAGGAAAAAAGGAAAATTTGTGAAGATTGCATTCCCCATCTATTCATAGATGCCTCCTCTTGGATCAAAGATCCTACCAGTAACAGAAAGGCACAGTTGGATGCAAACCAATATTTCAGTGTTCAGTGGTGTTATTGTAGACAAACAAACTGACACACAAACAGAATGCTGAATGACAAGAGTTAAACCAAAGGCCTTACTTCACTCAGCCAACTCTATAAAAAGTATAAATACAATGGTATAAACCCAAAGCAATACTGTCATCAGTAAAATATGTATGTTCTCCAAACTCCTGTGAAGTTGAAAAACCTGACCAATCAAAACTTTTGGAGCTCAGCAGACATTTTTCTTGACAAAGAATAAAGACCTTGGCAGTTTCCTTTGTAATTTCCATTTAACTCAAGGCTTAATTCAGGGTTTAAGCAGAATCAGAATCAAATGTTCCGGATAGTTTGCAGGCTCTCTTGACCTTGAACTCTGTATTCTGGATGAAAGATTATCTAGGGTATCCACACATATTTCCAGATAACTTTCCCCAGAGATAAGTGATAGTCATGGGTTACAATCAGATATGAAAAGGACATACTTCTCTTCCAGAAAGTAATACCCAGTTGTATATAAAACCGTTCCCACCCTCATATTTGCCATACCTGCCATTCCAGACTATGGCTGTATCTGGACTAAGCCACACTTACGGTAAACCCATTGAAAACAATGGCACTTTAAGTTAGTCATGGTTAACATAAGTCCTGTTGATTCAATGGGTCCCCTCTATGTGTGACTTAGTTTGGATCCAACCCTCTGTTTCCACATCTCTGAAAACAATGACGCTAAATGTGGTATTTCACATTCTGACAATTGGTTTTCATTTGAGAGGAAACATTGATGTTGCTTAATTACTTTTCATTTCAAATCAGAATGAATTGTGAAATGTCCAACACATCAATGGAGCTTTGAGCCAGGCATGTCAAAATGAAAATGTCTACATTTTTTTCATCTGAACCAGAAAGATTAAACATTTCAAAAATGGCACACTTTGTTACAGTTTTCATTTAAAAATGAAGAGCTTTCATTTGCTTTCTTTTCTTTTCTTTTTCTGTTCTATATTTTACTTGGGGAGGAATAAACATTTAAAAAAAAATCAATTCATTTGCCTACTAAGAAGAATAAAGAGGTGATTCAGTAGCCATTGCCCCTGCTATATTCATTCACTATTATTCAAGCTTTCTTGACCTGCACATTTCAGTAAGACAAGTATTGCATTATGGGTCCCAGAGAGTAAGAAACAGAAATTGAAGGCAAGGTAATATATTTTAACAGAACAAATTTTGATGAAGGAGGGATGTGAAACTTTCAAGCTATTCCTAAAGGTGGGAATAGATTATAGGCCTGAGATTTCACATTTTGCCAGTTGCTGTTTCCTTTTCCTGTTATAGCAAAAAGAATTTCCAGAAGATCAGAGTGCACAGTCTTTCCATAAGGCTATGTTTGTGTTTTCTCATCCCCATTCCATGTCTGAATCTCATACATGCCTTTGGGGGAGGGAGCAGGAAGGAAAGTCTTGACAGATAATCTCTTCCGGGCTGTGCATTCTGCCATTGTAACGGCTCCATTCTCACTGCCACTGCTGTGTACCTCAGACTCTCATCTTGTCAGGAAGCTGTGCAGTTGGTCAGGGACCAACGTGTTCAAGATAGCAGGGAAGCTGTCCAGAAAACTGCTCAGTGATGTCAAAGCAGGTTAAAGTGTTGCATCAGCCACTGTTAGGCACCAACTGAGCAGTCTGATACCTGCTCCTGCTGCCCCATCCCTTCCTGGAGTGGAATCAGGGGTCTGATCCAGAGCACATGCTGCTTCTGGCTTCGTACAACATAATAACACACTCCAGCAAAGGGGATGGTTACCTTGCCGTGGTGCTGGAGCTTGAGCACCTCAATGACGCCATGAGCTAAACCGTGAAGGGACACCCAAGACGGGAAGGTCACGGCAGAGAGGTCAGACTAAATACGATCCCTGGGGAAGGAAACGGCAACCCACCCCAGTATTCTTGCCGTGAAAACTAAATGGATCAGTACAACCAGAGATATGTCGGTATACCACCGGAAGATGGGACTCCCAGGTCGGAAGATGGTCAAAATGCTACTGGGGAGGAACAGAGGATAAGTTCAACTAGCCCCAGATGTGATGACGCAGCTAGCTCAAAGCCGAAAGGACGGCTAGCGGCCGACGGTGCTGGTGGTGAACGACGAATCCGATGTTCTAAAGATCAACGCACCATAGGAACCTGGAATGTAAGATCTATGAGCCAGGGCAAATTGGATGTGGTTATTGGGGAGATGTCAAGATTAAATATAGACATTTTGGGTGTCAGTGAACTGAAATGGACTGGAATGGACCACTTCACATCAAATGACCACCAGATCTACTACTGTGGACAAGAGGACCATAGAAGAAATGGAGTAGCCTTCATAATTAATAATCAAGTGGCTAAAGCAGTGCTTGGATACAATCCAAAAAATGACAGAATGATCTCAATTTGAATTCAGGGCAAGCCATTTAACATCACAGTGATCCAAATATACGCCCCAACCACAGATGCTGAAGAAGCAGAAGTAGATCAGTTCTATGAGGATCTGCAGCACCTACTGGATAGTACGCCAAACAAAGATGTTATTTTCATTACAGGAGACTGGAATGCCAACGTGGGTAGTCAAACGACACCTGGAATTACAGGCAAGCATGGTCTGGGAGAACAAAATGAAGCAGGACATAGGCTGATAGAATTTTGTCAGGACAACTCACTGTGCATAACAAACACTCTCTTCCAACAACCTAAGAGGCGACTTTATACATGGACTTCACCAGACGGTCGACACCAAAATCAGATTGACTACATCCTTTGTAGCCAAAGGTGGCAGACATCTATGCAGTCGGTAAAAACAAGACCTGGAGCTGACTGTAGCTCAGATCACGAACTTCTTATTGCACAATTTAGAATCAGACTCAAGAGAATAGGGAAGACCCACAGATCAGTTAGATATGAGCTCACGAATATTCCTCATGAATATGCAGTGGAGGTGAAGAATAGATTTAGGGGACTAGATTTAGTAGATAGGGTCCCGGAAGAACTACAGACAGAAGTTCGCAACATTGTTCAGGAGGCGGCAACAAAAAACATCCCAAAGAAAAAGAAAACCAAGAAAGCAAGATGGCTGTCTGCTGAGACACTGGAAGCAGCCCAAGAAAGAAGGAAAGCAAAAGGCAACAGTGGTAGGGGGAGATATGCCCAATTAAATGCAAAATCCCAGAGGTTAGCCAGAAGAGATAAAGAATGATTCTTAAACAAGCAATGCGCGGAAGCAGAAGAAGATAATAGAATAGGAAGGACAAGAGACCTCTTCCAGTAAATTAGAAACATAGGAGGCAAATTCCAGGCAAAAATGGGTATGATAAAAAAAAAAAAAAAGATGGCAAGGACCTAACAGAAGCAGAAGAGATCAAGAAAAGGTGGCAAGAATATATGGAAGATCTGTATAGGAAGGGTAATGATATCGGGGATAGATTTGACGGTGTGGTCAGTGAGCTAGAGCCAGACATCCTGAAGAGTGAGATTGAATGGGCCTTAAGAAGCATTGCTAATAACAAGGCAGCAGGAGATGACGGTATCCCAGCTGAACTGTTTAAACTCTTGCAAGATGATGCTGTCAAGGTGATGCATGCCATATGCCAGCAAATCTGGAAAACACAAGAATGGCCAACAGATTGGAAAAAATCAATTTATATCCCCATACCAAAAAAGGGAAACACTAAAGAATGTTCAAATGATTGAACAGTGGCACTTACTTCACATGCCAGTAAGGTAATGTTCAAGATTCTGCAAGGTAGACTCCAGCAATTCATGGAACGAGAATTGCCAGATGTACAAGCTGGGTTTCGAAAAGGCAGAGGAACTAGAGACCAAATTGCCAATATCCGCTGGTTAATGGAGAAAGCCAGGGAGTTTCAGAAATACATCTATTGCTGTTTTATTGACTATTCTAAAGCCTTTGACTGTGTGGATCATCACAAATTGTGGCAAGTTCTTGGTGGTATGGGGATACCAAGTCATCTTGTCTGCCTCCTGAGGAATCTGTATAATGACCAAGTAGCAACGGTAAGAACAGACCATGGAACAACGGACTGGTTTAAGATTGGGAAAGGAGTATGGCAGGGTTGTATACTCTCACCCTACCTATTCACCCTGTATGCAGAACACATCATGCGACGTGCTGGGCTTGATGAAGCCAAGGCTGGAGTTAAAATCACTGGAAGAAACATTAACAATCTCAGATATGCAGATGATACCACTTTGATGGCTGAAAGTGAGGAGGAGCTGAGGAACCTCATGACGAAGAAGAAAGTGGAAAAGCTGGGTTGCAGTTAAACCTTCCCCCCCCCCCCAAGATTATGGCAACCAGCTTGATTGATAACTGGCAAATAGAGGGAGAAAACGTGGAGGCAGTGACAGGCTTTGTCGTTCTAGCCACAAAGATTACTGCAGACACTGACTGCAGCCAGGAAATCAGAAGATGTTTACTTCTTGGGAGGAGAGCAGTGACAAATCTTGATAAAATAGTGAAGAGCAGAGTCATCACACTGACAACAAAGGTCAGCATAGTGAAAGCAATGGTATTCCCCATAGTAACCTACGGCTGCGAGAGCTGGACCATAAGGAAGGCTGAGCGAGGGAAGATAGATGCTTTTGAACTGTGGTGTTGGAGGAAAATGCTGAGAGTGCCTTGGCCTGCAAGAAGATCAAACCAGTCCATACTCCAGGAAATAAAGCCAGATTGCTCACTTGAGGGAAGGATATTAAAGGCAAAACTGAAGTACTTTGGCCACATAATGAGAAGACAGGATACCCTGGAGAAGATGCTGATGCTAGGGAAAGCAGAAGGCAAAAGGAAGAGGGGCCAACCAAGGACAAGATGGATGGATGATATTCTGGAGGTAACAGACTCGACCTTGGGGGAGCTGGTGGTGGCGACGGCCAACAGGAAGCTCTGGCGTGGGCTGGTCCATGAAGTCACGAAGAGTCGGAAGCGACTGAACAAATAAACAACAACATAATAACACAACATAAAACCATTCACAGGCAAACATATAAAACAATTTCATACAATCAACAATAAAAAAAATCCCAGGACCCATTAAAAAAATATTCATATGCTGCCAAATGCTTGGGAGTAAAGTCTTGACCTGTGCTGGAAATATGACAATGTTGGCACCAGGTGGATCTGAGTGTAGAGAGCGTTCCACAGTCAGGGGCCACCACTGAGAAGGCATCATTCAAACCTCCCTCGGAGGAGGCACTTGGAGGAGGGCCTCAGATAATTATTATAGTATACAGGTAGGTTCATACTGGGGGAGGTGCTTTCTCCTCCTAAGTAGGGCTTAAGGATAGAAAGCAGGGGTGGCTGGTGGATCTGATTTCAGTGGGGAGGAGATTCCATTCTGGGTTTTAGTTACAACAAGCCTGAAACCTAAGGGAGCCATCCAAGGTGCTGGACCCTGTCCCTAAATGGGCCCAGCACCTTGGATAGCTGCTTTAGCCTTCTGGATGGTTGTAACTAAAACCCAGAATAGAAGCTCCACCCCACTGAAATCGAATCCACCAGCCTCCCCTGATAGAAAGCCTAGAGCACCTTCAGTTCTGGAATTCTCACTGCTGCCATTGTTCCTGTGGACCCAGGTTGATCGTGGACGATCTGGAGGTGCATTTGTTGGGTTCCTGGTCTGTTGTTGGGTTCCTGGCTCCCTGAGTCTGCAGCCCCCCCCCCCCCAAGTGGGGCATCATCCTGGCTGGTGGCCTCAGAGGGCTGTCAGTGCCTGCTGCCTCCATAGGTGCTAAGGCTGGTGATGGGGTCCTCTACCTTTGCAGAGGTCCTGTCTTCCGGCGCCAGCATCACGTATTTGAAGAAGCCAGCAAGGGGGGGGGGGAACCAGTCTTCCACACAGATGAATAAATATTCAAAATTATAAGTCTCTTGCATTTTCATTTCTGGGTGAAGGACTCAGCGCTGCAGTGCCAACAGCAGCAATACCGCTCCTAAAAAAAACAAGCACTCTGACTAGCAACCCTAGTGACAGGGTAATGACAGTCAAATGGCCGTCAAATACTCAGGAGCATTGCCAGCCTTGATGTATTTGTAGATTAGTTCCCTGGGTCCAGGTTTAGCAGGAGGACTGGTGGCTTCAGTAAGACTCAGAAGTGGGATACTGGAGGGGAGGCAGGGGAGCAGGTCCAGGGCTTGAAAAATATTTCAGGTTTTGAAAAGGCTTCCGTCACAGCACAGTATCCAAAGCTGTCAAGTGCCAGTGTCAAGAACGACGGCCTGTTTCCCACCATGACACCAGGCCTGGGCATCAAGTCCCAGACATCCACCTGGAATGGTGTGTTATCTGCCGGCTCCTTGGCCCTGTTGCTCAAGGCCATGCTCAGTTCCTGTTACATGGGAAATTGATAACAGCTGGACTTGGCGAGAAGATCCTTCCTCTTCTGGATGAAGGTGGTCCCTTTGGGGGCTGAGCTGGTGACTGACTAAGGAAAATCTGCCCTGAGTTACTGGGCTGAGCCTTGAAAGGAGGCTGAGGGAGAGGCATGGTGTCTCCCTTTGTTATGGTGGCTTTGGACCTGCTGTTGCCTGGATGCTATCCTGGGAAGCCCATACTTAGGTATGTGAAAGGATAGGCTAGCTAATTTGGTTATTTTGCTGGGGGGGGGGGAGGTGGTATAAAGGCTCTCTGTGTATGTTTTGGTTTCCTTGCAAATTTTCAGCTTTGTAACCCTCTGTACAACCTATCACCTCTAACTGCCCCCTTCCCTCTATCCCTCTCCCTACAATAAATGGTTATCCAACTCCAAGTGGTGTGATGCTTTCTGTTCAACCTCAGTGCTAAATTCAGTGCCTCTTGGCAGGAGAGGGCGGTTACTGGGTGTCTTTGGGGGCTTGAGGCCAGGTCTGTCCTACCTTGCAGGGATGTTGGGATTAGCTCCAGCGCCCCTTCACAGCTGGTATCAAATATTCAGGTAGAGTCAGCCAAGGGCCTGGCATTCTGGCCCTTTGCCAGGCTGTATGATAAGGAAAGCAACTGTACTTGGCTTCAGAAGTGGGTGTTTGTAAATTAAACATGACACCTCAGGCCGGAAGTCACGACACACCAGGTCAGAGAAAGCCAGGTGGCTTTAGTGTTGTTTTGCATAAAGAGCAGTGCCTCCCCATGTCACATAGGAAGATTCTTTTGAAATGTGCTGAGTTTCAAGGGGGGGAAACCTCAACCATCCCACTCTCTTCACATCCCAGCCACAAGGTGATTACACTATGCAGGCAACTATTTTATCTAAGAGCCAAAATTAATGTATTTGCTTCGCAGCTGTGTTCACAGTCTCCAGAGTTGGAAACCCCTGCTTTGCTGATGTTTTGGGGAGTGGGGCAAAGCTGACCCATTGCCTGGTCTGAACACCCCTCTCCAATTTACATCCACCCCATTTCTTCGGTATATTTTAAGACTGACTTTATGTATGTGTATGTTGTGTCTTATTCCTTGGGAAGATTTTGGTGTTCTTTCTAACATGTTATTTAAATTAATGCTTAGTATGGGGTTCAGCGTTATTTGGGGTGTGTGTGTTATGTGTGATTGAGCAGTTTTTGTGGCTATTTTAGTGTATTTCACTTTAATATGTGGTCTTACAACAGTTTTGTTGCTGCCTCTGGGATGAGTATCCCAGGAGGTTGCCAACATTGTGTAAAGGATCTGCAAACTTCTGTGAGTGACCAGTCACACACATGCAATAAAAGCCTCATGTAGAAATGCTCTGAGGGCTGGCTGGGGAAGAGAACGAAGATAAGTCCCAAATCCCAATACTCAAACATTGTTTTTACTGCTCGTAAACGTAATGCTTGTAAACCGCCTAGAGAGCTTTGTCTATGGGGAGGTACAGAAATGCAACACATTATAAATAATAATTTAATGAAATAAATAAATAAATATCAAAGATGGATAAGAGAAACAACCCACGTTCTTCATGTAAATTCAACCAAAGCGGCATGATGATTGTGTTGCAGGAATGCAGGTTCTTTGTGGTTATCATAAGAGATGTGAGAATTCTCTGGTAGCTGATTATTTTACATTTTACTATTGTATAACTGTGCAATCCTATACATGTCTGCTCAGAAGTAAGTCCCATTTATTTAAATTGGCTAACTCCCAGGTCCGTGGGTATAGGATTACAACTTAAATGAATACTTTTCAAGACAGACATGAATGGCTATTGGACCATCGAGTATTTTTAATTGCAAAATGGAGCAAAACCATGCACAATATCTCAGTTCTCTGATGCTCTTGGAAATAATTATGATTTGTTATAACTTTGACACAATCTCTTTGCTACCTATTCCCCTTAAGAAAGAAAGGAATGGAATCCTGTCTAATAGAATCATAGAATAGTAGGCTTGGAAGGGGCCTATAAGGCCATCGAGTCCAGCCTCCGGCCCTGCTCAATGCAGGAATCCAAGTCAGAGCATCCCTGACAGATGGCTGTCCAGCCTCGTCTTGAATGCCTCCAGTGTGGGAGAACCCACTACCTCCCTAGGTCATTGGTTCCATATTGTTTTAGGAAATAATTCACATGAGGTGTGGTAAAGCCCACACATTTCCTTGCCCTCACAACAGATAAGGAGAAATGGTCAGAGCTCTTATATTTGCATTATTATCGTTATTGTTATTGTTATTATTGTTGTTGTTATTTCAATTTATAACCCGCCTCTATACAAAATACTCTAGGTGCCATACAGAGTTAAAAGTAATTTTACAAAATGCAAACAAAACACCCACAACAGAAACAATACAGCCTAGAAACAGTATATAACAATCTGCAAAGAGAAATAAGAGTTCTAAAACGGGAAGGCCTACCGGAATAATAGTCTTTAATTCCTGCTTAAAAACCTTCAAAGAGGTCAGCATGCACATTTCAACCCACAGACATTCCACAGCTGAGGAGCAGCAAAGGAAAAGGTCCTTTCACATGTGGTTGCCAATCTCACATCAGGCAGCCTCAGCAGAGAGCCCTCAGAGGACCTTAGGTGGCCTCTCATAGGGGAGGAGGTGCTCCCTGAGGCACCTTGAACCTAGACCATGGAAGGCTTTAAAGGTAAGAACCAGCACTTTATATTTTGCCCTGAAACAAATTGGCAGCCAGTGTAAAGATTTTAACACTGGTGTAATATAGTCTCCAAGGGATGTCCCGGAGACCAACCTGGCTGCCATATTTTATACCAGTTGGAATGTTCGAACGAGATATACAGGCAGCTCAAAGTACAGCACATTACAGAAATCAAGCCTAAAGGTTACCAGTGCAGGCACCCCTATTACTAGGTCCATATGTCCCAGGAACGGGCATAGTTGGCATATCAGCCAAAGCTGGTAACAGGCGCTTCTCACCGTCGCCTCCCCCTGGGGTGCCAGGAGCAGGGTGAGGTTAAGAAGTACCCCCAAGCTATGTACTTGCTCCTTCAGGGGGAGTGCAACACCATCCAGAACTGGTTGGCATATCTCAATACCGGAATTAGGACCCTTCATGATGAGCACATCTGTCTCGCCTGGATTCAGCTTCTGCTTCTTCTCCCTCATCCAGCCCATTACCAACTTCAGGCAGTCATTCAGAGGAGTCATACCTTCCTTGGATGACAATGTTATGGAGAAATAGATTTGGGTGTCACCAGCATACTGATAACACCCAGCCCCAAACCTCCTGGTGATCTCTCCCAGCGGTTTCATGTAGATACTAAACAGCATCGGGAATGGGATGGAGCCCTGAGGGACTCCATATAACGGTTCCTTTTTCGAGGAGAAATTATCCCCAGTGACACCATCTGGAGCCATCCTGAGAGGAAGGAGTGGAACCACTGCAGAGCAGTGTCCCCAATCCCTAACTCCCTCAGACAGTCCAGAAGGATACCATGGTGGATGGTATTGAATGCTGCTGAGAGGTCCAGAAGAACCAGGTTTGCTGAGGGCCTGGCCCCAGTGTGTTACTTTTGAATTTTAATGCTTTGAATCAGGGATTTGCAACTTGCAGCTCTTGGACTAATTTTAAAAGCCCTCTGCAAGCCATCAGTTCAGATCTCTGGAAGAACAACCTGTCCCTCATTTGGCAGGCCGGTGGGTAGGAAGAAAGAGGGAGACAGTGGGGGAGAGAAGGCATATCAGAGAGAGAGAGAGACAGACAGACAGACAGACAGACAGACAGACAGACAGCAAGGTGTGGTAGAAAGAGAGAAAGAGAAAAGGGAGTGACAGAACGAGGGAAAGAGAGAAAAGGGGAGGCAACACTAACATTTGGCTCAAGCCCTGACAGATTACATCTGACGGAATGTAGGAGAAGGACTGGTAATAAGGGCATCCTATATATGAGAGTGGCATGGCCGCGGTGGCTTAGTGGTTAAGACGCTGAACTGCAGACTGGACGGTCGGCAGGTCAGCAGTTCGAGACCCGAGTGCTGCGTGACGGAGTGAGCTCCCGTCTTCAGTCCCAGCTTCTGCCAACCTAGCAGTTCGAAAGCAAGAAATTGCAAGTAGATAAATAGGTACCTTTCGGCGGGAAAGGTAACAGCATTCTGTGCACCTCGGTGTTCAGTCATGCCGGCCACATGACCACGGAAGCGTCTTCGGACAGCGCTGGCTCTTCGGCTTAGAAACGGGGATGAGCACTGCACCCTAGAGTCGGACACGACTGGTTGGGGACACCTTTATATATGAGAGTGGGCAGGAAGGATGCAGAGAGGGTGCTGAGACAGGTACACATGCAGGTACATCCACATGCAGGTACCTCGGTTTGGGTGCCCTGTAGAACAGCGGTTTATAAATAAGTAAGAAAAAAAATTAAAGGAAAAGCATTGAACAATAAAACAAATAATGTAAAAAGTGACTGCTGTTACTAAATAAATCCCAGTTCTTGTACAGATAAGCCTGAGCCCCACTGAAGTCAGATATAATAAAAAGGAAACAAATTCCAAAGTAGAAATTAATGAGACAGTCTGGCATGGCTGTGCTACCCTATAAAGAATCTCCACGCCATGAGCTTATGTGAATAGTTTTCTTGGGGCAGTAACAACTTACCTTTCACCAGAAAGAAGTTCCTTCCTCATGACAGCTTGGTTCAACCCTTCAAGACCTGCTAATTAATTAACTTCCAGATGGTGGAGACAGACCAGGGCAAAGGAGCCTGTAATTTATTCTCCTGCTTATTTTGGGGCCCTCAGTGAGTGCTTCGAGGAGACAAAAAAAATCAAGGCAACATTATGCTAGTGGAATCTGTTGCCAATATTTAACAAACAGAAAGAAAAACAGCGTTAGAATGGAAAACAGCTAGTTGCCTTTTCCTGTTGCGGATACATGTTACTTGGTACGGGCAAATAACAGTCCATTTGTATAAAGGCCTGGAATTTCACCTCTGTACAGTGGGAAAATGGCAGAGGGCAGGAGGGTGGAATAATCAATGGCAGAGAAGGACGATTTTGAGCCAATGCTTGCTGTCACAGGTAGAGATGTGCGATTAGCAAAACCTGAGCGCACCAAAGTTCTCCAAATTCCATCTTGAAGCTTGTTCTTGAAAATCCATTTCAGATTGCAAGCTTTGTTTTTTCTTTTCGCTTTAAGAGCCATGCATATTTTCATGAATATTTTTCCAAATGTGTGCATCAACTGTGCGCATTTGGGAATACACACATTCTTCTCCCACTGATTAAAGCATATTTGTGCGCATTTTTCAAAAGTGCGCATTTTTCATGCACATTTTTCAAATGTACACATGCTGTGGAATTCTTTTGGGGGGTGTCTGTGAATCACATTGCAAGTTCGGAAAAGTACGGACTTCAACCACAGATTGCATCCAAATCTGTGTTTGGTCCGGTAGGTGTGAATTGGGTAAAATCCTGATCTAAAATGAACTGAAATGAATTTCCCATATATCCTTAGTTATTGGCATAGAAAGTTTGCTTACAGCTGAGAATGAGGATTAAGAGGATGAACCTAAGGCCACAGAGAAAAGGTAAGTTTCAAGGAGGAATTTGAAGGAAGAGAGAGAAGTGGCTGCATGCACATTTCCTGAACCTCATCCCCAAAATGGGTTCAGCACCTTGGATAGCACCACCAGAGTTTGGGCTGGTAGTAACTAAAACCCAGAATGGAATAAATACCCTTCCAGAACTGGAGTCACCAGTTGCTATTGTTTTTAGGATCTCTCTCTCTCTCTCTCTCCCTCTCTCTCTCTCTCTCTTCACCCAGAGATTACAAATGGGAAGGAATGGCTAGCATTAGATTCTAGGGTAGCAAAAAAAGAAAAGAAAAAGAGGAAATTCATCACCCAATAAGAGGACAAAAGAAAGCACAGAATTCCTCAGGGATCAGTGCAAGCTGGTGTGTGTGATGTAAGGCTTTAAACTGCCGGCTTTAAACAGAACCTTTACTTAATATTAATAGGCATCTTCTTCATACAACTAAAAGAGTCAAAGTAGGCAAAATGAGCCTTCCCCCCCCGCCCGATCTCTACATGCATTAACTATTTAAAGTGCAATCCTATGCATGTTTAGACAGAAAAAGTCCTACAATTCCCAGCATTCCTCAGCCAACTGAGAGTTGTAGGACTTTTTTCAGTCTAAACATGCATAGGATTGCACCCTTAGTGGCTTTTCAACCAGCTGCTTCCTCATCCATACAGTGGGTTTGAACTAATGACTGTCACTTTTTCCAACTGATTCACACATGGGTTGCACTTATGAAGATCAACAAAATCTGTTTAACAAGCATGGAGCTAGATCATCATCACCATCACCATCACCATCAACAACATTTGTATACTGCTCCACATCTGAACAGATTCCAGAGCAGTGGCCAACAAGAGATAAAGGAGAATAACAGATAAAAAAAGAAACATGATATTAAGATTATTTTTAAAAAAACAGAGTGCCAATAAAAATGAGGCTGGTTAACCATGGAAGGCTTCCTGGAAAAGAGCTGTTTTCAGTAGGTGCTGAAAACAACCCAGTGTTGGCACCTGCCTGACCTCCAGAGGCAGGGAGTTACATAGGCTCTTCTCCGGGTGGACTCCAGTTGGGCCATAAGTCCATGTGGAACAACCAGGAGCATGCCCTGTGATGACATCAGTGATCCGGTAGGCTGGTAAGGGAGAAGGCGCCCTCTCAGGTATCCTGGTCCCAAGTGGTTTAAGGCTTTGTACACTAGTACCAAAATCTTAAACCTGGCCTGGCAGTGAAACCACCCATGGAGGGACCACTTTAAATATCCAGTTACCTCCCCAGAAGACTTCGAAGTGGTGAAAGTTGCCCACCTGGATATCAAATATAGGTGGGACAACTGGAAGTGCAATAATGTGGAAAACAGTAGCCCCTGATCACATGTCTCAGCATCTGCAATTTATCTCAAATTGTCTGAATAGGTGTCTGACCTTTGCCAAAGCTGGTTAGTTGTACAGGATATGCTGCATGATTAGGAACCTAGGTGGATCTAACCAGAAACCATCAGAACTGAAAGCATTACCCAGGGGGTTTAGATGGCAGACACAAATGACATGAGAAAGTAGGGAGGCTTCCCAGAAGAGCATAAGGGTGTTAGGCTATTGTCCTTCTGTCTGGAATCTAAATAAAATTGACAGCTTAATCTCCTTAAAAAACAAAACAAAAATAGGGTGCCTATCAGCCAAGATCAGCAAAAGCTCATTTTTTCTACTCCTGTGTTCCAAAAGTTCAGTGATGTCCCATTAATTAGGATGACTAGAGACTTTAGGATTTAAACTAGTGATTAATGAGCCCTTAAACTAGGTGCTCGCTATGAGCAAGTATCTAGTTCACGTTATAGTTAATTTATTTTCAAGATTCCCAGAGATGGTATATTTGGCTGGGAAGACTTAGCGGAGGAGGAAATAACACCCACACCACATTTGTTATGTTGATTGCCTATTCACATTCATACTTTCTTAGACTAATTCAGCTGTGTGTATTTAGGAAGGACACCATCATTCATGTCTATAAGCTGTGAGAATCAGTTCTGTGGAGAAAAAATGTGTTTCCAAGAGTTGTGCATTCCCACTTGCTGGCAATTTCAGTTTATTGGAAATTGCAGTCCTTCTTAACCTTGCAAACAGATCTTCTCCTTCTCCTTGGTTTTTTTTTTTTTTTTGGTGGTTTACAAGGAAATCTATTCAATGTCCTAAGTAGTAATTGCCTTATGGCATTTGCATGAACTGCACAGTTCACATTTTTTATTCAAGCGCTTACCTCTGGCATGAGCCATCAAAGGGTTTTTCTTTTAACAAAGGTTACTATGGTGGGATGTCTGGAGTGTGCACTGGAAACAGATTTTCAAATTCAGACGTTCTCTGAGCATTAATCCACTCTTAAGCTGCCTTAGTTCCCATAAGATGCATAACAACCAAAAGCCAGGATCGTGACTTGTTGAGCAATGCATTCCCTTCCATCCACATTCAGATGTTATCAATGAACTCTTTGCAAAGGCCATTTGTCTTAATGAATGCCTTTAACTATACACTAAAAGGTGACTTACCTTCTTGGAACTCAGTCTTGGACTTCTTTTCTTTTTAAAATTATCAACCTCCTTTAGCATTTTGAAACTTTGAATAGCTATACAGGCGTACGATTTACACTCCTGATCATAGTATTTTCCCCCATTCGTGGTTATAGCCCTATAAGCAGATTCTTCACAGGGCACATAGATAACAATTCAGGATTTCCATCTCCAAGGACATATCTAAGATGCCTTAAGGACCTCGTGTGGTGGAAAAGCAATGTATACATGCCTATAAAAAATCAGTGTATACATACCGATAAAATAATACCCATATACTACAGATGTTGTTTAAGTTTATCTGATAAAGACTTTCCCAAAAAATCCTTAGGATTGTAACTTGTTAAGACTAACAGGGATCTCTAACTCTCCCCATAGAACTACAGTACCCAGGGTCCTCTAGGGAGAGGGAATGGCTATTAAACCTATTTAAAAATGTGGTAGTCAATTCTGGCCTGTCTTGTACACCAGAGATGGGCAACCTGTGGCTTTCAGCCCAGTTTCAAAAGCCCCTTCACAAGGGGTTCATCACACAACGCTGTTCATGTCACAATTTACTGAAGCTTCTGTTTCTGCTTTCTAAGTGAGATAAAGATCAACTCTTTACACAGACAACTTCTCCGCAGCCTTGGGGCAGAGAATGGGCGGCAAATCAGTGGGTCTCCGGAGGGATTCAAGTATCTCTCACTCACCTTTTCTCTCTGCAAAGCAGCACGTGAGGGGGGTGGGGGTGGGTGGTTTTGTTGCTGTCAGCCATTTACATGGGGATTCTCTGTTTTCTTCCTCCCCGAGCCAGCTCCGTGCTCACTTTGAGCCTCTCCCAGTCCCAGCCCGACCAAGAAAACTCACCTCCCAGCCCAGGTCAACAGGCAGACATGTTGGAGGAGGGGAGGGAGGAGAGCAATTATGATTTTCCTGCTCTTTTCAATGGCTTCTTCTTCCCAGGCTGTGGTTATAGCAGAACTGCACATTTACACACAGCCATTAAAGTGGATTCACATTTCAATTAGGGCTGAGTACAGATCCATTGCTTCACTTTGGATGCCGATTCAGACCTTCCGAAGCAGCCCCACTTCACTCCAGACTGATTTGGACCTCAACCACTTCACTTCGGATTCAGATCTGAAATGAGATTCAGCTATCCAAATCATTCTCATGTGACATTTTCCCATTAACTTGCACTAGAAAATAAACATGGCCATAACTTTGTCAGTTTTCATGATACATGAAATTTAGGGACCTCTCAGCCCCCATGGTGGTGATCCTACCTGCCAAATATCAAACAGTTTAGCCAAGTAGTTTTTGTGCTAGGCACAGATAAAATTAGATTTTTTCAACAAAAAACTATCAAAGCAAAGGGCTATAACTTTTTACTGCTTGCACAGAAGTACATGACATTTGGAGACCTGTTGACTCCCATGGAGAGGATTCCACCTGCCAAATTTCAGACAGTTTGGCCCAGGAGTTTTTCTGCTTTGTTCAGTCGTTAAGTTGTGTCCAACTCTTCATGACCCCATGGACCATAGCATGCCAGGCCTTCCTGTCCTCCGCTGTCTCCCGGAGTGTGCTCAAGTTCATATTCATTGCATCGGTGATGCTATCTAGCCATCTCATCCTCTGCTGTCCCCTTCTCCTTTTGCCTTCAGTCTTTCCCAGCATCAGGGTCTTTTCCAGGGAGTTTAGGTGGCCAAAATATTTCAGCTTCAGCTTCAGTATCTGTCCTTCCAATGAGCACTCAGGGTTGATTTCCTTTAGGACTGACTGATTTGACCTCCTTGCAGTCCAGGGGACTTGTAAGAGTCTTCTCCAGCACCACAGTTCAAAAGCATCAATTCTTCGGCGCTCAGCCTTCCTTATAGTCCAGCTCTCACAGCCATACGTTGCTACTGGGAAAACCATAGCTTTGATTAGACAGACCTTTGTCGGCAAGGTGATGTCTTTGCTTCTTACTATGCTGTCTAGGTTTGCCATAGCTTTCTTCCCAAGGAGCAAGCGTCTTTGAATTTCCTGGCTACAGTCACCGCCTGCGGTGATCTTGGAGCCCAAGAAAATAAAATCTGTCACTGCTTCTATTTCTTCCCCTTCTATATGCCAGGACGTGATGGACCCAGATGCCATGATCTTCATTTTTTTAATGTTGAGCTTCAAACCAGCTTTTGCACTCTCCACTTTCACACTCAACCAGAGGCTCTTTAGATCCTCTTTGCCTTCTGCCATTAGGATGGTATTGTCTGCGTATCTGAGGTTGTTGATAATTCTCCTGACAATCTTAATTCCGACCTGTGTCATTCATCCAACCCAGCGTTTCTCATGATGTACTCTGCATATAAGTTAAATAAGCAGTGACAATATGCAGCCTTGTCGTACTACTTTCCCAATGTTGAACCAGTCGGTTGTTCCATGTGTGGTTCTTACTGTTGCTTCTTGACCCTCGTACAGGTTTCTCAGGACACAGGTAAGGTGGTCTGGTACTCCCATCTCTTTCAGAATTTGCCACAGTTTGTTGTGATCCACACAATCAAAGGCTTTAGCATAGTCAATGAAGCAGAAATAGATGTTTTTCTGGAATTCCCTTGCTTTCTCCATGATCCAGTGAATGTTGGCGATTTGATCTCTAGTTCCTCTGCCTCTTCGAAACCCAACTTGTACTTCCGGCAGTTCTCGGTTCACATACTGCTGAAGCCTAGCTTGTAGGATTTTGAGCATAGTCTTGCTGGCATGTGAAATGAGCACAATTGTACAGTAGTTTGAACACTCTTTGGCATTGCCCTTCTTTGGAATTGGAATGTAAATTGACCTTTTCCAGTCTTGTGGCCACTGCTGAGTGTTCCAAATTTGTTGGCATAATGAGTGCAGCACTTTAACAGCATCATCTTTTAGGATTTTAAATAGCTCAGCTGGAATACTGTCATCTCCGCTAGCTTTGTTGTTACTAATGCTTCCTAAGGCCCACTTGACTTCACTCTCGAGGATGTCCGGCTCAAGTTCAGTGACCGCACTATCATGGCTATCAGGGACATTCAGATCTTTCCTGTATAGTTCTTCTGTGTATTCTTGCCACCTCTTCTTAATCTCATCTGCTTCTGTTAGGTCCCTGCCTTCTTTGCCCTTTATCATGCCCGTCTTTGCACAAAATGTTCCCTTGAGATCTCCGATTTTCTTGAAGAGCTCTCTAGTCTTTCCCATTCTATTGTTTTCCTCCATTTCTTTGCATTGTTCATTTAAGAAGGCCTTCTTGTCTCTCCTTGCTATTCTCTGGAAATTTGCATTCAGTTGGATACAACTTCCCCTTTCTCCCTTGCTTTTCACTTCCCTTCTTTCCTCAGCTGCTTGTAAAGCCTCATCAGACAGCCACTTTGCTTTCTTGCATTTCTTTTTCTTTGGGATGGATTTACTTGCTGCCTCCTGAACAATGTTATGGACCTCCGTCCAGACTCCTCAGGCACTCTGTCTATCAGGTCTAATCCCTTAAATCTATTCCTCACCTCCACTGTATATTCATAAGGGATATGATTTACGTCATACCTGAATGGTTTAGTGGTTTTCCCTACGTTCTTCAATTTAAGCCGAAATTTTGCAACAAGAAGCTCATGATCTGAGCCACAGTCAGCTCCAGGTCTTGTTTTTACTGACTGTATACAGCTTCTCCATCTTTGGCTGCAAAGGACATAATCAATCTGATTTCGATATTGACCATCTGGTGATGTCCATGTGTAGAGTCGCCTCTTGTGCTGTTGGAAAAGAGTGTTTGCTATGATCAGCGTGTTCCCTTGGCAAAACTCTATTAGCCTTTGTCCTGCTTCATTTGGTACACCAAGGCCATGCTTGCCTGTTATCCCGGTGATTTCTTGACTTCCTACTTTAGCATTCCAAGCCCCTATGATGAAGAGGACATCTTTTTTTGGTGTTAGTTCTAGAAGGTGTTGTAGGTCTTCATAGAACCAATCAACCTCAGCTTCTTCGGCCTCAGTGGTTGGGCATAGACTTGAATTACTGTGATGTTGAATGGTTTGCCTTGGATTCTGAGATACTGAGATCATTCCGTCGTTTTTGAGATTGTACCCCAGTACTGCTTTTCCCACCCTTTTGTTGACTATGAGTGCTACTCCATTTCTTCTAAGGGATTCTTGCCCACAGTAGTAGATATAATGGTCACCTGAATTAAATTCACCCATGCTTGTCCATTTGAGTTTGCTGATTCCCAAGATGTCGATGTTCAATCTTGCCATCTCATGTTTGACCACCTCCAGCTTACCTTGATTCATTGATCTTACATTCCAGGTTCCTGAACAATATTGTTCTTTACAGCATAGGATTTTCTTTTCACCACCAGACACATCCACAGCTGAGTGTCCTTTCAGCTTTGGCCCAGCTGCTTCACTCTTTCTGTCACTACTTGGAAATACCCTCTGCTCTTCCCCAGTACTATATTGGACACCTTCTGACCTGAGGGGCTCATCTTCCGGTGTCATATCTTTTAGCCTTGTGATATGTTCCATGGGGCTTTCTTGGCAAGAATACTGGAGTGGGTTGCCATTTCCTTCTCCAGTGGACCACATTTTGTCAGAACTCTCTGCCATGACCTGTCCGTCTTGGGTGGCCCTGCCCAGCATAGCTTATGGCTTCCCTGAGTTATGCAAGCCCCTTCGCCACAACAAGGCAGTGATCCATGAAGGGTTTTTTTGTGCTAGGTGCAGGTAAAATGTGCTGTTCTCAGAAACTCAAGCTAAAGGTCAGAAGGGGTAATCAGAGAAGTTAGGTGTTGATGTGGTGATTAGGAGGAGGTCACTATCCCTAAATAAGGAAGGCTGAGCGCTGAAGAATTGATGCTTTTGAACTGTGGTGCTGGAGAAGACTCTTACGAGTCCCCTGGACTGCAAGGAGGTCAAATCAGTCCATCCTAAAGGAAATCAACCCTGACTGCTCATTGGAAGGACAGATACTGAAGCTCAAATATTTTGGCCACCTAATGCGAAGAGAAAACTCCCTGGAAAAGACCCTGATGCTGGGAAAGATTGAAGGCAAAAGGAGAAGGGGACGGCAGAGGATGAGATGGCTAGACAGCATCACCGATGCAATGAATATGGACTTGAGCACACTCCGGGAGTGAGCGCAGGACAGGACGGCCTGGCGTGCTATGGTCCATGGGGTCACGAAGAGTCGGACATGACTGAACGACTAAACAACAACAACAGCACTATCCCTATATGATTCCCTAATCTCTGCTGTAGGTTTCCTTGAAGTGCAAAATAACCCCTTTCCCCCAGTACTACTTTCCTATTCACAGTCGATGACCTCAGGCTCTTTTTGGCTGAATGGAATACACATTGCTTTGGAAAAACAAAACAAAACAAAACACTGGTTGATAGGCAGGCTGGCAGGGTTGTTTTGTGACTATGTGCTTTTTTCAACACAAACTCTCAAAGTAAAGAGCTATAAATTTTCTCTGGTTGCACAGAAGGGTCCCAGCAACACCTCACCCACCTCTGCCCCTGCCAAGACCCAAAGATGGTTTTGCTTTGTCACACACTGTAGTATTATTTAAATAATAGCTGTTATGTGTGTAGTGCTTTGCCCACTGTATTTTGAAATGTGGACATGTGTAGTGCTTTGCTTGACCACAACACAAGCGCACAAGAGCAAAGGAAAAGCAAATGCAGAACTACCTACAAACAACAACAACAAAGTGTTTTTTTCTTTTAGGGAGAGTTCAAGAATGGGATGGGAAGGAATACAGGAATTGAGAAGGTCAGGGGTGGGGGAGATCCAAGAACAAGGAAAGGAAAGTACTCTATCCATCTCTCTCTCTCTCTCTCTCTCGCTCTCTCTCACTCTCTCAAAGGGTATAGCTGGAAAACTATGAAGAACATAAAGAATCTAGAAAGAAGGAGAGTGTTCACTCAAGCAGATTGCAGCACTCCCTTCAGAAGCGCAGTGCACCCGCCACACAGCAAACGTGGTGAAGGTGGGCTCCCGCTGAGCCAAAGGTAGTGAAACTCTTAGTCTGACTGTGCTAGTTGATAGTACGGTGGCCCATAATTTCAGGTGTCAGGCTCTCAGCCAACCCAAACTCAGGGGAGACCTTTGGAAGAGGAAGAGTTTAGATCTGTGGGAAGAGTGATTTGTCCCTCCTCAGGGAGCCCATTTAGGTTGCAATGAAGAGGGAGGGCGAAAGGGGTAGCAGGGAAAGAGAAAGGGGTGGCAGAAAGGGAGAGGCAGAGTGGTGTGTGTGTGTGTGTGTGTGTGTAAGAGAGAGAGAGAGAGAGAGAGAGAGAGAGAACAGGGTGGCCCTGCCCATCACTGGCTTGAGCACCTGACAGATTGTCCCCAAGGGAATGTGGTCCCCAACTCAGGATGTCAAGAGCTGGCATGGTCAGGCACTTGCCAAGGGCTCACACCCTAGCAAGGACCCACTGAGAAGAGCCATCTGGACTTGCTCCTCCTCAGCATTGTGACCTGCTTGTTCATCTGCCTCTCACTCTGGCCCAGGCAACAGCGGCAGTGAGAACTGAGAAAGAGGAGCAATAAATGCCACTGCCCACTTGCTCACTGGCTCCCTGCCTGTCAAGCAAACAAGTGGTGTCATTGATGAGAAAAAGGATGAGCAGCAATAATAGCTGGTGACAATAGTTTGGTGACAGATTGTCTCACCAAGGGAATGGGCCCACTGAGGATGTCTTGCCCAAGGGCCTGCCAAAATCTGGAGGCAGCACTGCCCCCTCTCATGTTGCAGACCAGAGCTGGGCAGAAATTAGATCTCCAGATGTTTTGGACTTCAACTTGCAGCGTTCCTGGCCATCGGCTATGCTGGCAGGGACTTCTGGGAGTTGAAGTCCATAACATCTGGAGATGTTTTGGATTTCAACTCCCAGAAGTCCCTGCCATCCCTGTTGTAGAGAATACCGAGATGGGAAGCTCTCTTTTCAGTTCTCTTTTGCATTTCTTTTACACTGTCATGTCTGCTTTAGCATTAAACTACAAGTATAAGTTAAGTCCTTCCTCCGCAGCCAAAGTCTCCTGTATCACATGCCTCATCATACCTTTGATGCAACCATAGCTCATTACTTGGCAAAGGTCAAGATCTCAGTCATCACCATCATCAATTGTGGCTTAGCCTGAAAGGATGGGTTGCTTTTGTCTGCACACACCTTTCCCCCACCAACCCTAAAAGTGCAATATTTCTCATGAGAATTCTTATTTTGTTCGAATCGGCTAAAGTTCTGGCAAACTCTCTTCTGAACAGAAAATGCTGAAACTCCTAAATTACTTCCATTATTGCATAAATGGAGACACATACCAGTATGCTAATTATAATGTTCTGTATCTACTCTTGAATAATTAAATGTTTTATTGTGATGTTACAATTTGTATTTATTAGCCTTGGCTGGGGAACAAAATTAAACATAATGAGGGCTGTTAGAGTCTCTCTTTCAGAGACAGGACTGTGCTCTGAGAATGTATATCATTTGCACCAATGGTGATTAATGGGTTTAATTTACTTGAGTTGCATATGTCGGACTGCTTGCGGGGGAGGGAAGGAGGGCAACTGGGATTGCTAAAATCCTTTTAATTAGACTAATAATGCCAAGTCTGCATGTGTTAACTAGGATGCACTATTAATTAGGTCTGGTAGGCAGTTTTTGTGAAAGGTGGCGTGGTAGCATTTAGATATTTCTCATGAACCCTAGAGAGCTATTAAGATTACAAATGGAGCATGACATTACAAAGAACTGCAAACAAACAGCCTTTAGTCTTTCTGGGAGGGAGAAACCTGGGTGGGGAGAGGTAAGGGAGGGGAAAGGGGAAATTGATGGATGAAAAATGTCCTGCTTTGGAACTGCCATGGCTCATGGCATTGTTACCTGGGAATTTCACTGTAATTCCTTTTCAATTTTGACAGGTCCGGCTGGGTATGATCATGTTGACGTTGGCTGTGCAAATGCTAATCGTGTTTAATTTATTATGTTATGTGTGTAGGAGGACAAGCTTTGCTTTGTAATTTTGATATTTGTGCATAGTTTGGGGGCTGAAAACTATTAGGGTTTGGAAATATTATGTCTGACACTATTATGTCAAGGTAGTTGCTAGACACCTAGCAAATTTCACATGTCAAATGGTCCTGCTGCATGGGTTGGATTCAGACTTAGTCTGGATCCAGCTCAAGATGTCCCCCTCAGTTCTTGGATGTGCAAATCCTGCAAATGTAAACTAATGGTGAATAACTAGTGGATAAGTATTTACTACTTCTATTTTTTACCACTTCTCATATCCCATTTATTTAACAGTAAAAGCAAAGGTAGCTGTATTGGACATTAGAAAAAATCCAAAATCTATGAGAGTCTAATAGCTTTATTATGCCAGCTGCTTTTTGCAACGTCTTGCCTGATGAAGAGGTTTGGAGATCTCAAACACTTGTACACATTGTTGTGTGCTATTACACTAATATGGATTATTCAACACTGTTATCCACTCCCCATTTTCCTGAGTGGTGAAACACTCCAGGGATAGTTCATGCCCAACTTTGGTTTCCTTTGGAGAAGAGATCACTGGAGACCTAAGATGCTTATGTAATGTTTCAGTATATTTACAAAGCTACAACTTGAGCATAGGAGGAGGCAGACTGCATATCAAATCCACTGCCTCACTTCAGATCTCCCAGAGAGGCAGCTCCCAAAGGAGCTTTCCACAGCTCAAAGCTAGCTCTGGCTCACACATAACACAAAACCATGGTTTATTCCCTACCCATAATTTGTCTTATAGATGACTGAACAAACCATTGTTTGTTTTCTCTGTCCCTCGGTTATTTATTTCCCTCCTTCTTCACCCTCTCCCTCACTGTATCCCAGGAGCCTCTGTGGCACTGCAGTACTGGCATGTAAAGAGGCTGGATTTTTTTTTTTTTTTTTTTTACTGCTCTTGCCTGTTGCCTCTGTAGCCTGGTAAAACAACCCATGAACAACCCATGATTCAGGGTTTGCACATATTGTAATGACAACCCACGGTTCACAACCCAACAAAAAACTATAGGTTTTCTGCATGGGTTGTTCATGGTTAACAACCCATACTTAACCCATAGTTCTGTGTTTGCATGTAAGAACAACCACAATTCAACAAACCATGGTTAATTAAACCATGGTTTGTCATTAATGTGTGAATGAGCTCTCTCTCTCTCTCTCTCTCTCTCCCCCTCTCCAAACTGCAGCTTCTGTTCTTCTTTACACAGAGATCTAGTTTACATCATCCTTGGCTGGAGGATGGGGGGGGGGATAATCGAGCTATTTCCTGGCTATTGCAAAAGTATCCACCAGCCATTCTGCATCTTAGCCAAGCCATTTGCTTGACAAAATATTTGGTTGGCACAAATGGATGCTGACCATTCAGGAACTTTAGGCAGTTCCTCTGGTCTAATCAACACTCTTCTGTCCTGTCCAAACCCAGATACCATTCTATAATGTTGCTTTCTCTTTCTCCAGCTCCCACACAGTCCAAGTACTTTCTAAATTCCTGCCCTAACCAATATTCTTCTCCCTGTTTGCAAAGATGGTTTTTGGTGCTGCTTTTTGGAAGAAGCAAATACTGGGTTTCCTCATATGCAGAAAAATGTAAGTGTGAAGAGGATCCTGGGAATGCCTTTAGAGCGTTCTCCCGTATCCATGACCAAACTGCTTCGTTAGCAACAAATAGCATGAAGAAAAGTGACTTGCTTATTACCCAAGACCTATGTAGCACTCAACACAGACACAAACAAAGGCAGGAGTAAATAAAAAATTGGAATGCAAATGATGGGATTTTAGGAAACGATTGGTCTGGAATAAGAAAAGGTCACATAGACAAAACACAATCATTACCAGCTCCACAACCTTTTCAACACTGCAGCTCCTAAGAGGGAAAACTTGCAAAGAGCAGTGAAAGAGATGAGTGGCTTCTGATATGTTGCTTCTATGTCTCTCTCCAAAGCATGGTAGTTGGAGAGCCCAGGTAAAGTCATTCCTTGATTAGAAGCTGGAGCTGACAATCACAAAACTACAGCATCCATCTCTCCTTCTGCCCTGCCTATTGTTTTCCTTTAATGAAAAGTTTGGGGGACTCTAAAAAACACATCAAAGTAGATTAACAAAAGTGAAAGCCACCATCTGAAGCTCTGGGGTGGGTCCAAAACTTTGAGACCAGACCACTTTAGTTCAGACCACTTTGGAACAGGATTGCCATGGTTTGGAGATGGTCCAAATATCTCCGATGCAGGCTGCTTCGCCTCGACTTTTGGGCTTTGTCCGTAGCAGATGCACACCTCTAGTCTCTATCATTCTCATTTTGATGATGGGGAGCAGAGGCGAAGAGACAGTGAAAATATCTGTGGTTCTGTGACTAATAGAGACTCAAACCTCCTGCCCCTGGGCCCAAGTGCAGCATTAGATCTACAGCCCTTAATGTTAACAGCACAATGACATTTCATATATTAAGGGCACTTTTCATTAGGCAGAGGTTTAGAATGAATTTGCAGTCCACACCCTGCAAACTGAAGCCGTATAATATCAGGAGTGAGAGCCACACCAGACTGTTTATCCCAAGGTAAATTGCTACTTTTGGCTTACAAAATTAGCTCTATATCCAGAGAGGAGCTTGTTTCTTGCCTACGTTTGTTTCCAGGGCATTTAATCACCTGGCAGCTAGGGCGCTGAATTGCAAAAGATTAGCATGTGCATTAGCCATGGCATTTCGCAAGCAATCTATCATAGACTTCAAGAGCATAAATGCACCTCAAAGCATGCCCTACGGGTCACTAACATTTGGCTTAGATAAGGCTGCTCAGAGGACTTGCAGTGCAAAGACATCTGCCAGCAAATGACTAGCCAAAATGTCTGGAAGTGACAGGATAAACTACGGAGTAAAAAACACCAAGGAAACGTTTGCTTCAGCCACCACGAGGAAGCAAGGAGGAAGCTGACGCAGAGACTTATACTCAATTATTTAGCCAAGGCAATCTTTATTCAACCCTATATGAAACACAATCAAATTTGCTTTACAGCGTAATGGCTCTTTTATCGGAGGGTAGAGCACATGTTTTACATGCAAAAGGTCCCAGGTACCTCCTTAGTATCTCCTGCTCAAAGGGTTTCAGGTAGCATGGCTGAAAATGAGCTCCACTACTACAGGGCTAGATGAACCAAAGGACTGGTTCATTTTGATAGATGTATTCTTTAAATTACTCTGTTAGAATCGAGCAACTGAAAGGAGGATCCAAGAAGACAGAATATTCCCCCACTGGTTTCTTTGGGCTTCTCCACACCAGGCTTTTTATCCAGGAGCTTGCCGGAGCTTCTGCTTCCAGATTCTTTGCGGGATTAAGACTGGCTCCTTACACGGGCTGACATGGGCTTTCCCCCCCCTGGACTTTGGTGTGTTATAGCAGAACTGCACAATTTCACACGGCCATTAAAGTGGAATAACATTTATTACTACATTATCCCTGATCTTAAAAAAAAACTCAAACCAGGATAAAGGTCAAAAAGTGTAGGAGACACCCTGGAGGTTGATGACATTGTGTAAAGGACCCACAAAAGTCCATGAGTGACCAATCATGAGCATGCAATAAAAGCCTTGTGTAGAAATGCTCTTTATGCTGACATTCTGAAAATTCCATCTTTGAGAGACTGTTTCATTGGACAAAGTGTACTAGTGAAGGGCAGGCACCTGATGGCACTTAAGGCATTAGTTGTCTAATATGGCTATATTAAATGACTAATTGCCCTAATCTGACACAGGAAAAACATGTTTAAGCCCACTCAAATCAGTGGGCCTTAAACATACTCCATTTTTGACTGGATTGTGGCCACTGGGTATAATGCTACCATAGTATGTCAAACAACAGAAATTGCTGCTTACGTTTCTGTTGGGTGGACCGCTGCTACTCATGTGGAACTTTTGGATCTGCCTGGAAGCAAAGCTATTAAATCCTATCTTAAGCTTGGACAATGGTGAATCACACACACACACACACACACACACACACGGAGAGAGAGAGAATGAGAGAGAGAGAGAGAGAGAGAGAGTTCCTTGGTTGCCATTGTTTATCCTGGTGTGTCATTGAGGTTTTTTGTTTGCTTTGTTTAAAACAGAGTTTAAAAAGAAGCAAACAAACAAATCAGGACTCATTAATAACTGCTAACTCCACCAACCAGCTCACCAAGAAAAGCCATTTAACTGGGACCCAGATTGCTTTGTATAAATCTGTTAGCATAATTGAGTAATGCCTATTGATTTTTCATGAGACTAGAACCTTTTATTCCTCATCCCTTGTTAAAAAATTATTAATCACACTGTAATAGCTTTAAGATCTATGCTCTAATTAAAACTGTAAATTCTTTATTACATCTTTATTTTAATTAGATGGACAGAAAGATAATAATTTTTACAAGGCAACTCAGTGTACAATAAAATTATAGAATCTAGCAATACTTCAAAGAGGTAGTGCTTAAAATGGGTTGAGCCTGTGTTAGCACATCGTAAATTAAAATGTGAGTGATTCTGGTCTGAGTCAATATTAAACATGCTTCCCTGAATGTAATTAAATAACATTACAGTCACGTCTTTTTTTACTAAAACAAAGGGCTGAATTCCTTTACATGCCACAGTGTTCATTCCCTGTGTATTTTTCTATACTATTATTTAAAACTGCCATATAAGAAGCATACCTGACAGCTTTCAAGCCAAAGGGCTAACAAATAAGCTTATTGCTCTGACAGCTTTCTTAATACTCCTTAGGTATCCTGGTTTGCATCCACAGACTCTTTCTGCCTGTTCCTCATAAAGAAGAAAACTTAATAGGCTGGATCCAAGATCTGTCTTCTGCAAAAGGAAGGGCTCTGCTCACGGAAGGCCCCTCTGCCTGATTTTTGGGGATTCGCGTCCCCCCAGACATCACAGCTTACCCTAATCAGCAGGGCCTCCTGACGCATTGTAGCATTTTCAGGGGGCTGGAGGGGCTGCTGTGGAAAGGAAGGGGAGGGGAAGCCCACTTTCACTAATGCAGTTGATCTGACTTAAATCTGGATCCAGCCCATTCTATATGCTATATTTTCAAACCAATGGGTTGGATCCAGACTAAAGCTGCAATCCTAGGCACAGTAAGACCCACTGACCGCAGGGAGATGTACGTCTGAGTAAACATGCATAGGATTGTTATTAAGTCCTTTTCAGTTGTTCTCCCCTTGCCCCCTGCTCCCACAATTACTGTCTTCTGAGTGGGGCAGCAGGGATGGGTCTGCCGGCCTCCCCCTTCCTGAGTCTCCCCGTGGCCGGTCCTGCAGCTCTCTGCAGCTGGGGGCTGATCTTCCAGGATTCTACATTGTGTGGGGCTGCTAGAAAAGTAGAGTAGGCCAGTGGAGGCTGGTGGCTCCAATTTTGGTGGGGCTGTGAATCCATTCTGGGTTTCCGTCAGAGCCAGCCAGAGCTCTAAATGCCTAAAATAGGTGCAGCACCTTGGATCGCTCCTTCACAGTTCTGAGTGGAACCCAGAACCCACTGAAATCAGAGCCACCAGCCTCCACTGGAGCAGGCTCCCCAGTGCACAAGTTACCCTCCAACACAACGAGGGCAATAAAGCTGGCCATGAGGATGCAGGGAGAGGCCGGGGCCACTCTCCCTCTCACCCAATTGTGCGTGTGTGCGGCGGGATGGGGCAGGGACTTTCAAAAAGGGCAACAGTCACACACAGGCGTTCTCAGGAAACCCATTTTGTTGTTAGGATTTACCTGCCTGGAAGGAAGCTCCATTTTGTGAGGAGGGGCCTGCATGCGCTCATGCAACCAGCTGCATGAGTTATTTCATGTTGATCTAGTCTCCCAGGTCAGAGCTGAACTCCGGCCAAAATTAAACTGACTGATTTCAGCTGGGTTGAGGTGACAGCTTTTCACCCCCACTTTCCCTCCTGAAAGCCAAAGAAGTCATTCAGCCTGTTAGTGATTGGCTAAGGAGTTTCACCTCACACTTGTCAAAGGCCTGGGGGGCAGGCAGGTATAAAGCAAGGGGGGCTACTGTGGCCATTTGGTCTTTGGTATTGTCCTCATTCTGACCTTCTTCATCTCCCTGCGCTAACTGGCTTTTGGGCTTGTGAGCTTTTGGATCCTGGATTAGGCCCTGTCCTATTAGAAGCTCTGTAGGCCACAATCCAGTGGGGATAGTCCGCTGCCTCTGAACTAGGGATGGACGGACTTCTTACCGTCCGACCTGCGGCATTGTCCGCTGGGGTGGGAGGCGATCCATTCCTCCCCGCTGGAATCCTCCAGAGTGGCTTTGCTCGACTGGCTTCAGACTGCTTGCGATACGGTAATAGCAGCCGCCATTACCGTATCGCTGTGAGGAATACAGCTGCAAATGGCGCAGTGGACGCCGCTTGTGGCTGTAAAGCTCTTAGTTTAACCTAAATGCAGCCATAAATGGCTGCAAAGGGCTCTACAGACGCAAGTGGCATCCACTATGCCATTTGCGACTGTGTTTTTGCCCGCGATAGGCTAGCCACTACGCCATTTGTGGCTGTATTCCTCAGAGCGATATGGTAATGGCAGCTGCCATTACCGTATTGCAAGTGGACCGTAGCTGGCGTGCCATTCTGGAGGGAATCCTTGGGAGGTGGAGGTAAGGGATCTGTTCCGCTGTGGATTCCGGAGGCCAGATTCAAAAGAATCCAGCCTCATTTGGGTTCGCGGCGGAATTCTCCGCCATCTGTACTCTGAACTCAGAGGAGACTGACTATCCAATGCAGGGCGGGCAGAGCATGGAGGGGATCCTCTCTTCTGTGCTCTGGCCATCCTGCATTAGCGGCTAGATGGCCAATTTCAGCTGTCTAGGTGGGACGGGGTGGAGTGGGGAGAGAGGCTGGATGGTGCATAGGAAGTGTCGTAAGGATGCTTCTGCCATCCCCTCCCCTCCCCACCCCCAGGAATCGCCTCCTTTTCCCCCACTCTGCACTGCTCCTATGAGCGCAGAACCAGGGACAAACCACACCTCTTGTGAAGCCATGGAAATCCAATGCCTGTCCAGCTGCTGTCTAGCAGCCATAGGATTGCACCCTTATTTAGGTAATATATAAGATAGGGTTAGGTATTACTTTGTTACTTTTGCCTGCAGCATTGTTCCAAAGAGTTTTCCTGGTATCTATGGGTTTTCTTTGTTTTTTTCTGATATTTGTGCACCTTTGTGCCATTTGCCTCCCTTCCTTACTGTAGATGAACTTCACATCTATTTCAAAGTTTGTGTGTGCTTTATTCCACTTAAGCTTCAGTACTAAATTCAGAGCCCTCTGTTTGGTCTTGCTACTGTTTAGAATTTTAGGCTTAGGGATTGAAATAGAGGGTATTGGCTTAAACCCTCATTTCTGTGCCACAAGCGTGTCCTGAAAGGTCTGAGAGTGTTAAGGGGTGGTGGCAGTCTACCAGTAATTGTTTGCCCCTGCCTACACTACAGGGGGTTGAGCAACCCCCTACCCTCCACTCACTTCACCGGTGCCATTGAAATCAACATGAAAAATTAGTTTGACTTAAATCCCATTGGTTTCCATGGGAACTCAGTGCAACAAGTGCTAAGTTAGTCAACCCAAAATTTTCAACCCAATGTTTTCTTTAGCTGTTAAAAACAAGAGGAAAATATCAGCATGGCTGGGGAACCCTGAGTACAAAAAAGTCTTTAAAATAAATAAATGGAGAGGGCAATGCCTCCCAAATCAGCCCCCAATGACTGACTACGTTCAGTAGCCATGGAATATTGAGTATCAGTTGAAAAAGAAAAATGGAAAACTAGGTGGTATTGGTGGTAGAATGCCATGCTTGTGTACCTTACAGTTTATAGTAACCTGGAGAAGCGGAATGGCCCACTTAGGGAGCAATCCTATGGAGATCGTTATCAGCCTCTGAACTCGGAAGCTGATGACTACCCAATGCAGGGCAGCCAGAGCACAGAGGTGATCCTCGCATATTTGGCTAGATTTCATCTGTCTAGCCAGGGAGCTTTAGAGTGGGAGAGGGGAGGCTCCATGGCACATAGGAAGCTGTGTAACACAGGTTCCGTGGTCTCCTCCCCTCTCTGCCCCTGGGACCAGCCCATTTTCGCCATCTTTGTGCTCTGTTTCTGAGCACAGAGATGTAGCCGGTGCGGAGAGAACCACTCTGGCTACGAGGAGGAGTGAGTGGGAAGCGTGATTTCTGGGCTCTGAGGTCGGAGCCCAGGTTTCACCCTCAGAGACCAGAAACCGAAAAATCCTATGTCCCCCAGATGCTGTCTAGGGGACATAGGATTTCTCCCTCCAGGAACTCTGAGCAGAAGCACTAGTGCTACAAGGTAAATATACACTGAAATGCTTTGAGTAAGTCCAGCTTGTACTTTATAATGTGAATGAGGATGGTTGTAAATGGTCTTCTCTAGCCTAATACATGTGGCTGGAATTTGATCCTTGCTTCGGTTTCCAGTTGCATGGGGTTGAAAAATACTTGGATGCAGCCATTCTCACATTACAAAACACTTGCAACTTCATACACCAGTGTAGATCTGTAGTATTTGTTTAGTTATCAAAAACATTTCTATACTTTGTATATAACATGAGGGGTAACAAGAGGAGTCACCTCAATTCTTATTTACTACAGTGATACAAACAGGATTCCTTGTCAGATATCAATCTGCCTAACCTCTGTATGCTTGAGCTTGCCAGATGGTCACTTCATGTTTTAGAAAGGACACAACAGAAAATACATTACAGTGAAAGGAAATTAAAAGAAGAAGAAGCAGAGATTGTAACTTATGTAGAAGAAAACACCCTCCTGTGGAATACTTTGGAGACATAGTTCAAGAACTGCCCAGCCATGTGAAAACATGGTTCTTGTAATACAGCCAAAGTCAGAGAGAGATTTAAGGTGATCCACTGAGTAAGAAGTAGTGGTTCAAGTCAGGAGTTGCTGGAGGGTAGTTTAAGATACCTAATTTTTCCAACGTGTCAAAAAATGCCAGGAGTGGGAATATGTGCAAATTTCTCACTCCAGTGACTGCCTTGTATATGGTTTTCTGTTACCTTCACTTTTTCTTTGAGATATTTCTCAATCCTGTCTTCTAACTAATATCCTGGGAGCACATAAAATTCTAACAGGGAGACAAATGAATATAACATAGTTCCATTTGTTATTCAGAATGTATCTTCATCAAAGACATTCAGTGCAGGAGAAGTACGAATTTCCTCCTTTTTCTTTCTGTGAAACAGCAAACACAGTCGTAGAGCAGGAATATATTCAGCAAGCAAATGATTTGGGATGTGGGGGTGGATGCCTTATATGAATCCAGACATCTCTGACTGTGATTAGGGCAAGTACATAATCCCACGTTCATATCTTCCCCTTTTTTTCCCCACCACCATGGATGTGCTACTGCACTCACGTCCCGCTTGTGGGCTTCCCATGGGCATCTAGTTGGCCCATTCTGGTTGGCCCATTCTGGTTGCTTGGTCCATTGGTTAGCCCATTGGTTGGCCCATTCTGGTTGGCTTCCCGTGGGCATCTGTTTGGTCCATTCTGGTTGGCCCATTGGTTGGCCCATTCTGGTTGGCTTCCCATGGGCATCTGGTTGGCCCATTCCGGTTGACCCATTCAAGCATCTCTGTGATGAGGGCAAGTACATAGTCCCACATTCATATCCTCCCCTTTTCTTTGTCCACGATGGTCCTGCATGTGGGCTTCCCATGGGCATCTGGTTGGCCCATTCTGTGCGAACAGAATGCTGGACTAGATAGGCCTTGGGTCTGATCCAGGATGGCTCTTCTTGTGGCACTTTTACTATCTTTGTGCCATCCTAGTATGTTTCTATGTCAACCTCAAGGGCCAGATTATACTGAATGCCTTCACACAGAAAGGTTCCTGGGACATTAGGACTCTACTACTGTTTAAAATTACGTTCTGGTTTTATACTGTTTTAGAAGTGTGGATTTTGGTGTGCCAGCCTGCTGTCAAAGGCATAGACGCATGTTTCAAATTACATGCGATTGTTCATCAGAGTTAGGGATGTACAGAGTGTATAAAATCCACTTGGCCTATGTTGCGAGGATTGTCAGGTGCCTTTTGTTCTGTTGTCCACTCAGAGACAAATGCATTTTTGGGGGGTCATGCAGAAAAATACGCAAATAATTAGTGTTGAGGGCAGACATACTGGGTGGACGTAATGTAGTAAAGAACAGGTAGGAGAAGAGGTCAGATGAATCTACACATAGCAGTTATATCATTATCATACCGTTATTGTAACTATTGGTGCCCATTGGTGTCATGTGTACCAATAGTTATGATAACGGTATGATAACAGCATAACTGCTATGTGTAGATTCAGCCATCATCGAAACAAACAAAAGAGAGAACAAAACACTGAGAGACTAAAAACCAAGATAGCAAGTGGCACTGGACAGGGATGAGGCAATACAAAAAGTAGAAGGCATTTAAATGAAACAAAAAATGTCAGGAAATAATGTAGCAGCAGAGAGGGAGGGATAATGCTGAGTGGACCTGGTTCTGAAAGCAAGGATGTAAAAGACTGGGCATGGAGCAAAAGCCAGCAGCATGAGGTAAGCATGGCTAGAGGACTGTCTTTTGAGGCAGCACTTGAAAGCAAAAAGTGAGGATGCCATAGGAAGCAGAAATGCCTTTTTTGTGCTCTAATATAGGGAAACGATTAGGGGATAGGAGTGTAGTGAGATGATGTCATAAGAAGAGACCTGCTGGATCAGACCAAGGGTCCATCTAGTCCAGCATTCTCTTCACACAGTGGCCAACCAGCTGCCCCTGGGAAACCCACAAGCAGAACATGGGTGCAACAGCACCCTCTCACCCATGTTCCCCAGCAAATGGTATGCATAGACATGTCATGACTGTCATGAAGAAAATACAAGTACAAGAGAGACTCTGCTCCTTAACAGACACTGGGTACTGTGGGGCATTTTTTTTTTTAACTCACCAGAAAACTGGTGGCCCTGCTCCAAAGCAAATGTTGCTCTCCCGAGGCGGTCGCAGTGCACTCCGTGTTCCAGGTGCAGTGCCCTGGAGCGAGCCAGCACTTCTCCTCATGTCAGCTCACTCTGCTGTTAATCAGGCATACATTGCCCCAGGGCCATTTGCTCTAGTGTGTCACCTCTGCCTGCATGGGAAAGCAGTTGCCAGTCTGAAGGCTTTTGTGTGGCTTAAAGTGGTGAAGTCAGATACACACTGCCAATGGCAGCATTTTATCTTTTGCACGAGTCAAATAAATGTCTTTCCACCGAAGGACAAAAAGCTGGTCTCAAGCAATTCAGATTGCTTTTCCCCACATATCTAACTGGGCAATAAGGTAATAGAGAAATTATGTTATATTGCTATAACATGAGTGTTTGGATTTGGTTGAAGCCTGAAACCTGACCAGAATCAGCCCCCTTCAACCTGTTTCTGGTGCTTGTGAAGGCAAAGTGGGCTTCCCTATGAAGCCACCAGAACCAAAGCTGGGCCAGTGCAAGGCTTATTTACCAATTCATGCTTGGAGACACTGACATTCTGTCTCCACTCCATTTTCCTTCCTCTGAAATGCTGATGAGCAGCTGAGGGGTGTGGGTGGGACTGCATTTGAGTGACTGATGGGACCACCTAGTAATTCTACCTATTAGGGCATATTTTACCAAGGGCTCCAATCACTGTGCTTTGTGGGAGGGTATGGATGGGACCATGAGATGGACATTTAGCAAACGCTACCAGGCTTCACTCTCAAATATTTTGGCCACCTAATACGGAGAGAAAAGTCACTGGAAAAGACCCTGATGCTGGGAAAGACTGAAGGCAAAAGGAGAAGGGGACAGCAGAGGATGAGATGGCTAGATAGCATCACTGATGCGATGAATATGGACTTGAGCACGCTCCGGGAGAGAGCGCAGGACAGGAAGGCCTGACGTGCTATGGTCCATGGGGTCACGAAGAGTCGGACATGACTTAACGATTCAACAACAACCAGGCTTCTCTCTGAAGAAAGCCTTAACTGAGTTTAAGTCATCTTAACTCTCTAGCTCCTGCACCAATGCTTCTGAACCTTTGCAGGTTTCTTCCCTGGGGACACCTCTATGATATGTGCCATTTTTATTCAAATTGCCCCCCCCAAAAAAAACCCGGGGGAAGGGAAGGGGAAGCAAATCACACACACACACACCCATTTGAGGACTCCCCTTCCATATGAACTACTGCAACTACTCTTCTGAAACTTTGCAGGTTTCTTACTTAGAGATGCCTCTAGACTGTCTGTCATTTCCAGAACAATGGTCCACAAAGAACCCAGGGGGGAATAAGTGCATCGTCTTTGGGATACCCTCAGAATGAGGGATGCTGGAGACATTTGAGATAGACTAAAATGAGCTTGGATTTCTAAGAATCTGACCTGCAGAGTCTGCAACGGAGCAACCCCCTCGGGCTGCACGGAGTCCGTGGGCTTTCGGATTTCTTAAAAACTTTCCCTAAATTAACGCATATTTATTTGTAGGAAAATACACACGTTTCTGCTGAGGAAAAGTTGAATGGAATGAAGGACAATATGCTAAATGTTAAGTACTAAGGTAAATTACGTAAATTATGTGCTTCAGCAAAGGAGATGGTTACCTTGTCGTGGTGCTGGAGCTTGAGCATCTCAATGACATCATGAGCTAAACTGTGAAGGGACACCCAAGATGGGAAGGTCATGGCAGAGAGGTCAGACTAAATATGATCCCTGGGGAAGGAAACGGCAACCCACCCCAGTATTCTTGCCATGAAAACTAAATGGATCAGTACAACCAGAGATATGTCGGTATACCATCAGAAGATGGGACTCCCAGGATGGAAGATGCTCAAAATGCTACTGGGGAGGAACAGAGGATAAGTTCAACTAGCCCCAGATGTGATGATGCAGCTAGCTCAAAGCTGAAAGGATGGCTAGCGGCCGACAGTGCTGGTGGTGAACGACGAACCCGATGTTCTAAAGATCAACACACCATAGGAACCTGCAATGTAAGATCTATGAGCCAGATCAAATTGGATGTGGTTACTCAGGAGATGTCAAGATTAAATATAGACATTTTGGGTGTCAGTGAACTGAAATGGACTGGAATGGGCCACTTCACATCAAATGACCACCAGATCTACTACTGTGGACAAGAGGACCACAGAAGAAATGGAGTAGCCTTCATAATTAATAATAAAGTGGCTAAAGCAGTGCTTGGATACAATCCAAAAAATGGTAGCATTATCTCAATTTGAATTCAGGGTAAGCCATTTAACATCAAAGTGATCCAAATATATGCCCCAACCACAGATGCTGAAGAAGCAGAAGTAGATCAGTTCTATGAGGATCTGCAGCACCTACTGGACAATATGCCAAAAAGAGATGTTATTTTCATTGCAGGAGACTGGAATGCTAAGGTGGGTAGTCAAACGACACCTGGAATTACAGGCAAGCATGGTCTGGGAGAACAAAATGAAGCAGGACATAGGCTGATAGAATTTTGTCAGGACAACTCACTGTGCATAACAAACACTCTCTTCCAACAACCTAAGAGACGACTTTATACATGGACTTCACCAGACGGTCGACACCAAAATCAGATTGACTACATCCTTTGTAGCCAAAGGTGGCGGACATCTATGCAGTCGGTAAAAACAAGACCTGGAGCTGACTGTAGCTCAGATCACGAACTTCTTATTGCACAATTTAGAATCAGACTCAAGAGAATAGGGAAGACCCACAGATCAGTTAGATATGAGCTCACGAATATTCCTCATGAATATGCAGTGGAGGTGAAGAATAGATTTAAGGGACTAGATTTAGTAGATAGGGTCCCGGAAGAACTATGGACAGAAGTTCGCAACATTGTTCAGGAGGCGGCAACAAAAAAGTCCCAAAGAAAAAGAAAACCAAGAAGGCAAGATGGCTGTCTGCTGAGACACTGGAAGCAGCCCAAGAAAGAAGGAAAGCAAAAGGCAACAGTGATAGGGGGAGATATGCCCAATTAAATGCAAAATTCCAGAGGTTAGCCAGAAGAGATAAGGAATTATTTTTAAACAAGCAATGCATGGAAGCAGAAGAAGATAATAGAATAGGAAGGACAAGAGACCTCTTCCAGAAAATTAGAAACATCGGAGGTAAATCCCAGGCAAAAATGGGTATGATCAAAAAAAAAGATGGCAAGGACCTAACAGAAGCAGAAGAGATCAAGAAAAGGTGGCAAGAATATACAGAAGATCTGTATAGGAAGGATAATAATATCGGGGATAGATTTGACGGTGTGGTCAGTGAGCTAGAGCCAGACATCCTGAAGAGTGAGGTTGAATGGGCCTTAAGAAGCATTGGTAATAACAAGGCAGCAGGAGATTATGGTATCCCACCTGAACTGTTTAAAATCTTGCAAGATGATGCTGTCAAGGTGATGCATGCCACATGCCAGCAAATTTGGAAAACACGAGAATGGCCAACAGATTGGAAAAAATCAATTTATATCCCCATACCAAAAAAGGGAAGCACCAAAGAATGTTCAAACTATTGAACAGTGGCACTTATTTCACATGCCAGTAAGGTAATGCTCAAGATCTTGCAAGGTAGACTCCAGCAATTCATGGAACGAGAATTGCCGGATGTACCAGCTGGGTTTAGAAAAGGCAGAGGAACTAGAGACCAAATTGCCAATATCCGCTGGATAATGGACAAAGCCAGGGAGTTTCGGAAAAACATCTATTTCTGTTTTATTGACTATTCTAAAGCCTTTGACTGTGTGGATCATCACAAATTGTGGCAAGTTCTTGGTGGTATGGGGATACCAAGTCATCTTGTCTGCCTCCTGAGGAATCTGTATAATGACCAAGTAGCAACGGTAAGAACAGACCATGGAACAACGGACTGGTTTAAGATTGGGAAAGGAGTACGGCAGGGTTGTATACTCTCACCCTACCTATTCAACCTGTATGCAGAACACATCATGCGACGTGCTGGGCTTGATGAATTCAAGGCTGGAGTTAAAATAGCTGGAAGAAACATTAACCATCTCAGATATGCAGATGATACCACTTTGATGGCTGAAAGTGAGGAGGAGCTGAGGAACCTCATGATGAAGGTGAAAGAAGGAAGTGCAAAAGCTGGGTTGCAGTTAAATCTAAAAAAAACTAAGATTATGGCAACCAGCTTGATTGATAACTGGCAAATAGAGGGAGAAAACGTGGAGGCAGTGACAGACTTTGTCTTTCCAGGTGCAAAGATTACTGCAGATGCTGACTGCAGCCAGGAAATCAGAAGATGATTACTTCTTGGGAGGACAGCAATGACAAATCTTGATAAACTAGTGAAGAGCAGAGACATCACACTGACAACAAAGGTCCGCATAGTTCAAGCAATGGTATTCCTCGTAGTAACCTATGGCTGCGAAAGCTGGACCATAAGGAAGGCTGAGTGAAGGAAGATAAATGCTTTTGAACTGTGGTGCTGGAGGAAAATTCTGAGAGTGCCTTGGCCTGCAAGAATCAAACCAGTCCATACTCCAGGAAATAAAGCCAGACTGCTCACTTGAGGGAATGATATTAAAGGCAAAACTGAAGTACTTTGGCCACATAATGAGAAGACAGGATACCCTGGAGAAGATGCTGATGCTTGGGAAAGTGGAAGGCAAAAGGAAGAGGGGCCGACCAAGGGCAAGATGGATGGATGATATTCTGGAGGTAACAGACTCAGGGGAGCTGGTGGTGGCGACGGCCAACAGGAAGCTCTGACGTGGGCTGGTCCATGAAGTCACAAAGAGTCAGGAGCAACTGACCGAATAAACAACAACAACAAAATTATGTAAATTGTTATGAAACCTCTTCATAATTATTTGTGTATTTTTCCACATGACAAAAAAATTCACATCCATCTGTGAGCAGACGACGGAACAAAAGGCACCTGACAATCCATGAAACACAGACAGAGAGGATTTTACACAGTCTATAATCCCTACTTGAAATGTCAAGGCTGCTGCGTTCGGGAGCTCTCCTGCTCATTCTGATGCGTGGACATCTGCCTGGACGTCTGACCCAGAGTGCACCATTGTGCACACCCCCTCATCCACTGGGCTAAGAGGGCAGGCATCTGGGTGAGGGAACTGGGCCCTTATTAGCCAAGGAATTAGGTCCTTGCCCCATCCCAAGTTGGCTTCCTAATATCTGGTTATAACCAGCTAGCATAACCTACCCATATAATTGCCAGCTGAAGCACAGTGTTGATGGTAGATCGCTTGTGGCGAAAGCGTATTTCACTTTTAAAATCAAAGCTATAAATGGGCTTCCCTGATGGACGACTTCCAAGCCAAACATGACCTTTTTGTGGAAGAAGGCCGATGCCCATCAGGGGGAGGCGATCAGTCAGTGAAAACAAACAGGGCTTTTGCAGTCTGTGTACATAGCAGCAGCCAGTCCATATTCTTAGAAGAAACCATATAGGAGAAATGGCCCAATCAGATAAAATGTAATTTCCTTCTCTTGCAATTTCCAGCTGATGGAATGTTCAGTTCCCTGTATGTCTTTGCTTTTCCCCCCCTTTTCTTTTTTTAACTCTTAAAATAATATCATTGGCCTTTTTGACTAGGATCTTTCTTGGGGCACCCCATCAAATCCTTTTCCTTTTTTTAAAAAAAGAACACAACTATATTTTTTTTCCAGGGATGAAAAAGGTGATGAAAATTGAAGATAACACTTATTTGCTGAGTTTGAAGTGAAAACACAACAGCAATAATTTTGAATAAACAAAAATAAGAAAATGGTGCATGATGCTCCAGCAGAAGTTAAGCATGAAACCCATCGGTTTCAAAGAGAGAAGAGTTAACTCTCAGAGTGAAATCAACAGGGCTTAAAATGGGCTCTCATAGAATCATAGAATTGTAGGGTTGGAAGGGGCCTACAAAGCCATCGAGTCCAACCGCCTGCTCAGTGCAGGAATCCAAGTCAGAGCATCCCTGACAGATGGCTGTCCAGCCTCATCTTGAATGCCTCCAGTGTGGGAAAGCCCACTACCTCCCTAGATAACTGGTTCCATTGTGGTATTGCTCTAATAGTCAGGAAGTTTTTCCTGATGTTCAGCCGTAATCTGGCTTCCTGTCACTTGAGCCCATTATTCCGTGTCCTGCACTCTGGGGTGATTGAGAAGAGATCCTGGCCTTCCTCCCTGTGACAACCTTTCAAGTACTTGAAGAGCACTATCGTATCTCCCCTCAGTCTTCTCTTCTCAAGGCTAAACATGCCCAGTTCTTTCAGTCTCCCTTCACAGGGCTTTGTTTCCAGTCCCCTGATCATCTTGGTTGCCCTCCTCTGAACCCTCTCCAGCTTGTCTTCATCCTTCTTAAAGTGAGGTGCCCAGAACTGGACACAGTACTCCAGATGAGGCCTAACCAGTGCTGAGTAGAGGGGAACTAGTACTTCCAGGGATTTGGAAGCTATGCTTCTATTAATGCAGCCCCAAAGAACATTTGCCTTTTTTGCAGCCACATCACATTGTTGGCTCATATTCAGCTTGTGATCTACAGCAATTCCGAGATCCTTCTCACTTGTAGTGTCGTTGAGCCATGTATCCCCCATCTTGTAACTGTGCCTTTGGTTTCTTTTTCCTAGGTGCAGAACTTGGCATTTATCCCCATTAAATGTCATTCTGTTGTTTTCTGCCCAGCACTCCAGTCTATCCAGATCACTTTGAATTTTATTTCTGTCTTCCAAAGTATTAGCTATCCCGCCCAATTTTGTGTCATCTGCAAATCTGATCAGCATTCCCTGCACCTCCACCTCCAAGTCATTCATAAAAATGTTGAAGAGCACTGGGCCCAGGACTCAGACCTGCGGTATCCTGCTCGTTACCTCTCCCCAGTTTGGGAAGGTCCCATTGATAAGCGCTCTTAGAGTCCGATTCTGTAGCCAACTGTAGATCCACCTGATGGTGGTTTCATCTAGCCCAGTTTTAGCTAGTTTGCTCATCATGATATCATGGGGCACTTTGTTGAAAGCTTTGCTGAAGTTTAAGTATATTATGCCCCCAGTATTCCCACAGTCCATAAGGGAGGTTACTTGATCAAAAAATGAGATCAGATTCATCTGGCAGGATTTGTTCTTGACAAATCCATGTTGGCTTCGAGTATTCACTGCATTGTTTTCAATGCATTGTTTTTTGCTGCTTTGGGGGTGGAGCAAGGCCAAAGGCTGGACTGCATAGTTGGTTTTTCTTTTCAGTTGTATACTGGGGTTTGTATTTGGTTGTATATGATGTCTAATGAGAATACGGGGTGATACGATGCTACTGAAGTAATGGCGGCACTAAAATAATAATACTGGGAACAGAAGGGGCAAAGTGCATTTGAGGTGTGTGGGGAGTTTTGTCCCACCTGCTAGATTTCTGAAATAAAGCAAAAATACTGGGGTGGGGGGTGGGGAGGCAAGCTATTTTCCCCTCTAGTGCTGGCTATAGCTAGTTGAGCCAGTCACAGTAGTTAATACTGGACTAGCTGAACAAATAGTCTGAGGTGGTATAAACCTGCTGATCTTGCTGTGGTCCCCACTCCAGCTTGGATCTCACTCCTCTCTCATGGCTCCTTTTATTATTTCTCCCTGAAACCAACTAGGGACTGTGAAGGAGTCGAACTCTATCAGCCTTTCTATATGAGGCATTTATTGTGCACTTGTACTTCCTCACTTATGGTAGTTTTGCAGGTGCTTTACACAATGTTGTCATCTTCCAGTTCTTTGCAAATGTCATCGTGTGTTTTTTTTCTACTGAGGAAAGTCTGGTATTTCTGTGAATGGTGGCATGAATCCCTGTGTATTTGCACAATTCTGCTATACCAACAGTACCACCTACTGTGTAATGGCACATATAGAAAGGCAGGGAAAGAAAAACTCTAGAAAAAACACGTGTAAAGGAGCCGATGTTAATCCCACAAAGACTCCAGAAGCAGAAGCCTCGGTAAAGGTGCGGGTTAACATCCTCATGTAGAAAAGTCGTATGATGACTCCACAGGCAGTGCGTAGAACTACAAGCCCAGATTAAGCAAAAGCTCCACTGATTTCTTTGGTATGTAATAGACATATATGGTGTTTAGGAAGGAGGCTTACTTGTTACTGCATATCCTGACTGAAGAAGTTGAATAGACGCACTGGATAACACAGGTTTGAATAAGTGTTAAACCCAGAGCGCAGATGATATAATAAAGGGATCCTTGTGTAAGGAGAGTCTAACCATTCCCTGTCCTATGGCTCACCTTCCTTTAGCTCCTCTCCCAAATGCTAAGGCTGCAGTGGGGAACCTTCAGCCCATGGGCCTGTCATGGTTCCTCTTATGACCTGGACCCCCTGAGCAATTCCTTAAGGATCTCTGGCCTCCTTGAGAGTCTCACCTGCCTTCTTTTATCTTCCCCTTCCCATAATGTGGGGTTTAGGCTGCAGACATGGGATGATTGATACTCTAGACACAGGGTTTAACCACAACAGTTTACAGGTAAATTAAAGCAAGCAAATTGAAACTAAAGGTATTTACACAATAAAGCTGAGTGATACAAAAGGCATTAAGAGAAAATAAAAGTTGCAAAATGCAAGTTCCTTTACCCTAGCTGTACTTAGACTTCTCCAGGCTTCCTCTTCCTGTTCTCTTTTCAGAGTCTGGTCTCCCCCACTGTACTCTTACTGCTCTGGTCTTTCTGACTCTCTCTTTATACCCTTCTCCCTCAAAACTGAAAGTACTGCTTCAAACCTGAAGAAATGAAACTTAACTGGGGAAATGAAATTGAATCTTAACGTAGAAATGAAACTATCCCTCTCAGTATTACCCCCTCCCAACAAAAAACTCCTGGTGTCTAGGCCTTTTTCTTTTCCTTGCCTTTGTAGGCCTCAAACCTTAATTTTTGTGAACTGCCCAGAGAGCTTTGGCTGTTGAGCAGTATAGAAATGAAACAAACAAACAAACAAACAAACACACCTTCATAGGGCCTAATTCAGCCTGCAGAGGGTTGGGCCCCCTCTCTGGGCCCCTTACCAAGCCCTAGCCCCTGGCCATTCAAAGGAGATGAATGATGGTAGGCAACAGGGGGTAGGAGTCTGCACTCCTCAACCATGTAACCTTTTTTTGCTTTTAAATTGGACCGCTCACCCATATCTTTCGACATGATTGCAATAGCTCTGTGTTCACAGTTTCAGTCACCCACATACGGCCTGTGTCCAACTGTTTCCTTTCATATCTCATTTTCCATCAGGAAGAAGCCATTTTGCCTGGCTTATTTTTCACCTCCTCATTTACATGTCTCCTGGAAGACTGAAACTCCCCCATTGATCTTACAGTGAGATAATGTTAATAGGGTCAATAAACCGCGTCGAGTGTATCAAAGTGTCTGTTTTTCACCCTCCAGAATTGCACAAGGTGCCTTGGCATTAAGAAGACAAGCCTAATATATGGTAACTCTCGCTCAGTTCTCTGTCTGCTGTTGTACTTGGGGGACCGTCTGTCTGCCCCCACACCAAATAAATTATTCGCTAACTGAACTTATTTAATTTTTAATACCCACTACAAAAGCTATAAAATATTCTCAGTGCAATTAAAAAAGAATCAATCAGCAGCTCAGAGTATCAAAGGCAGTATTGTTCCCTGAAATGGCTAAAGAATTTTTTTTTCTAAACTTCTTCATTGGAAAAGAAATACAGAGAATGACTGCCTTGTAATGTAGCTTTTTGTCTAGTGGAGGTTTTATATATTCTCTGGAACATCACTCTGTTGGTCTACTACACCATGGCAATATATTATTAGAGCTGAGCTGAAAGATTTTTGGAGAAGAATGTTTGGCTCAAAGAGTCTCTATGTGTGGCTGGATTAGACTCAATCAGTGGAAATTTCAGGGAAGTAGATTTTGGCTAAAGATTTAAAAAAGTCTGAATGGCAAGAGCTGCTCAGCAGTGGAATCTGTTGGGGATGCTGTAGTTGTAGCCTGCATTGCAGATCCTGCACAGAGCAAGGGGTTGGACTAGATTACCTCCAAGGACCCTTCAAACTCAGTGGAGGCTGGTGGCTCCAATTTCAGTGGAATAGTGATTCCATTCTGGGTTTCAGTCAGAACCAGCCAGAACTCTAAAGGAGCTATCCATAGTGTTGAATCCATTTTGGGAGGTAAGGTTCAGCACTTTGGAGTTCTGGCTGGTTCTGACTAAAACTCAGGATGGAATCACATTCCCACCGAAATCAGAGCCACCAGCCTCCACTTTAAAGGTGCCACAAACCCATTCTCCCGCTTGCCTTTTACACTGCCACTACCTGTTTGTATGGTCTTGATGACAATTGTTCTTCCTACTGCTGCTAGAAGGACTTTGGTTCTGACATTGAGTCACTGTCTTTGCAACTGTTGCTGTCATTTTCAGTGCTAAACCCATGAAGTAGTTTGAGGAATAGTTAAACATATTACAGTTTTTAAACAGGGGAACGATGACAATGTCTTTGCTTTTTGTTAATGTTTTCACAAATGAATCACTTTTACAAATGAAATGATAATGGGCATATTTCAGTCATGTTATGCACCTTTACGTTCCATTGATTTGCGTGGAAGAGTTAACCACATCCTTAAATCTCTCCCCTTGAAATAATTCGGCTTTGAAAGCAGTTTGGTCCTTTGTTCATACAGGATGAGGATGAGGCCCAGCCCAGCAGGTGTTGCCAGCACCTTGCTTGAGTGCGCACCCTAGAACATGCCCCCAAATCTTCTATTAATACACAAGGGTTCCTTAATTGATGGGTAGGAGTTCCTCAGCAAATTAACTGATATGAAAACGGTTCCCCTAAGGTAGGATGTTTGAAAGGCACTGAATTAGAAGAAGATGTGGGAGCCTTTTGACAAAGTGTAGCACAGAGTAACAACATTATGCAGATGTGGGAATTTATTTTTTTTAATGATTTAGGTATGTAGAAGTGGCCTATGAGGAGCCCCTGTGTGTCTTGTCTTTGGCACTGCAGGCTTATGCTCCAACCAAGGGAAACAGGAGGCTACTCTCTCAGTCACCACTAACAGATTATAAGCGGGTGGCAAACAGGAGGATTAAAGGGGTTCTGTGAATTCAACCCGGTAGTTTCTTCTCCTCCTTCTCCTATATTATTATCACCACCAATGTGTGTGACTTTTTACAGCAGATGTGGGGACTCTTTTTCAGCCCTTGGGCCAAATTGATCCTGGCACACCAGGGGTCACATGCCAGCAGTGGGTGTGGCCACACCCAAAGTGGCCAGGGCTACCCCTCTGCTGGCATGATTGCAATCAGGCTTTTAAAAAACCCAATCACAGCAGTGAGAGACAATTTTTAGAGGGGAGGGTCACAGTGGTGGGGAGGGGAGGTCTAGCCCTTCCCTCCACAGCAGTGACCCCCTGAAAATGACCCCATTCTGCAATGAGGCTTTTATAAAGCCTCCATGGGCACCAATGGAGGCTTCTTAAAAGGGTTGGTGCAGTGAGGGAGGCCCAATTTCTTTTTTGGGGGGGAGGAATTGGGGAGGGTTAGACCTACCAACCCCAGCAGTGGACCTCCCTACAAATCCCCCCTCCTGTTGCATTTAGGTGCCAATGGAAGTTTTTACAAAGCTTCATTGCAGCATGAGAAGAAGGAGGGGAAATCCCTCATCAGAGATAAGGCAGCAGGGAAGCTAGCAGGCTGGATCAGGACCTCCTGCAGGCTGGGCCCAAGGTTATCCATCCTTGCTTTACAGAGCACAAGAGGACATGTCCCTACCCAGAGTAATTCGACACAGACAGCCAGAAGTGGAAGAGGAAGGAATTATTGGAGGCAGGACAAACAAGGACAGACCATGCATTGGTTTAGTCACATCACATGTGCATAGGGTTAGTTACAATCTGGGGCTTTCTTCACACAGAGCTTTTATTCTGCGATTGAGATTGCTCCTTCACAGAAGTTGGCGGGCTCTTTACATGAAGCCATGAACCTCCAAGGCACCTCTTGCAGTAAATGCCCTTTGTTCCATTTTTCGCTGTCAATGAGCTATTGAATTACTCTGTTGTCTTCCACTTGAGTTCCCTCCATGAAAAGAGGAAAAGCGGCGAGAAGAGGAGCGAGATCAATGAAAGAGAATGAAAGACTCAGATGCAGGGAGAAGGAGGGGGGAAGGGGAGGGTGGAAGGAAGAGGGTGAAAAGGGGAGTCGTCGTGATCCTGCATTAAAAACGAAGGAAGCAGAAAGCCCCATTTTAAATGCAGGATTTTAGGCTGGTGTAGAGATGACCTTGGGCTTGGAGACTGGGCGATGGTGCCGAAGGCATCAGGGGAAAGATGGGTTTTGAGGAGGGATTTGAAAGGAGAGAGCACTATGTCTGTAACTGTCATTGTTACAGCAGATTGTTGGTCTTTTGCATGGCGCACTGCACCCCAAACACATGATGTTGACACTTTCCCCTGCATCTCTGGAACTGCCAAGCACCCACAGTCGGAGTTGTGAGCAGCAGCAACCTGCTTTTCCTCGTGGCTCTGCCTCCCTGGATTGGAGCAACTGGATTGTTTTCCCACACTCATCCCCCGCACAGGCCTTTTCTATGCTGGCCTGGTACGAGCTGTACATTTATTTTCCCATTTTAGTTTGGCTTAAGTAGTTGACAATAAAGTGAAATGCTGAGTTTTTAACAATCCGCCTGAAAGATGATTATCTGCTCAAATGCCACTTAGCATATATAATTCCTTTTCTTTATCTGCAGTTTTACGATTACATCTAAGAGCATCTGAAAGAATATGAAGGCACTTCTGTTTAAATATTTTAAAAGATACTATTAAGAAGTAACAGATTTCCACTCGCTGAAAACTATTTGGCAGGAAGAGATGGCAGCGTGGTAAGTCCTATTCCTGTACGGTGTGTAAATCTGGACTGCCTGGAGTTTGGTCAGTCACAGGTGGAAAATAGGAACACACGATCCAGATCTCTGCTATATCAACAATGCAGAGATATTTGGGTGTGTGTGGGGAAAACCCTATGGATTGGATCTAGCGTTTTCTTTCTGTGAAGGGAGGGTCTCCTCCTGTTCATGGAAGAGAGCACGATCCATCAGAGGATCCTACTGGAGGCATGGGGAGGAGGGAAGCTATTTTCGCTGAATTTTTCTCTCCCCTGCAGCCCCCTGCACCACCTCCCACATTGTTCTGAAGGTCCTCCAGCCCTCCAGAGCAGATTTAGAAGGGGCACAGGGCGGCTGTCCCCACTTCCTCCAGCAGGAGAGTCAGGTGAGCAGAGTTCCGCTCACAGGGACTCTGGATCACCCATTCACACAAGACCATATTCCTATCCATGTTTACTTATATGTGAGAACCGTTGATTTCACTGGTACTTACATCCAAGTGAATTGGATTCATCTCAGATTCAAATTCTGTACCAACATTTAAAACGTTTTGAGAATAACAACTAAGACAAGGCTGTGGGGACCCATTCATACAAGTCCTTAGCTACTAAGAGTACATTCCTATCCATGTTTATTCAGAGGATCCAGTCATTTTGGTGGAACTACTCAACTCATTTCCCAAGTAAGCACATGTACATGCTGATCTTACACAATGTACCAAAAACTCACTTCACAGCATTGTTGGGAGCTTAGAGTCAGTCTTATGTTTCACTCATCTTAGGGATTTCTGTCTCCATAATTCGTTTCCCATCTTTTCACCATACCAGTTAGGATAATTCACCATGTCAGGAGGGGGCCATTGTGACATGAGTTTCCCCACCTGGAGTCAATGTCAATAGGGAGGACCCATCAGGGGAGGCTGGTTGCTCCAATTTTGGCTTTCAGACAGGAATTCCAAATTCCATTCTGGCTTTTGGACAGAACCAACCAGAAGTCTAAAGGAGCTATCCGAGGTGCTGGGCCCATTTCGAGGATAGGGTTCAGCACCTTGGATAGCAACTCGAGAATTCTGTCTGGTTCTAACTAAAACTCAGAATGGAATCTCAGCCCCACTGAAATTGGATTCACCACCACCACCCCCGCCGGGACCCATAGCCCAGTGGCAAAACATGTGCTTGGCATGAGGAAAGCCTGAGGTCTGGTTCTTATTATCTACAGTTAAAAGGATCAGGTAGCCAGTCTGGGAAATCTTGTCTCTGATGGAGGACTTCGAATGCCAGTCAGAGTAGACAATACTAAGCTAATTTGACCTGTGGTCTGACTCAATGTAAGGTGGACTCCTGTGGTGTCAGGGATGGCCCTACCATGAGGCAGAGTGAGGCAGTTGCCTCAGGCAGCGGATTCAGGGTGTCATAAGAAGGCAGCAAATTTAGTCATTTACTTTGTTATTATCGTATTTATAACAACAGGGATGGGGAGAAGTGCTTTTGGGATTTTCTGCCTCATGTAATGTGGCTGGCTTTGGGTCTATGCACCTTGACTTGGGTTGGTAGGGGGGCACCATTTGCTGCTCTGCCTCAGTGCCTTGGGCCACCACCGTATGGTGTTATGGCAGGGGTGAAGAAACGCAGGACGTGATGACCCCGACTCATCCAATGCCTTGTATTAAATGACATGCCTGGAGGTAGGGTGGGGTAGGACATGTGACAGGAATGCTACTTATCCTAACTTAGGATAATATCCTACTTAGGATAATACCCTAACTTGATCTTATTCTCAAGTGTGCATAGGACTGCAGCCTTACAGCCGGGAATAATCCCAAATATCCCCTACGTTTTTACGTTTTACCTGTTGTTTGGCAGCCATCTCTAGCAAATACATCAGAGTCCCCCAAGTAACAAGGAAGGGAGGGGGAAGTCTGTGGAAGCGACGTCTAGCTCTGCTTCACATGTGAGGCTTCTGTAGCTATTGCAACGGAGACAGTGGCTTAGTCTGCAAAAGCTGCAAAGAGTGGACAGGTTTGCTTAAAAAGTACATCACTATCACCAGATAAAACTGAGTCAACTAATCTATCCACAGAACGAATGAATTCAGAACTAGCGTTCCAAGTACAGAACTTCCAGAGATGGTGGAACAAACAAACTACCTTTATTGAGAATTGCACTGTTCTGTAATTGAGAGCTCTCAATCATATATTACATCATGTTATGATACTTTAAACAAAGCCCTGTTTGATCAATGCATGTAACTGCTTGATCCAGACCATGCTCACCAGCAGGTCTATACCAATTTATTAAAAGCTGATACTGCACCAGCCACAATTTCTGTTGGCTTTACAGGATTCATGTGACTTGACTATTAAATTGATTCCAAGGTTCAATCCCGCCATCCTATGCCCATCGGAGGTCAGATCTTGAACGTCTTCCCGTCAAGCCATATTCCTAGTTAAGGATATGAGAGACCTTTATTACAGTTGTTAGGAAGCTGGAATTAATTTCTCAACCTGACTGAAGCCTGGTGCAGATAACACTCCCAATGGGACCAGGACTCTGAAGTGGGGTGACATGATCCCCCCCCCTGGCTCTTCCCCTTTTTTTTTAAATGTAAATTCTCACAAGCCTTCACAATGGTTAAGATTTACTGATCTTAACTCTGTTCAACACCAACCAGAGTTTGATGTTAGCCAAGATTTGAAACCAGGATTAGAATCTGAAACTAGGGTTAGCAGTCCACCATAGTTAGCATTAACCATGGTTAAGGTTGGTGCCAATGTAAGCCTTGACTATTAGTAAAGGCAACAAGGGGAAAACTGGGGAATTCTTCATCTGAGAAGGGCAGGGCTTCTGTGTGCACTGGGCATTGTGTGCATTATGTGTGCAACAGCCCTGAGGCCCAATTCACGCGACCATTATTTGAGGTGGAAGACTCACCAAATGGTATTTTTCTCTTCAGTATTCATACTGTCTTGTAAAAGGGCCCATGTGCAATAAGATGACAAACAATCATATGGGGCAAGGGAGAGACACTCGAAAATAGCAATTCTGCCATTTTTGGCCTGCTTTAACCAGGCCACTCTGTCATGCAAATAAATAAAATAACCCCATGGCACCCCTTATACTTCAAAAAGATAGTTAAATAAATTGCCCAGAAGGCCAGGCCTGGTCATTTTGAAAATGTAAGCTGCAATCCTATGTACACTTAACTCGGGAGCAAGACCCATTGAACTTTGTGAAGCTTACTTTGGAGTTTCCATACATAGACGTGGGCTGCACATTGTTCTGGCTACTCCAGAATTAAAAGTGGTTTGATGAATTTAGCCACTCTCAGCTGTTGTGTAGTATTCTGGTTGCTCTCCCAAACTCCACTTCCCTACCCAGGATCTCTATTTTAAACTCTACTCAACTTCCAATGAAATCGTTTGGGTAAAGGACATCCTGTTCTAGTGTTTATTAATTAACAAACCCATTAGCTGAGGAGTATTGCTTGGAAGAGATTGTATGGATTTACTGTCCTTATTTGAGGCAGAGAAAGTTGAGAAAGCGAGAGAACTCCAAAAGCACAATCAGGAGTCTTAGAAAGGCCAGAACTGGTGGAGTAATAATTTAAAAGAACACAGTATACAGTGCTTGGTGTCTGACTGATCACTGTATTCTGTTCCATAAGGAGACAGCTTGCGTGCCAAGGAAGATGTTTCAGCAGGCTGATGGAGTTCCTTGGGGACATCCTCGATCAAAGACGTGATTAAGGGGGCAGCTTAAAGGGTCAAACTGAACTCCTTTGTTCTTTCCTTTCCCTTTCCTTTCCTTTCTTTTTTTTAAAACACCATTTGCACTCAATAAAGATAGTCTGGCTCTTGAATACATATCGGCAATTAAATGCTTGTTGGGTTCTTCCTGCTATTTGAAATTGGTACTAGAAATAATACAGCAGCATACAACACTTCTGGTTTCCAGTGAAATGGAATTCTCTCTCCCCATCTCTCTGCCACGGGCATCACTTCTGTTCATGTCACAAAACCAAAGATGCTGAACATTAGTGCTCATCCATCTTGTCACAGCTGCATTTACAGAATAACTTAGGTGGGGATGGAGGAGAGAATTAGTGGATGGAATGTTAGCCTGCAGGGTGGGGGCTCAGAAGAGATACCTCATAACACTCTCCTGCCAGGCTGTGTTACTTTTGGAGTGACTTTGAGCAAATGTTGAGTAAGTGGACTGAGAACTGCAGCCTTAGCTTCTCTGAGCTCCAATTTATTTAAACGTTTCGAGCTCAGAGGGTTTACCAGTCTATCTCACAAAGGGGCAGTGCTGTAACAAAAAACTTTTCTGTGTGCTGTTTTTGTTTGTTTATTTGTTTTATTGGATATATTTAAAAAACTTACACAAGGCACTCTGTAATTTATGTAATAGATTTTTTGATAATTGTCTTTTTTTTTTCTCCTTGAGTAAAGATGGCATCCTTTTAACTCGTTGTTGTCGATGCAAAGGCCTTCTGACTAGGCTGCACCTCCATTATAAGGGAACTCCCACTCCTACAATTCAGTGTTGTTGGTTAAGTGCTACTTAATAGCCCACCCCAATGTCTTCTTTACCACGGAGGTTACTATGTGTACTTTGGCAATATGACTTTCATGGCCTTCTATGGTATAATTGTGACAACATGTATAAGAGAACCAGTTTGCCCATGCAATTTCTGACACAAAGACAATAAGGCTTTCTATTAAAGTACTTTCCAGGGTAACTGCACTAGTGTGTGTGTGTGTGTGTGTGTGTGTGTCTATTGTCGTAGAGCAGCACAGCAGCAAAGCAACAAGGAGGCTGTGGATCCACTGTGGATGCATTCAGTAAGGTAAAATGTATAAGAAAGACAGAAAGACTAGCAACAGAGCATTCAAAAAATGTATTTTAAACTAAAACATTTTGGCTTCCACCCTCATCAGCAGCTGTGCTGTTAATGGCACAGCTACAGTTGAGGCTAGAAGCCGAAACATTTAGCTTAAAATATATTTTTAATGCTCTGTTGTTAGGCTTTCTATATTTCTTTAACTCAAGCAATGGTGCTCACTGTGCAAGGCAACTCCCACACTTTCCCACCCTGATCCAACCAAGGAGTCACGCATAGGGACACCCTTCCATGTGCATGTTACTTCTGGATCAGGAACTACAGCTGTAAATTCACTGCCCATACAAATATGCATCTGGGTGCAGATGCAGCCTATCTGTTTATTGCCTTCTTTTTTTAACCAATGTACACCTGCTTTAAAGCAGTGTTGTGCTGGTTGACTGCATCTGCAGTGAGGTACACATTTGGACAGGCATCTGATTTACCCTGATCCAGCAAGTGATGCACATGCAGAAGACCTGTGTTACCATGCTTGCTTGGGACATGTGTCTCAGTGTATACTAGCCTGCAAACTATTTTTTTCCTCCAGGGAATAAGCTCTTCCAGAACATGAATGACTGTGGGGAATTTGGCTCATGAGCTAGAACTAATTTCAGCCCAAGAGCCAAATTCAGTGGCGGCCCATGACTCCAGTTTGGGGGGGGGGGCAGTGATTCCATTCAGGGCTATAGTTACCGCCAGCCAAAATGCTAATGGTGCTCTCCAAGGTCCTGAAATGTGCTATCCGAGGTGCTGTGCCATATCCACAAAATGGGATCAGCACCTTGGAGAGCATCGTCAGAGTTTTGGCTGGTGGTAACTAAAACCCTGAATGAAATTACAGCCCCACCGGAACTGGAGTCACCAGCCACCACTGGCCAAATTCAATTTCAGAGAAGCTGTAGGGGGACACATTCCACTGGTGGGTGGGGTAGGCAACCAGGACCCCTGGTTTATCAGGTTTCCCAGTTCTTCAGAGTTCAGTTTGTCTTGAACTTTGAGGTTTTTTTTAATTGAATGAAAATTTGTATACATTTGTGTACATTTCTGCTAATGCATTTTTGCATGCAATTTTGCCTAATATACACATTTTTTTTGCAAACAATTTTCCTAATCTAGTGCATTTCTGAAAATTATTTTCATCAATATATGAGTTTTGACGTGCACCTTCCCCTAAACTACACTAATTTGTATGTATTTTTGATTGGAGAATTTCATTGCAAAAGTCAGAGAAGTGTAACTGAGTTTTAGTTCACATATTGTTTTGAAAGTGTGCAATTAGGTAAGTTCTCATTAAAATGCAAACTGAACAGATTTATCCCCATCCCAACACCAATCAATTCCCTGCTTTAAATAATCCTCCCCTGAAGTTGCTTTGTCCCTGTGAACATGATTGTTGGGTTTTGTTACACACAACAAACGTGAGTTGCACCATTATTTTAAATTTGGTCGGAAGGTGGAATTACATTTTAATCCATTTGGTCACCTGCAAATAGGATGCATTATCATCATCATCATCACCATCATCGTCGTCATTATTATTATTATTATTATTATTATTTATTACATTTCTATACTGCCCAATCGCCAGAGCTCTCTGGGCGGTTTACAAAAATTAAAAACATTAAACATACAATATACAGAGATTAAAAACAATTTACATTAAAAAAAACATGAACAGACAATATACACAAAAGAAACATATCTAAAACAACTTCAAACAAACAATCTCAAAGGCAAACAACCATAACCATAAGACATTCCAGGATCAATTAAAACTTATCATATGCTGCCAAATGTCTGGGAGAAGAGAAAGGTCTTAACTTGGCACTGAAAAGATAATAATGTTGGCGCTAGGGAGGCCTTGTCAGGGAGATCACTCCATAATTTGGGGGCCACCACCAAAAAGGCCCTCTCCCTTGTCATTGTCTTCCATGCTTCCCTCAGTGTAGGCAGCTGGAGGAGGGCATTAGATGTTGAGCATAGAATACGGGTAGGTCCATGTTGGGAGAGGCGCTCCACCAGGTATTGTAGGACCCAATAGTTATATTTATTTATATATAAATTTATAATATTTATGTAATTGTGGACCTAGGATTTCAGACTTTTGCAATAATAGAGGGCATGACCTCTTCTTCAGTTGCTACAAGTGGTGTTTGCTACTCTTTGGTGCCATGTATTATTTTGCTTTGAAACTTCAAGGAGAAAATAGCTGTCTCAAAGAGCTTTCACGTATCACATTGTGACCTGTTTGCAGCTGATCGTACAACACAACCCATGGTGGAGAGAGTGTGTCGTATCAATGGAGTGTGCCCCAGAGCAACACATATATTATTTTTAGATCACCCATGTGCAACAGAAAAAACAGTCTTGTTGGCTGACCTGGAAAAAATGTGAATCAGTTGAGCCTAGGGATGTATGGATTCTGTTAACCCTATTCTATCTGCATTGCACAGATTGGCATGTGCCTGGCATCCTTCATTCCATTGTCTGCTCATTGATAGGGATGGACAGACTCATCCGCACCCGGTTTTGTCAGGGGATTGCTGAGCTGCTGCTGTTGCCCACCCCTGCTCATGATGCTGCATGAACTTTGTCACTAGCGCCCGATGAAGCCATGAGGCTGCCATTGTGCACACCAGTGGCAACTTGGGCACTTCTGGGTTGGTAATGTTGCATACTTGGTGGCTGTGAAGGACCCATTTATGCAACGTTACAAGCATGAATGGAGCAGCTGCCAGGCACAAACCAAGCCATGGGGCACGTGGTGAGTGGGTCTGCGATTGCTCCACTGCTTGGCGAGCAGGGTCTAGGACGGCAAGAGAGGGGGAGCCCATCTGACTCCATCCCCCTGTGGACTCTTGCAACATCCCTGCTCATTGACAGTATCGGGTTTTTTGTAGGAGAACTTTGTTCATTTGCAAATGCACATTTGTGCTTATGAGCATTTGCAATAATGTGCATTAACACAAGTGCACATTTATGCAAATCCCCCCCTTCCCAAGGTAAAAAAAAACAGTCCACAAGACTGCAGAATCCACGGAACTCTGAAAAATCTGGTCCACTGTGGAATCTGTAGGTCGGATTCATAGAAATCTAGGGATGTACGAAAGTCACTTACCTTTCCCGGATTATGTTGATGGTGGCGGGGGGGAGGCGTTCTGTCCCTCCCCCCGGAATCCTCGATGGGGGGGGAGGCGCTCCATTCCTCCCCCCCCAGAATCCTCTGTGGCTGGCTGTGCTCCGTGGCAGCTCTGCGGAGCAGCTGGCCAGGCCCAGCCAGGCCAGAGCCGTCCACAGCCGGATTTCCGGCCACGGCGGGCTCTGGGAAAACAAAAAACAAAAACCCGCGTATGCAAATGGCGGCGGCTACGGCCGCCGCCATTTGTGTTCCTTATTTTTGCCATCTTAATCTACGTAAATATTTATGTAGACTAAGACGGCGAAAATAAGGGGAACGCAAATAGCGTAGTGGACGCTATTTGCGTTCCCCTTATTTTCGCCGTCTTAGTCTACGTAAATATTTACGTAGATTAAGACGGCCCAAAATAAGAGACGCAAATGGCGGCGGCCATAGCCACTGCCATTTGCGTACGCCTTTCTTTTTTCTTTTTACCCAGACATTTTAGGCTATGTAAAAACATATGTAGCCTTAGCCTATCTTGTCTCTGTAAAAAAAAAAAATCTGCAAATGGTGGCGGTGGTAGCCGGTCAGAAGACCAGCCGCCACCGCCAGAGCCGCCGCCCGGAAGATCCGCTTCAGATAAGTCTCATCCCGGGGGGGATCCGCGGGGGGGCGGGGGGGTGGCAGGCTGTTCCGCCGCAGATTTCGGGGGGCCGAATGCACTGGCATTCGGCCACACTGAGATCCGTGGCGGAATTCTCTGCCATCCCTATAAGAAATCTGAATTCATCTGTCGCAGATCTCTCTAACATCCGCAATTGATGTTTAATTTCATTCTGTGGAGGTAGTAATCTGGGGGCCGATCTACATTGCGCCCGCCATCGCAATGAATTCGGTGTCCTGTTGGGTTAAATGATCTCGCATTAAAACATGATTATTCACACTCACCCATTTTCCCCATTTCAGTGCTTCATCAAATGCATGAGCTCGGTCCACTCTTGAGCGCTGTGCTGTTTTCCTGCTGTTTTCCTGCGCGCGCTTGTCTGATCTCGGATGCTAAGCAGGGTCGGCCCCGGTCAGTAGTTGGATGGGCAACTGCCTGAGAATCAGGCTTCCTGCATTGAGCAGGGGCTTGTTCTATTCCTTCAAATGACACTAAGTTTTACCCCCTCCTATCCCCCGCTCCGTGGTGGATGTTTTTTTTTAAATTAAGGTGTTATTCTCGCAGAATTGGGGCTTCTCCGCGATATTTATTTTCCTAATTCAGGCATAGAGATGTCAGAGAATTCTGCCACGGATTCCAGTGAGGCCTCCTGCCCCCTGCCCCCCCCCACAATATCCCCCTGCGACAGAACTTACCTGGGGCGTATGTGGCGGCGGCAGCTCTGGCGGCGGCTCTGGCGGCGGTGGTGGCAGTGACTGGTCTCCCAGCCGGCTGCGGCTAGACTGCTGTGGCTGCCATTTGTGTCCTTGCAGCTGTGATAGGCTATGTAAGTATTAACATAGCCTATCATGACAAAGATTAGGGACGCAAATGGCGGCCTCTATGCCATTTGCGCCCCTGCTCTTTGCCGTGATAGGCTACGTAAGTATTTATGTACCCAATCATGGTAAAGGCAGCCATGCAAAGCCATTTGTGTGGCTGCCTTTACCCTGATAGGCTATGTAAATACTTACTTAGCCTATCACGGCAAAGAGCAGGGGCGCAAATGGCGTAGCGGCCGCCATTTGCATCCCTGCTCTTTGCCATGATAGGCTACATAAATACTTACGTAGCCTATCACGGCTGCTTGCAAGCTATGCCACTATGATGGCCGCCATTTACGGCTGCAGCAGCCTGGCCATGGCCGGAACTCCAGCTGCAGACGGGCCCAGCCGGTGGCTCTGCGGAGCCGCCGCGGAGCACAGCCAGCCAGGGAGGATTCTGGGGGGAGGGATGGAGCGCCTCCCCCCCACCATGGATGCCCCTGTGCGGAGCCAGGTAAGGGATTTGTACATCCCTATTCAGGCATGATCTTCGAAGATTCGAAGTTGTGAAGCTTCTTCACATAGAATAACCCCCTGCTCAGTGCAGGAAGCCTGATTCCCAGGCGGCCGCCCATCCAACTACTGACCGGGGCCAGCCCCGCTTAGCTTCCGAGATCAGCCAAGTGCACACACATCCAGCCCTTTGCTTGTTGCTGAGGAAACGGGGGCTGCTGAGGAAGCTATGCAATCAGTAGCCGGAAGAAGACATGGGGCCATCGAGAGCTGTGATTGGACAGGAGGGAAATATAAACACCGCCATATATGGACAGGTGGGGGAGGGGACTACGACCGGATATGTCAGTGAAGGCAGAAAATCAGAGCATATTAAGGGGAAATACCAGGATATCAGGGTATTGAAAGCGGAGCACTGAAGTGGGAAATTCTGGTTCCAATTCGAGGCAGCTACTGCATAGTGTGAAAGGCGGGTGAAAAAAGTGGAAGCGAAAAAAGGTGGTAAGTGTAGATCCAGCCTGGGAGTGCCTTGCTGATATGCCATCCAACCCCACCTAGTGAATCAAATTGTGTTGCTCAGAGTGGCTAGACCCATTCTGAGGAGCACTCTGTCCATGGAAGCACTCTGTCCTCTCCCCATATTTTGGGAATTGCGGTTTCCGATGGCTGTTTCTTTTTCAGCGAAGTGGACTGCAGTCCTGCTTATTTCAGTGAGACTACACCACAGAGGGAAGAATCCGATGGTCTCTAGACAGAGTCTGGGGGACTATAGGATATTTTGGATTCCTTGATCGAAGTTCAGTGACAGTTCTCCGACCTTGAGCCCAGGAATCTGAACTCCCCCCACCTCCCCCTTGCAGCTGGCATGGAAAGAACCGCACTGGCTGCCTCTTTGAGGTCACAAAAGCAACCTTGGAGAGGAGGTAAAGGGGTGTTCCCATGGGAGGGGAAGGGACAGGAGAGGCTGGCTTATGCTGCATCTGGAGGCCTCTCCAGCCTCCTTCCCTCCCCCTCTGTGACGTCTCAGCTAGATGAACGAAAAAGCCCATCTAGCTGAAATGCAGAGTGGGAGGATTACACTTCCTGCCCTGCCCTGGATACTCATAAGCCTCCAAGTTCAGAGGAATACGAGTATCAAGGGTGGATCACATACGATTGCACCCTGAATCCCCTGCTACATGTCTTTCTAGTCCAGCACTCTTCTAAACCATTTGTATGTATTTCTCTGAACATACACTTCCTGAAAGCTTTAAGAAAGATGTTCCCCCCATCCTGAAGATACCAAGGGTTAGAGTTTATTCATGGTATAAAATTCTGTTCTCCCACTCTGTGATCAACTGCAGAAAATATATTACTCCAAATGTGTCTGTGATTTTTAAAAGAGCCCTAGCTGCATTAGTACATTGAAGCATATACTGTGTTTCAGGGTAGCAGGAATGCTGGAACCTAATATACTGACTACAAGCCATCTACAAGGGGACATGGCCCATAAAACATAGAATCCCCCCTGTTTGCATTCCCACATTTTCTCCCTCACTGCGTGATCAATATGTCTTTCCTCCCCTCCACGGATCAACTTGTATTCCAGAGGGCTGCACTGCCCAATTATAGAAATGTCTAGATAGTGCCCGTGGTACTGGCTTCTTCTCTGCCTCCTTGCTCCACTCACAATTCCAGCACATGGGTTGAGAGAACAAAGAGGCATGTGTCTGTGCCACATCTAAGACGTAATTGCAACAGGGCCATCTTCTTTTACTTTCATTTTCCTTCATGTTGAAAGAGATATTAATAATTGTATTATGATTGATTTATTTAATGCAATCATTTATACCACGCCTTTAAGGCCAGAAATCTTTCCAAGACAGCTTAGAAGCAATATCAAAATTACAATAATAAAAATCAAAATAAGACAATTAGAAAAGAGGTTTCCAACCACTCAGGGCAAAATGACTGATCTTAAACAAAAGAGTTATTTGGGAGAAAGAGAATAAAACATAAAGCCAAATATTCAAATAAATTATTGCAAATTTAGTGTTGCTAGCATGCAGCATACTAGCAACACTGAAGATGGAAATTGCATTATCAGGTTAAGATGCTTGCATTAGGATTTTCACAATTATGAAATGAAAAGGCTAGCTGGCAGATCCTTCCGCAACTGCTTTCCTGCCATGCATTCTCACATCTCTCTTTTAATTTCTGTCCGTATTCCATCTGTCCGTATTCTGTCTGTATTCCATCCTCATGCTGGTGTCATCTGTCCATGGATGTCCAATGCAATTGCTGGAACCTCTCTGTGCAGATATGAATAATTACTGTCCACGTAGGTCTTCAAATACTTTTCTAAACGATCTTATACTGTGGCAGTGACGGTGGTGAAAAAATCCTACTTCTCCACCACCATTGCATCTGCTCAGTCTTGTCCAGTGACACTCTTTTGTGTGGTTAAGGGCCTCTTGGGTGTAGGCCTCAGAACACAAGAACTTGAAACTACAAAAGCCTGCTGTGAACAATTTGCCAGACACGTTGCAGATAAAATCATTCATATTCGTTCTTTCATCCCAGATTATTTAGATCCATTACAATCAGGTTTCAGGCCTGGTTATGGGACAGAAACAGCCTTGGTCACCCTGGCTGATTACTTACACCAGGGAATGGATTGGGGCAGTGCAACCCTCTTGGTTCTTCTGGATCTCTCAGGGGCTTTCAGTACTATTGACTATGGTGTCCTTCTGGATGGTTTATCTGGATTGGGCTTGGGAGGCATGGTTTTAAGTGGTTCTGGTCCTTTCTGGAGGAGCGGTCTCAGAAAGTGGTGCTGGGGCACTTCCGCTCCACCCCATGGCCATTAGCCTGTGGGGTGCTGCAAGGTTCTATCTTGTCCCCCATGCTTTTTAACATATACACCAAACCATTGGGGGAAATCGTCAGGAGGTTTGGGCTGAAATGTCATCTGTATGCAGATGATACCTCTCATTTCCATCTGCACATCTGAGGAAGGATGTGGAACTCTTGAACCAGTGTCTGGAGGCTGTTTTGGGATGGATGAGGATGAACAAGCTGAAACTTAATCCAGACAAGATGGAGGTACTGTGGGTTGGGAAACCAACCACTTTGAATGGAGGTTTACAACTGGTCTTAGATGGGGTTGCACTCCCCCTAAAAGACAGTCTGGGAGTCCTCCTGAACTCTGGGCTAACTAGGGAAGCCCAGGTGTCCATGGTGTCACAGAGTGCTTTTTACCAGCTTAGGCTGGTACTCCAGCTTTAGCCCTATCTGCAAGGCATGGAGCTTGCCTCAGTTATCCATGCACTAGTGACGTTCAAGCTGGACTACTGTAATACGCTATACATGGGGCTGCCCTTGAAGATGGTTCAGAAACTCCAGCTTGTGCAGAATGCAGCCGCCGAGTATTAGTGGGGCTGAGGCAATTTGATCACATAATGCCTATACCGCACCAGCTGCACTGGTTAATGGTGTGTTTCCAAGCTCAATTCAACCTGCTGGTTTTGACCTTTAAAGCCTTAAATGGTTTGGGACCAAGTTACTTGAAGGACCGCCTTCACCCATATCAGCCTGCCTGCACTTTAAGATCAGAAAGAGAGGCCCTTCTCATTTGCTCACCTGTGAGAGCAGTCAGGTGGGTGAACACACATGAGACGACCTTCTCTGCAGTGGCTCCACACCATTGGAACAAGTTGCCATTGGAGTTCCGCCGTGCTCCATCATTGCAGGCTTTTAAGAAGGCCTTGAGAATGTATCATTTTACCATGTCCTTTTCTTGATATGACTGCTATTGTTGCTGTTACTGCTGTTATCATTGATGATTTTATTGTTGGCTTTTATTGTTGTTATTGTTGTTATGTTTTTATCGCTTTTAATATTTTAATTGTTTTTATGAATTTATTGCTATAAGATGCTTTGGGAGGGCTTCTGCCCTGAATGGCAGCCAAGAAATGTTTTTTTAAAAAACCCAGGCAAACAAACAAATAAAAGCATTTCACTGGTTGTGCATGTAGTTGTGTAAAACTTCACTGGCTTAATAACTCAGTATGAACTGAGTCACAAGAGCTGAATCTTTACTGGGAATCCTGGATTAGCAGGTGAGATGTCCAAGTATTCAGAGCTGGGTCTGCAGAGCTGGGTCTGCAGAGCTGGGTGACGAGCTTCCCTGTGGAACTGTTACATCAGAACTGAGAAGCTAGGGACAGAGTAGCAATTCCTCTTCATGATCTTCCTAGGGCCCTAATCCAGAGCACACGCGAGGCTTAACTCCTCCTGAGGGGAGACCTCAGGTGGATAAATGGGCACTACATGTCCAGATCTGAGCTTTGGCCCAGGCCCATTGTTGCCACTGCTCCTGAAGTCCTGGGTGTGATGAGGGAGAGTCTATAGCTGGTGAGGGTCCCAATGGAGGAAATTGTACTCCTCACTATTGCAGCGTCCTCAGATGGGTTGTCGTCTGGGAGGGGGTGGATTGCAGTTGCATCTCATGGAGTGTTGACTCCCTGGGACCCCTGGATCCCACTCCTCCTCTTCAGAGGAGGTCCTGTTGAGTCTGGGCCCAAGCACCAGTGGGTCCTGCCTGACACATCCCTAAAAAGCCTGAACTGAGTACCACCATGGGACATGGGAATGTGTTATGATCTAAAACTGGCTTTAAGAACTGTGTCATGTTCGATTGGGATTTATGTGTATTATGATCTGGAGTTTGGGAGGTCTTGGAAGGGGATCTATTCTCTACAGTTTCCCGCCAACGTTCCTGTCAGACATGCATGTCAATCATATTCCTAAATCCACCACATGACGGTACAGTTTCCTGCAAAACCCATTAGTATCAGAAGCTACAAATCAAGGATATTCACAGCTTGCAGAGAAACTATTGACAGTTTCATGGAGTTAACAAATCCCTACAATTTTAAAAGAGAATCTAAGTTCCCATATAACAGGTCAACTCTTGTGGTGGAAATTATGTACTCTCAATATGTTGTTGCCATTGTTGTCCCCGATTTCCTCCCAAATCTCCCCAGTAACATCCTTTAATTAAATGTTAATTAATTAAATCATCACATTCAGCATTCTCCCCCCCTCCCTGCAAGTAGAAGCCAATGATGTGGAAGGGGGCAAGGAAGCACTGGTTTGGATGCAAATTTAATTTGGATCAACTGTGCTGGCAGAAGTGGATTTCCCTGCCCCCCACCTTGCCATGGCAACCCCTCCAGTCCCCTGGAAGTGCTACACAGAGAGTCAGGTGACCCTGCTGGATGGGATCAGCTGTGGTGTGTGTGGGAAAGGGAAGATCCCCCCAAATGGGGCAGAGGGACCTTCTGCAAGCAGAGCCCATTCTCTCGTGGAAGGTCCCATCCTCTTGCAAAAGGCCGATCCTGATTCCAACCCACCGAGCGCAAAGTCTTCACATTGTGTCTTCTTCAAATAAAAGTGATTGGGAAGATGTGGGTCAGGGGCTGCCAGGCGAGTTTGTGGTAACGTGAGAGACAGCATAATTATTAGATGCCAACAATTTCACGAAACTAGAAATATTCTAGGCAAGTGACAAAAGTGCTGTGCATCGTTCAAATAGTCCTAAGCCAGGGAAGAGAAAAAGGAAAAAAGAAAAGAAAAGAAAATCCCCTTGACTGAGAGCAAACGTTAAGTAAATGCTCATTATCTCTTCGTGGAATACTAAAATAAAAAAATTAAAATGACCTTGGCGGGGTTCTGTCTTTCTTTTAAAAAGTGGATCAGAAGACAAAGCTTGGACGGAAATAAGTGCTTAACCATTGAAGAAGCTGCAAGATGGTTCTCTCCTGGAGGGATTAGAAAAAGGCTTCGTGGCAGCAAGAGCTAGTAAGCAAATGAAGTGAAGTGTGGGCCACCGAGTCAAAGAGAGATGGAGAGCTAATACTCCAGTGAGCTATTTTAACCCATCACTGGAGATCTGTAGCTGAGCTCTCCAGTGGCCAGCTTCCAGCTAAAAGGCTTCCACTCTAGTGCTTCAGATCATGTAAGTTTGCTTAAGATGCATAATTCATGAAGGGTACATAACACCATCCTCAAATAACTTTTCACTCACCACCTGCTTGATAGGAACAGAACTGACAAAATACAGTGACTTTAGCCATCTGGTCCTGGCACGCTATAGGGCTTGGCAAAGGTCAGCAGAGAGCCATCTTTCTCATTCATGGTGAGGAGGACAATTACTCTTCTCATCAGTTCCTAGGACATCGAATGGCATTCATTCATTCCCTTGCAGAATTGTATCCATTACTAGTGCCACAATACTAAAATGAAGAACATGGATCCTTAAAAGAGGGGGGTCATATTGTAACCATTTCCAGAGGGATGGCGTCTTAGTCCGTTGCAGAAAAAACAATGAAGAGCCTTGTTAGAGGCCAACCTATTTGTTAAGGCATTAGTTTTTGTGGACTAGTGTCATGAAGTGTTATTCTATGTTGGCAGGTGTGTTTGTATGTGTGTACACACACACACACTGTTGTGTGTAGGAGAGAGGGAACTACAAGCAGTGAGTTTTGAGGGAAATGAAATGCAAAATGTATAGACTTTAATAAGTATGGAAAGGAAAGGTTCCTCCTGTGCAAGCACCGGGTCATTACTGACCCCTAGAGGGACGCCGCTTGCGCTGGCGTTTTCATGGCAGACTGTAGCGGGGTGATTTGCCATTGCCTTCCCCAGTCGTGACTACCTTTGCCCCAGCAAGCTGGGTACTCATTTTACCGACCTCGGAAGGCTGGAAGGCTGAGTCGACCTGAGCCAGCTACCCAAGACCCAGCTTCCGTTGGGATCGAACTCAGGTCGTGGGGAGAGTTTCGGGTGCAATACTGCCGCCTACCACTCTGCGCCACTCACAAGGCCCTTTTAATAAGTATACTAAAGCTTAAAATGTAGGTCTTAAATGTATGCAAAATTGTTACTGTGACAATTCACAAAGCAAAGTTGTTAATAGCACAAGCAGCCGGGCATTGGTAAGCAAATTAAAACCTGTAGTGAGACAAAAACTCATTCTTTCGATACAGGCCACAGGTGATAGAATTAAAGTTCTGGATCAGTTGTACCTGGGCAGATGTAATTAAGTTGTAATTAATATTGCAATGGTGTAAAATGTTAAGTCAAGAAGGAATGTAGTCCCCCGCGCCCCCCCCCATGTGCTCATGATGATAAAGTTCCACTCTGTGGAACTCCCTCCCTAGGAAACTCCGTCATGCCCCCTCTTTAATGAGCTTCCGTCATGCATTAAAAACATGGTTGTTCAGGCAGGCATTTGGGGCGGGCTAGGGTATTTTAGAAAACGTTTTTATTGTAGAATTCTATTGTTTTAAATTGTTTTATTGTGTGTTGTACATCGCCCAGAGTGGCTGGGTGACCAGCCAGATGGGCGATTAATAAATTAAATAAATAAATAAATAAAATAAATAAATAAATAATAAAGGCAATTGTTTCTCTGTAGAATGAGAGATGTTGCTAGAACAGGAGAATGTGGGTCCAAAGGAGTACATTTTTGTGGCTCTGTGATTTCCCCACCCCTTCCTTAGCATGTGCTTCCATAGCAGTTTTCCCTTTCTGTGGTATGGGTTGCTGGCTGTTGAGGATTCAAAAGACTGCTCTGACTCTGGTGACCCCCTGACTCTGCCACCAGTGACACACCCTCTGCCCCACCCGATTGGCTACCACCTGCCACTGGTCCCAATTGCACACCTCTGGATTTTGGAGATTTTCTCATGGACCAACATGGCTGTCTTTGCTTTCTACAGTTAAATATGCTCCCATGTGCAGACTGGGTTTGGTCTCACAGGCTCTTTCTCTGGTGTTTGTTTTCGTTGTGTGCATGTATTTAACTATTTCTTCCATTTAATGTAGAATAAAATGTGACGATACTTAAATGTCATCTTCAGCCTGCCAATGGGAGAGACATTTAAGTGATAACAGCATAAAAAATAAATGGAGTGCTGTGTGGGAGCAAGTTGTCTTGGGATCCAGTGGAAAAGAAAGAGAAATCACTTAGGAGGGTTTGCTGCTGATGGCTCGCTTAAGACCGTGAGCCTGCTGAGGGCTCAATTAAGGCAGATCCCTAAAATGGCTTTTAACCACAACGTCAGCTGTGTGGGTGTAACACTCTGTACCTGCCAGAATTAAGTAATTTGTTTTAAATGTGATTACAACTGACAGACGTCATAAAAGGTAAAGCTTAGGCAGCCCCCATGCCTATGTAGGATTCTCTGGGTCATGCAACAAGATTCTCCACTTTGGAATGTCCTGTTCAGGGTTTCCGCCAGCCATGCCCTCTTCTGAGATACTCCATTACAGTACATGCCCACTGAGCATGCTCAGTCCTCATTGAGCTGGTTCCCCCCCACCCCATTTCCTGCCCCCCAAAGATGTTTTGTTCTGCAAACCTTGGTGTTCCCTCCAGCCTGGATACCATCCTCTTGTGCATGGATGGTGCTGTTTTGGCTACATAAGGATCTACACTTGTAGAATGAGTTTGTTATTAGTATACAGGCCAGGCCAAGCTAGGATAGGCTTGGCTTGGTGTTTAAGTTTGATCACATCTTCTTGCAGTCACTTACCGCATCCCTTGCTCCATCCATCATTCCTATTGTCTTCTGTGCATCTTTGCTTGCCCTACATGATATATTTAGGAAACTCTACCTCTGACTCAAAATTATCATGGATTGTGACATTTTAGCTATAAAGGACAATATCTTCCAAATAACAGTCGCTGTCTGAGTCTTCCCAGAAAGTTCATTCTATTTTGAGGCCTCCTGGAAAAGTCGAGCTGATCACCAGTGGCAGAACAAGTACATAAATCATTCCTGAATTGGTGATCAGTCCCCAGTCAGGTAAAGTGTGTTAAAGTTGGAAGCATAAAGTAGGCTAAAGCCTTTTCTAAAGTTTATAAAGATCTTTAAGAAAAAGTGATGTCACTTACACAGTGATCCTATGCATGTCTACTCAAATGTAAGTCTCATTTAGTTCAATGGGATTTACTCCCAGGTAAGTGTACATAGTATTGCAGCCTTAATGCTAAATATTCTGACACTTGAACACTTGTGTATTGTTATGAACTAGTTCTCCAGCCAGTTTTAAAGAGAACAGTAAGGGAGATTCCGCCCCACCCCCCGTAATTAATATGCACCTTTAAAATGCTGGTTGTGTAGTTTAATAACTAAGAGACTGAGCTATGAATCAGGATGTATTCCATTCAAATATTGTCTTGCTCTGCTATGAACTCACTATTCATTCAAACTCAGTCCTCCACCCCTTGCAGTACTGGAATGACAATAATATTGACCTACCATATACAATTGTTGCAAGGATTACAATGACCTTGTTTGCACATCGTGACAACAGATTGTTGTGGATGAGCCCAAATGAACCTAATCATTCCCACTGCAAGCAGGAGTGGCTATACAATCCAGGGACCTCCCATTCATAGTTTGGTTAGCATTATGTGCAAAACAAGACCTCTGGCTTTTCTCTCCCCTGACAAGCCAGAAAAAGAACCTATGGTTAGGTTGCTTCTCTGAAGTTTTGGGGAAGAGAAAAGCCAGAGCTCCTGGTTCACATGTGAGGATAACCAAACCCTCTCTGATAATACAAGAACCCAGGGTAATCCCATAAAGCTGATTGGTGGGAGATTCAGGACAGATAAAAGGAAGTTATTGTTATACAATAATAATAATAATAATGGGCTGTCTGCTGAGACACTGGAAGCAGCCCAAGAAAGAAGGAAAGCAAAAGGCAACAGTGATAGGGGGAGATATGCCCAATTAAATGCAAAATTCCAGAGGTTAGCCAGAAGAGATAAGGAATGATTTTTAAACAAGCAATGCGTGGAAGCAGAAGAAGATAATAGAATAGGAAGGACAAGAGACCTCTTCCAGAAAATTAGAAACATCGGAGGTAAATCCCAGGCAAAAATGGGTATGATCAAAAATAAAGATGGCAAGGACCTAACAGAAGCAGAAGAGATCAAGAAAAGGTGGCAAGAATATACAGAAGATCTGTATAGGAAGGATAATAATATCGGGGATAGATTTGACGGTGTGGTCAGTGAGCTAGAGCCAGACATCCTGAAGAGTGAGGTTGAATGGGCCTTAAGAAGCATTGCTAATAACAAGGCAGCAGGAGATGATAGTATCCCAGCTGAACTGTTTAAAATCTTGCAAGATGATGCTGTCAAGGTGATCCATATGCTAGCAAATTTGGAAAACACAAGAATGGCCACCAGATTGGAAAAAATCAACTTATATCCCCATACCAAAAAAGGGAAGCACCAAAGAATGTTCAAACTATTGAACAGTGGCACTTATCTCACATGCCAGTAAGGTAATGCTCAAGATCTTGCAAGGTAGACTCCAGCAGTTCATGGAGTGAGAATTGCCGGATGTACAAGCTGGGTTTAGAAAAGGCAGAGGAACTAGAGACCAAATTGCCAATATCCGCTGGAAAACATCTATTTCTGTTTTATTGACTATTCTAAAGCCTTTGACTGTGTGGATCATAACAAATTGTGACATGTTCTTGGTGGTATGGGGATACCAAGTCATCTTGTCTGCCTCCTGAGGAATCTGTATAACGACCAAGTAGCAATGGTAAGAACAGATCACGGATCAATGGACTGGTTTAAGATTGGGAAAGGAGTACGGCAGGGTTGTATACTCTCACCCTACCTATTCAACCTGTACACAGAACACATCATGCGACGTGCTGGGCTTGATGAAGCCAAGGCTGGAGTTAAAATAGCTGGAAGAAACATTAACAATCTCAGATATGCAGATGATACCACTTTGATGGCTGAAAGTGAGGAGGAGCTGAGGAACCTCATGACGAAGGTGAAAGAAGAAAGTGCAAAAGCTGGGTTGCAGTTAAACCTCAAAAAACCCAAGATTATGGCAACCAGCTTGATTGAGAACTGGCAAATAGAGGGAGAAAACGTGGAGGCAGTGACAGGCTTTGTCTTTCTAGGTGCAAAGATTACTGCAGCCAGGAAATCAGAAGATGTTTACTTCTTGGGAGGACAGCAATGACAAATCTTGATAAAATAGTGAAGAGCAGAGACATCACACTGACAACAAATGTCCGCGTAGTTAAAGCAATGGTGTTCCCTGTGGTAACCTATGGCTGCGAGAGCTGGACCATAAGGAAGGCTGAGCGAAGGAAGATAGATGCTTTTGAACTGTGGTGTTGGAGGAAAATTCTGAGAGTGCCTTGGCCTGCAAGAAGATCAAACCAGTCCATACTCCAGGAAAAAAAGCCAGACTGCTCACTTGAGGGAAGGATATTAAAGGCAAAACTGAAGTACTCTGGCCACATCATGAGAGGAGAAGATGCTGATGCTAGGGAAAGTGGAAGGCAAAAGGAAGAGGGGCCGACCAAGGGCAACATGGATGGATGATATTCTGGAGGTGACGGACTCGACCTTGGGGGAGCTGGGGGTGGCGATGGCTGACAGGAAGCTCTGGCGTGGGCTGGTCCATGAAGTCACGAAGAGTTGGAAGCAACTGAACAAATAAACAACAACAATTGTTATACTGTGGGTTTAATGTTCTATATGTTTTATATTGTTTTATTGTGTGCTGTTTGGTTTTAATTTTGTGAACAGCCCAGAGAGCTTTGGCTATTGGGTGGTAAAGAAATGAAATGAATGAATGAATGAATGAATGAATAAATAAATAAATAATAACTTCTTCACACAGCACACAGTTAAACTATGGAATTCGCTACCACAAAACGTAGTGATGGCCACCAATTTGGATGGCTTTAAAAGGGGATTGGACAAATTCATGGAGGAGAAGTCTATCGATGGTTAGTATATCCTACCTCCAGTCTCAGAGGCCATATGCCTATGGATACCAGTTGCTGGGGAACATGAGCAGGAGGGTGCTGTTGCACTCATGTCCTGCTTATGGGTTCCTGGTCGACAGCTGGTTGGTCACTGTGTGAACAGAATGCTGGACTAGATGGACCCTTGGTCTGATCCAGCAGGGCTCGTCTTATGATCCTATGTTCTTAAGCTGGATGGAAGGTCTGTGGGTTGTCTGACTCACAACAGCAGGCAGCACTCCAGCACAGAACAAGTCAAGGCACAGGAGGGATGGGACAGAAAGGATTTCAAGTGACATCCAGGAGTTTAATTCTGACCATGAGAGTGTATACGCACACACAGAGACATCGTCATGAGGGATCGGCAAAAGGAGGCACCATTTTATCTTGCTTAAGTGACATTACTAAAAATGATTTTTTAAAAAAGTGTAATTGCCAAAACACAAGCTGTGCCATCTCATAGGCCATTTTGTGAGGCAAAAGAGGGGGAAGGACAGCTCTGTATCTGGGGTGCACTCTGTCAAGTCCAATACAAGGCAGCCCCATTTTACCTTACAAGCTGAAAGAAATATTTACTTCTCTGTTTTAGAGATAATCAGGAGAATTTACTGGAGAGCAAATCGCCGGCTTCCCAGGTTCGTGAGTTATGTCCTTTTATTAAATGCTTGTTTTCTATTCACTGCAACATTGAAAGAGCCCTAAATCACACAAACACATGTTATTAAGCTCTTTTCCAGGCATATAACACCATCAGAATGGGGACAAAATTCTTCTATATCTCAGCAGGATGTTATGCTTTGGATGGAATGGAGGAAGTTGCTTTCTCTCTCCCTCTCTCTCTCTCTCTCATATTCATATATATATATATATATATATATATATATATATATATAGTACAGGATGTGAATTTCCTCCTACATACTTGGGGACCACAAGGGGAGGGAATAAGCCGGAGGAGGGACCTAGAGGTGGTACGGGACAGAACTAGTAAGACTGAGGCAGGACGAGCGGGTCCTTGATGTGTATAACCATAGGCCCGTGAAAAGGAATTAAGTACTGAGGGGAACCAGGAGGAGTAATGGAGCAGACAGATACAGCATATAAGAGAAAAGGTAGGACAGAAAAAGGAGGGGGTAGTAGGAGAAAGGAAGGACATTGATAGAGAGCAGGAAAATGAGGAATGGGCAAAAGAGCAAACAGGTCATGGGCTGAGGCCACCACCAGCTGGGCCCAAGAACAGCTATTCCATCAGGCTACAGCAGAAGGAGATGGGAAGCAGGCCACTCCATTGTTTTTTTTGCTGAAATAACAGTTTTATCAGGCTTCCTCTCTGCCTGCACTGTCTCCATTTCAGCTGGTCAATATAAGAATTATTTTATTATTCTTATCATTAACAATTATATACTCTTATCTGCTAAAAAGCCATCAGGGCAGTGTACAACAATTTAATACAAAACACCGCCCCCTGCAAAAATAAAAACAAGAACAGTAAAACAGTAAAAACATTTGAAAGGGCAAAATTTAAAAAGATTGATCTTTACACCCTTTCTAAGGGCCAAGAGAGTGGGGGCCAATCATAATTCTTGAGGGAGCGCATTCCATGATTTGCGGGCAACACAGGAGAAAGTCCTTTCAGGTGTGTCCAGCACACAGGCCTCTGTGAGTAATGGTGGCCTCAACAGGGCCTCTCCTGCAGAGCTTAATCTTCGAGCAGGTTCATAGCGAGACACGGAGTCCGTTGGATAGCCAGGACCTAAGCTGTTTAGGGCTTTAAAGGCGAAGACCAATATCTTGAATTGAGCACAGAAAACAATCAGCAACTCTGGGGTTGGGTGGGGGTAGGATAGTTCTGTTTCCTGGCTCTGAGGTCAGAGGACAGGGCTCTGACCACACAGCCAGGAAACTGCCCTCCCCTCCCCCTCATAGCCGGCATGGAAAGAACTGCACCAGCTACTTCTCTGGCCTCGGAAAACGTAGCGCAGACATAAAGGGGGCATTCCTGGGGGTGGATAGGGGACTGGGGTGGCTGCGATATGATGTATCCTATGACTGCCCCAGCCTCCTTCTCTCCCCCTCTGAGATGCCGCAACTAGACGGGCAAAATTGTCCATCTCACAAAAATGCAGGTGGTTGGAGCGCGGAGACAAAGATCGCCTCCACCATCCTCCTGCCCTGCATTGGATACTTGGAAGCCTCCGAGTTCAAAGGCTGCCATCAATCCACATAGGATTGTGCCCTAACTAAATAAAAGATTCTAGACACTGTGCTAGGTAAGTCAATAGAAGTATTCTTAAGGTGCAACCCTATGCAGGTTTAGACAGAAAAAAATCCTACAGCTCCCAGCATGCCCCAGGCAGCCATGCAGTTGTGGGACTTTTTCTGTCTAAACATGCATAGGATGACACCCTTAGGCTCTTACACTCATGTGCCCACACAGGCTGGTGATGGGGCTTTCCCAGGCAGGAAGGGCTATAAAAGGTTTTCTTTGGGTGGAGACCTTGCCTGTGCCACAATACTCTTGCTGGCTTTGCTGTGCTCTTCAGCTCTGACTCCCTGGTATAACTCCTGGTTGTGGGCTCCCCTCTGACTGCTGCTTACAGCCCATCAGTGACCATGTGAGAACGAGCCAATGAATTTGGCATTCTTACCTTCTTAGTGAATACATACAACAGGAGGAGGGTATATTGAGCCAAGATTTCATAACACAGAATCTGATGTATAATATAAGCAGCATAACGGGAATATATTCCTACTTCCCTGATTCTGCCCCCTGCCCCCGAACACAGACTCAGTGTACATATTACATAAGGTATGTTGAGGAGCTGACAGGAAGCTCTGCTGTGGGCTGGTCCATGAAGTCACAAAGAGTTGGAAGCGACTGAATGAATAAAAAACAACAATGTTGAGAAGCCAGATATGTGTGTAAATGCATCTGATTTGCTGTTATTGTTTGCCATTTTCCATCACTGACAGATTCTTTCCCAAGCTTATGCCATGGCGGCCCATGTACATGGGGGGAATATTTAGTGCTGCTGCACAGCTCGGGAAGGTAACTGTGAAGAATACAAATATATGTCATATCTGGCTGGGGAACGAAGAGTGTAGTATGGAGACTAGCTGTAGAAATGATTTGTCTTGGCAGGCTAGCAAAGAATGCCTTGAATAGGAGATGCATTTGACTATTTTTTGTTGCTGGCCTTCGCATATGTCGCATCTTGTCTCCCCTTATTTTAAAATAACGTGGTGCTTCTAAGAGCAGACCCAGCTGTAGATGCTGATAACAAACTAGAAACAAATACTTGCTTATCCCTGGCAACCAAATCTGTCCGAAAACAAATGGCTTGTAACATATCCTCAAAATGGTCGTTTTGGTGGACTACTGGGATAGGATAGAGTGTCCTTTGATGGACACTCTACCCTACTACAATTGACTCTTGATGTACCCTTAACAATGATCTCCAGTGAAGATGGAGGCATTCTCAATAGAATGCCTGTATTGGTAGACAGAATAACTTGTGAATGCAGATATTGGGCTAATCCAGAACTGCACAGTGGTATGTGATTGTATTTGCATGTGTACCAGAACAACACACCAGCATATCTTCCCTTCTGTGTGCTTTGTTGTTTAGAGACACATTCCGTGCCATTTAGAAGGCTACACAGACTGGCAAAAATTTTGGGCATTTGACACCATTAATGCATAAGAATGGTATAGCCAAGCATCACACCAGAGGCATCATGAACTCCATGCCAAACTTGATTTAGCATGAGGGATATAAAAGAAGGAAAAAACAAAAGATGCACAAACACAGCGGAACAGTCTGAAGAATGTCATACTGGCTATTTTCCAGCATTACCGGCCTTACCATAACAACTTCATATGACTTGTCAGGAAAAGAGTTCCCATGTCCTAGAATGATTTCTTTCAGCATGGAAACATTGATGAACACCTTGTAGAGAGTAGCAGTGGTCTCTGTGTTGAATGTCTTTGGCAGGGGGAGGAGAAATGGCTTTGCTTGGTCAGGTTTTAGTGTTCTAGAGGACCCTGGATTACTTACTTTACTTGCACACTGTTTTCAGCCACTTTTTACATCAGCTAACATAATGCAGCTTTTGCATTATTTGAATTTTGAACTATACAAATGTTCCTTTGAAACTGCACATTAGCGTCTGGTTGCACATTTTTAAAAAGCCCTGGTAGTATCAAAGAACAGGTCAACCATTTCAGGTAGATCTTGTGATGGGCAGTGACAAGGCATGGGCTCCAAGCCTACATGGCTTTTGTGAACTTTGTATATCAGATCTGCCCCTGTTGTTTCTTAATGGGTAGACCTAGTGCCTGGACAGTGTCTTTCCACCTGCAGCTGAAACCCTCAATTCTTTCCCTGGCTTCCTTCACTCCTGTAAAGGCCCTTAGGCCATGGGTTATAGGAGTAAAAGGTGTGGTTAATATGGGGTGGATGCGTGGGGTGAGCTTACCTGCTCTGCTCTCCAGGCAATATGCAAGAGATTCAGGCACCTTCATAACAGGGTTTCTTTTTATTGCTCCAGTACATTACAGAATACTGACCTCTGAGGAGACACATGACACATGGGGTCAGCACTAAGAGAAAGAAACTCCACCCAGACATTCAGAAGGAAAGAGAAACTAACACTTGCAGGCTCGCTTAAAGCTACGTATATGCACTATATACACATGCAGGCATCACAACCATTTCTAGCCCCTAATAAACTGCACTGCTGCTACAATCAACTTCACAGCTCCTGCTCCACTGAATTTCCCTTAAAACCCTGCAACAAATCAGGAGACTGTATAATAACACTGGACTACCCTGCAGGGTTGTCATATACTACTCTAACTCCCCCCACCAGCAAAATGGGTACAACACTGGGCTACTTTGCAGGGCTGGTGTAATCCACACTCTCTCAGTGACAGCTATCCATCCTACTGTATGGATATAATAATGGTCACCTTAGCTGTGTGTATTGGCAGAGGGTTGTGTTTTTTTTTTTACATACTGGGGGCAGGGGGATTTTTAATTTAAGAACCGAGTTAGAAAGATCATAAACACCCATCCTTGCTGCAACCTTTTGTTTTTGGAGAAACACACTACTGTCCGATCACAGCTATGCTAAAATCCTGCATTTCCTAATTGTTGTTTGGTATGAGGCAGCAAACACTTTGTGCAAGAGAACTGCTCCCCTCCCCCAAGTTTTAGAATAAAGCAGGACGTTCCTTCTCTGGACAGTGAGCATGTCAATCATTGGCAGCAATCTCCTATACCACCCTTCCCCAACCTGGTGCCCTGCAGACGTGCTGGACTGCAGCTCCTATCATTCCCATTCAACATGGCCACTGGCTCATCTGGTGGGCACCAGACTGGGGAGGGCTGCTATACACACTTACCTGGGAGTAAGCCCCATTTAATTCAACAGGGCTTACTTCTGAGTAGAAATGCATAGGATTTAAATAGTCTTAGGAATGCAACAATTTTGCAGCAGTTGGATTTGCCTCTCAAGTGTCAAACACTGTTGCGAACAACACAGATGTTCCAGATGCTTTGGGTACTGAATTAAGTTTTAGGATTAACTGACCTTGCATTTCACCTGTTGTCATGGATATCAATCGGGTGCCCCATTGTCCACAAACAACATGGCAAATATTAGCAGTGGTACTTAGGAAAGTATCAAGCCCTTAATGGCAATGCTCAATAACCTCCCCCAACTGTCCTCAGCAAAGTCACCCACAGAATTTGGTTCATTTGCTCCACTTCTGCATTTTTTTTACTTTTTTCTCTTTCTGGCCCATCATCACTGAGCACTGACCTCACTTAATTGTCTGTTAATGAGTCCATCCTTAAATCGAAAGGCTGTCTCTTGGCTGGGACTGGAACCAGACCTCAGGGGAGACAGCAAGCTACTGCTGCAAGACGCTTCTTTTTTAAAAAAAAATCTACAAAGTATATTCTATGATCAATACAGATGTGATCATTATTTATTAATTGTTCAATTTCAGGAATTACTTTGTCACAGAAATTGGGGTGGAGACCCAGGAGGTAATTAGGACTCAGCAAGTGCATACTAATGTTTGGAAATATACTAAATCTATATGGCAAAGAACTGATTTTCTAGAACCTTCAGAGATTTGGACACTACACAGACAGACCTGAGACAGAAGAAATACTGCACTTACTATGCTGGAAAAAGTCATAAAATTGTAGAGCAGGCAGGGACTTGAGGCAGGATCCTCTATACCCAACACACTTAATGGACTGTTTCACATGTAATGACTAGCTATGGATTAAACAAACTATAGTTAGTCAGGGCCAAACCGGAGCAAACAAGTTCTCTGCTTCCCGCACACTCACTGCTTCCAGTTTGCATCCAGTTTTGTAAACAACCCAGGAACACCCCTTTTCTGGGTTGTTTGGTGCAACATTCAAACCTGGAACGCTACTTTGTTGAGGGACAAACCATCCAGAGTTTGAACCCATGGCTTGTTGTTGGGTAGAAATTCTGGGTTGTTTGTCCCTTGACAACCCAGAGTTTGAATGTTGCATCAAACAAACCAGGATTGGGGTGTTCCTGGGTTGTTGATGAAACCAAATGCAAACCAGAAGTGGTGCATGGAAGGCAGCACACTCAATTGCTCTTGCATGGCCACAACAATTCATAGGTTAAACCCATAAATTGCCATTATGTGCAACTAGAATGCCAGATGTAGGAGAAGCAATTTTTTTAGTAACACTAACTCAGAGATCTCAAACACGTGTTTAATTCTAACTCAAGAAGAAAGTAGGCCCTCACAGGAGATATGGCATAACGTTCTTTCATTGCCATTAAACAACTTGCTTGACTACTCTTCATCAATTCAGAAATTTAACCCAACACATTACATCAACTTGTGGTTCAGTGTTAAGCACCCAGTTCAATAAACGTACCATAAAAAATCTGGAGCTTGCGGTAGTCTTATTTAGTGTGTGTGTGTGTGTGTGTGTGCGTGCGTGCGTGTGTGATAGCTGTCTCTATATTTTATATAATCTACCAACTATTTTTCAGCAATCTATCTTTTGATTAAAATAAAATAGAAAATAAATTGAAATTTAATCTTCTAAATATTTATATTACTTTCTGTTAAACTAAGACAAGTAAAAGGATAAATACTGAAATCCGAGGATAATAATAACTAGGTAGGTGAGCAGCCCACCCTTTAAAATAACTAGGTAGGCCTGGCCCTACCTGAATTCCACCTCTGGTCGCAAACAAACTGTGATCATGCATCTGATGAAGCTGACGGTATCCACAGAAGCTTATGCCAAAATAAATGTGTTAGTCTTTAAGGTGCCACAAGACTCTGTGTTGTTTTTTCTGCAGCAGACCAACACAGCTACCCCTCTAGAAACTGTGATCTAAGACCTCACTCTAGTGTCACCCAACTAGTATGAACATATGAAACTCGCTTACATAAAGTCACCTCATTGGTCCATCTGGCCCAATACCACCTCCTCTGACTGGCTGGAGCTCCCCAAGGGCTCAAGCAGAGGCCTTCCACAAACTCATGTAAGCCTGCCACTGCTGCTCAAGCTATAAGCTCAAGCTGATAGCTCCTAAGCAGGCATCTCATCTAAGTGAAAAATCTTTTACAGACCATCATTCCCTGGTAATGGGAATGTATTTTGTGCCAAGAAAGAGAGTTAAGATAAGGTGAAGATAAAGCTGCCTTAATGACTCTCTCCCTCCAAACAATCCTTTCCATTCCCTACAGTTGGCTGGAGAGGACTTTCTGTGCGTCCCACAACTGGACGAGAGGCAGTTAATAGGAACAAGGAAAAGGGCCTTTTCTGTGGTAGCACCCAGATGGTCGAACTCCCTGCCCTGAGTGATTCACCTTCACCTTGCCCCTCAATTGTGGTCTTTCACCTCCAGGTGAAGACCTGTTTGTTTAGGCAACAATTGGGGTTGCCTTTTGCTTGATTTTCTGTTACGTGTGTGTGTGTATGTGTGTGTGTGTGAGACAGAGAGAGAGAGAGAGAGAGAGAGAGAGATTGATTTTGCTCTGCTTTGGCTTAGATATTCTATTGTTAAAATTTTCAGAGGTATCCTAAATGGGGCCCAAAGGAAGCAATGAGGTAGATTTACCACCTCATCCACAGCCCTGTTGTCCTACACTGACCAGGGTAGAAGGGAGGGGGACGTTTTGTTCCATTTTCCTCCAGTGGAGTCTTGTTGCTTTTTAAAGCCTTTCCCTTCCACAGGTTACAATGGGAGGGCATTTTCCTATATTGGGCCCCTCTTGGGGAAGTGGAGTGGCTTTGAATCCAGTGGATCCAAAGCTGGTTCCAACCTGCCTCCAGAACACCATTTTGGGACTTTCCGCTGGCTAGTGGTAGTTTTTCATCCACTCAGCGGGGGCCTTTACTGCAGCAGAACCCCCACAGCCAATGATGCAGCTAGGTAATTTTACACCTTGCCATAATGGTCTAATGGGCCCTTTTAGATGACCATATGTGTTACTTCAGTTGTGGAGTACACAACTAATGTTTCTCTTCCCCCCGTCTCTCCCTTGACACCCATTCCATGCTTCACAACTGCTTCTACATTCCTGACGTGTTAGAGAGAGCAAACAAACAAACAAACACAACTGATGGAAAAGAATACTCTGAGCATGTGCAATTCCACATGTTAACCTCCCTTAAATCATAGCACACGCACGACTACAGGGATAAAATGGACTTTGCTTCTGTTGCCCTGATGCAAAACCCATTTACTTGGGACTAAGTACCATGTTGTTATAGACAAAGAGAATATATTTTAAAAGTAAAAATAATAACATGCGTATCTGCACCATGTACACGGCCAGACATCCCCTAACTAGAAAATGTTTTTAAATAAAAGAAAGAAAGGATGCTGTGGCAAGCAGAGTCAGCCCCAGCAGTTCCTGGCATACTCATGCTGACCCAGATGTGGACAATGGGTCTATTTGCTGCTGCCCCCCATCACCTGCTGCTCTCTCAGTGGTCCTGGGGAGGTTGTGGGATGTAGCATGCTGGACTTCAGTGCTAAGGACCAGCCTTAGCTGCTCTACTGCCCACACTTCCACTAACCCTTTCCAGTCATCAACATCGGGGAGTTACGATTGCAGTCTAAGGGTGCAATCCTATGCACGTTCAGACAGAAAAAGGCCCTCCGCTCAGAGGAGTTCGCACACAGTTACCCTTGCTTTTCAAAGGAGGCCCTCCAGTCAGTTGTCTGCAGCACCAGTTGGGCCTATCAAAGAGGCACGCTTAGGAGGGAGCCAACTCTCTGAGCTTGGGAAGCCCCAGTGCCAAAGCATCTCAGTCCCACTGACAAAGCATCAGCAAACAAGCGAGTTAAGCACCTGCCCGAGGGGAAGGTAAGTGAAATTGCTTAATTATCTATTGAATTACCTCAGGTAATTGTTTATAATTCATAAATAGCAGCTGAAGCCAAAACAAGGGCACAGTGAAGGGACCTAAATCCCAGAGGGGTGACTCCTTACAAACTTACAGTAGAGAGCTAAATATCGGGGGGCTGGGGAATGCTGGGAGTTGTAGGACCTTTTCTCTCTCTAAAGATACATAGGATTGTACCGTAGTGAATGTATTGCTTTTAAATATTGTGAGTCACCTTGAGTGCTCCTGTTGGAGTGGAAAGGCAGGTTAAAGGTCCTGTAAATACATAGATAAATGTACACAGTTCATTGCAAGAGCTGGTATCGGAGAAGATCTGTCTCCTAGATCATCCCATCTACCTAGGGTTTACAGTGTTCACTCATGTGTAAAACACAGATCCAGTTGAAGGATAACAGCAGGAAAAAAGTGGACTTTTCCAAAGGTCTGAAGAAGATGCAGTGAGCTGGCCCAAATCAGACATGTTACTAATTACATATCATGGCTTGAGTGGTGATTAAAAAACAACAATACAAATATCCCTATCATGGTTCAAATCCACTTCTAGAGCTAAGGACGAGAAAGCAGGGGGAGAGTCATTTTCAGCATTGCTCAGCCTAGAGAGTTTTCCCACTGTGAGCAATATTATAGTTTTAAAAAGGGGCCAGCAAAATGGCAGGACGTATGTTCCACACACAGCACCAGAGGTGTAGTAAACTTTGATGTGTGGCATATATCCACATTGCAGTAAAGAGGTTAAGAGTCTCTAGGTAGGAACAGCAGACAAGAGCCTCAGGAATGGCAATTTCTCTTTTCTGACTGCCCCCTTATGAGAACATGGGGAAATATTCTTTCTGCTTCGATAATTATCTTTCACCCAGAACAGCCAACACCTGAGCTGAAAGGCGATGCTTTTTGTTCTGAGGCGCATAGCAAATATAAAAGGAGCACATGCTTTTATGCACGGGACATCCAAATGATGCAGCCGGGTGACACAAAAGGCCAGCAGGGCAATTATATTATTCTGCCTTCCGGTGATGTATTCCCTAGTATGCTGCGCAGAATATTTTGGTTTCTTTTTGAGTTGTTTCATAGGGTTTGCTAAAGATGGATAATATCAAAACACAGCAGACCACATCATGGTGTGTTGGGTGGGTGTTTTAATTCCCCTCTCCCAAAAGGTTCATGACTTAAATGAATATATGTGATCCGAAGCAAATCGGACCAGCACCGACACGCTCCAAAGTGAAGCAGGTCACCGACGAAGTGCCTCAGTTCACCTCAGAGATTCAGAGCTCTTGTGATGCCTTCTGAAGCCCAGACAGCCTGTCTCCAAAATGTATCAACTTACAAAAGATCAGGGAGGGGTAGAGGAGGTGGCCGCGGTGGCAGGGGGAGGGGGGGAGCCTTGGTGAATGAAAATTCTAGTTGCCAAATTAGGGCTGAACTTAACCCAGCAGTCTCCAATCAGTGACAGTGATGGGGATATTGTTTTTATTTGAGAAAAAAGCCTGTGTTTGTTCATTAGGAGAGAGAGATCTGGTGGTGTTATTGGAGAGTGTTTTGGAGTTATTTGGCTAGATCTGTGGTGTGTGTGTTTGTGCGCACGCGTGAGACTCTTTCCCACCCAGCCCTTCTCAGTTCAGCTATTCTCTTGCTTTCTTCTCTAGAGATTTTAAAAACCAAAAACATCTTTATAGTTTCCCTGTCTTTCTTGCTAGATCATACCTCTCTCTCTCTCTCTCTCTCTCTCTCTCTCTGTGTGTGTGTGTACTTTCCCTACTTTCTTTGTTCTTGCCTCTCCCCTTCCCCTATTCCTGTATTCCTTCCCATCCCATTTTTGAACTATATATCTTTTCCCTAAAACAAAACAAATTAAAATTTCCTTTCTTTGCTTGTAGATAGTTCTGTATTAGCTTTTCCTTTGCTCATGTGTGTGTGTGGGTGTGGGTGTTGTGGTCAAGCAAAGCACTATACACATCCACATTTCCAAATACAGTGGGCAAAGCACCACACACATAACATCTATTATTTAAATATAACTCCACTGTGTGGCAAAGCAAGCAAGCCCAATATGAGGCATGATTGGTATATAAGACTACTCTGTAAACATCTGTTTTGTAAAGCTTATTGGTAAGGACAATTGCAGCATTACATCATAGGTTGTGGAGAGATCTGAGAGTGTGATGGACTGGGACACACTGAGTTTTTATTTAAAATGTATAAAAACCTATGGGAGACTGCTACTACTATGGATGTTCATTAGGCCTCCAGATAACACCTTATGAAAGTCCTCTTATGAAAAGAACCCAGTAGTATCTGAGGAACAAACCTCAAATAGTACTTGAGAGAGAGTGAGAAGGAAGTTATATGGATTTAGAAAAGATGGAACTAGGCACATTAAGTTGACCAGACTTTAGAAATCCAGCAAATTTTTACCACAGGGCAGTTGCATGAATTAATAATCTCTTAAGTCCAAGATGGCAAATTGGTAGTCCACAGCCTGGATGCCAACTTCATCTGGCCCCAGATTACCAAATCTAGTAGTACTAGGGGAGAGGGGTTATTTGCATTAATTTATTATTTGCACTTCAAAGAAACCTACTGCAGAAATTAGGGATGGTGACTTCCTCCCAATCACTGCTTAAACACCTAACTTCTCTGATTATCCCTTTAAGACCTTTGGTTTGAGTTTCTGAGAACAGCACATTTTAGTCTGTGCCTACCACAAAAATGACTGGGCCAAAGCGTCTGAAATTTGGTAGGTGGAATCTGCTCTATGGGGGCTGAGGTCCCCAGATGTCATGCATTTCTGTGGAAACAGTGAAAAGTTATAATTCTTTGCTTTGAGAGTTTTTGTTGAGGAAAAAAATCAAATTTTACCTGCACCTAGCACAAAAACTACTGGGCCAATCTGTCTGAACTTTGGCTGGTGGAATCCCCTCTATGGGGGCTGAGAGTTCCCAAATTTCATGTATATATCATGAAAACTGAAAACATTATGGCCTTTTCTATTTATTTTCCAGTGCAAGTCAATAGGAAAAGTAATATCAGAATGATTCAGATGGGGTCCGAATCGGATGGGATCTGAATCCATCCGAAGTGAAGTGGGGCTGCTTCAGAAGGTCTGAAGTAGCATCTGAAGCTAAGCGGTGTGTGTGTGTGTGTGTGTCTGTGCACAGCCCTAGTTTTAAGTAGGGTGGCCATTTAAAAGATGAAATGCATCACCAAAAAAAGGACAAAAGGGGACAGCAATTTGCATTAATTTATAGGTATAGATGCAAATTTAGATATTATTAGAATTGAACTAGATGTACAGTACATCTCACCATACTGTGGAAGACTGTGACCAGGTGACCAGAGTTTCTGCCTGTTTCACCTGATGTCCAGGGGCTAACTGGTGATGGGTTCTTTATCTTTAAACTGAAATGGAGCAGGACAGCCCTTCAAATGGCAGAGGATGGGCTTCTGGCAGCAATTCAAATAGAGGACTGTCCTCTGTAAGAAGACACATAGACATCCTAGCTAACATGGTGAATCCCCACCCCCCGCCACCTGGCATCAAGAGCACTAATTAAATGCACTGGAAACCTGAAAGACACATAGTGGCCATGAACAGCCTTAACACCCCAGGTCCACGATAGGGGTGTACGGATTCCCCACTGTCCGTTCCGGTGGGGAATCTGTGGGGAGGGAGGCAATCTGTTCCTCCCCCCCGGAATCCTTGCAGAGCAGAGCCTGCCCTGGATTCCCCCCCCCCATTTTTTTCGGCTCCGGAACTTACGTAAATACCTTCATAATTCCTGCCAAAAAAACCTTTCTGCGTGCCCTATGTCTCCGTAAGAGTAAAGCCCTTACTCTCCTCGCGTAACATCTGATCACCTCACCTGACCTGACCTGACCTCACTTGACCTCACCGGAGCTGTCCTTACACGCACCCATGTTTCGACCAAGAGATGGCAGTATTATTGTGAATAAATCAATAAAAGTGACCATTAGATTTCTTCCTCAGATGAACATATATATATATATATATATATATTCATTAATTCTAGTCATTTTTCTTTCTTGACAATTCTACCACCCTTGGTGAAAAATCTTGCTGAAAGAATAGGGGGGTGGGGAATGAAATGAGTTCTTTCTGACTAGTGCATACATTTTTAAACACAACTGTCACTATGTATTAGTGTTGCAAAACACTGTAACGATGTTGCCCAGTCCTCCAGCCCTGTAGCTGCATAGGATGGCAATATTAGCCAAGGAGGTTAGAGACACCAGACATTTTTTTTATTTCTCATTTCATATTAGCCATTATATTTATATTACTGTTGGAATCACATCCAAAACGAACAATTCCTATCATTTATCTGACCAAACAAAGCTGACAGTTCTTAAGGTTGGGGTGGAGGAAATCCCATCGTTATGGGAACCATGGTGTTAAATACAGCTGCAGCAAAACAAACAAACAAACAGTGTAATTTTGGTACATTCCTGAAATTGCCAATGAATAACTGCCATAATCTTGGCAATTATGTTTTCTCACGCAGTGCCGGCCCTACCATTAGGCGAAATGAGGCAGCTGCCTTAGGCAGTAGATTCTTGGGAGCAGGGAGCGGTGGCAAATTGTCAGAAGGCAGAGCTGTGTGTCTTCAGCCAAGCAGCCTGCCCTGCACCCTCTTAGGTAGTCTATTATCCTGGGGTACAGAGAATGCTGTTATCCCATTACCAGTGTTAAAGTAAGATTCAACTGCTAGTCTGGTCAGTTTCAGTACATGGAGTGGGAATGGGGCAGTATCTTGTCCTTTGCATCAGGCAGCAAAATGTCTACATCCCTCCATATACATATGTCACTTACTGTCCTACTGCAGTATCATCATGCTGTCAACATACACAGTTTCTGAGTGGTTGAAATATTTATCTGGATACAGGCTAATTTTAGTTAGTTTGGCAAGGATTAGGCAATGAAAATGACAAGAGGTTTTGTTTTGTTGTAAGAATTTACTAAGGACCAGCAGAACTGATTCAACAACCATACTGAGATACTGGAAAAGTACAAACTAATTTCATAAGATAATGTTACCTTCAAAATCCATCAGTTTTAGCTAAAATGTGTGTGTGTGTGTGTGTGTGTGTGTGTGTCTAGGATTAATAAATGTCCATGCTGACTTAAAATCTCCTAGGCATGCAAAAATGTTAATATGAAATGATATCCAAAACATAATGTTCAAGAAGTATATTTTAACTCTGTGAAAAACAAAAGCCCTATCTTTAGCTTTGGCTCATTGGTTTTGGGACGTGTGACAGGCTGTGGACACTTAAGAGATGCCATTAATAGTGTTACATACACTAACTACAAGAGTCCTGGTGTGACAGACATGCCACAGACATGTTTAAAACACAGTCATAAACATGTTGAAAACTGGTCCTAGTTACTTCGGGCGGGGGGGGGGGAGAAAAAACTGTGCATGCCTCTGAAGATCCAAAATGGGAACTCAGCCCAAAATGACAAAACAGAACAGTGTAGTTGTGGGGTTTGAAATCTGTTATGATGCCTCCGTCCATTTAGCCCTCTCATAATCAGGTTTTCTTCTCCTTGGTTCCTTTTTGTCATTCATGAAGTCAAGTGGTTCAGCACTTCAGCTGTAGCTCATAAAGCAAAGAAGAACCTCATAATTCTTGCCCTACAGTATAGTGGCAGAGTCAAACAGCTTATTGATGTGCTCATTAGAAGCAGTGGTTTGTGCCATTTTAGGTTAGCAGTTACCTGTTTGGTCCCAATTCACAAGGCTGAATGAAATCCTGTTGCAGTCTCCGGCTGCACAGTGGTCTTGAACGGACTCATTTGGCCTGGAATTCGATTCACAACTCCTCCTAAAAGCTGCCATGGTGACTGAGTGCATAGAACATTGGTGCTGAGCTCAGCAAGTGCTGTGGTAGCTGCCACATAGCATTGGCTGAGACTTCCACACACTGTTCAGAGCTACGGTAGTTCAGGAAAGTCAGCTCAGGTTGATCCGAAAATGACAACTGCTTCAGGCTCAAAAGGTTGTGTGAATTAGTCGTGTGGGGCTTTTGAATTCTTATTTTGAACAGCAACCCCCCACGCCCCATAATGAAATAGTTTCTGAAACTCCTCCAGGATTTAGAAGTAGCTTGCTATACGAGACTTAGAAGTATTTAACTCTGGTTGAATCATAATAATACTAGTCCCAATTTAAATGTTAAACTGGCATAAATCAAGTTTGCTAATCATGTGGAACTTTTTAAGGGCTTCCCATATCCCAACATCTCGAGGCAAAAGACGTATTGGTTCACCACCTACAAAACCCTCTCCCCTGCACATTGTTGTGAGAAGCTACTCATAATTAACCATAGCTTGGGGTGGCGGGTATTGTGAGTGCACCAGCTTCACGACTCAGTGTGCATCTGAAATCCACACACTGGACATCACAGGTTGGAACCAGAATCTGCCTTCTGCAAGAAGCGACATTCCATGAGAGGAAGGGCTCTGCTCATGTAAAGTCCCCCCACCTGATTTTGGGGGATCCCCCCTCTCCCACACATCAAAGCTCAACATTGTTTTTAGATATATGTTGTCTTTGTCTATACTGTCTGTGTGCTTTTTATATTTTACATTTTGCATCTTGTACTTTTAATGTTTTAACCTTTGTAAACTGCCCAGAGAGGTTTGGCTATAGGGTGGTATAGAAATGTAAATCTTCTGTCAGCGTAGTTGATCCAGAAGAAATCTGGATCCACTTTGCTATCTGTATATGGGCCTATATTTGTAGCTTTTAACATGTGTAGGTTCCACTTGCACAAATTTTACAGTACAATTTTGAATGTACATATTGTACTCCATGAACCTAGCCTATGCCGAATCTATCAGCAATGGGGTCTGCGCATGTAGGTCTTTATGCAGGTGTGACACCCAATATACAGATGCCAGATGGGCCGTGTCAGGCCAACACACTCACGACCTCACTTAGCCTTCAGTTACATCTGCCCAGAGCTACACTTGACCCCCTATGGAATGGCTTATTAGTGCTGAAAATGTTTGGACTGAAAATGTTGATTCACTTTAAAAATTTGCATCCTGCCTTTCTATCAGTTCTGATATTCAAGGAGAAGTACAGTATACATTATAAAACAATAAATTAAAAATGCAAAAATTGAACAGGAAAAACCCAGACCTTCCCCCTGCACTAAATAAATGCCACAGCGGGAAATGTTTGAATAAAAATGAACCATGACAACAAAATGTCACACCAGATTGAAAACAACAGTGCTAACAAAACTGTGGAATTTCTTTGTTCTTTAGGGATCAGTGGGCTTGACACTTAAGCTCTGACACCAAGTCACGGGAGACTTATGGCACAATCCTATATGAGTCTACTCAGAAGCAAGGTGAATTTAGCTCAATGGGGCTTTCTCCTACATAAGTGAGTATAAGGTAGTTTCCATTGCTAGTCCTACATAGAGTAGACCCATTGAAAGGAATGAGACTTAAGTTAGTAATGACTAATTTAAGTTTCATTCATTTCAATGGGTCTACTCGATGTAGGACTAGCACTGGATATCACCCATAGCCTTGCAGCTTTAGAGACCAGCAGTCACATAGGAGTGATATTCCTCATTGCCTTCAGTAATAAGAGAAAGAGAACAAGGGAAATCTCTAGCTCGGTGTAAACTGCATAATTACTGAATTATCTAGTGACTGAATCCCAGAACTGTATTTCTCATGCAGACAATCAAGTTATCAGCCATGGATATCATCATCATCATAATTTAAGAGATGGAGGTCTACTTTATTGCAGCAACTTTGAGTTACAAAATCTGCAGTCTGCCAAGATTCCATTGACTAATACTTAGGTCTTTTGCATAGCAGGATGCAAAATTCTGCTTTGGTTTAAATTTGAGGAAAGAATTGCCACTGGCATGCCATTATTACACTAAGCAGAATAACAGGGAGCTCAGCCAAATGGCCCTACAAGGAATGGCACTCTTCCCAGCATTCAAGCCTTTTGTGCAAAATAAAATATTCTATTACATTATTTTCCAGTTTCAGAGATCTCCCCAGTAGGCTCTCGGGTGGTATATCTTTTGACAGTTCAGAAATATTACTTTCTCTTCACCATCTGCCTCCATGGCTGGACATATCAGATCTCAACATGACTACAACCAAACATCTGGGGCCTCAGGACATTCAGCTGCCACCAGCTACAGCTCCCAGGGGATACTGAGTTGGAGGGCACAGCAGTTTGGCTGAAGGAAATGCTGTGGATATATACAAATGAACATATTATTTTAAATAGCTGGAGTGTGTGTGTGTGTCTCTCTGTGTGTAGCAGCATGTGCCAGGAGGACAGGACTACAGCACCTTAATTAGCTTTCTCAACAAGTTTGTGTCCCCACCCCCGTACTCAAAAGTGCTAAATTATTCTGCAGACTTGTAGTGTTTACATAATTTCCTTAAGAACTGCAAAATACAGTTCCAGCTGAAAGACTTGTAGAAATATGAGGCCTGGTCTCGTATGAAGCCTCTGTACACATTCTGGTCCATGAAACCCCTTCACACCATGCAGACCAATAAATGTGGAGAGGGGCTTCAGCTCAGTGGCAGAGCACCTGCTTTGCATGGAGAAAGTCCCAGGTTTGATCCCCAGCATTTCCAAATAGGGCTGGAAATATTCCAGCCTGAAACCCTGAAGAGCAGCTGCCAATCAGCATCGACAATACTGGTCTAGATGGACCAATGGGCTGACTCCGTATAAGGCAGCTTCCTATGTCCTTTCATCTTAGGGGCAAATTAGATGTGGTATTAATTCCATGAATAGGGTCTAATGACATGTACAGTTTTTGTTATGTAAGTAAAAGCTGCTGGGAAATCTGAGCAGCCTAGGGGCTCTGTGTGTGTGTGTGGGGGGGGGCTTAACTCTTTCTCTTCCTGCCACGATCCTGACAAAAATCCCCTCTCTGAAGCAGTTACTTGCCAGGGAAGCTCCCATTGGCACTATTTATAGAACAAACAAACAAATATGTTAATTGCAATTAACATCATATTTAGACTGGTGCTTTCATCTTCCCTTGCAACCATCCCATCAGCATAGAGCATAAAGAATGTGCTGTGAAGGAAACTTTCAACAGCTTTCACTTTACAGCACAATCCTCTGCATGTTTGAACTCAGTGGTGCTTGCTTTTGAGTAATGAGACTTTATTTATTTACATTTATGTTCTGCCTTATTTCCCCAAAAGACATCATGGCAGTGCTTATTTCCAGGTAGGTTTGGTCCCTTAGTCCAGGATGTATTGGCTGTTTCAGCTAGTTTAGGTAGGCCTGAAGCTCTTCTTATGTCCTTCCCAAAACAGGGTTCAGCCCCTTGGATAGCTCCTTTAGAGTTCTGGCTGGTTCTGACTGGAACCCGGAATGGGTTCACAACCCCACCGCAATCAGAGCCACCAGCCTTGGCTGAGACTAGCTTTCCTTGATTCAGTTTGGTAAGCCAGCATGCTTTCATTTCTGTCCCTGTTTGTTCTTGTTCTTCATAGAAGTTCCAGGCCTCACTCACTCAAGTTATCACTGTGATCATATATGTCTAGTACTGCTGTGGAGAAGTCTGTTGTACTGTTACCAATGTATCCCGCTCTTTCCTCCAAGGAGCTCGAGGCAACATACATAATGCCACCCCCACCCCACATTTTATCCTTATATTAATCCTGTGAGGTGTGTGAGGCTGAGAGGCAGTGACTGGCTTAAGGCCACCCAGTTAGCATCATTGTGGTATGGTAGTTAGAGCATGGCACCAGGGCTGGGAAGACCTGGCTAAAAATGGCCTCTCAGCCATGAAAACTTTGGGCCAGTTACTCTCTCTCAGCCAACCGTACCCTGCAGGGTTGTTGTGAGGATAAAATCGAGAAGTGGGAGCAGTGTATACTGCCCTGAGCTCCTTGGAGGAAAGGCAGGATATAAATGTAATTTACTAACTAATTAGCTAGCTGGCTGGCTGAATAAGGATTTGAATCCTGGTTTTCCTTGCTCTGAGGTCTCCAGCGTGGTGCCAGTGTGTCCACGGAACTTCTCTTGGCGCCCACCAGGCTACCTGCTCCTCCTGATTTTAAATTTATTTCTTAAGATGTTTTAAATTATTATTATTTTAATTGGGAGGCTGGCATACTGCATGTCTTTAGCAGGGCCGTCTTTATTTGGGTTCAAAAGAGTGGCTTTGTGTTTTGGACCTCAAACCCACCCCTGCCCTGTGCTTGGGCAAGTTACTTTTCTTTTAGTCTTACCAGTTGCCTTCTGGGAAATGAGTGTTTTGTTACTGGCCACGCCCACCCCAGTGGCCATGTTATGAACGGACAATTCCTGGCAGCCATTTTGTAAGAGCATCCAGAACACTCTCTCCAAATTCCAAATGTGCCCACCAACCCAAAGAGGTTGGGGATTTGTGCCGTAGGTGCAGTCTGACACTCTGGTTGCTACTCCACACTGGCTCTCAAACAAAACCTTCATATGGCAGATAATAAGTAACGCAAAAAATGTGGAACCCTAATGCGAAGGTGGATTTTAATAATCCACAACTGAAGTTTTATAAGAACTCAGCATTGCCATATTATTTTGGACAAATGAAAATATCTAATTAATGGGGTTGGCAGCTGTGAAAGCGCTATTGCTAGCTAGCAAAGTCAGGAAGAGTTCCGTTCGAGAGGCATAGTTTTTAAAAACAAACAAACTAAATAATAACCCATGTATGTAGTCTCTGTATTCCTTGTCAGTCCTTAAGAGCTTAATTGGATCCATTTTGTGGCAGCCTCAGCTCCCTTTGCAGGCTTCTAGTTCCAAAGGTTGTGCATTTAATGTTAATCTGCCACATTATGCGATCATTTCCACAAGTGTTTGAGGAGGGTGTCATTAATTGCCTGTGACTGTAATTGGCTTTCTGAGGCTAGTCAGGCCAATAAGCTGGGAAAAACACCCCCCCAGAACAGCTGTCAAACATGTAACCTGGCAGAAAGTCATCAAGTGTCAGGAGTGCAAGTGGAACAGAACTGACATTCTCGGTACCTAGGAAATGCGGGCCAATCCAGAGAAACCTCGGCATGCAAACACCCTCCAAAGGCCTCATCTGGAAATGATGCCAAGCTGACAAATCGACAGCTCGTGGCATTCGGTGTTGCAGGCTTCCAATGGAGAAATCAAAATACACTGGTCGTTGGGTGAGTCCTTAGCAACTTAGAGGTGGCTGGATAGCATTATTACATTATGGGCACAGTGTTGCGTATTCTTGCAGAGCCAAAAATAACAACTAAGCATCAAGAATGACCATCTCTGACCATTATTCAAATTCCATAATCAAAAAACCTTTCAGGTTAATACATTGTGTTAAGGTCTTTTTGTGGTCTCTCAAGCTCCAAAATGCTGGAAAATTAGAGCTGTTAAAGGCCACGCCCTTAAGAGATGTGTTATTTATGCAATGTGGTTGTGGAAGATATCCCATGCTGTGGTTAGTTCCAGCTTCACTATTACCTTGGAGCTGGATGGCTGCTGTGGCAGAGTGGTGGCCCAAAGTCCCAGGTTTGTTTGTTTGCTGAATATCACGTCTATGACGCTGAAGCTATCATGCAAACGAAGCTACCATTCCACATTACTAGTACGCAACTGGTAACCAATAACATCCACATAAAATGATAGTTTGGGGTTATAATAGTGGAATGTGATTCAGCCAACTCACCCTTAATGTAGGGCCATGACGGTGCTCCTATAATAATGTCAAGTGTCCATGGTACAGCGTGGGCATTGATCAGGGGAGGGACCCTCCCAAAATAATCTCCTCCTATCTCCAAGTCAGTGAAACAACACACAGGAATTGGTAGCTTCCTTCCCGTGTTCATTACCTTCCATTAAGAGCACTCAGGTTTGTAAGGGTAAATAGTTTAGGGGAAAGGTGCAGGGGAAGAGGGATGGTTGAAAGATTCAATGTTTAAGGCAGACAACTTCTATGCTCCGTGTTGTGGCTGGAAGAGATAGAGTTGTTCTCTGCACTGGTGTTTGAGGTTCAGTCCATGACAGAGACCCAATGGCTGTAGGTGGGCAAAGGAAGGTATGGGTGAGAATTTTTTTCATTTTGGTTTTGATAAGAATTTACAATGATTTGCAAGGTTCTCCATATTCAGGACAAAAAGAACTTGAGATTTATTTATTTTTTAAACAATCAAATGTGGGAGGAATCAAAACTGACAGATTTGTCCATCTAGGCCCAGGACTTTGAGAGCTTTCTTCTGAAAACCTGGGTTTGAATCCTTATGTATTCAACCATGTTAGTTCTGAATTAGGGTTGCCAGCTATAGGGCGGGCCGCTACCCCATGGTCCTCTCATACGGGAAATAGCCTGCCCTATAGAATTTGGCTGGTGCAGAAGGGTGAGAAATCAGTTCGTTTTTTATAAGAATTTATCAACATTTGGAAAGTCCTTCATATTTGGGAGAGAAAGACTGTGAGATTTAAAAAAATTCTGATGTGGGAGAAAGAAGAATTGACAGGTTCACCTGCCCCTAGGCAAAGGCACATATTGGGCCTCCTGGGATGGACTGAGAGCCCTCTGCGGAGGTTTATGCCTGGCTGAGGGGTTTGTGGAGGCTGCCCTGAGTTCTTCCTCCCTCTTCCTCTCACCCTTCCACTGTGTTTGGGACACAGGTTCTTCTTCCTCTCAGTCTCCTTCTCCTCTTACTGGGTGTCCCCAGACATTCTAGGACTGTTCTTCCCCATCCTGCCCCCACTTAGGATCACAGAATCATAGAATAGTAGGGTTGGAAGGGGCCTATAAGACAATTGAGTCCAACCATCAATGCAGGAATTCAATGCAGGAATTCAATGCTCAATGCAGGAATTCAAGTCAGAGCATCCCTTAGACATGGCTGTCCAGCCTCATCTTGAATGCGTCCAGTATGGGAGAGCGCACCACCTCCCTAGGTAATTGGTTCCATTGTCGTATTGCTCTAACGGTCAGGAAGTTTTTCCTGATATTCAGCCGGAATCTGGCTTCCTGTCACTTGAGCCAATTATTCCATGTCCTGCACTCTGGGATGATCGAGAAGAGAACCTGGCCTTCCTCTCTGTGACAGCCTTTCAAGTACTTGAAGAGAGCTATCATATCTCCCCTCAGTCTTCTCTTCTCAAGGCTACACATGCCCAGTTCTTTCCATCTTTCCTCATAGGGCTTTGTTTCTAGTCCCCTGATCATCTTCATTGCCCTCTTCTGAACCCTCTCCAGATTGTCTGCATCTTTCTTAAAGTGTGGCACCCAGAACTGGACACAGTACTCCAGATGAGGCCTAACCAGTGCTGAGTAGAGGGGAACTAGTACTTCCCTGAGCTGGGCTCTCTTCATCTGTCCACTTCCTTCCAGTATGCTGAACGGGACCTGCTTTGTGGCTGGCTGGCTTCTTCCCCACATGTTCCCACCTCTTTCTGGCCTGCCACCCCTCTGTTGCTGTTGACTGGATTTTAAAGTCTCCAGGTGAGCAATGGGCCACACACCTGCCACACATTTGTGCCAGCCAAGCAGTGCACACTGCCTTCTGTGTCAGTTGCTGGCCCTGTAGGGCTCACCCGGCTTCTAAATGCAGCCCCTTGAGCCCAGCATCTGCCCGATTGGATTCCTTCCTTCTGCAAGAGAGGCAGGGATAAGCATCTTTGGGTCCCGATTGGGGGCGGGGGGCTGACAGACACCAAAACAAAATCTCTAGTCTAGAAATACGAATATATATATATATATATATATATATATATATATATATATACATATATATATATATATACACACACACACACACACACACACACACAGAGTGGCTAAGGACCAAACCAGATGATACTCAATGAAGGACTGCATTTAATCTTTCTAGTTCATATCAGCCATGGTGGAGGTGGGGGGACTGATCCAGACTGGGACCATGGTGAACTTGGAGGTGATAGTGGTTAACCCTTTCCCCTAGTGTGATAATTCCAATGAAAACCACCCACCCTGAAATTTGTATTCCTCAAGGGAGGAAGCTGCTATTGCTGAGGTCTCAAGTTCAAATTTCATCTTGGCCACAAACTCATTAGATGGCCTTATGTAAGCCACAGCCTGAGTCCTCCATTCATGTTATAAACTTGCTGTAAGAATTAGTGAGACAATGAGCATTTCTACATTTCTACATTAAGCAAAAGCCCCATACCCTTACCGGGCTTTCTTCTTCTTCTTTCCGGGTTTACAATGAGCTCCTTTAAATGGTGAACATGTGATTTGGAATGGAAAACTTCCCTTCTTGGCAATGCTCTATATGTTCAATGAAACAGCACCATCTAGTGGCTGAATTATAGTGCAATGGTGGCATTTCACAGTGCCAATATGGTGCCATTAAGGTTTATTACAACTTATCTCCGATATTTTTGAAAGCAGGATAAAGGAGAAAAGTGCAGGAGACATCCTGGAGGTTGACGACATCATGTAAAGGACCTGCAAACTTCTGTGAGTGGCCAATCATGAGTGTGCAATAAAAGCCTCATGTAGAAATGCTCAATGTATATTAAATACTCTGAACACTCCAAAAGTACAATATAAATGTTATGTCTTATTATATTGTGTTTTCTTTAGGGAGCCTTACCCCAAATGCAGAATAACACATTAGCTCTGAATGTGGTAAGTAATACTGTGTTCAATATTGATTATGATCCTCTAGAAAGATGCAGTGATGTCATCGTCATATTTCCAGTTGATCTAGTTATTGTAACAAACAAGTTTTAGCCAGGCCAATCCTATTTGTTCCAGTGAGAGGGGATTTTACTGAAGATGCAACCTTTTGGAAGTCATTACCCTAGAAATGAATTAATCTGGATGAAGCCTGGATAAAATCCATCATCAAGGTTATACCATAACTGTTAAGAATAATGACTTTTCTTCTTGTTTTTGTCTTGCATTGTCTTATAGACTCTCTTTTATATGTTTTCAATACTCTATTTATTACAGTAATGAGAACTGCAGTTGCAAAAAACAAAAACAACACCAAAGGCCAATGAAAAAGAAGTAGTTTTTGGAAACCTAATGTATAAAAAGACTAAACATACTGGGAAGGGAGGGCTATGAACATTTGAAGGTTGATTGTGCTCTATATCTTTCTATTAAGAAATAAAACAGGTTTCCTTCCTCTGCTGTGTGAAGAAAGGGAATACCTGCAACAGAAAGGTCCATAAATGTATAAGTCAGGATCCAAAGGGTGGCACTTGGCACATGGCCTGATGTAGGTACAGCAGGAATTTGAAAAAGAGGAAATACGTCACCAAAAGAGAGGACAAGAGAGGACATGGATTTCCATAACTGCATATACTAATTGATATAGGAAGATGCAAATTTAGAAATAATCACTATAATTAAATTAGAAATGCAATTTCTACATCTCTTTTGGTGATGTATTTCCTCTTTTTTGGCAATGTGTAAGTGGCCATCCTCTCTAAGGCCTAACCCACTGACTAGGCTGAACCAATTCAGACTGTTCACATGATTTAACACTTCTTCATAGAGAACAATAACACTTCCCCATAGAAAGAGTTCCAGCCTACACATCTTCACAAACAACTATCTGAGATTTTCTGTCGCCTCTGAAGCAGAACTATTGATAGGGTGAGATTCTGTCCTTAAAACCTATGAAAATGCTCCCTTTAACTTCAATCTGCTGGCACTCACACTGTACTTTAGTTGCAAATGTCATGGTGCTGGGAAATTATTTGCTTCATCTTCTGGTCTGTGCTGAGGATTTTTTCAGCAACAAAAAGACTATGGGGCACATAAAAATTAAAATAAAATATTCAAGCAGGGACACAAATGAACACACAAGTACAAAACAAAATTAATTGCTCAAGTCACTTATGTATGATGCCCTTTCTCTGAACCTAAAGAATAGAATACATTTCCCCCTTTAATTCACATTACTATGGTATACTGTAACTCTATTCACCAGCATAAGCTATAGCAAAATTAAATATTTATACATTTGTGATGAGATGCTTTGTTACCTTATAAACTTCTTACATAGAGAACTAAATTAATTTATGATAACAATAATCTGTGCTCTCTGTACTTTCCCATCTCTCCCTCCCCTTAACCCATGGTTCAATTTAACATAAATCTACAGGCTGTACAGGGTTCAATCCCTGAATCATCAGGAAATGGAGCTTAATGCACATCCCATGGTGATATTTTTCAACAAGAGAACCCCTGCACAGGTCTTTTACATCACCTTTCAGCTGGTGTGGAATTTGGAGCTCGGATGTGCAATTTGCTCTTTGGTTTGTCACCATGGCCCACTGCAGCTAACAAATCACTCTGAAATTGTGACATTTATTTATGAAATTTATTACTGCTTTTCTTTATAAAATAATCCCAAAGTGGGGTACAACCAGTAAAACACAAGAAATTCATTCATCGATGAAAAAACAAAGAAGAACAATACCACAGTTAAATAACAGCTTACACAATGCAACAAAACAAATTCAGTCAAAAGCCTGACTGAACAAACAGGTCTTTAGCTGGTGCCAAAGCTTGTAAGATTCAGTGCCGACTGTATATGAGAGAGGAGGGAGTTCCACAGCTGGGGTGCCTGTATCAACAACACCCTCTCTCAGGTTGCTGCATACCAAACTCCAAGCAAATATAACATCATCAAGAGGTCATCCCCACTCAATCTTAATATTGAGTGGTCTCCTCTTGTCTAGACTACTGTAATGCGCTCTACGTGGGGTTACCCTTGAAGACGGTTTGGAAGCTGCACGGCGGCTCGCCTGATTAAAGGCAGCTGGCGGCAAGATCACATCACTCCACTGCTGAAGGAGTTGCACTGGTTACCAGTTGTTTTCCGGGCCAAATTCAAGGTGTTGGTTTTGACCTTTAAAACCCTATATGGTTCTGGCCCAGCCTATCTTATGAAGCGCCTCTGGCAACACCAGACAGGCTGCTTAACAAGATCAGCCTTGGGTGGCCTTCTATCTGTCCCATCAGCCAGGACAGCTAGGCTGGTGAGGACGAGGGAGAGGGCCTTCTCTGTGGTGGCCCTCACTCTGTGGAACTCCCTCCCTGGGGAACTCCGCCATGCCCCCTCTTTAATGAGCTTCCGCTGCACATTAAAAACGTGGTTGTTCAGGCAGGCATGTGGGTTAGGGTATTTTTAGAAATATGATGTTTTTAATGTAGAATTTTATTGTTTTAAACTGTTCTATTATACACTCTGTACATCGCCCAGAGTGGCTGAGTGACCAGCCAGATGGGTGATTAATAAATAAATTAATTAAATAAATAAAATAATATCAGGGCAGGCATCTAAGGGAGAAGGAGCTACATTTAGATTCTACCCTTTGGAAATCAATGGGATTTTTGATAATGACTACCAGGGCCAGAGTCAAGGGTAGGCCGTCCCCAGGCACTTGCCAAGGGCCCAGACCCTAGCAGGGCCCCACTGATGAGTCCCCACTGCAACTTGCTTGCTCAGCTGCCTCTTGTGCTGGCCCAGACAATGGCTGCGGTGAGGAGGATGAGCAGTAGGTGCAACTGCCTCCTTGCTCCTGGGCTCTCTGCCTATCAAGCAAGCAAGTGGTAGCAATGATGAGAAAGTGGGGGATGAGTGATAGCAGCTGGTGACAATGGTACTGAGAAGGTGGACTCACTAAGGCAGGGAGCCTGGTGAGGGTGTCTTGCCAAAAGGCCCTCACCAGCATTGTGACTACTGTGGTAGCAGGATGTAACGCTTTGGCCTCCTACTTTCTCTAGCTACAGGTTTCTGGCATTTATCAGTAGGCTATGTTTTACTGGAGTAGAATTAAAAAGTGCTGGCATTTCTAGCATGCCCTGCAGCAATGAGAAGTCCTGGCACCAAAGGTCAGACTGCACCCAAATTCAGCAAAGCCCTTTCTTCTCCCATAGGCTTCCTTCCTTTTCATCTACTTCTGCCAATCTTCTCTTCCTCGGCTTTAGTTAAGATCCCCTCCCACCCTCCATGCCTAAAGATTCTCAGCTGTATGATAATAAACTAAATGAATGCCACATTTGCCTCAGGTTGATGTATTGCGGGTTTAGGAAAATACAAAAACTAGATTAGTGGACAGCATGATGGCATCAGGTAGACAATCCAATTTCAGGCACAGAGCAAAGTATTCTTTTTCAGCCTCAGTTCTCCACCTGTAGAACTGAATTAAAACTGTGCTACTTGACTGACTTGAATATGACTTCTCTCCCAAACTTTAGTGAAAGGACACAGGTCGGCAGTCTTAACAACACAAAAGGGGATTTACTCTCGTTGACCTTGGTGGGAGTGAACTTCCAAGTAATGGGGGCCCTAGGATCAGACAGCAAGTCATGCCATCACTCATTTTCTCTAAGTAGCCCTATTGTCATCATAGTGCTCTGGAGCATATGGGTTGTGGCCAGAAAGTTACTACTCTAATTTTTAGCGTATATATTTTTATCCTGCCTTTCTGCACGTAACATATTCAAGGCAACTTAGAATAAATGGAACAAAACAGAATAATAGAGTAGAAAACAACATCCATTAAAAATATTTATAAAAGCATCTGTACCCTTCCTTTTGCCCCCAATCATAAAATAAATATAAATGCAATTACAATATAACAATGATATCAATAAAACAGTAAGAACAGAGAGCATTAATAGAACTAAGTAAAATAGAATGAAACAGCAGGGCAGAAATCACTAATACACAATGCAAATAGCAGTGGACTAAACCAATATTCAAAGAGGCAATGTATCGCACAGGCACACTGGATCTGTGCTGTGCTCAGTGGGCTGGGCCAGGGGCTGGCATACTGTATGTCTCTGGGGAGGCTATTCTATAATGTGGGCATAGCAATGGAAAAAATCCCTCTCTCTTGCGCACACACACTGCAAGTCGGACAACAGGGGAACATGAAGAAGGATAATAGCAGTGGAGCAGAGTTCTTGGGCAGGTTCATCTGGAGTTAGGACACTGAGGACTTGAAAAATGAAAACCAGCACCTTGAACTGCGAAGCTAATTGGTGGCCAGTGGAGTTGGTACAGGATCAGCTTAATATACTCTGATCTCCTGGCTCCAACAAAACCCTGGCAGCCTCATCTTCAAGATCAAACCAAATCATGTGTGCATTATCCACAGCAGCCTTCCCCAGCCTGGTGCCCTCTAGATGTTTTGGACATCGGTTCCCATCAGCCCTAGCCAGCATGGACAATGGTTTTGAATGCTGGGAGTTGCAGTCCCAAAACACTGGGAGGGCACCAGGTTGGGGAAGGCTGAACAGGCAACAATGAAATATGTTAAACAACAATGAAATATGCTATCTGTCATCAACTGATAAGCATTTAGATTGCTGTAAGGTGAGTGAGCTATGAAAAGCAATGTCCAGGATTGGTTGGTGGCAGAGGGAAGATAATTTTGAACCTAGTCGGGTATGATGTTTCTGAGTCATGTGCCATAATCCATGTTATAATTATAGCTTTCTTTGGAAGACAGGCTTCTTGTCCCTTTGGTGTGGTTCATGTGCCCCTAACATTTGCTGCAGAGATGCTTCTAGTTCTAGCAAGGCACTCAGCTTACATCAGCAGCAGGACTGTGCAGTTCAACACTCAGGCAGAGTGGAAAGAGCTCTCAGAACCACCCAGCTGTGGATGATTAATCTAGGTGATGCACAATGGCATCCTGCATCTTTTCTTTCCTATCAGGACCATCTTAGACACCCTCTAGGAATTCTGTAGTGAAATGTGCTAGGCTTGACTGGGTCATCTCATCATGGGGATATTGATAGACACAGATGAACCAAGCGGAAAGGGGAGGGCAAGGGGAGGGGAAAGGTACACAAATAAGAAGTCCAAGGCTCAATAACTAAGAGCTGGATCCTATGAGCCACCGTGCTGGGAATTAAGTGTGTTCGACAAAGTGCAACTACAGTTGCACCACAAGAAAGTCAAAGCATGCAGAATTGTAGCAGCATTACAAGTTGACCCATAATGTTGCTCTGGTCCGTCGTTGTGGACTGACAGTACTGTGTCAGCAAGTGCCACCATTGCTACAAGAAGCAGTGTAATGGCAGGATGCAAAGTAGTTGCATGGCAGCACAGAAATGGGTGGAGAAGAGGTGTGGAAGAGGGAGAAGACTGGAGATCTCATGTGGCAATCTTGAGGTATTTTGGCCACCTTATAGCAAATGACATCAACTCCTATCTCAGATATAGATCTACGGTGTGGAGTTGGTTGGCCAGGATTGTGGACTGGAAAGTTCCTTCAATGCTTTGTCTGGTATGCTTACATAAAAGAGGTCTTCATGCACTCTTTTAGAAGATGTTCTTTACCGAGTATTTTTCTTTCATACCAGAAGAGAAAAACTTATAGCAAAACCCGCAGTCCAGGCTGGTGAAACACGCTCGTGTTCTATGAGATTAAAGCTTCTCCCAATTAGAGTTTTCACAGCTACTTGTTCTGTGCAGCTCCTTATCTTCCACTGCCTTCTTCCTGATTAAACAAAGCTCTTTTTCTTACTCATCTTTCTCTTTCTCCTCTATCAGTCCCCAGATGGAGCAGACCTTCCTTCTTTTATGTCCCTTCTTTTCCTCCTTCTTGGGAGAGGCTGTCATCTCTGATAGCCTTCTGGTTCTCCCTCTTCCTTCTGCCTCTTCATTGTATCTTTCCATATGCACAACCCTCCCCCATCTAACCCCTTGTTTTCTTGATTTGTGCAGTTCCAGTTTTCCACACTTCCAACATAGAGCTCCCTCTCTACAGTATTCTCCATATCTTTCTGTAGTTTGCTAAAGGATCTTGTGGTGGTAGAGGTGGTATGACATTCAAGGTATTATGGCAAGCACTGCCTGAGCAATCATCAACAGAATGTTTGAAGCAGTCCATTTCTGTAAGCTGAAGTGAAAGGTCAGTTTGGCTGAAGAAAAGTCCTTCCAAAGTGGAAGAGGTTCATCTGAAAATGACATGACATGGTGGCATTGCTACTCTAGCATGGCAGTGTAGCAATGCTGGCACAATTCACCCTTTGTGGTATCACAGCTATTCACATGTACTGGGATGCATACTACAGCAGAAATATGCAGTACAAGTCTCAGAGTTTGCTGCATGTATTAGGCTTCCAAGGAAGATGCTTGCACATTTTCCAGGCATGGGTATGACTCCTATTGACTGAACTCCTATTGATTATAGAACAGTGACCTAAGCAACTTTCCAAAGGGCACATATGACAGCACTTTCAAAGGATAAATCAGAACCTGCTAGGCTTGTGGTTTCTTCTCGATAAGAATTAAGATGGACACTCATTTGTACTAATACATTATTGTACTACTGGCTAGCACAGAGCATGAGCTGGGGTGGGGTGGGAGCCAAACTAGCCATGTGGCAATGAGAAAAAAAAATCAGTTTAGACCAAACCTTGTGGATGGATTGCCAGAAAATGAGGGCAGCTTGTTTCCATCAGTGGTGGAAACCAACAAGTGGGTTCTAAAAATTCCATTGGTGGGCCCTATTTTAATTGAACAAAGTAATGAATCTGGTTCAGGAAAGGGGAGAGGGGGGAGATTGTTTTCATATACAACAGAGATAGTGGGAATTGCTATGCTTCAGAAAATCGTCAGATGGTGAACAGCTCCAAACTACATATTTTTTTCTTTCTAATTTCCTCCACAGGAGCCCATACACAGCTCTCCCCCTTATAGTTTTAGGGCTCTTATTCACTGCACACAGACTGTTGCTCCTACCCTCCTTCATCTAATCCCATATAGGGATGTCAGAGAATTCTGCCACGGATCTCGGTGAGGCCGAATGCCAGTGCATTCGGCCCCCCGAATTCCGTGGCGGAACGGCCTGCCACCCCCCCCGCCCCTCGAGACTTACCTGGGGAAGATCTTCCAGGCGGCGGCTGCGGCAGCTGGTCTTCCAACCAGCTGCCACCGCCGCCATTTCCAGTGTTGGGGAAAAAAAAGATGTGATAGGCTACGTAAAGATTTATGTAGCCTATCATGGCTAGGTTTTTTTAAAAAAAGACGTGATAGGCTACGTAAAGATTTACGTAGCCTATCATGGCTAGGTTTTTTTTAAAAAAACCCCGATGTGATAGGCTATGTAAATCTTTATGTAGCCTATCATGTCTGACTTAAAAAAAACAAAAAACACGCGCGTACGCAAATGGCGGCGGCTACGGCCGCTGCCATTTGCGTTCCTTATTTTGGGCCATCTTAGTCTACGTAAATATTTACATAGACTAAGACAGCAAAAATAAGGGGGAACGCAAATAGCGTCTGCTACGCTATTTGTGTTCCCCTTATTTTTGCCGTCTTAGTCTACGTAAATATTTACGTAGACTAAGACGGCCCAAAATAAGGAATGCAAATGGCGGCGGCTGTAGCCACCGCCATTTGCGTACGCGCATTGTTGTTGTTTTTTAAGTCAGACGTGATAGGCTACGTAAAGATTTACGTAGCCTATCACGGCTGACTACAGGGACGCAAACGGTGGCGGCTATGGCCGCTGCCATTGCGTCCCTGCTAGCCAGCGGCCTGATGTCCGGCTGCTGGCGGAGCCGGCCAGTGGCTCTGCGGAATCACCGCAGAGCGGAGCTGGCCGGCCAGGATTCTGGGGGGAGGGACGGAGCGCCACCCCCCCCAGCAGAACCCGGCGGAGCCAGGTAAGGACAATTTCATACATCCCTAATCCCATGAGCCTTGGAGGCCACACATTTATTTAATAGATTTATATACCGCTGAATGTATTTATATCTCTAAGCAGTTCACAAAATACATTTATAATATCAATTGTAAGTGTAAAATACAATTGAAGTACATAAACATTACTAAACCATTTATATAAAACCTAAATAAAAACAGTTAAATCAAGCAAAATCAATTAAAACAACATACTTACAAATGAACAAACACACTGGGCAGCACAAGGAAGACATGGGTAAAGAAATGGGTCTTTAACCTAAAGCATGATACAGTCGGCACCTCCTGAAGATCATTCCATAAACTGGGCACCCCCACAGAGAAAGCCCACACCCTCTGATGATCTTAAGGATTGCGCAGGGCTGCACTGGGGAAGACGATCTGCCAGGTAACCTGGTCCCAGGCTGTTCAGGGCTTATACGCCAACAGCAAGACCGTGTACTTGGCTTAGTAGCTAATAGGTAGCCAGTGCAGTTGCTTTAATGCTGGTGTAAAATGTGCACCGTCAGGTACTCCACTCAGCATCCTGGCTGCTGCATTCTGCACAAGCATAGCCCCACACAAAGTGCATTACAGTAATCTGAACGTGAGGTTACCAATGCATAGACTACAGGTGCCAGGTTATCCCTGTCCAGGAAAGGGCGTAGCTGATATACCAACCTGAGTTGGTCATAGGTGCTTCTTCCCACAGAATTTATTTATTTATTCATTTCATTTCTATACCGCCCAATAGCCGAAGCCCCTTGGGCCTCTAATGACAATGATGAATCCAGGAGCACGCCCAAACTATGTACCTGTTCTTTCTGAGGATGTGCAACCTCAGCTAGAACAGGCGAACTCCCCAATTCCCATACCTGGGAACCACCCACCCACAGAGTTTCCGTCTTGTCAGGATTCAGCCTCAGTTGGTTGGCCCTCATCCAAGCCATCACTGCATCTAGGTACCAGCTCAGAACATCTCCTGAGTCAGGTATTACAGAGAAATAGGGCTGGTAGTTATTGACCTTGTAGTAGTTACTAGTAGTGACTTCCCCAGAATCTTTCAAATGTTTAATTTCTGAGGGGTGATTGTGGACACATCTGCTCTCTTATACAGGTGCTAATAATGCTGCTCACTCCCTGAAAGCCATATACGGGGTGTGAACGGGGGCGGGGGTGCTGTGTCCAGCTCCAGGGAAGAGATGGAGATAGTGCTGTGCCAAAATATGACCTCCAATTTCCTGAAAGTTTCCAGCCCCCATGAAGGAGGCTTCCACTTTTTTTTTTTGCCTCATCTCAGGGCATTTTATAATTTATTTTGAGTTTCTTTTGGTAGTGTTTCTGATCTTACCTAATTACTGTGAGGTGGATGAGGATACTGTTCTTGTGTTTTTTATTTCTATTACACATCTCTCCATTGGTTTGCAGCCTCCTAGGCTGCCAGTGTTTCCTGCTTCAAAAAAGCCCCATGGGAGGAGTTACCCAGGCAGGAAATACAGGAAGCCAAGGAGGCCACAGGCTGCCAGAAAGATAAGTGCACAAGGAAAGACAAGATGCTCAACGCACATACTCCTTGGCCACCTCGTAAGTAAGGTAAGTGCAAGAACCCTGAACCCAACCCATGGGAATGTCTCCAAACGTTCTCCTCCTTTGAATTCCTTTTCTATCAAGTTGAATGAGTATGGAAACAAAACAGAAGGCATTTTGGGCACAGCACGAGTTCAGATGGTTGCTACTCAAAACCTAAGTAAAAAAAAGTTTAGTTTTTCAATCACATGCCTGGTCAGGAGGAGAAGCTGCTGCCACCATCACTACCAGGTTTTAAGAAAAAGAGAAAGGGAGGGAGGGCTGGTTGGCACTGGCAGCACACTGCTGGTGGTGGGTCTGGTAGGAATGGCATGGGTGTATGTGGTGGCAAAGGGCTGGTGGCAGTGCCCCCCTGAAAAGCAACTTGCTCTGGGTCTCCTAAAAGCTAGCTGTGCTCCTGCTGAAGACTAAAACAGTGAGGGTGGGGCAACACATTTCTCACACCTTGATTAAAGTATAGGGCATATCTACACTACAGACTTACCCTGCCACTTTTCCGAGGCTTCTGTTTCCAGATTTGTTGCCGGATTAAGATCGACTCCTTTATACATGTTTTTTTCCCAGGTTATTCTTTCCCTTCCTTTCCTCATGTTCTACTAGGTGGCGCTGTGGTATAGCAGAATTGTGTAATTACACTAAGCTTTATCCCACCATGCACTAATATTACCAGACTTTCCGCTTTAGAAAAAACCTGCGATCATGGTTGCAAGACACAGGAGAGGCCCTGGTGGATGATGACTTTGTGTAAAGGACCTGCAAAGTACTGTAAGTGAGGAATCATGAGAGCAAAATAAATGCCTCATGGACAGTTATATGTAATGGACACAAACTGATACCCAGCTGACACATAAATAAGGTCGTGAGGGATTGTATCCAATGGTGTCCTTCTGCCAGTGGAATTAACACCACTGGCAGATCAAAGCCCTCTCCCCCTACAGTGCCTATATCCCAAAATCTGCTCTGGGGCTTGGTGAACCCTCTGGAGCAGATTTGGGGTAGATGTAATGGGCTACAGGAAGATAAGGGGAAGGGAAACTCCCATTGTGCGAGCAGAAGTCTGCTCATATAATGTTAACTTTAGCCCAATCAGGTCAAAGTTCCATCTAGTCCAGCATCTTAGTTCCCACAGCAGCCAAGCTGATACAATCAGGAACCCACAAGCAGGGTATGAAGGCTGTAGCCCTCTATCCTTGTTGCTCACTATCAACTTTTATTCGGTGGTATACTACATCTCAATATAGAGGCCCCCAATAGCCATAATGGCTAATAGATATTGATAGACCTAACCTCCATTTATGTGTCTAATTCTCTTTTGAAGCCATCCGAGCTGGAGGCCCTCGCTACATTCTGTGGCAGCCAGTTCCATAAAGTAATTCCAGAGACTGTGAAGATGTTCTTGGTCTACTCTACTGCATCTATTGCCCACCATCTCTTGCAATGGAGAAAAAATTGTTTGGGTCAATGAATCTGGTATAAGAGGAACGTACTTCAGTGGAAATGTCCCCCGAGAATTCAGTGGTTAATCAAAGCCCTCTCTCTGTCTCAGTGGTTAGTCAAAGCCCTCTCTCTGTCTCTCTCATAGCCTTGCTGGATGTGAAGCAAATGGTTGGGATAGCTGGAGTTGGTGTGATTTTTCTGTTCATGCCACCGGTATATAATTGTCAGGTAAGGAAGAATAATGGTTCAGGGGAAGGGTCTAAGTGCCAAGATGAGGAGGAAAACTTGGGGGGGGGGAACTAAAGGCCCATCCTTATGTTACTGGAGTGGATTGGGTGCTGCTGCTTCATTCCAGCCACTTCCCAGTGGTGGTGTGGCTTCTTCCAGGTCATAATACTGGAAGAATTATACTGGAAGACCTTCACTCAATCTCAGTCCAAATGATGGGACTGTGACTGATTAACATTGATGCGGTTGCACTTTTGCTGTACTCTTGTGATGTACAGATGTATTGCACAAGTTTATTTGGGACAGGCACAGGTAGATCTTAATCAAGTCCTCCTATGTGACACCCAATTGACTAGATAAATGAGGAAGAGAAGTACATCTGCTATTCATTTGTAATGTGGCTTATATAGCACGTGGAGTAAAATTAGACAATCTCTACATCTCTTAGAAGAGCCTTGAACGTCAATAAACAAACTGGCACAATCCTTGGCAAATAACCGACTATGCCATGGCTGAACTCCTCTCCATTTACTCCTTTTCAAACCATTGCATATGATTGCACATTACTCTTACATGCATAATATATGCCTGCTCATTATTCAAATTAAAATAATTAATAGGAATCATATAAGTTAGAGGAGGGGTAGGCAACCTGGTATGAACTTGAGCACATGCCGGGAGAGAGCGGAGGACAGGAAGGCCTGGCGTGCTATGGTCCATGGGGTCAGGAAGAGTCGAATATGACTTAACGACTGAACAACAACAGGCAACCTGGTACCCTCCAGATGTTTTGGACTACAACTCCCATAACTCAACATTGGCCGTGCTGGTTGGGGCTGGTGGGAGTTGTAGTCCAGAACATCTGACGGGCTCCAGGTTGCCTACTCCTGGGTTAGAGAATGTGATTGGTGGGGGCGAATTCATTGTTATTCATGTAGTAGGCTGCAACAAGGATGACTGCCATTTCCTTATCACTACTGCTATTACTGGAACAGTTAGCACTACTTTTACAAATAAACCCCTGGGAGACCTTCTGCAACATTAAATTTAGTGTGTCCTGTAAATGATATTTTCTAAAGGAAAGCAGTCCAGGGTTTCCGCACAGTATATCTGCTGGCGGTATTTAAAATATTTACTTCTTGTTTATGAGATGGTAAAAATTAAGTGTGCTACCTCCAAATGAATTATTGAGGCACAGCATGCAACTCTCCATAAGTGGAATGCACAGTGGTGTTTATTCTTCACACACAGAAGTGATAAATGATCCTGTGTTATAATTTGAATGCCTTCATTTAAAAAAAAAAAACACACCAAACCAATGAATTATGAATTTTGCAAAAGGGAAGCAACTATCGGGATGCTCACTAGATATGAATAAGTGAGCATATTTTCTTGTGCTCTCTTTCCCTCTCTCTGTCCTCAGATAAACAGTGCTTCATATTTCAAACAAACCTTCACACCAAAACAGGTAATGAAACACAAGGCCTGTTTTGCTCCACATGCTAAATACTTCTTGGCATGTTAGCTTGGTGGCTCAGGAGAGCATCCACCATATTAAATCTGCCCAAGGTAACACAGTAGAGGGACATTTATAATGGGCAGGAGCCATCTAGAGATTGCTTGGCTAAGACTGCACAGCTGGCTGGGGAAAGCTGGGGGATGTTGGACTTTCTCTGTCTAAACATGCATAGGATTGCACCCTAAGTTTACATCTCTCTGAAAGGAAGGGGAGGCTGACTTGACCGATTAGCGAGCAATGGATGGTTGCAGCATTCCGCGTGCAAGAGAATAAATGGACACAAATTCAGACACTGAGAAGGATGATCACAACTAGATAGTGAATGCGAAGCTCTTTGAAAACTTGAAAGCTTTATTCAGATTTTACGCATGATTACTACCGGCCATTTCAATAGCCCAGGACATTTTGTTGTTGATCTTATAGACGTGGTTCTCTGACAAAGAACGACCCCAGTGGGAAGCTGCTAAATTGGAATTTCTTAGCAAGTTTGACACCATGGCATTTGGTCTTAACACATTTTGGGTATGGCTAGCTAGCTCACTCACTACGAAAAGTCACTGTCCCTCTTTCAGTGTTTCCCCCTGATCATGCTATGCCTGTTCATCACCTGTGGCTGCTACCCAGGAGTGAGTCATTCTGATTGCTTCTTGGATTCGTTTGTTTGGATTCTAAATTCATTTGTGCTCCTCGTAGCCCTGCGATACACTTACAGCTCTCTTGTATGTCTTGAGCTTTTGGCTTTACTTTATAAAGAACACATTTCCTTTTCACTGTACTCAGCATTAGGAATGGGTGAGAATTTTGTTTCAGTTCAATTTTGATAAGAATTTACCAAAATTTGCAAAATTCCCTATGTTCAGTTCTAAAAGAACTTGAGGTCTGAATGTGGGAAAAACCGAAACAGATGGATTTGTCCATCCAGGCTCAGGACTTTGATTACTTTTCTCTTAAAACTTGGGATTTGAATCCCTGTAGATTCAACCATGTTAGTGCAGAATTAGGGTTGCCACTTTTTTTAACTGACAGGCTCCTCATCTTTAAAAGCTGTATGGCAGTCAGTACAACATGGTTCTCACCCTGTTGGGAATAGCTTTACCAATTGAATTTGGTCAGTGCAGATGGGCAAGAATTTTCAGTTTGTTTTTGATAAGAATTTACCAAAATTCTCAAAGTTCTTCCTATTCAGGAGAGAAAAAACTTGAGATTTTAGAAGTTCAAATGCAGGAGAAAGCAAAGCAGACAGATATGCCCATCCAACATAAGCCAGTGTTCTACAGGGCACCCAGACCAATGTACCAGTGGATCAATTGCCAACACTTTCACCACATCCTTCCTGACAACTCCCATATGCAGGGTTCCCTTCTTACTAATCCCTCTCCCATATTGGCCTGGGAGCTCTTTATATGCATTGCTGCTCATGGAACATAGAGTGGGCTATGCCTTTAAATATATAAATAAAAATCAATGATAAAACTTTGATCAGCAACCCATAAAAGCAGCAGTGTGTAAAAGCAACCATTTGTAAAACAACAGCTCAGTGGTTACTCGAGGAAAGGTTTTGCCACTTTCTGGAACTGTAGGACAGAAGAGGCTTAGGGAGGTCATTTCATGAGACCCCAACCCCCCTCCAAGAGACCACTTTCTCCTGAATGTGTCACCTCATGCACTTTGTTCAACATTGGAGGTTGGTCCTCCAGTTGCCTCCACAGAATGAGGCTTGGTGGTCATCTACCAGAAGAAGGGCCTTTCCATAGAATCTTGGATTGGGTGGGGGCTCTTGGGGCATCTTGCTCACCCCCCTGCTCAAATCAGCACAAATGGCTATCCAGACTCAGCTTGAAGACCTCCAGTGAGGGAGAGCCCACCATCCTTCTAGGTAATTGGTTCCATTCAGTGGAGGCTGGTGACTCTGATGTTAGTGGGCCGGGAAATCTGCTCTGGGTTTCAGTTAGAACTCTGAAGGTGCAAAGCTGACTTCACTTCAAAGTCAGCTGAAGCTGACTTCGACTGACTGGTTTCAGTCAGAAGACTGGTTCTGACTGAAACTCCGAGTGGATTTCCCGCCCCACTGACATTGGAGCCACCAGCCTCCACTGGTTCCATTGTCAAACTGTTCTTGCTATGAAGAGGTTTTTCCTAACGGTCAACCAGAATCTACCCTCCTGTAACTTAACCCCCTAGATCTACTGGTGCATGTAGTTAATTTATCGGGGGGGGGGGGATCAAGATGTAGCAACACACTACATAATAACCATAACACATAGTTTGGAGGTCAGATGGCTACATCACGTATCTGGTAAAGTCAGTTCTGGGCCGTGAAAAGGTGTGCTGTAATAAAAAATGACAGGTGCTGCAAAGCTTTTTGTTGTTTTTTGCCACAGCAGACTAATATGGGTACCCGCTCTGGAATACTGGGGTTCAACCCTATCTGGAAGACAGTGTAGTGTAGTGTTGAGAGTGACGGACTGGGTTCTAGTCCCCACTTGGCCATGGAAGCTCACTGGGTGACTTTGGGCCAGTCACAGACTCTCAGCCCAACCTACCTCACAGGGTTGTTGTTGTGAGGATACAACGGTGAGGAGGAGGATAATGTAAGCCGCCTTGAGTTCCTTGCGAGAGGGAGAAAGGCGGGGTATAAATGCAATAAATAAATAAATAAATAAATAAATAAGTGTCTGATTAGAAAGTCAGATGATAAGAGCACCAGGGGCGATGCAGTGATGGTAAGGAAAGTGCATTTATGATTTCACATGTGGCAGAGCCAAGGCACAAGCCAGCCTCTAGATGTACCGACTGCCAGTCTCTCCCTCCCCGCCCCATCTACTGTCACGTGCAGAGGGCTTGGGAGCAGAGGCGGGGATTTGTGCTGCAGTCTAGAGAAGATAAGAAACAGCGCTATTTATTTTATCTAAACCACAGGGCAAATGAAGTAAGATTGTACTTCTGTCCCAAGTCTTCTGTGCTTACCAGAGAGCACAGGGAGAGACAGATCCAGGGCTGGTGTCAAGGGTAGGCATGGTTAGACACCTGGCGGGGGCCCAGACCCCAACAGGGGTCCAGTGACAAGAGCCTCTGAAGCACTCTTCCTCTTTACCATTACAACCTGCTTGTTCACCTGCCTTTCACTCTATCCCAGATAATGGTGGTAGTGAGAAGGAGGAACAGTAGATGCCACAGCCTGCTTGCTTGCTCACTCCCTGCCTGTCAAGCAAGCAAGTGGTACCAACGGTGAGAAAGAGGATGCTGAGGAATAGCAGCTGGTGACAATGGTGGTGAGAAGGTAGACCCACTGAGGGAGGGCCCCATTGAGGGTGTCATTCCTGAGGGCCTTCAAAAACCTTGAGGCAGCACTGGATCTCACTTGCTCTCGAGGTATGGAGAAGGTAAGAAAGTGGGGAGAAGATTCTGCCAGTGCTTACTTTCTCCAGCCTTCAGCCAAAGTGAGAGAAGACAGCATCCCTCAACTGAACCTTTGAGCAACCGCAGAGTGGGGTTAACTCTCACTTGCTTGGAGGGGGGGGGCGGTATGGAAAAGGAAGAGACTAGAGAGCAAACTCAGGGGAGGAAAAGATTCTGTACTACTGAGTATCCTTTTCACCAAGGGCCTGATCATTGTCTCAATATCCAATGTTAAGGGGCGACCGCTGATCCTTCTATAGCCAGCATGGTACCATCCGCACACAAGAGGTATCAGCAGTCTTGGGGGGAACTCAAGGTTTGTGGCATTACAGAAAAAAAAAAAGTTTAGAAAAATCCCTAAGGGGATTTTGCCATTTCCAGAATGTGTGCATAAATGTTTCACATTTGCAAAAATGCGCAAATCCCCCCAATGCATAAATTCCCCCCATGCACATTTTCACACTTTAGCATATGGGAGAAGTGCACATTTTTGCCTGGTTTTTGTTATTTTATGTCTTTTTCTATTAAATTTCTGTAAAATTCCAGAAAGTTTTTTTTAAAAAACACAGTCCTCAAGTCTGCGGGATCCGTGCAACTCAGGAAACGTTGGTCCACTGTGGGACTGGCAGGTCAGATTCATAGAAATCTGAGCTCATTTGATTCCACTGCAGATTCCATTCTGCTGCCCCGACTTGTAAGGCAGCCTGTCTCAACCTGCTGCATTCCAGGTGTTTTGGACTTCAGGTGTCATCAGCCCCAGCCAGCATGGCTAGTGGTCAGGAATGCTGGGAGTTGTGGTCCAAAGGAACTGGAGCTCACCAGGTTCAGGAAGGCTGATGTAAGGCAAGACAGTATTAGTATTTTCCACACTACGGATGTGGGGTGGTGGTGGTCTGAGGCTGAGAGAGAGCAACATGCCTAAGGCCATCTTCTGGTTCATAGCTCGGCCCCTTAGTCTCTATGCTGTTCAAAGACTAAGTATGTGTCCACCTGGGCCTGGCACTGAAGATTAGCCCCATGACTGAGCCTGAAACGTATCAAGCCCGATTTGCTGTACTTCATAAAACTAGAATACATTGCACATAGCAGAGAACCGAGAAACAAAACTTCACTAAACAAAGAGTATGGGTGTATGTAGACATCTGTGTGTAGATATGAGTAAAGTTATAACTGGAAAACTGTAATCTTCTAAGTATCAGGGATCAGTGAAGTTTTAATCAGTGTTGATTATTAATGTTCTTCTGTGCCCTATTTTTTTAAGGTATGCCTGCACATCTGGCTAACAGATTCCCCTGTGGTTTCTAATTTCAATTCTGCACAAGCACCTGTAGAATCTTTGATTGTTAAGAAGGGGGTGGGGGAGAGAAAGAAAAAGACCCATCTCAAAATCAGTGTCCCAAACGCAACGCTGCCTTCTGCATTATGCATGCACCTTTTGATCATTCTCGCCAGATGTGGGAGGGAAGGTTTACTGCTACAGATGCTGCTAGAACAACAGCAACGGGCTTTTAGAATCCTTTGGGAGAAAGATTTTTATCAATATGTATTAAAAATGAACAGAGTTGAAATATTTACGTGGGGGATTTGGGGCCTTGAGCCATAAAACTTACTTGATTTCAATGCCAAAAGTAGCAGTTAGAAAAGAAAAAAAAAAAAGCACAAAGTACCATCCTGCTGGGGGCAGGAGCAGTCTGCTTTCAGATTCCTTTCTTCTGCCTTGACAAAAACCAAGAATCATCGCTAACATATAGAAATAAATAAAAATAAAACCAGGCCTCTTCCACTATAAAGAATAATGAATAAAGATATTTTTGCCCCCTATCAGAGCTTTGCTAAACGTCCTGTAAAACTTAGAATTAAGGGCCATAAAAGTTCCACAAGAACAAGCAGAAATTCAACAAGAGTGAAGCAAGACGCCATTCTAAATAGTTGGATTTGCTATATGATTTATGAGGGGTGGAGAAGAATGCCATGGCCAGTTTGTAGAGTGTTACTGAATGCTGTGAATATATCACTCCAGTATCAAAATACCTTTACTGGCTCCTGTTTTTGTTCCTGGATTCTATTCAGAGTGATGGTTTTGATGTTTAAATAAATAGGTTAAACAGCCTGGGTCCAGGGGATATAAAGGTCCACCTGCTCCCACATAAACCTGCCTGCCATTTAATATCTTCAGAGGGGTTTCTCCAGGCATCCCCACTGTTTGCATTTTGGTGGGTGTCTATCACCACCATCATCGATGATGATGTTTTGACTTGGATTCCTGCACTGAGCAGGTGGTTGGACTTGATGGTCTTATAGGCCCCTTCCAACCCTACTATTCTATGATCATCATCATCAATTATTATGGTGAGTGTCTTTTCCATGGTGTGCCCAGATTATGGCCATCTTTTCCTAGACCTGTTTGCCTGGTTCCATCTTTATTAATTTGTTTGTCACCAAAGCCCATCCTGTTCTTCCACATTCTAATGATATTTAAAATCCTTTCACTGCACAATCCTATGAATGTCTACTCAGATGTAAGTCCCACTGAGTTCAATGGGATTTACTCCCAAGTAAGTGTGTGTAGGATTTCTGCCTTAACAGTTGTTGTTGGTGGTGGTTTTTTACCTGCTGGCTGTTGTGTTGTGATTTTCCTGCTGTGTTGTATTCTGTTTTTATCTGATTGGATTGTTTTTACTATGGTTGTAAGCTGCCTTACATGGCATACATTTGCTAGATAAATAAATAGGAAGATGAGTGAGAAATATTAGAGGCATGTAGATCTTGGTGGGACCTATAGTAAGTCCTCTTTCATCAGTAATTCTGAGCACCATTGTGTGCCATAGCCTCTAAACAATGTCTGCAATCAAGTCTTTATTGCACTATAACACTTGAGCAACTTTCAGACAGGATTAGCATTTGCAACTGACATCCTAGATAAAACATACAAATACTAGTGCTGCGCCGAATCCTGCCCCCTATTTTCAGTAGGGCTGTGCACCGCCTCATTACGAAGCCCGAATAACGAGGCAAAGTGGGCTGATTCGGAGGACCCTCCTCGTGATACGAAGCGGATCACAGCAGAACCGAGGCTCCATGAGGCGAGGCACCTCCCCCATAAAGTCCCTCCTCTGCCTTTTATATTCAGGGCTCTTCCGAATGCCTGAGTGGTCCAGACAGGCTGTCTCCAAAATGTATCAACTTCAGAATGCTCATGTGGAGGGGCAGGAGGAGGGAGGGGGAAGGCGAGCAGATGCTGGAGGGGAGGTGGGAGGGAAGGCGAGCAGAGGAGGAGAAGGAAGTGTGCTTTGGCGAATGGGAATTCTCAGGTGGAACCTACGCCAGCCGTCTCCAATCAGACAGAATGGTGGAGGAGGGGGGGTATATATAGTTTGGCAAATGGCTGTGTTTATTGTGTGAGCTGTGCCTTTGGGAGAGAGCTGGTGTATGGTTAGCTGATTTGGTGTGTGCACATGTGTGCAGTCCTTGTAGTTCCTTCTCCTTCTTTTCCTTCCTTCTTGATTGCTATCAGCTTTCCTAGATTTCTAAAAGTGCTTTCCTAGATTTCTAAAAGCAAAACAACTACGTTTCTCCTGGGATCGGTCCTTTGCTCTATGCATGAGCTTCCCCTTTGGGAGTGTTTGTTTTCTGCCTGGGCATCCGTTGCACCTGCCTTATATTTCTGTCATCCTCTGATTGTTTCATTTTGTGTATTCTTCTCTCTTATCAATATTTTTTCATACAAACATAGCTTCTCTTCACTCATTGCTACATTCCCCCCCCACACACACACACCTTTCCATCATTGTACAAGGCACTTGCTTGAGGACTCCACAAAGTTTCCTGTTAATTAGACCATCACAGCTTCTGATTCCATTTCATTTCCATGTCCTTTTCGTCTTTCAACTCTGTGTTTTATAGGTTTTTAAAAATCCAGTCTTATTTTGATTTTTAAAAACAAACATTGACTTCTGGGCACGTTCCCCCCTGCCACTGCCCCGAAGTAATATTCAACCATTTAGTTTTGTCTTGCTTTCTAAATTCTTAAGTAAAGGCACACCAGAGCAGCCTAAGTTCTGAAGTGAGCTTTCTGTTTCTTTTTTTGTCTTGTTCCTCCCAAAACAGAAATTAAAGAAGGGTTTCCTTGTTTGCTTGGTCCTGGCTCTTATCTTACCTTATCGCCTCCACCATCCTCCTGTATTTCTTGAACTTTACCTGCCTTTCTTAAACAAAAATTAAACATAAAATTATATGTTTTATAAAATTATATGCTGGGTGACCAGTCAGATGGGCGATTAATAAATTTAATAAATAAATAATATATATATATATATTTAAAAAACTTTATTTGCTTACGTAGTTCTGCTTTTCTTTTGCTCTTGTGTGTCTGTGTCCGTGTCCATGTGTGTGTGTGTGTGTATGCTTGTGTGGTGCTCCTCCAACGCAATACGTCCAAAAAGCACTACACACTTACTATTTATATTAACTTCTTATTCCAATAATATTCCACTGTGTGTCAAAACAATTCAGTGCAATATGAGGCACCTTCGGGGTGTTGGCAGGGGCAGAGGTGGGGAGAAGTTACAGCTCTTTGCTTTGGGAGTTTTCCTGGAAAAACTTGAATTTCACCTGCGCCTAGCACACAAGCCAATGGGCCAAACTGCCTGGGCTTGGGGGGGGGGTGAGGCCCCCAAGGGGGGCTGGGAGGGGCCAAGGTGTCATTTGCATGTGTGGAAAAAGGGAGAAGTTATAGCGCTTTGCTTTGAGAGTTTCTGTGGAAAACATCAGATTTTAACTCCATCTAGCACAAAACCCACTGGGCCAAACTGTCCAACATTTGGCACATGGCCTCCTCTGCAGGGGGAAGGAGTGGTCCCCAAATTTCATGCCTGTATAATAAAAACTAAAAAGTTATGACCATTTGTGTTTTCCCATGCAAGTCAATGGGAAAACGCCCCAAACGGGCGATCTGGAGATCCAAAACTCACTTCAGATTCGGATCTGAGTCAAAGTGAAGGGGGTCCAAATCAACCTGAACCAGATACAGATCACTCCGGAGGATCCAAAGTGGCACCCGAAGTGAATCGGGGGATTCGTCCACAGCCCTAATTTTCGGGAATTTTTCTCTCTCCCTGCAAGAGAGACACTATTTTTTCTGCCTCTTTTGCAGGGAGGCGAATAATTTCAAATAGTTTTCTCCTTGGAGAGGAGGACAGGGTTTCCATATACCTTTTTAAATTTGGGAGATAGTTGGAGTATCTTTCTATTTGTTTTACTTGAAAAATGCTCCTGCATAAAACTCTTTACAGACAGGTTTCTCCAGCCCGGCAGCACTTCTTGAACTCCCATGAGACCAAGGAGAAAGTTATTCGAATTCTCACCTCCCCAGCCCCTTTCACCAGAGGTTTCATTTCACACACTCCACACACACACAAAATGCCAAAAATGGAAGAATTGATTTTTTTGGCACAGCACTAACAAATACTATCCTCTTCTTTGTATCCCAAAGCAGGGATGTGAACCTCAGGCGTGGGGCCAAAGCCAACCTTCATGGGGTCCCATTCTGGCCCTCCAGCTTTCTCCAGATAGCCATTCCACCTTCTCCTGGCTCCACCCCTTTTTCCCTATTCACTGATTGTTGGGTGGTTTCCTGGCATTTGTCCAGTTTTTCCCCATTTTAAAGGGTTTACATGCCTCTCCCAAAGCTTTGCTACTTGCAGGAAGAGCTTTAAGCTGGCAGTTTTTGTATTTTTTTTGCATTTTTGCCCAACTCCATTAGCCTTTGGCCCTGCCCACCACTGGAATGTGTCCCCCGAGAGCTTCACACTTTTCTGAAATTAGTCCTTGGGCTGAAAGAGGTCCACCCCTGTCCTTCAGAGCCTGGTAGTCACCCTTAAAGGACTCTAGATAAAGGACATTCTCCAGCCAGGCTGGGAAAGACCCTTGTTGGATTATCTAGACCCATTTCAGTCGGGCTTCAGGCTTGGGCATGGGACAGAAACGGCCTTGGTCACCTTGGTAGATGATATGAGGAGGGCTCTGGATAGGGGTTAATGCTCCTTCCTTGTTCTCCTCGACCTCTCAGCGGCTTTTGATACCGTTGACCACGGTATCCTCCTGGATCGCCTGGAGGGGTTGGGCATTGGAGACACCGTATTGCAGTGGTTCCAGTCCTTCCTTTCTGGCAGGTACCAGAGGGTAGCACTGGGAGAGGTGGTTTTGGACCCGTGGCCACTCACTTGTGGGGTGCCACAGGGTTCCATCCTCTCCCCAATGCTATTTAATATCTATGTGAAGCCGCTGGGGGCTATCATCAGGAGGTTTGGGGTGCAGCTCTACCTCTCATTCAAATCTTCACCAAGGTTGGCCGTAGAATCCCTGTCCAAATGTCTGGAGATGGTGAGTGGCTGGATGGGGAGGAATAAGCTGAAGCTGAACCCTGACAAGACCGAGGTACTTTTGATGGGAGACAAGAGGAGGCTGGGGGATGTTGATCTGGTGTTGAATGGGGTACGGCTACCCTTGAAAGACCAGGTCTGCAGCCTGGGGGTCATTTTAGACTCCCAGCTGTCCATGGAGGCTCAGGTGTCAGCTGTGAGCCAGACAGCACTGTATCAACTCCATCTGATACAGTGGCTGCGCCCCTTCCTTCCCGACCATCTGCTCCCATCGGTAGAACATGCCCTGGTCTCCTCTCGTTTAGACTACTGTAATGCGCTCTACGTGGGGTTACCCTTGAAGATGGTTCGGAAGCTGCAGCTGGTAGAGAACGCGGCAGCTCGCCTGATTAAAGGCAGCCGCCGGCGAGATCACATCACTTCAGTGCTGAAGGAGTCGCACTGGTTACCAGTTGTTTTCCGGGCCAAATTCAAGGTGTTGGTTTTGACCTTTAAGACCCTATATGGTTCCAGCCCGGCCTATCTTAAGGAGCGCCTCCAGCAGCACCAGACAGGCCGCTTAACAAGATCAGCCTCGGATGGCCTTCTCTCTGTCCCATCAGCCAGGACAGCTAGACTGGTGGGGACGAGGGAGAGGGCCTTTTCTGTGGTGGCCCCCACTGTGTGGAACTCCCTCCCTAGGGAACTCCGCCATGCCCCCTCTTTAATGAGCTTCCGTCGTGCATTAAAGACGCGGTTGTTCAGGCGGGCATTTGGGGTGGGTTAGGGTATTTTAGAAAACGTTTTTACTGTAGAATTTTATTGTTTTAAACTGTTTTATTGTATGTTGTACATCGCCCAGAGTGGCTGGGTGACCAGGCAGATGGGCGATTAATAAATTTAATACTAAATAAACAAACAAACAAACCCCAGAGAGCTGCTGCCATTCAGTAAATCAGTATAGCCAGCACTGAGCTAGATTGACCAATGGTCTGACTCGGTACAAGGCAGCTCCCTTTCTATCTTCCTAATGCTTCTATTGGTCACCTTTTATTTCCCTGAACCTGTCAAAGACCTCGCCCCCTGAATCTTGACGCCTAATGCCTCACCGCCCACCCCAGTGTTGCCTCTTGCAGTTGCTAGAGATAATTTCCTTCTCTTCCACAGTCCTCGCCTTCCTGCAAACAAAAGGCCAGGGCCTGCTCAATCTATTTTGCTGCCTGAGCGAAGGATAAAATGGCTCCTTCTGCCACCATTCCACATACATAAGCTGACTAGAGCAATAGCTGAATCTGGCTTCAACATCCCCATTGGGGCAATGTCCTCCACCACAATTGAGGACAGTAAGTTAGCTTAAGGGGTGAAGGACAGGCTGCATAGTGCCCACGGCTCTGCCCTCCAACACCTCACTGCTCTTCCATCCCCAGAGCCTGCCACCTGAGGCAGCTGTGTCACTCTGCCTAATGGTAGGGCTGGCCCTACATTAAAGCCGCTGTTCATTCTTCTACTGTATGCTGTTCCTAAGCAGCAGAAACACTTGCACAAAGTGGGTGCTAGGAAGAGAAACATCTTTTCATTTGCATTGCTGAAGCAAAACTGAGACAAATAGAGCAACCTAAGATATGCCACTCTAGACAGCCACCACAGGCCTTGCGTTAAGAGAAAAGGAGCCCACATCCTCCAGAGTAATACACTGTCTGAAGGCTGATTTGGGGATGTCTGAAAGCACTTGCTTCTTGATAGGCATAACATAGCTACTTGACTGGCCCTTTTGCAATCTTGTCACCTTTCTCAGCAGCGACTGCCCAGGGCCATTTTTTATCAGTGCATTGACACATCAAGAAATGGACAGAGTGGAACTTTGAGGTTAACCTGACACATAGCTAATGTTATGCTTCGTGAAGGCGGCTTTGTGCGATCAGTTCAGGGCAATAAGCAGCTCAACCAAACACAGGAACCAAAAGGAAAACAAATATGCAATCTTAATTGGTAGATTAATCAAGTGTAGTTCTAATTGATTCCTCGGTGGTCAGCAAATTTTAATCAATGAAGCCACATACATATTTTGGAGGTGATTTTTATTCTGGTCTCATTTTATCTACTGGTGAACCTGGGGAGGGGGAGGCTGAGTACTTATCAGTTTGGAAGCTAAATGGTCAGATCAACCCTAACAGCTTTTAAGTGGGCAAGGAAAGGATTAGGGGTGGGGGTGGGGTGGGGTTTGGAATGCAATCTGCGCGGTTAACACCCCCACTGCACACTGTCTAGCAGTCTTCCACAACCTGGTGCTGGCCATGCTGGCTGGGGGATGATTATAAATAATTTTATTCAAAGCATTTCTACCCCACCCTTAAGTCAAAAGACTCCCAGAATGGCGTACAAGAATCAACAAGCATTCTCTGCCTTCTGGCTCACAATCTAAAAAGACATAAGGCACAAAGAAAGGGATTTGGGAGTGACGGGGAGGGGTGGAGGAAGCATGACGATGATGCTTGATTCAGTTGCCCAGGTGAGGCTGGCAGCTCCAATTTCGGTGGGGCTCTAAATCCATACCAGGTTTCAGTCAGAACCAGCCAGAACTCTAAAGGAGCTATCCAAGGTGCTGAATCCCATCCCCCAAATAGGCTCAGTACCTTGGATAGCTCCTTTAGAATTCTGGCTTGTTCTGACTGGAACCCAGAATGGAATTACAGCCCCACCGAAATTGGAGCCACCAGCTTCCGTTGAACTGAACTCAGGTTTGCACTGCATCTATTGACCCTCTGGGCTGGCCTGTTCGTTATCACATTGATGATGGGAGTTGTATTCCAACATATCTGGAGGATGCAGGGTCAGCCCTGGTCAGTACTTGGATGGGAGACCGCCTGGGAATCAGGCTTCCTGCCCTGAGCAGGGGGTTGGAGTCGATGGTCTTTTAGGCCCCTTCCAACCCTATGATTCTATGAGATCTATGACACAAGGTGGTTAAGGATGCTATCTGGGGACAGACAATTCTGTCAGTTTTGCTTCTGCCCACATTCATTGTATTTTTTTTTAATTTCAAGTTCTCTCCATCCTGTTTCTGAAAAATTTATATGCAGATTTTGGTAAGTTCTTATACAAAAAATGAACCAAACAAAATTCTCAGCCCTTTGTGCTGGCCAAATCCAATAGGTAGAGCTATTCCCAGCATAGCAAGAGCCATTGTACTTGCCTGCCAGCTGTTAAAGATGAGGAGCCTGTCAGGAAAAAAAGAGGTGGCAACCCTGATTCAGCACCACGAACACGGTTGGTGATACAGGGATTCAAACCCGGCCTTTTAAGAGCTGGGCCTGGATGGATGAATCTGCCAGTTTTGCTTTCTCCCACATTTTTTAAAAAATAAATCTCTGTTTTTCCCCCTCATGTTTATGATGAAATTCACAAATTTGGGTTAAGTTCTTATCAAAAAATGAACCGAACAAAATTTGCACACATCCCTGCTAGAGATGTTTCAAGAGGAAGGAAAGAAAAAAAAAATCCCTTGACTTTTCCCACTCTCCAGAATTGTTGGCCCTGTGCTATATAGCTAAAACTTGCTCAGGTTCTGGGCTTGCAGCCCCGTAGTGGTATATAACATAGCAGGGGAAAGCCAGGGGGAGGAGATTTCCTTTTCCCTCTTCTTGAAGCTCCCACCCCATGAGGCCTGGATGGGATTATAACACTCAAAGGGCTGTTTAAAGTAGGGAATCGGGGATAAATAATGAACAAACCTTAATAAACTTGAACTTCTGCCCGGAGATGATAGTGCACACATATTGGAATAGATTACCTCACATTCCTTCCAGATTCTCATTTCCTTGATCTACTAACTACTTCTCTCACACCATTTCAAATCTCCATGTTAAATTTCTTATATTGTGCTTGTGGTGGCAAGAGGGTTGTTTTGGGACCAGAAATAGACTATCACTAGGAGAGTTTCTATTTCACATGGTCATATATGGACATTAAATAGCTTCATTTAAATGACATGGATTTAATGCACTGTTGCTGAAAAATACTGTATAAGGACTTAGAAATCTTCTCCACAGAATCTATGAGATACTATTTTAATGTCCTATGAAACATATAAATGTTAAATAGATTTTTTTTTTTTTTAAGGGAGAACTGAGAAATTAAAGACTGGATGGATGCATTGCCCAATAATTTTTTCTGTTCCCTCCCACAAAACATGATACTTAACATGCCTTCAGAACCAGTTTGACTGCCTCCACTGAGAATAAGATTGTGTGTGTGTGTGTGTGTGTGTGTGTGCATTTGATTTCTCCACCTCCATCCAACTGCAGCAATGGAAGCTCAGCCTGGCTCCAACTGGATGTAGATGCTTGTTAAAAATTCACCTCTTTGTTCTGTCATGGGCAAAATGATCTCCTCCTTTTACCTTTCCCCTCCATTCTCGTGTGTGTCTGTTTTCTTCTAATTTATAAGCCTGGCACAGCCGGCATCTTATTTTCATTTATGTACAGAGCTGTGTATTGAGTAATATTGATTCCTGTGAGCTGCTTTTGCCTGAAAGGTGGGATAAAAATATTTATATATAGTTGAGGAAGGAGTAGCGAAGTTATCATGATGGTAATTCACAGGAAAAAGACTCCATATTTTATAGGCAGCTTTAAACAGGCACACAGATGAAACATCAGGCTGCTATCTAAAAGAGTGGTGGGCAGACTGTATGTTATGGGATCTACTTTGTATTTCACTAGATCCCTGAGGGCCACCAACCATAGGTAGGTGCAAAATAGTGGCTCAAGGCAGACACAGAATTGCAGAATGAGGTACATCTGAGCACAGGCTCAGGCCAGGAATTTGCTTTCCATATCAGCACTGGAGCTCGCACACATAGACCCTTTCACTATAAGTATGAGCATCTATGGGTAGGGTTCATAGAAATCCATGCTCATTTCATTATGTTGCAGATTTGTCCAACGTCCCTAGTCAGGGATGATGGGAGTTCTAGTCCAAAATATCTGTAGGACACCAGATTGGGGAAGGCTGCATTAGGGAACTAACACTAAAAAGATATTTGAACATCCTCCCCCCCCCCCAGCCCCTTTGCTTTGGTTCTGTATAAACTCATATAAACTTTGGTTCTGTATAAACTCATATAAACTGTATAAACTTTGGTTCTGTATAAACTGTATAATAGATGGTTGGTGAGCAATAGTGAAATATGTGAATGAGAGAATTCTATTGAGCAGATGGAGGAAAGAGTCGTGCAAGACTGGAATTTTCAGAGTCTGTCAAGAGAAAGAACTGTGAATCACTCTATGGAGCATCCTCTACATAACCCTTTGGCTTTTAGTTGTGAACTGAAAAAATGGTACATTCTGTTATTCCCAGTATAGCTCATCTATTTATCCCACTGAAGGATCTTTCTGTTTGAAAACGTTTTTATGTACCACTCTCCTGCTATTTTTACCATTTAGTGTGTGTGCTTTAGTGATCATATACTGTACATGATGGAACAGGGAGCTGCAGTGATTGTCAGCTCCGGCACATGGCTAGAAAGATGTATGTGGTGTGCTCATTGCAGTTTTACATACTTCTGTGAAATATTTTGCATGTACTCATAAAAATGGTAATATGTGAAGTGTCCCAAATTAAGCCACACATGGGAGACATGGGGTGCTGCCTCCCCAGTAACATTGCACTTTTCAAAGTAAATGCTGTCCATAAAACAGAACTTTTCTATTTTTGCGGAGGCATCTATGGATTTCTTATTTCCAACTTAAAAGAATCCCCATTTTTAGAAGCAGTAAACCAAAGCTGGCTAAATCTGTGAGAGAGCTGGTCTGTGTCTCAGCCCTACCTCACACGCTCACACACGCTCATGGCTTGACACAGCTTGAATGGTCCTTACCCATTTCTTTCTATGCTATTCTGAAAGTGCCCTCAAGATATAAACTCAAAAGAATGGAACTTTATGCTCGGTACATGAAATAATTATTTACCATCCAGTCAGGTTTTGAGAGTACAGACTTCTCTTAACAGCCTACAATTATGGGTGATGCTACTTGCTGTTAGTGTTGAAGAAATGTATATTTTGTAGAGAACCTTAACCATTTGTTCAGTGGATCTTGTACACCAGTTCTTTACAGGACTGCATAGTAGTGCAAACACCAAAACTGGGCTGAATGTGTATGAAAATCGCACACCTGGTCATACACTCACAACGGATCATAAAAGTCACCATGATTAAGAGATGCAACCTACCCTAGAGGTGTGACAAAATCCTTTTGAGTTACCGAAATATTCCTAGTTCAGCATTGTTGCTGCTGTCAGTACCACAAGACATAGTAATGTCCACCAGCTTGGATGGCTTTAAAGGTTTAGACAATTCATGCAGGATAAGACCATCAGTGGCTGCCAATCATGATGGCTGAATATTACTTCCATCACTCATTATCTCCTAAATGTGACCAGAGAATGCTGGACTAGATAACCTTCTTGACCCTCTGCTGGCCTCTTCATATTGATATTTATTTATTTATTTATTTAGCCACCCATCTGGCTGGTTACCTGGCCACTCTAGGCGGCATAAAATACTAATAACAAATTTACATAATCAACTGAACAAAACAACGTAACAAAACAACACTGCTCTAAAAAACCCTAACCCACCCCAAATGCCTGCCTGAACAGCTAGGTTTTTAAAGCCCAGCGGAAGCTCATCAGAGATCTCACCTTTTGTACAGGCAGCGTACAGCTTGCATGCATGCAGGTTCTGTGCAGAAGATCTGATCAACATATGGAGAGCAGGAGCTAGTCCAGAGCACATGAGCCCCCCTGCCTCCATGCATTAATTAACCATACATTTTAATTGTTTGTGTGGGGCTACTGTGGCATCAGTCATGAAAACAACTCAGTAGGGTATGGGCAACAAGCATGTTTCCCCCATAGCGAAACAAGTGGTAGCAATAATGAGAAAGAGGATGAAGAGCAATAGCACCTGGTGACAGTGGTGGTGAGGAGGCAGACCCACTGAGGGAGGGCGCTGACTGAGGGTACCTTGCCCTCAAAATCCTGGAGCTGGCACTGTTTATGATGTATGTTTGGCCCTGTACTGGTTTCTGACAGCTATATGAAAAGGCTGGGGAGAAAGACAAACTGAAGCATCTTGCTTGTCTAGATTGTGGCTATTGGGAGTGCTGATCCCTGAAATTAGAGACTCCTGGATCCTGATGGGTCCAGAGATATAACGATGTGAAATGTCCATTGCCCACTCAGTCAGTCGTGGGGTTTTACAGATGCTGAGCATCCTGTGTAGTTCAAATGTCATTAATAATAAATAGTTTATATGGCTTCCAAGGCAAGTACCAAGAGCCATTGATTGAGGATAGTTGTTATGGGAGGGCAAATCACTCCCTCCTGAGTTTTAAAAAATTGGAGGGAGAGCTCTGAGCTTTGGCAGTTATACCACATATCTTTGTCTAGCCTCCAGTTTTCATCCTAGTTGGTTCAGTGAGAGGGTTTTATCCAACTGTGGTCACTCTGCTGAAAGAAAGTGTTCACCAGTGGAATGGGGAAGGATGTGATTTTTGGTGATTTTCCCTCCCCCCTGTAGCTCCCTATGCCCCCCCTCCCAAAGGTGCTCCAGATCAGATATGCAGGATTTGCATTGCAGGGTGATTCAGGAAGGAATGGAGAATTGCCAAAAATCACTTCCCTCCCTGTTCCTTTAGTGGACACCTTCCATCAGTGGAGTGAGCACAATTGGATACAACCCTCCCCCACCCCCGCACTGCCTCCATTAGATTACTGATACCTTGGCAAGCCAATTATCCCTTCTTTGCCTTATGTTACAGCAAACTCAATAATCTTCCATAACTCCCTGTTACTGAAAAAGAAAGAAAGAATCCCAAGTACTATCTTTGAGAGGCATACCTTTGCTTTGTCAGCAAGGCTGTTCGATAGCTTTCATCTTCAGAAGTGCATGTAACCAAATGATTGAATTTCCCCTCCCTTTGGATATACTGTTTTTCTTCTTGGTTTTGAGGCATGCCACATTCTCCTTATAATTCCATTTGTTCAGTATCTTGGTTACACTGCAGGAAACAACTAATGTTGAATTGCAAACTCTTGAACTGTTCTGAGAAATTTGTGGTGTATACAAAAGGCAGTTCTTGCTTCTAAGTCAACTTCATATTTATCTGAGGCTGCATACAGAGTGCCTACATGCATGGGCTCTCTTATTTATTTCAATGCATGTAGCCAATTTGTACATGCAGTGTAATTTCTACATGCAGTGCAATTACCTTCCACTGAAATTCATTGGGAAACCCATGTAGGTGGCGGATAACTACATCTACACAGCAGAATGCCTACACTTGTGAAATATCCTGTTGAGACAAGCCTTCAAGCTCATAAGGTGCTACCCAAGACCTGTCATGAAAGTCCAACAGAATGGACCTAGGTAGCTAAGACTGGATCTGACCTAGGACAAGTACCAGAAAAGATGGCTGTTGATTCAACAATGGTCTCAGCACAACTGAACACCTGGTTTGCAAAGCAGGCCTACTGAACATCCAATCCTGACTGAGAATTAGAAAGAATGTAAAGGTGGGCTCCAGATGCAACCTCAGTCTTCTCTTCCAGAAGCTTACAAATGAGTGAGACTTGGAGGCTCTGGGTGGTTGGAGATAGGCTGTGGCTCAGTGGTAGAACACATGATTTCATGCAAAAGGCTCTAGCTGTAATCCCTGGCATCTCTAGGTATGGCTGGAAAAAACTCCTGTCTGGAACCTTGGAGATCCACCCCCATCAGTATCAACAGTGCTGAGCCAGATGGAGTGGTGGTCTGACGAAGGATACAGCAGCTTCCAAAGAGATCTGATTGGCGGGTTGGAGTTGTGGATCCTGCTTCTTCATTTGAGGAGTGTGAAGCCTCCCCCACCCTGCCCCAGTTAGGTGATGACTCCTCTTTTTTCTGGTCTTGGCGGGCCTCAAATGAGGAACCAGAATCCACAATTACAGCACATCTCAAACCACTCAAGGCCATCATGTCCCAGTAAGACTGGACATCAGGCTGGCTAAAGCCCTCTTCAAGCATTCTCATGGTCCTATGAGAGCTTAAACTGGGTAGGGGGATGTGACTGTGCACCTTGGCCCTGCCCCCTACATCTCCATGTATGCCAGTCCCCACTCCCTCAATCCCCAACCTCCCTGCATTGGGGGGGGGGGAGGCCTGAAGGAGCATTCTACTTGCATTCACTTGAACATGAATTGAAATCTCTGCATGATCAGAGACCCTGATAAAGTAGGGTCTCCAATTCACAAAGAATTAGAATCGTAGAGCTGGAAGGGACATCAGAGATCATCTAGTCCAATGCCCGACTCAGTGCAAGCTCTGCATTGCAGGGTGCACCTACAGTATCCCTGACAGATAGGCATCCAGCCTCTGCTTGAATACCTCCAGCAAAGGTCAGTCCACCACCTCCCAAGGCAATCTATTCCATTGCTAAATAGCTCTTACTGTCAGTGAGAAAATTTCTCCTCGTGTTAAGCGGAAATCTACTTGCCTGCAGTTTCCACCCACTGGTTCTTGTCCTGCCCTCTGGAGCAACAGAGAACAAGTCTGCTCCATCTTCTGCATGACAGCCTTTCAGATATTTGAAGACAGCTATCATGTCTCTCCTCCCCTTACTTTTCTCCAGGCTAAACATACCCTGTTCTTTCAATTGTTCCTCACAGGACTTGGTTTCCAGACCCCTCACCATCCTGGTTGCTCTTCTCTGGATATGCTCCAACTTGTCAATGTCCTTCCTAAAATGGGGTGCCCAGAACTGGACACAAGACAGTACTCCAAATGCAGCCTGACCAGAACAGATGGGGACTATTACCTCCCATGATCTGGACACTATGCTTCTGTTAATGCAGCCCAAGACTGCATTAGCTTTTTTAGCTGCCACATCATGCTGATGGCTCATATTCAACTTGTGATCCACTAAGATACCTAGGTCCTTTTCATATGCACTGCTGCCAAGCCAGGTCTCCTCCATCCTGTAGTTGTGTCTTTGATTATTTTTTGGTACCTAAATGCAAGACTTTACATTTATCTCTGTTGAATCTCATCGTGTTCGATTCAGCCCAGTGTTCCAGCCTGTCTAGATCCTTTTGAACCTCGATCCTGTCTTCTGTGGTTTGGGCTATCCCTCCTAGTTTTGTGTCATCTGCACATTTGATAAGCAGCCCCTCTACACCCTCATCCAAGTAATTTATGAAAATGTTGAACAGCACAGAGCCTAGGCCAGAACCCTGTGGCATGCCACTCGAGACCTCCCTCCAGGAGGATGCTGAGCACTTGCTGAGTACAGTTGCTCAACCAGCTGTGGATCCACCTAAGTGTAGTATTGTCCAACCCACATTTTACCATCTTGTCAACAAGGCTATCTGGGGAAACCTTGCCAAAATGCTTTGCTGAAATCAAGATATACTGTGTCCACAGCATTCCCATGATCTACCAAGCTAGTAACTCTATCAAAAAAGGAGATGAGATTGGTCTGGCATGATGTAGCCCTGATGAACCCATGTTGACTCCTAGTAATAAATGCATTATTTTCTAGATGCTTACAGTTGTTGTTGTTGTTGTTCAGTCGTTCAGTCATGTCTGACTCTTCGTGACCCCATGGACCATAGCACGCCAGTCCTTCCTGTCCTGCGCTCTCTCCCGGAGTGTGCTCAAGTTCATATTCATTGCATCGGTGATGCTATCTAGCCATCTCATCCTCTGCCGTCCCCTTCTCCTTTTGCCTTCAGTCTTTCCCAGCATCAGGGTCTTTTCCAGTGAGTCTTCTCTTCGCATTAGGTGGCCAAAATATTTGAGCTTCAGCTTCAGTATCTGTCCTTCCAATGAGCACTCAGGGTTGATTTCCTTTAGGATTGACTGATTTGACCTCCTTGCAGTCCAGGGGACTTGTAAGAGTCTTCTCCAGCACCACAGTTCAAAAACATCAATTCTTCGGCGCTCAGCCTTCCTTATAGTCCAGCTCTCACAGACATACATTACTACTGGGAAAATCATAGCTTTGATTAGACGGACCTTTGTCGGCAAGGTGATATCTCTGCTTCTTACTATGCTGTCTATTTATTTATTATTGCATTTATATCCCACCTTTTTTCCTCTTGCAAGGAACCCAAGGTGGCTTACATTATCCTCCTCCTCTCCATTTTATCCTCACAACAACAACCCTGTGAGGTGGGTTGGGCTGAGAGTCTGTGACTGGCCCAAAGTCACCCAGTGAGCTTCCATGGCCGAGTGGGGACTAGAACCCAGATCTCCCAGCTCCCAGTCCAACACCCTTGCCACTACACCACACTGGCTCTCTAGGTTTGCCATAGCTTTCCTCCCAAGGAGCAAAGATGCTTACAGACTGTCTGCTTAATTATCTGTTTGAGAATTTTGCTTGGTATTAACATCAGGCTAACCCATCTGTAGTTTCCTGGATCTACTTTTTTCCCCTTCATGAAGATGGGGGCAACATTTGCCCTTCTCAAGTCTTCCAGTATCTCACCTGTTCTCTAGGAGTTCTCAGAGATTACAGACAGAGACTCTGAAATAACATCTGCGATTCTGAAATAATATCTGCAAGCTCCTTCAGCACCCAGGGATGCAATTCATTTGGCCCTTGAGCCTTGAACTTATTTAAAGTAGCTAAGTGCTCTCTAAGCATGTCCTTATGTCGCCTGGGCCAAAATAAGAGTTGAATAGTTCTGCCTTCTCTCTGTCACCTGTAAACAATTCACCATCTTCCCTAAGCAGAGGACCTACTCCTTCCTTGATGTTCTTCTTGCTCCTAACATAGACAAAGAAGACCTTTTTGTTGTTTTAAGCGTCCCTCACCAGCCTCAGCTCATTTTGGACCTTTATCTTTCTGACAACGTCCTTACAGGTTTCAGCAACTCTATTGTATGCCTCCCTGGTAATATGTTCCACCTTCCATTTCCTATATATGATCATTTTGAGTCTCAGCTCCTCAGAGAGCTCCCTGTGCAGCCACACAGTCTTCTTTAAATGTCCCCTGTTTCTCCTTCCCATGGGAATGGTTTGTGATTGTGCCTTCTGTATTTCAGTTTTCAGGATCTCCCATCCCTCTTGAGCTTTTTTCCTTCAAGATTTCTGTCCATGGTATCCCACCTAACTTTTATCTGAGCTTTTTGAAATTGACCTTCCTAAAGACCAAGGTACACATCCAACTAAGTTCAGTTTTCACAGCTTTTTCTGTCGTGAACTCCAAGATGATATGGTCATTTTCCCCTAAGGCTCCTGTCACTTTTACTTCATCTACCATTTTCCCCCTTGTTGGTCAGAAAAATATAGGACAGCACATCCACTTGTTCCTTCTTCCACCTTCTGAGAGAAACAGTTGTCAGCAAGACAAGACAAAAACGTGTTGGATATTGCATTCTTTGCAAAGCTAGACTTCCAGTAGATGTCAGGTTAGTTAAAATCTCCCATTACTATTATTGCGTGTCTCTTTGAAAGTTTTGTCATCTGTTCCAGGAAAGCACTATCTATGTCTTCCGGCTGACTGGGTGGTCTGTAGTAAACTGCCACAACAATATCACTTCCCCCACCCCATCTTTACCCAAATGCTTTCAACAAGGCTTCCATTCTCAGACTCATAAAATCCCACACAGGTATATACTAGTGCTGTGCTGAATATTTCAATTCTTCCATTTCCGGCATTTCATGGGGGTGGGGGAGTGAGGTGAAATGAAAATTCTGGTGAAAGAGGCTAGGGAGGTGAGAATTTTGCATAACTTTCTCCTTGGGGAGGTGGGCAGGATTTTCACTTACTTTTTTAAGTGCAGACAGTGGCTGGGGGAAGGGGTCTTCTTTCTTCTTCTTTTTACTTCAAAAATGGCCCCTGCACTAGCACCTGCTCAGGACTCTTTATAGAGAGACTTCTTCAGCCCAGCAGCTCTTTCTGAACTCCCATGAGACCACATGACCTTGCCCTCTCCTATAGGCTTTCAGGAAGTGCTCCCAAGCTACAGAAGCCTCTTTGCAAAGCAAGAACAAATGGGGCCTTTAGAGCTTTAGAAAATGTCTGGTCTTCCTTGCAGCAACACAGAGCAAGCAAGATAAGAGGTTTTTTTTTAAAGCTCCAGGAGTCCCATTTATTCTTGTTTTCAGCAGCCCAGGACTCTCTGCAAAGAGGCTTCTGCAACCTGGGAGTTCCTCCTGAATGCCTATAGGAGAGGGCATGGTCACATGAACTCATGGGAGTTCAAGAAGTGCTGCCTGGCTGGAGAAGCCTGTGTGTAGAGAGTTTTGTATGGGGGGCATTTTTCAAGTAAAACAAATAGAAAGAAGATCCTTCAGCCACCTCTCAAACTTTAAAAGGTCTGTGGAAACCCTGTCCCCTGCTCGCCAAGGAGAAAATTATTCAAAATTCTCCACCTCCCTGCTAAAGAGGCAGAAAAAACAATGCCTCTTTCATGGGAAGAAACAAAGTTCCTGAAAATAGGGGGCAGGATTTGGCACAGAACTAGTATATACATTCCTTGCATATAATGCTACTTCCCCTCTCTTCCTGTTGGGTCTGTTCCTTTTGAACAAGGTAAACCCTTCAGTGGCTATATTCCAGTCATGAGTCTCATCCCAACAAGTCTCAGTGAAACCTATCAGATCCTACTTACCATCTTGTGCTCAAGCGAACATAATTACAATGCCCCTTCAGACTTTCCAGCTCAATGTGGCAAGGTTGGGGACAGAATGGGTACGGACTACTGCACAGGAAGATGTAGAGGGTGGAGCCAGGATGCATGGCCCCATTGCCTACCCAGTTTAAGCCCTCATGAATTCAGGCAAATGCCTGAATGGGGCTTGAGTGCCTGTGAGAAACTTGGAGCAGAGCCCCACTGCCTTAGTTCCATAGAGTTTCCCTCTGCAGACCATTGCCTGAGACACCCTTCTCCAACCTGCTGCCTTCCAGATGTGACTGCAACTCCCATAATTCCCAGCCAGAGAAGGCTGGTCTAAGATATCTGGATTCTGGGACAGAACATAGTCTCTAGTTGAGAGAGAAATGCATGCATGCAAATTGAGGCAAATCCCCCCCTTGAGGAGGAAGTGATGCCATCAGTCCTCAAGGAGGCAGTGATAAGACCGCTTTTAAAAAAAACCCTCCTTGGATCCCCAAATTCTGAACAACTTTCGCCCAGTCTCGAATCTGCCATTTTGGGGCAAGGTGACTGAGTGGGTGGTGGCATTGCAGTTGAAGGCACACTTGGAAGAAGCCGATTATCTAGATCCATTTCAGTCGGGCTTCAGGCCTGGGCATGGGACAGAAACAGCCTTGGTCGCCTTGGTGGATGATATGAGGAGGGCTCTGGATAGGGGTTAATGCTCCTTCCTTGTTCTCCTCGACCTCTCAGCGGCTTTTGACCATTGACCACGGTATCCTCCTGGACCTCCTGGAGGGGTTGGGCATTGGAGACACCGTATTACAGTGGTTCTGGTCCTTCCTCTCCAGCAGGTACCAGAGGGTAGCACTGGGAGAGGAGGTTTTGGACCCATGGCCACTCACTTGTGGGGTGCCACAGGGTTCCATCCTCTCCTCGATGCTATTTAACATCTATGTGAAGCCACTGTGGGCTATCATCAGGAGGTTTGGGGTGCAGTGTCATCAGTATGTGGATGACACGCAGCTCTACCTCTTGTTCAAATCTTCACCAAGGTTGGCCGTAGAATGTCTGGAGACAGTGAGTGGCTGGATGGGGAGGAATAAGCTGAAGCTGAACCCTGACAAGACCGAGATACTTTTGGTGGGAGACAAGAGGAGGCTGGGGGATGTTGACTTGGTGTTGAATGGGGTACAGCTACCCTTGAAAGACCAGGTCTGCAACTTGGGGGTCATCTTAGACTCCCAGCTGTCCATGGAGGCTCAGGTGTCAGCTGTGAGCCAGACAGTGCTGTACCAACTCCATCTGATACAGCAGCTGCGCCCCTACCTTCCTGACCATCTGCTCCCATCGGTAGTACATGCCCTGGTCTCCTCTTGTCTAGACTACTGTAATGCGCTCTATGTGGGGTTACCCTTGAAGATGGTTCGGAAGCTGCAACTGGTACAGAACGTGGCGGCTCACCTGATTAAAGGCAGCTGCCGGCGAGATCACATCACTCCAGTGCTGAAGGAGCTGCACTGGTTACCAGTTGTTTTCCGGGCCAAATTCAAGGTGTTGTTTTTGACCTTTAAATCCCTACATGGTTCTGGCCTATCTCAAGGAGCGCCTCCAGCAACACCAGACAGGCCGCTCAACAAGATCAGCCTCGGATGGCCCTCTCTCTGTCCCATCAGCCAGGTAGGGATGTCAGAGAATTCCGCCACAGATCTTGGTGAGGCCAAATGCCAGTGCATTCGTCCCCCCGAAATCTGTGGCGGAATGGCCTACCACCCCCCCCCGCCACCCCGCGGATCCTCCCCAGGACGAGACTTACCTGGGGCGGATCTTCCGGGCGGGAGCGGCTCCGGTGGCGGCTCCGGCGGCGGCTCCGGCAAAGGCGGTGACCGGTCTTCCGCTGCCGCTGCCGCCATTTCCAGGCTTCTGGGGAAAAAAAGAAAAAAAAGATGTGATAGGCTACGTAAATCTTTACATAGCCTATCATGGTTGGGGGTGGGTTAAAAAAAAAAACACGTATGCAAATGGCAGCGGCTACGGCCGCTGTCATTTGCGTTCCTTCTTTTTGGCCATCTTAATCTACATAAATATTTACGTAGACTATGATGGTGAAAATCAAGGGGAACGTAAATAGCGTAGCGGGCGCTATTTGCGTCCCTTTTTCATTCACTGTTTTAGCCTACGTAAATCTTTACGTAGGCTAAAACGGGGAATCAAAAGGGGACGCAAATGGTGCCCACTATGCTATTTGCATCCCCTTGATTTTCGCCATCATAGTCTACGTAAATATTTACGTAGATTAAGACGGTAAAAAGAAGGAATGCAAATGGCGGCCATAGCCGCCATTTGTGTACATGTTGGGTGTTTTTTGTTTTTTTTTTTTACCCAGAGCCCTCCGCAGCCGGAAATCCGGCTGTGGACGGCTCTGGCCTGGCCGGCTGCTCGACGGAGCTGCCGCGGAGCACAGCCGGACGTTCAAGGATTCCGGGGGGAGGAACGGAGTGCCTCCCCCCCGGCCAGGATTCCAGGGGGGGGGGACGGAATGCCTCCCCCCCCCATCAACATAATCCGTGAAAGGTAAGTCACTTTCGTACATCCCTACAGCCAGGACAGCTAGGCTGGTGAGGATGAGGGAGAGGGCCTTCTCTGTGGTGGCTTCCACTCTGTGGAACTCCCTCCCTAGGGAACTCCACCATGCCCCCTCTTTAATGAGCTTCCACCACGCACTAAAAACGTGGTTGTTCAGGCAGGCATTTGAGGTTGGTTAGGGTAATTTTAGAAATGTGATGTTTTTAATGTTGAATTTTATTGTTTTGAACTGTTTTTAATGTTGTACAACACCCAGAGTGGCTGGGTGACCAGCCAGATGGGCGAGAGAGAGAGAGAGAGAGAGAGAGAGAGAGAGAGAGAGAGAGATGGTTTCCCTAACCCTATTGTGAAAACAGGGGTTTTCTCCTTGGTGAAATAGAGCAGAGAAGAATATGAAAACAGATGCTGCTGATGCTAAGTGTGCCTGGCCATGGACACTGCCTGGAAGGGAGATGCAGTGCAGTGCTGTGAGAACCACTCTGTGGAAGAACCAGGTATAAGTGTCATGAATAAACACATGAACAGAAGCACCAGGGGGAGTGCCAAAGCTGGCATGACTTGCATAGGTGTAGTATACATTTTTAGTAGAGACCTCCATCCCAGTTATGATGATAAGCTGAATAATTCTATAGGTGTACATGAATGTCCTGGCTAGGGAATAAAAGGATAGGGCATATCTGTAAAGGCATAACAGCTAATATATTTTTAAATGAGCAAAAATTGTCATGAGATTGTCACTGAGATCAATAGACTGATCCAGCCTGGAGTGATTCACAGCAATTCTACTTCCCTCTTGCCAAATAAAAGTTCCGAACTTTCCCTAAGAATCCTGCCAGCTTCAAGATAAAGATGCAAGGATGCAATAAGAGGGGGTGGGTGGAAGAAAATAATTTGGCCAAAAAAACATAATAAGTGTTGTTACATAACAGAAATGCCAGAGCCTTTAATGCATCCACCCACTCCTTTTACAGCCAGTTAATATTTTGCTCAAGTTTCATGTTGCATTGCATCCTGCTGCCTCGGCAATCTTTTTTTGCCTATTTTTTCTACCAGTATCCGGACAATAAAGCTGTCAGCATCATTACTGGTCCATCTTTCTTGGCTGGTAAATTGTCTACTGAGGACTATAACCTCCTGACTGCTGCTTTGTATAACATAAGCATCCTGTCTTAACCAAGCAGGACTTAAAGAATCTTCGGATACAAAACATGTACAAATATGTATCCAGAAACTGACAACATATTTCCCAAATGCCTTTTGCATTGTCAATCTTCCTCCAGTGACAGTAGCACAGATATCCTTATTAAGTTGAAGAGGTATTGACAGATTCAGAGAAATGTGATATGGCTGCACACCTGAAATATCTCCAGGCAAAAGAAATATGGCTACTGCTTTCATGGGGATGACAAGCTGGAGTAATACATTGGTGTACTATAGCTGTACTTTGCATATCACTGGGATTTATGTAGGGGTGAAATGTAGGGAGGAGATGGGGTAGTTCATGTTTCATGTTTCAGGCCACAAATATAGAGCGCATGAATATCCGATTATTATGAAATAATCACAACACCTGTTGTCAATATGCACCCCCGCCCCGAGTCCACATTTTTCAATTTAATCTTGAAAATACCCAGTACCTCTGAACCTTGTCATAAATCTTGCTCCCCTGCCCTGAAATCTACATTCACGCACATCTGAAACCTGAAATGATGTTCTGGATTTGTGGCAATACTGCCAGACAAGTAGTGGAAAGTGTGTTTTTAAGTGTTGTTAATTGTGTTTAATGTATTTGTTTTATTATTGTTTTTATCAAGTGATTGTAAACTGCCTTGAGTACCATTTCTGGTAGAAAAGCAGGGTACAAGTCAAATGAATAAATAAATAATATTTTCAGCAAGATACTGCCTATTCAGAATTTGCTTCACTGCCGTACTCCTCATCTTTTTAGGGTTGTATCCAATGTTGGTCCTAGTTAGAACAGACTCACTGTAATGAATGGGACTTAAGTTAGACTAACATTGGATAGAACCCATTGGATAGAACCCTTAGTTTAAAAAATAGGTGAGTATAGGGTTGGCGGAGAATTTCTCCCCGAAACTTGGGGGGGCCGAGCGCCAACGTGTTCGGCCCCCCGAAAAAGTTTCGGGGAGAAATCCTCCGCACCCCCCCCCGCACCGCCCCTGGGTGACTTTAAAAAAAAAAAAAAGTGTGTACGGATAATGGCAGCCCCCATAGGGAGCCGCCATTCCCGTTCCTTATTTGGTTGCTGTAGTCTACGTAAAGATTTACGTAGACTACAGCGACCAAATAAGGAACACGAATGGCGGCTCCCTATGGGGGCCGCCATTTGCGTATGCGCTTTTTTTTTTTTAAGTCACCCGTGATAGGCTACGTGACGATTGACGTAGCCTGTCATGGCTGACTTTGCAGATCTAGCCATGATAGGCTACGTGAATCGTCACGTAGCCTATCAGGGGGCTTTTCTTTTTTTTTTTTTAACTTTCGCGTTCGCGGCCGGGCGAGGCGGGAAGCCTCCTCCCCGGCCTGAATTTCGGCTGGGGCGAGGCGGGAAGCCTCCCCCCCCCGGCCTGAACTTCGCAGGGGGACCAGCGAAGCGCCTCCCCCCCACTGCGAACGTCCTTCGAGGACAGGTAAGTGACTTTCGTCCACCCCTAGGTGAGTAAGCGGGGTTCTTGATATAAAATTATGCATACAGTGAAGAAAGTGTACTATTAGAACCCGGGGTCATCCAAGGAAGCTGAATGGTGGGAGATATGGGACAAATGAAAGGAAGTCCGTCTTCACACTGCACATAGTTAAACTATGGAATGTGCTACCAGTAGTGATGGCCACCAACTTAAATGACTTTAAAAGGGGTTTAGATAAATTCATGCAAGGTAATCCTATCAATGGCTACTCGTCGTAAATGGCTATATACTTAGGGATAGGTAAATGAGCGATATTCGAGCTTGCAAAGAGTCTCCGAACATCGGCCCACCGCTCATGCCATGCCCTATTTACATTTGCAGTCGCTGCTTGTTTTGTGTAAACGGGAAAACTGTGCAAAACAAACTACGATCAAACATGGAAGTTGTACAAAAATCCCCAAATTTGCGCAAATTTCCAAAGTTGTGCAAATTTCCCCCATAGACTAAAGTGGGCCTGATTTAGAAATGTGCAGAAATGTGCACAAATCGAATGGGGAAATTTGCACAAATTGAACATGAGTGCATGTTTGGTCATTTGCAACCATTTTTGCAAATATGTCCTCACGCTCGTGTTCAGGGTTCTGAGTAGGTCAGGCTCATGTTTTGTGAGCAGAAACTGAATTTTCATACATCCCTATGTATATTACCTCCAGTATCAGAGGCAGTATCATCTCAATACCAGTTGCTGGGGAACATGAACAGGAGGGTGCTATTAACCTGCTTGTGAGCTACTCATCAGCGTGTGGTTGGTCTCCATGCAAATAGAATGCTGGACTAGATAAGGCGTTCATCTGATCCAGCATGAGTCTTCTTATGTTCTTATGTTATGAAAGGCAGGAACTTCTATTTGAGAATTGCCACTCCCAGGCAGAGGACTGTCAGGAAGCAACTGAAGTGGAGATAAAGTAAAGGTTAGTAAGATCCAGGAAATAATATTTATTTAATTATTGCACTTTTAAACTGCATATGTTCCCTAGGTTATGTACAATACATTAAAAGCATAAATTTACAAACAATAAAACAATGAATAAAAACAGCATATAAGAAAACCAAATAAAGCCAGCAGCAAAGAGTAAAAAAAAAAGCATGAAGTAAAACCAGCAGCAAAATAAAAGTGCAATGATCTAAAATATTAATAATAAAAAACAGGTCTTAAAATGCCTGGGATGATGATAATATTTCACTAGCATAGGCACCAGATGAGTGTCTCTGGGGAGGGTATTTCACATTTGGGGTGCCACCACTGAAAAGGCCCTTGCTTTTGTAGCCATCTGCCTCACCTTATTTGGTGGAAGGCCCTTGAGTAGGGTGTCAGATAGGTGACCTTAGTGTCTGGGTAGGTAAATACGGGAGGAGACACTCCTTCTGATAACCTGGCCTCAAGCCATTTACAGTTTTAAAGGTTAAAACTTTGAATTGGGCCTGGAAGTGAACTTGCACCCCTTGCAGATGGCAAGTACTGCATAATATGACCACCATGGTCAGTCCCAGTTAGCAGTTTAGCCACCTTATTCTGGACTGTCTGAAGTTTCCAGACTGTTTTCAAAGGTAGCCCCATGTATAATGCATTTCAATAATCCAAGGCAGTTTCCATGCCAAATCTAGGCCTGAAACTGAATTGAAATGGATCTAGAAACCCAGTTTCATCCAAGACAGCCTGGAGCTATTTCTATCTTCTAGGTACCTATTACGTTTCTTCGGGAGTGGCCTGATTTCAGCTTCTTTTAAAGGGCTGGTACCGCCCCCTCTCTCAGAAAGGAATTTACTGCCTCCTGGACCCAGTTGGACATTCCCTTCCTATCGGATGTAATAAGCCATGAGAGGCAAGCATACAAGCAGCTGGCTAAACCTGATGAAGCACCTTGTCCACAGTCTCGGGTCTCAACAACTGAAATTCATCTAACACAACAGGACTACATTTCATGAAGAAACAGGATTTGAGGAGGAACGCAAGGGAGGAAAGGGAAGCGACTTGACAGACAGAGAAGAGGGCTGGCTCAGGCATAGAGGAAGGCACAGCAGTGCCCTAGAGATCAAAGTGAGGGAGATGATTATGAAAAGCAGGAAGTATCAGGTCAGTTAACTCCCAGGAAAACCAGGTAAGTAAGATTTACCTAGGAAAGTGGTTCCAGGAGAACTGGAAAAAACAAAACAAAACAGGGTAATTGGTCAATGTGATTGGAAGGAAAATTAGATCAGAAGGGAATAACTAGACTGATTGAAAAATCCCACTATTCTCTCAAATATAAAGCCCCAGCATTAGTCCTATGTGGCTTGCTCATGGGCCTTGAGCCACTGAAGTCCTCAATCAGCCATGAAGCTCACTGGGCCAGTCAATCTCAGCCTAGCCTATCTCACAGGATTGCTGTGAAGATAAAGGGCGAGGGGAGGAACCATGGTCACTACTCTGATCTCCTTGGAGAAAGGGAAGTATAGAAATGTAATAAACAAATACCGCTGTTTGGTGCCTGACTGTTTGGAAACTCTGAAAAACGTGAGGGTGCTGCCAGATGAGGCTTTTATGCATTGCTCGCATTCATAGAATTTTATGGGAGTTTTCCTCCCAGATGTCATCGTCGTCCACTCATAACCCTCCTGTGTTCTTTGATTACAGCTTTTGTCTTTTTCATTACCAGGGATAATGTGGTAAAAGGATGGCGTGAGGGATGGGAAGGCAGGATTGCTGCACAATGTCTTCTGAAATAGTGCTAGGAGCCCTACACCTACATTCGGAAGGAGCATCCGAAGCTCCTTCGGTCAGCGTTCGTGGGTTTACAGCCCTAAGAGTTCCATCCTGTATTTCTTGTCCAGATTTCTTCTGCCTCTGGATTGGCCTAGTTCTTCCAAAAAACAAGGAGAATAAAAGGGCCAGGCAACTAAATTGCAGAGAGCTAAAATGGCCACTGTATGGCAATGTGCCATCAATAACTGCAGGCTGTATTTGGTGCATTAAATCTCTGGTACTTCATTTTCATGACAAAGATTGTAATGGGATCCTAACATTGTACAATATTATTCTAGAGGAATGACAAACTGCATAACTCGAATGATGAGTGGTAGGAGCTTAAAGCCACTCACAGATTGGATTTCATGCCAGCAATATAACTGAATGGGTTATAGCAATTTTCACCCAAATAAATTTTTCTTTCTGAAGCAAACAAATGCACCATGCCAAATGCTGGGGCTTTGATGCAGAGCTCTGTAAACCAAAATAAAACACGGTAGCCAGTTTGAATTTACTTGTATTTCACTTCTCCATCTAATGGGTTTCCATAATCATCCAAGGTTTGGGTAGGCCAGTGTTATCAGCCAAAAGCATCTTTAATCGAGGAGTTGCTGAAAGCCAATCAAACACTAACACAATTTCTAGACAGATAGATCATAGTGTAAAGGACATTTGCAGCAGACTATTCTTGAAATAAAATGGGTGGCTGGTACATTCATGTCTCCAAAGTTACTGAGATTTGTGTACCTGAGATTTTATTTTATGGATCTCACTGGAAAAGTTGGTATAGGAAATTCACTTCTGGTTTCAATTTTTTAACAAAGCAGTGGCTCTTTTTCATGGGCATCCTTAAACAATCAGAATATTTAATTACATTTGTGTTTGCTTTTTTTTCTTAAAGTGCAATCTTTGCTATGGCAATAGTGACTGAAAATAACTTTGCAGTCACTTTAAATAATTCTGTGCTCAAAGTGTTAGACCACTCCTGAAAATCCTTAAAGAAAAATTAACTGAAAGCTTCTTTTGCTCTGTTTCTAAGCACCTAGTTCATACACTTGTGTCTATGGTAGGCAAGATATACCATTTTCTGTGGAAAGGTATTTGTAAAAGGAAGTTGTCACTTCATCATTTCCTATCATTTAACATCTTGGAAAATGGGATGGAAGGAAAGTGAGGCAGCAGCTTCAAGCCCAGAAAGGAAAGACAAAATCCTTCATCTCAAGGCCCTTTTTTTCTCCATGAGTGTGAAGCTTGGAAATGAGTCTTGACTACAGATCAGGAAGAAGATTTGCAACTTCCTACTTTGACCATTATTTTGGAATCACAAAAAGAGGATTCCATCTCTCCTGCTTTGTGCTTCCTGGCTCCTAACTTCTATGTCTCCTACCCTCTGCTTCCTGGCTCCTGGCTCCTGTCCTTCCTACCCTCTGCTTCCTGGCTCCTACCTTTTGTGAAATATCTGAGGGCCAACCTACACCTTAAATGGGTTTTTACATCTGGGGGGAGCTGATAATTAATGGCATCAGAGCAGGCAGGAGGCAGAATTTAACTCTTTCCTCCCACAAAGGTAAAGGAGACAGAAGATAAGATGGTACAGGAGACTGGAAAATCTCTTTTTGTGATCCCTATATAATGACCCTGAATTCCCTCATTCAAACAGATTGCTTGAATGTTCAGACACTGAAGAAATAATCTCATGTTTGAAAAATGTAATGAATGACATTTACTCTCTTGGCTTTTCTAATGATATTTCACTATGTTAGATGCTGATATAATGTCGTATGATTTTCATTCCCCAAACGCATAACTTATACGCTACTTATGTTACATCCTTAATTATTTACAATAGCTAGTGTGGTCAAAGGTATCCCATCAGTGACTTAATTACTCCTAAGCTGTGTCTTTGAACTATTTGTTAGTTTTTTGTTTAAAAAACACTGTTGTAGCTAATTGGGTGTTTCTTTTGAAAATCAAGACCCAAATTTCAGTATTCCCAACTAGTGTTTAGGGGGCACTTAACTAGTTTAACTAGTTTAACTAGGATGGACGGTAATTAAGAATACTCCTTTACCAATGCTTCAGTTAAGTCAAAGTAAGACCAACTGCAAGACTATAGAGAAGATTTTATCCTATTATTTTATTTTACAGTGATGGTATCTGGAGGTTGAATCAGTGATGATAAATACTTTGCCCTTTATACTTGAACATTCATTAGGACACTGGGTGTTTTCTCAAGCAACATTATGCTCAAATGATTTAATCTAATCTCTACCCCCATTCCTACACTTACACTGCTAAAGGTAAGCCACTTGCTGATCCTAATCATAGCTTTGATCTCACGAGAAATGTTATCATTTAAAAACAGATGAATGAGGGTGAAGGTTAACAGAGGGGAGAAATATTTATTTATTCAGTGTAACCAATTCCTAGGCCACTTGTTATGAAGAGCTGAAGTGCCACATTTTCAAAAGAAGATAAAAATACATAAAGCAGGAAAGAGGGTGCAATCCTCTTTTGACGGTGTGTGTGTGTGTGTGTGTGCTAAACATGTTGCTAATCACACATAACAAAGATATGTATGACTGGCTTACCTACCTTTGTGTAAGCGCAGGCAGGCAGGCAGGTGCCCTCTCCAAAGAAGGAGAGGGCTCAGAGCAAGACTTGGGGGGGCAGGTGGGGGGCGTCCTTCTCCAAGGAGCCTTGCTTACTGCTGTTCTGCTGTGGCACTTGCCACAGTGGGTGTGTGGGGCTGGTGCAGCAGCAACAGCGCCTGTGCCCCCAGGAGCCCTCCTGATGTGATGTGTGTGTGTGTGTGTGTGTGTGAGAGAGAGAGAGAGAGAGAGAGAGATCTGCCACCTGTACTGATCTGCCACCTGAGCAGGGGATTCACCCTGCCTCATGCGAGGACCGGCCAAGTTCCTTGTGGTTAACGCTACATTCCTGTAGCGAGGTACCTGGGAGGAAGCCCCATTGCAGTCATTGGGACTAACTTCCGAGTAAAGAAGCAGAAGATTGTGTTGCAAGTCCCATTAAAAGCTATTGCACTTCTGTTGGTTGCAACTAACTTTTCCCATTTGTTTCAATGGGATTTTGTCATTACTTAGTGTGGATGTGTCTGGTGGTGAAAAGAAAGTCCGATGCTGTAAAGAACAATATTGTTTAGGAACATGGAATGTAAGATCAATGAATCAAGGTAAGCTGGAGGTGGTCAAACGTGAGATGGCAAGATTGAACATTGGCATCTTGGGAATCAGAGAACTAAAATGGACAAGCACAGGCGAATTTAATTCAGGTGACCATTATATCTATTACTGTGGGCAAGAATCCCTTAGAAGAAATGGAGTAGCACTCATAGTAAAAAAAAAAAGGTGGGAAAAGCAGTACTGGAGTACAATCTCAAAAATGATAGAATGATCTCAGTACGAATCCAAGGCAAACCATTCAACATCACAGTAATTCAAGTCTATGCCCCAACCACTGTGGCCGAAGAAGTTGCTGCTGAAGTTGATTGGTTCTATGAAGACCTACAACACCTTCTAGAACTAACACCAAAAAAAGATGTCCTCTTCATCATAGGGGATTGGAATGCTAAAGTAGGAAGTCAAGAAATCACCGGGATAACAGGCAAGCATGGCCTTGGTGAACAAAATGAAGCAGGACAAAGGCTAATAGAGTTTTGCCAAGAGAACACGCTGATCATAGCAAACACTGTTTTCCAACAGCACAAGAGGCGACTCTACACATGGACATCACCAGATGGTCAATATCGAAATCAGATTGATTATGTACTTCGCAGCCAAAGATGGAGAAGCTCTATACAGTCATTAAAAACAAGACCTGGAGCTGACTGTAGAAAATTTCTTATTGCAAAATTTTGGCTTAAATTGAAGATCGTAGGGAAATTTATTTATTTATTATTAAATTTCTTAATCGCCCATCTGGCTGGTCACCCAGCCACTCTGGGCGATGTACAACATACAATAAAACAGTTTAAAACAATAAAATTCTACAATAAAAACATTTTCTAAAATACCCTAACCCACCCCAAATGCCTGCCTGAACAACCACATTTTTAATGCACGACGGAAGCTCATTAAAGAGGGGGCATGGCGGAGTTCCCTAGGGAGGGAGTTCCACAGAGTGGGGGCCACCACAGAAAAGGCCCTCTCCCTCATCCCCACCAGTCTAGCTGTCCTGGCTGATGGGACAGAGAGAAGGCCATCCGAGGCTGATCTTGTTAAGCGGCCTGTCTGGTGCTGCTGGAGGCACTCCTTAAGATAGGCTGGGCCGGAACCATATAGGGTTTTAAAGGTCAAAACCAACACCTTGAATTTGGCCTGGAAAACAACTGGTAACCAGTGCAACTCCTTCAGCACTGGAGTGATGTGATCTCGCCGGTGGCTGCCTGAATGGTTTAGTAGAAAACCACTAAACTATTCAGGTATGACCTAAATCATATCCCTTATGAATATACAGTGGAGGTGAGGAATAGATTTCAGGGATTAGACCTGATAGACAGAGTGCCTGAGGAACTATGGACGGAGGTCCGTAACATTGTTCAGGAGGCAGCAACTCAATCCATCCCAAAGAAAAAGAAATGCAAGAAAGCAAAGTGGCTGTCTGATGAGGCTTTACAAGTAGCTCACGAAAGAAGGGCAGCGAAAAGCAAGGGAGAAAGGGGACGATATATCCAACTGAATGCAGATTTCCAGAGAATAGCAAGGAGAGACAAGAATGCCGTCTTAAATGAACAATGCAAAGAAATGGAGGAAAACAATAGAATGGGAAAGACTAGAGATCTTTTCAAGAAAATCAGAGATCTCAAGGGAAAGTTTTGTGCAAAGACGGGCATGATAAAGGACAAAGACGGCAGGGACCTAACAGAAGCAGAGGAGATTAAGAAGAGGTGGCAAGAATACACAGAAGAACTATGCAGGAAAGATCTGAATGTCCCTGATAGCCATGATAGTGCAGTCACTGAACTTGAGCCAGACATCCTCGAGAGTGAAGTCAAGTGGGCCTTAGGAAGCATTACTAACAACAAAGCTAGCGGAGATGACAGTCTTCCAGCTGAGCTATTTAAAATCCTAAAAGATGATGCTGTTAAAGTGCTGCACTCAATATGCCAATAATTTTGGAACACTCAACAGTGGCCAGAAGACTGGAAAAGGTCAGTTTACATTCCAATTCCAAAGAAGGGCAATGCCAAAGAGTGTTCAAACTACCGTACATTGCGCTCATTTCACATGCCAGCAAGGTGATGCTCAAAATCCTACAAGCTAGGCTTCAGCGGTATGTGAACCGAGAACTACCAGAAGTACAAGCTGGGTTTCGAAGAGGCAGAGGAACAAGAGATCAAATCACTAACATTCGCTGCATCATGGAGAAAGCACTAGAAATCTAGAAAAATGTCTATTTCTGCTTCATTGACTACGCTAAAGCCTTTGATTGTGTGAATCACAACAAACTGTGGCAAATTCTGAAAGAGATGGGAGTACCAGACCACCTTACCTGTCTCCTGAGAAACCTGTACGAAGGTCAAGAAGCAACAGTAAGAAACAGACATGGAACAACCAATTGGTTCAAAATTGGGAAAGGAGTACGACAAGGCTGCATATTGTCACCCTGCTTATTTAACTTATATGCAGAGTACATCATCAGAAACGCCGGGTTGGATGAATCACAGGTAGGAATTAAGATTGCTGGGAGAATTATCAACAACCTCAGATACGCAGACGATACCACCCTAATGGCAGCAAGTGAAGAGGATCTCAAGAACCTCTTGTTGAGGGTGAAAGTGGAGAGTGCAAAAGCTGGTTTGAAACTCAACATTAAAAAAATTAAGCCCATGACATCTGGCCCCATCACTTCCTGGCATATAGAAGGGGAAGAAATGGAAGCAGTGACAGATTTTATTTTCTTGGTCTCCAAGATCACCACAGACGGTGACTGTAGCCATGAAATTCAAAGATGCTTGCTCCTTGGGAGCAAACCTAGGCAGCATAGTAAGAAGCAGAGACATCACCTTGCCGACAAAGGTCCATCTAATCAAAGCTATGGTTTTCCCAGTAGTAATGTATGGCTGTGAGAGCCGGACTATAAGGAAGGCTGAGCGCTGAAGAATTGATGCCTTCGAACTGTGGTGCTGAAGAAGACTCTTATGAGTCCCCTGGACTGCAAGGAGTTCAAATCAGTCAATCCTAAAGGAAATCAACCCTGACAGCTCATTGGAAGGACAGATACTGAAGCTGAAGCTCAAATATTTTGGCCACCTAATGCGAAGAGAAGACTCACTGGAAAAGACCCTGATGCTGGGAAAGATTGAAGGCAAAAGGAGAAGGGGACGGCAGAGGATGAGATGGCTAGGTAGCATCACCGATGCAATGAATATGAACTTGAACTCTCCGCGGGAGAGAGCGGAGGACAGGAAGGCCTGGCCTGCTATGGTCCATGGGGTCACGAAGAGTCAAACATGACTTAACCACTGAACAACAACAGGCCCTTTAAGCAGCACAAATGCTTAAACCAGAAATACAAATATTAAACATTATGCACAAAGGTATCCCTTTACAGTTAGCAATGAACTGGAAGTCCAGCAGATATAACATGAGAGAGAGAGAGAGTGAGAGAGAGAGAGAGAGGGAGAGAAATCGCAAGCAAGAAAAACTGAGCAAAGGTCTTAAAATACTAAGCCGCTATTATTTTGGTGGCAAGTCCATCTTTACATCTTTGATCTAAGTAATGGGTCTTTATTGTTTGCAGGAGGAGCTGTATTTGCTCATGGAAGATGATGAGATGTGCTCTGTTATTATGAAAATTTGGTCAAGAAGCTACCAGTCCTCTGCCGTGCGTCTTCTGCCCCATCGTTCCACAATCACAATTTATTTACTCAGTAGCAAAATGCATAGTGGAGCAGAGACAGAATCCCACTTTGCTCCCTTAATAGCTATTCCTATCTGACAGGACTGTGCAAACACAGATAGACCATCGGCCAGTTTTAGCCAAGTGGAAGGTTAAGGTTTGAATTATCTTAGTCAGAATAAATCTATTTTAGCAGCATTGATGTTCAGTGTGAGATTAAACTTTTTTCCCTAGATAATATTGCTAAAAACCTGTATCAAAGCATAGATAATCAGAAGGCCTAAGTCAGGGGTAGGGAACCTGGTGCTCTCTGGATGTTTTGGACTACAACTCCCATCAGCCCAAGCTGTCAATTATCAGTGTCGGCCCGCCACTGATCATGTGTCAGCTGGGGGCATGGCTGGTGCATGTATTATCATGGAAAGTTCAGGGCCAGCCCTAATAATTCCCGCTGACCCAGTGGGGGCTGTTGGCTCCGACTTTGGTGGGGCTGTGAATGCATTCTGGGTTTCTGTCAGAGCTCTAAAGGAGCTATCCAAAGTGCTGAGCCCTAACCCTAAAATAGGTTTGGCACCTTGTATAGCGCCTTTAGAATTCTGGCTGGTTCTGACCAAAACCCAGGATGGATATACAGCCCCACCAAAATCAGAGCCACCAGCCTCCACTGTGCCAATGCCTTCAAGTGTCCCGAACCAAATGCTTAAACAGGGCTTCTGCCTTTCCGGCAATCTTTTTTGACTTCTCTCCATCCAGTTTCTTTTTGCCTCAGCCTGTCTTTTCCCTCTTCTTTCCTCCCACCGCCCTGCACCTGTCCAGCACTGTGCATGATAACCTGATGCTTTCTTCCTGAAACTGACGTGTTATATGAGTGTTGGGAGGTGCACCTCAGTATCCCTGAGGATTATTACCGGGGAAAGAATCTACCCGCTCCTGACAAGTTTGGAAACAACGCGCTATCTGAGAAATGTAACCCCAGCGCCACTGAGGTTGTATGACCATGCAGTCAGTATTTCAAACAGGGGTGGGGACAAAGAAAAAGTCGTAATACCGTGATGGTGTTTCTACTCTCCTTAGATCGGAGAGAGTGCTGTGCCAAAAGTTTCTTCCACTTTTTAGTTTACCATTCTCATCCAATTTTATAGAAGAGAAAGTGCTTTCAAGAAGAAAACCAAAGGAGAAGAAAACTTTGGAGAAATTCTCACGGGTTGAGTTCAGGGTTCTTGTGCTAACTTTACTCATGGGGTGGCTGAGGAGTGTGTGAGTGTGCTGCCCTTCACTATACAGTCACCTCCTCAGCTTCCCACAATTCAATTAAAGCCCAGGGGAAGACATCATGAAGTAATTTCTCCCATAGGGCTTTTTCAGATCAGAACAGAAAGAAAAAGCACACACTTCCTTCTTGGCCACTGGCAAATGTTCTCTGCCATTTTTGAGATGGCCTCTTTCTCTCCCCCGCCCCCCACCCCTCAACGATGCACTGGAATTACACTGGGTATCAGGCATGGTGAAGGATGTAAATTGGTGACCAGGCTGCCAACACATTTGCTGATGTTGCCACTTGCTGTGGCAGGGCTTCCCCCATGCTGCTGCTTCCCTGCACAAAGGCTTTCCCAGTGAGGGAAAGCTTTGTCTGGCCCACTTCCTCCCCAGTGGGGCATAGCTGGCCGAGTCCCTTTCATTCCTCCACTGGAGGAGCGAAGGGGACTTGGCCAGCTTGGGATTGCCTGAATGTAGCAAAACTTGGTCCCTGGCCCAACAGCAAATGATGTCAGGTGGCTGTAGGCATGGCCACCATCATCAGGGGGCATGGTCACACCCGCTTATGTCAGGGGGGTGGCCATGCCCACTTGGCATTGTATGGCCTATAGAGCGATGGGGGGGTTATCCCACCCACCCATCCACCCAGTCCTGGTACTGCACCCCTGTGTGCACAATGTCATAAACAAAAGTCAAAAGACATGATAATGCTAACATAGAGCTGTGTCTATCAGAGAACAATTTGGCACTTAGGTTTAGCTTTTAAACAAAATAAGAAATGGTGTGTGTGTGTGTGTGTGTGTGTGTGTTGAAGATAGCTTCCAGCAGATAAAACAAATTTGAAAAAGCTAAGGATCATTCTTACCAGGAAGATTGCAGGACTATCCTACAAAAATTCTGAAATGCATACCCTGTCATAGCTGTATTTAATCAGCATCTCTCTGTATGTTTTTAAAATGATAATTAACTCATAGATTGGTATGTTGTTGCCATCCTATTTTGGCAGAAAAGCAATTTAGACATAGATCGACTATGATTAGATTTGCTGCTGATCGAGTAGAAGGAATGGCCACAATATGCTAAGAACTTAAGAAAGGCTATGCTGGATCAGATAAAGGGTGCATCTTATTCAGCATTCTCTTCACACAGTGGCCAAACAATTTCCCACAGATTACCCATAAGTAGGATATGAATGCAATTGCACCCTCCTGCTCATCTCTCCCAACAGCTGATGTACCCAGACCTCTGAAACTGGAGGTAGCATATAGCATCAGGACTGGTAGCCATCCGGAAGCACCCCTAGAGAGTAAAAACAGCGTAATGCTAAAGCAGATTAAGGGCACAATCTGATGCATGCTTAGAAAGAAATGATGCATGTTGCCTGGGGAATGCTGGGAGTTCTAAGCCCCTTTTCTGTCTAAAAAACATGCATTGGATTGCTCCCTGAAAGGCTTAGGAAAATATAAGGGGTTTTGCCTGGTGCTGAAGGGACACCAGTAGATGTGAGCCTCTCTAGGTAGGGACACCATGGGCAACAGCACCCCTGCCCTCACCCATGTTTCCCAGAAACTGGTGTACGTAGGCATACTGCCTCTGACACTGGAGGTAGCATAGCACCACCAGGACTAGTAGCCATTGATAGCCTTCTCCTCCAGGAATTTGTCTAACCCCCTTTTAAAGCCATCCAAACTGGTGCCCATCACTACATCTTGTGATAGCTAGTTCCACAGTTTAACGATGCGCTATGTGAAGAAGTCCTTCCTTTTATGTGTCCTGAATCTCCCACCAACCAGCTTCATGAGATGACCCCAGCTTCTAGTATTATGAGAGAGGGAGAAGAATGTCTCCCAGTCCACTTTCTCCACACCATGCATAATTTTGTACACCTGGAGCACTTGGTTTTTTTTCTAACCTAAATAGTCCCAGATGTTATAATCTTTCCTCATGGGGGAGTTGCTTCAGCCCCTTGATCATTTTACTTAGCCTTTTCTGCACTGTTTCCAACTCTACAAAATCCATTTTTAGGTGCAGTAACCAGAACTCTACATAGTATTCTAACTGGGGTTACACTGTGGATTTGTATAAGGGCAGTTCTATTGGCAGTTCTATTTTTATTCCTTTCCTAACTATGCCCAACATGGAATTGGCATTTTTCACAGCAGTCACACACTGGGTAGACATTTTCATAGAGCTGTCCACCATGACCCAAAGTCTCTTCCTTGGTCCATCACCATTAGCTCAGATCCCAACAATGTATACCTGAAGTTGGGTTTTTTTTCTCCCAACATGAAGATATTCTAATCTTGTATGAACAATAATTAAAATCATCATCCTCATCTGTTCGTATTATGATGACCCACCAGGATGACTACGCTAATAGTCCCGGAGTTTTAAAAGTGATTCTTAACTATATGCATGCAAAGAAATCTTTCATACCCCCCCCCCCAATAATGCATGGAACATGAGCAAAGAATAATGTGACCCTTTCAAATTCCTGACATGCACAAGTAATAAAACTCCAGAGAATGAGGCCCCTGGCTATTTATTTGCATGAAAAAGCTTCAATATAGGATATACTTTGGCTAAATTAGTTTTTAATCTAGGTGACTAGATGAGAGTTTGACCCTGAACTGTTTTTGAATTGACCTGGGAGAATTTATTCAGTGAGAAGGCTGCAATGCTGACATTCAAGGCCGATGTTGCTTACTTTTTTATTCATTAATTTCTGAATGTCTCTTGTGCCGTAGAAAATCACCCTGTTTTTTAAAAACCTCGCTTTCTGTGAATTTTCTTTTGATGAGACACAATAATAATAAAAAAGGCTGTTTGAAATCTTAGGAGGAATGTATTCTTTGTAAATTTGGACATTCAAAGAGGTAGAGACATCGATTCAACACTCATTGCCCTCGCTTGACCTGCATAAAAGAGAAATCTACAACTGTAGCCTTTTATGAATACATTAAAGGATGGGAGCTCGCTGGTGCATCAGCAGTCTATTACACAGAATGATTGTTCTTCGCTTTTTAATAATAAATGATCCGACAAGTCCTTCACACACACACACACACACACACACACACAGAGAGCTTTTTAAAACACCATTGCAGAGGATGCTGTCAGTGAGAAAGGGGAAATAAATGTGATGCTAATATTTCAAGTGCAGGTTAGGGAATAACCTCTGCACATCAATGAGTGTGGGGTATATTGCTTGATACACCATGTTGGGGTAGGCAACGTGGTGCCTCTGGGCATCAATGTATCCCTGGACACCTTTCTTGGTACCCGCCAGGGTGCTCTACCACTCCCATTCCCACTTTAAAAACAACAACACATTTTCTTATTGGCAGCTGGGCTTGCTGTGAAGTAGGTTTCTGTTGGTGCTGAAAACTGTCCGATCAAAGGGATTTACTGTGTTGGGGCTCAGATCCCACTTCTACCTTAATTGCAGCCTTTTGAGCAGGTGACTTGTCATTTGCCACACCTCCCATGGCAGCCATTTTGTGGTGGTGCCCAGGACAGTTTCACAAATGGCCAAATGTAGCCACGGCCCCAAAGTGTTGCCTACTATGCACCATGTCATTGATCCATGCTGCCTCCGGAACACTCCAAACATTTGGTGGGTCCCTTATATGGAGAGGAATGGCAAGGCTGGTTTCATGATATTACTCCGACCGAAGACGATGTACAAATGCAGGTTGCAGCAAATGTAGGCAATTGATATCTGAGATTTAGAATAGGATCGAACATAGGAAGTGGTATCATTCTGAGTCCAGCAATTGGCCTACCTACCACAGTAGTGCCAACGGTAGTGGCAGAAGTCTACCTGAAATCTTTTAAATGGAGATGCTTGGACTTTAATGTGGGTATGTTCTCTACTTAAGCCGGGGGTGCTGAACCAATTTGAGGTGTGTGGGGGTGGTGGGCTGAATTGTGGTCTGGATAATGGTTGTGGTCAGGCCCACCGATGTCATCACCCTAACCCTGCCCCCTTTTGCCCTTTTCTGTGCCGAGAGAGGCACAGAGTTCCATGCTTCTTTCAGCACTGAGAAAGAGACTTGGCCAGCTGTGGGAGGAGTAGCTGCTGTTCCTAGCACCACCTAAGCCCCTGCCTTCAAGCAGCATGCACCATCCCCATGGAGTTGCTCAAATTGCGTGAAAGGACTTGGCCAGAGCTCAGAACACCAACCACTCCTAGAACATAAGAACATAAGAAGAGCCAGGCTGGATCAGCCCAAGGGTCTATGTAGTCCAGCATTTTGTTCACACAGTGGCCAACCAGCTGCCCATGGGAAACCTACAAGCAGGATATGAGTTCAACAGCACCCTCCTGCCCTTGTTCCACAGAAACGGGTGTACATAGGCATACTACCTCTGACGCTGGAGGCAGCATAGAGCCATCAGGACCAGTAGTCAGTGATAGTTTTATTCTCCATGAATTTGTCCAACCCCCTTTTGAAGCCATCCAAATTGGTGGCCATCACTTCATCTTGTGGTAGTGAGTTCCATAGTTTAACCATGCGCTGTGTGAAGAAGTCCTTCCTTTTATCTATCCTGAATCTCCCACCAGTCAGCTTCATGGGATGCTCCCATTGGGTTCTAGTATTATGAGAGAGGGAGAAAAGTGTCTCCCTATCAACGTTCTCCACACCAGGCATAATTTTGTACACCTCTATGACCCTGAGCACTCTCTGAAATGTGCCACTTAAGAACGTAAGAAGAGCTGTGCTGGATCAGACCAAAGGCCTATCTAGTCTAGCATCCTGTTTCCCATAGTTCCCAACCAGATGCCTCTGGGGCTATTTAATTTAGAAGCCCACAAGCAGGGCTTTGAGAGAAATAGCTCTCTCCTGCCACTGATCCCTAACAACTGCTAATTCAGAGGGTTACTGCCTTAGATCCTCCCAGAGTTGCCCACTTGCTGCCTGCATCCCCACTCTTATCTCCAATCTCACATCAGAGATAGCAGGGGAGATTCCTCTAGAGGGCGGAGCTTGCCCTCCATGCCCCACCCCCTGGAGGAAGCCACAAAGGCTCCATGGGCTGGAACCTCTAAGTGCCGGATTAGGCCCACGGGCCAGAGCTTCCACATCTCTGACTTAAACCACGGACTCTCACTGCAGAGGTTCACCTGGCACATTCAGCTGGGTCCAGGGATTGGACATGGCCCCTCCTTGCATGACAGGCATGTTCTCTGACACTGAGCATGCTGTATCACCACAATACAGGGGAGGCTGGTGGCTCCGATGTCAGTGGGGTGGCGTATCACTTAGAACCAGTCAGACCTCTAAAGGAGCTAGGTGCGGAAACACCTTGGAAAGCTCCTTTAGAGTTCTGACTGAAACCCAGAGCAGATTCACCGCCACACTGACATTGGAGCTACCAGTGTCCACTGCCACAATATAAACTTTGTGATGGGAACACATCGATAGTAGAGGAAAGAGCATGATGGCAGAAGACATCATTAGACCCACAAGGTGTCTCTTTAGGCAATCTGAAGAGAAATATGGAGTAACATGGGCTGGAATTTTTCATTGAGTATACTGTGTGCATCCAAAATGACAATAGCCACAAATCTGAAAAATGGAATGAATAGTATGAAAGAATCTCAGAGACAGTCATGATGATGTAGCTGATAGATCTTGTGAATCAAAGAAGACAATTTTCTGTCCAACATGTTTAAGAGTCACTGTTCATTACTGGAATGTTAATGATAAAATACAACCATTTATATTATTGTCTCCTATTTGATTTTCTTTTTCCCCTCTTCCCTCTTTGAGTTTGCATATTTCCTTTATTTGATTTTGTTCTATTCCTCCCCACTTGATTCAGTACTATTGTATTCCTTAGTTAATTGTGTGATATATTTGTTTCATACTTTAAATATATCCAGCCCAACTAAGATTGCTGCATTATTGGTTAATAATTCAAGCACATGCCAAATACACTTCCCAAGCTGTTATCTTTATTAAATTCCAGGCTATTTGTTTCTGATTGTTATTCCAATTTGTTGAGATTTCTTTGAATATTAATCTCAAAATTGCTCAAACCCCCTTCCAGTTTGATGTCATCCACACATTTGAGAAGTGTACTTAGAAAACAGAATGTTCTAAGCAAAGTTTAGTGGTGTGGCAACAGTTTTAACTGGGGTCACAAAGGAGTGGGAGGTGAAGAGCCAGGTCAAATGGGAAAACATAGTAACTGAACAGGAAAACACACTTGCTTATTCTAGCAGGTACAGATAGGGATGGACAGATCTGCCCATTTTGATTTATCTGGGTTTCTTACTTGTCCAGTCTTAAGTCTGTACTGTTCTGCTTCCACACCCATTTATGATTTTTTTTAAAGTCTTCATGAAAATGTTGTTGGGAATATTGCAACCTCATCTGCAAGTTACAGGAAGGAGGCAGTGTTGCAGTTAGTTCACGGGAATGTGGGTATAGTTAGCCTTAGGATCTCTATAGCCTACAGTGTGTGGTTTCCTGGTCCTCCCCTTTCTCTCTCTCGCTCTTCCCCCCCCCCTTCCTTCATTGCTGGGATTGCATGGCTTGCTGTCTTGCTTCTGACTGTGTAACGGAACACAAAATGGACTGAACTAACTCATTTGAAACCCTACACTGTGTCTGCATTTGTATGTGCAAGAATACTTGTGAGTAAAGCTGTTTTTCTTTCTTCACTAAAGAAAGGTGTGGTCTCTTATTTTAGCTTTTGTGTGCATGTGGGACTGGTAAATGGTCATTCTCTTCTACCTTTTGTTCTTCTCTGCTAGCTCTCTTTCTAACAGGCGGCAGTAATACCAAATAATTCCATCAACTTTGTATGCATTTTTGTGATAATTTCTCCTATTATACACATTTTTGTACACATTGTTGCTTAATATATGCAATTTTTTTGCAAGCAACTTCTCTAGATATTATGCATTTTTGTATGTTGTTTTCACGAATACAATTTTTGTGTGCACCTTTCCCTACTATGTGCGTTTCGGTACACTTTTAAAAATCAGAGAACTGCATTGCAAAATTCAGAGAAATATCAGTAGTAAAAGTAACTGCATATTGATTTGCGTCTTGGTCTGGGAAGTACGAATTAGAGAGGTTTGCATGAAAATGCAAACCAAAAACATTTCTCCTCCATCCCTAGTTACAGAGCCTTCTTGAGTGGGCCTATGCCTAGACTGTCCTTCTTGACAAAACAAGTCCTCAGAAGTTGATCCTGTTCTCCCTTCTCCAAATTGTTGTGCTTGCCTGGTATAATTAGTGATACCTTCTTTCAGGGCTTCACCATGTATGGCAACATTTTAGCAGCAACGTCCCCCCGCTAGTATTAATTATTGTTGCTCCAATCATTACATGGCCATTTTCAAATTTGCAGAGTGCCGTCTTTAAGATGTGAGGTTTATTCCTCATTCTATAGGAACGAAAGCTGAGAAATAGAGATTTATCCAAGGGCATGGAAAGCAGGTAGTGGATGACAAGCAAAAGGCTGGATGTGCCTGATCTTGTCTGATCTCGGAAGCTAAGCAGGGTCAGCCCTGGTCGGTACTTGGATGGGGAACTGCCTGGGAATCAGGCTTCCTGCATTGAGCAGGGGTTTGGATTCGATGGTCTTGTAGGCCCCTTCCAATTCTATGATTCTAAGATTTTTAAACCAGTAATAGCAGAGATTCTATGCTTAAGAGATTCCACATATAAAGGGACTTTCATTTATGTCACATAAATGAGCATTTGAGTACAGGATATTCCTAATATTCCTCCACTGCTCTGCAGGAGGAGCTGCACCTAACAGAATTCTCCCTTCTTGTTGCGAATAAAGGGGCAGGTAGGAGCCCTGGCCTTTACTGAAACTGCCAGCCCTATACTCTGTTACACTCCACTTGATGTTCATGAGCTTAATGCATGCCGAGGGTATTGAAAGATAAAATCAAACAAGACCTAATTGTATTATGTCATAACCTATTATGAACTGGCCAGTCAACTTCTGATGCTCAAGAATGACAGGTCAATTTCTCTTTCTAAAAAGCTCATCGCATGTGCTGCATAGGGCCAGAGCCATTGCTTCAGCTGTACAGGAGTTGTAGCCAAGTACTTGGGTCACTTGATCACATCCTTGGGCTCAATTGTTACTGGTGCAGAATTATGAGAATATGAATGGTCATAACGGTAACTATGTTTCTAGTCCTTATGATAGTTGATAACACAGAGGGTGAGATCCAACATTGTGCGAGCAGTCTTCCACACACACAATGGAACTTCCACTTCCTCTCTTCCCCCTGGAGCACCCCATACCCCCTCAAATCTCCAGAACAGATTTGAGAGGCATGTGGACAGGGCTGCAGTTGGGAGGGGGAATAATCCATTCCATGAGTGGTGTCCATTCCACTGTAGGATGGATACCACTGGATTCAGTCCAGAGACAAGACCTGCAGAAAGACTGGTAGGGTGCTCCTGAGGCCACAGCCTTGCCAGTCAATTTCCCCTATAACAGAGGCCTCCAGTTGCAGTTTGTTTATCGCTTGATTACACCTCTGTTCTTACCACATCATTTCTTGAAACAATTTTCCAAATTCCACAGAAATGTCTAAAATCCCTCAAATATAACATTCCGAATAAAACAGGCAAACATAATAACATGCAAGCAGATAAAATGTATATATGTTGCACTGAGGAGTATAGTTTATTCTGAGATCATAATCTGAATTTCTTTACTGTAAAGTTTTTTTCCTAGCACAAACTCTTTCTTTCTTTCTTTCTTTCTTTCTTTCTTTCCTTCCGAACATTTCTATGCCATGGCTGCTCCTGTAAAATCTGTGCTGAACCAATCTTATATTTTGATGGCCCTTGTATCAAATGGAACTTCACTTCAGTTCAAACGGAACGTGATTTGTAAATTTTCACAACTGTGGCTGTGTTGAAACAGTGGGTAGAATGTGAACAATTAGACAAATAAACTAATACTATAATTAGTGTAAGTTGCAGAACATGATTTCCAGCCAATCCTATGTGTGTTTTTTCAGAAGAAAGTCCAGTTGAGTTCACCGGGACTTGCTCTCAAACTAGTATGTATAGGATTGCTACCCTAGTTAATTTATAGTGCAGAATAGTATTAGGCCTACCAAATGATAAGGGACAACCAGCTTTCCTAAGTCCTGTACACTGGTTTGCGTAATTGCAATGCATAGGGTTGGATCCAGCAGGAGGCTTTTGAGCCAGCAGAACTTTCCCCCTGGATGAACAGGGGGGAGGAGACAATGTTTCCTGATTTCCCCCTCCCCTGCAGTCCTGTATGTCCCTTGGAAATCTGCTCTGGAGGGTTGGGGGCCCTCCAGAATAGTGGGGAAGCGGTGCTGGAGGCTGCAGAGGGAGGAGGAATTGGCAAAAATCACCCCGCTTTCCACCACTGGCATTGTTCTCAATGGAACTTTGCTTAGGAACACTCCCACCAATGGAATGAAAATGCTAGAAGCAACCCCTAGTTTGCAGAAGCCATATAATGGATGAAATGTTCGAGCAGCTTCCCATAAAGTGATCCACATGGGGTATTTATTGTGGTTTGGTATAAAACCTGGAGGACAGGAAAACAACAGCAGCAGCCGCAACAGCAAGAAGAGGAGGAGGAGGAAGAGGAGGAGGGGAGAGCTCTGTCGGGCTCTACAGGCTGTGAGCTGTTCCAAGGGCTCCTTCACACGGAGCTTTTATCCTGAGACTGAGATTGCTCCTCCATGGAAGTTTGCGGGCTCCTTAGATGACACTGTGATCATTCAAGGCGTCTCCTGCACTAAATGCCCTTTGTTCCATTTTTAAAGAGATCGCAAATAATGAGCTATCAAATTACGCCGTTGTGTCCCACTTGAGTTCCCTCCGTGAAAAGAGGAAAAGCGGCAAGAAGAGGAGCGAGATCAATGGAAGAGAACGGAAGACTCCGATACCGGGAGAAGGGTGGGGGGAAGGAAGCGGGTGAAAAAGGGAGTCGTTGTGATCCTGCATTTAAAACTGAAGCAGAAAGCCCTGTTTTAAATGCAGGATTGTAGGCTGGTGTAGAAATGCCCCAAATGAGGGTAACAACCAACCCTTCCCCTTTTATATCCCACATTCTTCCAGAATCAGCACAGCTTTTAACAGCAGCCATGACAGTTTAACAAGGCATTTGACTTTTAAAAACTCATAACTCAGCCATGTGGCATCCAGTAATAACTGCACCAAGGATAGGAAATCATTTAGACACATTCAGGCTGTCCTTTCTGTAAGCTGCGTATAAAGCAACTGTCTTATGGAAAGGGAACGTAAGGGTGGGTTTTTTTGTTTTGTTTTATTTATATCAGTTGCTTCTACAGCACAATTGGAAACGGCATCTAACCCTATCAGCTTTTCTAAATGTACAGAAGAGAAACCAGTCAGACACTGCGTTGGGGGGGCATGGCCAAGTGGTGAAAGGGTGGTCGTTTATTTATTTATTTATTTATTTATTTCTATACCGCCCAATAGCTGAAGCTCACTGGGCGGTTCACAAAAATTAAATCCAAGCAACACACAATAAAACAATTTAAAATATACAGAACATTAAAACCACAATATAACAATACAACCACAATAAAACCTAGCAGCAGTGCAGGAGTTTAAAATACAGATTTAAAACAGCAAAGATAAAAATTTAGAAAGCTAAAATGCTAAAATGCCTGGGAAAATAAAAAGGTCTTCACCTGGCGCCGAAAGGAATACAATGTAGGCACCAGGCGAACCTCACTAGGGAGCTCATTCCAGAGCCGGGGTGCCACAGCAGAAAAAGCCCTCCTCCTAGTAGCCACCCGCCTCACTTCCTTTGGCAGGGGCTCACGGAGAAGGGCCGCTGATGATGATCTTAAGGTCCGGGCAGGCACATATGGGAGGACGCGATCCTTCAGGTAACCTGGCCCCAAGCCGTTAAGGGCTTTGAATGTTAACACCAGCACTTTGAATCGGGCCCGGAAATGGACTGGCAGCCAGTGCAGCTGGAAAAGTACTGGCGTAATATGAGCTCGCAGGCCAGTCCCTGTTAACAATCTTGCTGCCCTATTTTGGACCAGCTGAAGTTTCTGGACCGTTTTCAAAGGCAGCCCCACGTATAACGCATTGCAGTAATCCAGACGAGAAGTTATCAGAGCATGGATAACTGTAGCAAGGCTATCTCTGTCCAGATAAGGGCGTAGTTGGTATACCAGCCTAAGCTGATAAAAAGCGCTCCGTGCCACTGAGTTCACCTGTGTCTCAAGTGACAGTTCTGGATCCAAGAGCACCCCCAAACTATGAACCTGATCCTTTAGGGGGAGTGCAACCCCCTCCAGAACAGGTTGAATATCACCTAGCCGGGCAGACGAACCACCCGCTAACAGTACCTCTGTCTTGTCTGGATTGAGTTTCAGTTTATTAGCCCTCATCCAGTCCATTACCGTGCCCAGGCACTGATTCAGAACAGTCACTGCCTCACCTGGTTTTGATGTAAAAGAGAGGTAGAGCTGGGTGTCATCTGCATATTGATGGCACCCCAGCCCACACCTCCGGATAACCTCCCCCAGCGGTTTCATGTAGATGTTAACAGCATGGGGGATAAAATAGAGCCCTGTGGAACCCCATGGCACAATTGCCATGGCACAGAGCAGTAATCCCCCAGCACCACCTTCTGGAATAGGCCATCCAAGTAGGAGCGGAACCACTGTAGTGCAGTGCCTCCTACTCCCAACCCAGACAACCTATCCAGAAGGATACCGTGGTCGATGGTATCGAAAGCCACTGAGAGGTCCGGGAGAATCAACAGGGTCGCACTCCCCCTGTCCCTCTCCCAGCAGAGGTCATCCCACAGGGCGACCAAGGCAGTTTCCGTTCCAAAACCAGGCCTGAAGCCCGATTGAAATGGATCTAGATAATCCGTTTCATTCAAAAGTGCCTGGAGCTGTCCTACAACCACCCGCTCAAGCACCTTGCCCAGGAAGGGGATGTTGGCCACTGGCCTATAATTGTTAACATCCTCTGGGTCCAGGTTAGGCTTTTTCAGGAGTGGTCTAATTACTGCCTCTTTTAAAGCGGCAGGCACCACTCCCTCTCTCAAGGAGGAATTTACAACCTCCTGGACCCAGCCGGACAACCCCTCCTTGTTTGATTTAATAAGCCATGAAGGGCAAGGGTCAAGCACACAAGTGGTCGATCGGACTTGGCCAAGCACCTTGTCCGCATCCTCAGGCCTCAGTAACTGAAACTCATCCAATAAAACTGGACCAGACGGTGCTACTGCTCGTTTCACTGCTACTGCGCCATGCCCCTCCAAGGCAGCATCTGATTGGTTCAGACACTGCTACTCAAACTTAAGTAACCCCCTCCCCCACCTTTCAACTAAAATGGCATGCTGCCAGCTTCAACCTTGACCAGCCAGCTGCCAAAGTGCTTCCTTTTACCAGTGAGTCCGGACTGGTAAAGAAGAAGGACTCAGGGGAAGCAGCCACTCCTGCCACCAGAGCCAGCCGGCATCACCACTTGTTGGGGTCATTTGGCGAGTGTCCAGATGACCCTGACAGACCTGCACCTTGTGGTCCATCCCTGGCAGTACCACCTCCTTCAGTGGAAAGGGGAGAGAGGAGATATTTGCTGATTCCCCTCCCCACACCTCACAGTCCCCACACCACCTCCCATGTTGTTCCAAATGACCCCTCGACCCTCTGGAGCAGTTCATGTGAACTGAATATGAACCCTAAAGTGGCAGGTGATTTTCTGTCCCCAGAATCCTCTGCACACCACAGGGGATTGGTGTGGCAGATATGCCAGAATCACTTGAGGGACAAATTGATGCCAAAAGGTTCCTTGAAGGTAGAAACTTTGACAATCACTGCCATAGTGAGTCATGGCAGAGAAGCAAAAGGAGTGAAGAAGCAATCAAGGCGTATTTCTTAAAAAAGGCGGTAGTGAATGCGAGACTTGGCAGATCCAAAAACCTATTTTGGTTGCAATTGTGCAGTTAGGTAATGTAAGACTCTATACTCAATGGTCTTATTAGTGGCCCTCATTACTTCAGTTACTTCAAAATGTGATAAGCCAGCCCTGCGACATTTGGGGACCCTCTTGATCCCCAAGACCAAGATTCTGAGAGGGGCCTTGGACTTCTGCCCCAAACTCCTGCTACCAACCAAGAACTTCATGCCATGGGGGAGACCAGCCTGGCTTTTAGATTGTGAGTCTGTGGACTAGGACTGTCTTTTAATATCTGTAAAGTGCTTAGTACAGTTTAAGTACTAAGCTTAAGTGTTCAATAATCACAATAATTTTGTCTTACTGGGTTACATCACCCTGATTCATAACCAGAGCTAATATTGGCTATTGTTGAAAATAAATTACCCTTGGACTTCCTGTGGTGTTGTCTCTGAAAAAAAGTATTCCCTGAATCTAACAACAAAGCCAAGCCTATTTCTCATCGTCTCAATGACTTTTAAAATACGCACATTTGACAAGAGGCTCAGAGCCTCCAGAACATTCCAATCCCTCAGACACCGCATTACTCATGTTCTACTCTGTGGCACTGCAGTTGTTTTGAAACTGAATAAAATGAAGCAGTAAAACAGTAAGCTGTGGGGATTTTTTTATTATTTTGTTTGTTTCTACTCTTGAGGACAGTATGTGGAAGGCAGCTTCTCACCTGTGGCAAAATGTCAGGGAAATGAACTACCAATCATTTTCTCTAAAACTGTTGGATTTTCTTTCTTACTAGCCTGGATGTTTCTTGTCAGTGGGTTCTGAACAAGGCAGTTCTAGGCTACAGTATAGAACCAAAAGTGTAGTACTGTCACACAGCTCCATGGCCATTTTTGAGGCTCTAAACTAGGAATGGGGAACTTCTATTGTTTGGAGATTACCATGTGGGAACATATCTGGAGTTGTGATATTTCTTGGTGGCTCTAACTGTGGGGAAAAGAAGCACAGTTTCAGGTGCATTATATCTCTGTGATACTGGAGCACTTTCACCTATAATGTGCTTTACAATCCACACAGCTGACAGGGATCAACCATATGGGGCCTATGACTATCTTTATGGCTGTTTGCTTCTGATCACATTTATTCCAGAGCAATGGAGTAGTTCAAAATGTCTGATCAGGCAGCTGTATTGTGTGAATATGGGAGACATAAGGAATAAGGAAGGCATAAATGTAATATTTGCTAAAAAGAAGGTATTAAAATGAAGATCCAGGAGATAACAAAAAAGCTGTTTAGGCAGGATTTTGATTTATATATCCAAAGTCAATATTGGCTGATGTTGAAAATAAATTGTTCTTAGACATCCTGTGGTGGTGAAATGCATATGAAAATAATGTTTCATTCAGTCATTATCCATAACAACAACAATAAGCCCGACCTATTATAGTGGTTATAGTGGCTAGGGAAATTACAGAAGCCATATTTAATACTGGAGTGCATGAGCATGCATGCATTTTTCAGATATTTGCGTCTCCTACAAAATGTTCCAACCCTTCTCGGCAATTATTTGCACTCTTTTGCAATAAACAAACAAACAAACAAACAAATAACATGGTTTACATGCTGGCAAATGTCAGGAGGAACAGAGAAAGTGCTTCTGTTGCCAAGAGAACCAAGTTGACACTCCTTTGCCCTGAACCAATAATACACAGTTGTCCAGTTGATAGACAATGCAGCTGGGGATGAACATCCAGATGCAGGCAGATAAGGCATCATTGTGTTCACTACATGATTCCTGATAGGCTGGGAACACACAGCAGAGTCCTTTCAGGTATTTTAAAAATAATGTGCTCAGACATCACTACATCGGGAACAATGGCTGCAAACATGTGTGAACAAATGCACAAAATAGTGTAATGTAGGTGGGTTCTGGAAACATTGCCCTCACCTCTTGAAATGGCAACTTTTGTGGTGGGCGGCGGGAACCTTGCAAACATTCAGCACAGCACTAATCAGCATAAAGTGGATATGACATCTGATCAGTATAGATATTGAAGCCAGTGAACAAAAAACATGGAAGAGACAAAAGCATAATCCAGTCTAGTCCCTATCAACCCACAGTTTATAAGAGGATTTGAAGCTCACACCTGGAATCCTAGGCTAAGGATGGTGATGTCTCAGGGGGCAGTGCTAGTAAGAACACAGAAGGACATTGTCTGGCCAGTTTCTCACTCAGGCTTCTTCTTCACAAACATATATGTATGCAAACAGTCCCAGTTCCTTAAAACTGAATCAGCTGGGTTAGAATTTGTGGACAGATCTCCATGAAGGAATCAATCCTTCAAATGAGGGCAAGTGTTCTTCCCTACTGTGGTGGGAAGTATTATGTTTCTGTTTAAACTGTAGTTGTCATTTCTTTTCTAAATTTGCACCTATACATGTTAGGTGTTTATATAACAGATGTTATATAAATCTGTATCCTCCTTTGCCCCCTTTTTTGATGACCCCTTTTCTCTTTTTGGCAACGTGTGAGTGGCCACCCTATCAATACATGAGAGATAACGTGAGGGTAATGTCTTGCCAGCCCAGCAGCAAATCTGAAGAATGACGAGATGTGTCTACACTTGTTTCAGCATTAAGAGACACATTTGGGAGCAGCTTACAAAAGACAGTAATTAGGAAGAGGAAGATAAGTGGCCCACTTTTTGAAGCTCCAGCAGAAACAGGAATTGTCAGGACATCGCAATTAGGATCACGAGGTGGATTACATGACATCCTGGCTCCCTGTGAATGCAATTGATTAAATTCATAGCGGCACAGATATAATAACAGGGTTCTCCTAATCTAGACTAAGGAGTATCCTGTGTGTTTTAGGGTCGCATTGTTGACATTGTGTCAAAGCCAACTTGCTGGTTTAGCAATGAGGACTTTCCCCAAATAATGGTGGTCAGGCTAACTGATTCCTCTAGGTGGCTGTGAGGAGTGGGGGTGGAAAAATCCCGGTCAGATTTTCCCCTGCTGAGGTCATAGCTCTGCTTACAGCCTTCGGCGGGGGGTGGGGGGAGGTTTTCAATTGTATGGCCCCTGGAATCCCTTCACAGGGACTGTAGGATTGCTCTGCCTGATGGAAGAGTACAGACAGAAAATCTAAAGGCACTTTAAAACGTTAAAATGCAAAATAAAGACAGCCGCACAGATCGCATGATCTGAAAACCCTGCACGGACATCATTGTGCCACATATCCTACACATCTTATTTTCTCAAATTGAATATCACATTTTTTTTCAAAAGCAAGTTTCTAACCTTCATGATTTCCATGGATAGTCTGAAAATATTTAGCCAGTCACTGGCAGCAAAACATTTGGAAAAGGAGAGTAGGACACAGGGCAGTCCATACTGAAGCTGTTCACTAGGCTTTGGTTAAGGTCTGTGATTCAGGTCTTGGATGGAACCTCTGTGATTAGCAGTGAAGGCAGGCGGCTCCAATGTCAGTGGGGCAGTGAATCCGCTCTGGGTTTCAGTTAGAACCAGTCAGAACTCTGAAGGAGCTCTACAAGGTACTTCTGCAACTTGAATAGCTCCTTTAGAGTTCTGACTGAAACCCGGAGTGGATTCACCACCACACTGACATCGGAGCCACCAGCTGGTGATTAGGACCTGGAGATGCTTGCTGCTACCCTGCTGTTGTCTCAGACCTTTGCTGCTGTCCACTGCCCCTTGCACCTCCACTGCCCCTAAGGTGGAAAGTGCAGGACACAGAATAATGGGCTCAAGTTACAGGAAGCCAGATTCTAGCTGAACATCAGGAGAAATTTCCTGACTGTTAGAACAATACAACAATGGAACCAACTACCTAGGGAGGTGGTGGGCTCTCCCACACTGGAGGCATTCAAGACGAGGCTGGACAGCCGTCTGTCAGGGATGCTCTGACTTGGATTCCTGCACTGAGCAGGGGGTTGGACTTGATGGTCTTATAGACCCCTTCCAATTTATCTACTAGTCTATGATTCTATGATTCTAAGGTCACCACTGAATACTATTGCCACTGCTATTTCTTACGTTGTTCTTATGTACCTGCATCCCAGATTAATCCTGTCCTAGAAAAGGCAGTGCTTAGACTACAGCCCCAGGCATACGTCATCTGTCTAGCCTTCCCGAACAGGATATGTTCCGGCATCAGAACTGCGGCTTCTTTGTAACATCTGATCTGTTTTGAGCAGCTCCTGCCATGTCAGGGAAAGAGGATCCGCTGCGTTACATGCTCTACCCAATATGTCGCCTATGTGGGAGAGAAAAGAGAAGGTCACCTTGCAACAACTAAGAGCAATTATCTGAAGGAGTTTAGCTCTATGTCCTCTTTCTTTATATTATTCTCATAAGCTGCATTCTGTGGCCTTGCTTAGAAGCGGGGAACATATCAAACCTGCATATGTCAAATGCTATTGACATCAAATACCTTTCATCCAGCCTAGGGCCTCCCCAATGTCTTTTGAGCACTTCACCCACGAAAGTGGCTTGTCACAGCTGATTTTTCCTAGTGAGGAAGCATGTAGCATAATGAGACAATGTCGTTCTGGCACATACCTTCCAGCTCGTTCCCCTGCACAGTTCAGGCTCCAAACATGAGCCTGCATAGCAATTAGGCTCTCAAAAAACACCGATAGACATCGCATTAGGCGCTGCTTTTGGCTCCTCCGTGCAGTTTTTCAAATACCTCTCTTCTTCTCCTACACTGCAGGAAGAATTTGGAAGCTTTTGTCATCTGGGATTGCTTTTTAAATTATATAGATATAGGTCAAAACAGACATTCATTCAAAGATGTAGCTAACAGCTACATCCTCTTTTTACTCCAGAGGAAGCACAGGAGCCCCGATCTAGACCAGGACCCTAACATGGGGGCAGGGGCCTTTAACCCCTCTGTTGTGGTCCCAATCAGGATTGCCCCCCCCATACACACACACCTGAAGTTTTTATTGCCAAACAGTGATCCATTAAAGCAAATAACTATTTGGCAATATAAATTGCAGGCTCAGAGTCCCAATCCAGATTGGGGCCACAAGAGGGAGGAAAGTGTTAAAGCCTACACTAGGTTCTGGATCCAGGTCAGGGCCCTTCACTGACTCTAAAGTAAAACAGAAAAGATGATGTAGCTGCTAGCTATGGGTTGGATCCAGAATCTGCTTTCCATGGGAGGACGGGATCTTCCATGAGAGGAAGAGCCCTTCTTGCATAAGATCCCTCCATCCAAGTTTTGGGGATCCCTCTGACAGAATGAGCTCTTCTGTTCATGGAGGGGCAACTGGGATTCAAGCCCTGTTTTATCTCACTTGTCTAACTAATTCAGTAGCAAGCAGTGGGGGAGTGGCATAACACTGTATATGTTAGTTTACATAATAGAGTGTTTTGAGATTCCTCTTTGTAAATGCCTATGAATACATCTCTTGCAGAATCAGAGAGGCCATTACATTTGAAACTGACACTTACATACTCTTAATTATTTCCAGTAACACACTGGCGCAATTCAGAAGTGAAGAACTTTTTTTCTTTTTTTGCAGAAATGAATGGAAGAATTTATATGGTTTATTGTGCCTGAAGTTCAAAATGATCCTACGCTGGGCCCTTTTTGGATATTAAACTTGAATCCAATAGCCTTGTGAGACACACTTTTTACACATGAAGATTCAATTGGCATTTATTGGGGGTGGGGAACTGGTTGAACAAAAAGAATGATAAAATGATCAAGGAAGAAATGGGAAGCAGTGGAATTAATCTTATTGAAATACAGCTTCTGGGTGCATGGTAATCTTAGAGTCAGGTCAAGTAGAAATATGCCAAGAAAGGAAGCCAAGTGCTCCTCTATGCACCAACCCAGGGATGACAAAGAGAGCAATCCTATGTCCCCTGGGGACACTATCTCTGGGGGAGATAGGATTTTTCGGTTTCCCAGCTACGAGCTTGTAGCTGGGAAACTGTGCTCCTTGTCACCTCGTAGCCAGGGTGGAGAGAACCACACTGCCACCTCCTCCATGCTCATAACACAGAGCACAGAGGGGTGAAAATGGGGCGTTCTTGGGGACGGGGATGGGAGGAGACCACGGAAGCTGTTTTAGACAGCTTCCTATGTGGTCTCCAGCCCTGTTCCCACCCCCTTCCTGAAGCCGCACTTAGACACGCGAAAACGTGCATCTAAGGCAAAGTGCATAGTGGCTGCAGCACGGAGGGAATCTTCTCCTCTGTGCTTCTTCTGCCCTGCATTGGATAGGCAGTCACCTCCGACTTCAGGGGCAGTTGGAGGCACCCATCTCTCTCTATAGGATTGCACCCTAAAGCTTATTCTATAGAAGCAGTAGATCTAGAGTTGCCAAATGATCAGAAACAAACAACCCTGGCCTGCTCCTCTGCCATAATAGTAGCTTGATTTGCCAACATCAGCAGATGAAACTTATCGTGGTATGGAGATAAGCATTATCACATGCAAATGTCTGCTGGCCAAGCAGTTGTTAAAGCTACACCAGTGCAGGAGGTAGGAATGTCAGAGAAATCTGAAATGGATTTAAATGAGTTTGAATTTCTATGAATTTGCCCTACAGATTTCACAATAGGCCAGCATCTTCCAAGTCATGTGGATTCCATGGACTTGCAAACAATTCTTTTTAAACTTTCCAGAATTGTAGGCAAATTTAGTCATAGTTAGTGGAAAATATGCATATATATATATATATATATATACACACACACACACACACACACACACACATATATATATATATGAGAATGTTTTATATATCTGTGATGTACCAGTGAAAGTTACATAAATTGTTTTTCTGAAGGGGGAAAAAAAAAATCAGATTCTGTCAATAAGCAAATGACAGAACAAAAGATGCCTGGCAGTCCATGAAACACACACGGAGTAAACAACATCCAATATCCTTAGCAGGAGCTGAGTAAAAACGTTGGCCGTTGTTGTTCAGTCGCTAAGTCGTGTCTGACTCTTCGTGACCCCATGGACCATAGCACGCCAGGCCTTCCTGTCCTCCGCTCTCTCCCGGAGTGTGCTCAAGTTCATGTTCATTGCATCGGTGATGCTATCTAGCCATCTCATCCTCTGCCGTCCCCTTCTCCTTTTGCCTTCAATCTTTCCCAGCATCAGGGTCTTTTCCAGTGAGTCTTCTCTTCGCATTAGGTGGCCAAAATAGTTGAGCTTCAGCTTCAGAATCTGTCCTTCCAATGAGCACTCAGGGTTGATTTCCTTTAGGATGGACTGATTTGACCTCCTTGCAGTCCAGGGGACTCGTAAGAGTCTTCTCCAGCACCACAGTTCGAAGGCATCAATTCTTTGGCGCTCAGCCTTCCTTATAGTCCAGCTCTCACAGCCATACATTACTACTGGGAAAACCATAGCTCTGATTAGACGGACCTTTGTCGGCAAGGTGATGTCTCTGCTTCTTACTATGCTGTCTAGGTGTGCCACAGCTTTCCTCCCAAGGAGCAAGCGTCTTTTAATTTCATGGCTGCAGTCACCGAAAGTGCTCCTAGTCTGTACGTTTTTAAATTGCATGTGGATGGGGCACATGGCTGAATGCTTCCCCATGGAGTACAAAACAACAACAACAATTGGATATCATTGAAAAGGACTCTAATTTAGCCTTCTCTTTGGCAATGCTGATTCTATTTTTTGGAGCATTTCATTCATCTGAACATGAAATGTTCATGAAATGCATGTGAAGCTGCCATGTTTTGAGTCCAGTCCTGCACAACTTGCAATCCACCAAGGCAAATGCAACCTTCTTGCCATTTATGGTGGCCCAAGTTGAGCTTGATAAACTTGCTTTTGATGTCTGCCTGGAGCTTCCACAACAAGGGAGTTGCCAAGACTCTGGCAGGTTACAATATTGTTCCTGGTGGACTGTGTATGGCTCACCTTTTGTTCAGGCCTTATAAGACTATGTAGACCAAGGGTGGGCATGTCCCCCCCACTAAATTTGGGGCAATTTGGAAACATTTTTTTAAAAAACGGGGGGTAATGGTGTTCATAGCTGCTATTTAGTGCTCTGTAGCATCTATGTATTTTTGCCAACCTAGCAGTTCGAAAGCAAGAAATTGCAAGTAGATAAATAGGTACCGCCTCGGCGGGAAAGGTAACAGCGTTCCGTGCACCTCGGTGTTCAGTCATGCCGGCCACATGACCACAGAAGCGTCTTCGGACAGCGCTGGCTCTTCAGCTTAGAAACGGGGATGAGCACCACACCCTAGAATTGGACACGACTGGTTGGGGACACCTTTACCTTTTAGCATCTATGTATTTCCCTGCCCCCTTGAAACATTATTTTTAACATAGTTTTTGGGGTTGCCCTGCAGACTGTGGCCCTGGGGGGGGCTGTCTAGGGGTTGAAAATGGGCCCCGGACCTCTCAAAGTTGCCACCCCTGATATAGACCAGTGGCAACAGACCAACTGTCTATGGCAATGGTTCTCTAAGCTCTTACGCGGGGCCTTTTCTAGCATTGCTCTCCTAGAGGTGACAGCAGGCCTGCACGTAAAGCACACACTCTACAAACTGAGTAGCAGCACCCTTTTGAAGTATCACCAGCCACGAACCATTTTGTCTCTTGATCTGCTATTTGTGTGAACTGGACTTTTTTTTCACATGAATGAAAGGATTTCAGTGGTACATTGTGACATAATATTCCACTCCTTGAGGTTTGAAGAACGTGGGCAAGTTGCACTGTATGCCTTGAACATTCAAAACCAGCAAGAAAGTGGGCAGAAGTTTCTGTTTACTAGTAAGATAATTTCTTGGAAATTCACTTAATGGCAATCAATCAAGGTACAATATCTTTTCAGAGGAAGCCTTCCTCATTATTTAGGTTTTTTTAAAAAACACACACCCCAAAGCAGTGACATAATATATGGCTATTTCAGATGTGGTTTCTATTTGAAGAATGCCTCGTTGAACAATCCTTCTCTCCCTTTCAGTAATTCTCACTCCACAGAACCAGTTTTATTTGCCAGGCCTACTGAACAGCAGTCGATCCATCCGTGTCATGCATATAATATCAAATTTATTACAGCAGCCCCTCAGCATATTTTCAGCCAGAGCTTCATTCTTCTCACACATTCTGCAAATGAACAACAGTTTTAGTTACAAATGTTTCCCGGCAAGACGACAGAGCTGATGGTAGAATGAAACGCAGTGCTTTTCTTCCCGATGTCCGTCACCTATACAACCAATCATTATGACACACTGCTGAGAAATGCCATTCTTACCCTGTATCTGATGTATTTCCGCTCTAAAGTGAGCAGTCATGAAACTGAGTGCCACTAAGTCTTTGATTAGCACTTGAGCAGATCTAGCATATATCTTTGCATTGCCCTTAAGGTTGGAAGCATGACAGTCTCACATGATCTGGAATCAAGGTTGCAAAATGGAGCAGATGATGGATCAGGAAATCTTCTCCCACTTAGAAATTTTGAATATTGATTCTTCATAGAGACTTGGCTATGGTTTCCATGCTTTAAGTGTGTTCTTGACTTCTCCCACTTTAGATTGTTATGTATGTTGATCCAACCAATGGTTTGGAAACTTTCTACCTTATGGGAACTCCCTTCATATGGACTTGTTTTCTGAGCAGCTCCTTCATGTCAGTCACAGAAACCCTGTGCACTGCAAAGAATTCTGGTGCATATTATATGACGTGCACACAGTTTGCCCAGGACAACTGGTCAGATGGGCTGGATCTCACGTCATCCTATGCGAACTGAAGCATGCCCTAGAATAGGTGCGGGCAGAAGGTAGTTCTCCAGATGTTTTGGACTTCAACTCCCAGAAGCCCCTGCCAGCATGACCAGTGATCAGGAATGTTGGGAGCTGAAGTCCAAAACATCTGATGATCCACTTTCTGTCCACCCAACACTTAACAGTCCTCTGTGGCTATGCCTTGCATGGGAATATTAGCAACAGGGCTGGATTAAGACACGCTGAGGCCCTAAGACATGTTAAGATGGCCTTGTAGGCCCCTTCCAACCCTACTATTCTATGAAGTTCAGAGGCCCATACCATAAAAAATAAAGACAAAAACATGTATTACATTATAATAGAAAGGCAAAGATGCAATGAGAAACAACTAAAGATACTCCTTGCAAAAAGCTTTATTTTCATTATCAAATACATTATGATTTCTTAATTACCATATATGGAACTGAAGACTTAGGTTGCAACCCCATGCCTGCTAGTCAGCAGCTAGACAGGCATAGAATAGGTCGGTTCCTGGAGAACTGACCCCCATCCTCTCCTGTGCTGCCTCGTAGGCAGTGCGGATCAGCCTCACGCTCTGTGCTCGGAAGAGGAGTGCAGCGCAGTGAAAACAGGGCATTCCCAGGGGCATGCCGGGGCAGGGAAGTCGGAAATCCGGTATGACACATCCTACATGTTGTCCGGCTGCCACTTCTCGCGCCCCAAGGCCCCGCAGCTAGTCAGCCGAAATCATCTGTCTAGCCACAAAAACCGGGCAGGGGAGCAAGGAGGAGATCCACTCCTCACCACTCCTCCCCTTCTGCATTGGATAGGTGGTTGCCCTCAGGCTCCAAGGTGACCATTGATCCAGGTAGGATTGCTCCCTTAATTAGTAGAAACAAAGAGCAAATACAGAGATCAGAACTTAGTTAATGGCCGTAGCAATGTAGTTTGTAATGAAAAATTAATACTGGAAGGGACGTTTATGGGATTGGGTGTGGATTGGGATGTGGAGGTCAGGGTTCAGAATTTTGGTGGTAGATTTTTTATGAAAAGTTATTTAAACCAAGGCAATTTCAATTATAATAAATCCTAGTTATCGCCAAGTACTTAGAGGCCCCTCATAAAATGAGGCCCTAAGCCATGGTTTACTTGGCTTGTTCCTAAATCTGGCACTGATTAGCAAGCTGTTTTTTCACAGAAGCTTGTTTGCCATTGTGTTGTTTATTCGCTCAGTCGCTTCCGACCCTTCGTAACTTCATGAACTAGCCCACACCAGAGCTTCCTGTCAGCTGTCGCCACCCCCAGCTCCCCCAAGGTCAAGTCCGTCACCTCCAGAATATCATCCATCCATCTTGCCCTTGGTCGGCCCCTCTTCCTTTTGCCTTCCACTTTCCCTAGCATTGTTTGCCATTAGTGATCTTCTAATCCAGGAGGGCTGCATTTCCTTGGGACAATGTGTTGGTGAGGCCGGAGCCAGCAGTGAGTGTGTCTAGAGTCCTCTCTCTCTCTCTCTCTCACTTTCTCTGAGGTTTGGAATTTTCTACCTTGTGGTAAGTCTACCTTATGAGAGTGCTTTCTACCTTATAGGAAGTTTCTTAAGGACAGAGAGCAGGTGGTGGTGGTGATCTTAAGAGAGTGAGAGAGATTGGGCTTGTGATGAGAGAGAGAGAGAGAGATTTTAACTTAAGATAATCACCATTCCAAACTCTTTCTCTCTTTCTTGCGTGCATTTGCAGCAACCTCAGACTTCCCTCAGGGGCACCACTTCAGGTGTCAGAAGGAGAGTGGAGGGAAAGAGATACTTTCAGCTTATCAGAGGAGCAACTATTAGATTAAATGTTAAGATGTGAAAAGCCATATATTTTGATAACTTTACTTGTGGTTATTTTCAATAACTCAGTAAAGCGGCAAACCAAGAATTTGGCAGACCAACACTGGATAATTTTTGAAGCAAAACAAATGAATGCTTTTTCAAGAAATACCCTCTACCCAAAATGCAGGCTGATAAATATTCAAAATGTGGATACAACCAGCAACAAACAAACCCAAGGAACGGGGGACAAAGAATAGTGGCCAAGTTTTGGCTCCACAGGTCTGTAGGCTCTGTCTTGTCCATAGGAACACCTCAAAGTGCCTTGGGAGGGCTTCTGCCCTGAAAGGTGGCCAAGAAATATTTTAAATAATAAATAATAATAAAAAGTAGGGTCTTCTAGTTTTTGACAAATAAAGCCCACCTTCTGAAATATTTCAGCCAAGTGTGCTGGAAGGTGCCTACTCAGCCCCTGTCAATTAATGTCGTTCTAGTACAGGCAGGAGAAGGATACTTTGCAACAGAATGATAATGTCTGGGTGTTAGCGGTTTTGAAATCCCTAGACTTCAGCCTGGCCAGCTAATCCTTACGGAAAGAATGTGGCGCTATGATGACTGACTTGGAATGGGAGCTTGCTCTTTTTCCTATCTGAAACAAGTAGAGCCCTACTGAATCAAACCAAGGGTAGCCCAAGTGGACAATGAAGGCAGCGAACCACCAGTGCTTGATCCCAGCAAACAATGTTGCTAGGAAGGGGCCTTCCAGATTAAAGACCTGCAGTACAACTCCCAGAAGCAAAAGATCTTTCCCCTCCCAAGCCAACACTCATTAACTTCTGTAAGCCTTAATCCTCTCCCTCTGTGCTAGATAGACTGACTACTGTTGAAAGAACAATGGAGAAACATGGATTAGGGATCATGTTTGTTCTTGGACCTTCAACCATCAATTGATCTGTCTAATTTTTTCGGTGTTGGTACGTGCATTTTTCTTTTAAAGCCCAGAGATGAGATAGATGGTTAAAAACATAATCATACTTTCCAGGGACATCTAAATGCACTATGTTGTGGTTTACATAAAAAGAGGGGTTGACAACAGTTCTTGGAAGCTTTTAAAGGTCAGAAATAGTGGGAGTTCGGTAGTTCCTCTAGTATTTGTGAAGTCACTGTGTGTCTATGTGCTTTTAAAGAAGTCAATTCTGTAGTTTTGTTATCATTACCAAGTCTCTCCCCCATAACTGAGGCACACCAGAAAAAAAATGGATGAAAAACAGTATATTCTTTGTGAACTCTGAATATTTGAGGATTTCCAGGATTTGTACCAAGTTACTACCTTCCCTTCTGGGAAACTTAAAAGATCCTGTAAAAAATTCATCCCTTCTTCAAAATGTTTATGTAGCTAATGTGCCTGTTCCTTCCCATTATCTGGCCCAGTCCATGTTTCCTGCCCTCTGTTCTCTTGGGGCTCTACAACTGCTCTTGACGGGGGTTTTTTTCATGAGTTCCAGCCCTCCTTTACAAGTCCCATCCTATTACAATTGCCAGCCAAAGAAACAAATGATACCGAACACAGCATTTCATATTCAGCAAAGAAGCACAACCCAAAAGGAATGCAGAAAACAAAGAGACTCCAACAGCAAGTAGTTCACAATAAACAAGATATGCGAACTATGTCATTTTATACACATTTACCCTCTACTCAACAGATTTCCTCCTCTGAGAGTGAGAAAACAGAGAAGCCTTACAGATATGTTTCCTCTCCCCAAAGATCTTGTAGGTCATTCCAACAACCTCACAAAATTGCTGCGGCATTCTATTGTTTGCTAAGCTATTCTCATATGGAAGCTTTTGTGAAATGGTGCTTCAACATGTAAACCCATGTTTCACTTATTTTTATCTAGCGCAAATGATATCAAAGTGGACATTGAAAAAGAAACCTACTTTAAAGCTAATTGAAAGGAAGATCATTTTTGTAGTTAGTACCCAATCAACCTGTAGAACTTTGAAAAAAAGGTTACAGGCACTTGCTTTTTGCCACCCTAGCTCCCTGCAGATAATACATTAAAAAAAAGCCCTCAGCCCCTCAGCTTGGAGCTCCCCTCAGCTCAGCTCGGCACCCCCCTCAGTCAGGGCCCCAGGTGACCGCCCAGCTTGCCTACTCCCAAGGCCAGCCCTGGGTGTCAGGGTTGTGCTCTGTTGAATTTTCTTGGGATTTGAATTTCAATAGAAGGAGGAGGGAATTTGGAAGTTTCCTAAAAGATTTCCAGAGCCTACCTTTTGGCCCCAGTGCTCCATTGCTTCAAGCACCACTTTAAAAACAATAAAAATCCACTGTCATTCTTTCTCCTAGATATAGTGGCCCTGTTCAGATGCACATTGGGGAAGGGTGGTTAGGTGAACCATGGTGCATGGTGGTTAATGCTAACCACTGCGAGTGCTACTGCCACACCTACAGGTAAGCATGTTCCGCAACATGGTTAGACTAACCATTCTGTAACAACCCTCCCACCCGCAGGAACTCGCAGTCCCCGATAGGCAGCCATGCATCCCAGAAGCCTTTGTGCCGTTGGCCATTTTGGTGCTTGGTGCTGCTGGCTATTTTGGTGCTCGGTGGTTCAGCAGCCTGCTGCCCCCTGTGCTGCGGCACACAGCCCCTGGTCATGTCCCACAGCACGGACTCACAAGGTTTGGGATCTGTCTTTCCTGTTCCGGGGGCCTATAATTGCCACTCACCGCCGTAATCCACCGCCCTGATGCACAGTGCATTCAAATGTCCCCTGCAGCCCAGACGGACATGGGCAGCCATCAGGAATCTGCTTCTGTTGCTTCCGCCAACCGTTTATGCCGCTGCAAGTGTGGTGCTGGAGTCCATGTTGCCTCTGAAGTTGCATTGTAACAGGCACAGTTGCACATGGCGACGCCTGGCCGTGCCCATAGCAGCAGTGGGCCAGGGTACAAGCAGCTGCGAGCTGCAGCTCTATGCTCGCTTCTCTGCTGGCGTGTAGTGGGCTGTTGCTGGGGGTGGCCTATTGGCGGGCTTACAGCAGCTGCATCATTTGCTGCTAGGCAGATCGCGACCATAGAGATCTGATGCTCAGGCATGAGTGACTACTCCTTCTTTGGCCGCTCTTGCCACAGAGTTCTATGGCAGCTGTCAATTAACCATGGAGGCTATTCAGATGTCACACTAAGCCATGGTAGAGCCCACTAGCAATCTTGCAGCAAGTGGTTAGAGCATGGTTAGTCCGTGGTTAATAAACCACCATGGTTGCAGACATCATGCTAAGCCATCATGGTTAGCTCAAAAACACTAACAGTCATGGCTTAGTGTGATGTCTGAACAGGCCTAATAGCACTGCTTCATGAATTATTGTAGTATTTCAGGTTTCTATAACTAGGATGACGAGGGGCAGATTGCAATCACTTCAGACACACACACACACACACGCACACACACATTAACAGTATTTACTTCACTTTAGAATGTTTGGTAAATAACAATATTAAGAACATAATTAAGGGCACAATCCTATGTATGTTTAGACAGAAAAAAGTCGTACTATTCCCAGCATTGCCCAGCCAGCTATGCTTTAGGCCACAGTTCACAGTAAAGTGCAGCGTTACTGTTGCTAGACCAACTTCTACTGAAGTTTACGTGTAACCTATCCCCCCCTTTTTTTCCTTCCTAGAATATTGTAATATTTGTAACTGAGGGTTTTTGAATATGTTGTTATATTTTTATTTTTTTTCTGGTTTTGTTATGTTTTGTGTTTGTTTGCTTGTTTTGTCAAAATTAACAACAACAACAACAACAACAACACTAAACTGTTGCTAGACCAATCACAGTCCCTTGTCCCAGTTCCTTTAGTCTGTTGTTGCCAGTTTCTGTTGTGGAGGTTCACTCTTCTTCTAGCTGAAGGCGGCTTTGTCTGTTCCTCTCTCTTCTCCATCATGCTGCTGGGTTTCTCTGAATTTCCTTCTCAGCTCTCCTCCTTCCCTCTCCTGCTGCCCCCACCTTCCCTTTACTCTCTCCTCCCTCCATGCCATGCCCCTTCCACTTTACACAGACCATGCTGCAAGGCCCTTAGAGGCAGGCACTACATTATCTGTGGCTTGCACCTTTAGCCCTGCTTCCGACATTGTGCATTTCCTCCCAGCCCTACCCTTGACATCCATGGTTTCATGCGGATGTCTGAGGTGGGGAAGCCTTGGTGCATAGACCTCTGGGATCCTGGAACCCTGCACAATCAGGTTCCAGGATCTATGGGTAGAGGTCTTTGCATGAAGGCTTCCCTTCCTCAGGCATCCAAGCTAACGAGTGGACGGCATGGGTAGGCTGGGGGATGCTGCACAAGGCCGTGGGCAGAGCTAATGGTACAATTTTGTAGCCTAGTGGTGAGGAACCTGTGGCCCTCCAGATGTTGTTGGACTCCAATGTCCAACAGCCCCAGCCAACATAGGTCAGGGATCACAGGAGTCATGGTCTGACAACACTTTTTTCTGTAGATTTATAGCCCGCTTTTCAAGTACTCACAGTGTTTCACACTTCACAGTACTTGTAAAATACAACAGATTCAACAAGAGCGACATAAAACCAAAACTGAACGACGCAACCAGCTCCCCTGGAGCAGGAGCCAGGATAGTCCTTGCCCCAGGACAGCTGATGTCAGTCAGGTAGGCCTGGCAGGGTGGGTGTAGTGGGCAGTCCAACTAGAGCAGGCCCTGAAGTTTCCTTTGCCTGCTCCTGTCTCCCTCGCACTTTCTTTTTTTTGACTGGCCGCAGGTTGGGGAAGGCGGGAGTAACTAGGAGTTATATCCAATGGTGTCACTCAGCTGATGGAAGTTTCTTTCATCCAACAGAGGGTTTTTGTTGTTATTCAGTCGTTAAGTCATGTCCGACTCTTCGTGACCCCATGGACCATAGCACGCCAGGCCTTCCTGTCCTGCGCTGTCTCCCGGAGCGTGCTCAAGTCCATATTCATTGCATCGGTGATGCTATCTAGCCATCTCATCCTCTGCCATCCCCTTCTCCTTTTGCCTTCAGTCTTTCCCAGCATCAGGGTCTTTTCCAGGGAGTCTTCTCTTCGCATTAGGTGGCCAAAATATTTGAGCTTCAGCTTCAGTATCTGGTTACTTCAGCAGAAAGGGGAAGGAGGCCATTTTTGACAATCCGCCTGCCCCCTGGGCAGCCCCCCCCATGCCACCTCCCATGCTGCTCCAAAGGGTCAGCAGTTCATGTGAACTGAACGTGAGTCCTAAAACGGCTGTGCTTTTTCTGTCCCCAGAATTCTCCACAAAACCTTGCTGCAGCCCCTTCCGATGTGCTTTCCCCCTCCTTGGAAGTATTGCATAAATTGATGCAATACTTCCATAAGTATTGGGGGGCAGTGAATTTATCACATAGCCAATCAGATTTGCCCATGTGATGATTATCGCTAAGGGCAAATTTCCCGTAAGTCTGTGTTTCCAAGAGGCATGCTGCCACAGGGGATGCAAGCATGCTTTCCTCATTTGGTGAACCCGCTAGTGAAACAGTGGACACAGTTTGCAGGGGAAGAAAATGTTTGCAAAACAGTTTTGGCTCGGCACTAACTGGGGAAGAGGGATCATATCCCAAGCTGATGCATCCTCTCTCTGATCCAGTAGCATGCATTTGGCTGCAGCTGGATGGGGATGCGTGCTTGGGGTGTACATCTCAGCGCAGATGTCGTTAGATTGGATTACTTTCAGTGGAATCTGCATTTGACTTCGCATTCTTCCACAGTTATTCATTCACATGTCGTGCACTGCTAGAGCTGGACTGGGTAAAAAAACACACACCTTACTACATGGCATTAGCATTGCAAGACAGGAAGCAGGACCCTGGATGTATTCCCTTCATTCAGACAGGAGCTGCTGGATCACTATGCAGCTGCCCCGTGTGGTGGGACACTGAAGTGCAGACAGCAGCCTTCTCAGTGAAAAACCTTCTGGCACTGGACTGGCTCCACCCGTCCAATCTGGCCATTGGATCTTTCTGGAAGGTTTCCTGTTTTAGTTTAGCCTTGCTTGAGCAATAGGATTTTCCTGAGCTCTGGTGCATCCCTCTGTTCATAGACTCACAGACTCATAGGGTTGGAAGGGGCCTACACAAGACCATCAAGTCCAACCCCCTGCTCAATGAAGGAAGCCTGATTCCCAGGCGGTCTCCCATCCAAGTACTAACCAGGGCTGACCCTGCTTAGCTTCCGAGATCAGACGAGATCAGGCACGTCCAGATTCTTTGGTCCTGACTTCTGGCTTGCTCCTTGGCTGTGCTTTCTGGTTTGCCCTTTGGTCCTGATTGGTTCTTTGGTCTGGACGACTGGCTTGGCCAACAACTCCTGGCTCACCTAAGTCTCCTGTCCATGACTCAGCCCTCAGTGGCATCACTGACTTGGATTTGTAAGTTATAATAAGCCTCAGAAAGTTCTCTCTGTTAGCTGTAGAGAGAGTAATACTGAAATACGTTGTTTGAAAGAGCCCCAATGCTTTTTGGCTAGAATTTATTGCAGCAGATGTATCCCTTCTATTGGGCACCATTTGCTTCAATTATTCTTAATGTTTAATGGAAGAATAACTGGAACAAATGGTGATGTATATTCCAATAAAAATACTTTCATCAAATGCTTTAATTGTTGGATGCTATAACTACAGTGTAAAGCATTTTACTCTGTCTATTGACATTTGACAGACTGAAGTACTCATCCACTATGTTCATATAAATCTTGGTTTCAATAGGCAAAAACATTCAAGCAGACTGAAACTCGTCATCTCCCACTGAAAAGAGGATGTAGAACTAACGTGCAGAATGCATAATATACAATGTTACAATGAATTCACACTACCTGTTGATTTGGGAGTACAAGCAAAGGTTAGGAAGACAGGAGAAAGATCACAAAGACTCTTCCAGAATTGGGATGGAGGCAGACAATCCCTTCCCCAGTGAGCCTTTCCTGTCCATTGCTCTCTACTCACATTCCACCTGCTAAAAATTATTTTAAAATCCCAGAATCCAGATGCAAAGAATGGGGCAAGGAACTAGCCTAGTCTTCAGCAATAGAGACGAGTGGCCGTACAGGTCAGGAGAGCCCCCTCAGACACGCTAATTAGAGCTACAGGTTGAAATCTAGGTGGCTTAGGTTGAACACCTCGGCTTGTTTCAACTATGTTTTAACATACCGAATGGAGATATATTAGTGGAAGTACATAATCCTCTTTGATTATAGCCCTGTTCAGGCATTCCATACTTGAATAGGGTAAATACATAGGGCATTTCTACACCAGCATTTAAAATGGGGCTTTCTGCTTCTGTTTTAAATGGAGGATCACCACTGACTCCCTCTACATATGCTTCCTCCGCCCTGTCCCTCTCCCTGTATCTGAGTCTTCCATTATCTTTCATTGACCTCGCTCCTCTTCTTGCTGCTTTAAACTGAATCGTACAGGGAAGGGAGATGTAAATTTGGGGGTAACAATGGACGTAGGCGCATGCACTGCAACGGAGAGAACAGCTCTGATAGCGCCCAATAATAGTCTTCAGACACATGTAGGAAGAAAGCCAGACTATGAAGCACATGGTCTTCGATGTCTATATACTAATGCCCAGAGTATGGGAAACAAACAGAACGAACTTGAACTCTTAATACAGGAAGGAAATTATGACTTGATAGGTATAATTGAGACTTGGTGGGATGACTCTCATGACTGGAATACAGCAATTGAAGGATATAACTTGTTCACAAAGAGCAGGAGGAACAGAAAAGGAGGTGGGGTTGCACTGTATGTGAAAAATACATATCTCTGCACAGAAATACAGGAGGAAGAGCTTGGTAGCCCCATCGAGAGCATCTGATTCAAAATAAATGGAGCAAAGAATAAAAGGAACCTGGTGGTCGGAGTCTACTACCGGCCACCCAACCAAGGAGAAGACGAGGATGAAACTTTTGAAAAGCAAATAGCCAATGTTTTAAGGAAGCACGATGTAGTAGTAAAGCGGGACTTCAATTTCCCCGATATTTGTTGGGAGACAAATTCTGCAAAACATGGCCCCTCCAGGAAATTCCTGACTTGTGTGGCGGATAACTTCCTCCTACAGAAAGTAGAGGAAGGAACTAGAGGATCCGCTATCCTTGACTTGATCCTAACCAACAGAGATGACTTAGTGGATAAAGTAGCAGTTACAGGAACCCTGGGGGAAAGCGACCATGTTGCACTTCAATTCTTGGTTCTAAGGGAAGCAAAAGCCGAGTGTAGTCAAACGCGTACCCTGGATTTTAGGGAAGCTGATTTTAATAAACTCAGAACAATGATCAGTAAGGTCTCATGGCAAGCGACACTAACGAGAAAAGGAGTCCAAGATGGGTGGGAGCTTTTAAAAAAGGAAATTCTAAAAGCACAATCACAAACAATTCCACCAAGAAGAAAAGGTGGAAGACAACAGAAGAAGCTGATGTGGCTTCACAAAAAGCTTAGGGATGACCTGAAAATAAAAAAGGACACATATAGGAAGTGGAAAGAAGGCCAAGTAACAAAGGAAGAGTACAGGCAGGTAGAACAGAATTGCAGGGATGGCAGCAGGAAGGCTAAAGCTGAGAACAAGCTGAGGTTAGCGAGGGATGCTAAAAACAACAAAAAGGCTTTCTTCAGCTACGTGCATAGTAAAAGGCAGAGGAAAGAAATGGTGGTTCAGCTATTAAATAAGGATGGCAAAATGATAACAGATGACAAAGAAAAGGCAGAGGTGCTCAATTCCTACTTTGGCTCAGTCTTCTCCCAAAAGTGGGTCTATGACCCCCCTGGCAAAGGCGAAGTGCAGGCTGAAGTGGCAGGATTGCAGCTTGAGATCGATAGGCATATGGTCAAGGAACACCTAATTACTTGGAATGAGTTCAAATCTCCAGGGCCAGATGAACTGCATCCTAGAGTAATAAGGGAACTGGCAGAAGAAGTCTCAGAACCACAGTCTATTATCTTTGAGAAATCATGGAGGACGGATGAAGTGCCAGATAACTGGAGGAGGGCTAATGTTGTCCCTATCTTCAAAAAGGGTAAAAAGGAGGAACCTGGGAACTACAGACCAGTCAGTCTGACATCAATCCCTGGGAAAATTCTGGAGCAGATGATAAAGCAATCCATCTGGAAGCACTGTGAAAACAATGCCGTGATTACTCGAAGCCAACATGGATTTGTCAAAAACAAGTCCTGCCAGACAAATCTGATCTCATTTTTTGATCAAGTAACCTCCCTTGTGGACCGTGGGAATGCTGTAGACATCATATACCTCGACTTCAGCAAAGCTTTCGACAAAGTGCCCCATGATATCCTGATGAGCAAACTAGCTCAAAGTGGGCTAGATGAAACAACGATCCGGTGGATCCACAGCTGGCTACAGAATCGGACTCAAAGAGTGCTTATCAATGGGACCTTCTCAAACTGGGGAGAGGTAACGAGTGGGGTACCGCAGGGCTCAGTCCTGGGCCCAGTGCTCTTCAACATTGTTATTAATGACTTGGAGGAGGAGGTGCAGGGAATGCTGATCAAATTTGCAGATGACACAAAATTGGCTGGGATTGCTAATACTTTGGAAGACAGAAACAAAATGCAAAGTGATCTGGATAGACTGGAGTGCTGGGCAGAAAACAACAGAATGACATTTAATAGGGATAAATGCCAAGTTCTGCACCTAGGAAAAAGAAACCAAATGCACAGTTACAAGATGGGGGATACGTGGCTCAACAACACTACAAGCAAGAAGGATCTTGGAATTGTTGTCGATCACAAGCTGAATATGAGCCAACAATGTGATGTGGCTGCAAAAAAGACAAATGCTCTTTTGGGCTGCATTAATAGAAGCATCACTTCCAAATCCTGGGAAGTACTAGTTCCCCTCTACTCAGCACTGGTTAGGCCTCATCTGGAGTACTGTGTCCAGCTCTGGGCACCACACTTTAAGAAGGATGCAGACAAACTGGAGAGGGTTCAGAGGAGGGCAACAAAGATGATCAGAGGACTGGAAACAAAGCCCTATGAAGAAAGACTGAAATAACTGGGCATGTTTAGCTTTGAGAAGGGAAGACTGAGGGGAGATATGATAGCACTCTTCAAGTACTTGAAAGGTTGTCACAGAGAAGTAGGCCAGGATCTCTTCTTGATTATCCCAGAGTGCAGGACACGGAATAATGGGCTCAAGTTACAGGAAGCTGGATTCTGGCTGAACATCAGGAAAAACTTCCTGACTGTTACAGCAATACGACAATGGAACCAATGACCTAGGGAGATGGTGGGCTCTCCCACACTGGAGGTGTTCAAGATGAGGCTGGACAGCCATCTGCCAGGGATGCTCTGACTTGGATTCCTGCATTGAGCAGGGGGTTGGACTTGATGGCCTTGTAGGCCCCTTCCAACCCTACTATTCTATGATTCTAACTCTTTTGATGGAGGAAACTGAAGTGGAACACAATGGGGTAATTTGATAGCTCATTATCTGCGATCTACTTAAAAACGGAACAAAGGGCATTTAGTGCAGGAGATGCCCTGGAAGGTCACGGCGTCATGTAAAGAGCCCGCAAACTTCCATGAAGGAGCAATCTCAATCGCAGGATAAAAGTGCCGTGTGAAGGAGCCTGTAGCGAGATGGAGCAGTCAACCCCAGCCCTTTTCCTTTGTCCCATCCAACACCCTCTACTTGCGGAGGGTGATTGTCTGAAGGGGACAGCCTCCTGAATCGCTGGAGGCTCTCTACATGAGCCAGAATATATTGATATTAGCTTGTTTAATGGTTTAATGTGCTTTTAGCTGTTTAAATTATTCATCGTTTTATACTGCTTAAATTGATTTTATCTGTATGTTGCCCTGATATCTTAATGACATAGGGAGGGGTACAAATGTTTTGAATGAATGAATGAATGAATGTTGGAAAATCCAGATTCTGGCTCGTGTGGAGACCCTCTACAGATAGAGGAATCCCTCCTCTTAGTTGGCCTACAAGAATAGAAGGCAAGAGATGCAATGAAGAAGAGGGGCTGGGCTAGCGCACTCCCTCTCATTGCATTTACTGTGTTCAGGTACGGAATGATTGAATAAGGCTTACTTAATAGTGCAGCCCTATACTTGCCTACTCAGGAGCCCCATGGAGTTCAATGGGATTCACTCACGATGAAATTGAGGACTGCAGCTTAAGAGTCAGTGGAAAAGATTAACTCATCACCATATATGTAAATAGTCTCTAAACTACATTTGAGCTCCCCCTCCTGCAATTGGCTGGACTGCTGTGATGTCATGGAATGCCCATTAAACACTACAACTGCTGAGAGGGACAAGTTAATAAAAGATTGTTGACAAAACACTGCAGCTTCTGTGAAATGAAATGACATTTTGGAAGGGCAGTGGCCAGCCGCAGTATTTCAAGCTTAATGTATTGAAGAACGAACCTCATCCTTCTTCCCAAGCCCTCTTCTCTTTGCACACTTTCTCTTTATACATTGACAACATTACCCCCGCTCCTTTTGAACAAACAACTTCAGTTTTTCACCCCCCTCACTTCTTTCGGCCCCATATTCAGCATGCTGACAGCTCATGTTGCTGCTCCCTTTACAACATCCTCCAAGTACGGCTCTTCTTCTCTGTTCTCTTGGGCAAAAACTTGGTTTATGCCTAGTCAAGTCCGACTACTGAATCCTGCGCTTTGTGGTTTTACTTTTTATGAACCACCCAGAGAGCTTTGGCTACTGGGTGGAACAGAAATGAAATAAATAAAATAATCAATCAATCAATCAATCAATCCTCTCAAGGCTATCCATTGTCTCACTTTGGACTCTTCACTTCTATCCCGCGCTCTGAAGCCCAGACCATTCACCCCTCTTGTCGCCTTTACCATGTGCTTGTGTCCTTAAATACTTGTGCTTACCTGCCCTCTTAAGGATTCTGCACAAGTTCCTCATCCTTGTCTTCAGAGTCCCTGCCCCAAGGAGCTTACAATCTAAAATTTGACACAGTGGGGGAAAAATGGAGAAGAGGAGGATGGAGGGGAGGGTAAACAGGATAGTTATATACACCAGGTCAGTTATATACATTTAGGTTTAGTTTCAGTAGGGGTGTAGTATGGAGTCATGCTGAGGCTTTATAGAAAAGACAAGTTTTGAGGAGGAACATACCAAGCCAGGCCATTGGTCCATCTAGCCCAGTATTGTCAACACTGACTGGCAGTGGCCCTCCAGGGTTTTAGACAGGAGGTTTTCCAGCCCTACCTGGCAATGCTGGGGATTGAACATGGGACCCTCTGCATGATGCAAAGCAAGTGCTCTGCCACTGAGCTATGGCTCTTCCCCATAGGGATTTGAAAGAAAAGAAAGGCAGCATCACGAAGGCCCTCAGGGAGGTAGCTCCAGACATAAGGGGAAGCAAGAGTGAAAGAGCGGAGTTGAAGATGCAGGAGACTTTGAAATGATGGAACTGGCATCATTCTATTAACAATGTTGGGGTGTGAGTTTCAGGAGCTGCCGGGGCTTGAACTGAGAACTTTCAGATCTGTATGGCTGCCCTGTGTGTGACTCACTGAACCGCACGTTGCGGCATCTGCCAAGGCCTAGGAACTGTAGTATCCTCAGGGCCTGGACTGACCCTTCCTACTGAAACAGGTGACTGACTCCTTCTGGACAGGAGTAAGAAGAGGTCTCCTGTTTCATTTAAGCCTTGCCTGAACTACAAGGGCTTCCCGAGCTCCGATATGGTCCTGTATCCTTCGGTCCTGGCTTTTGGGTTTGCTCCCTTGATCACGCCTCCTGGTTTGCTTCTCAGTCCAGACTCCTGGCTTCGTCCTGTAGCTCCTGGTTCCCAGCTCACCTCAGATTGGCGCTTGAGCCATCATACCCCCAGCCCTGGCCAAGGTGGTGGTGGAGTACTGATCCTTATGTAGCCGAAAGGGCACCCCCTGTGCACAAAAGGGAAGTGTCAACAGGCTTGGGGGAACTCCCAAGACTTGGAGAAGTACAAAAGATCTTTACCAAGGGGCCAACAACCCCCTCCCTCCCAACAGGGACTGAGCATGCCCTGAGCGGCCATGGAATGCTGACTGGCTACTGGGGGGAACAGTGGTGTAGTGAAGCCAGGGCTTGTAGGGATGGAGCACCAACTTTTTGTAATTAGCAGAGATGCCGATGTCATCTGCCCCCCTCCTCAGAATACCCTGTTCCTTGCTGTCATGTAAAGTATTTGGGGATGGCTTGGTCCTGAATGGGCAATTGAGATCCTTAGCTTTACAAAAGATCTGCTGCTGCTGGAGATAAAAATGCTAGAACTAGTTTGTCGATATGGATCTAAATTCCTGGATTCCCCCTGGGGATGTGGCTACGGGGACTGTCATGATGAGCGCTTGCACTTCAAGATTTGTTACGACACCCCTGGTGTGTGTGTGGGGAAGAAATAGAAAACTGGAGGAGGGTTGAATGCAATGGAATATCTTGGAAGAGAGCCTGGCTAGCGGGCTGCAGCCTTGAACAGCTGGTTTTCACCTGGCAACATTTAGTTCCAGGTCCGATGTCAAATCCCACATTGAAATATCTTCAGCTAATCATCAGATCTGTCCAATGTAAAGTCCTACATATGAATGTAAGGGCAGGTATGGAGGGAGAGGTTCGTAATGCATCCAGGAGTGGGAAACCTTGGCTTGAAGCTCTGGTGTGTGTGTGTGTGTGGGGTGCCGAGGGAAACACTGAGGGCGAGTCTTAAGTCTGCCAAATTGGCTTGGTTATCTGGCCCCCATTGCTCAACACCTCCTTGGGCCTGCTGTAATAGAAAGATAATCTCTCTTATTTCCCCTCTGGTGGCATCTGTGCTAGGCAGTCTGTCTTACGCGGAAAGCCCTCTGAGCCTTCCTCTCCCAGAAGTGTTTACAGATTCTTTGTCACTGTCAGCCTTCCCTGGGATGACCCGTTTCTGCTCTGCATATGCTGGGGAGAGTCTGCTTCGGAAATGTAAAGAATCCCGTCTCAAAATCCCATCATGTCATCTCCCAAAGCAGCAACTCATTCACAGAGTAACCTACTTCTGTCACTGACTGGCCCCATTAGTTCTCAGAACAAATTACTCTTGATTTCAATAGGAATTTGGTGTCAGATTATCCATCGGCTCTCCAAATCTGTTTCTGCACATCTGCCCTGGGACAGTGTGTGTGTGTGTGTGTGTGTGTGTGTGTAATGTTGGCAAAACTTTCTTCCTCCTGCAAAATTGAGTCAAACAGCCTGGCTAAAGTCCAACAGAGTCAGGCAAGCTTTTCATGGCAGGTAAACACTTGAACTATGTAGAGATTGCCTAATGCCTCAGGGCACCAGTCCAGGACTAGGGAAGAGTTACTATTAAGGCAAAGGGGTTGCTATGCCTTTGCAATCTCAGCTGGACTCCTTTTTAACTAAGCCTGTGATCAGAAGCACATACACTCACATGGAAAGCAGTGAGAATTCCACGTCAGACCACTGCCTCAGTTAGCTCAGTACTGTCTACACTGACATTGGCTCTCCAGGGTTTCAGCCAGGAATCTTCCCTAGCCCTGTGTGGAAATGCTGGAGACTGAACCTGGAACCTTTTGCATACAAAGCATTTGCTCTACTACCGCAAGAGAAATCACAGGCTTGGATAACAAGGAATCTTGTTTAAGTCTCGTTGGAACAACCTTCATCTCGTCTTATTCTTTCCTTGTGTGCAGAGACCACCATTTATTAACTCAGTCATGGTGGAACGTTTTCCCCTCCAGAGGGCTACATTCCCTTGGCAGACAGTGGTTGGGGCTACATACTGGTGGTGGGTGGGGATAAAGCCTCGAGTACACCCACGTATGTACCCCATCTACACTCCCACGTATACCCCCCCACCTCACAGACGCACATGATCCCCAGCACTTCTTCTAGCTGAGTAGTGCCGGGGGAGGATATCATGGGGGAGGTTTAAACCTCCCCTTCCCTGTCCTCGCCCCGCCCCTGCATTGTTCAGCTGACTGCTAGAAAACAGCAGAGGTGTGGGGAAAGAGGAGCTGCAGTCCTGCTGCTTGACTGTTTCCTGCCAATCAGCTGAGCAGTGCGGCGGGGGGGGGGGCAGGGAGATCGCAGGGGGGCAAGAGTTAAAGCCTGTGGTGCCTCCTGCATTGTTGAGTTGAGCACTGCTGGGGAAGGTGGAGAAGCCAGTGGACTAGTGGAGGGATGGACCCATGGGCAGCATCCGGCTTTCTATTTTGTATGGGAATAGACAGTAGTCAAATATATGTTAATTTCTAGCAATTAAAGTTTTTGGCTCACAATTTACCAAGAATAAACTTAGTGCTAAAGGCTGGTTTAATATGGATATTGACTTAACCTAAGAACATAAGAAGAGCCATGCTGGATCAGACCCAGGGTCTATCTAGTCCAGCATTCTGTTCACACAGAGGCCGACCAGCTGTCAACCAGGAAACCCACAAGCAGGACATGAGTGCAACAGCACCTTCTCACCCATGTTCCCCAACAACTGGTGTACACAGGCATACTGCCTTCAATACTGTTGGAAGCATATAGCCATCAGGACTAGTATCCATTGATTGCCTTTTACTCCAGGAATTTGTCTAATCCTCTTTTAAAGCCATCCAAATTGGTGGCCATCACGATATCTTGTGGAAGTGAATTCCACAGTTTAGCTATGCGCTGTATGAAGAAGTACTTGCATGAAGGGAATGGGCTGCAGATGTAAAGACCTAACACTAGGATATCACAGATATAATGGTTATACACTCATCACTTGTCCAATGACTTTGTAGAGTTCATATAACAGTAGGGAGATTACAGTATGTTACAGAAACACTTGGATGTATTTTACAGTTGATGGAATGAGCTACAGTCCGGGCCAGAAATATCGGAACAAGGATAACTGTTTTGGCAGTTGGCCTCTGTACACCACCACATTGAAGTTGAAAGAAAACACACCCAGATAGGAGTGAAGTTAGGACTATCAGCTGTAATTCAAGGGGTTTGACAAAAGTGGGGCACTAACCATTCAGGAAGTACAGCCAGTGGCATACACCCTCCCCCATCGTTGGTGGCTCATAAGTAACGGAACAAACCAACATCATTTCAAACTTAAGGATCGCCTTTAATACCTGGATGAAAATCCTTTGCAGTCAATGACTGCCTTAAGTCTGGAACCCATGCACATGACCAAATGCTGAGTTTCCTCCCTCGAGATGCTTTGCCAGGCCTTTACTGCAGCTGCCTTCAGCTGCTGCTTGTTTGTGGGTCTTTCTGCCTTCAGTCTTGTCTTTAGTAAGTGAAAAGCATGCTCTATGGGGTTGAGATCAGGTGGCTGACTTGGCCATTGAAGAACATCCCAGTTCTTTGCCTGGAGAAACTCTTGGGTAGCTTTTGCTGTATGCTTTGGGCCATTATCCATCTGCAATATGAAGTGCCGTCCTATTAGTTTGGCAGCATTCAGCTGAATCTGAGCAGAAAGTATCGCCCTATACACTTCAGAATTCGTCCTGCTGCTTTTATCAGCAGTCAGGTCATCAATAAACACCAGTGACCCATTTCCATTGCCAGCCATACATGCCCATGCCATACCACTGCCTCCACCATGTTTGACAGATGATGTGGTATGCTTTGGATCATGAGCTGTTCCTTTCCTTCTCCATACTTTTCTCTTCCCATCATTCTGGAACAAGTTAATCTTGGTTTCATCAGTCCAAAGAATCTTATTCCAGAACTGGGCAGGCTTTTTTAGGTGTTTGCTGGCAAAGGCTAATCTGGTCTTTCGGTTCTTGAGCGTTACCAGTGGTTTGCACCTTGTTGTGAAGCCTCTGTATTTACATTCATAACGCCATCTCTTGACTGTAGATGTTGACAATGACATGCCTACCTCTGCAAGAGCGTTCTTGACCTGGCTAGATGTTGTGAAAGGGTTCACCATGAGCAGAATTCTGTGGTCATCCACTTTAGTTGTCTTCCGTGGTCTTCCAGGCCTTTTGCTGTTGCTGAGCTTGCCAGTTAATTCCTTCTTTTTCAGGATGTTCCAAACTGTTGTATTGGCCACTGCCACTGTTTTTGCTATCTCTCTGATGGGTTTATGTTGTTTCCTCAGCATAATGATGGCCTCCTTCACTCGCATGGACACCTCTTTGGACCTCATGTTGGGAGTTCCAGTGAACAGCTAGCAAATGCAAATGTAACACTCAGAACCACCTCCAGGCCTTTTATCTGCTTGATTGGTCAGGGGGTACCCAGGAAACAGGCCACACCTGGCCTTGCAGCTGCTTGTCAGCCATTCGTTCCATTACTTATGAGCCACCAACGATGGGTGTGTGTGTATGCCACTGGCTGTCCTTCCTGAATGGTTAGTGCCCCACTTCTGTCACACCCCTTGAATTACAGCTGAAAGTCCTGACTTCGCTCCCATCTGGGTGTGTTTCCTTTCAACTTCAATGTGGTGGTGTACAGAGGCCAACTGCCAAAACAGTTATCCTTGTTCCAATATTTCTGGCCCTGACTGTATATGCATTGGCATGCTAAACAACAAAAAAGGTGTACATTTAACCAGTTCATGAGAATGTCAGAAAAAACCTCACAGTATTACCTGGCACTCCATGTTGAACATTGAGAAATTTATTAGATAAATTTCACTTCATATTAAATTACAAACTTTTCATATTTTTACTGAATATTATTGAAAAGTTTCAGAACATTTCAGTTTCCTGGCTTGTCAGTTGAACAATGTTGTGTATATCTCTATATCCTGATAGGATAAACCCGTGTAAATAAACATCTAAACAAAGTGGATTTCAATGGTGGAACATTTTGATTTTCATAAATCTTTCCATTGTGACCCAAGCACATTGATGTGGTTATAGACAGTTCGATAGCTTCTGCACCTTTTTGTGTACATATTTTCCACAAGTCAAAGGCGTGATCAGGCCAAGGCTAAATACGTTTGTCTGATTTATTTCAAAATTAGAATAAAATGCATGATCAACACTTCCAGACAAGATCTTAGAAAGTGCTTATCTGAATCATGGCCCAATATTTTTCATTACAGCATTTATGTTCTATCTTTTTCACATTCTTTTCAATGATGGAAGGTTCCCTGACAGCTCATGCTAGTATGGTTTGACTAATGTCAACAGGATAATAACATAAATGCTTAAGCTTTAAGATATTGCCACCAAAAAATTCTCCAGTATGAATGGCAATTCTTCAGCTACTATGAATCGATTATGCACATCGATTCTGGAAGCTCACAGTCAGTATTAAATGGACACATATGTTCATAGATGCTGAATGGCACTATGACATTAGGACGTATTATACTTCTCCTTCCATGCTTAAAACATTCACATGAGAAACTCATTCATTCCTGGTATGATACAAAAACCACTTCCCTCACAAAATTACACCTTGAGTTTTCTTCTAATGTGAGGTATACATTGGGTATCACAGCACAAACACTGAATGTTAAGGCATGTGTGAAACAAGTACATAGTTTCTAATGGCTGGGGGAAAATCCCCATTCCCATTATTTGGCTCAAATGACAAAATATAAACATGCTATTTTCTCTAACCCAGTTGGAAAAATCCTTTAGAAAAACACATTGGCTGGGATTCAGGTAGCTACTTCAGGCATGCTAAAGGCTTTTGGGCACACCTAAGTTGGACTTTTTGCCTTTTAAACATTCAGATGGCAGATCCCATGCCATATCACAAATGTCTTTTGGAGGTTCAAGCAGTTTCAAAGTGGTTTGCGACATGATATGGGAAGGCTGCCATTTTGTGAAATGCAAGTCCCCCACCCCTGGGTGCACAGAATCAACTGTGCAGTTCCTTGAATCTTGGCCACAATTTACCAATAAAAAGTGAACTATTACTTGCTATCCCTTTAGGATAGTAAAGATGTACAAAATACCTTACAAAAATTAAGAGTCACTAACAATGACATATTACATGAGAAAGAAATCTGAATGGCAACAGACAGTGGTTACTCATCACACTTGCTGGCAGGCCATTCCAATATAATATAGGAAAGTACAGGCTCCATTAATTTAATGTAGTTCCTAGGTTTTGGGTTTTTTTTACACATTGAACATTTCATGATTTCTTGTTGATAGGTCAGACAGATCAAGTCTAGCCTTACTCATGGCTGGCTAAAATAATTCTAAATATGTATTCTGAGGCAATTCTGGGAATGTAAGCTACTGTATGAATTTCTTCGTGGCAGTGTCTTTATTTCTTTGTCACACTTGCCACTGCTTTCTTGGCAGCATCTTCAAGGTCATTTGCAGAGGTGATTGGGAGTCCACTTTCATTCAGAATGCGCTGGGCTTCATGAACATTTGTCCCTAGGGGGAAAGGGGGGAAAGGTTAGCCAATGTATGCATCCCAGTTTTTGAAAGCCCGCAAAAGGAAGTTCTGGGGTCTTGCTTCAGAACAATGCTGAAAGTGTGTAATAAGGACCATGTCTGGTGGCACTATAAAAAGATACAGCAATATTGGAAAGACGAGTGACATGAAAAACTGAGGTTTACCCTATTCCAATCTCTCCCCTAACTGTGGGCACATTCAATGGGGCTCTGCAACCCCACCAATTCCATTCTGCAAGTGAGACCCACTGCTTGCGCAACGGAGATTTAGCGCTTCTGGGAGCAACCAGAAACGAGCGGAAACACACGTTTTTGGAACAGGGCAGGTCAGCCGAGCTTGCCTAAAGAAGCTCCACTGACCTGTCCTGATCCAGAAACAAGCATTTCTACTCATTTCAGGGCTTCCTATGAGAAATGTTAGATCTCTGCTGTGCATGTGGTAGGTCCTGCTTGTGCAGTGGAATTGGCGGGAGGGGGCGCTTGCACAATGGCCCCATTGAATACTGACCTGTATCTTCATTAAAAAAAATAGTGTTAAAGCTGCTAATTGGGAATTGGTACACAACCTAGATAGCTACAGGGACATTCCTAGCAAGCAAGCAACAACAACAACAACAACCATAATGGCTCCAATTGTGGAAGACAGAAACATTATGCTTCATATTGTTTATATACATTCACTAACGCAAAAACCATAAACAGCATTTATATTACACAAAGAAATAAGTACAGGCTACGGAGTATTACCATATTGTGAACATAAGAGGATGTCTTGTACCTGTCCACCTCTCTGTTCTGATTGGCAGAGGTCTCTCCCAGGTCTGCTAGTAAGAGAGCATGTGGCTCAGTGGAGGAGCCCATGTTTGGCATGCAGGAGGTCCGATGTTCAATCCCAGCATCTCCGGGTAGACTTGGGAAAGATCTAGTCTGAAACCCCCAGGAGCCACTGCCAATCAGTGTAGACAAGCAGTAGACAACGTGGTCCTCCTGGCACCAATGCTCCCCGGACACCTTTCTTGTCAAGGTGCCCCACCCCTCCCACTTTTTATTTATTTATTTTTTAAAATTAACACATTCTGTTAGTGGCAGCTGAGATTCATTTAAAGCAAAGTGGGGGCCTCCAGCAGCTGCTGTCTTTATTTCTCATGAATGCCTCTGGGCTACACGGTGGGGCTCAGAGACCTTCTTAGGAAAGCCATGGCAGCCATCTTGTGGTGGCGCCTGGAACAGGCTCTCAAATTGCAAATGTGCCCATGGGTTGAAAAGGGTTGTCTACCCCTGATGCACACAGTACTAAGCTTGATGGACCAGTGTAATTGATTTGGCAGCTCCCTAGGTTCCCATGAGACCTTTTTAACCGGTGATGCCAAAGGCTGAGCATGGGACCTTTGACACTGCTTCACGCATGAGCAATATATCCTTCCAGGTATCTGATGAATCTTCTAAATGCCCTAAGATGTGCTAAGTGGTAAATCATTTAGAAGATAACTTCAATGTGGTACTTTTTCCTTGTGGGGAAAAAGACCCAAGGCTTTTGAATCTGAGGCTGCCATCCAATGCACAGTTACCTGGGAGTAAGCCTCATTTAATACAGTGGGAGTTACTTCTGAGTAAACATGCATAGGATTGAACTATAAGAGCTGTATTAGCTGATGCCCAAGTCAAGTTCAGTCAAGAGAAGAATTGTAGCCTCTAAAAAAGAAGAAGCCATAAATTAAAAGAGACATTTCAGGGAAGTGTGCGTTACACTCTGTCAAGCTCCTATAAAAGGCACATGCATAGCTAAATGAGAGGAGATTAATTAAAAGAGATGACTGATCGTTGCTCACATCCTGTAGCTCTTTGTTCATTAACGCTGGAAAAAAGGAAGGCCCAGTTGAAATGTTCTGGCAGAGCGATCGCACAACTGTAGTCTTTCCCTTTGTGTTCTGTTGCCATCCATTTGGGCACCTCTTGACAATGACGGCACCGTTTACTTGGAAGCAGAAATGGTAATGTGCAAGACAAAAGGTCTGTCAACCATTGAGGCAAGCCCCTGCTCCCCAAACCGGAGGCTTTAATAACCACAAACACTGAATGTCAATAAGGAAGATCAATACAAAAAATGACAGGTGCAGTGGCAGGAAGTTGAGATCTCCCGGGGGTGAAGCGCTCACTTAGGCCTTGGGTGAAAGATCCACAGGTGTACTGGGGCTACAACTAGAGCGAGGGCAGCTGCCTTTATGTTCCATTCCTGCAGTGCTAAAATGTTGCGGGAAATCAACTGGAAGATGTTCCCTGCCTTGCTGCATCACAGAGAACAGAAAGATTTCCCAGTATAAGGAGGGTGGCAGGTAAATTGGAATAGCTGACTGAATCATAAGGAACAAGCACTGGAAACGTGTGTTCATTAAAAAGCTTCGAGACGGCTCCATTTGCAACACTGAGGCATGGTTCAAAAAGCTACATATTGCCCTGCAGGGGACACATCTACTGCGAAGACCTGTGTCCCCCGAGAGAAGACTGAAAAGGAGAAGACCAGCCTGGGCAGCTTGCGCCATCAGCAGCTGGAGAGGGCTATATTCCAGCGGCTTTTGTGTTTTGGTTACACTTGTTTGCTTGTTTCAGTATTTTAACATTGTATACAGCCATGGCTGTCTTGGCAGAAATGTAGTATAAAAATTTATTAAATAAAGCAATAAATACTGTGCATAGTGCTTTTTGGGTGGTTAAAGGAGCAATCCTATGGGGATAGGTGGCCACCTCTGAACTTGACCGCCTATCCAATGCAGGGCAGGAGAAGCACAGAGGGGATCTTCTCCTCCGTGCTCCAGCAGCCCTGCATTAGTGGCGAGATGGCCAGGGCGGATTCGAGTGGGGGAGGGAGGCCAGATGGCACATAGGAAGTGTCGTAACGACGCTTCTGCCATCCCCACCCCCAGGAATGCCCCCTTTTCCCCCACTCTGCACTGCTGATCCGAGCACGGAGCTGAGGACGAACTGTGCTCTGATGGGGTGGCAGGGGTGGGGAGGCAGTTTTCTGGGAACTGACCTTGGAGCTCGGGCTCCAAGATCGGTTCCCGAAAACCGAAAAAATCCTATGGCCATGTAGCCAATGACTAACGGCTGTAGGATTGTGCCCGAAAGTGCTTTGCATACACTCTCCTGGCAATCCTTACAACAGCTTTGTAAGAGAGGTCAGTATTGTCCCCATATCTCAGATAGGAAAGGTTTGTGTGTGTGTTCGCTTGATGGGGGGTGGGGTGTTGCTCAAGCCAACTAGTGAGTTTGCTGTAGGGTTTGTGGCAAGCCTAAAACCAGGGACGACCTGATTCATAGCTTGTTCTCTCAGCTCCATGACCCCCTACTTAATATTGAATTTCGCAGAAGTTGCTCATGGGCCTTACAATTGGAATTTTAAATTCTCACTGGTACCTGTTAGCACAGATGTGTTGAACCTTTCTGAGGCCAGAGGGCTGAATTCCATTTTGGAGAACCTCTCGGGAGCTGCATTCCAGTGGTGGGCGGAGCCAAAGGCAAGGGGGGCAGTGCCAAAGACAAAGGGGGCAGGGCCCCAAATGCCAGCATATTGTAGCTTGAAGCTCTCACTGCCAGTAACAAAGCTTTAGGAGGGGCATTTCAACCCTTTTTGAATGGGGGAAAACAGTACAAAAGCCAGGAAACCATGAAACAATTGGGGGTTGTGGGAAAGTGTGTGTTGACATCAAACCCCAGAGGGCTGGAATGGGACTCTAGGAGGGTCAGATTTGGCCCCCGGGCCTGATGTTCTGCACCCTTGCGTTAGCACTCCACTTTTGATGGTTACCAATATGTTCACTCTATAAAGCCCAAGAGTAATTATCAGTCTTCTTCTTACCATATCCTGCTCTATCCCTGACCATCAAAAGCCAGTTTGAATACAAAATAATTAAACTGAAACCCTATAAAATATAAAGTTTTTTTTTAAAAAAGAAACAACAACAACCAATGAGGTCTAGAGACATACTTTAATCAAAGTTTCTTTTCAAGAAGTTTGGTGCTCTATGAAATTGCGATTTCTTCATTGTATGGAGCACAAAATGTGCAGAGCCCTGCCTATTTGTTAAGTTACTGCGTTCTCAACATCTTTTATTAGATTGGATGACAGAGACATTTGTACACACCCAGAAAAAGTTAGCGTAAGTTGACACAAACCAGAGTGCTGCAGAATTGTGCTAATTGTGCTAGATGGAAAGGCTGTACAGGATCTTTTTCTCAAACTGCATTTGAGGGAGAACATTGATTTTTAAGTTTTAAGATTCAATCGTTTCACGGTCCCAACAGCAGGTAAAATCTCAATTGTAGAAAGGCTAGTTCAATAGTGTCTACCAAACTTCAAACTGTAAGCAACAAAAACCACGGAAGGGCACTTACACTTGTCATTTACCACCCACTGTTTCTGCCCTGTCCTAGGTTTAGCCTCTGTTTCTTTGTAATATCACTAAATTTGTAATACTTCATAGGGCAGGAAGGCTCTTAGCGAATCTATACACTGTACAGATTTTATACACTGTATATTATACACTATTATACACTGTATATTATACAGTGTATAAAGTGGCAATCCTAATACCACTAATTTATCTCTCATTAAAGCTGCCTGAGTGTGATGTGCAAAGGGGAACAGAGGAAGAATGCCCACTAGGGCAAAGCCATTATTCCATTAGTGTTGAACTGGGGAATCCTGAGTCTGTATACAGATTCACAGGGACAGCCCGAGATGTTTTGCTGCCTGAGATGAAGAACAAGATTCCCCCCCTCCCCCCAGCAACTGACTGGACTGGCAGCTGAATCTTATTTCAACAGGGCAATGGGACAGCATCCTCCACTGCACCTGATGCCACGTCATACACACAGCTCTGTCCCCCAACACCTCGGCATTGCTCCCCGCTGTTTCTGCTGCCTGAGGCCACTGCCTCACTCTTTCTCATAGGAGGGCCGGTTCTGCATGCTCCCATGTATGCCACGGGATCATGCATGAACAGGGGTTCCCCCCTTACCATTAACTGAGCCAGTGTAGTGTAGTGGTTAGAACAATGGACTGGGACTCAGGAGATCAGGGTTCTAGTTCCCACTTGGCCAGGAAGCTCACTGGGTGACTTTGGTCCAGTCACTGACTCTCACCCTAACCCACCTCATGGGGTTGTTGTAAGGATAAGGTGGAGAGAAGGAGGCCCATGCAAGTCATCTTGCGTTCCTTAAAAGAGGGAGGAAGGCAGGATTTAAGTGAAATCATATATATATATTTAACTGCTAGAGAAAGCTTTGTAAGCTTTATTTGACATTAAAAAGATTGGAACAGTCCTAGCTTGCACAAAACTCGGAGTGCTCAGTCAGGTCACAGTTAAGAGCCACGTCAGGCTAGTTACATTTTAAAAGAAGTGAACTTTGGCATGTCATGCCTGAAATCTGGGGAGGGATACATCAAATCAGTCATTGAGGAGTCTTATTTTGGTTATGCATGAAAAATGCTGATTTACAAGGAAATACGGCCAAAGAACCTACTTGAAGATCTGGGCTAGTTTTACTAACCATCAGCAGTCCCCCCCCCCCCCCCGAGCACTTTCCAACGGTAGTCTTATGCACTGTTTTCTTTCTGCACACATAATGGGAGTCCCAATGCAACTTTCAAAAGACAAACACAGTTTTGACCTTAACTCCCTCTTCCTATGCTACAAGAATGTAATTAATGTCATCTCAATATTTACGAATTTGTGCTGCTTCAGCCCTTTAATTGGAGATAATCCTAAATGAGAGCTCAAGGATGTTCGTCGTTCCGGGGTCTATTTGCATATGCTCATGAATATGCCACCACATTTCCATAGAATGTGAATATAAATTATAATCAGGTTGCTTGAGGATGAGAACAGGCAATTTTTAAAAGAATAATATGCCGAAGCAATTTAAATTTCCAAGAATATTTTAATTTGCATTGTGTGTGTGTGAAATCCTTTTCAAACATTTATAGAGGAATTTCAGACATTCTTTTCCTCCCCTTGCCAAATATCATATCAAGATTACATCCTTCCACACCACATTTGTCAGCATCATCATCAGTTCATATATAATCTTGAGTGACCTTTTAACTCACTAGGCATATCTATTCACATGTGCAAAAGGGCCATGAATTAGCTTATAAATTAGGTGCACTAATCTCTATCACTTCCCATGTTGGAGCATTTAGAACATTGGAAATCAGACGCAACAACAGTAGAGACCCTTGAAACTCCGGACTCACCTGTTGCTTTAGGGAATGAGCAACTGCTTTCAGTGAAAAAAAGGCTTCCCATATACACTGGGTTCGATCTAGATTTGGGCATGTGCAACTGGGCTGATGGAAACAGGCTTCCCTACCCCCTCTTCCCCATGGCATTCCCTCTGCCCCTCTGAAAATGCTACAAAGTGGATCAGGGTCCCTGCTGAATGGGGTTGGCTGTGATGTGGGGATAAGTGGGTAATTTCCAAAAATTGGGCTGAAGCATCTTCCATGAATGGAGCTCTGCTCATGGAAGGTGCCTCTGCCCAATTTTCAGAGACCCCCCTTCTCCCCACATCACAACCAACCCATTTAGCAGGGTTCCCCACCCTCTGGGGGGCGAGGAGCTGGAGCGGCTGCCATGAGGATGAGGGAGTGGCCAAGTCTGCTTCTACCAGCCCAGTTGCTGGCTCCCAAGTTTCTAAGGCAGGCTTGAAACAGAATTTATATCCCTTCTACATGGGCTCTCAATAAATCGAGTGAAATTCTGGTGGAGAAACATTCTTATAATCCTGCCTTGACTCATGACTTGTGATGATGCACTGACAACCTGGTCAGCGTGTTTCACCCTGAACACTTATTTCCTGATGAAAGCAGTTCTGAGGCTGAGTGGCATGGCTGCAATGCAGACCATGGCACTCTGTATACTATCCCTGAAGAAGTCCTCAGGCATTGGAGGCTGGTGGCTCCAATGTCAGTGGGGCGGTGAACCTGCTCCAGAACTAGTCAGAACTCTAAAGGAACTATCCATCTTGGATAGCCCCTTTAGAGTTCTGACTGGTTCTGGAGCAGGTTCAACACCCCACCAATATCGGAACCACCAGCCTCCACTGTCTTTAGGGAGATATAAATGAGAGATCACTCTGATGTATTACAGAACTGGTGCTTTTGAACATGCTGTCCTGAATCATGAGATGTCAAGCAAGACATATAAAACCTACTGTCCTGTTCCCTCCTCTTGTTCCTTGGCCACATTGACATGTTTAATAAAGGGTGCAATCCTATGAATGTTTAGACAGAAAAAGGTCCTAGGGCATGATTGCCTGGGGCATGCTGGGAGTTGTAGGATGTTTTTCTGTCTGAACATGCATAGGATTTAGTAAATGTTGTTGAGATCCTCCAAAAAACAATCTAATTATATTTGCAGCTTCCTCTAATTACGCCTCTTGATTATAAGGATGTATGTGAAATATGTTTCAGTTGGTTTTTGATCAGGGTTTACCCAGGTTCCACCTTCTGGGTCAAATACAGACTCAGACACAATTGGCGGTCTAAGCCTGTACATTTCCGAGCTTGTAATGCAATTTGCAGAACCAAAAAATGCGTTCAGCAGCATGAGTACAATTGGAAAATGCACATGAAAAAACGTGTTCTTCTGAAAAATGCTCACAAATACACTTTTGTGAATGGGAGAAGAATGAATACATTTCAAAGATGCACACAACTGATGCATATGTTTGGAAAAATATGCATGGACTTTTATGCAAAAAGAAAAAGAACGAAGGTCCCAATCTGATTCAGACTTGAGTCAGAATGAGCTTCGAGGTGGAATTCAGAGAACTTTGGTGACCTCACGTTTTGCCGTTTCACACATTCCTACGTAATTATTAACTGTGAAGGAAGTATGCTTCCTCCTACAATGTCTCCAGAACATGCAAGATTATACAGGACAATATTATGCGAGTGAGGGACAGTTAGGTGTAACCAAAACAACAGGGCATGCGGAGATAAGTGACAGTTCTGACCCAGCAGAACATGAGAGTTTATTTCTAAAAGTGGAAAGGGCCAGTGAACATATTCCTTGCCCTTTTGCCTGGAGCAGGAGTATGTGTGCACATATTGTGTTCTAATTGTATTATGAAATTGTGCTGGAACATTGATAGTGGCGTCCCTAGTGTAGACATACTGTACTAGAAAGTTCAATGTGTACAACAGATGTCCCACCTGGTGCCCTCCACATGTTTTGGACTACAACTCCAATCATCCCCAGACAATATGGCCATTGGGGATTATGGGAGTTGTAATCCAACACATTTGGAGGGCGCTGGGGGTGTGGGAGGCTGACCTACAGAATAGACAAGGAGGCCAATATGGATAGTATCCGTGTAGGGACCAGATGTTTATCCATCACTGAAATTCATGGCTAGACTCAATTATGTTGGTGTCACAAGCAGATATATTAGTGAAAAGTATTAGGATTCAGTTACAAGGTAAATACACTGTGCATTTAGATTCCTATTTGGCCATTCAAAAGTGAATGAAAGGGGCAAGTAGGAAAGATTCCCATGAATGGCAAAAACAACTTAAGAAATAACTTTGAATGGTGATTTTTTTACGCAAAGGTCTATTCTATAAATGACTATTTGCCAACAGAATCAACATGAGAAAAATAAAAGGTTTCTATACAAAAAGGTAAAGAAAGGTTGACAAAGTCAAATGTTCTCATGAGCAATTTAACCAGGAATTGGTAGTTCACAGAGAGCTGTGCTAATTGTATAGCTATGCAACTCTTGAATTAAACTTCCTTGCTGCAATGAAAGGAATCAGACAAGTTATGTATCACTCACATATAAATGATGTACGGAACATTCCTTTTAAATTTGTTGAAACGCATGTTCTAAAAACATTATATAAACGAAGTCTGCTGAAAACAGCTAATTCTGTTGGAAAGTGATTGTGTTCCCCATCATAAAAAACAAACAACAAACACGAATTTGATGAACCCTGCTTATTTTGATATTTCAATGAGAATACTGTCAAAAAGAAAGCACTGGAGAGGGTGGGACATTTTTAGTCTTGAAAACTCAAGAAACAGGGCTGAAAGAACCATTGTCTTTTTTCTTGAAATATTTTTACTCTAGAATGCTTAAGAAACAGGATTTAAAATGTTTTCCCCGCCCCTTGAAAGCTATTTTAAAAAATCCCTTGCTGAACTAAACAAGCATTAACCTCCTGCCACTGGATGGTGTTAGAGAACTGCAAACAGAGTTCCAAGGCAAAGCTATCAAAATAATCTGCACTTCACTTGCACTGAAGCTGTTAAACAGAGAAAAGGCATGGGATTTGAAGAGAGATTTATACTTTTTCATTCAGATCCCTCTATATAATAGAGAAGATTTCCCTCAAATTTTGACTTTAGTACAAGGGGGTAATAGACAAACCATTTTACTAAGGGCACAATCCTATGCATGTTTAGACAGAAAAAAGGCCTAAAACTCTCAGCATGCCCCAGTCAGCTATGCTGGCTGGGGCATGCTAGGAGTTGTAGGTCTTTTTTCTGGCTTGCACCTTAAATATCCTAAGGAGTTGACATCCAAAAAAATCTGGTCCACTGAAGGACTGAAAAAGTATCTCTGGTCTGCTTTCCACATTACATTTAGAAGGCAAGGGGGTGTGGCCCACATGCACCAGAATATTAAGGATGCAGCAAATGTCCGTGATGTTTTTTTCATTTCTTGAACCAAATCGTATCTGCAGTTTCAGAAAAGTATCTCAAATACACAAAAAAGTTTACGAACATGTGTTGCTGATCCGGAGGTGGGTGGGAGAAAGAAAAGAAAAATGTGTTTGATATGAAAGAATGAGGCCAATTTATACAAAATGGGAGAGAAGCACAAAGTAGACCAGATCTATGTATAATGGCTGGCTGGTCTCTGCTTTGAAGGGAAAACATGATGCACAGTAGTCAAACTGGATAGATGCATTGTTAATAATTACAATGCATCTATCCAGTAAATAAATATTGTAAATAAATAAATGCATTGGATGCAAGATGGCTGACTGGATGATTTAGCTAAATAGAAGAATTCAGATGGGACACTAGTGAGAATGAGGAAAATGTGCCTGGTCTTGCTCGAGTACTACACTATGTTGAGCCTTGTGGCACTAGGAAGCAATAAGGGTAACACAGTTGATTACGTAGCAATTAGGCTGCCAATCCTACAGCTCCCCCTGAGTTCTGCTGGTATGATGATGTCACATACAAACATATGACTTAGTCAAGTCAGTGAGATGTTAGTGGCTTTGTTCGGGTTGCATTCAGTGGTGTTCCCCAGTTGGCAAAACCTACTCCATGCACATTACAAAGGAGGGAGGATATCAGTCCAAGAAGTATAGAATTTACCACAGCAATTTAGCATGGTTTTCTCACATAATTAAGAAGGTGCAGTACGTCAATAACAAGATGACGATGTGGAGCAGCAGGGAAAATATATGTTCAAAAGCATTTCTTTGCAAGTTAGCCATACTTGATTCCATTATTTATTTCCTGAAGCCTAATGGCGACGTTTGCTGCATGTCATTTCTCAAATTCATATTTCCTTAGCCCCGAGTATCTTTCACAGGTATAGGATATACATATCTTGCAATCAATGCTTGTTTGTCACGTGTATCCGTTATGCCAATACATGGAGTTGAGGCAGACATGGAGGCACACCAGAGGTGGGATTACACGATCGTGTCGTGCCAGTGTGCATTTAGTCAATGTGGAAGGATGCCCCCTCTGTTCCTACAATCATATTTGCCAAACATTCCAACATCTGAACAAAAAGAAATGTGTGGTTTATTGATTGAGTGCTTTACTGTGGAGATGGGAGCCCCGAAGCCCTTGCACAGTTCTCCTGTCTGTGACATCTTTCCCAGTCATTTAAATGGAGGGAACCGATGTGTGCATCCATCAAAGAATAGGCAAGCAGAAATGCTCCTTCCAATGAAATGAATGAAGAGACCACAGACTGTGCCTGTCTGCATGGACATATGTAAGCCATGGAGCTCCGGACTGGAAGCTAGACTTACAGAAAACTAGTACCAGATTGGGAGAAAAAGAACATTATTTTACAATTCTACCTATACTTTGTGTGACCTGTGCATGTCTGGCTTTAATCCAGTACTTCTAACTATTCGTTACAAAAATAATCTGAAATAGAACCTTAATTTAAAGAGATGGTTACTTCATGTGTTAAAGTTAAAATACAGACTACATGGTTCCTCTAGTCACTCTGGGCTCCTTAAAAAGTAATCTTGCTTGTCAGCTGGTGAGCGCTCTCTCTCCCTCTCTCTCTCTCTCTCTCAAGTAAATACATGTAATTATAAAGTTACCATTTTCAAATGGGAGAGTAATCCTTTCTTTATCCACTGGTAAAACAGCTTGCAATTATTTACAGCTGAGAACAAAGATTTGTCCAGAAAATCCTGCTAAATCAAGACAGATCTGACTGATTAAAACTTTACTCATCAAGACATTTGTAATACATTGCATGTGGGCAAGGAGTCTTTAAAGTCCAGGCAACAAATCTGTTAAGATTTATGGGAATAATCACAAACCTCCTGTTGGAGCAATGTACCAAATGGAAAACGCAAAATGTGCTGGTTCCTTCTTCACCCTCTTACGAAACATTCTATTCCTTCAGCTGTATTTTCATAATATCTTTGAGCTTCATTCTTGCCATTAAAAAATTATGACATTATTAATTCTAATTAAATTCAGGGAGCAATCCTATAGCTGCTAGTCTATGGCTAGATGGCCAAAGGATATCTGGTTTTCTGGGAACTGACCTTCCCCCGCTTCTGCGCTGCCTCGCAGGCAGCGCGGAAAAGCCCCATGCCTCGTGCTTGGAAGGGGAGTGCGGAGCATCGAAAGCGGGGCATTCCGGAGGGCGTTCTGGGGTGGGGAGGGCGGAAATGCCAGTACGACACATCCTATGTGTCGTCTGGCAGCCTCCTCCCCCGCTCTGCTCTCGGCTGTCTAGCGACAAATGCAGGGCAGGAGAAGTGCGGAGGGAACGATGCCCTCCATGCTTCGCCTGCCCTGCTGTGGATAGGCGGTCGCCTCTGAGTTCATAGTTTTCTGTGCACAGGATTGCACCCTCTCTCATCACATGGGAGTTCAAAGAAAATGTGATTTGCACATGTGATTTGAGGGCCTAGGACTGAGGACCAAAGTCAAGGGAAGATTAAAGGGATTAAATATGCATATCTTGGCCAATGCTTCAGAAGCTTGTAGGCGGATGTTTGTGTGACATGATCCTGGCCTATAATATTTGTTATGTTGAGACTGCAGATGATAAGGAAGACTGTTTCCAGTGACCCAAACAGCGAACAACATTAGAAGTAGCAAGATATATCATCAGACGTCTTTCAATGGGTAACAACTTTTTCCAGTGAAAGGGATGTATTAGAAGAAGCAGAAGAAGATTTGGGATCACACATATAGAAGAATACATAGAGACTAACATTTTTTTCCCCTTCTTCCTTATAGTGTTTTGCAGCGGTCACCCCACAGGAATTATATCAAGTTGGTTATGGGAATGTGCTGTGGGTTCTACTTAACTAGACTGGAGAGAGAAAAATGGTCATAGGTGTGTAGCTCCCCACCACATGGGAAAAAGACATTGCTGACTATCTCTTCCTGCTCACCCCATCTGCCATGTCAAAAAGGCAGGAAGGTATCTTACAGCTGGGATCTCTACTTTCCAAAATTTTATTTATTTATTTATTATTAAATTTATTAATCGCCCATCTGGCTGGTCACCCAGCCACTCTGGGCGATGTACAACATACAATAAAACAGTTTAAAACAATAAAATTCTACAATAAAAACATTTCCTAAAATACCCTAACCCACCCCAAATGCCTGCTTGAACAACCACGTTTTTAATGCACGACGGAAGCTCATTAAAGAGGGGGCATGACGGAGTTCCCTAGGGAGGGAGTTCCACACAGTGGGGGCCACCACAGAAAAGGCCCTCTCCCTCGTCTCCACCAGTCTAGCTGTCCTGGCTGATGGGACAGAGAGAAGGCCATCCGAGGCTGATCTTGTTAACGGCCTGTCTGGTGCTGCTGGAGGCGCTCCTTCAGATATAGGGTTTTAAAGGTCAAAACCAACACCTTGAATTTGGCCCGGAAAACAACTGGTAACCAGTGCAACTCCTTCAGCACTGGAGTGATGTGATCTCGCCGGTGGCTGCCTTTAATCAGGCGAGCCGCCGTGTTCTGTACCAGCTGCAGTTTCCGAACCGTCTTCAAGGGTAACCCCACGTAGAGCGCATTACAGTAGTCTAAACGAGAGGAGACTAGGGCATGTACTACTGATGGGAGCAGATGGTCGGGAAGGAAGGGGCGCAGCCGCTGTATCAGATGGAGTTGATACAGCACTGTCCGGCTCACAGCTGACACCTGAGCCTCCATGGACATCTGGGAGTCCAAAATGACCCCCAGGCTGCGGACCTGGTCTTTCAAGGGTAGCCGTACCCCATTCAACACCAGGTCAACATCCCCTAGCCTCCTCTTGTCTCCCACCAAAAGTACCTCGGTCTTGTCAGGGTTCAGCTTCAGCTTATTCCTCCCCATCCAGCCACTCACCGTCTCCAGACATTTGGACAGGGATTCTATGGCCAACCTTGGTGAAGATTTGAACGAGAGGTAGAGCTGCATGTCATCCGCATATTGATGACACTGCACCCCAAACCTCCTGATGATAGCCCCCAGCGGGTGGCCATGGGTCTGAAACCTCCTCTCCCAGTGCTACCCTCTGGTAACTGCTGGAGATGAAGGACCGGAACCACCGCAATACGGTGTCCCCAATGCCCAACCCCTCCAGGCGGTCCAGGAGGATACTGTGGTCAACGGTATCAAAAGCCGCTGAGAGGTCGAGGAGAACAAGGAAGGAGCATTCACCCCTATCCAGAGCCCTCTTCATATCACATTTGTTCTGAATAGGATTGTGAATTCACACCACGTCCAGCTGACGTGGGCACCAGTGGTGTAGTGGTAAATTTTAAAGTGCCGGCACTAGAATCATAGAATAGAATCATAGAATAGTAGGGTTGGAAGGGGCCTACAAGGCCATCGAGTCCAACCCCCTGCTCAATGCAGGAATCCAAGTCAGAGCATCCCTGACAAATGGCTGTCCAGCCTCGTCTTAAAGGCCTCCAGTGTGGGAGAGCCCACCACCTCCCCAGGTAATTGGTTCCATTGCCGTATTGCTCTGACACTCAGGAAGTTTTTCCTGATGTTCAGCCGGAATCTGGCTTCCTGTAACTTGAGCCCATTATTCCGTGTCCTGCACTCTGGGATGATCAAGAAGAGATCCTGGCCTTCTTCTCTGTGACAACCTTTCAAGTACTTGAAGAGTGCTATCACTCATCATGATGGTCCCCATTGCCACGCCCCCCAAGGAGAGTCCAAAAATTCAGGCAGCTGTGTTGATCCATCTCAACAAACCAGTTCTAGCAGTTTTCATCTCCAGCAGGAGCAGGCCTTTTTGTAAAGCTAATGGGTTTTAATTGTCTGTTGTAGATCAAGTTATCCCCCCCCCCAACACTTTGGATTACAACATGGATTATAATGCAATCCTTGTATTTTTGTTGGAAAAATTCATCCCCCCCCCCCCCCGCACTGTGAGAATTGCAGCTAAGGTCAGTGGAAACAAGGAGGTGACAGATGACATCAGCCTTTCTGCAAATCAAAAAGTCCCAGCAAGCCCTGGTTCCACTGCACCGCTGGTGGGCACCTTTTAGCTTCGGGCTTCAGCTGTTCACAGAAGGGAGCAACCAGTTTTCACCCTGCTCTGTGGACAGCTTCAGCGTAAGCCCACCTGAGCCCTGACAGCTTCTGCACAGTTCAGAAGGTGTAGCAGAGGAAAAGAGGAAGCAGACAGATACTACTCTGGCTTTTTAAACATTGTCTTAGCAACGTGTGCTGGGTGCTGTGCTGAGTATAGCTAAGCAACATGTTCACTGCCCCCCAAAGCGGGATATTAAATAGACACTAAATCAGCACTTAGCTGAATTGATAATTCTGACAGCAACCCTGTAAGGTAGGCCAGTATTATTATCCACATATCAGAAGGGAGACGGACTGCAGCATGTGTGTGGTGGCGGGCAGGTGAGGTTAAGATACAATGACTAGCCTAAGGCAGGGGTGGTAAACCTCTTTCACCCCAAGGGCCAGATTCAATTTTGGAGAAGGTCTTGGGGGTCGCATTCCAGTGGTGGGCGGGGCCAAAGGCAAAAGAAGTGGATACCAAAATTCTTTAGCTAGAAGGTCTTACTGCCATTAATTATGTTTTAGGAGAGGCATTTCAGTTCCTTACAATGGGAAAATACTGCGCAAAAGCTGGGAAACCACCAAACAATTGGTAGCTGGGGGAAAGGGGGAGTGGCTATCTGGGGAAACCCAGAGGGCCGGATTTAGCCCACGAGCCTGAGGTTTAACACCCCTGGCCTAAGACTGGATTGAGATTTAAGTGGGAAGCCAGACAGAGCAGTGGAGCTTCAATATAGCACACTCTGCCAAAGAACTCAAGAATACTTCTGGTGCATATGTATTTATTTTTATTTATTATCTTAACTCCACTGTTATACTCGACTTGTCCTCCAAAGACCCCATAGTGTCTTGGCTAATGGTTCCCAGGTTGTCCCCCATCCAGGCAGTTTACAGCACCATAAATGCTTAGCTCCAGCAGTGGAACTGTGATTGGAACCAACTAGCAAAATATACATGCTTCTACCACCAGAAACAAGCAGTGCACATGTTTTAGTTTCATGCTGCCCTTCTGTAACATCTACAACAACGTGCAAATGACCTGAAATCATGAAGTTATGCATTTCTCCTTCTCCTCTAGCCAATGATCAGGAAAAACACACAACGTGGCAGTTGCATATATATCAGGTTGGATCCAGATTGAAGCTGGGTCAACCACGCTGATGGCAGTGGACTTTCTTTAACCCCTAACACACAGACACACAGGGCTGGCCCAAGACACTGCTGCCTGAGGCGAAGGACAAGATGGCACCCACTCTCATTCCGTGTACAAAAGCCAGCTTGACTAGCAGATAAATCTTACTTCAATATTGGGGATGGAACATCTCTCCACTGGATATAAAGCCAGCTGACTAGCTTAGGGGGTGCAGGGCAAGCCGTGTGGCCCACATCTCTCTCCTCCAACACTTTCCTGCTGCCTCCCAGCATCTCTCTCCTGAAGCAACTGCCTTACTCTGCCTAATGGTCAGGCCGGCCCTGCAGACAAATACACCTGGCAGAGGTTGCAAGTATAAGGCTAGGGACTATCATGATTGTGTGGAGATTTCTATTCACTTTCAAATGAATGCAAGTAGAAGCTGCCTTGTCCAATCATCATAGGAAGATTGGGAACTGAGTGGATAGGGATGCCAGGGGTGGGGCTTGGGGGCATGCCTTTGCCCCGGTCCCCTTCGGCCTTATGTGAGCAGGCTGAATGCCTGCACAGGACTTCTAGGCATTCCCATTCCCATTAGCATTGTGTAATGTGGAGCACGTTTGCAATAGGAGTTGGTGGAAGAGGCTTTCCCGTTTCAGTGCTGCCTTAATACTGCTGCTCACGTAGGGGTGTATGAGACATTCCTTTCAATTCATTTTTCATCAGTATTTACCCAGTTCACACCGCCTGGCCCGAACACAGACTAGAATGCAATCTGTGGTCGACGTCTGCACATTTTCGAGCTTGCAGTGTGATTTGTGGACTCCCCCCCCCCCCGCCCCAATTGTGTCTGGCAGCACACTAACATTTGTAAAATATGCATGATAGAACGTGCACTGTTGAAAAATGCACACGAACACTCTTTAATCAACAGGAGAAGAATGGGTTTCAACAGTGTGCATAACTGATGTGTAGATTTGGAAAGATATGCACAAACATACGCATGCATTTTCATGCTGAAAGAACAAAAAACAAAGATCACAATCTGATACGGACAAGAGATGGAATGAGCTTCAAAGTGGAATTTTGAGAACTTCAGTGAACTCAAGTTTTGCTTGTACGCACATCCATATGCTCAAGTCATCAAGAGGTCAAGGAATCGAAGAGAATAAACTCAATGGACAGAAGGGGCCAGCAACTTACAAAGGAAGCCAATGGTAATGGAAAAGGGTAGGCAAGGAGACCGGTGAGCTTAGAGTCAAAGCTCAGTTGTGACTGGATTGATGTGCTGCACCAACATGTGGGTGACTAAAATATTTACACTCTCATCAGGGCTGGCCATTGACATTTTGCTGTCTGAGGCAAAGAACAACCTACTGAGGCCAACTAGACTGGCAGTTGAAGCTTACTTCAAGCCTGGTGATGGAATGGCACCCTCCACCTCACCTGAAGGTACCAGACTAGCTTAGGGATGTAGGGAAGGTTACCTGGAAGACACAGCTCTGTCTTCCAGCAGAAGGGAATGGCCAAAGGACTGCCACTGCACCTAAGGTAACTGCCTTGCTCTGCCAAATAGTAGGGCTGGCCCTCACTCTCATTTCATTTAAACTGGACAGCCATTTTTTCAAGTAAGAATAGTTCAAATGAACTATAGTAACATTTAATTGCCAAAACTTACCTTCAAGTCTAACCACTAGAGGCACTTTCAATTCAAGCTCTCGGCAGGCTTTGGTGATGCCGTTGGCTATAATGGCGCAGTTGACAATCCCACCAAAAATATTGACCAGAATTGCTTCAACCTAGGGGAAGAAAAAATAACATAGCATCAACCTTGCCCCCCTCCAAAAAAGAGGTGCCTTTTAAAAATGGAAGCGTACAATGGGGACTGATTAACATCTGTATTGCAGGATTCCAGCTACTATTATAAATGGATGGATATGAACTAAGCAGCAGGAAACTGGTGCAATATGATATATAAGGTGCCGGACAAAGTGGTTCAACTTCCTCAATATTATGTAGTGATGGGTGAGCTTCAGCCTGAAACAGACTGGTGTAGAAGTAAGCTGAGCTATTCCGCCCCCCCCCCCCCCGAAATGGCTTGGCTTGTTTCTGGGGTCAATTTGACACCGGAAGTTGTCCACACGTCCTCCATCCCACCTGCCATTGCAGTAGCTCTTGGAAAACTAGAATTCCCAAAGGCCTCTGGGGTTTCCTTTGCCTCGTTAGCAGCAGAAGGAGAGAGCCATTTCTCTCCTTTCCTTTCCTTTCCTTTCCTTTCCTTTCCTTTCCTTTCCTTTCCTTTCCTCTTCTTTATTTTATATCCTGCCTTTATGCCCCAAATGGCACTCATTGTACATAGAGTGCTTCTGTTGCTCCAGCCATGCTGCTTGGTTAACATGATTTAAAGTAGACACGGCTGAGCTCTCTGAAGATTGCCTCAAATTCACCTGGAAATTATTTATTTATTTTATTTATTAAATTTATTAATCGCCCATCTGACTGGTCACCCAGCCACTCTGGGCGATGTACAACCCACCATAAAACAATTTAAAACAATAAAATTTTACCATAAATTTTTTTTTTTAAAATACCCTAACCCACCCCAAATGCCTGCCTGAACAACCACGTTTTTAATGCACGACGGAAGCTCATTAAAGAGGGGGCATGACGGAGTTCCCTAGGGAGGGAGTTCCACAGAGTGGGGGCCACCACAGAGAAGGCCCCCTCCCTCGTCCCCACCAGTCTAGCTGTCCTGGCTGATGGGACAGAGAGAAGGCCATCCGAGGCTGATCTTGTTAAGCGGCCTGTCTGGTGTTGCTGGAGGCGCTCCTTAAGATAGGCTGGGCTGGAACCATATAGGGTTTTAAAGGTCAAAACCAACACCTTGAATTTGGCCCGGAAAACAACTGGTAACCAGTGCAACTCCTTCAGCACTGGAGTGATGTGATCTCGCCGGCGGCTGCCTTTAATCAGGCGAGCCGCCGCGTTCTGTACCAGCTGCAGTTTCCGAACCATCTTCAAGGGTAACCCCACATAGAGCACATTACAGTAGTCTAAACGAGAGGAGACCAGGGCATGTACTACCGAGAGGGAGCAGATGGTCGGGAAGGAAGGGGCGCAGCCGCCGTATCAGATGGAGTTGATACAGCACTGTCCAGCTCACAGCTGACACCTGAGCCTCCATGGACAGCTGGGAGTCCAAAATGACCCCCAGGCTGCGAACCTGGTCTTTCAAGGGTAGCCATACCCCATTCAACACCAGGTCAACATCCCCCAGCCTCCTCTTGTCTCCCACCAAAAGTACCTCGGTTTTGTCAGGGTTGAGCTTCAGCTTATTCCTCCCCATCCAGCCACTCACCGTCTCCAGACATTTGGACAGGGATTCTACGGCCAACCTTGGTGAAGATTTGAATGAGAGGTAGAGCTGCGTGTCATCCGCATATTGATGACACTGCACCCCAAACCTCCTGATGATAGCCCCCAGTGGCTTCACATAGATGTTAAATAGCATCGGGAAGAGGATGGAACCCTGTGGCACCCCACAAGTAAGTGGCCACGGGTCCGAAACCTCCTCTCCCAGTGCTACCCCCTGGTACCTGCCGGAGAGGAAGGACCGGAACCACTGCAATACAGTGTCTCCAATGCCCAACCCCTCCAGGCGGTCCAGGAGGATACCGTGGTCAACGGTATCAAAAGCCGCTGAGAGGTCGAGGAGAACAAGGAAGGAGCATTCACCCCTATCCAGAGCCCTCCTCATATCATCCACCAAGGCGACCAAGGCCGTTTCTGTCCCATGCCCAGGCCTGAAGCCCGACTGAAATGGGTCTAGATAATCAGTTTCTTCCAAGTGTGCCTTCAACTGCACCGCCACCACCCGCTCAATCACCTTGCCCCAAAATGGCAGATTTGAGACTGGGCGAAAGTTGTTCAGAACTTGAGGATCCAAGGAGGGCTTCTTTAAGAGCGGTCTTATCACTGCCTCCTTGAGGGCTGATGGCATCACTCCCTCCTCAAGGGAGGCGTTCACCATCGCCTTGATCCCCTCACCCAGTCTCTCTCTGCAGCTCATAATGAGCCAAGATGGGCAAGGATCAAGTAAGCAGGTGGTCGGCCTTACAGATGAAAGCACCTTGTCCACTTCATCAGGAGGAAGAAGCTGGAACCGATCCCACAAAACCGGTTTGCCACAGGCCGCCTCTTGCTCACTAACTGTATCCACAGTGTGCAGAGTAACACACCTAATCTGATCAATTTTATCTGCAAAGTGCCTTGCCAAAGCCTCACAGGAGGCCTTAGAATGCTCCAGTGGTTCCGGAGCCACAGGACCGACCAGGCTCCGGACCACTTGGAACAGCCTCCTGGGGCAGCACTCTGCAGACGCGATGGAAGCAGCATAATATTCCTTTTTTGCTGCCTTCACCGCCACGTGATAGGCTGAAGATATAGCTCTAGCCCGTGTCTGATCGTCTTTGGAGCGAGACTTCCGCCACCGGCGCTCTAGCCGTCTCACCTCCTGTTTCAGAGCTCGTAACCACGGATTGAACCATGGTGCAGTCCGAGCCCTGTTCAGGGGGAGAGGGCGTTTCGGAGCCACCCGATCTAATGCCCCAGTAATTGCGGCATTCCAGCCACCCACCAGGGTCTCGACCGAGTGGCCGTTGGCATGCCCCAGAGAATCCCCAAGCGCATTCAGGAATCCATTTGGATCCATAAGACGCCTGGGGCGGACCATTTTAATGGGTCCTCCACCCCTGCGGAGGGGTTGTGGAACCGAGAAGTCCAACATCACCAGATAGTGATCTGACCATGACAAGGGGGTGGTGGATATACCCCCGACTTCCAGATCACTCCCCGCTTCTCCAGAAACAAACACAAGGTCTAGTGCATGACCGGCTACATGGGTGGGTCCAGTTAGAATATGGTGCAGCTCCCAGGAGGCCATGGTCTCCATGAAGTCCCGAGGTGCTCCTGTGAGGATGGCCTCCGAATGTACGTTGAAGTCCCCCAACACCAGTAAGTTAGGGGACTGTACACGCACATCAGAGACCACCTCAAGCACCTCGGCCAGGGAGTCAGTCGTGCAGCGGGGTGGACGGTACACGAGCAGAATCCCCAGACTGCCCTTCGGGCCCAACCTCCAGTACATGCACTCAACAACCTTGGTCTCCCGGAGAGGGGGTCTGGTGAAGACCAAATTACCCAGCATCTTCCCCTGCAAGCCAGAAGATCTTAGGTAACTTTTTCCCAATCCAATCCAATCCAATCCAGTCCAATCCTATCCAATGGAGCTTGGACAAATTACTTCAGCTTTCCTTGAATGATTACACCCTCTGCTGCTCCTATGCAAACAAACGGAGCTAACATCACTCCATTTGTTTGCAGGGGGTGGGACCCTGCAGGGTCCAATACATGTGTGGGTAGGGGACCCTCCCTCCCTCTCCCTTGCAGTTCCTGCAACCCTTTACATTTTCTCTAAGCAATGGGACATAGCTGCATTACACTGCATAGGGGAAGGTAGCAATTATTCTCTAGCTCTTCTCGGCTTGAATTTTAACCTCATCCGGAGAAGATTTGGGAGGCTTGTAAAGCCTGCATCTTCTTTGACCTGCTGGAGATTGTATTTGAGCCTGCATCTCTAATTTGATAGGGCCAGGCTTTAGATCAGGGCTGGGCAATTGCAGGGGGTCCAGGGGCCAAAATTCAACCCGCTGAGCTATCCATAGCCACTATGGAGTGCCATTTCACCAAAAAAAACCCCCAAACACTCCTGCCAGCAAATCTGATGGCATGCTGGAGGAGGTGGGGGGGGGGGCTGCATGTGGCCCACAGGGGCATGTGGCCCACCCTTTTTTAAGTCCAAATAAATATTTCCAGGGATTTGCATCACCACGCCATGACACCAGGTGTCTGGTGGGCTCTTTTGTTATATGAACCCTTGAAAAGTTGGACTCGAAATCTCTCGAGTTTTGGGCTCAGAAGTGAATGAACTGAGTAGCTGTGATATTTTCAATCTCAGTTCTCTATAAAAGGGCAGTAGTCATGATGACCCTCAATAGGTTGTGAAGAAGATACATAAGGTCCATTCCAAGTATGCTTTAAAACATACAGTATAGAGATCGGGCCTTGAGGATGATGATTAGGAACACAGCCATACCTTCTGACTTAAGATTGCTCTGGGAAAATGTACTCTAAGAGGCCTTTGATACAATCTGCTTGGGTAATGTGCTTCTCTTTCTCATTTGTTGCAGAATATATACATACAGGTTGCACTTCTGCTATGGGGAGATTTGCATTTCTAGTATTAAGAAGCACGGTATTTTGCACCTGTGAAAATGCAGTACTTTCCAGAAGATTGTGCATTTATTGCTTATTGAGACTGCCGTGTGGAATGGGATTGCACAAGAGTCATGGACATCTATTCGCTAATGCATGACACGATTACTGATTAGTAACCATTTCTCCTGTAGTAGTTCTATTTTGTGAACTTTATTTTCTCCCCTTAATTATTTTGAGGCTCTCTACTGTATAATTCCAGGGGAGACCTCCTCTAGCCAAAGTTTTTTTAGAAGTGGGAAACAACAAAGAAAGTTTTCATTAAAAACAAATCCCTACTGCTATGCAAACCTTTTGCTGCTAATAATAATAATAGCAATAATAAATCACCACAGTAGTCTGTGGTAGTGCTGGAGTGCACATCTAGTTAGAGTTCTTAAAAAAGGTAAACAGCCTTATGGTTATGCATCCCCCCACCCCCCAAGGCTATCCTTCACCCTAATAGTGTGGACTTTTGCCATTAAATATAGGATTTGCAAGGGTACTGTGCAAAGGCTAAAATGTGACTGGGTGATAATTGTGAAAGGCCACCAGAGGACAGTTGGTTTCTACCTTTAAGGGTGACAAGGAAATCCAAGCTCAACAGCAGGGGAGTTTTTGGTTCCTAAATTTAGGAATAACTATCTCAAGCCAGAAACTCAAATGGGATCCTACAAATTAGCCATTCATGAAGAGGTGGCATGTTTCTTAAGAATGAAGGTTGGTTTTCTATAGGGCTGGTTCAATACTTTTCAAACCTTGTGAGCTGTAGCTGATGCCAATGTGTGCGCTAACATCAATAAATGTAAAATTTGAGATGGAGAACGTGGTCACTGTTCATCAACATTTGTGGTGAAGAGAGAATGTCAGAGAGAGAAAGAGATTCCAATATATTCCTTCTGTGTAACAAAGGGGAGAGCAGAAAGGCTTGACTTCTTATTATCTTTTAGTCAGTGCTTCATCTGAATAATCTGAGCCACAACATTTAGCATGTGGATTCTTACTGAAACAACTGGCACATATTCCATATTCAAAGCAGCGTGGACAGAGAGGTAATATACTTGCCCTGACTTGATAAATAGGATTTAAAAAAAAATCCTCTATAATTAACAAGGAGAGGTAACTAATAGGGAATTCATTACAACAGATAAATTGATAAGTCCCACTGGGAAAAGGGCTATCCATCAACTTGGATGAATTGAAATCTCTGCACCTAACTCACAATTAAATTACCCTATACACGTTCTATTCCTTTTTGACTTGAGGCCATTCAAAATGTAGCTCTGAAGAAGACGTTATTTGTCTAACCACCACACATAATGATTTTCCTGCTGCCTGTGAGAACCTCCCCATGGAACCTGCACCTAAGGTAACACTCAACACAATCATTATTACCACAAGGTACGCTGTTTTGTGTACATCAGATCAAGATGCAGATCAATTTATTTATTTATTTATTTATTACATTTATATCCCGCCTTTTTTCCTCCAAGGAACTCAAGGTGGCATACATAATTCTCCTCCTCCTCCATTTTATCCTCACAACAACAACCCTGTGAGGTAGGTTGGGCTGAGAGTCTGTGACTGGCCCAAAGTCACCCAGTGAGCTTCCATGGCCAAGTGGGGACTAGAACCCAGATCTCCTGACTCCCAGTCCAGCACTCTAGCCACTACACCACACTGGCTCTCATTGGATCAAGTGAGTTTCAGCAGGCTAGTGAACTATGACACAGTGGCATCCAGTCCGTTTGATGACCCACCAACTCAAACAGCTTGCTACATGATAACAACCATGTAGAAACTGGCCCTGAGGAAATCTGATGTATGGAATATTCATAAACATTCTAACTACTTATGGAGAAGGTCACTTAGGAATAGCGATGATCAGTGCAGCTGCTGTGAGGAAAAACAGAAGGCTGGTTGAGCTAGAGGAAAATTTTCCAGGAGAAGATGGGAATCTGCTTGAGGGAAGGAGGAATAAGTTTGCTGATAGAAAAGCTGGTGGCTTGTGAAGCCAGGACCAGGAACTGAAAGGGAAGCAAAATAGAACAATCATGTGTCAGTGTTGAGGCCGGAGCTGATTTCTACATTCAAGTAACCAATTAAAGAAATGGCACCAGGTTTTTAACAATGTACATTTGAAACCTCAGGATGGAATATACTATTTTATTATATATTTTAAATATTTATATACCACCCTTTGGCTTGGATCCTGAGATCCTGTGAACAGAACTCTGGTCATGGGAAGACCATGCTGAAGGAAAGAGGGAGGTTATTTTTGCTGCTTTCCCCCACCCTCCATCAACTCTGGAGAGTTGGGGGACCCTCTGGAACAGTGTGAGAGGTGGTGCAGGGGGGCTGCAGGGCAAAGGGGGGGGGGAAGGATAAGCAAAAACTGCCTCCCCCTCTTCTGCCAGAGTCTTTGTTGTATTAATGGCTCTTCTGTGAATGGAAGAAGAGCAAGGCAGGATCCAAGCCTTCATAAGAATATATTCCAGTACACTGTACAAACGTTAGAAATATAACAGTCAGAATAAAATGGCAAACATTGGCAAACAAAGAGCAGATAAAAGATAACACAACAATGCTTAAATGTATTGCATAAATTCATTTGGCAGGCATGACTTGAGTTAAACAAAAGAGAGCTTCCTTTCATTAGGCTGTCCTCCCAATCACTATTATCTATTGCCTGATATGACAATACAATAATACCATCTATATTTAAAAGTAAAAAATAGAATAGTTTCATTAAAATCCTTCAGGGCTAACTCAGATCACAACACTGTTGTGCATTATAAATATATGCTCTTAATAAACAAGAGGACTCTAAACTCAGCATCATTTTAATACAATGAAGAGGACACTGACAACCATCTCGTTAACTCTCTGTTCAGCTAGGTTTTACTTTTCCTTTGCTTCTCTTGTTGTCTAGAACAGCCTAAATTTTGCTTTTACATTTCCCACTAAATGCTGTTTTGAATATCACACTTGATGCTGCAGAAGGAATGCCAGAGAGAGATTTCTCTAGTCAAGAAGTAAGTGATTTGAGCCACATTTGACAAAACCTGTATAGATGGGGTTTATTTAAGGATAGGAATCCTCTATAAGTAATTTCAGCAGACTCCCACCTTTCATTTAGAAAAGAAAAGGCATGTTTCTTAATCTCATGGTTGGGATACATTTGAAAACCTTTTATATATTTTCTGTTTTTATATTACACCCTGCCCTCCCTCCTGAGAATGATTGTGTTGAGGCTTTCACTGTTAAGGACTTCTTTACTGAGAAAAACTTCTAGACAATATAAAATTATTCCACCGCCCTGTTATCTAGAAATTACACATCTCTCTAACAAATGTGAGAATATTGTACATCATAACACCTTCATCTCCTTTACTCCAATGCAGCCAAAAGCAAAGAGAATTCACCAGGGACATGCAAAAAATCGGCAGAACAATAAACTAAACACTGACTTTGAATCTAGACATTTGGAATATACTTTTATACCTCGCTGATGCATTTTTCTATCAGAAGATATGAATGGTTCAGGCTCATCTAGAAGATACACCAAATACACAGACGCTGTTCACACAACACGCTAACCCACACTCAGTGGTTGAATGTGGGTTGCTTTGAACTGTGGGTTGTTTGCTGAACCGTGGGTTAGTGTGTTATCTGAACACGACATATTTTCCACAGGGTGGGTTACTGTGTTGTCTGAACGCAGCCAAGGTGGTTTGTTAACGATGCAGTGTGGCTTGTTAACCACTCTGAACAATCCAACAACATTCCATGGGTTCTCAAGGTGGCTTGTTGGAGAAAATAAGCCACACTGCATGGTTAACAAGTCACCCTGACTGCATTCAGAAAACATGCTAACCCACAGTTCAAAACAACCCACTCTCAACCACTGACTGTGGGTTAGCGTATTGTGTGAACAGCTGCACAGTTTCAGTTTCAGCTGTGCGTTCAGCATCTCCTTTCTTCTTTGGATCATTCAGTTGGACTTATAATGTACTGTGATGTCACAATGTTCTGCATTTTTCCATCCACTCCACACTGTAGGCTGCTGTTGCTGAGTGGTGGGTGGGAAGGAAACATGGGATGACCTGACATCACTACACGAGTTACATTTTACAACACATTATGGAGGGGAGAGAGGAGCTAAACGTGCTGCCACTGTTTCCAGCAACAAGGTTAGCCTAGAGATGCACAAGAATCTCGTTTTGATTTGTTTTGGGGCTGAACTTGCCCTGTTTGCACCCCCAAATGCAAATGTGAGCACATTCTTTGGGCAAAGCGTGCATATTCCCGAGGCAGAGAACGCGTTCACAAAAATTGTACTTGAAAAATGTGCATTTTAAAGAAATGCACATTTTCACGCTTTAGTCAGTGGGTGGGTGGGGGTATGCATTTGGGTGCATGGTTTTAAAACTTGCACATCAAAATGCACACATTTCCATTTCAAACAATAAGAGAAAAAGCTTGCATTTGGGAATGGGGACGAGGTGGAACTCAGAGAACTTTGACAAACTTGAGCCTTGCTGGCTCTCCCATCCCTAGTAATCCTTATGCAAACAGGGAAGTACTTTGTTCAGATGTCACATTGTCTGATCTTCCAAAGCATGGTTTGGAGGAGTGGGAATGAGCTGTGTGCATGCACGCTCCCTCCTCCCCTTTCTTCCTCCCATTTGTGCGTTTGGATTAACAGAAAACTTCCTGGCTTGTCAAACCACAGGTTGCCATGACAATCTGAACTTGCAAACTGATTCGAGCAAATCCTCCACACCAGCAGTCATGACAAATCAGGAAGCTGGGTGCATGAGGAAAAGGAGGAAGGGTGCATGCACATGGCTGATTCCTGATCCTCTAAAATGGCTTGTAGGAGGCAGAGAACATGACATCTGGATGCAGCCCCTGAAAAGAATTCTGTGGCCAATCTTCTTTTCTCAAATGAGCTCCTAATGTAGTACCAGCCACGTGACTTAAGGAACCATGTTTACATCATTAAAGAAAGGGAAGAAGATTTTATGCCCAATAGAGATACTTTAATTCCTAATGCAGGCACTTTCATTTAAGGACCTTGTTTTCTGTTTTCAGGCTGAATTCTAATCAGTTTCTCTAATCCACTGCCAGCTAGATGAACAAAAAAAATATTGGAAGGGAAATGAGATTTAGCACTAGGTAACTGACATTTGTGTGTCTGGCTTTAATAATAATAACAATAATATAAATAAAATCAGTTAAATTAGAGAGGAGCCTGAATGAGTTTAGTCAATAAGGAAGTGAATCAGGTGGAGAATTTAATCTTGGGCTTTATTGTGTTCTTATCAATAAGCCAAAAGACGAGTTCAAATGGCGAAGAGATTCATTTGCAACCCTGGCTAAAAATTGGTGAACATTGTTTATCCTGCCTTTGCTGCCCTAAATGGATTCGGCTTTTCCTTAAAACAGTTTCAAACATTCTGGCGATGTATGCTGATGAAGGGGTTTGTTCCTGTATTTCTGTGTGCACAGAAAGGAGGAGGCTGAAAAAGTGTTCAATAGGGAAAAAGAAAAACACCCACTGCATATTGCAAACAAGCCCTCATTAACATATCCCGCATCTGAGGCATAAAATGTGCACTGAGAACAGAGCGGCCTGCCTGCAGACGGGAGAGAATGCCTCGCGTGGCATATTAATGATTAACATTTCCCCCTGACTTCATGCCGTGCAAGACTAGGCTTCAAGTAGCCTTTTAGGAGGAAGTCTCGATGCAAGCATCTTTGTCCGGTAACTGCTTGCTTTTCCTGACACAGCAGACATGAAATATCCATCACAAGGAAGCCAGGGCCGACGGCAAATGCGAATGCTAATATGTAAAGACGTCCACTTCTATGGCCAATGTGCAGCTCATCAATACTAAGGATTAATGTTGGGAAATAGGTGCTACATGAGGACTTGTCAGCATTTTACAAGCGCTCACACACCCCGCCCACAGGAGGCTATACATCTTCAGTAACCGCCAGCCAAGAATGGAACTGCACAGCTAGAATCATAGGGGATTGGCAGGGGACCCAAAGGTCTTTCGACCTGCCCTAGAATAGGGGCCTTCATGCACTAATTCGCATTTGCCCCACACATTAATACCTTCTCAATGGCTGCTAGTCATGTCGGCGATATGGTACCTCCAGTATCAGAGGCAACCAGTGGAGGCTGGTGGCTCTGATTTTGGTGGGTCTGTGCATCCACTCTTGGTTTTAGTCCGAGCCAGCCAGAACTCTAAAGTAGCTACCTAAGGTGCTGAACATATTTGGGGGATGGGATTCAACACCTTGGATAGAGTTCTGACTGGTTCTGACTGAACCCCGGAATGGATTCACAGCCCCACCGAAATCGGAGCCACCAGCCTCCACTGGAGACAGTATGACTCTGAATACCAGTTGATGGGAAACATGACCAAAAGGATGCTGTTGCGCTCATGTCCTGCTTGTGGGCTTTCAGAGGCAGCTTGTTGGCCACTGTGTGAACAGAATGTTGGACTAGATGGACCCTCGATCTGATTCAGCAAGGCTCTTATGTTCTTACTGATTAACCTGCATTGCTATGTCAGGATTAGTGTCCATGAAACGGCTGCCACATAGCACCTGCCTATTATTAATACAGAATTGATTTACAGTATTTATAGGCTGCCCTGTAAGAGCTCTCAGGACAGCTCACGACAAGAAAGAAAACAATGGAAGATGCAATTTACCCAGACAAGACATTAATATCAGTATAATATAACATTAAAACACTTAGCGGGTACTTCCAGATGAGGCTTTTCTGGTTCCATCGCCCTGCCTCATTCACAGAAGTTTACAGGAGGTCCAGACATCACTGACTTCTTGTAATCCTCTCGTATTTCCTTACAGCTTCTTCTGTCTTTTCCCTTAATGCAGAAAATTGGTCAATGAGAAAAAGATGGAACTGCTGCATTCTGATTGCTCCTGCTAGGAGCCCTCCATCTGGAAGCACCCCTAGAGAGTAAAAACAGCTTCATGCTAAATCAGATTAAGAACACAATCCTATGCATGTTTAGAAAGAAAAAAAAGGCCTACAACTCCCAGCATTCCCCAGGCAGCCATTGGATTGTGCCCTAAGAGGCCTAGAAAATATAAGGAGTTTTGCCTGGTGCAAGGACACCAGTAGGTGTGAGCCTCTCTAGTGGTGGTGGTGGTAGAGGCACCATGGGCAACAGCACTCTCCCACCCATGTTCTCCAGCGACTGGTGTATGTAGGCTTACTGCCTCTGATACCAGAGGTAGCATAGAGCCATCAGGACAAACAGCCTCTGATGACCTTCTCCAGGAATTTGTCTACCCCCCTTTTAAAGCTGTCCAAATTGGTGGCCATCACTACATTTGTGGTAGCAAATTCCATAGTTTGACTATGCGCTGGGTGAAGAAGTACTTCCTTTTGTCTGTCCTGAATCTTCCACCGATCCGCCTCATGGGATGACCCCAGGTTCTAGTATTATGAGAGTGGGAGAAAAATGTCTCCCTATCCACATTCTCCACACCCCGCAGGATTTTGTACACCTCTATCATGTCTCCCCTTACTTGCCAGTTTTCCAAGCCCGTTACTGCGCCAAGGCACATATTTAACACCGTCGTTGTCCCCGCTGGATTTGACAAAAACGAGAAGCATATTGATGACACCTCACTCCAAATCTCCGGATGACCTCACTCAGCACAGACCGTGTTTACATGGCACATGTCAAGATTTCTTATACATTACCTCAGAATTCCCCCTGCCTGTGGGTGAGTGGGGCTGAACCCTCCTCACTCTCTCACCATATCTGCCTGAGGCCTCAGTGCTTTTTCTCCCACCTGGGCTCACAAGCAGTATTGGAGCTGGGGGGGGGGGGGGAAGCATCAGGAAATATACCATGAACAGGAAGGGAGGGCCCAGCTCCGAACACAATCTTTATACCTTAACTGGCTGACAGCTGAACGACAAACAGACTGTTGCCATCATGGCTGCTCTGGCGCATGTGTGTGTAACAGCACAGCTCCTGATGAGGGCAGATGCTGAAACATTTAGCTTAAAATAGTTTTTGAATACTGTGCTGTTAGTCTTCTATCTTTCCTAATATTGCACACGCATGCGCGCGCCCACACACACACACACAGTATTCTATTGTATATAAATGTACACATACATACATAATTTTTATTTTTATTTTATTTAAAACATTTGTATCCTGTCCTATATCATTAAGATCTCAGGGAGGCGGGCGTACATTATAGATACACATAAACATACATACTTGCTTTGAGCTTGGCAAACCTTGACATCACGTATTTTCAAATGAAAAACAAAAAAGCCCTACCACACACACAGAACTCATTTATAAATCTATATACTGGCCGTCTAGCTGTCTACTGCTGCAGCAGCAATCTCATCTACCAGGTATCCTTTGAATTCTACACCAGCAAAATGAATACTGTGTACAATGACTAAAAGTATTTTGTGTATGTCGAGGTGCATGCAGCGCATGAGTTCTCAAAAGGATTTCTCTAATACGGAACCTTCCTAGAAAACATCAAACAATACAATGGTGCACATTATCCCTTCACAGCCTCAACATACATTTATTCTTAACAGCACAGGGCGAAGAGCAGAATCAGTACTGCCAAGAGAAAAACAAGCCCAGCTGTTTCTGGACCACAATGCCAGAAGTGCTGATTAATTCATAAAGCACTGTAAACATTGACTTAAAAGTAATAAATGAGAAATGGAGGCCTTTGATACTTTTATGGGAAACTGTTAATTTGAAATAAAGACCTCTCTATAAACACTATATAATGTGGGGAAATAACTTTAAAAACAAATCTCTCCCTCCCTCTCACATACGCACACACAGAGGTGAGTAATTGAAGGGCTAATTAACAGGAGTTCTTAGATCCCAAGAATCAAAGCTGCTGCTAATGTTCCCTTTATGAGTTGCTTCTCTTGAAGACAAATTAAATGTTATCTAATCTTGCAGCAGTAGGAAAAGCTAATCTTCTGGGTTGGTTTTTCATCGACTGCTGGTGTCAGATGTCTCCATCAGAAAACACCAGCACAGGGGGAAAAAAAATCTGTTCTAAACAATATTCTGAAATTACTGATATCACTGTCTGACCTTGCTGTAATCTGTTGCTCTGTAGCTTGATCCATTTATTTTAGCTGAAACAAGCTGCTCAGCGACTGTCAGTAAAGCCGAGTCTGCAGTGAATTAAAAGCTACATATTGGAGAGAGCTTTTTGCCTCAAGCCTACTGTGATTGAAATCTGACAAACCCTTTTTACACCTCCAGGTATCTCAATGAATTTGCCGAACACGCCTCCCCTTCCAAGGCAAACAAGCTCTACTTAACCCTTTCACTGGCTGCAGTGGTCCCCAAATTCCTGTCCCTAAAATAATGTTTCCTTTCCCGTTCTTTCTCAAAGATGTTACCATCAAGATGCTCCCAGGGGCAGGGAAGCCAAGGAAATATGGGACATTTTTGAATTCCAAGGTGTTGCTACTGTGACCCTTTTCAGCAGCCTTAGCAGTGACAAAATCTGCCTGTAGATTTCTTCAGCAGCCCTGTTAGAAAGAGCCTCACTCTCTGCTTTATATTTGAATGGTCACAATAGTGCACGATATCCACTAGAGGACAGTATAAATTCAGCCAGGAAAGGGAAGAGAAAAAGTAATTTTGGCTTTACAAAGCAAAACCCAAAATTGGTAGTTTATTTTACTTCTTTGGCATGGATTTGCAAAATCCAAAAGAAATAAACCGAAAAGTCAACATGAAAGATACATTAACGTGACCACCTCTTCCATCCATCTCCTCCAAAACTGGATAGATACAATCTGCCATTGTTGTTGTTCAGTCGTGTCCGACTCTTTGTGACCCCATGGACCATAGCACGCCAGGCCTTCCTGTCCTGCGCTCTCTCCCGGAGTGTGCTCAAGTTCATATTCATTGCATTGGTGATGCTATCGAGCCATCTCATCCTCTGCCGTCCCCTTCTCCTTTTGCCTTCAGTCTTTCTCAGCATCAGGGTCTTTTCCAGAGAGTTTTCTCTTCGCATTAGGTGGCCAAAATATTTGAGCTTCAGCTTCAGTATCTGTCCTTCCAATGAGCACTCAGGGTTGATTTCCTTTAGTATGGACTGATTTGACCTCCTTGCAGTCCAGGGCACTCGTAAGAGTCTTCTCCAGCACCACAGTTCGAAAGCATCAATTCTTCGGCGCTCAGCCTTCCTTATAGTCCAGCTCTCACAGCCATACATTACTACTGGGAAAACCATAGCTTTGATTAGACGGACCTTTGTCAGCAAGGTGATGTCTCTGCTTCTTACTATGCTGTCTAGGTTGGCCATAGCTTTCCTCCCAAGGAGCAAGTGTCTTTGAATTTCATGGCTACAGTCACCATCTGCGGTGATCTTGGAGCCCAAGAAAGTAAAATCTGTCACTGCTTCCATTTCTTCCCCTTCTATATGCCAGGAAGTGATGGGGCCAGATGCCATGATCTTCATTTTTTTAATGTTGAGTTTCAAACCAGCTTTTGCACTCTCCTCTTTCACCCTCCACAAGAGGCTCTTGAGATCCTCTTCACTTTCTGCCATTAGGGTGGTATCGTCTGCATATCGGAGGTTGTTGATAATTCTCCCAGCAATCTTAATTCCGACCTGTGATTCATCCAGCCTGGCATTTCTCATGATGTACTCTGCATATAAGTTAAATAAGCAGGGTGACAATATGCAGCCTTGTCATACTTCTTTCCCAATTTTGAACCAATCGGTTGTTCCATGTGTGGTTCTTACTGTTGCTTCTTGACCCTCGTACAGGTTTCTCAGGAGACAGGTAAGGTGGTCTGGTACTCCCATCACTTTAAGAATTTGCCAGAGTTTGTTGTGATCCACACAATCAAAGGCTTTAGCGTAGTCAATGAAGCAGAAATAGATGTTATTCTGGAATTCTCTTGCTTTCTCCATGATGCAGCGAATGTTAGCGATTTGATCTCTAGTTCCTCTGCCTCTTCGAAACCCAGCTTGTACTTCCGGTAGTTCTCGGTTCGCTTACTGATGAAGCCTAGCTTGTAGGATTTTGAGCATCACCTTGCTGGCATGTGAAATGAGCGCAATTGTGCAGTAGTTTGAACACTCTTTGGCATTGCCCTTCTTTGAAATTGGAATGTAAACTGACCTTTTCCAGTCTTGCGGCCATTGTTGAGTGTTCCAAATTTGTTGGCATATTGAATGCAGCACTTTAACAGCATCATCTTTTAGGTTTTAAATAGCTCAGCTGGAATACTGTCATCTCCACTAGCTTTGTTGTTAGTAATGCTTCCTAAGGCCCACTTGACTTCACTCTCTAGGATGTCCGGCTCAAGTTCAGTGACCGCACTATCATGGCTATCAGGGACATTCAGATCTTTCCTGTATAGTTCTTCTGTGTATTCTTGCCACCTCTTCTTAATCTCATCTGCTTCTGTTAGGTCCCTGCCTTCTTTGTCCTTTATCATGCCCGTCTTTGCACAAAACGTTCCCTTGAGATCTCCGATTTTCTTGAAGAGATCTCTAGTCTTTCCCATTCTGTTGTTTTCCTCGATTTCTTTGCATTGTTCATTTAAGAAGGCCTTCTTGTCTCTCCTTGCTATACTCTGGAACTCTGCATTCAGTTGGATATATCTTCCCCTTTCTCCCTTGCTTTTCGCTTCCCTTCTTTCCTCAGCTACTTGTAAAGCCTCATCAGACAGCCACTTTGCTTTCTTGCATTTCTTTTTCTTTGGGATGGATTGAGTTGCTGCCTCCTGAACAATGTTACGGACCTCTGTCCATAGTTCCTCAGGCACTCTGTCTATCAGGTCTAATCCCTGAAATCTATACCTCACCTCCACTGTGTATTCATAAGGGATATGATTTAGGTCATACCTGAATGGTTTAGTGGTTTTCCCTACGTTCTTCAATTTAAGCAGAAATTTTGCAACAAGAAGCTCATGATCTGAGCCACAGTCAGCTCCAGGACTTGTTTTTACTGACTGTATAGAGCTTCTCCATCTTTGGCTGCAAAGGACATAATCAATCTGATTTCGATATTGACCATCTGGTGATGTCCATGTGTAGAGTCGTCTCTTGTGCTGTTGGAAAAGAGTGTTTGCTATGATTAGCGTGTTCTCTTGGCAAAACTCTATTAGCCTTTGTCCTGCTTCATTTTGTACACCAAGGCCATGCTTGCCTGTTATCCCGGTGATTTCTTGACTTCCTACTTTAGCATTCCAATCCCGTATGATGAAGAGGACATCTTTTTTTGGTGTTAGTTCTAGAAGGTGTTGTAGGTCTTCATAGAACCGATCACCCTCAGCTTCTTCGGCATCAGTGGTTGGGGCATAGACTTGAATTACTGTGATGTTGAATGGTTTGCCTTGGATTCGTACTGAGATCATTCTATCATTTTTAAGATTGTACCCCAGTACTGCTTTTCCCACCCTTTCGTTGACTATGAGTGCTACTCCATTTCTTCTAAGGGATTCTTGCCCACAATAGTAGATAGGATGGTCACCTGAATTAAATTCGTCCATGCTTGTCCATTTTAGTTCGCTGATTCCCAAGCTGTCGATGTTCAATCTTGCCATCTCATGTTTGACCACCTGCAGCTTACCTTGATTCATTGATCTGACATTCCAGGTTCCTAAACAATATTGTTCTTTACAGCATCGGATTTTCTTTTCACCACCAGACACATCCACAGCTGACTGTCCTTTCAGCTTTGGCCCAGCCGCTTCACTCTTTCTGGCGCTACTTGGAAATACCCTCTGCTCTTCCCCAGTAGTATATTGGACACCTTCCGACCTGAGGGGCTCATCTTCCGGTGTCATCTCTTTTAGCCTTGTGATATGTTCCATGGGGTTTTCTTGGCAAGAATACTGGAGTGGGTTGCCATTTCCTTCTCCAGTGGACCACATTTTGTCAGAACTCTCTGCCATGACCTGTCCGTCTTGGGTGGCCCTGCCCAGCATAGCTTATGGCTTCCCTGAGTTACGCAAGCCCCTTCACCACAACAAGGCAGTGATCCATGAAGGGGCAATCTGCCATACCAAGTTGAATTTATTCTAATTAACTAGTTAACAGCTGTGACCTGACTGATTCTCCTGGACCTTTTTAAGCAAAAGAATTCTTCTGGATTGACCCTGTGGTTTGGGAGACGGGGGCTGTGTGACACAATGGTTCTATTTGTTCCCAGAAAGTAACGCTAATGGACTACTGCTCAGCCCATGGGATCTCTGCTATGGTGACCCGCAAGAGTTCCATCTTTTCTTCTTATTTTATTTATTTATGAAATGAACCTACCATTCATTTCATATGAACATTCAGCATCTAAGGTCCTCCTCCAAGTGCCTTCTCCGAGGGAAGCAACAACGGAGAGGGCCTTCTGTGGAACGAGCTCCCCGATGAGGTCCACCTGGCACCAACATTGTTATCTTTTTGGCGCCAGGCTAAAGCCTATTCCTTTTCCCAGGCATTTGGCAGCACATGATGAGTTTTAATCAGTTCTGGATATGTCTTTAGTTATGACTGACTGTTCAAAGTTGTTTTTAGTTATATGTTGTTTGTATACATTGTCTGTGTGCTTTTATGTAACTGTCTTTTAAAATTTGTATATGGTATTTCAATGTTTTGCTTCATATTTGAACAGGATTTACCTAGTTTGCACCTTCTGGATCGAATACAGACTCAGATGCAATCTGTGGTTGAAGACAACACATTTCTGAGCTTGCAATGTGATTTGCAGTCCAAAAAAAAGTGTTCCAACAGCATGCGTACATTTGAAAAATGTGCATAAAAATGTGTACTTTTGAAGTGTGCACAAATATGCTTTAATTAATGGGAGAAGAATGTGTACGTTTCAAAGATGTACAATTGATATGTACATTTGAAAAAATACACACAAAAATAAGCATGAAATTTCATGCGAAAAGAAAGAAGTAACGCTCGCAATCATGATACAGACTTGAATTGGAACGAGCTTTGAGATGGAACTGGGAGAACTACGGTAAGTTCAAGTGTTGCTGATTCGCACTTCCCTAGCCCAGATGATCTCAGTACAGTGGAGCACTTTTTACCAGCTTAGGCTGGCATACCAGCTGTGACGTCTCTCAGGCAGGGTTATTTATGCTCTGGCAACCTCCTGTTTCGACTACTGCAATGTGTTTTTCGTGGAGCTGCCTTTGAAAATGGTGCAGAAACTATAGCTGGTACAGAAAGCCAGCAGCCAGAATTTGAACTAGGACAGCTTGGTGAGTACAGACCTTGTCAGTTTTGAAAGGGCTTCCCTGGCTGCTGCTCCATTTCTGGCCCATTTCAAAGTGCTAGTGCTCATCTATAAAGCCCTAAATGGCTTGGAAGCCACAAAGGAAACTTCCTCCCATATGGCTAAGGTCATCTGCTGAGGCCCTCCTCTGAGAACCCCTCCATCAACCAAGAGGGAGATGGGTGATGACCAGAGAGCATTCTCAGCTGTGGCGCTGCACTGTGGAACTCCCTCCCCATGGAACTCCCTCCCTCGCCTGGCACCAACTTTGCTATCATTTAGGTGGCAGGTAAATTTTTTTTTATCCTTCCAGACCTTTTGGCCATGTGTGTCAGTGGCTTTTGATACCACTGACCATGGTACACTTCTGGATACGCTGTCTGGGTTGCGAGCTGGAGATAGTGCACTGCAATGGTTCTGTTTCTAGTGGGATGGCTGATTCCAGAAGGTGGTGCTGGGTGATTATTGCTCTGTCCCTTGGCAGTTATGCCATGAGGTGCCACAGGACTCTGTTTTATCACCCATGTTGTTCAACATCTACATGAAACCACTGGGGGAAGTTATCCAGAGATATGGATTGAGGTGTCACCAATATTTTATTTTATTATTTGTATAATAAAGATTCTGGATGGCACCCAGCTCTACCTCCCTTTTTCATCAAATTCAGCTGAGGCAGTGGGTGTTCTGAACCAGTGCCTGGGTGCAGTAATGGACTGGTTGAGGGCCAATAAACTGAGACTCAATCCAGACAAGATGGAGGTACTGTTAGTGGGTGGTTAATCTGCCAGGCTAAGTGACACCTTCTACAAAGTTGGAAGATGAAGCGGGGCCTCATCAGCTAACAATAACCTTAGTTTTAGTTGTGGTTTTTAAATAAAAACCCCTATTTAGACAAATATTTAAAATGTGCAGTGAATATCACTTAATAGTTACAAAGAAATTAAGTTACAAAGAAATTGTAAAATAAACCATCCAGCTGGCCATGTCGAAGCATTACGTAATAATTTTTCTGACCTACAACACTGGCAGTATCCATACATGTGTGTTCTCTTGGAGATAATTCCTATTTCAGTAAAGTACAAATCTACTCCACTGTTTCCTAGAATTGAAACAGAATAGACAATAATCGACAGTTATCTATCTTAAGTATGAGGCAGCCTATAGATATGTTTACATTTGTTCCAAGATGTGTATCATAGGTTGGCCAACAAAACGAACCCAATCAAAGATGGAAGCAAGAAAGAGAAACCAGTGTGGAGAGTCTGAATACCTAGAAAACATGCAACTCCTCCCTTACAATAATGTAATGGCAAGGAGCCCAATTTTATCATGCCCTTTTTTTAATTCCTAAGTCATTGTACTTCATGACTTTATTCTCCCGTTGCATGACTTTTTTGAGGGGCTGGCTCAAAAAATTCTTTTCTTATCTGAAGTTAGCAATTCCAGAACATTGCCAGGGCGAATGAAAAACATCTCTCTGTTGTGTCTTGGCATCCACTGTTCAAGCTAATGATGTGGAAAAAGCTGCCATTTATAAGTAAGATACAGAAATGAGTTGCTTCCTTCACATACATAACATGTTTCCAAGGTGGCTTGAAGAATCCATCAAAACCTGTAGAAAGGAATTATTTGGCTATAAGCTGGGACTGCCCAGCTCAGCTCTCAATAACATTTATTTGAAACGTGTTTCTTTTTTCCAATTTGCCCTCGTTCCTCAGAGTGGTCATGTTATGTGGAGAGACTCAGGAATTAATAGCTTATTTTCCTTCTTGGACACAGTATCAAGCAAACCTTGTAATGAACTCACTAGCGTGTGAGCACCAGTCCTCCCTCTGTATGGCATAATCAGTATCCTACCGTATAATTGGTATAATCACTGCAGTGATTAGAATGCTCAATATAATCATGGCTGCTGGGACACGTGTGGTGGGACGTCTAGCGATAAAACAGCTGAAGGAGAGTTTCTTTAGCCACTTTACCAGAGGCTTCTGCTCCTGCAGCAAAATGGCTAAAGGCCTCCCCTCCCTTGCCATTGTAATGTTCAGGATGAACATGGTGTATGGCCAAGTGACACCTGTCAACATTGCTTGGCACATCAGCTTCGATATCTGTTTTCCAGCAAGTCACCTCACGTACCGGCAGCAGCACTCAGCACTTTGCCTTGTTTATTTTATTTTATTTTATTAATTAATTAAATTTATTAATCACCCATCTGGCCCGTCACCCAGCCACTCTGGGTGATGTACAACAATAAAAACAGTTTATACAATAAAATTCAACATTAAAAACATCACATTTCTAAAATTACCCTAGCCCACCCCAAATGCCTGCCTGAACAACCATGTTTTCAACGTGTGGCGAAAGCTCATTAAAGAGGGGGCATGGCGGAGTTCCCTAGGGAGGGAGTTCCACAGAGTGGGGGCCACCACAGAGAAGGCCCTCTCCCTCGTCCTCACCAGCCTAGCTATCCTGGCTGATGGGACAGACAGAAGGCCATCTGAGGCTGATCTTGTTGAGCGGCCTGTCTGGTGTCGTTGGAGGTGTTTACAAGACATTTTAGGCTTGAATTGTTGGGATTGGTGGAAAATTAGAAGCAGGGCTAAGTTCTTTCCTATATGGGGTGCACCCTTAATGGCAACACCTTGCTAAGTGCTGTTTTATCTGGTGTTTGCCATTTTAAATCTCAGCGGCCTCAATTTGTTTGTTTTTATGATTTATGCTAAAAAATATTATTTTTTTAAAAAATAGAACTCAAATCCTGTATTATTTAAGCCATGTAAGAACACGCTGCATATTCCTCTGTAATTAATCCTCAACACTTTAAAAAATGTATCGGAAGCTCCAGTGATATATAACGAAACAAGAAGTATGCAGTGATCTGAGAAATAAAAGTGGTATGGAGGAGAAAGCAAGCATAGGATTAATAATTTAAGCAATGTGGCACAACAGGTTGCACATTTCTCCAGCATTTTACGAATGCGCTGTGACAGAGAGTGTGTTTCTGTACAAGTTCATCATGTTTTATATGGTGTTACAAAGCAAAGGGCTGAGCAATTTAACCACTTGAAGTGTGTAATAATCTTCTGAAATGACACAATCCCATGTAGGTGAATGTCCTGAAGAAGGGATAAGCAAAGCAAAACAAAACTAGAGTTCTTCTGTCAAAACAATGTCTGGATATGCAAAATGTATAGCTGCTGTTGTGGAACCCTCTCCCCAGGGAGGCCAGATCTCTAAACAGCCACCTTTAGAGAGCTAGGAAAAACTATCTTGTTCTGTGAAACTTTTAGTGATGGATGCTGCTCCTTGATTTTGGAGGGACCCTCCTGTTTTATTGCAATGCATGTATTCTATTGGTTTTGCTTTACATTTTTTGAGCTTGTATTTTATTCTCTTTACAAGTGTATTCTAAATAGCCCTAAGCACTCACTGGCCAGGGTCTCACGTCTCAACAACCCAGGGTTTTAAAAAAAGCCCTGGGTTGTTGTGAACAAGCAGGACTGAACAAGCGTGCAGGTTCCCGGCAGCCTGATCACTCCCGTTGCAGCTAAACTCTGGGATGCTCCATCTTTGGGTTCTCATGATGTCTGAACCTGGAACTTCAGCTTGTTGGGGGACAGAGAAAACCCAGGGTTGGAACTTAGGATTTAGCAATAGCTCTCAACTCTGGGCTGTCTCTCCCTGAACAACCCAGAGTTCTGGGTTCGGATGTTACAATTAACAACACAGGGACAGAGCATCCTTGGTTCTTTAGCTCCTCCGCTTGCAGGAGGAGTGATCAAGCTGCCAGAACCCAGCACACTCGCTTGCTCCCACTTGTTCATGACAACCCAGTGTTTTGTTTAAACCCTGGGCTGTCATGACATGTGACCGTGGCCACTGAGTGGAGGGGCAATCCCAAAATATATCAAATAAATACAAATAAATATGTAAGGAATTATATTAACCATCCTTATCCTTTCTGATTAGCAAGGCTTCTCTATTACTGTGATGTAAATTTCTTAAAAGAACTAAAAATTATGTTAACTTCTCTGTGGTCTAGGCTCAGGACAGCACAGGTCTTGGCCTGAATGCCTGGCTCCCCCAGAGGAAGTTTTTGGCCTACACAGATTGGACTGGGCTTCAGGGCCTTATCTAATCTGTGCAAGTTATAACCTTTGCAGACATTTCTAAGCCCAGTATGTGTGGACGATATTGTTAACATGCACCAGAGTCAAGCGGTCATTGTGAAGGCTTGAGGGCCAAAGGAGAAGGAGCTGTATGCCTAACAGAGGCTGTATGGCTATGTACATCAGTTGCTGGGGAACACGGGTGTTGTTGCATTCATGTCCTCCTTGTGGGTTTCCCGTGGGCAGCTGGTTGGCCACTCTGTGAACAAAATGCTGGACTAGATGGGCCCTCGGCCTGATTCAGCACGGTACTTCTTAGGTTCTTATGTAGCTGACTAATTTTGATCAAAACATCAGCCAAGTCTAACCTCCAAGTTGGGGAGTGGGTGCAGGCAGAGATTATTCTGCAGAATTCTAAGTATAGGTTGGAAAGCAAAAATACACATGTTATCTTCAAACTCCTACTCTGACCTTCTGAAAATAACTGTTATGCAAAATGTTGAAATCTCTCTCTCTCTCTCTCTGTTTTTGGCTGACATTTATTGCTGTCTCCTTATAGGCAGAGTTCCACATTTTCCTTAGGGTGCAGGGAAAGTACTATACTTTAAAAGGACACATGGCAAAGGAACACCAAAACCTCACCTTGAAGCAACTTCATTCCATGTTTAACAACACTCCCTAAATATATGCTGTATTCACTTACTGAACCTGTCAAAACATTTACTTTTGATACCCACCCACCAGAATAAAAACAGAAGAGGAACAGTTAGTCACCAGCTTGGAGAGATCTGGGAGTTTCAGCATTTTGTCACCTGAGAAATGTCTTTGACATTTATTCCCTGTGCAGGAGAAAATGCGGTTTCTCAGCCATTCCTATCTAGGTCAAGCCACTTTTTAATTGATAGACAGAAACTTCTGAAAACAAGGATTCTAAATGAAAAGAGCAGCAATTAAAATACAATGTCAGGAGTGCTGAATGACATTTGATATGTCAAATATATATATACCCTGCAAATAATTAAGAATCTGGTCTTCTTAACAATAAGAATGTAGTCATCAAAAAACGGAGTCAACTCTAATCTTGGGGAAAATGTTATGTCTCTTTTGTTCCATTGACTTCATTAATATAATTGATTACACACCACTGAATCAAAATGCACACCTCTCAATACCATGGAAAAGGTTCCAGAACTCTAAAAGTTATACCTTTTGTGATATTTTTATGACATTGGACATAAAACTCTTTGAAAAATGCCACTTCTGGAGCCTCAGAACACTTGTACCTTGTAAGAACATGCATTCATACTTCCCCCCATGAGACAGACTTAGACAATGGCACGTGCCATTGTTACTCAAAATATATCATGGGAAAAACCCAGAGAGGGTTTTTTTCATGTCACATATGCCAGAGATTAATTAGCATTGATACAAATCTAAAGCTTTGCAAAAGACGTTATCTATGTAATGTTAGTCTATCGGAAGTGCATTGAGTAAAAAGAGGATTATAGCATGATCCCATCCTCCAGTTACGACTTTGCACTGTCATAACCTGATGTTGTGATGGGCTCATCATGTTCTGATGGCATTCCACTTTCTGCCATGTTGCTATGTTGTCGTTGCAACTGCACCAATAGATGGTCAAAACTGGGCATGGAAAGGGTGTGATGGGAGAGGAACGAGAAGTAGCCAGGCTAGTTAGGATTCTCTCCATTGTCCAGGCACACAGAAAAAAGACGTTGAAACTCAAAACACATTAGCTATACTCAAGGGACAATTAGAAACACATATTCTTGCCCCACCCCTGGAAAGGCACACATTCTGACTAGTCTACTTGCCAGTCATGACATACAACACCAGTAGATAAGTTGCACACTCATATATCAAGATTTGTATTAAGGGGTTAAATCACTCTGTACTCCAGGGGAGGGAAACCTCCAGCCCCTTGGCCTAATCTGGCCTGCAGAGGTGCCCACTTTGGCCCATGGAGCCTTGCGTACTCTCTGCACGCCTCTTTCCCTCTCCTCCCAATATCCCACCCCGCTCTCCAAGTCCCCTTGGCCTGAGGAGAAGAATCCCCATGTTATCTCCGATCTCTGATCAGAGTTAACAAGGGGATTCCCCTGTGTGTCCCTTGCCTTCCCAATGGGGAGGATGAGTGGGATGAAGGAGGATCCCTTTGTTATTTCTGATCAGTGATAACAAAGGGATGCTCCAACACTTGGCTGAGTTGAACGCCTCCTTCCCAACTGGGATGCGAGTGGCACGGGAAGGAGCTGTCCAACTTGGCCGGGGCTTGCAGGAACCGGTCCTGCAAGCCCCAGCCAAGTCATTTCTCCATGCAGAGAGAAGCATGGAGGAGGAAAAAAGAGGGTGTGATGGTGCCCAATGATGTCATGGGAGAGGGGAGGGCCTTTGGGGTTGGCCCCGCCCCTTGATATCATCTGACTCACCTAGGTTGATCGGGGTGGGGGTAATATGGCCCCAGACCAAAAGAGATTGCTCACCCCTCCTATACAAAACATATTGAATCATAACTAACATAAAAGCGAAAGTGCTGACACATAATCTTTTGGAGAGGACATTCAGGACAAACAGGGGAACACTGCACAAACAACACAGAACTGACAGGCTTTAGGCAACCCCTGGGGGCAGCAGGTGTGGGGGGCGAGGGACTAGACAAAGGCAGGAACTGCTGCCTGAATGGTACAGCAAGAATTTTAAGTGCTGTCTCTAGCTGGGGTGCGCTCTGCTCTACAAAATGTTTTAGGCTGGCCATGTCTAAAGAAAACAAGGCATACAGGAGGACAACTGGCTTCTTGACTGATGTGCAGGAGAGGAGAAGAGAGGAGAGGAGAGAGAAGTGTGATCAGCTCTGCATTTGCAATTTTGTTGTTAACTGGAGCAAGGGAAGTTGTCTACGGGCAACGTCATGACTGGAACGTGTCTCAGTAGAGGCAAGTCCTGGCATGTGTCCTGGTGCAACAGCGGCCATGTTGCTGATGCCACAAGACTGAGCTGCCCAAATGACAGTAATGTGTTTATTTGGTATATTTTCCTGGACCCTGCGGAGGTGGACAGCCCTCATTGCAAGTACACTCTTTCTCTCAGTTGCGGAAGCAGGCACATTATGTTTCCAAGGACCAGGGTGATTTCCACCCAATGCAAATAGCAGCTTTAGAAGAGTAATTTTCATTTGGACCATAGCAGGAGAGGAAATCTGCTGCAATCCTATCAGCCCACCCACCCCCTACACACACCAGAGGCTGTTATCTCTGTTCTTAAAAAGCACATTAAATGCAAAGACACATTTAACATCACATCTATTTTGGCCCTCAAAGGAGTGATTTTGTTGGTCTCCCTCCCCCTGTATCCAAATAGAGAATTTCCAAAGGAGTAAAATTGGTCTCTGGCTTCCATATCATTACGTGGAATTAATAATTAACTTGTGAACCATGGAAGAGGAAATGGTGGATAGAAAATAAAGAGATTACTGTCAACTGAGTTGGTGGAGCTAATGGCTCATTGAACTCAATCACATTCTGAGTACCACATTCTCAATCACATTCTGAGGTTACAACTTTAGAACTTTTTCATTTAGAAAACAGGCAAGGAAGGGATGACATGATAGATAGAGGTGTATAAAATTATGCATGGGGCAGAGAAAGTGGATAGAGAGAAAAACTTCTCTCTCTCTCATAATACTAGAACCTGGGGACATCCCATGAAACTGATTGGTGGGAGACTCAGGACGCATAAAAAAGTATACAGACAGCATAGTCAAACTATGGAATTCGCCACCACAAGATGTAGTGAAGGCCACCAGTTTGGATGGCTTTAAATGGGGATTAGACAAATTCATGGAGAATAAAGCTAACAATGGCTACTAGTCACCATGGTGATATATTAACTTCAATATTATTATTTTTATTTATTTATTAGATTTATTAGCTGCCCATCTGGCCGGCTAACTGGCCACTCTAGGTGGCGTACAATACTAACAGCAACACGAAATACAATGAATATTATTTGCAGTATGACTCTGTATGCCATTTACTGGGGGAACATGAATAGGAGGGTGCTACTGCAGTTATGTCCTGCTTGTGGGCTTCCCATAGGCATCTGGTTTGCCAGTGTGGAAACAGAATGCTGGCCCAGACAGGCTTTTGGTCTGATCTAGCACAGTTCTTCTTATGTTCTTATGTACTTGCTGGAAATGGATGGAAAGAGAATCTGGGGACAGTGAACTGGACTGACCACCTGTGCAGAGTCCAAGAAAGAAAGTAATCCCATACACTCAGACTACTGCCATACCCCTTTCAGTCACTGAAACAATCCACAGAATGAACAATCTTATGAACAATCCACAGAATGGGAAACAACCCACCAGTGCATCCTTCTGGTAGACCAAACAGACTACGTATTCCTGTCCAGGTTCAAAGCTACTGACTAAGATAGCAATAATATTCCTCTTACTGAAGAGACCACCTTATCTACTTTGTGCATTTGGAAAAAAAGTGGAGCATCAGCCATATGGGACTTAGGAGGTTTCCTATAAGGAATAGCTGTCCCAGAAGGCCATGACAGGCTTTGCTGAGGAAGCAGATAACCCAGGCCCTGAACCATAACAACATAAAAAGAGTCCTATTAGATTAGACCAAAGACATATCTAGTCCAGCATTCTGTTTGCACAGTGGCCAACCTGATGTCTTATAGGAGGCCCAAACATGAGGGTAATAGCTGTATCTTGCTGTTGTTCCCCAGTGACTGGTATTCAGTCACCATCATGACTAGGAGCCACAGATTACTCTATCCTCCATCAATTTGTCTAATACCCTTTTAAAGCTGTCTGTGTTGGTGGCCATCCCTACATCTTGTAGTACTGAATTCCATAGTTTAACTATGCACTGTGTGAAGAAGTACTTCCTTTAATTTGTCCTGAATCTCCCACCATTCAGTTTCCTCAGGTTCTAGCATTATGAAACGGGGAGAAAGCCTTCTCTCTATCTACTTTGTCCACACCATGCATACTTTTATTCACTTCTATCATATCCCACCCATCCTTACTTGCATTTTTTCTGAGCTGTTTAAAAGGCCCCAAACATTGCATCCTTTCCTCAGACAGCAGTTGCTCCAGCCCCTTTATCATTCTGGTTGCCCTTTTCTGTAACATTTCCATCTCTACAATATCCTTTTTGAGATGTGGCAACTAGAAGTCACAACAGACTGTGGCAAATTCTTAAAGAGATGGGAGTACCAGACCACCTTACCCATCTCCTGAGAAACCTGAACGAAGATCAAGAAGCAACAGTAAGAACCACACATGGAACAACCGATTGGTTCCAAATTGGGAAAGGAGTACGACAAGGCTGCATATTGTCACCCTGCTTATTTAACTTATATGCAGAGTACATCATGAGAAACGCCGGGTTGGATGAATCACAGGTCGGAATTAAGATCGTCGGGAGAATTATCAACAACCTCAGATAGGCAGACGATACCACCCTAATGGCAGAAAGCGAAGAGGATCTAAACAGCCTCTTGTTGAGGGTGAAAGTGGAGAGTGCAAAAGCTGGTTTGAAACTCAACATTAAAAAAACGAAGATCATGGCATCTGGCCCCATCACTTCCTGGCATATGGAAAGGGAAGAAATGGAAGCAGTGACAGATTTTATTTTCTTGGGCTCCAAGATCACCACAGACAGTGACTGCAGCCATGAAATTAAAAGATGCTTGCTCCTTGGGAGGAAAGCTATGGCAAATCTAGACAGCATAGTAAGAAGCAGAGACATCACGTTGCCAACAAAGGTTCGTATAATCAAAGCTATGGTTTTCCCAGTAGTAATGTATGGCTGTGAGAGCTGGGCGATAAGGAAGGCTGAGTGCCGAAGAATTGATGCTTTCGAACTGTGGTGCTGGAGAAGACTCTTACGAGTCCTCTGGACTGCAAGGAGGTCAAATCAGTCAATCCTAAAGGAAATCAACCCTGAAGTCTCATTGGAAAGACAGATACTGAAGCTGAAGCTCAAATATTTTGGCCACCTAATGCGAAGAGAAAACTCCCTGGAATAGACCTTGATGCTGGGAAAGACTGAAGGCAAAAGGAGAAGGGGACAGCAGTGGATGAGATGGCTAGATAGCATCACCGATGCAATGAATATGAATCTGAGCACATTCCAGGAGAGAGCGGAGGACAGGAAGGCCTGGCGTGCTATGGTCCATGGGGTCACGAAGAGTCGGACATGACTTAACGACTGAACAACAAAACTAGAAGTAGACACAGCATTCCAAGTGTGATCACACCATTGCTTTCTATTAACCTTTATTTATTTATTACATTTCTATACCTCCCAATAACCAAAGCTCTCTGGGTGGTTCACAGAAATTAAAAGCACAAAGCACAACAACAATATAAAATATAAAAGCTTAAAACTATGTAAATATACAACCAGAATAAAACCTAGCAGCAATGCAAAGATTTAAAATAACAGATTTTAGACAGCGAGGATTAAAGTCTAGAATGCTAAAATGCTGGGAAAATAAAAAAAAAAGTCTTCTCTTGGCCCCAGAAAGAGTACAGCATAGGTGCCAGGCAGGTCAACCTCTCTAAGGAACTCATTCCACAGCTGGGTTAACACAGCAGAAAAGGCCCTCTTCCTGGTATCCACCCACCTCATTTCCTTTTATATTATAGGGCTGCAGTTGCCTAATTCTAATTCTTTATGATATAATTACTTCATTAATTTTTAAATTTTAGAAAGTTCCATAAGGGCAAGGAGTGTGTAGCAACAAATAAGAAAGCAAATTTGTAATAGCCCATTAATGTCCTGTTGAAGTTCCCCATTCTCTCCTGCAGGGGTGGGCAACCTTTTTCTGTTGAGGGCCTCATTCCCTCCTTGGTAATCTATCAGGGGCTGCATGCTGGTGGTGGACAGGGACACAGCCAACAGTGGGTGGGTCACCTGTTTTTCTCTCTCTTTCCACCACTCTCCTTTCTCTCTCTGCTACTTTCCTTTCTCTTTTTGCCACCCCCTTTTCTCTCTCCCCCTCTCCCTTCCCATGCAGCAAGCTGTCAGGGAAGCAACAGAATGCTCTTTGCCAGAAGTCTGAACTGATCATGCTCGTGTTTGAAATTAGGCTGAGAGCCACATGGAGTTAAGCTGCGGGCAGCATCTGGCTGGAGGGCTGCAGGTTGCCCACCCCCTGCTCTACTGACTCTTAAATGCCATTCCAAAGTGGTCTTATAAGGATTTGAAAGAAACAGTCTGTAGTTTTTGTGAAAGTCGAAATGGAAAGAGGCCCATAGTTATGGGACACCCATAGAGAAGGCCTGTCTATATACCCCTACACGTTTTTGCATCCTGGGTTTTCAGAACCTCGATGCTAAGGGGATTCTCTAAAATAATGAGAGCTAGAAACTTTTTTGGGGGGAAAATTATGCTCAGGACACCATGTTCTGCTACAAACAGCAGACTGCATTTGTGTCATGAGCCTGCAGATATAAAGATGTATACAAAATCCTGACAATTCCTTCACTGTGAGTGAGGGATTAAAGTACATTGATTACACCCAGTGCCAGTTCTAGGTTTTGAGGGCCCTTGGGCAACGCACCCTCAATGGGCCCCCTCCCTCAGTGACTCTACCTTCTCACCACCATTGCCACCAGCCGCTCTTGTTCCTCATTCTCTTTCTCATCATTGCCACCACTTGAATGCTTGGCAGGCAAGTAGGATGTGGCATTTATTGATCCTCCTTCTCACCACCCCCGCTGTCTGGGCCAGAGCAAGAGGCAGGTGAACACACTGGTCGCAATGGTGAAGAAGAGAGGCAAGTCCTGGGGGCTCTTGTCAATGGGCTCCTGCTGGGAAGTGGGTCCTCAGCAGGTGCACAACGATGCCTACCATTGACGCTGACCTTATTACACCCTGCTAGCAAAGGAAGATGCTGTTATTTAGGGTTAGGTTACTAATGGAGCATTTTAACGTACCCAATATATACATGGCCCCTTATCCACTTCCACCTACACTGCAAAGGTCTTAGCAAAGAGCTTTTGTCCTCACCGTTGTCTGCAGGGACTGCCAACTTACTTGCTGAGTATATTAAAGGCCATCCATTGTGAGCAAAGTTTTTGGAAGATGAATGCTCATTTTTATCTTCTGCGGGCTTATATAAAACTAATTTGATTTTTAAAAAATTGAATAACTGTGACAGTTTAAAAATTAATGATCAGTAATAACATTCATACAACTAAAGTGCTAACTTCAGAATTCATATTATGGGCTGAAGTAGATGGCTCACAGGCTCGGTAATGAGCGTGAAGTCCTTTTATCACTGACAATTTGAGGCTATAATATTTGTAAATTTGCCGGCCAGCTTTAAAACAAATCACATTTCAGATGCAATGTTCTAGTCCAAATCTGTAGCAGGCATAAAAACTGGATTCATCCACATTTATAAGTGCTATGTATCTGATTTATTTGTCCAAACAATGTGTGAGAAGCAACAGGTAACTTGTGGATTATAATTGGGTGTGATCCAGATAACATATACCAATATTCATTTACATCTGCATGGCAAGAAGGACTGGAATGCACCGATATCGTACCATGCACAGTGACACTATGGATCACACTAGCTAATCAAATGCGCATCACAATAATTATGCGCATATGATTCCCCAATGATCAACATTACTTTTCATGCACATCACCCAGCTTACCCATGTACCGGTCTGTGGTGCTGTATGCACATGGCATGCAAATCTCTGGATACATGACTGGAACTCTCTTGCTCAACTCTGCATCTGCAGAATCCTAGGCAAGTGTTCATGTACGGAAAAGGTAGCTTGTGCAAACAAGCCTACTGTGTGCATCCAAGGTCTCTGTTGTGTAGGGTATAGCACTTTATTTTAAGTACTATTAAGGGATCAGTGTATTACTTTATTAAACATACATTCATCATAAGTTTAAAAATACAGATTAAAAAAACCCCTGATAACCTTTCCTATCTGTGAGAAATCAAAGCAGGGGGGAAAAGAAACTTCGAAAGTTTTCGAAAGGAAGACATTACATATCTAACCAATGCTAAAATTATATACATTTTATATAATTTATATAAATTATAATAATTTATATCATAATTGATTGTTTCAACTTAGCAAATCCACCACCACCACCAGATCTGTAATTAGACAGGTTCCTTTTGTGGATCTTTGGCACTGCATGGGTAAAAAGAGGCAATGACAGGTAGAGAAACCCGCATCCAGCAAGTAAGCCTGCATATGTGGAATTGCTCCGCCTGGCCATCAGCTCTTGTAGTGCTTATCATCTGTTAAGGCAGGAGAAGGCCATCCATAATCTTGCAGGATGTCGATCTCCTCCTCTCCCAACCACTTAAAACTGGGCTGGAGAACCACTTTCAGCCCAAGGGCTGAATTCTGGAGAATCTCTCAGGGGCTGCATTCCACTGGTGGGCACCGACGAAATCAATGGGGATGGAGCCAAAGATACAATCCCCCTCCCAGCATGTTGAGGCTAGGGATGGCGGAGAATTCTGCCACAGACCCCAAAAAGTCCATGGCGGAACGGCACCACTCACCTCTGCCTCCCTGAGGACCCATCCAGAGCTGTACTCCTCCTTACGGCGATCCTGCGGAGCCGCCAGCTGACTCTGGAGTGCCAGCGATATGGCCGCCATTGCCATATCGCTGGCTGAGGGGGACTGTCTCCGGACACAAATGCTGTCTAGTATGCCATTTGCAGCTGTAAAGGTCTTAGATTAAGGTAAATGCAGCTGTAAATGGCTGCATTTAGCTCAAACTAAGACCTTTACAGCTGCAAATGGCGTAGTGGATGCCATTTGCGTCCTTGCTTTTTCACGCGTAGCCTGAAAAATATTTGCGCAGCCTATCACGTGAAAAAGCAGGGACGCAAATGGCATCCAGTACGCCATTTGCGGCCGTAAAGGGCTTAGTTTAAGCTAAATGCAGCCATTTATGGCTGCATTTACCTTAAACGAAGACCTTTACGGCTGCAAATGGCTACTGGATGCCATTTGCGTCCGCAGTCAATCAGCCCAGCCAGTGATATGGCACTGGCGGCCGTATCGCTGGCACTTTGGAGCCGGCTGGCGGCTCCGCGGAATTGCCGCAGAGAGGAGCCAGCCAGCCAGGATTCTGGGGGGGAGGGACAGATTGCCTCTCCCCCCACGGACACCCCCCCTGGAACGGCAGGTAAGCTGTCTGCCCATCCCTAATTAAGGCTTAAAGCTCTTACTGTCAATAGCTAAAACTTAGGAGAGGCATTTGAAGCTTTTTAAATGGTGAAAAATCTATGCAAAAGCTGGGAAAGGTTCTTCTTTGGAAGAAGCAAGGGAGACGGAATCCTCTGAAAGAATCTCCAAGAGTTTGTTATTCCCTTGATAAAGACGAAGTGTTTAAACATATTGGGAATTAAATTGGTGCAGCTTTTCTTTTTTGACTACTTGGGGAATCCCATAGGGCTGGAGTGGGAGCCGGGCCTGAGGTTCCCCACCCCTTACTTATTATATAATCAGCTCTGTGATGTGGGTAGATTGGACTATGCAAGCACAGCTCTCCATTTAAGATTGTTTCCTAGATTAAAAAATGATTTGTTGAAACTATTATCATAAGAGATCTTCATCCAAACATTCCCGTCTTGGGACAATGTAACCTTAATTGTCACCATACTGGTTAATGAGATAGCTAAAATACTTCAGATTGGTTGCCATCCTTAGTTTTAAAACAATTAACTTCCTTTATCAAGGAAGAATGTATACATATTACTGTGACAAAGCAGGAAAATCTTTCACATTTGCATCATCATGCCCCTGCAAATTTCCACATTAGGAAATTTGATTCCTCCAAGTGAATTCTAGATTAAAACAATTCTAGATCCCAATAGCTAATGCAACACACTTTGGCCTCTTGGCACAAAAGTAGTTAAAGTAATTTTATCTTTGGAGCTTTCCAGAGGGAAGACAGAAGTGCCAAGCCATCAGTAATTGATGATTGACTCACTGCTATTCTTTACTGATAAGAAAGGAATCGAAACAATAGGTGCCAGCTTTTGCTCTTGAGGCACCAGGAGGTTAGTGCCCATGTTAGATTTATAGTAACATCTTCCTCAAAGTAGCGAAAAAACAACCATAAATATAATTAAGGTAACTGTAAAACAAGTAGCGTAATAAACCAGGTATGCCATCAGACAAGGTAACAGGAGGAAGCTTCCCAGATCGTAAATATAAGAGATGGGTTTTGAGAGGACAGACATACTCACAAGACATGAGGGATTCAGAGAAATAATTGTGTTACAAACACACCTATAACATATCATGACATTCTGGAACGTGTGTGTGTGTGTGTGTGTGTGCGTATGTATGGATATGTTGTTACAATCACTTATCTTGATAAGAAGTTTGAAATTCAACATGGCTATTTAAACAAGTTGATTTAAAATAGAAATCTATCCTTAGGAATGTGAATGTAAATTCATGAAGTAAAAACAATCCAATCATGTTTAATAGCCTCAAAAGAATATAACATGGGGATTCTGAACACATGGAAGGGGAACTTCTCTCAAGGAGAACTTACCCCCATCTCTAATGCCTGTACAATGAGCCTGGTAAGCTATCATTGAGACTGACAGTGTTATTGTTCTGTTTAGAATCCCTGACTTGATGTTGTTGTACCAGGCGTTTGAATCTGTGCATGTATAAGCCTTGTATTTAGTACTGTTATGCTGATATTTTTATAGTAAAGAAGCAAAAGACAAATCTTGTCTAAGAGAGTGATTCCTGGAAATGAAAATTCTGTATGACCTATACCTAGAGTGAAGAATTCACCCTACTCTAAGATAGTATTTGATTTTGTGAGGAATCTGAATATATTAAGTAGACCAGTAGTCTGGGGTTGCCTGTGTACCGATAAGATATTTTGAGAGAACCTCTGAACCAGGGCAAAATGCCACATTGCGGACTTGGTAATGGCAATGCTTTTTGATCTACTCATAGTTGCAATGATTGAAAATCGGGAATAAAACAATCTCTGCAGAGATTAAGTTAGAGATTTTCAGGATAATAATATGTTTGTAAGGCATGGTCAGACACCCTGAATAGCTGTGAAGATCCATTAGCCAGATCATTCCAAACTCAAGAGGCTGCTTCAGCTACAAACAAAAACTTGCACTACAGTTGGCAAGATGACATCTTCAGCAGGGACAGAAATGGATTACAGGTAAAACATTATGACAGCCTTCCCTAATCTGGTGCCCTCCAGCTGTGTTGGGCTACATGCTGGGCATGCTGTCTGGGGACAAGGGGAGTTGTAGTCCAAAACCTTTGGTGGCCATCAGGTTGGGGTAGGTTCTATTACAGAGCAAATCTTAAAGTTTTGTTATATTATGGGGAGCTCCTTTCAAAAATGTCATCTATTTCCATGACTAACCCTGAGCACAGCAACTGGGGGAAGCCATATGAGAATGTCAGCAGTCCCATTTGTATTCTACATCCTGCAGTGAAATGACTGGTTGCAGTTGCTCACTTTCGTCCGTTTTGGGACAAGGACCTGTCTTCTGCTTGTGTTGTACTGTATAGCACCATGTACACTGATGGTACTATATACATCCTCTTCATAAGCTAATTGATATGAAATTTTGCTTAAACCAACAGTTCCAGACCATGAGCTGAGTTCAACTGGGATTGGTTTTAGAAAGGGAGATATGCAGAGATAAAGGCAATTCCTGGAACCACAAGAGCATACACATAAACAGAGCAGAAGAGAAGCACACAGTGGCTTATACCTCCAGTCCCAGAGGCAGTGAGCCCATATACGCCAGTTGCTGGGGAACATGAGTCGGATGGAGGTGTTGCGCTCATGTGTGGGTTCCTGGTCAACAGCCACTGTGTGAACAGAACGCTAGACTAGATGGACCCTTGGTTTGAACCAGCAGGGCTCTTCTTATGTTCTTATCAGCCAGGGGACTGAGGGCCACTGGGAGGCTGCATTGCCTCCTTCCCAGGAACGACATCAAGCCAAGGGGGAAGCCAACTTGGTCCATCCATCGGTTGGAGAAGGAGCAGCTGCAGGGGGTTCACTTTCCTCTCCCTACCAGAAAGAACACTTAGCACCAACTGACAGCTGCCCCAGGACTGCAGAAGCAAAGGGAAGGAACTCCCTGGACCTATCCATCGGCCAAAGGAACAAGAGCCACCAATTGCTAGTCAGTGCAAGAAGACCAGCAAGGGAAGATCGGCCTGGCCCAAAGCGCATTTAAATGCCTGCTTAGAACTCACCACCTTGTTCTGTCCTTGGAAAACTGACTTCCGTCTTCTGTCTTTTCCCTCCACTCCTCTTCGCCTGTGTATCTTGTCATTTTAATGTGTAAGCACGATGGCAGCTCCCCCCACCCTCTTTTTTTAAATTCATCTGAGCTGTTTTGGGAGACAATAATTTCCCAAAAAGTGGGATAAAAATGCAGCAAATAAATAAATAGCTAGCTTACCACATGGGACCTGTACTGCCTGGGCCTGCAGCCTCAAACCACATAAGCACAGCCTGTGTTACCCCTCTGTTGTTTCCCCAGATTTCCATGCAGCTGTGGTGGTGACATGGGGCCTAACTGCGTGGCTTGGAGGCAAACACAGTCTGGCAGTGTAGAAAAACAGTCGAGAGGACGACCCCACCACAATACAAACTGCTCCCAGACTGATGACATCCCAGGAGGCCTTACAAAGAGCAGAGCAAAGGCTTCCCGGCTTCCCTTTGCTCTAATTAAAACGTTTAAGAGCTATTTAATTACAACATGCCGAACTACAAATGTAAAGATCTTTCCTATAGAGGATACTGAGATTAAGTGAATGTTGGGGATTTTATTTTTTAATCAAATCTTTGGCAAGTATGCGACTTCTCTTGTTTGTAAACAGCTATACTGATGCTAAACATATTTATTCATGACTTGACGAGAAATATACAGCTCTGTAATTAATCATTTCCCTATCTAATTCAGACCACATAGAAAAAGCACAAACAGAACTTGTAGCCCTCTCTCATTATGAAAGCCAGCATATACAAATGAATGATTATCTGCATTATCAACTATCTACACATGCATGGCTCTTTTCAGCTGAAACAATAGCATACCCTTGATGCATGTCGCTAATCTCACCCACATTCACTCAGCCTTTGTCTTGTTTTAAACTAAGAAAATCCCCTTACATATTAAATGCTCTCTGTCATGGGCTATTAAAACTATTGTTTTAGGTTATCTATTAATTGCAGGCTTCTCTAGTTGTATTCACTGCTAAGACACTCACCCTTTATTAATTGAAAACTCTTTCAAAAATCTGGTGGTGCAGAAATGTTAAAGGGCAAGGGTTAAGATGAATTCTTTAAGAGCTGCTTAACTCTTTTCGCTTCTGAGAACATTACTTGCTCTGAAAACAAAATGACTGCGCTCTTAGCATGCAGACCCCCCCCACACAAATGTAACTGAGAATAAACTGAACCAGTACTTAGTAGATTAGCAGCCATTATTAAATGAACAGTTTGAAACTTGCTTTCAAAACTTCTTAGGTAGTACTTCATTTTATCTGTCCCGAATCTCCCACCAATCAGGCTCATAGGATGACCCCGGGTTCTAGTATTTTGAGAGAGAGAGAAAAATGTCTCCCCATCCACATTCTCCACACCATGCATAATTTTGTAGACCTCTATCACGTCTCCCCTTACCCTCCTTTTTTCCCCAGTTAAACAATCCCAGCTCTCCTCATAGGGGAGATGCTCCAGACCCTTGATAATTTTAGTTGCCCTTTTCTACACTTTTTCCAACACACGGGTACATAACTTCTTTCAGCTCAAAGGCCAAATTCAATTTGGAGAAGCTCTTGGGGCACGCATTCCAGTGGTGGGCACGGCCAAAAATGCCAGCGTATTTTAGCTTAAAGGTCTTACTGCCAGTAACTCAGCCTTAGGAGAGACATTTCAAACTTTAGAATGGGGCGGGGGGACACACACCAGAAGGCCAAACTGGGAATCCTGGCTGGCTTTGGCCCACAGGCTTGGGGTTTGACAGCCCTGCCTCAGTAGGAGTACGAGGCCCCTGTCCCAGGATGGCTGGAGCCCTGAACAGGTGCATTCCTCCCTTGGGGGGTGGGGTACACAGCAATATATTTTGTGGCCGGTCTTACTTGTCATGTGGATTAGATACATCGATACCACCAAATTTACAGATCATTTGCTGTATGTGGTGGTGGAGGCGGATGCACCCCTGAACTCTACTGCAAGGTGATACTGTGAACCCACCCTGATTATGACTGTTCAGAGACAAAATTGGCAAAAGGGTGTCTGCAGAATTTTCAGACAAAAGGGTTTGAAGGACAGAACTTACACACCATGACAGACTCTACGTTTTATGTTTACAGTCATTCAGACACCACCAATCATTAGAATATGCCAGAAAAGCATTACACAGAGTTTGCCTGAGGATTTGCTAAGCTGTTTGGGCTGGCCAGAGGTAACAAAGCGACACATGTACCACTGGGACACCTTGTGTATACCCTGTAGAAGTCCAGCACAAAAGTATCAAAATCCCTCTTTTCTCAAATTATAATATTGTATCCAAACAACTTGTAGCAGAGTTCAAAGATTAGATGTTGGTGGTGCTGGTGGTGGTGGAAGCAAAGTTTAATTTTAGAGTTCTCTTGAATTCTGCAAAGGAGGACAAATTTATTCTCGAATAACAGCAGATGATAATACATTCATTATCATAGCTTCAAATTGTCATTTGTCTAAGTGTCTGCAACCGACAGATAGATCCATTTATAATCCCTTGCCTGTCAGAGACTGGAAATTTCTTTTTGAATTAGCTCCTAAACATGAGCTACCCAATCCAATTCTTTCCACAAACGACTGGGCAATGTTTCAAAATTTTGCTTTGTGCTGGTGAGCATTATTCAGCCTCCTTTTAAAAAAAAGAGTAAACGGAGGAACTGCTGGGATTTTCCAAAATGTTTGCTAAACTACTAGCTTCATTTTTGTTTTAAGGAAACAAAGTAAAATAGAAACTTGAAAAATCAGCAACCACCAAAACAAATTGTTGTTGTTTTCTGGTCAGCCCTCCAAATTGTGAATATAATTCCAACCTTAACAATAGAACTACATGCTAGTAAAATTGAAAATGCCATCAGGAAAACAAAGTGGTGTACGAAACTGCAAGAAAGAAAGCCTTTTATTATCGTTACTTTTTTATCCTGATTTTCCTCCAAGGAACATAAGGCAATGCACACAGTCCTCTGTTTTATCTTCACAACATCCCTGCAGAGACCCTATGATGCCCCTAGATCTTCAGGTGGCGGCAAGGAGTGTATTTACACACGTACACTTGATGTGCCAGCTGTGAGCTGGTCTGACTTGGCAACAGTTATCCATGCTTTGGATGAGACCGATTATCTGGATCTATTTCAGTTGGGGTTTAGGCCAGGTTTTGGCATGGGAACAGCCTTAGTTGTCCTGTAAGATGACCTATGCAGGGGGAGAGACAGGGGGAGTGTGACTCTGTGGTCTCTCGGTGGCTTTCAATACCATTGACCATGGTATCCTTCTAGACAACTATCTGAGTGGGGAGTGGGTTCAGAAAGTGGAGCTTGGAGGATATTGTTCATCCCAGTGGATTCTCTAGCATGGGGTTCTATAGGAGGTGTTTATCCCCTATGCTATTTAACATCTACATGAAACTGCTAAGTGGGGTCATCCAGAGTTTTGGAGTGCGTTTGTCATCAGTCTGCTGATGACCCATAGCTCTGTTTCTCCTATTCATCCTCATCAGGTGATGCTGTGGATGTGCTAGATTGGTACCTGGCTGCAACAATAGACTGGATGAGGGCTAATAACCTGGAGCTCAATCCAGACAGGACTGAAATGCTGTTAGTGGGTGATTCTTCTGACCAGAGGGAGGGTGTTTATCCTGTTCTGGATGGAGTTGCACTCCCCCTGAAGGAGCACTTTTGTAACTTGGGGGTTCTCCTGGAGCCATCTCTGTCACTCGAGGCTCAGGTGGTCTCAGTGGCATAGAGCACCTTCTACCAGCAAGGCTGGCGGCCCAGCTACACCCCTATCTGGCTTCAGTAGTTGATGCTCTGATAATCTCCAAGTTAGATTGCTGCAACGTGCTCTACACAGGGCTGGCTTTGAAGACTGTCTGGAAGCTGCAGCTTGTGCAAAATGTGGTGGCCAGACTGATAGTGGGAACCAGAAGGTCGGAGCATATAACACCAATTCTGGCCTGCTTGCACTGGCTGCCTGTATATTTTGGAACCCAATTTAATGTGCTGGTTTTAATTTATAAAACCTTACACAGCTTGGGACTGTAATAACTGACGGAGCACCTCTCCCAAAAGGAACTACCCAAACACTATGATTGACAGTTCAGGCTCTCCTCCATGTGCCTCCTCAAAGGGAGGTTCAGATGATGGCAACAAGGGAGAGGGCCTTCTTGGTGGTAGCCCCCCATTTGTGGAATGCTCTCCCAACTGAGGTCCACCTGGCACCAACATTGTTATCTTTTTGGTGCCAGGTTAAGACTGTTTTCTACTCCCAGGCATTTGATTGCATATCATGGGGCATTTATGTCTGTTGATTTATCAGGTCCCAGTATCTAACTGTTTTTAGCTGTTTTAAAATGTTTTAAATATACAATTGTGCATGTTAAAGATTTTATATTTTGTTTTTATTATCTTGTGTTTGTGGGTTGTAATTTTGGTGAACTGTCCAGAGATCTTTGGCTAATGGGGGGAAATGAAATAAATTAAATGAATGCATGAATGAAGGTATAGTCAGATGGAAATTTTTTTTGTTTCAGTGTCAAGTAATTGGATAACTAGAATGGCAAGCTAGGATCTAGCAAGACCAGTGCTAGTCATAGACTGTAAAGGAGGGATATTTCCTACAGCTGATTAAATGTGAAAGAACCTGCCATTTGGACACTGATGAAGGGGCACCAACTAATATGTGGCTTTTGTGCTATGATCCATTTACTCTGTTGATACCAGTTTAGGAACCATACTTTTTGACCCAGAACAAGGATACGTTGTTGTTGTTCAGTCGTTAAGTCGTGTCCAACTCTGGTTATCCTGTAGTCCTCTTCTCTGCAGTTTGGCTTACCAACAATTAGGGTGGGGATGAGTCTGGTCCTATGTAGCAGATGGGTGTCTCTCAAAAAGCAATCTGTCTGGAAGCACCCTTCTTCGAGGAACATTTCTCCACACTGGAGAACTAAGCACTGAGTGCAAGAACACCTAACCACTGAGGAACTGCCAACTATGCAGACTCTTGAACATATTGGAGGAAGAATGATGTGGCAACGAGATGGAGACGGGCACTCATGGCTCTGAATGAACCATCCCTAACCTAATTTTATGATTTTACCTGCCCATTTGTCTTACCTGCCCAGAGCAAGACAAAATGAACTATAACACGTCTCCATTGGCAGTAGTTTGGCAGCCACACTGGTTTCTTCCAGGCTCATGGTATGTTTTTTCCGATCCTTCCTATCAACACATTTCATACCTTTTTTTAAAAAAAAAATGTAATAATTGAAAGTAATGCTTGAATTATTTGCTTTATTCCTTTCTTGGCACTCTAACTTCAATTTGAGAGACAACTGAATTACCAATGCATTCTTTTGACAACCTCTGTGTTGAGTAATCAGGCTATCAGCAAATGCAGCGATGCTGGTCGCTTTTCATACTTGCAGCTGTAAGGAAGTGTTGGCTCTGAAGAAATTATGGAAGTGCTGCTAATAATGGCTCTTTTCTTTGCTATCCAAAGGTTACAAACCATTAAAAAACAACCACCACAACCCACAGAGACCAGCCTATAGGCACCAAATCCAGCTTTTCATAAACTGTTAATCTGTAACTGAAATCTATTTCTCTACCTTTTCCATCTGCTTGAATTACTATGTTTTGAGCATTGTGTTTTTTTTAAAATTTGATAAGATGGGGATATCTTCAGAAATTCTGCCCTGTGATCCACAGAATGCACCATTTCACAATTGAGAGCGAACAATTCCAGCCGGTTTTAGCTGAACAACAGCCTATCCAAAAGACAAACCAAAGCGGTACATTCTAGCCTGGTGGGGACATCTGTGCTCTAGCAACATTTTTGGACATATTGTGTAGGCAGGACTGTTAGGGGTTTGCTATTACAAGTCAGGTCATGAAACACATTCATGGAATGGTTTCGGTAACCATGTTGTCCCATCTGTGCTGAAAACGCAAATCTATTTTGGAGCAAAAAATATCCTAACCATGCCAGACACCCGAGAGTTAGCATTAAAATCTTACACTGCAGGCAAGACCTGAAAAGAACAGACAGAATTATTCTGATTTGTTGGATAATCATGGGGTTTTGCCATTGCTGAACAGGATTAGAGAATGCTAAAATTGTTGCTCGTTTCCTGTAATTTTGATCTCTGAATCTAAAATCATCTCTGGCAGGTCTTACTGTAAACTTTTCAACCAGCCTCTACCCTTTTGTGATGCTGTATTTTATTCTTTCCCCTTTGTTTTCAATTCTGTTGTGTGATTCTCTGTGCAACTTACACAATCAACTGTTGCAGGAGAGAGAGTTTCACCCACAAAATGTGTAACTTGACATATAGCTGGGCTTGCCTATGGCTTAAATTGATTAATTCATCTGACAGTTATGGTTAAGCGTTCCATTTTAAATGCTCTTGTAAGAAGCAGCCTTTCTGAAAAGAGGCGAGCTTTTAAACTTCCTTTAGCCCTGACAAAACAAAGTAGTATCTGGAATTGCCCAGCCTTGAACTTCTGTTAGAATCAGTCTCATATAATGTTCTTTTGTGCCACCATTATGAATCTTTTCCAACATGGTCACCACAAGCATATTTCAGTTGTTTTGCCTCTCTCTGTATTATCCACAGAATTTGTCTTTTCTTTTTGTAGACGATGCTATGGGACGATAGAAGGAGCAGTGCATACAAAGTTGGAAACTTAAATTAGATACAGAAACAGTAAGACGAATAAACTCAGGTCTGGACATAAATCGTGATATTACTGAGTATTACACAATACTCAATAACTATTTGACTATGAGGATCACCTTGAGACCAAGTCTAAGCTGCAGGCCTCATGGCCATAGCCTCTGGCCTAATATTTGTACTTTTTTGTCCCCCCTGCTTTTTGCACCATCAAACCTAATGAAGAGTTCTGGAGAACTCAGAAGCGTATGTACTCTTTCGTGGCATTTTGGTTGGTCCTAATGGAGATATTATCCATTATATTTTCCCAGTAGCAACGTATGGCTGTGAGAGCTGGACTATAAGGCTGAGCGCTGAAGAATTGATGCTTTCGAACTGTGGTGCTGGAGAACACTCTTACGAGTCCCCCGGACAGCAAGGAGGTCAAATCAGTCCATCCTAAAGGAAATCAACCCTGAGTGCTCATTGGAAGGACAGATACTGGAGCTGAAGCTGAAATATTTTGGCTACCTAATGCGAAGAGAAAACTCACTGGAAAAGACCCTGATGCTGGGAAGGATTGAAGGCAAAAGGAGAATGGGACGGCAGAGGATGAGATGGCTAGATAGCATCACCGATTTAATGAATATGAACTTGAGCATGCTCTGGGAGAGAGCGCAGGACAGGAAGGCCTGGCGTGCTATGGTCCATGGGGTCACGAAGAGTCGGACACGACTGAACGACCGAACAACAATGGAGATATTGGCAAACTGTGGATTTGGGGTGTTTTTTCTCATGGACCAGTGCAGCTATTTTTTTTTTCTTTTTAATGTACCTTGGAGAATACTGTATTCAGCCATTCAGTGTGGAATCTAATACTAGAGGGAGATGATTTCCTGCCACCTGAAGAGGGACTTGGCATTTTGAGGGTTCCGTCCCTTCCAAGCACTAGGTAATGCTGCACTATTTGGCTTCAAGTGTCTTTTTTACTTAGTGCACTACCTAAAATTAATAACCATCTTTGTTATTCACTGAATGCCACGTTTTTCAGACCCAGGAATTCTGTCTAACTATATGTCAGTCTCAAATGTACCATTCTTGGTTAAGGTGATTGGGAAGGTGGTGGCATTATAACTCTAGATCCAGCTGAATGACACTGATTGCTTGGGTCCATTTCAGCTGGGCTTTCAGCCAATATATGGAACTGCTTTGGTTGCCTTGGTGGATGACCTGCACCAGGAACTGGATGGGGGGAGCATGGCCCTATTAGTTCACTTGGACCTCTCTGTGGCTTTGGATACTATAGACCATGGCTGGGCCTTGGTGGCGCTGTTTTGCAGCAGTTCTGGTCCTTTCTGTCAGACCGTGTCCAGAAGGTGGTGCTGGGGGTTTACAGTTCAGCTCCATGGCCGCTGGCCTGTGGTGTCTCACAGGATTCTATCTCGTTCCCTATGTTGTTTAGTATCTACATGACACTGCTGGGAGAGGTCATTCGGAGCTTTGGAGTAAGGTGCCACCAATATGCTAATGACATTCTATTACTCATTATCACCTAACACCAAGGAAGCATTGATACCCTTGAACGTTGCCTGGGTTCAGTAACGGGCTGGATGAGGGTGAAGAAGCTGAAATTAAACCCAGACAAGTTGGAGATGTTGTTGGTTAGTAGAAAGCCTGACTCAGGAAATGGAAGTTAAACTGTTCTAGAAGGGGTTGCGCTCCTCCTGAAGCATCAGGTCCGTAGCTTGGGAGTGCTCCTTGACCCTATACTGGCCCTGGACCTTCAGGAGGTGGTGGTGGTGGTGGCAACAAGGAATGAGTTCCCACAAAGTAAGCTTGGTGCGCCAGCTACAACCCTTCCTGAATCGGTCTGACTTTGTAGTTATCCACACCTAGACTACTGCAATGCGCTTTACCTGGGACTACCCCCAAGAGTGTTCAAAGCTTCAATATGGGCAATATATGGCAGCTAGGCTGCTAACAGGTGCACAGTATCGGGACCATATTTGTCCTGAAATACCTGCACTGCTTGCCTATTGCTTTCTGGGTGCAATTCAAGCAGTTGGTTTTAACCTTTGAAGCCCTAGAGAGCTTAGGACCGGACTATCTAAGGGACTGCCTTGCTCGCTATGAACCTGCCCAAGTACTAAGATCTGCAAGAGAGGCTTTTCAGGGTGCCATTACCTGCAGAGGCCTGTTTGTCAGGTATGCGTGAAAGGGTTTTCTCTTGAGTTGCCCCCAAACTGTGGAATGCGCTCCCTCAAGAACTATGGTTGGTCCCCACTTTCGTGGCCTTCAGAAAGGGTGAAGCGGCTTCCATTTCATTGCCTATTGCAGGGGCGGGGGGGAGATACTGATAAGCCTGCCTGCAAGCAGGGTTTTTGAACGCCAGACAGCGCACATGTCATCTAGAGGTAAGAGATCCTTTTTAGAAAATCTCCTGGCACTTCAGCACCCCGTGTGTAGCATGGACTACAGCAGGTGGTAGGAGTCATTTCCCCTTAAAATAATATTTGGCAAATGGCTGAGTTATACACATTCAGGATCTGGGGTTGACTATACTGTTGTCCGGTTTTTGGCTTTCGAGCATGTGTGTGAATGACTGTGTTTGAGTGCCTGGAATACGAAACACTGCCGTGGCGAGCCCCACAAGGCTGTGACTTGCGGTGTGTGGGCTGACGCCCGGGTTGAAAGAGACTGACCTAGGAAACAGTTCCCTTCGAGAACAGGCTCCTAAACCAGTGGAGTGGTTGTTTGTGTAGAAGCCAGGTGGGTGTGCGTTCTTCTCTCTGACAGTCCTAGCCTGATAGCTCAGTTGAGTTGTCAGCTGTGGAGAACTTGGCTGGAACTCCACCATGGAGGCTTTGCAGTCAAAGAGATGGCCACCCGGTTCTCCACTGGCACAAACGACAAAGATTTATAGTCAGCCAGGAAAATTGCTGGCTGTGACACAGTGTGATTTTATTTTTTCTATTTTTCTTCAAGTTATATTTTTAATGTCTCCTCATATCCACATATTTCCCTTAAATATTTAATTCCTCTCATTTCTTAAATCCACTTTTCCTTGATTTTTGTCAATGAAAATTGCTTCCCACTATAACTTCCCCCCCTTGCTCGCAGTAGTTAATCTTGTAGACTTCAGGCGCCAAAATGTACTCTTGTTTTCTTCTGCAATGTAACAAATGTGGTGTGAAAAGAAATAGAATGCAAAGTTTGACCCTGAATACAAGTCTGAATCGTAAACATCCTGAGATGTAATTTGTGACCCAAGGCATATGAAATGTGAAAAGGTCCACATTCCAAACCAGTCCATGTCATGTGAATAGCCCAGATCAGGAAGGGGAGGTGTGAATGGAGAACGAATGGTTTTATTGCAGGAGGGCCAGATGAGGGTGCTCTGGTATGTGCTGAAAATTGCCAAAGTATCAGTTACAGAAGATGGACATGGGCCAATAAAAGAGGGGTATCTGCAGATGTTCTGATAACAAGGACGGCACTTTATGATCATGGAGATGTTGGAGAGTCGGAAGCAGGTGCCAGGCTGTCTACAACAAATGTCAATCCTGGAATTGGGAACATGATGTATTATCAGCAAAGAACAGACTGAACCCCTCTTTGATCTCATGAGCCCCAAAGAGGGAAAGAGTATAAAACCTCTGAATCTGCCATTGTTCAGGAGGGGTGTGGTTGCATCTGGATCGTTTGTATGTGCTTGAGCTTCAGAGGGCCTGAAACTCTTTGTAAATTATTTATAATTAAGTTTGTATCTAAGAGGCGTGTAACCTCTTCAGTCTTGAGCTTCAGAGAGCCTGAAACTCTCTGAGATTTCTTTGTAATTAAATTTATGCCTAAGGGGTGTGTAACCTCTTCAGCCTCAGAGAGCGTGCAACTCTCTGGGGAGGGTCTACTTTTGCTTATTTCTTATATTTCAATAAATCTCCTTTTCTTTCATCTACATTGGTTGTGTGGGTATTCTTCTCCACCTCATAAGGTCCCAAACCTCTCAGCCTGATCAACTGAGTGGTCCTGGGTAAATTGAAATTCATACTTCACAGCTGGACAGTCCATAAAACTAATGTTTTTTCTCGGGATGTTTGGAATGGGTTTACATATGAAAAGCCAGCATAGCAATGGCCTGAAGTAGGTTCTTTTGATTTAGCAAAATTGAATTATTTAAAAGGGTTCTTAGAGGACCCCAAGCCTAGGCAAATAGATTATTGGTATTTGTGGAGAGATGTTACTGACAAACAAAAATTAGACAGCCACATCGCCAGTCAGTCTGAAAAAGTTCAGAAGTTAGAACAACAGGTGAAGGCATGACTGAAAGTTTTCAAAAAGGAATAGTCCAGAAATGCCACCAAACACTTAAAGAGTCTGTTTCCCCATATGTTCCTCAGTATCCCTCTCTGCCTAGTTGTCCCCCTGAGCCTGAAGATCTCCTTGATCCATGGTCTCCTTCTGTTTATTCTTCTGTTCCTCCTCCTCCTCCTCCTGTACCTTCTCAAGTAGAGCACGTTCCTATGAGAAAAGCTCATACAACCCCCCGCCCCCAACGCATGTCCTGTTGCTCACTCTCTCAGTTCAACCTTGGAAGTTTCTCCCCCTGATTTTTCACCCTGTTCGCTGGGTGCACTATCCCCTGCCCTCCCTCCCTCCCGCCCTCATCTATTCCTTATTGCTTCAGCTGGCAAGCTTGAGAAGCTGACTCTCCCAGAGCTTAAAACCCATCTTTGGGAGAAAACCAGAAAAAAGGGCGGGCTGTAAGAGGTCTTGCTGAAGAACTGGGGTGGGGGTGGGGGGACAAAAGCTGTTTTACAACTGATAGATCCGAAGACAGAGCATAATCGAAAAGCAACAGCCCTTCTAGATGCCTCATGGTTTCCTCCTGAAGAGCCCTGTGCCTCCCAACCAAGATATTGCGCTGTTTCTGAGAGCAGCCTTGCAGGCTCATGAGGCCACCCTCATCTTCCAGCAAGCCAGACGAGGGACCGGAGACCAGCCTGCACATCATGGAGCTAGATGGCCAGACCCGCTTCCACAGCTGCCCCAGACTGAGTTGCAACTGCAAGCACTCCGAAATGACCAAGAGGGTTTACTGAATGCAGTCTGTGAAGTGTTTCCAGTAACTGCAGATTGGTCCAAAGTCCAGGCAAGCAAGCAGAGGTCAGATGAACACTCTGAAAAACATCTTAGCAAAAATTGGACAGTCCACAGGCCTAAAATGGCCTCAAGCATTGCCTCTGGCCTTAAGAAAGGTTTGAAACACTCCAAATCAATGAACAGGTCCCACCCCTTTTGAAATTTTCTTTGGCAGGCCCATGCCAACAGGGTTACATGTGCTAAGCAGCCCCAGCACTGAGGAAACTAATGGACCTGCAGGTGGGATATGTAAAAGCTCTCACTAAAGCACTGTCAAGCTTCCACCAACAGACCCAGAAGTTGTGGGGTGAGCCGCCTGAAGAGCCATGCCACGAGATTCGTGCTGGTGACTGGGTGTGGATAAAGAGCCACAGACGAAAGACGTGTCTCCAGCCCCAGTGGGAAGGTCCATGCCAAATCTTGGCCACTTCACATACAGCTGTTGGAGTTGCCAGGAGGCCTACGTGGATACATATTTCCCATGTAAAGAGGGATTCCTCCAGCCAGTGGAAAGCAGAGCCAATTCCAGAAGTCCTGAAACTGAACATTTCTTGAAGTACACCTGCTGAGTGAAGTTTTGACAATGTAGTCTCGAAGGATATCTAGCTGAATAATAAATATTTTTGAACTTGAATGCCCAGAAACACTACCTTTTAAAGTGGTCCTAAAAAAACCAAAAGCCAAACCCCTAGATGTTATAAAATACAACTTCCAGATATTTTGAGTTGTTTTATATTATTTTTCTTGTGTCTGTATTTCACTTATCACATAAGAAAGGCCTTTATTTTCAATGTGGGACAAAAGTGTACAAAGCCCTTCCTCCTTATTGGTGGGGAAGGTGTACCCTTGCTTATGTAATGCCTCATTCTACAGTACATAAACAATGGACTTCTGAAGCATTACTAATTTAGGAAGCTTTGCCCATAAGGTCCAAGGCAAGCCAGATACTGCCACAATAGAAAATTCTCTGTTAAAACGAAAATCAAGGTTTTACACCTTTACATATATGTTCTTTCCAGCTTGGAGAATATATGATTTAGAACAAGCCTTTCTGAATGTATCCATAGAAATAGATGCTATTGGAGAGCTGAAAGTTGAAATAAAACTAAAGTGATGTGGTCTTACAAAATAGAATGGCTCTAGACATGATGTTGGCTTGGCAAAGAGGAGTATGTGCTGTAATTAACCAATCTTGCTGTTTCTATGTCAATCATGACAGTAAAATAGAAACAGATTTGGCAAAAATAAAAGAGGCTGTACAAGCTTTACCCCAAGTAAATACTGACCAAGTGGGAGGATGGTTTGATTGGCTAGATGACCTTCTCCCAAATATTAGAATAGCACTGAAACATCTGCTGGCCAAAATCTTAATAGGTATACTAAGAATTACTCTGTTGATTGTCTTGGCAATCCTAGTATAGAAAGTATCCTTCTGTCTCTGCCAGAAAGCAAGAAAGATGCAGATAACCCCTGAACGCGAATACCTCAGTATGGTAGCTATAGAAAAGGAACCTGACTATGCAGAATTACAGGTTAAATATGAAGAAATGCATGTTATTGAAGGGACGGAGGGAGATGGGAGTAATATCTTAACTGAAGAAGAAGCAAATAAGCTAGGCCAGATCGAAGTGTGATGCTTCCTTTAGTATAGAAGCATCAAAAGGGCGACTGATTAGAATCATCTTTATTTTGCTAAAGATCATTTTTAGCTTGTCTGCTATAACTAAGAACAAGGGTCAGACGCACCCTAGCAATGGGACTTAAGAAAAGGGGAACCTAAGAAAAGAAACTTGGAATGCTTCCATAATGTGCCAGACGTTTCCTGGAACATATTCGCTCACTTTGCCAAGTGTTGCTTTCTAACTTTGCTAATTGTTGAGTCTGCAAAAGCTTTACAAATAAAGCAGTCCTAATTTGGAATAATCATATGATTAAGAAACTGCTGTGAATAGTGGATATTAGATGCCATATATGGCGATATACTGTGATTGGTCCTCGGGCTGGTTTTTTCCTCAGGTATATGAATGTGTTGTTCTGGAAGGAAGGTTGTTGTTTCCCCTTTGTTGGAGGCCAACCTTCATGGATGAATAAAGGATTTGTGTTAACCCAACTTTGACCTCCAGCCTCATTCCTTATTGAGCGGAGAACCTGACAATACCTCAGTTGGTCCAGCCAAAAGAAGAGCAGGAAAGCACCTTTATGATTTTAAAGACACACAGGGTAAAATATTTGAACTAATCAGAGACTCATAGAATAGTAGGGTTGGAAGGGGCCTACAAGACCATCGAGTCCAACCCCCGTCTCACTGCAGGAATCCAAGTCAGAGCATCCCTGACAGGAGGCTGTCTAGCCTCATCTTGAATGCCTCCAGTGGGGGAGAGCCCACCACCTCCCTAGGGAATTGGTTCCATTGTCTTATTGCTCTAACAGTCAGGAAGTTTCTCCTGATGTTCAGCCGGAATCTGGCTTCCTGTAACTTGAGCCCATGATTCCGTGTCCTGCATTCTGGGATGATCAAGAAGAGATCCTGGCCTTCCTCTCTGTGACAACCTTTCAAGTACTTGGAGAGGGCTATCGTATCTTTCCTCAGTCTTCTCTTCTCAAGGCTAAACATGCCCAGTTCTTTCAGTCTTTCCTCATAGGGCTTTGTTTTCAGTTCCCTGATCATCTTTGTTGCCCTCCTCTGAACCATCTCCAATTTGTCTGCACCCTTCTTAAAGTGCGGTGCCCAGAACTGGACACAGTACTCCAGATGAGGCCTAACCAGTGCTGAGTAGAGGAGAACTAGTACTTCCTGGGATTTGGAAGCTATGCTTCTATGAATGCAGCCCAAAAGACCATTGGCCTTTTTTGCAGCCACATCACATTGTTGGCTCATATTCAGCTTGTGATTTACAACAATGCCAAGATCCTTCTTGCTTGTAGTGTTGTTGAGCCACGTATCCCCCATCTTGTAACTGTGCATTTGGTTTCTTTTTCGTAGGTGCAGAACTTGGCATTTATCCCTATTAAATGTCATTCTGTTGTTTTCTGCCCAGCGCTCCAGTCTATCCAGATCACTTTGAATTTTGTTTCTGTCTTCCAGGGTATTAACTATCCCACCCAATTTTGTGTCATCTGCAAATTTTATCAGCATTCCCTGCACCTCCTCCTCCAAGTCATTAATAAAAATCTTGAAGAGCACTGGGCCCAGGACTAAGCCCTGTGGTACCCCGCTTGTTACCTCTCCCCAGTTTGAGAAGATCCCATTGATAAGCACTCTTTGAGTCCGATTTTGTAATCTCGGACCTATGTTAGCCAGTCGGCAGGTTTGCATAAAGATACATCTTTTTTTAATTTTGCCTTTGAAAATGTGTAGTTTTAACTGTGTTAATGTTCTTGTTTCTATTGTTGTGGGTTTTAATTGTTTTAAGTTGTTGTACACCGCCTTGATGGCTTTTTAGCAGATAAGGCAGTATATAAATGAAAATAAATAAATAAATACATTTTCTTTTCTATTCTGCTCTCTGCCTACCAAGGACCCTGTGTGTTTCGCCCAAGCCAAGAGACAGATCTGAGTTACAGCTGGCCTTTTATGTTTTCAGAAATGCGGGTCAGACATTGCTTCTTTGTCCCACAATGCCTGGTGTAATCTGAAACCTGAAACACCTACCAGTGACTTCTTCATTGAGTCTGTGAACTCTATTAGACCTCATCTGGCCTAATTTGTATACTTCTTTGTTTCCACCCCCCACCCCCTGCTTTTTGTACCACCTAGCCCGATGAGAACTTGAAAGCTTGCACACTTCTTTGTGGCATTTTGATTGGTCCTAATAAAGTGCATTTCTTTTCTCTTGGCCCAGCATGCCTATCTTTGCTTTTTGTGAGCATTATTTGCATTACTGTTGTATAAGATCAAATAAACACTGGGCTGCTTACTTCACACAAAGGCCAACTTGCTTAGCAGGAAAACTTTTCTTACCAGCAGGCTTCTTCTCTAACTTCAAGTCAGACAGAGATCAATTGAGTTAATGAGGTTAACATCCCTCAACATCAAATAAGATACGAATTCTGCAAAATGGTTTAAATCCAGACTCACGTTCATGTACATGATATGCAAATGTACGCTGCTTTATTCCTCTTTAAACCTGTGAATTAGTTGCTGTTCTCCAGCTTGTTATCCATCTCCAACGAGCCCCTCTGTGTTGAGCAAGTTATATGCTTCCATCGTCTATTGCCTGACTTTCGAAAGAAACTCTTAAATTCAAGGTAATGCGGGCCTCATTACTTGGCTTTGCAGTTTGCCCAAATGACTAGGTAGTTTAGGAGCTAACTTTATTCTGATGTCAGGTGGTGTTTGAGAAACAAAATAAACCCAGCCTGCACATTGGGTGTAGTCCAAGACTGGGTTGGGAAAGGGTGCCTTCAACACTCAAGTAATGCAAGTCCCACAGGAATTACTAATGCCTTCCGCTAGTGCAATGGAACCACAACTCATTTCCTGTGAGGGCGTTTCTTCTCATTTCCATATACCTTAGTAAGAGGACAATCCTATGGGTTGCACGCTGGGTACTCGTAAGTCCCTAAACTCGCTTACGAGTATCCTATGCAGAGCGGAAGGTGCCTCATGCCTCCCACTCTGCATTTTAGCTAGACGGGAGATTTCACCCATCTAGAGGAGGCTTTGGGGGGAGGGGAGGGGAGGGGAGGGGAGGGAAGAAGGCTGGGGTGGCGATACGAATAGGCATAAGCCAGCCGTCCTAGCCTCCTCCCCTTCCCACCCCAAGGAACGCACCCTTTCCCCCATCTCCGTGCTGTTTACCAAGCGCTGAGAGGTTGCCGGCGTGGTTCTCTCCATACTGGCTACACGGGGGAGGATGGCGTATCCAGGAAACTGAAGAATCCTATGTACCCCAGATGCTGTCTAGGGGGCACAGGATTGTTCTCCCCATCACATATACATGAACTAAAAGCAGGGGGACTAGTATGCCATGTGCCCAAAGTCAGGCCAGAAACTGTGGGAACTACTGCAGTAAACTCAGGATGCAATCCTATGCATGTTTTGACAGGAAAAAGGCCTACAATTCTCAGCATGCCCCAGCCAGCATGGATTGCGCCTTAGGTTTTAATGTTAAAACCTAAGTTTTTCATTTTCATGGTGCAGAGATGAGGTCCAAACCTGAAAGCAAAGTTTGTTAAGAACAAAGCTTTGTTTAGTTTGAATTAACAATAAAAAAACAAATCTGCACCATGGAATGTAATTTATTTTGCTTTTTCTAATCACGGAGAATGATAAGGCCCAGAAGTTGTGTTCTCAGACCATGGTAATTCTTCTGAGCCCCCCGCCTCATCTTCTGAGATTTTACCAGGCATTAATCACAGCCATGAGCACTAGAAACTTGGCTTTTTCAATCTCAGATGCTGTGTTCCCAATTCCAAATTATCTGTGCTTGCACAGTCTTTGTGCAGAATTGTGGAATACACACAGCTTGACCAAAGAGAATCTCTGAAATGGTTCCAGTGGCTAGGTGGGATTTCTACATTTGTCACTGATCCTTTACCTGCTGAAATTGCATTTCAGATACTTCCTACCTCCCAAAATCCCATCAGTTCTGAACTCCCTTCCTCTCTTTTCAGTTAGAACCAGCATGGCCAGGTCATCATACAGAGGTGCTACATTCTTGTGCGCTAACGAGACTGCACGCACATCTGGTAACACTGATTAGGAGAGAGCACTACTGAGCATCAGTTTATACAATTAGCAGAATACCATGGTGAAGCGTTCTCCGGACTATACCACTTCAGGCTGCAAATGGGCAACTGGGTGTTTATATGCTGCCCTAGTGAGGAAGCATTTTTCTATGGGCAAGTCTCTCATCTGCCCCCCCTCCCCACCTTGGGGGGGGGGGAGTGCAGGGAGATGAGAGACTTGCACATAGAAAACTGGATGGCTAAGCTGAATGCCTGACATGCTAATTTTCTATGTGAAGGGGAACCACCACCGCTCCTCACAAATATATACCTCTAGCCTGAAGTGCTTCAGTTCAGCTTTACCATGAAATTCTGTCGATCGTGTAAACTTGCTTCAAATCATGTAAACTAGCATGTGTGTTACTGCCTTAAATAAGCAGTTACCACTTCTGCTAGTGCTGAACAGGGTTCATGCCTAATAAATTACATTTGACAGATGGATTACTTCAATTGAAGAGACATTTGCAAAATGTGTACCATTTCAGTCTATTTGTAGTGAACCTACAGAATGTGACTTGTATTTTTGGATTTTTAACCTACAGTAGAACTTAGGTCCATGACTGAAGGTAAGAGGTTGCTTGAGGATAAAGTTACAATTAGATTACCGACAAATTAACGAGATACAATACCAGATGTTCTGCAGTGTAAATCATCTTAGCTCCAGCCATTTCTCCTGAGTTATGCTAATCTGTATCAGCTGCGGAGCTAGTCCATGGTGCTAATTTCTTTGTTGTTTACAAATGGCCTCTTTTCATGTAATTTGGAAACTACGCAGGCCAAAAAAATAAATACATTAAAATACTGAAAAGGATGGCAGATCTTTAATCCGATAGACACTGACAGCATATCTTGAAAATCAAAGTGGGTAGAGAATCCTTTAGAGCATGCAGATGTCTGCACTGCACTGCTGATCTAGTTCAGGGCACTGTTTACCAAAATAAGAGACAATTAGGAAAGCTACTGTAGTTACTGTAACACAGGCGAAGATGGTGCACTGAGAGGGAAACTGAAAAGGACACGGTAATTTCAAGGTCCATTAGAGACACGGGTGTGGGTGGGAAGGAAATCAATGCTTGCCAAATAGAAAGGGACAAAATCTGTAGGAAAAGGAATTTTAATTTCAAGCTACTAAGCAGGTATTATGAATAATGCAATGTAAAAATAACCCAGACTCCAAAAATATTTGCATTTTGAGAGATGAGCAAGGTAAAGGCATGAGGCTGCCTTAGAATCCAGCAGAAATAAAATGAAAGACAGGACATAAAACCATGAGGACTAAAAGGCGTTGCTGTAATTAAGCCTATGGCACCATATGCACCTAAGAAGAGCCTGCTGGATCGGACCCAAGGCCTATCTAATCCACTGTCCAATTTCCCATAGTAGCCCATGGGAAGCAGAGAAGCAGGACATGAGGACAATAGCCTCCTGCCACTGTTGTTCTCCAGCAATTGATAGCCTTCTCCTCCATACATTTGTCTGATCCAGGTGAACGGGAATCCAGGTGTTCTCTTTAACATCATGTTCGTAAGACAAGCACTTGCAAACATTCATCCCATACAGTTGATATAAAAAACCACAATTGTTGCCTGAATACATCCCAAAGTTCTCCCTCTTTTTTTGGCTTGTTCTAAAGCTCACTGTGACCCATAAAGAAAGATGCATCTACTGGATCTGATGTGCTGACCTTATACAGTACGTATATCACCCCATTTGGCCTAAAATTCATGGCATGACTTTTCTCATTGTTATGAGCTTTTAGAGTACACTCTTGGACTCGAACCAAAACAGATCTAGTGAGGTGTTTGATGAACAATGAGCAAGGCCAAAATCAAAGATGAGGTTCAACTGCACATAATCCTAGGTGAAGTTCAGAGAGGGAGAAAAAATGACAAACCACCCCTTTTATTTTAAGCTAATTATTAGCAGCTATATTATCGTTGTTGTTGTTATTTACATTTCTATACTGCCCTGTAGCCAAAGTTCTCTGGGCAGCTTACAAAGATTAAAAATATTAAAAATACAGTATACAGAGGTTAAAAGTCTTTTACATAAAAACCCACATGAACAGACAATATACACAAAGACAACATATATCTAAAACAACTTCAAACAATCAACCATAACCTTAAGCCCAATCTCATCATATGCTTCCAAATGCCTGGGAGAGGAGAAAGGTCTTGACCTGGCACTGAAAAGATAACAATGTTGGTGCTGGGTGGGCCTCATCAAGGAGATCATTCCATAATTGGGGGCCAATTATGGAACCGGTCACATCAGGCATAGGGAGAGGTAATTAATTAATTAATTAATTAATTGTATTAATCGCCCATCTGGCTGGTCACCCAGCCACTCTGGGCGATGTACAATAATGGAAACAGTTTTAAACAATAAAATTCTACATTAGAAACATCATATTTCTAAAAATACCCTAACCCACCCCAAATGCCTGCCTGAACAATCATGTTTTTAATGCACGGCGGAAGCTCATTAAAGAGGGGGCATGGCAGAGTTCCCTAGGGAGGGAGTTCCACAGAGTGGGGGCCACCACAGAGAAGGCCCTCTCCCTTGTCCTCACCAGTCTAGCTGTCCTGGCTGATGGGACAGAGAGAAGGCCGTCCGAGGCTGATCTTGTTAAGCGGCCTGTCTGGGGTTGTTGTTAAGTGGCCTGTCTGTGTAATTCAGGGGAGGGGGCAGACGGAGACACTGGATCCAATCACTGTGTTCATAATAGTGGCAATTAGCAATGTTAGGAAGTGCCTTTAAATATACTTTGCCCCACACTTCTAATTGTTTCCTCCCCACTCCGCACTTTTCATCTCTAGGTTGGCGGTGGTAGGAAATGCTAATTATGAGTAGAACACATTTTAGTTGAAATGATACCACACCATCATGGGCTGCTTAAGACTGCCAGTTGCCATGTCTGTATGGCGGCATCTAGCGCTCTACGACTCAAGGGCACTGGCTTTGTATAATTTAGATGGACAGATCAAGTCCAGAAATCTTCATATTGCACATGTGCTTGAATGACGTAGAGCATGGGTGGGCAAGTTGTGGCCCTCCAGATGTTTTGGCCTATAACTCCCATCAGCCTTATTCAACATAGCCAATGGTTAGGGATGAGTGGAGTTGTAGGCCAAAACATCTGGAGGGCCACAAATTGTCTATTCCTGATCGAGATGCTGTCTCCAGAAATTTCAGAAAGAACGCAAAAATTAAGTGAGTGTGCGCGTGCGCGTACGCTTTGGTATATTCTGTACTTTACGTGCAACCACGAAAGATCTTAAAATTGAAACTCTCCAAAATGTTGCCCATGATTAATGGTTTGTCAATCTGAACATAAAAAAGCATGGGTGAAGGCTATGGAAAACGGGCAGGAACATGGAAACACACAAGTTTAGTGCAATTATCCCAGCAGCAAAGTCTGGGAAGCAGCACCATCCTCATCACCTTAAATGATCCCAAGTAGGATACTCTGAAGTGTTCAGCTCTCGTCTCTCAATATTTATTTTGCAATAACAAGGATGAGCTGAACTCAAGACACACCTTGGAGATTAATGATCAGTTGAGTTTAATTGCCCTGAGCTATACTTGGGCCATCAGCTCCACCCCACTGGTCATTAATCCCTATGAAATGCTTTCACGCATCAATTGCTATTGCTTACGCATCACACTTGTATATTTCCTGGGCCTTAGGTCTTAAAAAGTAACTTTTCCTCTTACTTTATATGATGGTATTTCACCGCAGTTGACAGGTTGGAGAAGACCAAAGTGGCTTCACTTTTCCGTTAAACATCCTCGACAACTTAGCAAAAGAAAACGTCCACTTGTTTTAGGGGGTTATCTATTTATTTGTGATATTTATATACTGCTAAATATAATAAAATCCCTAAGCGGTTAATAAAATCCCTAGGCGGAATTTATGATAAATAATAATTTTGAAAATCTCCAGTCCCCTGAATTCCGTTCGCTTCATTTTTAAATCTGAGGAAACAGTGACCCAAAAGCCACAAATGCATCCAATTCAGCAATACAAAACTGCACCGCACTTGGGGGAAGAAACACTTTATTACGTTAGCTTCCAAGGCAGAAGTGTGAAAAGAAATGTTGCTTTGCGGCTTCCCTGTGTGTCAAAAAGTGGTGGTGTTGGGGAAGTATTAAAAAAAAATAAGTAATATAGAAAAATAACCATGGCTAGGATCATCAGCTTAACTTGCCACATTAACAGCAGAATCCTATGTATGTTTATAGATAGATCCCACTGTGTTCAATGGCTCTTACTCCCTAATAAGTGTATTTAGGACTGCAGTCTCAGGGTGGTACCCATCAGCAGAATGGGGAAGGGGGCAATTCTCAGCTCTTGCCCCCCCCCCCCAACCTGAAGGAGCACCACCTCCCATGTTGTCCTGAAGGGCCTCCCATCCCTCCAGAACAGATTGGGAGGGCGAAATGTGGGGGCTGCAGAGGGAGTGAGAATTGCTGAAAATCACCCCTCCTCTTTTTTGCTGATGGATTCCTTCCAATTGGGTACAACCCTGTGGTTGCAATCCTAAATACATATTAAGGAATAAGCCCCACTGGATATGGGGACTTATACCTGAGTAAACCTGCATTGGATTGCACTGTAGATGACAGAGCAAAATAGAGACATGTTTCTAACTCTGCTTAAGATGTGGGCTTCTTTTTCAAGAAGTGGGGGTTACCCATCCTTTCCGGAACAAGTGCATGACCAAACCAGGAAGCTATGAGTGCATTAAGGCACTTGTTGTGGACAATAACTCTTCGAGGGAAAGTGAGCAACTTTGCACACAACCTGGCTTGCACTTTTGCCAGAACCAGGAAAGATCAACTGGCTTTGAGGTTGCCAGGGAACAGCAGGATGATCTTCTCAGTTGTTGAAGAAAAATGTGGTGCTACTGTTAGAAGCCAAGCCTGGAGAAGTAAAGGCCACAGCTGCTTAGGGAAAAGGAAAGAGGCACAGTCTTAGGACACAGAACTGGGAGTCTCCTTAACCAGGTGTGGGCAACTTGTCGCCTTCCAGATTGTTTGGCCTACAACTCCCATGACCCCTCAGCATTGGCTATGCTGGCTAGAGCTGATGGGGACTTGTAGGCCAAAACATCTGGAGAGATACAAGCTTGGAGCAGGGGCTGTAGCTCAGTGGTAGAGCACCTGCTTTGTATGCAGGAGGTCCCAGGTTCAATCCTTGGCATCTCCAGGTAGGGCTAGGAGGGAATCCTGCCTGAAGCACTGGAGAGCCAATACTGGGCTAGATGGACCAATGGACTCAGTATAAGCAGCTACCTATGTTCTTATCTACAAGTTGCCCAAGTTGCCCTAGACCAACTTCCCAGGCCACTACAATCTTTAGGGGATATTCTGTTATCTGTGCCTACAGATTTCCATTTGGCGGTGACATGGAGACGGGCTTCTCGACAGTGGCTCCTGCCCTGTGAAATTATCTCCCCCCCCACACACTGTATAGCAGACCTCAATACTGGTACCTTTTAGGCAGTTTTTGAAAATGCATTTTTTAAAAAATATTTGGCTTTCCCCCAGCCCTGAGCTGTCTTGAACAATCTCTGATTTTGTACCATTGTGTATTTATTGTATTGTTCAATTGTTTTATGGTGTTGTTGTAAACTTCTTTGGAATTTGTGCAAATGAGAAGCAGTACAGAAATACTGCTAATAAATAAATAAGTAGCCTAACACCTAGGGCTGATCTAGAGGAAGTTCCAGCTGCTGAAGCTGAGACTCTGCTTTTAAAGTAACATTGCCCTCTCCCCTACCCTTTTAAAAAAGTACATGCTCATAGCTACTGTCATTTTTCACTGAAAGGGAAATTGTACGCCACTGAGAAATTACTTTCTTCTCATTAGCCTTTAAAAGATACATACTACCAAAGAAATATGTTTTAAGTATCTCCATTTAGTATAATTTAACTTTGCCAGCCATAGTCCGTAACAGATTAATGCCACACTGTTGGGTGGTCAGTCAAATTGAATCTATTCTAATTTGTTCATTGAGAAAATCAGTGGAGGTGCCCTGTCCTCAGCAGTGTGGGAATACCACCTTCATCAATCGTGTCTGCAGACAGCATCTGAATGTTGTAGCCATGTGGGTGGGCCCGAATAAGTGGGTCTTTCTACTGGAATTGCACTCACCTTCTTGGATCAGCCTCCAGCCACGGAGTCATGGAAGAGCAGTGTTTCCATGGAAATGGATACATGGTATGTCTGAATGATACCTAAATGTTTCACATTAGTAGAGTACCAGTGGAACTTGCAACAAAAGGTTGCAGTATAGAGTGCTTCTGTTCAGAGGTCTCTCCAGCCACTCATGTCCTCTTCCAAGATATTCCATTCACTCCACCTGCTTCCCAGTTTTCCGTTCCCTCCCAACAGCCAGCCAGCATTCCATGCCCACTGAGCATGCTCAGTCCCCATTGGGCTGTCTTTTTAACGAAAGATGTTTGTATGTCTGCAAACCCTAGGGTTGCCCAAGCCTGCTGATACCTCTCTCTTATGTGTCGATGATGCCATTTTGGCCGCATAAGGATCCACACTTGGAGAATGAGTTTGCTGTTAGCGAATAGGATCTCATTTTGGCAGCAACTAAACAAATGAGACAGCATCTGTTTTCCTGTTTTTGTTTTGCTCTTCTACCCCGTTCCTTATAATGTCACACATATCCCTCCCCCTCCATTCTCTAAAGGCAAAGGGGAAATAAAGCCTCTGCAATTTTCATAGAAGTCAAACAAAACCAGGGTTTCCATTATTTAATAAATAATGCCAAGATACATATTTAGCAAAAAGATATACCAAATGCTAGATATGCTACCAAATGCATCATATGCATTTATATTGGTACTCAGCTAACATGAGCTATAGAGTAAACTGGGTACCTGTTGGACAATAACTGCTTTAAACAAGTCAGCTATTAGGGCTTGCACCCTCTCCAGGTGCCCCTGCCAAACGTGGTGTGGCACGTAGTTGCTACAGAGAGGGCCTTTCTGGCAGTGGTGCCCCAGCTGTGGCATGGCCTCCCCAGATAAATAAACAGAACTAAACCAGATGCTGACAGTGACTGTTGCATTATTTTTAAGCACAAAAGCGCTCCAATCGTGTGCATGGGAGAGTATCCCTTTTAAAAGCAAAAGAAGCGCACAGGTGAAAGAAGATGAATCCTCCCCCAGCTCATGACTCATCTTCTTGTAGCCCTTCTCCTTAAGCGCTTGTTCTCTCTCTGCTAGGACCACTTGCAGCACTGGGACTACAGCTATGCAAAAAGTGACGGGAGGGAGGGACTGTGAGAAAGGAAGCCACAGACGGAGTCAGAGGGGTGTGTGTAGAGTTCTGTATTCCTAATCTGCAGACTCAGTGCTTGATTTTAAAACCAGGACTTTCACCTCCCTCTTTTTATTGACTGGAGCAGTTCCATGTTTTAACACACAGAACTAAAAAGCCAACTAGCTGTGTTTGTACAACCATACCGTTTCTCCCAGATGGGTTGATTGTAAAATAAGGCTAGCAGATAAGTGTATGGCTTGTCTGGAGGAGGGAAGGGAAACAAAACATCTTAGAGAGAATTAAACAAGCACGCAGAGTCCTATTTTTCCCTACAATTTGTGATAGAGACTGGAAATAAAAGGATTGGGGCCGTGGGCAGGGGGCGGCAGGGAGGAAACAAGGTGTTACGAGAAAATTCAATATCCAAGAAGTGGCCAAAAGAGGAGTACAAATGTGTGCATATAGAATGAGACACAGAAGTTCAATACTTGGTGCTGTTACTCACTTGACATGTGTCCATAGAGAAATCATTAGGGTTTACATTTTCCAATTTAGCCTTTGATATTGAGTGACCTCTTTGGGCCTGATATTTCAGAGGGGAAAAGGAATGGAAGCGGCCATTGATTTCAGATAAAAATGGTGGGTACTCTCACACTTTGGAAGAAACCAAGAGAGAGCAGGGGCACAAACCGAGCAAAAAGATGCACCCATATAATGTGAACACAAAAAGCTGAGGTCGATAATGAGGCAGAGAGTCCCACATCATCACAGCTACACAACGGATCCTTATAACACCACAAGTAAGCACCCCCTAGAGAAAAGTAAAACACTACGCCTATACATAAGGAGCAAGGATCTGAGTAAGACTATGCAGGCCGTCTCTTTCTCCATATGGTTTTGCTGGAGTTTAGCAGATTCTGCCCGTATTTTCTTGTGGCTTTGTCCTTCTTATTTCCAGGGAGTATGCTTCCATCATTCCATAATGATGGAAAGTGGCCTTATAGTAGTCTTACAATTGCCTCCCCTCCCGTAACTGAGTCACGGCTTAGTCTTGTGACTGCTGGGCGTACGGCAGCCATGCAAAGGTCACTTGAAAAGCATGGTGGTGTCCCCAGCCTGCGGAAAGCTGATCATATGCACTCACTGCCACACCCACAGCATGCAGCGGAGGCTATTCCACACACATGATAGACTCTTATATACTTCCAATCTTTGGATGCTGTTCAAGTAATTGTGATGATTCTCATCTTTCACAGGACAGAAATAGGCCATTCGTTTGGTAGAAACAAAGTTTGGCGGGTACAACAGCCCTGGCAAGTTTATTAATAGACCCTACATACATGAAGATGGGTGTGTTGGAATAGCGATGGCAGGAGATCACACCAAGAAAGAAGGGTCACCTAAGGATTAACTAGTTGTTAGTTTTAAAGGTATAACAGCAGGGCTCACCCAGGGTGTAGAGCTCATTAACTTCCCTGGCAGAGAGCCCTGGGTACAAACAGGGGTCAAAAGGGTAAGGAATGTTGCCTAACAGCCAGGTGGAGCCACAGAGGTTTGCGTCCTAACTTGGGCTTCGTGGATGTAAAAGTTCAGTTCTGCTCAGCATTTTGCGTCCTTTTATATCCAAGTTAAGTTTGCTTTGCCAAGCCTTCACTTGGTGGACTGAGTTATTTATCTGCTCATGGTAACATGGTGCAACAATGAGCTTGCCACGAAAGCAGGAGTCCCGAGCATCTCAAGCTTTCATTTAAACCAAAACAAAGCCCAATATTGTGATGCCTTTATTCAAAGCTATGCTGCAACCAGACTTGGAACACTGTGTATAGTTCTGGGTTGCCACATCTCATACAAAGGATATTGTAGGGCTGGGCTAAACCTCTGGCCCAAGCGAATATTGGTGCTTTCAGGAGTGGGGGGGGTGGGGAGTGAAAACCTTCCCAAAGATTGGAGGGAGGAGCAGATGTTTGGGAGGGGAAGGGGGACTCTTGGGAGGTGGGGTTAGCACAGACTATTATTTATGAGGTGGTCTGCGATATTCCTATAACTTTTTCAACTTTAAAAAGACAAGGTGCATGCTTGGCAGCAGCCAGGTACCATGTGCTTCAGAATGAGGCTGCTAATGCCCCTGGGAAGGGTGCTACATGAAGATGCAGCCTTTTTGGGGGGTCATAGTATGGAAAAAAGATGGGGGCAGCTGCTCATCACATAGCACGCTCCCCTGGGACATTAGCAGCCTGGCTGCATTTTAAAATATGTGGCAGCCAGGGTGCGGTCGAATGCACAGCTTGGCTTTCTAAAGTAAAAACCAACAAAAGCCACAGAACACTTCATAAATACCAGTGAGTACTACATTCCCCTTCCAAAAGCCAAATGGCTTTCACATGCCCCCTGAAATGTCACCAAATGCCTTTCCAAACCTTTGTCCAGAACAAAGGTCCAATGAAGGGTCCTGTGATATTGTAGAGCTGGAAAAGGTGTAGAAAACGGCAACCCAAAATGAATTGGGGGCTAGAACAGCTCCCCTATAAGGAACAGTTATAATTTTTGAGGCTTTTTAGTTTAAAAAAAGGCAAGGAAGGAGACTTGATGTAGGGTTATAGAATTATGCATGGTGTGGAGAAAGTGGGCAGGGAGATGTTTTTCCTTTTGTCTCGTAATTGCAGCCAACCAGCTGTCGACGGGAAACCCACAAGCAGGACATGCACCCATGTTCCCCAGCACTTGGTGCACATAGGCATACTGCCTCTGGTGCTGGAGGTAGCACATAGCCATCAGGACTAGTAGCCATCGATAGCCTTCTCCTCAGGAATTTGTCCAAGCCCCTTTTAAAGCCATCCAAATTGGTGACCATGTCTATGTCTTGTGGTAGCGAATTCCAGAGTTTAACTATGCGCTGTGTGAAGAAGTCCTTCCTTTTATCTGTCTGGAAACTGCCACCAGTCAGCTTCATGGGATGACCCCAGGTCCCGGTATTCTGAGAGAAGGAGAAAAATGTCTCCTATCTACTTTCTCCATACCATGCATAATTTTGTACACCTAGTTAAACTAGTTAACACTTAGCTAAACTATGAAATTCTCTGCCACAAGATGTGGTGGAGGTCGCCAACTGAGATGGCTTTAAAGGGGGATTAGACACATTCATAGGACAGGAAGGCCTGGCGTGCTATGGTCCATGGGGTCACGAAGAGTTGGACACAACTGAACGACTGAACAACAACAGACCCATTCATGGATAAGGCTGTCAATGGCTATTAGTCATGATGGCCATATGTTGCCTCCAGGATCACAGGCAGTATGCCTCCGAATACCAGTTGGTGCTGAACAACAATGGGAAAGGTTGTTGTCCTCAGGTCCTAATTCTGGGCTTCCCATTGGCATCTTGTTGGCCATTGTGGGAAACATGATGCTGCACTAGATCAAGCAGGTCTCTTCTTACGTTCTTATGTTGCATCTAGTTTGGCTTATAGAAGCTGACACACCTATGCAAATTTGTTGAAATTAAATGATTTTGCTAGACATGGAACTTGAGATACCTTGGTGTAGAAGCTGGTTCACCACATGCCTTTACATATGGGGTGCAGAGCTTCAGGCTTGGGGTCAAATATGGCCCTCCAAAGATCCCATTCTGGCCCTCTGGAGTTCTCAGAAAGCCACACCCCTTTTCCCTGGCCCCACCCATTTCCCCCACCCACTGGTTGTTTGGTGGTTTCCCGGCTTTTGTGCAGTTTTTCCCAATTATAAAAGGGTTGAAATGCCTCTCCTGAGATTGACTTAGTGGCAGTAAGAGCTTTAAACTAAAATGTACTGGCATTTTTGGTACTTGGCTTCCAAGCTGCAGAAGCCTCTCTACAAAGAAAGAGTAAAAAGGGCTTTTAGAGCTTTAGAAAAGCTCTTTTCCTCCTTGCAACAACACAGAGTAAGCAAAATATATTTTTTTTTCTAAAGCTCCCAAAGTCTCAATTGTTTTTGTTTGCAGCAGCCCGGGACTCTTTGCAAAGAGGCTTCTGCAGCCCGGAAGTTCTTCCTGAGTGCCTAAAGGACAGGGCAAGGTCACGTGGTCTCATGGGAGTTCAGGAAGTGCTGCCAGGCTGGAGAAGCCTGTCTGTAAAGGGTTTCGTGCTGGGGGTATTTTTCAAGTAAAAACGAACAAAAAAAATAGAAAGAAGATCCTTAAGCCACCTCCTAAACTTATGCCTCTTTTGCAGGAGAGAAAAAATCCCCCCAAATAGGGGGCAGGATTCGACACAGCACGACTCTGCACCCTTACATGTTCAGATTGGCTTATACAAATAAATATGTATAGCATTCACAACTCCTCCCTCCCCAGCATTATTCAAGGAAGTTTCATCTTTGTTGAGATATTTCTGGGCAATACTTTGGAAGAAAAAAACAAGTTAAGTTGCTTGCATAAGGTTTAATGGCAGCTATAAAATTTATCCTGACCTTTAAAAATATTTACAAGAAAAAAATGAGTATTTTGTTGTTGTTATCAAGCCTAGAAGAAAGTGGTACTGTGATATCATTTCGGAGAAAACACACACACCAACAAATCCTCCATACCAGAGAATAGCTGTAAGACAAAGTTTACTGACACTTGTTGCAATAAAAAAGCATATAAAACATGTGTGGAAAATTGGTTATGTGGCAGAGGAAAAAATATGGGATAAGTATGAAGTGGAACTGCATAAAGCCCTAAAGGGATTTTATGAACAGAGCTTTTGGTATGGCTTTCAAACCCAAGGGTGTCTGTACAGATGAGAACTATGTAGATTTTCTCTGCACAATTGACAACTATTTTATGGTTTCTCACATCTTCAAAATATTTTACTGATGCTGTTTATTCTGTACAATTTTTTCCTTTTGCTGCTGCGTTTTTACTCTCCTAGTTCCTTCCACCCCCTGCTATCTGAGAAAATGTCTTATTACCAAAAATAATACGATAAGATTACCAAAAATATCATGTATATCTTTCAGTGAATGTTCAAACTGCAAAAACTACGAACAGTCATGAAATAATGCTGCTAGCCCCCACAGCCCTCGTGAATTTCTAAAATTGCAAAGATAGTCCATTAAGGCCACAGTCCTATGCACATTTAGACTGAAAAAACTCCCAGCATGCCCCAGTCAGCATGCTGTCTAAACATAGGATTGCATCTTAAGTGTGGATAGTCATCGAGGTCAGTGACAACATTCACTAGTATAACTCCGTAATTTCAGACATTCGCCAGAGGTAAGAGAGTGAGCGCGTACACAGGGAGTTCTGACAGCTACACTCAAGATTTATATTGGAAATGAATACAGTCTTTAGCTCATCAAAGAATATTAAAGACTACTATAGAACTAAAGTCAGAAACTTTTTTATGGGGCCGCGGTGGCTTAGTGGTTAAGACGCTGAACTGCAGACTGGAAGGTCGGCAGGTCAGCAGTTTGAGACCCGAGTGCTGCGTGACGGAGTGAGCTCCCGTCTTCAGTCCCAGCTTCTGCCAACCTAGCAGTTCGAAAGCAAGAAATTGCAAGTAGATAAATAGGTACCGCCTCGGCGGGAAAGGTAACAGCGTTCCGTGCATTTCGGTGTTCAGTTATGCCGGCCACATGACCACGGAAGCGTCTTCGGACAGCGCTGGCTCTTCGGCTTAGAAACGGGGATGAGCACCGCACCCTAGAGTCGGACACGACTGGTTGGGGACACCTTTACCTTTTTAAAGTCAGAAACTTTTTTATGGGGACTAACAGATAAACATGTAAAAGAGAAGGGGGGAATCCTCTTTCTCTACGTGACAACAGCCGCAAGGTTATTGTATGCACAAAAGTGGAAGAATGAAACAATACCAACTGTGAGAGAGGGAATCATGAAAATGATGGCGCTGGCAGAGATGGCAAAACTTACTATTATAATTAAAGAAGGGTCAACAACTAAATTTATGTTAGACTGGAAATCTTTTATAGAATTTGTACAAGAAATAGAGGAAAATGATATCTATGTATGTGGATTTTGAACTTTGAGATGGTTCTCTTCTTTCTGTTGTTGTTAAAATTAGGAGAAAGGAGATAATGTCTGTGAACTCAATGTATGATATACAACTAAGAACTAGAGAATAATAATAATAAGCATTTGTTGTGTAAGGGGAGCCAAAGGTAGATATCTTACAATCTTACGAGATATTTTAGTGTATGTGTATTGTTGTTGTGTTGTTGCTGTGTTTTTTCTTTTTTCTTTTAAAAAAATAATAATAAAAAAGAATTATTTATAATACAATGTGCTTCTTTTAAATGAATAGTTAACTGAACATTCTCTTCTGAAGTCTGTATCAAGCAGTTCTTCTGAAAAGATGTTTGGAAATTCAAGAGCACGTGCAATGAAAGAATAAAGACAATCACTCCCAGAGCACAAATGTGAACAATGGACGAGCAAGGGCTTTCCCGTTACAAGGTCAGTTCCCATTGCCCGTGCTGGCTGGGGATTATGGGAGTTGCAGTCCAACTCCTCTGGAGGGCTCCAGCTTGGGCAAGGCTGAAATCAACCATCCTGCTGCCTGGGTCTGTTAGGTGCTCGGAGGTCTACCAAGGGCTGACTGCTCCAGGCAGCCCCCACCTGACAGTCTCACGTAAAGCCAAGGTGATGGCCATAGATTACGAACACTATCCCGGATTCAGCCACCCACTATGGCATTTCAGTGTAGCAGCATGAATGGATTCCTCTTTCTACAAAAACGCATGGAGTGGAACTGGGTGCTTCTCCCTAAACCCAAGATTGCTGGCACGTGCTGGCAGCGGTTCTCCAAGTTCTCCGCCGGCAGCCAGTGCATTTCTGAGCCCAATTTCAAGTGCTGGTTTGAACCTTTAAAAGCCTCATATGGTTTGTCTTCTCTCATACCAGCCTGAACATGCTCTGAAGCAGTGGAGGCTGGTGGCTCCGATGTCAGTGGGGCTGTGAATCTGCTCTGGGTTTCAGTCAGAACTCTCAGCACCGTGGAGAGCTCCTTTAGAGTTCTGACTGAAACCCAGAGTGGATTCACAGCCCCACTGACAGTGGAGACACCAGCCTCCACTGCTCTGAAGTTATCAGCAGAACTCCTTTTCACTTGCCTGCCACCAAGGGTGCTTAGGCTGGCAAGTACAAGGGAGAGAGCCTTTTCAGTGGTGGTTCTGCATCTTGGAATCAGCTTTCATAAGGGGTTCGTCAGGCCCCGTCTTTGCAGGTCTTCAGGAGGTCTCTGAAGAGCCACCTGTCGACTACTGGTTTTATTGGTGTTACGTGTTTGTTACTGCATTTTACTGAATATCTATTTACTCGTTTTCTACTGTATTGGTTTTGCAGAGTTTTATATAGCTTTATCTTGTATGCCACCTCGAGAGGGTTCTACCCTTAAAGGTGGCCTAAAACTCGTTTTAAATACATAAACTAAGATAAATTGGGCAGAGGCCCACCACTGTACGAACAATACAGAATTTGAAAACCTTAACGTGGTAGATTTAAAACCCATTCTGCAATATGCAAACAAGACAGGTAGCATTTGCCCAGGAAGTTCAACAACACCCTTTTTATTACGTATCATAGCTAAGTTGGAACTGATTAAAAATCTCTTCGATACCGGGACAAGATCAAAGCAGGTGAGTTCAATAAACTGCACGGTCATTTTTTGGAGAGGCAGGAGAGCATCATTCCACAGCATGTTTGAAGCAATTTTCTCGAGTGACAGGCTGTGTTTTGTCTTACTGAACATTTAACCTCCAGATTTGGACAGCACACATTTGGCTTAGGCACATTTCTTTAGGGAACACTGGAGTGGTTACTTCAAGTGACAGTTTTCTAATTATTCTGTCAAGCATCAATCTGTGAAGTTCTACATTCCTCAGAGAACTGACTGGGCAATCAGCGCTTTCCTTATAGCTTAAGTATCAACTCCTCCAGAGCAATGGCTGGGGAGGAGGGAAAGAAAGAGGCACTGGAGTGGGGGGGGGTGAGGGGGGGTCCGAGTGTACTCACCGCAGAAGTGGGAAGTGTCATAATACCTCTCTGTATTCACATCCTAAGACCCACAGTTTAGGAGCAGGAGCCTTGCGTTATACTTCTGGTTACCCTCTGCTGGGGCTTAAGAACAGTGGGTGAATATCAATCGCAGGCCTTGCTTGGGGCAACCGGCTGGAGGCTGCAGCAGACAGAATGCTGACTAAGTGTGACTCAGCATAACAATTCTTACCGAGAATGCACACAGCGTGCGTATTGGTATCTAGCTATATCTATGTATTTTAAAACATTTATTGTATCATAGGCATATATCAAATAACACTAATTTCCACCATGCCTCTCCTGAAAGATCCTGACCCTGCTTTTCTAACAGCCTTCTGTCTATAATAGGGGTGCAGAACTGTTTGGGGGTGTACCAATTGCCCTCCTCCAGGCCCATTCTGGGCTGGATGATGTCAGGGGGTGTGGCCCCACCCCTGATGATATTTTAGGGGTGGAGCCTTTTCCTTCCTTATTTTCTTTGTACTAGAAGGAAGCACAGAAACATAAGAAGAGCCAAGCTGGATCAGACCAAGGGTCCATCTAGTCCAGTATTCTGTTCACACAGTGGCCAACCAGCTGTCAACCAGGAACCCACAAGCAGGGCATGAGCACAACAGCACCCTCCCACCCATGTTCCCCAGCAACTGGTGTTCACAGGCTCACTGCCTCTGGTGCTGGAGGGAGCACATAGCCATCAAGGCTAGTAGCCATTGATAGCCTTTTCCTCCATAAATTTGTCCAACCCCCATTTTAAGCCATCCAAATTGTTGGCCATCACTACATCCTGTGGTAGCAAATAGTTTTACTATGCGGTGTGTGAAGAAGTCCTTCCTTTTAACTGTCCTGAATCTCCCACCAATCAACTTCATAGGATGACCCAGGTTCTAGGATTTTGAGAGAGGGAGAACAATGTCTCCCTATCCACATTCTCCACCCCATGCACAATTTTGTAGACCTCTCATGACAGTCTAGGCTGCCCCACATCCCCATGCCTCTTCCCATCAGCACAGGTGAGTTCCTCCCCTTATCTCTGATTGTAGATGCACCACCCCAAGAGGTTGTGTGGGCCTGACTGGTCCATAGGCTGGAGATTCTGCACCCCTGTTCTATAAGGGCAGCCCAGTTTGCAAACAAAATTTTGTTTCTCAGCAGGTCTGTGGCCCATTTCCCTATCCATCCGCACAGAGTTTTAGAAAGTGATCAGATGTGCTTCCAACACATATGCGATATATACCATTCACGTAGCAAGCTGCCTTTTATCAGGTCAGACTAGTATTTATCTATTTAGCCCAGTATTGACTACCACCAGCATAGAAGCATACACACTAACCACTCAGCTTCCTGTCCTTCTCTTCCTGTTTTGGTTACCCATACATCACTATTGCAGACATGAGCAATGATGAGGCCATTGTGATAGATGCACTCTGCACGAAGGTCACCATGGAGTTCTCCCAGGTCTTACTGGTACCTTCCCTCAACCTCCTGGGAACACTCCTTGTATTTCTGATGTAGCATGGGTAATGGTTGGCAAGAATAACAGTTGGAACTGTGACTGTTATGGTGGGAAAACTTAAAATTAAACTTCCTGCGGGCCTTTGTTTGAGTGGGGAAAGGGTCTGTTGGGTGAACATACTCCTTGGGACCCCTGGAATGTCAGGGATGTCCCAATTTGAAACTAATTGTAACTGGTTTTATTTACAATTGCTTATATTTAACATAACTTTATTTTATGTTTGTTATATTGTTTTATGTTGTAGCCCACTGTGGGAAAACGATGGTATTGAAAGACAACTATGAAATTGATTAAATAAAAAACACCCATAATTTTGAGCTATCCCATCTGCCTCTCATTATACTTACAATGCCCCCAATTTTTAGTTGGTGTTCTTTTCACTGGATTTGCCATCATCTACACCTAATGGCCATTAGAAGTGGCTGTACTGTCTTCCAACTATCACACTACAGTATGATTGGTAAACCCCGTCTCGCCCACCCCACTGTCTTCTACCTTCCTTCACAGAATATGGCATGAATAATTCACAAAAACATGTAACCAGATTTCATAAAACTTCTTTCTTTAGTCCTGACAAAAGCACCTTGTCCTATAGATAATGGTTGCATTCAAACGACACCATACATGCAAAGGAACCACACAGATGCAGCTGGGAGTTGTCACTTTGGCATTCATCTCAGCAGCCCTTGCAACTGAAGACCCAAGCCACTGCTCAATTTACAAAGCAGTTTGTCTCATCAGCTGTCCGAGTGGCTGTGAAAGAAAGCTGCAGAGAAAACTCACAACCGACAGAGTGTCACCACGTAGAAGCACATAAGTGGGCCTTTTCAGTAGTAGCACCCACACTCTAAAATACCCTCCTAGATGTTGTTTGACAGGCAGAAAGTGTGTTGAGCTTTAAATGCCTCTTGAGGACATATTTGTTTACACCGGCTTTCCCTAACTTGTAATGGATTATCACACTGCTCTGCTGTATTATTGTCTTGTTGTAATGCTTTTAAGTATTTATTGTTTTTATTGTTCTTTTACTGTTTTATATTAGTTTATACTATGGTATACACACACACACACACAATGAACTACTTAGAGATCTTATGATATTAAGCAGTTTAGTATAAGTAAACACCCTGGCTTATTTATGGACAAATATCTGATCTCAATTAGAAACTTCTAAAAACAGCAAGCATCAGTGGAGAAATGAAAGGCTAAATGACAACATTAGAGAAACACTATATTAAAACATAATGGTACATTATCCCATCATTTTTTTAAAAAACATAGCTACTTAAAAGATGTGACTGCCAAAGGATGAGTATGTAGGCTGGGTGGTTCTATGCCAATGATATTTTCCAGATTACTCAGCTTAAACATGGGGATCCTACTCCACTGATTTAGAGCTTCTTGCCATATTATTTTCTTAGACCTGGTAGGCTGTAATCATGGCTGGACTAAGGTAGCTTGGGAAACATATTGTTTTTTAAAGAGTAATGGATGATTAGTACTGCAACTGTAGGAAGAGTTCAATTAAAATCTTCATTTATTCTGGAGATCTATTTTATACTAAGCAGGTAAAAACACGCACATATCTAGTGGCTTTGACATGCAATATATGGAGCTTTGCTTAAGTGGATACTTCCCCATTCACCTCAATGGAAGGGAATGGAAGACACAACTCTACTAAACTGAATGAGGAAGCCCCAACTCACATGGAGCTCTGTGAAGTTTGGATCAGGATAGCTGTGCACAGCATTATTTAATATAAACATGACTCAATCTTGTGGTCATAATTATTTAACTACCTTCAAAGGAGGGTTGGATATAGGCAGGTGAAATATATTGAACGGGTAATACTTTCTTAGTGCTTTTTCTAAAAAAATTACCTTTAGTTCAAATGACTTCTGTGGCTAGCAAGAAAAAATAAATAGAACCCCCAAATGTATTATAGGGTTTTCTTCTAAGTTTCCCACAATATGGGGAAAAACCCTACATAAGGCCATATGAAAGTTTTGATTAAAGCAAATCCTTCACAATCCACAGAGCACACACTCAATCAGTGGCTGAAGAGAAAAACCTCTAGGGAGCAGCAGGAACTAAACAATTCTGATAAGGTTTCTGTGACTTTCCAGCAAACAGTAATTTGCTCTTTTATATTTCTTCAATGAAAAGTCATGCATTGCAGTCCCCAAACCTTTAAATCAAATGATTTGCTGGGCATCAGGCATTCCAGTTTCATCACCTAACTATAAAATATTGACTCTGCTCATTTGTTCCCCTCCCTATACCATCTCTACGACTCTTAACTGTAATTGATTTCTTTTTCCCGCTTTTTCAAAGGCTTGCCTCTTAGAGGCCTATGATAGGATCTAGAAACGATAGCTTAATCAGGACTTAGTTTTTAAAAAGTTATTTCTGCTGCCCCCCCTTCAATCTAGTCTGGAGGGAAAAAGCCAAAAAAACAAACAAAGCCAGAAAACCCAATTTCTTAACAAGCTCCCTTTTTGGTTCACACGGAAATGATTAATTAAAAAAAATCTATCATTGATGGGAGATGTTATGTATTTTTGCCTTAATGTGCTTGCTTTAATCACATACAGTTGACATTACCTTGTCAGCAAGGATAAAGCTCCACAAACTCTTATGCTTAATAAAATTCTCAGCTGGAGTTTGTTTGCGAGTTCAGCTCAACCTGGCGTGTGCTTGCAAACCAAATTAAAGATTTTTCTCTCCCTTTAAACACTGCCTGTAAATAGCGATCTTATTTTCTTGGTAAAAGGACCTTTCATTTGATCCAATATGTTCACAACTTTATTTGTATGCAAATGTCATCCTTGGGATAAATGAGGCAGTATCCAACGGGGTGCTTATGCCCTCCCACTCCAATTCTCCTGTGCCCACTGCTTACACAAGGGAGATATCACACTTCCAGGGCAACCCGAAATGAGTGGAAACACTTTTCTGGAAGGGGGCAGGTCACCTGCCCCCTTCCAGAAAGGAGTGTTTCTGTTCATTTTGGAGGCTCCCTCTACGAAGTGCTAAATCTCCCTTGCGTAAGCAGTGGGTCCCACTTGCACAACAGAACTGGCGCACCCACCACTTGCAGAAGGGAATCACCCTATTGGATTCTGCCCAGGCATCCCAGTGGTCTGGTCCATAAATGTGTGAAGCTGACAATACAATCTATGTAACAGAGCTGCAGGCGCAGTGCCTGTCTTCTCCACTACCCACCTTAAGTGAAACTGACACTCCTTTAGGTCTGTGGTAGAGAGGAGTGGCAGGTGCCAGCTCCCCCACCCCCAGAACACCTCATGGTGACTTTTCCTTTCTTTCCACACAAAGTGAAAAAGGTGCTTCTGTAGATCCAGGGCCTGCCTTCCGCGAGAGGAAAGGCTTTGCTCTCACAAGGTCCCTTTGTCTGATTTTGGGGGAACCCCTATCCCTCCAAACCACAGTTCACCTTGTTCAGCAGGGTCCCCTTAGTAGCATTTTTCAGGGGGCTGGAGAGGCTGCTGTGGGAAGGAGGGCGTGGGGAAGTCCACTTTCACTGGTGCAGCTGATCCAGTTTAAATCTGGCTCCAACGTTAAAACAGTAGCCAGCATTGATACGCTTCTGAAAAATACAGGAAAGGGAAATGGATTTTCATATCACTCCATGGTTCTTGTAGCATGGCTCTGAAATGTGGCAGATCCACATTGCTCTAGATCAAATGGTCTCACACATGATCAGAGAGCGCTACCCAAAGGTAAACTGTAGTTTTTCATCTTTTCCACATCCCCCACCCCTATCCCACCCCACTTCAGCCACTTATGTTCTGTTCTTCAGGAGCAATCCTTACATTTCAGATCCATGTACACTGCCAAATGACATTGACTATGGTCCAAACTAGACGTGATATTAATTGTGCGAACAGAACTAACATACACATTTTTTTGTTATGCTATATACCAGGGATGGAGAACCTCTGACCCATGGCAGTTCCCTATCCAGCCCACCAGCTTGTCTCTCAGGCTCTGGCCCATCTCCCAGGCCCCACCCAATGCTCAGTGCTAGAAAAAGGCATCTTTTCTCTAGAACTCAGCAGGTAAAGGCAGTCTCTTTCTCCATGCAGAGCGAGGCATGGAGCAATCTCTTAGTGCCTCTCTCTGCACAGAGAAAGGAATCTGATGACATCATGGGCTGGGCTTGGAGAGGGAGGGATCCTCTTCCTGACATCATCTGGCCCCTGTGGGTGTCCCAGGAGGCAACTTGGCCCCTGGGGCCAGAAAACTATCCTACCCTTATACTCCATGAATGCTCATGTGACCCATAGGGGTTCTTTTTATGCCTTGGCAGCCTTGAGAATCCAAGCAAAACTATTTCAGATGTGGCAGTGAATTGCCACAATGATGTTTTGATTTGATAAACCTATTGATATATTTGGTTAATGTGCTGTTAATTGTTTCTAAGTTTTAATATTCAGGTTTAGAATTCCGAAATTGAACTGCTGGGAGTTTGTATCTCCAGAGTATATCTTTTATTTCTTGGAAAGTTGCCATGTCCATTGGCCGAAAGTGATGAAACCTTACTGACTGACTCAAAATGTAGACCAGTATCCATTAAAAATGGGCTGAAGCATCCAGGTCTTTAAGGCCCATTTAAAAATAATCAGGGTGGAAGCTAGGTGTATCTCACTTGGAAGGCCATGCCATAACAATGGGGCCACTGCAGAAAAGACCCTGACTCTTATGCTCGCCAACTTGATGGATGCCACTGATGCGAGCAGGGCCTCTACAGCCAATCTTAGGGTCTGGGCAAGTTCATACAGGTGATGGACGTCCTTCAAATAACTTGGTCCCAGGCCATTTAGGGCTTTAAAGGTAATCACCAGCACTTTAAATTGGGCCCAGAAATATTTTGGGAGCCAAATCAGACCCACAGTCAAGCAATTGTCCATCCCTGGATTATGGGTAAGCCGGCAGTGATACATCTTAATATCTAGCTCAAAATAAATGCAATTCAGCTCTTGCAAAAAAATATTAATGGTTAATTAAGCCTTGTTGGTTAATCAAGCCTGTAGTCCACGCTTTTGCCAACTTAACACTTTGTGACTAGTTTGACAAAACCTGCATTAACACCCACATTCCAAGCGAACCTTTACATCTCCATTCATCAAATAAAAAGGTATTAAATCACTTCTCTTTCCAATGGGTTGAAAAACGCCCACACAGCAAATGAAGTTTCTACCTTGTAATAAGGAAGGACAGCGCACTAAATCATGACAAAAATGCTTGCTCCCAAAAAGGGGGGCACAGAAGGGGAAGCACTCTGAAACAAAATTAAATGCAATAGAAGTAACAGTTTAAAATGAAAATAGCTTGGCTGAAATGCAGTTGCCAGTATAAAAATCAGAATTAGACTAAGCACTGCAGCGCATATAACATGTTTCTTTCCTTGTATTTTAGCATTTTTACTGAGAGCCGCCTTGAGGCTGTCCTGGCAAAAGACAGGGTAAAAGTGCCACAGAGAAATAAAAAGCACAATTCAGAATGTTAAAATATGTTCATTGCACTTTTCAGAGCACAAAGTAAAGAATTCAGTGGGCAAAATCTGAACCAGCATAGTAAGTGCTCCAGAATCTGCACAGGCTTCTCATATTGTTTTCTGCACCCAATTTCTAAGTGCTTATTCTTCACCTATAAGAGGAACCCTAATACAAGAAGGCCTTACTGGATGTTTCATCTTTATTTGAAATTATGTGCCCCAGATCCTATGGAGAGGCTTCCTCTGCTACTGTGGAACTCCTTTTTCATGAAGATGTTATAAAGGCCAAATACTGCACATCTTTGACATACCTTTTTGTAGCTGGGTTTTCTTTCATAGCAATATGTGGCCCTCCAGATGTTTTGGCCTACAACTCCCATGATCCTTCACCATTGGCTATGCTGGCTCAGGCTGATCAGCTGTAGGCCAAAACATCTGGAGGGTCACAAGTTGCCCACCCCTGGCTTAAAGCTATTAGCATGTGTGTATGGATTGAAATCTGCCCAAATCTTGAGAGGCTAGAAATCTATTCTGTTGATCTTTTGGAAAAATTGTATCTGTTAAGCTGGAGCAAGCTGCATGCATCCCCCAATAACCTTTGTGAGGTAGCCTCAAGATCTGCTGCTAAAACTGCAAGGATTTCAGCTCCTTCCCCTACCCAAACAAGTTGCCGGCTCTCATGGTTGCAAAGGCAACCTGGCCTCAGCATATAAAATGACCCCAAGCTTATAGTAGCTACTGGCCAAAAGCTAAATAACTATGCAACCGGCAGAATGCTGTATCCCGCCCCCCTTGAACTGCAGACTACTGTGCTGCACGACAAGCCACTTTATGAAAGCCAGGGGATTTTTAAAAGCTGCCTCTGATGTGGCTTAAAATGAAAAGGTCACAAGCCTGCTGAGTGCAAGCACACACTCATGCACCCCCACACCCATGCACACATGGCAAGCTGGAACCATGGTGTGACTCAGGAGAAGGCATCTTTATATTTTAAATGATATGCCCCAGATCTAAATAAAGCCACCTTCGACTGAGCCAGACCATTGGACCAGCCAGTCCAACAATGTCTTATTTGGATGCCACCAGTTCTCTGGTGTCCCAGACAAAGGTCCTTCCCAGCCTTGTTAGTCAAGGCTAACAAGCCCGGTTAAACAGGGATGCCAGGGACTGAACCGGGGACCTTTTGCATGGAAAGCATGTGATCTACCAGGGAGGTATGGTCTCATCCCTAAATGCATGTTCCTGGTCATGCCAGGAGACGTGGGCCACAGATGAATGCTATCAGTGCCGCGCCTATTCACAAACAAACGTTGTTTTAATTATCCCAACCCTCCCCAAGCTTCCAAGGAACTTCAAACTGTGTTCCTCACATCACTCTTTGATGGGAGACTGCAAAGAAAGAAAGAAAGAAAGAAGCAAGCCACAAATGAAAGATGCTTTCATGCTGCGCAAAGAAGAACTGGGCAATGAGGCGTGTAAAAGATGCATGGTATTTGAATCAGAATTCAAAGGGCTTGTTAATGACCACCAAAAAAAATATGGCTGCTTCTCTATTACATAATGACATGCAATTTGACAATTCAGATAAATGCACTGCTGGCATACCATATTGCATTTAGAACTGAAGGCTGTTTATACTTTACTTCATTCAGTGCTGTGTGCCAACAAAGATATTGGACAGCAGGGGTGGAGGAAGGATGCCACCCTCTTAAATGAAGGAGAAAAGACTCATCAGAATTATTCACAGCCACAAAATGCAATCCAGAAAAAGCAAAGCATTCTTCAATCTCCAGTAGTGGGCAACCTCAGGCCCCGGGTTCAAATCCAGACCTCCTGAGGTAGAAATTCAGCCCTCCGGGATTCCCCAGAGGGCCATGCCCCTTTCCAGCCACCAATGATTGGGTGGGTTCCTAGCTATTGTGCAGGTTTTCCCCATCCAATGCCTCTCCTAAGGTTTTTCCCCATCCAATGCCTCTCCTAAGGTTTTTCCCCATCTGATGCCTCCCCTAAGGTTTTTCCCCATCCGATGCCTCTCCTAAGGTTTTTCCCCATCCGACGCCTCTCCTAAGGTTTTCCCCCCATCCGATGCCTCTCCTAAGGTTGTGCAGGTTTTCCCCATCCGATGCCTCTCCTAAGGTTTTTCCCCATCCGATGCCTCTCCTAAGGTTGTGCAGGTTTTCCCCATCCGATGCTTCTCCTAAGGTTTTCCCCCCATCCGATGTCTCTCCTAAGCTTGTGCAGGTTTTCCCCATCCGATGCCTCTCCTAAGGTTTTTCCCTATCTAATGCCTCTCCTAAGGTTTTCCCCCCATCTGATGCCTCTCCTAAGGCTTAGTTACTGCACAAAGAACTTGTGCAAACTTTAAGCTAAAATATGCTGGTATTTTTTGTGGCTTTGGCTCTGGCCCCTTTTGCCTTCAGCCCTGCCCACCACTGGAATGTGGCCCCTGACAGCGTCTCTGAAACTGAATTTGGCCCTCGGGCTGAAAAAAGTTCCCCATCCTTGACTTAAATTTATTGAGGCTTATAGCACAATCTTATACCTATTTGGTAATACGTTCCACTGAGTTAATCAGATTGGCTCCTAGGTCTGTGGGTATAGGATTTTGAAACTTTAGTGCCAAACTGCAGACTTAAGTAATTTTGGTTTCAGTAGAACACAAGCACACTTAATCTTGTCTGGATTGTACTCAAGTAATACAATCGTCATTTATGAGAGATTGATTTAAACATAGCAGTAATGAAGTACACTTTTTAACACTGCCCTGAATTGTCTTGAGCAAGCCAACTTGCTTGGTATTGATGGAACAGGAACAACAGTGTGACAACTGTGAAGTCCAGTTTACTTTGAGATACTGCAGGCAGTACTAGAATTCGCTTCGATCCAGATCAATTAACCCCACCCCCTTTCCAGAATTGGAATAACTAAGGACTAGCCTACATGTGATATGGAAAATTCCGCTGGATTGTGGAGATTGGATTGGAATTTGGATTGGAGGATGGAATGTTTAACCCAGGGATGGGCAACTTGTGGCCCTCTAGATGTTTTGGACTTCAACTCCCACCAGCCCTAGCCAACATAGTCAATGGTGAGGGCTGATGGGAGCTGAATGCCAAAACAACTGGAGGGCCAAAAGTTGCCTACCCTTGAGTTAACCCTTCCCCCCGATACAATTTTCCTGATCAAAATTTTCTAGCAAAGCTGCTATTATCTCCATGGGAAACAGAAGACATATAGCTCCCCACCTCCATCCAGCGAGGCCAATGGCAGGTTGAGGAGGATTATGGGTTGGGAAAATAACACAGGAATTGAGGGTTAAATAAGCAACCCCTCCTACCTTGCAATGCTGCTACGATACAGTCCCCTCAACTCCATGGCTGCTTTTAAATTAAAACATTCAATGTTTGAAAACATTTAATTAAAAGACTTTGTTCACATTGTACCGTATCTCTCTGCCTAGGTGGGGTTGCCACTGGGACACCAGCTGTAACTGGTGAAAGATGCTTTGTGTCACAGAAAGATGCTCTGTTGCCTCCCAAACAGGGCCAGATCAAACAGTATCCCCAAACTGTGAAGCTGATCCTTTAGGACAGGGGTGGGAGACGTGTGGCTCTCCAGCATAGCCAATAGTGGGGGCTGATGGGAGTTGTAGGCCAAAACATCCAGAGGGCCACAACAAGTTGCCCATCCCTGCTTTAGGAAAGTGCAACCCTGTGCAGAAAAGGCTGAACAACATCTCCAAAGCCAAGAAAAACCACTCAGTAGGGATGGACGGATCAGTCTGTTTCTGGTCCGTGTCCGTATTGCGTGTGTCTGCCAAGTAATACCCTGCTATGTGCTCACTCTCTCAATCTAACCAGGGAAGCGTCAGGTGGTCCAGAAATTAGGAGGCACGCCATGTATGGCACACAGAAGCTGCTGGCTATCCCTGCTCCGTATGATCCACTATCCGGTGCCTATCACTGCAACACAGAAGATGGCAAGGGTACGTAGGCTGGGAAAAAATGCATAGAAAGCAGGAGCAACAAATGCCAACCCATGCAAAAGGAGTATGGAAACCTAAAGAGGAGCGGGCAGTACAGGCCCCAGCACCTAACAAAGGGGCTAGAGGGTCTTGCCAATCATTTGACTGGCAGGAGCCACAAACCCCTTTAAACGACTTGATATCTGTCCAGCCATCTCAGATGGTATTGAGGAAAAGCTCCTTTAGGAACCTGGTTGTTCAGAACTCTCTTTCCAAGTAACGTTCTACATTCCAATGGAAGCCAGAGTTATTCTAAGTGGGTGGGTCAGGCTCCCATAACTTCTACATCAGTTGCAGAAGCTCACCTCATTGTGGAGCAATCTTCCTCCCCTCTCCCAATATTCTCCACATTTTTTGTTTAGCTATATATATTTCAAATATAATTTAGATCCCATCTTCCCGCCCCCCTCTATTTGACCTCTATTATGCAGGATAATTGCAAAAGCCACCCGTTACGCAGCACAACAGGCTGCAATTTTAGGAAAATAAATCTTAAGAATTCATCAAATCAAAAGGAAAATAGTAGTGGTAAAAATGTATTTTAAAAAGGACAAACGGTATTATTTTGACACCCATGACAGCTGGAAAATAAGCAAACAGCAGAAATATTTAATGATACCTTCCTTCCGGATTCTGTTCACTGCCAGAGATGTCTAGAAAAAGGAAAGCCACAAGACCTCCAATTCATAAACACACAACATAATGGCACTGATGTTCCCCTGCCATTATTCTACCTTCGCTGCATTGGACAGAAGTGATTCGTTGGACAGAAGTAAACAAGCTTAAGAAAAGTGACATGAATAAGAAAAGCTTATTCCATATTCATAAAACAACAGTCTGTGTTTGGACTGAGGCATGCGTGCAGAAAAAAACAAATTACGTTTGTCATCAATTATTCCATTTATGTGAGCTAACAGCTGCCAATAGCCAACATGTTGGAGAAACGTCAGTCAATATACTTTCCTCTGAATATGACAAGTAAACAGTTATTAATAATCAGTTGATTTGATTAAAGTTCTGATGTTATTATTGGCCATATTCTAAATATCATAAATAGATGTTTGTTTTATTCAAAACAGAAACCATATTTTCCCATCTCTTTAAGCCTACTTTTAAAACAACTTCTTTCCTTTTTTTCTATTTTTAAAAGGGATGTTGCTTGCTATTTTACTGTGCTTTCTGTTTATCTCGACAGCATTTCTGAATCTCCTGGAGTATCCATCGTTCGAAAAAAAATCCCACGTGTTCATTTAAGAAATAAATTAATCAGTAACTTTGATAAAGCCCTACTCTGCTCACATTTCTAAACTGCCTCAAATTTCCAAGGTCTTGGAGAATAGATTTGACACTGCCAGTCAGGTATGTTGAGAGTTAAGCAACCATAACTTCGAACACACGTGGGAATGTCAATTGGGATTTAAGATGTGAGTTAGACGTTTTGGAAATAAAACAAATACATGAGGCCCTGCTCTGTGTTCCCCTATCCATTGATATGGGATAGGTAGTCATGGAGGACGTATTTAGTAGCTTCCCCCAGACTCTAGAACAGCCTCACTCTGGAGTTTCACCCTTTTCCTCCCTTTTGCTCTTTTAGTGGAAGTAAAGGCCATCTCATTTTACAGGGCCTTTGATGTCATGGCAGTGTAGCTGCTAATATCTATTTAACTTCACTTCCAGAAGAGATAATAATGGACACCAATTTGGATAGCTTTAAAAGGGAATTGGACAAATTTCTGGAGGAGAAGGCTATCAGTGGCTACTAGTCCTGATACCTAGATGCTACCTCCAGCAACAGAGGCAATATGCCTACGTGCCCCAGTTACTGGGGGAAATCATATTCTGCTTGTGGGTTTCCTGTGAGCAGCTGGTTGGCCACTGTGTGAAAAGAATACTGCACTAAATAGACCCTTGGTCTGATCCAGCATGGCTCTTCTTATGTTCTATGCCAGGGCTCCCCAACCTTTTAGGATCCGTGGGCACATTTGGGAATTTGAGAAATTGCTGTGGGCACCCATCACAAAATGCCTAATCCATGGATCACCACTTAGGCTGTGTCTTACTCAGCAAAACCTTTTGTTTCATGTCTATTGGATACCACAATGTCTCTTTAATAAGGGACAGTCTAATTTGGCTAATAGCTGGCGATGCAATACCATTAATGCTTCTTTTAAAAATATATTTTGGCAATGTCCGGTAGTTGCTTCTTTTGGGGAGGAGGTTGTTATACGGATACATTTTGTACTGGAACAGTCTTTAATATTCACTAATGAATATTTTAAATTATTTACCTGCTACATGGAAATTAACAAATGGTCAGCAAAATGGATTCTCTGAGCCCTTTTGACAGCCAAGGGTGCAATCATATTGAGATAGTCGGCAGCGGACATGATCCTCACCTTCATGCTCGGGCCACCCTGCAATTTTGGCTAGATGGCCAATTTCGGCTGTCTGGCCATGGCTTTGGGGAGGGGGAGGGAAGGAGGCCACGTGGTGCATAGAAAGCTGCATAAAGCGGCTTCCACAGTCTCCTCCCCTCCCCACCCTTGGGACTGCCCCCCTTTCCTTGTCTCCCCACTCCATTTCCAAGTGTGGAGACATAGCCAACACAGAGAGAACCGCACTGGCTCTGAGGGGGCGAGGAGCACGGTTTCTAGGAACCGCGTTTGGAACCCTGCTTCCGACCTTGGTTGCCAGAAATGAAAAAATCCTATGGCCCTCTAGACACTATCTAGTGGTCATAGGATCGCTCCCTAAAAGACTGATATCACAACATTGGAAGGATAAACACTCCCCTCCTACAATGCAATGGACTGAGGACCTTACAATGCTTTCAATATTTGAATGGGTGGCACCTTCAAATTGATACCTATTTGGATATTTGGTCCACTTTTGTTGAAGCGTAAGTATAAGCGCTGGAAAGTTGTATGCATTTCATACAAATGCATGTATGTATATTAAAAAAATCGGAAAAAGGAGTTTTCGGGTGCCCACAGGCACCATATTGGTGACCCCTTTGCAGGCATCATGGGAAGTGCTCATGGGAGCCACAATACCTATGAAGACTGTGGTGGGGAACCCTGTTCTATACCTCTGTGTTGTTCTTTTTTTTCTCTTTTAATATTTTTATAACTGTTTGTAAGTTGGCTAGAAAAGCAACATACATATACAGTATATGGTGATCTGGAGGGAGACACTGAAAGCTACAACTACAAATGCTAACTGTTTTTACATAACTGTTTTACAAACATGCACCTATACAGCTCTTCTTCTTCTTTTGTTACTTTAATCGCATAATCATCTGCATGTTTACTCAGAAGTATGTCTTATTGAGTGAGTGTGCATAAGGCTGCGGCATAATTTTATTATTGTCATGTTAATTAGTTAATTGTTGTTTGGGTTGTTATTTATTTTGTTTTCTGCCGTGGGTATTTGATATAGAAAAGATGGATTAAAAAGTTGTTAAAAAGGGGGTTTGTTCTCTACATGCTACCTACAGAGCTTAATTACAATATCAGACATCACTAGCAAAAATGGATGGCCAGACTGGATTGTCACAGAAATTGTATATCATCATCATCATCATTCTGAGAGCCAGTGTGGCGCAGTGGCGAGAGTGTTGAACTGGGAGCCGGGAGATCGGGGCTCTAGTCTCCACTCGGCCATGGAAGCTCACTGGGTGACTCTGGGCCAGTCACAGTCTCTCAGCCCAGCCTACCTCACAGGATTGTTGTTGTGAGGATAAAATGGAGAGGAGGAGGATTATGTACGCCACCTGGGGTTCCTTGCAAGAAGAAAAAAGGCAGGATATGAATGAATGAATGAATGAATGTTCAATTCAGAGATGCAATTAGCCAGTCCAAGGGCCACTGAGTGACAACACTTTCTCCTGGCCACATCAACAAACCTTCCTGAGGTGGAAAAACTAAAAAAAAAACATAACTGAAGTCTCTCCTGGAATTTTAAGGGTAGGAGAGGCATGGCATCAGTGCTCAAATTATGGCAGAAAAGGTGGTGGTGGTGGGAAAATCCTCATGTAGGCCCCCCCTGACTCCCCCCACCCCAATTTTAGCCAAATCAAGTCTCTTTCTAACAACAGAACCTATGAGGGCCACCAAAAGGGCCCCCTTTGGGCCAGCTCTTCCAACATGAAGAGCATGCACCTGAGATGAGTGGCGGATTCTCCAGGCTCTTTAAGGCTGGGAGAGAGAGCTGTAATATATTAATATTCATTACTTATCTAGCACTATCAGTGTGCGTCATGCTTTATTGAATACAAGAGGACAGGCCCCTGCCCCGAGAAGCTTATAATCTCAAATTTGTCATCAGGGCCCAGTCCAACTCACTTTGTTGCCTGAGACAGAACAACCACCCCCACCCCAAGTCAAGGCACACAGTAACCAACGTCAGCCAAATTATTTTGGCACCACAGGCAGAAAATCCCACAAGAACCTCTCCCTGCAACCTCCCTGGCAATAAAAAATTACAATAATCACAAATTAAGGGCAAAATCCTGTTTAGGCAGAAAAAGATCTACAACTTCCAGCATTCCCCAGCCTGCATGCTGGGAGTTGTAGGGGCTTTTTTCTGTCTAAACATGCATAGGATTGTAGCTTAAATAACTAATGTAATTTAGTTAAATGACACCAAAATTCTGCTGCCTGAAGTGGCTGCCTCACTCTGTCTCGTGATGGGGTCAGTCCTGTTTCTCACAGGGGAAACTACAGGGGAAGTGGAAGCAGGCGTGAGCAGGGAAACAATATGCAGTTGTTTCAGTTGCACGTCCGTTGGTGGAACTACAGGCCAAGTCACAGTACGGCACGGGAACTAGGGGGCTGTGGTAAAAGCTTCCCAGAAAAGGTGAGTTTTGAGGAGGGATTTGAATATTGTAAGGGAGGTGGCACCATGGAGGTCTTCTGGGAGGCAAAACTGGGAGCAGACGAGAAGCCGGTGCAAGGATTTAAGGAATGGCTTGCCAGCAGAACTCTGACATTCCTTCTGACTCGGGAATGAATGTCCTGGTGCTACTGATATTGCCTATCCCCACCCTACACAGCAGAAGAGGCAGATAAAAGAGCTCCTTTTAGCAACATGAACAGAAGGTGCCTGGGGGCAGATGAATGGGAGGTAGTGGAGAAAATGGAAGGAGAGTAGGCAGAACTTAAAACCAGCCTTGCAAATATGTCCTTTGCTGTTCCGTTCCAGGAGCTTGTACACGGCCTCACACTGCACGGCAGGAAAGACCATTATGAATAAAAGGCAATTTGTAATTCTTCTTCTAAAACCATGCATAGCTGATGCATGCCTGCATTTAATGGGACACTGATCACCTGCAATACATCCTTGGAAATCCAAATTTAATCCCCCCCACCCCGCAATAGTTATCATAACTTACTGCAAGAAGTGAAAGCTAAAATTTTCTCTCTGATGGCCTGTCGGCACGGCAGCAGCATCACCCATGGCCACAGCAGTGCCAGAAGGGTAAACACTTAAAATCAGTCACACCGCAGGGTCAAGGGACAGGCAGTTCAGAAGTGGCTCATTTATCGAGAACCACACTTATTTTTTGAAATGAAAAACCAGGGAACAATAGCTGGTGTGCACAGCAACACAACAGTCAAAGGAATGGAGGTTAATAATTTTTTTAAGGATGATGGTAATAATTTCTGTCTGATTTGAAATCTACAGTGGGCAGAGCCACAGGCACCAATTGTACCTCCATGCTGAGGTCTGACATTCCTATTAGCAAGGTGCCCAAGGGCAGGCACTGATTTTAGGAGGACACTTATTTTACAAAGTGGGGGGAGCTCAACTTGTCCAGTGGGAGGCTTTAAAAAAAAGATGAATTCTGAAAAGCAGCAGGAAGCCAGCTGGACAAGAACTGAAAAAGTAAAAATGGAACAAGTGAAAGAGAACAAAGGGGCAGAGAGGCAAACTCGAGGAGGCACAGAGGTGCTTCTCTGGCTTAGAAACCAGAAGGCAATTCTTTCCGTGGAAAAACGGAAAGGGCAAGCAGATCATATTAAATAAAACGGTTGCGATGAAACAGTAAAACAAAGGAGCAGATAAAAGAAAATCAGAATTATTAAATAAAATTGAGATAGTTAAAAAAAAAGCACAAAATCCCCAGAACAGACACAATCATATGATCAAATGCACCAACTCCTTTGAATATTTTGCCACAGAAAGCAGGGAACTAAATCTGTGTTTTTGGGGTGGTTATATTAACAAGGCTGCAAAAATCTACTGACATTGTTGCTTCCTTGGCTCCATGCCACTAGAATCAAGGGAAGATACCACACTACTGCAAGAATCATTTGAATCAATAGGCTACATGGGCAGTGGTCATTACATCGGTCCTTTCTGCCCAACTGGATTTGCCCCTGTCCCTTTTTACACCCCCCACCCCACCCTGAAGCATGGATGCTGCTTCTCTCTGGGGTGTGATTCCATGTGGTTGGGGAATGTAGAAGTATTCTAACCATGCCTCTCCCACCTGGTTCACACCTTGACAAGAGGGATGGTTCCAATCAAGCAGAAAATATAGCTACGCTTGGCCCCCTCACGTCGAAAGAGTATGCACATACACTTCTCCGTGGCGTGACATCACACCACTGGGAAGCGGAAGCCCATGCCACTGAGTGAGTATGTGAAAGACGTCTATGTATTTGTGTGTTCAGATGCTAATCACAGTGGTACGGGAGCTTGCTGCGAGGAGATGGCTCCCACACTGCTACCAGTCCATAACTGTGGGGCCTTGGAGGATGAAATTAACTGGGCATACTCCCAAACCCTTTTCTATTTTGTTAGCTTCAAAAACACAAAGGCTCTGATTTAAAACAGTCCAGTGCTTCCCAATGACAGATCTGTTAGGATATGAATACTTCCTCACAGCTTGATTACACTGCGATGTTGAAATACAGTCGAATTGTGAGTGTCTGAAAATGTGCTTCGTTGTAATGCTAAAGCAATTCCTCTCCCCAGCCCTCATATTCTGCCAGGGTCCAGGGCCCCATCTATATGGCACCACTTTGACCCCCCACCCCGTTGCAATTGCGCAGCAATGCAGCTTCAAAACAATATGTCCTGCGATACACTCACAATGTACTGCGCGCTTCCCTAACAGACTCACCGTGCCGGGGGGGGGGGGGGGGCTATTATACTGAAATGTGCTGCCGTGCAGTCCCGTGAGTGTGGGGGTGCGACACTTCAGTGGCTGTTTTGCATTTGAGGGGCTCTTTCTGTCCCTTTTTAGGTAAAAAGTGGGTGTTTTGTGCTCCTTCATTTCCGCACCATCAGTTTGTCAGTTCCCCAGCCCGAGACTCTCACGATGGTTCGCACTCACAAGCATGAGCACTACGTGCTTGGCCATCGCTCCAAAATGGTGGCTGGAGCGATGTTGGTTCTTCCCCCCACACCCAGCCCTTGGGTACTGAGTCCACAACTGTTGAGAAGATACGAAGCTGCAAAACTGTGCGAAAATGTAATTAAATAGATGAAAATGCCCCTCTGTGCCTCTGTAACTGCGCAGCTGCAAAGGGATGGGGGAGTAAAGGGGCATCACAGAGTGACGCAGGCATTATGCACACCTACAACATGCCCACTGGAAGATGCAAAGTCAGTTCGGGGAAGGGACAGACAGCTCACAAGCACAGGGAAACCCATAGCAAACGAAAAACATTGCAGCAAACCGACTCCTTGGAACTCCACATTTTCCAGGCGAAAACTACAAATGGCTGCGAAGTGGCGACTGTGTCATCTGTCATGAGGGACCTCGACTCGCACCAGCCCTGGAGTAAAAGCTGGGTGTAGATGGGCCCCAGGATAGCTTTCGTGTTAAACTGTAAACCTGAGCCGAAGGAGGAACTTCAGAAAGAGCTGACCTCACACATTAACTGTGGTCATGAGCGACCCAGTTATGCAGCCTAGAATGTGGACTGTATCTCCATTTGCATCGAAAGAGGCATCCAGCACGGCTTGGATTAACATCGTGATGTGGCTATTTATGCATATGGGTCTATATCTTACAGGTTTGGGCTGTGATCCTTAAGAATAAAACTTGCAAGGTTGAACTAGATCAAGGAGCTGAAACTAGCAGTTGGCACAGCTTCAGAAAACTGATGCATTTGATGCCGTTTCCCCAGTTGAGCTTTCGCTTGCTTCCAGACAAGGTTTTTATTGTGCAATTGCATTGTCTCATTCATGGAATTTTATGGGGGAACCAGACATTGCCATCTCCAATTTGTAGCCCTCACATGTTTTCCCACTGCTTCTTCCATCTTTGTTTCTTAAAGGGGAAAAAAAAATCTGTTAAGGAAGAGAAGGTGGAATAGCTCCACAATGCCCATTGACTGTTAGCAATAGGAGCCTTCCGTCTGGAAGCATCCTTAGTAAAGTATATTCTTGGATTGATTAAGACAACAGCTAATAAGTAATCTTTGGTGCAAAAATCAACAGAGTTTACCTTGGGATCTGCAGTGAGCAATTTGAATGCTTGATACACTTGTGCTTCCTTCACGCCTCCACCAAGATCCAGGAAATTGGCAGGCTTTCCACCATTAAGGGAAATTATATCACAGGTTGCCATAGCAAGGCCAGCACCATTAACTGTAATTAAGAGAGTCAGGTGGTTATTTTTTCAAAGGGTAAAATAGAAACCTGTATGAATGTAGCTTAAGACAATATCAGAAAGGGGGAGAAAAGAAAGGAAAATAAAAGATGTGAGGAAGGAAGAGGAATAGACAGAGAAAGAGATTTAGGTCTAAGAAGGGACTACACACACCACCCCAAATTACAGTTGCTTGCAAGTCCTACAGCTTCCAGTGGAACATATCTTCAGTGAAATGTGCTTTATTTCATCAAGTTCAATTCAGCAAAATAATTGAAAAATTTAATCAATAAGGAGCAGCACAAGGAAGCAAGCCACCAAATATTGCTGATGTCTATTTCAGCAGGGTTTGGGTTTATGGACAGTAACCAGGAGAGTTCATTTTTATTTATTTTATTTATTATTGCATTTATATCCTGCCTTTTTTCCTCTTGCAAGGAACCCAAGGCGGCTTACATTATCCTCCTCCTCTCCATTTTATCCTCACAACAACAACCTGTGAGGTAGGCTGGGCTGAGAGTGTGTGACTGGCCCAAAGTCACCCAGTAAGTTTCCATGGCCAAGTGGGGACTAGAACCCGGATCTCCCAGCTTCCAGTCCAACACTCTTGCCACTACACCACACTGGTTCTCTTATGCCCTCAAAACCGAGCTCTGATGGAGACAGAGAGCCATACAGCAGCCTTCTGCTCTCTCCTGTGCTCACCATCTCAATATGTGAAACAAAAAGAGGAAGAGTATGTGGAAGGGGGACGTTTGGTTGCTAAACTGTTTTTCTAAATATAAACACGTATTTTTTTAAGGATGATTAGGGAGCAGGAGAAGTTATGTGCCTAGGGCTTCACACAAAAGGGGAGGTACTTTCAAATGTCAGCCAGCTTGAATCAAGGAGATAGTGTGAAATGCACTTTAAAACAGACAGCAAAACAGAGCTACTGAAAATAAAGTAATGGTTTCTACATACTTGAGGTACTTCTTAGGTATGCAGAATTTGGAAATTAAAAGAAAAAATAATGTTGAAAATCAAAATAAAATCCAAATGGCCCTGTGAGCTTTCAGGACCTCAACAAAATGGTGAGGTCATAGAAATGCAAAAATATGTCAGTTAGCATCTCATTATCTGGACAGGAGACTTCTAGGTTCACACTGGACATGACAGACACAAATTCCTTTTCTTTGTGGAGGGACAAGACATGTTGCTGCCCAATCACAGCTATGCTAAAATCCTGGCTGTCTTCCTTTTCATTTTAATTTACACAATTAAAATATCAAAAGGAAAAGGCTACATCATCATCATCATCAATCAGAACAAAACAAAATAACCAGCGAGATTTTGAAATGACCTAAATGTAAAATCCTGGGAGAATAAAAGGTATTTGCCTAAAAGAAAGCAATGTTAGAGCTAGGTTAGCCTTCGACTGTCTATTATTCCATAGACAGGACATCATGGCTGAAAGGTCCCTGTCTCGGATTGTCACCAGCTTTACTTATAACTAGGAAGGAACAAGAAGCCTTGAGTGGTGAACTGAAAGTGCAGGCAGGACAGGGGTGGGCAACTTCGGGAGGTTCGGGGTCCATTTTTGTCCCCTGGACACCCTCCTCCACCATGGGCTGTACCTCCCCTCACAGGTGCTGAACAAAGAAATAAATAGCATCGATAGTAGGTATAGAGCACCAAAAGGGTAAAAATGAACTTGTTCGCAAGCTAATTTTGACCCCTTTGGTGCTCCATGGTTACTATGGATGCCATTTTTTTCCTGTTTTTCAAAAAAATTAGTTTGGGGGTAGCTGGGGCCACATGCGTGTTGCACGCACTGGTATAGGAGAAGGCATTCCTTGTTTTCTGCAGGCAGTTCTTACCTCTTCCCTGGGGGAAGAAAAAAATGGTGGGTTCCAAAGGAACCACATCAGTTCATGCATTACTTGTGTGAATAGGGTAAGTGCATTGAAAGGGGCTGCGTGGCCATGAATTTAGTCCTGTCCCAAAGCTGCTGCACAATTGCCTGGGCCCAGAAACATTCTGGGAAATTGAAGATGTTGGCCACAACTGGAGCTTCCCTCCACAGTATGTCTGACTTCTTCTGTAAAAAGCTTTAAAACATGAAATAAAGGTGCTGCCTCCATGCAGTGAAAAGGGTCGGGGGAGAGTGAGGCTGGCTCCCTTTTCTTTCTTTAAAAAAACTTTTTATACGGGGATCATCTGGCTGCCTAGAGCACAGAACCACCTCTACAAAAAGTCTTTTTAAAAGAAGGAAGAGAAAGAGAACAACCCATTTGTTCCCTTGCTACTGTCTGGTGAAGGGGGGTGGGGGGAAGAGGGTGGCCAGGAGAAAGCCAGGGGAGAATGTGTGGAGGTGGAGTGCCCAGAGAGATGAGGGGAAAGTGGAAGGCATCATATCTAGGGCATCTTGCTCCTTCACCCCTAGCAGCGTCATGACTACATAGAACATTGGTGGTAGGGAAGCACATAGTCAAAACTGTGGAATTCGCCACCACAAGATGTAGCAATTAGGGCTGGGCAGGGACCCCCTGACCTGACTTAGAGACTGCTTCGGGGCTTCTGAGGCGGGTCCAGCCCACTTTGAGTCACTTTGGGTCCAATCCACTTTGGGCTCCGAGGTCAAAATGGGATTCGGAAGGCCAAAGCAGTCTCCCCCCGAACCGCCCTGTGTGGGCCCCATGCTCCGTACCTGGACCCTCAGGATGCGCACTGGCAGCTGTCGGCCTCCTCAAGGGAGTCGCCATTTTGGCACCTTCCTCTATTTCCGGAAATTGAATCCTGAGCAAATGGTGGCTGTAAAGCCGCCATGTACCCAACATTACAGTCGTTTACGCCGAAGTGCTTCGGACTGACCTGACCCACTTTGGGTTGCTTGGGGCCAATCCTGACCTGCTTCGGGTGTGGCCTGAAGCAACCCACTTTGGCTAGGAATTTGGTTCCGGAGCCAAAGTAGTGCACAGCACTAGTAGTAATGGCCACCAATTTGGATGTCTTTAAAAGGGGCTTAGACGAATTCATGGAGGAGAAAGCTATATTTGGCTACTAGTCCTGATGGCTATGTGCTACCTCCAGTACCAGAGGCAGTATCCTATGTACACCAGTTGCTGGGGAACATGACTGGGAGGGTGCTACAGCGCTCATGCCCTACAGGTGGGTTTCCCACAGGAAGCTGGTTGGCCACTGATTGTGAACGGAATGCCGTACCAGATAGACCTTGGTCAGATCCAGCATGACTCTTCTTATTCTCTTAGGAAAGCAAAGAAAAAGGTGTTCTGTGAGCCCTGACCAGTGACACAAGGCTCCTCTTCCAGGCTGGCTAGAACCCTGAACAGAAGCACCCCTCTTTAGGCCTCGAGATGCCCTGCAACATTGCATTGCAGGGTCCACTGTTTTTGTATAGATAATGAAATCATCCCTGCAAATGCCAGCAAGAAAATACAAACCAAATCTTTTTGGGGGCTGCATGTGACTTGCAGGCTAAATTATGACCCACTTATAGGATAACCTTAATTGATTAATTACCTACTCACTAAACGCAGCCTTAATTGTTCTGATCATAATGATGTTTTCACATTTGTATGTTCCAGACTTACATATACTTACCCAAGGAACTAAGAACAAAAACATATTGTATAGAAGCAACCCTATATAATGTCTCCTTCAGTTACCAATGATCCCTTAATTCCCTGGGCAGTTTTATCGGCCGTGTCTAATTTCATTCGCCTTGGCATGAAGCTAGCACTCTCTAGTAAAATATTTTTTACCCATTTCTCCTTTTAACTAAATTTCCACTGGTTACTGTTTTGTCAACAATGTTTTAATTTTTATTTTAAAAATTAGCTGGCACCACTGCTGCCTGTCTTGCAAATATGTTAGCTCATCTGGGAGAGACAGAAGAAAATGGTTCAGTACATTGAAATGAAAGCTTCTCTACGAAGTGAGCTTTTTTCTTTTTGGGATAAGATACAATTCTACATGGACTTTGCTTGAAGTGAATAGGAACCTAGCATCCGGATGGGATGCATGAGGCATATAATTTGATGGTGCTACTGGTTTAATGAGCTACAAATCTTTTTTAACGTTAATTCCATTAAGATTAAGACCTCAGCACCAAAGCTACAAATTGGTTCTACCACAATCTCTTTATCTTGCAATTAAGCAGGGAGAGCATAAATCTATGTACTATAAACTGCAAGCGGCAAAAAACTTACATTATTTTCCTACATGGGCTTTTATTTCCTGCGTGGGCTTTGATGAAAAAAAGAAGCGTGAATGAAACAGTGAAGTCGAATATGGACTGATTCAGCACTTTTGCTCATTTTACTTTTACCAGAGAGGGAAAAAACTGACAACTTTTCAAACAATACAAGCTTTGGCCACCAAGATTCCAAACTTACATGGCTATCTTTGCGACGGTAAATCACCAAATATGGGACCAGTGGGTGGCTTGTTTGTTTAATAACAAAGCTGCTGCATGGGGCTCCTAATCTGGGGTTGGATCCAGGATCTGCCTCCTGCGAGAGGAAAGGCTTTGCTTGTGGAAGCAAAAGTCTCTACGCCTGATTTTGGGGGATCCCTCTACCGCACATACCACAGCTTCCCCATGCTGGCTCCAGGTTTTTCAGGGCCCTTGGGTAAGACACCCTCAATGGGCCCCTTCCCTCACTGAGTCTACCTTCTCATGCCATTGTCAGCAGCTGCCGTTCCTTCTCCTCCTTTTTCTCTTCACTTGTGTGCTTGACAGGCAGACAGCCAGTGAGCAAGTAAGCGGTGGCATCTACTGCTCCTCCTACTCGCCACCACCATTGTCTGGGCCATAGGAAGATGCAAGAGAACAAGCAAGTTGAAATGGTGAAGAGAAGGAGCAACTCCAGGGGGCTCTAGTTGGTGGGGTGTGGGCCCTCGGCAGATGCCCAACCATGCCTACCCTTGATGCTGGCCCTGGCTAACCCCATTCAACAGTCACCTGACTCTCTGGGCAGCATTTTTGAGGGAGCTGGGGGGCTGCCATGGGAAGGGATGTCCATTTCCACCAGTGCAGTTGATCCAGCTTAAATCTGGATCCAACCATAATCCTGACCTTTCTCCCCACCGCTATCATCCCGAGAAGTGAGCAGCAGGTTTGGGAGTGGAGTGATTTTGACTGCACAAATTGAATGGAAGGAAACGGTTACACACACAGAGAGACTGTTTTCCTGATCAAATTAACAGTCTTGCCTAGATGCTTTGACTTTAAAAATGATGTGGAAGATTCTGATCATGGATTGCCCGTGTGACATCTGAATGAGCCCTGAGCTGCTCTTAGATCTTGGGGAGAATTCAGGAATGGTCTCCAGCATAGTGTAATGACCTGCTATCAGGTAAAAAAAAGCAGAGGAGCGCCCCACTGCACAGAAGCACGCCAGCACTTCAAGGGCTCTTTGGATCCCGGTCATTGCCTTGCAACGCTTTTTTTTTTTTACAACTTCAGAATATGATTCATGCAGTAAGTGACACAGAAAACATCAATTCTAAATTCAAATGAGAGTTCCATGAAATGCAGTTGTTTAATGTGAGTGAAAGACAATGCCTGGGTTTTGCACCTGGGAGAACGTTGCCTCCCACCCTAGAAAAAGGATGGTGCGAATAAAACATTTAACCTGCTTTGCAATTGCAAAGTTGGTTAGCGTGACATTACTGAAGAGGAGAGGGAAACAGAAAAAAAGGGAAGGAAAAAAACCTGAAGTATGTCCTGTCAAAATAGCCAAGATCTGTTGAGAAGCATATGCTGGATATTCCACCAAATAAGGGAGCACACTAGCCCTGTGTTTGTCAACCTCTACTTGTGGAGGGCAACTGTCTGAAAAAGAAAGCCTCCATGAGTATCCACGGAGGTTCTCCATACCATCTAGAACACTGGAAAATCAGCATTCTGGCATGTGTGAAGAACCTACATGGATACAGGAGGCTCTCTGTTTCAGACAGTTGCCCTCCATGAGCAGAGGGTGACAAGCACAATGAAGGAGAGGGGTAGGGCTGGATTGCTCCCTTTTGTCACGTGTTTGCCCTATTCAGGTTTGGAATGCCTAAATAGGGCTCTAGATGCAGTTCCTTTCCTGAAGAGGTTGATACAGCAGCCTAGCATGTAGACTGCACATCTGGTGATGCACAGGAGCAAGTCTTGGGTTCATGAAAGTGAAGTCATTGCTTTTTCTTTAATTCTTTAATAAATATTTATTGCTTTGAAAAACAAACTGGTTAAGTATTTATTTATTTAGGTGACAATCTCAGAAAGGAAATTGCAGAATAAGATATTTTTGCTTACCAAAACATGCAATATTTCCATCCAGGCCAATGTACTTTAAGTCATAGTGGGCGGCTTCATTTTCTATAGGCTCATTCTCAGATTTGTCATCCATGGCAAATATCTCTTTTTGCCTGAACTCAGCATTGTCATCAAAGTTTATCTTGGCATCAAAGCACACAACTAAATGAAAAGGAAAGAAAAACAATACATTAAATAGTTATTGAGTGATTAGTTCCAAATCTCAAATAAAGTAGAGCTGCATAATTTTCAAGCACCAAACTTTTTAGTACTGAGAGTGCACATTCCTGAACTCTGCGAAATCAATGCAACTTTTTTCCCCTTCCAAATTATACAAAAGCAGGCCTACATGACTTAGAACAGCAGACATCAAAACTCAGTTTGCCATAGGCCTACCAGGAGTCAGAGTCTTAAACTAAGATGTGTCAGTCCTCAAATACCTCCTTGCACCAAAGGCCAGGAAATGGACCTCCCATTCTTCACTCAGAACCATGGCTGTGCCACTGAAAGGGTTCATGAGAAACCTTTCCAATGTCACCACTGAAATGTCATTTCTACAGAAAGTTCACCTTTAACAAGAGCAAAGCTGTGTACAGAATAGCAGGGGGAAAAGCCCACCTGTTAATATTTATAAAACAGTTTTCACCATCAAAAGCAGCACATTGTTACATGCATGAGAGATTATACAAACGAATGTTTCTTTTGAACCAATATCAAAGCAAGCTCCAGCACTGACATTCATGGAGCATGCTTTGCTATTTTTGTTATTGGCATTAAAGCTCTTACAGCTGCTAATTCAACGGCTTGTGCTGTCTGCATGTGTGTTCTCTCTGCATGCATATATGCGTGTGTCTGAGGAGGGGTGGATGGGGAGACTGCGGAAGGATGCTATGGTAATCTAGGATAAGCCTTGAATTATTTAATCAAGAACTGTGAAAAGCCATACAGAGGGATCCACACTTCCTGTCCTTGAGCTCTAAGAACATAAGCAGAGCCCTGCTAGATCAAAGCAAAGGCCTATGTGTTCTCACGGTGCCCAACCAGTTGCCTATGGAAAGCCCAAAAGCAGGATGTGAGTACTATAGCACCCTCCTGATGTTCTTCCCCAATGGCCTGTATTCAGAGACATGTAGCACGTCACCATCATGGCTAGTACCTCTAGACTGTTCCTGCTGCTAGCCTATTTCAGATGAAATTCTTAAATTTCACCCACAGTTATTTATACATTTATTGAACACTGCCTAGTTGTTTTTCTTATAAAATCATATTGTCTCTTGCTACTCTAGTGCAGCAGAGACAGACACTCAAATCCAGGGTGGGAGTCTACAAAAGGAAAGAGGCTTCCACACATACGTAGATGTACCACACACACAAGCTCTCCTTGTGATGACCATGTGCTTTTGTCAATTATTAAAAGCTTACTTTTTATCCTGGCTTTCCCCAACCATTAACGTGCCTAACCTGTTGTGCTTTGATAATGATGTATTGTTTTATAATGTGCTGTGAATCACTTCGAGATTTTTAAAATGGGGGGGGTATACAAATATTCTAAAATAAATAAAGAAGCAGGCTTTTGCCTGCTCGCATATTGGGGGAAAGTGTGGAGGGGGTCGTGAGTGCGCATGTAAGCCCCACTCCCAACGTCCCTGCACTTCTGCTTGCCAGTTAGACCTTTAAGCGTTGAGTGTGAAAGTGTCAGGTTTCACGATCCCCTGAGTGCACACGCTCAGGCAATCTGACACCGGACACCCAAATCAGTGAGATTTCTTTATTGCAGGAAATTGCACAGCAAAAGCTTAATGTTTCCACTCTTCAGAAATCATATAGCTGATGGTCAGTAGCTATAGGATCTATGTAATTCCAGAACAGTCCAAAGCCACTACCATGACAGAGATCCTCATCAGCGTGGTTTCCCCGCTGTCATCTCCACAGTTCTGAACACAAGGGAAGGGACTCTGGATTCCTGGCGTACCTAACCCAGGCAATCCTTATACAGGGTTCCAAACCCCAGACAAAGAAGGGGAATGATTCCTGGAATGACCCTTCAGGCAATCAAGGGATAAATTCTTGAAAGGCCTAAACAAAACCACACCGATAGAGGGTCCAGCTTTGAATTTTTGTTGATAACTCCAGGCTACATGGTCAAGGACTATCAAGATAAACCCAGACACGTAGGGAATTCCGTGCCACTGCTTTCACACTGCTAACTCCACACTGCATTCAGCCAGGCAGAGGAAGTTCCAAAAGTCATAGATCAAACCCAGCCTGCCAGTACACTGGGCTGACAACAAACGAAGTCTATGAAAAGTCTCTGGATTGGCAGCAGGATCTTGGGAGTACAACCCATCACAACAATCTACTAGATCAGCTTCCATCGAAAGAAATGGAAAATATGCAAGAGTACAAGGCTGAAGTTTCACTTGGAGTCACACACTGGTAAAGTCAATGGGGCTTATTGCAATTAACTAGTGACAGCAATCCACTCTTAATTTGTATGCAGCTGGTATATCTCAACACACTTAGAATCCAACTGTAAGGCATGACATGATCATTCAGAAATAATATTTCCTTCTTAATTTTGTAATCTATCCAAAATGCCATAGGGATCTTATGGGAAAGGAAGTGAGGGGGGAAAGCTGCTCCCGTACAGAGGCAACATTCGTAAATGTTGATCATTAATCACCCCCCTCCCCCAAGCATTGAATTTACTTTGAGTAGTATACATTATAGCCATAAAACAAACACACACTTGATCATGGCTGTAATTCAGTCTCTGAATTATTGTCATGTGTTACAGTAAATGAATTATTTTTATATAGCAATACTTTGCTATATTTTATTTTTGTATCAAACGGAATATATTCTTAAGGCAAAGGGAAATGTGTCTTGCCTGTACCACCGAAGATCTGTGGCTTTTAAGAGAATCATTAAGTAACCAGAGAATATCACTCTAAAGCCCAAAACATTCTATTTAGTTCGCGAATGTAGCCAGTTGTTTACTGGATTTATTTACTAGATAAAACATTTCTGAACAAGATTATGGTATTTGCTCACAACTGTGCAGGCTACAACTGACCACAAGTTTCTCCACTTTGAGAAATAAAACAACAAAAAATTGTATGTTAAATCAATGAGGCCATTAAGGGTTGGTGTTTTTTTTCTCATTTATTTAGAAGCATTTTTCATGCACTTCAGATTTATTTACATCTTTCTACTTATACCTTTTGACACCCCCCCCCCCCCCGAGGCCTGCAAATGGGCTCATCTTACTTAAATCCTATTCATTTTCCTGGCTAGAAGTATTTCAACAGCCATAATACCACGCTTATCGGAAGAACAGGTCACATTCTACACATCCTTATACACGCAAACCTGACTCAACAATCTTGATGTCATTCTCACCAAACACAACTTACTATTTGAACCTCATTCTAGTCCACCTCTCTCTTCAGATTTGGAGATTTGGAGATTTCTATTATTATTTAATAAGAAAGGAAGTTTGAACAGTACACTACTAAAACATGTTTGTATATAGACTCTCACCCACCGTTGGGCATTTCTAATTACAAAAATGAAAGACAGGAATCCTCAACATGATACATTGTGTCTGTGTGTGTGTGTGTGTGTGTGTGAGAGAGAGAGAGAGAGAGAGAGAGAGAGAGGAAAGAAGGTGGGAAAGATGATGGAAACATGGACTGGAAAGGAGATATTTGGCTACTTGAAAGGTAGAAGCAACTAAGTGCTGGAAACTGTCCTGGTTTCAATGAGAAGGATAGTATACAAATGTCATCCATCCATCCAAACATGCACACAGCAAGAAAATAGTATCTTGTTGAGAAACTAAATGCCCATCAACTCAATGCAACAAATGACTTCCCCTATGCAAGCCTGGTGCAGATCTGAAGCAGGCACCCAATTATGATTACAAAGGCAATCCTGTTGAAACTAGAGCTGTGCGCAAATGGCCTCTCGAAATTCTCCACCATATTTGTGGGCAGAGAAATCTGGGAGACAATTTCATCAAATTTCTCCAGGGAGAGGAGAAATCCTCAACTGTTTCTCACAGGTAGGGCTCCCCATGGGCAGGGCTTGTAGCACACCTTCTTTCTTTTTTGGTAAGGTTTTTTTGTGCTGCAACAGCATCGACTGTATTGGCAGGCTGGCCCCAATTTTCATCCACTGCAATGCACGTGGGGGCAGTGTTGTGTTCACCTACAGGGAAGTTAGTGCTCTACCAAAATCTGTCCTCCAATTTCCTGAAAATTTTCTTCCCCCATGAAAGGGTCTTCCATTGTTCTGCCTCATTTACAATGTTTTATAATTCCTTTTTGTGGTGTTTTTGAGCATATCTAATCACATCTAGCCTCTCGGTCTGCCTGCACGTCCTGATCTGAAAAGCCCTATGGGAAGAAATACCTCATGACGGTTTAAACTGGATTTTAATTGAAATGTAGGAAGCCAAGGAGGCTACAGGCTACCAGAGAGATCATTGTACAATCAAAAACAATTGTGCTCACTATTTAGCCACCTCCTAAGTTAGGTAAGCCCAAGAAACCCAAACCCAACCCATGAGAACTTCTCTGAACTTTCTTCATCGCTGCATTTCTTTTCGAAAGCAATTTCTCATCTATCAAATTGAGTGAGAATGGTCGAAAAAAAATGTGGGAGAACTTTTTGGCACAACAGTAGTTTAATCCATCAATAATACACCATAGTAAAAGCAAACCATGGAAGCGGGGGGATTTTGCCTGGGGCAAGGCAAAAATGAGGGGAAGGTTGTGCCCATGGCACACTCCCCAACTCTTAACCATGATTAGGAGATTGGGAATGTTGTGTTCGCACTAGGCTGTAGTATCAAACACCCATGCTCAAGTAAATTCATCTAGAAATCCTTGCTTGTCTGTTAGATCAATATCTTTTTCTTCCTTTTCTTTTTTCTTGCATACCTTGTCCTTCTGGTGTTTCACCAAAGGGATTCACTTCAACTTGAGTGGCATCAATTTTCAGGAAAAGATTGTACAGCTTCTTAATTTGATCTGCAGCCTAAAGTAGAAAATGTGATGCATAATTACACAGAAGGAAAAGGGGGGAGGGAGAGAAAATTATCCTAAATTAAAATACTAGAGAAGTTTGTCTTTCCTGCATCAATGAAACAACAGCTAAGATAGGTTAAAACGTTAACATTCCTCTATTAAATGGAAGTGCTCTATGTTGCCTTTAAATAAGTGGCTGATCTCTTAGCCAAATATCCATATATATATATATATATATATATATATATATATTTCAAAACATTGTCAAACATTGCATAAAGGCTCACTCTTCACAGTGCACTAAATAGAGCTTTGCATTAGGAAAGAGCAGCATCATTAATTCAAACAAACTTAATTTAAGCACAATGAACCAAGTTTGAGAGTTCATAATGAATACATAATGCTGATATTGAAGTTAAAGTGATTACCTTAATGAGACTAAATTCAGAAACTGTGAAGCAATATGCAACTGACAAATGCAGATTAGTTGTTGAATTTGTTTGGAAAATACATAAACCCACCCTTCCTACATCAAAATATGACTTTCTCTGTAGAAACAACTGTTGAAAAATTGGATTATTTGCCTCAAAACCCAGCTCTTATTCATTTTGCTTTAAGTATTGTTGATGCATGACCCTGAGTAAACTTTCTTAAACAACTGCTGTGTATTTATTAACCTGATTTGTTTTTTTTAAAGAAGGAAGATCTACTGACAACAACTTTGCTCAAACCTCCAGATGTTTTAACTTCCCAGCAGTTTCATGTAGTCATTAAATAGAATGGGGGACAAGTTTGAGCATTGAAGCAACCCAAAGGCCAACGGCTATGGAGGGAAACTCAAGTCCCCCATTACCATCTTCTGAACCCTTCCCTCTAGACAGGACCAGAACCACTGTAACACTGAGCCCTAAGTCCCAAACCAGAGATGGTCCAGAAGGATACCATGGTCAATGGTATTGAAAGTCGCTGAAGAGGTCCAAGAGAATCAACAGGGTTGTACTCCCCATCATAAGTCATTCACTAAGGTGACCAAGGCAGTTTCTGTCCAACACCCAGTCTGGGTTTAGATTAGAATGGATCAAAATAATCAGCATCCTCCAAGAGTATCTGGAGTTGATGAGCCATCAACCACTTTAGGATCTTGCTTAAGAATGGTACATTGGAGACTGGATGATAATTTTCCAAAGTCATAGGTGAAATAACTTTTTTCAGAAGTGATTTCACCCCTGCCTCTTTTAAAACAATGGGACAATCCCATCCCTTAATGAGATCCCGAATAATAATGAGATCCCTAAAAATCACCACTTCTGATAACCGCATGGTCAACACGGGACTTGCAAATTTCACAAGTCACAATGGGCAAGGATCCAAAGAGGAGGTAGTTGTTTTCAGCTCTCCATGCAGCTTGTCCACGTCCTCAGGCCATACAGGCTGAAATGTATCCATAATAGGGCCAGATGGTCACTGTCTACATCCATTTCTGACTGCATCAAAACTGTGGCATCCAAGTTGGTATGGATATGAGTGATTTTGCCAGCGAATTGGCGAATTGGTCACAACAGGCCTTCCGAGGGTTCCACATGTTGACCTACGGGACCTGCTCTAAGCAGGTCCTTAACCACCTGAAAAAGCCCCACTGGAGAACATGATGCAGATGCAATAAGCTTTTTTGGCTGCCATCAACAGCACAAAATAGGAACTCAGGTAGGCCCAAGCTGTGTTCTATCATATTCATTGCGAGTCTTCTGCCATCTGCACTCTAGCTGCTGGCTTTGACATGTCATTGTTCTCAGCCAAGGAGCCAAGATTGGTTGGTTAAAGACATTTGAGAGTGATCATATCCACAGCCTGAGTGAACTCCAAAATGCCAGGAGTTAACTAGGGCTTGCTTTGTCAGGCTGGCCAAATCTGCAGGAACTTTTTATTTCAATGCTGTGATTTGTTTAGCCTTTTAGATCCCCCTTCCTCCCTTACATAAAGTACAACTCACTCTCTGTTCAATGAGTTACATTACAGGTAATTCGGCTGTTCGCCTCCGAATTCCATTCTCAAATTCAGTCCTTTACTATGGTAAATTGTTTCCCCCTCCTTTCAATCTATTCAAAGGGAGGATTGTTGGTTGTGTGAGCTCATCATATCCTGATATTTTCAGTTATTTTCACTGGAGCTACTCCAATGATTCTGAAACTTCCAACTTTCAGGAAATCCTTTCTTCTGTGGCTTGTCTGCTCAGGAACTCCTATGTGTTCTAGAAGATTCTGGGGCATGTTTTAGGGTGTGGAGTCTGTATTATTTCCTCTTTGTGACCTGAGGGTATTTTTTAGAGCACAACACACAATTTCCTGTAGCTGTGCATTGGAGGGAAAATGGGACTGATGAGCAAGCTGTCATTGGAGAAAACATGTCTACTATTACTTAATCATTGTGAAACCCTCTTATCTCAATCCCAAAGTCCTCAGCGCCTACTGCACTGCCTAAATACATGCAACTGCATTCATGCAATTTTTTTCTCCTGTTACCCTTGTCTCTTCTCTTGTCTCCTTCCCTGTCAAAATCTACACTGGAAACTCCTTGGGGCAGGGACCTGTCGTTTTCCTTACATTATTCTGAAAAGTCCCAGAATAACATAGCATAAAAACCAGTGAGTTATTCAATAATCATTTTAAAAAATCAAAATGAAGTTTCCACACTAACCAGTTGGAATGATGTAGCCTTCAGCTCAACAGTGCTTGCAGAAAATATTAATTTTAATCTTCTTCCCCATTTTTACTCTCACTGAGCCAAGTGGATGTTATTCCACATCTCCTGGGGGCAGACGGCGGACAGGGGATGTACAGAAGCATAAGGGACCCTCTGCCACAGATGACTGAAATAACTGATCTGTACTTTGGCACACTCTGTCTTGGCTTTCTAGCACTGAAGCACTCTGAAGGGGCCGGAGTAGCACTGGATCTCTGAGCATTAGTTAGATTGCTTTAAGCACTTATTTATAACTAGACACATGCAAATAAGGCAACCAGGTGCAAAGAAGGACCTGGTTGCTATATCTAAACATGTTTGTAATGCTTTGTAACTCACACAAAATGTGCCCAGATTCAAAGGAAGGGGGAAGAAAAGCTGCAGCTGCTAAAATGTCTTATTTCTGCACAACTGTTAAAAGTACAAATCATCTTCTACGCAGGCTTACCTGGAAGCAGCACTGAATGGCTGAAGGTGACCGTAGGAGGCGCAAGTAACAATATCCACAGCTGAAGTAGGGTTGGCACAACTGGCAACTGCCAGGGCCCACTGCTGAGACCTGTCCATTACAGCCATCTGTCAGGGATGCTTCGACTTAGATTCCTGCACTGAGCATGGAGTTGGACTCGATGGTCTTATAGGCCCCTTCCAACCCTACTGTCAGGGTGGACACTGAGCCCATAGAATCCCAGAGTAGTTCTGATTCTGAGGCAGAGCAGCCGCTCCTGGGAGAGGAGCGCGCTCATCCTTCCCAGGGCCAACAGCTGGCACAGATTCCTCCCACCAGCATTCCTGGCATAGATAGCAGTCCCGGGAGTGAGAGAGTTGCTGGATGCGCGACGCCGACACAGGGAGCGGCGCCAAATGGAGGGCGCGAAAAGGAGACGTAGTGCCCGGTTGGCGCGCAAACAACAGTTGCGCCCAGAGGATCCAAGGGAAAAGGGGAGGGACTCTCCCTAGCCCATAAGTTCAGGGTCTGCCAGTGATTCTCCTTCAAACGGGGACCAACTGTTCCAACTTAGGGCATAGGTACTCTGCTGCTTATAGCTAGTTGCTAACAGTAGAGTTGTTAAGTTGTAAAAGAGGAATAAAGCTTTGAAAAGAATCGCTTTGTCTGTGTCTGGACTTGGCTACTGGATTAGACTGAAAGAGGCCGCCAAGGAGCCTTTGACACCTACTATCCTATGATTCTATGAATATTTTTTCCAGCCCACTGCTCTGAGCAGCACTATGTGGCTGAGACTAGCTGCCATTTTAATTTCCCACAATGCCCCAGAGCAACACTATGTAAGCAGCATTGTGGGAAACTATAATGGCAGCTAGACTCAGCCACATGGTGCTGCTCAGAGCAGTGGGCTGGAAAAAAATATATTAATGGACAGGTGTCAGCAGTGGGCCCTGGCAGTTGCCAGTTGAGCCAACCTTGCTTCAGCTGTGGATATTGTTACTTGCGCCTACTACAGTTGCCTTCCCCGACTTAGTGCCCTCCAGATGTGTTGGACTGAAATTTCCACCATTCCTAGCCATCATCGCCTTTGGCATGGTGGGAGTTGCAGCCCAACACATCTGGAACACACCAGGTTGGGGAAGGCTGTACAACAGTTTAAGTCATTCCAATGGGATTTATGGCTCCCACGGACATATGCAGTTTTATGCACTTACAAATGTGCACAGAACAGCTGTCAAGGTTTTCCACAATGGATTGCTAATTCTAATCTGAATTAGCAATTCCACTTTACAAGTGGGATAAAAAACCAATGATGGGCATTTGAATAAACAAATACCCCATCGGCACACATGAAACCAAATGAAATAGCTACTAGGAAGTCCAGAGAATTTCTCCACATTAATGCTTGAAAAGAATGTAGATAATAATGCATTATTTTAATATACATGTAAGCAGCCCCTCCCTGCCACACACACAAACGAGTAAATTATCAAGCAGCATCAAAAATAATCAGAAGGGCTCCACAGCATGTTAGACATCAGAATTTTATTGTAGTACTAGAATTCTTCTGGTGTCTACCTATTGGGGAATATAAATGATTATGATAAGACCAAATTAAACAGACCTTTGATTGTACTGATGTAGCCATTATGTTTCTACGCTCCAGTAAATCACACTGCAAAGGTTATAGCACATGGGAAGAAATGTATTAGCTGTTGTTTAGTTAAGCAGTTCATGCATTGTGCTAATAATGAAGTGCTAGAACATGCAAAGCTAGAAAGATTTAATAATAATTCTCTCTCATTAAAGATACTGCTAAATCTTCAAATGGGTGTTAATAATCTTAATGATTATGCATTTGTTAATTGCACAGTTGGGATAGAAATTAATTAGAAGTGGTGTATTAAAAATTCAAAGGTTTTACAAAAGTGGCATTTTGATGATATAGGAAATTCTGTGCAAAAACAATTTATCATCTGTCTCTTCCCAGAGCAGTAACAGGAAGATCAAGCTAGTTGCAAAATGAATCCGCATGACACAGTGGCTCGCAATTTCTTGTTCTAGTTTGGAACTCTGAGGATAAATCTTAAGAGGAGCAAAATGTCTCCTGAGAATCTACATTTTGTGCACACAGATGTGTGTGTGGTTTTTTGTTTTTTTTCCTTCTTTAAATCAAGCTGCAAACTTTTACTTTTCATTGCAAATCTTTTAAAAGCAGAAGAATTCCAAGAGAACTGTGTTAGCTGGTAGGAGCAGAAAGGTTAACACTGCAATCCAGAGCAATTGAATTCAGTAGGTGTTTTTACATTGACTTCAACTTTACAAAATCCATTTCCTCGGGGTGGGGGGAGAGTAACATTTTGGATAGCATCCAGCAAAGAACAAGGTGCTACTTGTTCATATAACATCAGAAAATCCCAGTCATTATGAAGTTATGCATTATCCCTGTGTATTCTGCACACAGCCCCATAGGTACCTCTTGCTTTCCAAAGCCAAGAAGGTGGGAAAGTGTAATTCCTTGGCATCATGTCCTATCCGGATGTGCCTTTTCCCACTTCCCTAGCAAGCGCTCGTTATGTTGTGCAAGCATTGGTTTGTGCTAGGTGCAGCTAGGGACGTGGGGATTTTGTGAAATCCATTCTGTATGCATTTCGCGGATTGTTAGGTGCCTTCTGTTCCATCATTCGCTCACTGGAGTAATTGGATTTTTTCCCAATTTCCCGAATTTGCACAAATGTACATTTGTGAAAATGCACAAATCCCCCCAAATGAACCTATAGGGGAAATGTGCATTTTTGGCCAGTGCTTGTTTGTTTGTTTGTTTATTTTTCTATGACTGAATCTGCATGAAATCCAGAAAGTAAAACAAAAACAAAAACAGACAAGTCCACGGGATCCATGCAACTTGGGAAAAGCTGGTCCGCCGCGGAATCCACAGGTCAGATTAATAGAAATCCGAACTCATTTGATTCCATTGCAGATTTCTCTGACATCCCTGTTTTTCAGATTTCCAGCATTAGTTTTGAAATATCTGCCATAACCCCTAAAAGCTAAAGACAGCCTAAGACAGTAGTCTTTGTGACGGTAGAAATTCTGATGATACCAAGGCCACCAAGGCCACAACCCTCCCACCCTCTCCCCAACGGGTCATGCAAGAAAACGCTTCTGCAACACCAGAGAGAGATTTCATGGAATGGCCTCCTGATATCGGAATGCCATTAAGGTCTTGCTCCTATGGAAATTACCTGTTGTTGCAGAGGCCCCTTGAATCCTAAGTTTCCTGACAGCCGTAGTGCTTGAGTGTCCTTCACACCTTCAAAAATATCTATTTCCTCCTGTTACAATAAAGTTCATAAACAGAAGGAGAATATTCAGTTTGAAAACAGATGCATAACTTCAAAAGTAAAAAAGAAATGCTTAATATATATTTGCACATTAGTAATTAAAAGATGGCAAGTTGCCAAAATGCTGAGATTGAGGCTATAGCAGCTGCCTATAGGGTATGTTATAATTACCACACCATACATGGAAACGAGTCCCTCCAAAAACCGTGTAATTCTTCAGGGTGGCATGCTGACAAGACAATCTGACACCAGTTTTCACTTTTAATTACTATACAGATGGCGTTGATGAATACTTAGTCTGTTAATTTTTATGACTAGTTTTGGCAAGGAACCAAAGCAGTGGTGTCAATGCCCAGTAATATGTCTCTCGATGTGTGTATATTCCAAATGTGCACTAATCTATCTTTCTTTTTCGGAATTATGCATATGTGTAGTTAGCTCACCAAAGGTATAGACTCCTCGGTGTTAAGTTGCATTACTGTCTCATTATAAATACTTTAATACAGTATGCATTATTAGAAGGTCATAATACAATAAAGCACTCCCTGTACAGTGGTATGAAATAATAGCTAGGTCTAAACTGGAAAAACAGTAATCGTTTAACCATGAGTAAACTATTTGTATCGCTCAAGGACTGGGACATATTCACTTGCTGTATGAGTAGAGCAGGGGTGTTCAACCTCAGGCCTGTGGAGCCAATCTAGCCCTCCAGATGGCTACGCCCCCTGCCCCTGCTTGCTGTTCATTCGGTGATTTCCCTGCTTTTGCAGTTTTCCCCTCATTCTAAAATCTTGAAATGCCTCTCCTAAGGCTTATGTACTGGCAGTAAGAACTTCAACCTACAACGTGCTGGTGTTCGGGGCCCTTTTGCCTTTGGCTTGATGCACCAGTGGAACGCAGCCCTTGGGAGCTTCTCTGAAACTGAATTTGGCTGAAAGTGGTTCAAGCTCCTCTTTTGTAGGGGCTAATTTATAGATCAATAGAATCAGGTGATACAGGTATTGCTGCATCATGCCACTTCAGACTGCATGTCTGAATGCTCCCCCATGAAACCACTTTTCTGAACATAGAAATTGGGCCTCTTGATCAGGTACAGACTGGAATATTGCAAACCCCGCTTGCAGCATAAAGTGGTACAGTCTAAGAAAAGCTTTGTCACTGATTCAGCAGATTATATAAATTGCCCCATATATGTTAGAGGCAGGTTGCTTAGGCTCCAATCTTATACTCTTGTACCTGAGAGTAAGCCCCATTAAAGACAATGGTACTTACTTCTGAGGGTGCTTTCAGAGAGAGGATTCCTAGAACTACCAGTCAAAAAACATTCTGCAGCTATTCCATCTTTTCCTCCTTAACATATGCTTTTGATGGAAAGAAAGATAAAAGATGGAAGAGGCGGTGGGAAAACATGGGAGGGTTACAAATGGAAGACATCATCTTGATCCCACATACAATTCGGTGAATGAGGCAGGGCAACTGCATGACAAAAGCCTAATCTGAAAGGACCTTGAGTTGACACATCTAGCACTGCACTGTAAGAAAGTAAAGTAGCTTAAAATGACCAAGTTACTATAAAATGTAGAGAAATTATGAGAAGGCTTTTTGCAACTGTTACCAGCACAATCCTCAGTTATGCCCCTCTTTGTATTCTGTCCATGTACTCAGTATATACTTGGACTAGAACAGTACGTTGAAAGTAGTTAACTTACATTCCACAGTCAAGATAAGTGTGAGTGAATATATGTAGCACTAAGTCAGACAAGAGGTCTATCTAGACCAGGTGCCCTCTACTCCGAGGGGCGACAACTCTGCTATGTGTGGATCCTTTGAACAGGAGATGTCAGGGCTTGAACCTGGGACTTTCTCCATGCAAACTACATCCTTTAGTCCTAAGCAATGGCCACTCCAATTTGACTGGGGGTCAAAACTTTAAATGTGTGCCTAGCACTATGTCTTCTTCTCATTGATCTGGTTTGCACATTAGAACAAATCATAGTTTAATTAACTAACTATGGTTGTAGAATCATGGGTTGCCTTTATGTGTGAACCTAGAACTATGGGTTAACTATGGGTTGTTAACCACGAAAAACCCACAAAGAAAACCCTTGATTTGTTGTTGGGTTATGAACTGCAGGTTGTTTAAACCATGGGTTGTCATTATATGTGACTCCAGAATTGTGGTTTGTTCATGGTTTGTTTCACAGGCTATAGAGGCAGCAGGCAAGAGTGGTCAAAAAAGCCAGCCTCTTTATATGTCAGTACTGCAGTGCTGCAAAGGCAGTTGGGATATAGGGAGGGAGCCGGCAAAGGAGGAGGGAAACAAACAACTCAGGGACTGAGAAAACAAACCATGGCTTGTTCAATTGTCTATCAGGCAAATCCTGGGCATGGCAACAAACCATGATTTAAAAAAAAAACCCAACATGGGTTAGTGTTACTTGCGAACCAGGTGATTTTTACTCTAGAGCAGGCGCAGGTCTTCCCGACTCCAATCTTAAAAGATCCGTACCGCACCCCATGCTTGGGAGCTGATCCAGACAGAGTCCCCCACAACTGCTCTAGAGTAAAAATGAAAAGTATGGCTGTTAGACACACATTTAAAGAAAAGTATGTTTTAGCCTTGGACGTGTACCTGAACACATAAGTTGTTGTATAAGCAAAACATTTGGAAAATGAATAGCCCATTTCATATATGACAACAGGCCCTGTGTCTGTAGCACCCCGCCCCCCTCATTCAAATGCCCTTTGGCAACATGCCAATGCACATATGTCTGTATGTGAAGTTAGTCAGCAAGTTTTGAAATTTACCTTGAAGATAAGCTCCGGGCTTTTAGCAGCCACTTCTTCTATATCGACCCCACCTTGTGGGCTGCCAATCAGAACAGGTCCGTTGCAAGCTCGATCCATCAATATTGCAAAATAGGTTTCCCTGGAAATGTTTAGTGCTTCTGCCACCATAACCTGCAAAGTACCACTTGGCAATGTATTATTAGCAAACCTTGGCAAGCAATATCCAACAGAGACAGTGTTTTATGGGCTGTGTTAGAAATACAGGCCTCTAAGTGAGGAAGTGACCATTATTCACAGAGAACATACTGTACTGTAATAAATGTGCACTGAAGTTCAACTCGCATTCTTGAATCCTGCATTGATTTCTCTCATCAGGAAAGAAATCAATGTTTTCATTAGGACATAGGTATCCTACGGTTCCTTTCCATTTCATTTCCCTTGAGATTAGGGAAATCACCCCAAATGCAGACTGAAGTGTATGCTGTAGGGAAGAACATAAGAACATAAGAACAGCCATTCTGGATCACGCCAAGGGTCCATCTAGTCCAGCATTCTGTCCACACAGCGGCCAACCAGCTGTGAACCCACAAGCAGAACATGAGTGCATCAGCACCCTCCCACCGATGATCCCCAGCAACTGGCGTACATAGGCTCACTGCCTCTGGTTCTGGAGGTAGCATATAGCTATCCAGACTAGTAGCCATTGATAGCCTTTTCCTCCAGGAATTTTTCCAAACCTCTTTTTAAAGCCATCCAAATTGGTGGCCATCACTACATCTTGTGGTAGCAAATTCCATAGTTTAATGATGCACTGTATGAAGAAGTACTTCCTTTTATCTGTCCCGAATCTCCCACCAATCAGCTTCATGGGATGACCCCAGGTTCTACTATTTTGAGAGAAACGGATCACTGCCTTGCTGTGGCAAAGGGGCTTGCATAACTCAGTGAAGCCATAAGCTATGCCGTGCAGGGCCACCCAAGACGGACAGGTCATGGCAGAGAGTTCTGACAAAATGTGGTCCACTGGAGAAGGAAATGGCAACCCACTCCAGTATTCTTGCCAAGAAAACCCCATGGAACGTATCACAAGGCTAAAAGAGATGATGCCGGAAGATGAGCACCTCAGGTCGGAAGGTGTCCAATATTCTACTGGGGAAGAGCAGAGGGTATTTCCAAGTAGCGCCAGAAAGAGTGAAGCGGCTGGGCCAAAGCTGAAAGGACACTCAGCTGTGGATGTGTCTGCTGGTGAAAAGAAAATCTGATGCTGTAAAGAACAATATTGTTTAGGAACCTGGAATGTTAGATCAATGAATCAAGGTAAGCTGGAGGTGGTCAAACATGAGATGGCAAGATTGAACATCGACAGCTTGGGAATCAGCGAACTAAAATGGACAGGCATGGGCGAATTTAATTCAGGTGACCATCATATCTACTATTGTGGCCAAGAATCCCTTAGAAGAAATGGAGTAGCACTCATAGTCAACAAAAGGGTGGGAAAAGCAGTACTGGGGTACAATCTTAAAAATGATAGAATGATCTCAGTACGAATCCAAGGCAAACCATTCAACATCACAGTAATTCAAGTCTATGCCCCAACCACTGAGGCCGAAGAAGCTGAGGTTGATGGGTTCTATGAAGACCTACAACACCTTTAGAACTAACACCAAAAAAAGATGTCCTCTTCATCATAGGGGATTGGAACGCTAAAGTAGGAAGTCAAGAAATAACCGGGATAACAGGCAAGCATGGCCTTGGTGTACCAAATGAAGCAGGACAAAGGCTAATAGAGTTTTGCCAAGAGAACACGCTGATCATAGCAAACACTCTTTTTCAACAGCACAAGAGACGACTCTACACATGGACATCACCAGAGAGTCAATATCGAAATCAGATTGATTATGTCCTTTGCAGCCAAAGATGGAGAAGCTCTATACAGTCAGTAAAAACAAGACCTGGAGCTGACTGTGGCTCAGATCATGAGCTGCTTCTTGCAAGATTTCGGCTTAAATTGAAGAACATAGGGAAAACCACTAAACCATTCAGGTATGACCTAAATCATATCCCTTATGAATATACAGTGGAGGTGAGGAATAGATTTCAGGGATTAGACCTGATAGACAGAGTGCCTGAGGAACTCTGGACGGAGGTCCGTAACATTGTTCAGGAGGCAGCAACTCAATCCATCCCAAAGAAAAAGAAATGCAATAAAGCAAAGTGGCTGTCTGATGAGGCTTTACAAGTAGCTGAGGAAAGAAGGGAAGCGAAAAGCAAGGGAGAAAGGGGAAGATATATCCAACTGAATGCAGAGCTCCAGAGAATAGCAAGGAGAGACAAGAAGGCCTTCTTAAATGAACAATGCAAGGAAATCGAGGAAAACAACAGAATGGGAAAGACTAGAGATCTCTTCAAGAAAATTGGAGATCTCAAGGGAACATTTTGTGCAAAGACGGGCATGATAAAGGACAAAGAAGGCAGGGACCTCACAGAAGCAGATGAGATTAAGAAGAGGTGGAAAGAATACACAGAAGAACGATACAGGAAAGATCTTAATGTCCTTGATAGCCATGATAGTAATGTCCTTGATAGCCATGATAGTGCAGTCACTGAACTTGAGCCGGACATCCTCGAGAGTGAAGTCAAGTGGGCCTTAGGAAGCATTAGTAACAACAAAGCTAGCGGAGATGACAGTATTCCAGCTGAGCTATTTAAAATCCTAAAAGATGATGCTGTTAAAGTGCTGCATTCAATATGCCAACAAATTTGGAACACTCAGCAATGGCCGCAAGACTGGAAAAGGTCAGTTTACATTCCAATTCCAAAGAAGGGCAACGCCAAAGAGTGTTCAAACTACCGCACAATTGCGCTCATTTCACATGCCAGCAAGGTGATGCTCAAAATCCTGCAAGCTAGGCTTCAGCGGTATGTGAACCGAGAACTACCGGAAGTACAAGCTGGGTTTCGAAGAGGCAGAGGAACTAGAGATCAAATCGCCAACATTCGCTGCATCATAGAGAAAGCAAGAGAATTCCAGAAAAACGTCTATTTCTGCTTCATTGACTACGCTAAAGCCTTTGATTGTGTGGATCACAACAAACTGTGGCAAATTCTGAAAGACATGGGAGTACCAGACCACCTTACCTGTCTCCTGAGAAACCTGTACGAGGGTCAAGAAGCAACACTAAGAACCAGACATGGAACAACCGAGTGGTTCAAAATTGGGAAAGGAGTACGACAAGGCTGCATATTGTCACTCTGCTTATTTAACTTATATGCAGAGTACATCATGAGAAATGCCGGGTTGGATGAATCAGAGGTCGGAATTAAGATTTCTGGGAGAATTATCAACAACCTCCGATATGCAGACGATACCACCCTAATGGCAGAAAGTGAAGAGGATCTAAAGAGCCTCTTGTTGAGGGTGAAAGAGGAGAGTGCAAAAGTTGGTTTGAAACTCAACATTAAAAAAACTAAGATCATGGCATCTGGCCCCATCACTTCCTGGCATATAGAAGGGGAAGAAATGGAAGCAGTGACAGATTTTACTTTCTTGGGCTCCAAGATCACCGCAGACGGTGACTGTAGCCATGAAATTAAAAGACGCTTGCTCCTTGGGAGGAAAGCTATGGCAAACCTAGACAGCATAGTAAGAAGCAGAGACATCACCTTGCCGACAAAGGTCCGTCTAATCAAAGCTATGGTTTTCCCAGTAGTAATGTATGGCTGTGAGAGCTGGACTATAAGGAAGGCTGAGCGCCGAAGAATTGATGCTTTCGAACTGTGGTGCTGGAGAAGACTCTTACGAGTCCCCTGGACTGCAAGGAGGTCAAATCAGTCAATCCTAAAGGAAATCAACCCTGAGTGCTCATTGGAAGGACAGATACTGAAGCTCAAATATTTTGGCCACCTAATGCGAAGAGAAAACTCTCTGGAAAAGACCCTGATGCTGGGAAAGACTGAAGGCAAAAGGAGAAGGGGACGGCAGAGGATGAGATGGCTAGATAGCATCACCAATGCAATGAATATGAACATGAGCACACTCCGGGAGAGTGCGCAGGACAGGAAGGCCTGGCGTGCTATGGTCCATGGGGTCACGAAGAGTCGGACACAACTGAACGACTGAACAACAACAACTATAAGCTAAGGATGCACATTTTCACAAGGTATTTGATATGAAGGCACCAACAATATACTTACCTTAGTCTTATTAGTAATTCTTTACAAAAAAAGGAATAAACATAAGACTTTCTCCACAGCTGAGAAGGATGGAGAATTATTAATTAATTAATTAAATTTCTTAATCGCCCATCTGGCCAGTCACCCGGCCACTCTGGCCGATGTACAATGGTACAATTTAACAGTAAAATTATACATTAAAACATTATTTAAAAATACCCTAACCCACCCCAAATGCCTGCCTGAATAACCAAGTTTTCAGTGCATGGCGGAAGCTCATTAAAGAGGGGGCATGACGGAGTTCCCTAGGGAGGGAGTTCCACAGAGTGGGAGCCACCACAGAGAAGGCCCTTTCCCTCGTCCTCACCAGCCTAGCTGTCCTGGCTGATGGGACAGAGAGAAGGCCATCTGAGACTGATCTTGTTAAGCGGCCTATCTGGTGCTGCTGGAGGCGCTCCTCGAGATAGGCTGGGCCAGAACTGCACAGGGTTTTAAAGGTCAAAACCAACACCTTGAATTTGGCCCAGAAAACAACTGGTAGCCAGTGCAACTCCTTCAGTACCAGAGTGATGTGATCACGCCGGAGGCTGCCTTTAATCAGGTGAGCCGCCGCGTTCTGCACCATCTGCAGCTTCTGAACTGTCTTCAAGGATAACCCCACGTAGAGCGTGTTATAGTGGTCCAGACAAGAGGAGACCAGGGCATGTACTACCGATGGGAGCAGATGGTCAGGAAGGTAGGGCGCAGCCGCCATATCAGATGGAGTTGGTACAACGCTGTCTGGCTCACAGCTGACACCTGATCTTCCATGGACAGCTGAGAGTCTAAAATGACCCCAGGCTGTGGACCTGGTCTTTCAAAGGTAGCCGTACCCTATTCAACACCAGGTCAACATCCCCCAACCTACCCTTGTCTCCCACCAGAAGTACCTCGGTCTTGTCAGGGTTCAGCTTCAGCTTGTTCCTCCCCATCCAGCTACTCACCTTCTCCAGACATTTAGACAGGGATTCCATGGCCAACCCTGGTGAAGATTTGAATGAGAGGTAGAGCTGCGTGTCATCCGCATATTGATGACACTGCACCCCAAAGCTCCTGCTGATAGACCCCAGTGGCTTCACATAGATGTTAAATAGCATCAGGGAGAGGATGGAACCCTGTGGTACCACACATGAGTGGCCACGGGTCCAACACCTCCTCTCCCAGTGCTACCCTCTGGTACCTGCAGGAGAGGAAGGACCAGAACCACTGTAATATGATGTCTCTAATGCCCATCCTCTCCAGGCGGTCCAGGAGGATACCATGGTCAACGGTATCAAAAGTCGATGAGAGGTCGAGGAGAACAAGGAAGGAGCATCCAACCCTATCCAAAGCCCTCCTCATATCATCCACCAAGGCGACCAAGGCCATTTCTGTCCCATGCCCAGGCCTGAAGCCCGACTGAAATGGATCTAGATAATCAGCTTCTTCCAAGTGTGCCTTCAACTGGCATCATCACCACCCGCTCAATGATCTTGCCCCAAAACGGAAGATTCGAGACTGGGCGAAAGTTGTTCAAAACTTGGGGATCCAAGGAGGGCTTCTTTAAGAGTGGTCTTATCACTGCCTTGAGGGCTGATGGCATCACTCCCTCCTCAAGGGAGGCGTTCACCACCACCCTGATCCCCTCACCCAATCTCTCTCTGCAGCTCATAATAAGCCAAGATGGGCAAGGATCAAGTAAGCAGGTGGTCGGCCTTACAGATGAAAGCACCTTGTCCACTTCATCAGAAGGAATAAGGTGGAACCAATTAATTCCTTTTGCAACTTATTCTTCCGCTAAGGCAGCTTTTCCCAATCTGGTAACCTCAAGATGTTATGGTCTACAAAACTCCCCTCAGCCCCAGCCAGCATGGCCAATGGTCATAGATGATGGGAGTTATAGTCCAAAACACTGGAGGGCACCAGGTTGGGGAAGACTGCTCTAATGACCTGAGGGCCACCTGTGTGAGGTAGGTCAGGCTGAGAAACAGAGTTGGCCTAGCAAGTGTGGCTCAGTCACTTGACCCGATTCATATAAAAAATGTATTCCACAATATATAATACTGTTGTAATTGTGATTACTTGATCATACTATTTGCACTTATTTTGGCACATCACAAAAAATCAGTTTGAAATGCTGCAAAGGTCAATCATTCCGGCAGCACATGAAGCAAAAATGTCATAAGGCTCAGGCATAGTTGCAAGTTACGTCTGATCTCAGTACCTCAGAATGGAGCCATCCAGAAAAAAGAACATGACATCTCAATGGAATACCAATATGAATAATAATTTAGTCCCAACACCTCACAATTACAACTTAAAATCTTCTCTAGGAGGTTCTCAAAACATGAGATTGCTCTCCGTAACCAACCTTCTAATAAACAAACTGCATTAACTAATGAACACATATCCTGTATGTACATAGGTTCACTGAAAAAAAATCAAACTATCTTGAATTTAATACAGATATGGCTTTTTAACAGAAAAAGAAAGCAATTTTCTAGCCTGGAGACAAAGCCTTGAATATTGGCTGCACTCGATGAACACCAAATGGAGCTTTCCGCAAAGATTCCTGGGCTTCAACCCAAGACTGCTATGCATGTTGTGTGTGTCTCATTCCTTCCATCCAGACTTCATTCCCCTTTGCTGCTTCCTTCCTTTCCTTCACCCCCTCCAACAACCCAAGACCATTACCAAAAACAGTTCTTGAAATCTGAGCAAATGATATAAATAGGGGACATCCTAATTTGCATCAGTTAGTCAGGTGCAGTTTTGAGATCCTTTGAATAGAATTTAGTTTGTTTGTTTTAATGGTTTATAGATGATACTGATTCTCTCTTGTGTTATTTGTTAATGTCCATCTGTGGCCATACAGGGCTGTGGTGGGCTTCTTCGCTACACAATACTGTTTTGAGTATCACTATCCTGGGACTTGCCAGGTGGAGCCAAGTGCTAATCAATATTTTTGGACTAGCCCCTCTTACTTTAAGGTTACAAATAATTAGCCACGACCTGGTCTTCTTATATAGAGAAAGGAATGGCTGTTATTAATTAATATTTATTGCCCTGGGACTGGAGAGCAGAAAGGAAGCAGATTCTGGGTTCTGCCATCAGCCAGGGGACCTACGGCCAAAGGGAGGCTAAACCTGTTGGTTACCAGGAATAACATCAAGCTAAGCAGGAGACCAACCTGGCCCATCCATTGGCCAGAGAAGGGACAACTGAAGGGAGCCAGAATGAACACTCATCTCCAAATAACAGTGGCCCCGTGACTGTAGAAGTAAGGCCATCCGTTGGCCTTTGGAACAAGAGCCTCATACAAGCAGGGATGCCAACACAGAGCTCACCACCTTGTTCTGGCCTTGGAAAACGAATCTCCCTGCTCATCCCTTTCTATCCACTCCCTCTTGTTTGTGTGTCTTGTCATTTTAGTTTGTAAGCACAGCAGGGCCTGTTTCTCCCTCCCTCTTTTTTGTCTATTGCTTTGGGAGACAATAATTGTGTGAAAAGTGGGATACAAATGTGGTGAATAAATAAAACAAACAGTACTATTATTTCTAATGCATCAGTAATATAGCTTGGTGCTTTATAGGACAACAACAATACAACAGGTCCCTGCCTGGAAGGTGCGTACAGTGTGTTTACGTTCACCTTTGAGTGTGATTTTTAAATCACCAAAAATGCCACAAGGACCTTGGCCAAAGCTGAAAGAAGGCTGACATTTCCAAGGGGCTACTCATCAGCAGATTGGGAAAAGGCGCAGATGCAGCAATGGCTCTGGGCCTTCAGAAGACTGCGTATTTTTTGTCCTACAGTGATCCCCCCCTTACACTCTGACCCTGCTGTGGGCCAAAGGGGGAAGGAAGGCCAAATCTAGATAGACGCTCCAGCTCCTTTGCAACATTTATTTTATTTTATTTTATTTATATCCTGCCCTTCCGCACAAAAGACCCCTCAGTGGCTAACAACCTATCTAAAACACAGTACAACACGTGCGCAACGTCCAAATCACGACTCCAAAATCACAAATATATAATAAAATACAATAAAACCATCAACACAATCAACAACAGCAAAAAACCAAATAGAGCACTAGCCTGTACCCCAAAAGCCTGCAAAAATAAACATGTTTTTAACCAGCACCTAAATGACAACAGTGTGGGATAATAAAGCCCAATAGGATAATGAAGCCCAGGCCATGGCAACATTTTATGTTGAACTCAAGAGTGGGATTCAGGGTGAACCCAGATGGGCCCACGCTCCCTACTTATTTTAAAGCAGGGGTGGGCAACCCGCACCCCTCTGCAACTCTCCATGCAGCCAAGCCCTGGGGACCTTCTCAGCACACTTTCCCCCTTAGCCCAGCTGAACAGCCCCAACTTGCAGATCAAATGAGGGTGCCCTCTCCACAGTATAATATATATACCTGGTGAAGGAATAAAGGGCACACAAAGAGGAATAGTTCGTGGCTTCTCAACATTGACAGAACGTCCTCCCCCTTTAAACTTGGTAAAATCTGAGTCTGAGCATTTTTCAGAAGTTCTATAAGGCATATCTGCCTAATCTGGTTTTTGCCAGTGTGTATATGCTCTTTACCTCATTTTATAGTATTTCTGCCCCAAGCCTTCAAAAGACGAGTAGGGCTATGAATTTAAATAAATTAATAGAATCCTACATTTACAGACTATTACTGAAAGCTTACATAATATCTTCCAAGGATCTACCATTGCAAGGAAGTCTCATTATTAAAAAAATCAACCCTAGTTTTTAATTCAAACTTTAATAAAGTTAATTCTCTTATTGCTTGGAGAAAAGGGACAGGCAGTTGTGATAAACAGAAACTTCTTTACAGATAACCAGGTTCTTCAAATGTCATGATGCCGTAAGAGAATTTTATGTAAACCTATAAAATAGCTGCCAACTTCTGAAGAAGCCAGGGGGAGCTCTGTTTATTTAAGACAGATTGATCTTGCACCAACATTTTAAGTATTACTGCAGGGAAAGAAAAGTACTTTCTAAAGCTCATGTGTTGATAAGGACAATATCTGTACTCGGGACATAAACCTTGACATCCTGGTCCTCCTCACACACAAGCCTGGGGAACTGTAGTTTCACTGGGTTGCTGAAAATTCTATATTTGAAGTCCCTATTTATTCTCACAGGACCACAACTCCCAGGATTTTTTTTGGGGGGGTGGGATATAAAAATGTATGTGTGTGTGAATGAGAGACAGACAGACAGAGAAAAGAGAGAAGAAAGTAGGCCCTATATTTTATTTTCCAGTCTAAGAATCTTTACTACACAGTAAATACTTTAATATTTGGCATCTCGCAAACATGATACAACTTTTAAAAAGAATTGCTGTAGACAACACAACACACATCCATGAACCCATTTCACTAACTTTCCAGGGCTAGCGTAGGAGGCTGTGTGGCATTTTAGCACATGGTATATTCCTGCTCTTGTAGACTCCAAGGAAAGCTAGGATGATTAGATGAAAGAAAACAAAGGGCAATTGTCCATCATGGAGGAATCCACGCGTGTTTGCAATCAGCGAGGAGTGTACTACTGACTTCAATAGAAAGTCAGCACCTCCATATCTTTTTATAATAGTACAAAGTGGTTGCCCTGATCCTCTCTTCATGGATGGAGCTGCCTACTCCAGTGAAGGAAGTCCATTTGTACGGGATCTAGGTTTGCCACTTTTTTTTCTGGCAGGCTTCTTGTCCTTAACAACTATGTGGCAGGCAAGTGCGTTATGGTCCTCACCATGCTAGGAATAGCTGTACCTACTGAATTTGGACAGCGCAGATGGGTGAGAGTTGTGTTTAAGTTAATTTTTTTAATAAGAATTTACCAAAATTCACACATTTCTTCATATTTGGCATGGAACGAATGTGAGATTTTTTTTAAAAAAATGAGTGCATGACAAAGCAAAAGTTAACAGATCCGCTCATCCTTAATGGGAACTCATAGCAAGCTGGGAAGAATTTGCAGAGTTCTGATTGGGCACAATGAGTTTAATCTATTGCAGAATACCATTAAATCTCTTCTATGTCAGACTTATAAACTCTGCTTTTGAAATCAATTCTCCATATGCATGAACATTTTGGTAATAGTTCATTGCACCTGCTCGTTTGAATGTATCCTTCTTTGAACATAGTTGACCAAAGTTAGATGCATAATTTCATACCTGATCTCACCAGGATAGAAATACCTTCCTATCACTACTAGAAATGACACCCCGAGGTTTGAATTTGCTCTCTTTGTGGTGGCCTCACATTTGAGGCTCATAGTTACCTTGTGATCAGGTAATATCCTGGTATTTCTGCCCCCTTCATTTGTTTCCAGCTTCATTTATTTCCTCAAACATGAACAAAAATGGTCATCACCAAATGCCTTGAAACTTGCGTTCTTCCTTAATGTCATCTCCAGATTCCACCAGTATGCTTCTGTATCCGTTTCGGTAACCCGGACTAGTCATTAATATAAAAATGCCCACATGACTGGGTCATTTAAACATTTTCCAGCTGCATAAAAGCTCTTGACAGATAAGCAGCTTCTATGTGGCTGGGAGAACATCTAAAGGGTCCTTCAATACACATTCATTTGAATAATCTATCCTCAACATACAAGCCTTTCATTTCCTATCGATTTCAGAAGAAAAAGCAGAAGCCTGCTTTTCAAGGTTAACTCTCTAAAATTGGATGTGCAATATTTCAATCGTAAGTAAAAGAGCAACATTTCCTTGTCAGTGTAGTGAACACAATTTAAGTAGTAACTGGAAAAATATTGGATAATTCGGAAAAGATGGGCATAGTTTTCATACACCTAAAACATTCTGCCAGCAGTCCTGTGTACAATTATCACATGCCTGTAAGACCCACTGAGTTCAGTGAAACTTGTGCACATACAACAGAGTGGATAACTGCAGTCTGTGATACAAGGCTTAAGTCAAGAATGGTATCTTCTTATATGCTTGCTGCATTGTGTGCAGGGCATAATCTAGTTTCTGCTTTCTGTTCTCTATTATGGATTGCTACTAGTTTATATTCACCAAACCTTACTTCAGAATCTCAAGCCTTCTGCCTAGAGATATAACCCCACCATTTCAAGCACATGTTAACACTATGTCCATCAAGCATCCTTACCTCCACCCACATATTTTCAGATAGCTGTGGAAAGGGTAGGAAACTGACATTTCACACCAGCCTGTGGAAGACGGTACTTCACCGGCATCACCCTAAGAAGGTGATTAATGGGAGATTCAGGACAGATGAAAGGAAGTACTTCTTCACACAGCACAGTTAAAGTATGGAATTCACTACCACAAGACAAACACCAGCTTGGCCAGCTTTAACTTAAACAGATTCATGAGAATAAGGCTATCAAAGGCTACTAATGATGGTTTTATATTACCTCTAGTATCACAGCCAGTATTGCCTCAATGCCAGTTGCTGGGGAAAACAACTGGGAGGCCGCTATTGCACATATGTCCTGCTTGTGAGTCGCCCATAGGGATTTAGTTGGCTACTGTGAGAAGAGAGTGCTGGACTAGATAGGCCTTTGGTCTGATCCAGCATGGCTCTTCTTATGTTTTTGGAAATACACCGGAAATGGGTAGCATTATGGGAATACAGAGATGTCTACAGCTGCCAGTGAGCCAGAATTGTAGCCCACCTAGTCCAGTACTGTCTTCACTGAGGAATGGATCTACAACATCTGAAGCATAGGTGTTTCCCAGACATCCTTGCTGAGATCCTTTAACTGGTGATTCCATGGATTGAGATCCACAAAGCAAACTAGACCAAACAGGAAATGTATCCCAACCCCAAATCAAGAAGCAATACAACAACTGGGATTAATAAACTGGTGAAGATGAATAACATCCAAAAGCCTGATAATGTAACTTTATACAGGCTACAAACATGCAGGCATCAAGCAATAGAAGAGAGGAAAATCAAGTTCTAAAGTCAGATGATTCAATGCCAGAAATAACCAAATAACTATAAACATCAAAGACAGTATAGCAGCAGGTCAGGAAGTTAAATGTTTTTCAGGCAGACTGGGTGAGTTTAACAAAGAATTGGACGAAGAGTTCTCTAGACTGAAAGATATAAAACTCAATAAAAATTCAGAGGGACTTAAGGGACTATGAAGAAGGGAAAGTGTATTATTGGAGAAGTAACACATCCAGAACCCAAAAGTCTGTATATTTGGTCTGTATATTGTCTGTATCCAGCAATAAACTGGAAAAAAGTAATGAAGCTGCAAATGACAACATATTTTTATTCTGGAGATGAGGGGTCTTCCAGTGATCCAAACTCCACTAGACATGAGCAATCTGTTTTGGGAACCACCCTGAGGAAGGGATACAGAAACAGCACAGAGCTACAGACAACCAATTTACGCAAAAAAACAAACAAACTTGAAAACCAACTGGTAGTCAACATATCTAGCAGTGAATGCGAGACTGAGGTTTCATAGAAAGGTCTGACATTTGTACCCACCCCTAAACATAACTCTTTCAATTTCAAAGTAAAAAAGCTATGTTTAGGAAAATATGCATTTCTGGGTTTTTTTAAGGAGGCGGTGTCCCTCTCGAAGAAAGCTCTGTCATGTTTATTCTTTTTATTTTATTTATATTTATTTATTTCATTTCTATACCGCCCAATAGCTGAAGCTCTCTCATGTTTAAACCCATATCCACCTTTAATCCTCCTTACAATAATCCTTGTATTTGGAGTCCTTGTATTTGAAGAATTGGTTACGAGGGAGGTGGAAGACTTAGAAAAAATGGAGGTGCAAACTTGGTGCAACCTCTACTTTAGTGGCACTGTCTGCCTTGAAGAGCTATAAAGATGTGGTATTTAAGCCAGCTGACAAAGGTAAATATGGATGAAGGTGACTAGGTTCAGGAAGCTTATCACCAGTTCCATAACACTACCTGTTACACACAGTGTCAAGCAAAACCCAACCTTACAGATAAAAAAAAGAAATAGTGAGATTAGTGGATGAGGCACTCCTTACAGGCTATATACATAAGCCTACACATGACTGTTTGCTGGAATGTGAGAGGAGGGTACCTAGATTTTATTTTCTTCCAAACATTCATTAAAATGTATCTCCTATACCTGGTGGACCTATTATATCTGGGTGTGGATCCATTTTAGAACCTTTGTTAACATAGGTAGATTCCTTTCTTAAACCCTTTGTTTATAATACTGAGTCCTATAGAAAGGATACCACTTGTTTTTTGAACGTCTTGGATAATGTTTCAGAGGATTTACAAGATACTTGGTTGGTAACAATGGATGTGATCTCACTGTATACAAACATTTCACAAAATGAGGCTACTGAGGTAATGGAATCAACTTTGGACAAAAGATGTCTCTGCTCCTCCTACAGCTTTTCTATGCTCATTAACAGAATTGGCGATTACTTTTTTGTCCAGTTGCGAGATAAATTTTATTGGCAGATTTCAGGGACTGCCATGGGCTGTAGGTTTGCCCCTGAATTGGATAATATCTATATGGGTTGATTTGAACAGACCCACGTGCAGCAAGAAGTTAATCTTTTTAAACAACGTATCATTCTTACAAGAGGTATTTGGATGACATGTTTATGCTATGGACAGGGACTCTTCATGAGTTTCTCCAATATATAAATACCAAACATGAAATCATCAAATTTGAAATGAACTATAACAAATCCAGGCTGAATTTCCTAGATGTTGTAGTCACAGTTAAGAATGGGTCTCTCACGACAGATCTATATTGGAAAAATATAGATGTGAATTCTTTTCTGAAGTATGACAGTTACCATCCTGTCCATATGAAATGCAATCTGCCTTATTTGCAGATTCTTAGACTGTGAAGAAATTTCAGTAGCAATGGGATTTCTGTAAGCAGGCAAAAATACTTACAACCCAACTGAGTAGGACAGAATACCCATTGAAACTGTTAAGAGGGGCCATGTAAAGGGTCCTGTATAGTAATAGGAGTGAGTTTTGTTACCCAAGACTCAACAGAGAATTAAAAAGATGGTGGTCCCTTTAGGATATGATGGACACACTCCAGTAAAATTTGTGACATTATCAACAGATACTGGTACCTTTTGAAAAATATACCTGGATGCCAGAGTGGTCCCATGTTTCCATATAAACAAAAACAGAACCTTAGAGATATATTGGTGCACAGTGCTTGCAGATCTAAGCCCATATTGGTTGACAGAGCCCTTCTAGGGGAAGAAATAGAAGACAATGGTCACTGCATTCCATGGTCACTGCAGGGTATGTAGTAATTGCTATAGAGGCAAGAGTTTTGTTAACTCTATAGATAATGCATAGTATTTCTATCAAGGCTTCTTTAACTGTAATACCAAAAGAGTTATATATGCTGTCATATGCCCTTGTAAAAAAGTATATGTGGGAATGATGACAAGAGCTATAAAAGTCAGGATTTGTAAACATAAAAGCTGCATAAGAAACCAGAGGATGCAAGCCCCTCTTGTTCAGCATTTCCTCGAATGTGGACGTAATCTCAATGACCTAAAGTTCTGCTGTTTGGAAAAGGTTGGAGCTCAAGGACAACAGCTGCACTGCAAACCTCTACGAAAGGAACTCCAATGGACCTATACTTTAAAGACTAAATCTCCAGTCAGCTTAAATGAGGAGATGGGCTGGATGGTTATGTGCTAAAACAAACCATTAACAAGTATATTGTTTGAAAAACTTTTAGATGTTTGACCATTATGTGTTACGTAGTGCTTTGGAAAACTGGTGCAGTTTCTGTAACAACCTTTTAGCAAAAGGTATTTTCTGGCTGGTGCCCTTTAAGGACCCAAGTGCAGTTCAAAAGGCTCCTTTAACCACACTTATGACTGCAGAGGGATCCAAGGCTTTTCAGTTTTTGTGAACAATTTGTAGGTTCCTGGAAGGGAAACCTCCTGAGTAATCTCATTAGTATTTTGGTTAATCTTCTGGTACATACGAAGTATGCAACTTCCTATATAAAGGAAAGTTGTGTATTTTTAATTTGTTTCAAAATAATAACTTTCTTTTTTTTATGAATTTGTTTTCAGGACCGCTACAGTTCTTTGCCTTTCTCAGAATTATATATTCACAGTGGAGCCTAAGGTCCCTTTCAATTACTCATATATGTATATGCTTTTGCATGTATATATCTTATTTTTGGCTTGGCAAGGTCCATGAATTTGTGCCTGAATTGGTGAAGATTTTTTTTTCATATAATATATCTGTATGTTTTATTGTATATTTTGGAAGCAGGTTTTTAGGGCACAATACTATGGCTGCTAGTCAGCGGCTGGATGGCCATAGTATTGGTTGATTCCCGGGAACCGACCTCCATCCCCTCCCGCACCGCCTCATAGGCAGCACAGATTGGCCCCGTGCTTCCACGCTTGGAAGAGCAGTGCAGAGCGGGGAAAATGGGGCGTTCCCGGGGGCAGGCTGGGGAGGCCGGAAGTGCTGGTATGACACTTCCTATGTGTCATCCGGCCACCCCTTCCTGTGCTCCGAGGTCCCGCGGGTAGACAGCCGAAATTGGCTGTCTAGCTGCAAAAGCAGGGCGGCGGGAGCATGGAGGACATCCACTCCTTACCACTCCTGCCGCCCTGCACTGAATAGGTGGTCGCACCCGGGATTGGAGGCAACTGTCGATCCAGATAGGATTGCTCCCTCCAAAAATTAATTTGTTTTTATAACTGCAGGTGGAGGCCCTGTAGTATTCTATATTGCCAATAGGTGTGAAAAGCCTGGAGTGATGTGTGTATGTATGTGTGTATGCATGTCTTTCTATATACCTTGTTCATGTAGTAGACCACTGTAGAAGACCTTTGGTTGAAATGTGTTTGGTTATTTCTGGTACTGATATGATTGTACAACTTGAAGTTACATTATCGGGCTTTTTTGGGTCTTATTCATCTTCACTAGTTTACTTATCCCAATTGTTTTATTAATTCCATCGACTGCACCTTGAACCTTCTATATAGAAAGCATATGCATATGAATTAACTGTGGAGCACTGGACCTCTCTGTGAGACTAGAAGGTCCAGGAGGCAACTTTAATGATTCAGTTATGATGGTCAAGCCTTTTCATTTGTTCTTGCCATCAAGGCCAGCCAGAGTAGACTTGCTTGGCATTTAGTTTTTTGAGTGGACAGCTGAAAGCAAATTTTAAGATATGGATAAGAAAGGATAAAAATAACCACTGAGTTTCATTATCAGAAAACTAGTATAGAATAATTTAACTATCTGGAAGGGGTGGTGGTGGTGGCAAAAAGTACATTTATAAAATGCAGATCTGTTTCGTAGTAACGTATTGTAATTTGCCGAAGAGCTTCAAGCTGCATTTGACACAGTGCTTATTCTGATTTGTAGGTTTATCCTCTTACCTTCTTAACTTTAACACCACCCTTCGGCGTTTGCTTAGTTGTGAGATTGTATCCAATCATCTGTTCAGCAAGCTGCCCTACCACTTTTGGGCTACAAAAGAAGAGAGCAACAATTTATATCAACATATAGAATCTCCTTTAAAAGAAATCCTGCAAAGAATGAAGGACATTTTTAAAAAAAAACCTGGCCATAATTTCTGGACTTACTCCTTGGTTAGATGCACACCTCCTTTCAGCCCACTGCTGAAAATGCCTTTCCCTCTTCCTCCAGCTAAGATTTGAGCCTTTAACACAATTTCTGTAGCTTCTGTAAGAGGGGAAAAATATGTGTTGTTAGGCTTTCTAAATTTCTTATTAGACTACAGCAATGCTTAGCCAATTTCATAATGTGATTTTAGTACACAGCTGAAAGAACAACTCTTCAACGCAGCTTTATATTAATGTCAATATTATTGTAATGACTTCTGTTCCAAAGATTGTTTTAACCCAACAGCACAAACATGAACAAAGCAATACCACTTCTGATGCAAGAGCTCATGTCAGCAGTCATTGGGATGATGGGTCTGGCTTCAATTTGTAGTTGCATGCTCAAAAAATGATCCAACATACAGTTGCTAATTTATGTAGCGTGGGTGGGGGGGTGGGACTATCTCATGTTAGGACTAAGTCGCACTGAGAGTAGATCCACTGAAATGAATGGGACTTCAATAGACTAACATTAGATACAAACCACTGACTATAAACCAGTAGCATGAGACTGGAAAATGTTTGCTGAAGTACTGCTCATAAAAGCAAGAAAAGTATCAACACAGACTTGGATCCAAAAAGATACTTCAGGCACACCAATAATCTCAATGGCAAATTTGCTTGCTTGCTTCCTTCCTTTCACTGCATGACATTTAGAAATGTGTGTTGGTTGGGGGGGGGAGGTGCTGTTGAGATGTAACACAAACCCACTTTGAATTGTCCAGATGTGTTGAACTACAACTTCCATCATTTTCAGCCAGTATGGCCAATATAACAACCAGACCAATGGCCATATTAGCTGGGGGTGATGGGAGTTGCAGTCCAACATATCTGGAGGGTGCCAGGTTGGTGACAGCTATTCTATAAGGAAAGCACTGTGTTAAAAACAGCTTGGAGACTGCAATAATATAAATATAGTTTCTAGGAAAGAACGGTATTTGTTTACAATTCTACACTAGCCCATTATCTAGGGCACGGAAGGGCTTATTTCAAAGTAACACATTAAAGTAGAATACTTTTAACATAACATATTTTTTAAGAACAGGAACAGGATTCACTGAACAGGAATCAAGTTGTGTGCAAATGCTGGTTTAGGTATGATATAAATAATTTTGAAATTGTCTTTCAAACAACTAGTCAGCACCAACATTTCCCCCCTTCACCTATTTAAGATGAATGTCAGGAAATGGGGATCAACTGGCAAAGTTCTTCAACACAACAAAGCTATTCATAAGAGAAAGTCACATCCAAACTAGTCTTAATATGCTAATGCTGCAGAAATATGCAATTCTACCCAATATTACAAGCAGTCTAGAATCTATTATGTCAATAAATACGTGGACAGGGCTGACCTGATCGGTGGGCGTTGTTTGCTTGGACTTCCAAAGGCTTTTGACAAAGTCCCTCACCAAAGACTCCTGAGCAAACTTTGCTGTCATGGAGTAAGAGGAGAGGTCCTCTTAGGGATCAGTAACTGGCTACAAGGTTAACAAGAGAGCATTCTACAAAAGAGCTAAGGATCTGGCCAGATAAATATGAGGCTGGATACCTTTCCACCAGTCCAGACCATCCTACAGAGAGGAGCGAATGCTCTTCCCTGCCTTAACTGTTCTCCCACAGGGGCAAAAAACCCCAGAAGAGTGTACACATGTAAAATTCGGCAAGCACTGGCCAAAAACATGTAGTTGATCTGCTAGGAAACCCTCCCATTAAACTATTCATTGATCACACAATATTAACCATTGTGCATGTGATCTTACATGCATAGGATGTAGTTGGATGGTAAATCCCTGGGTGGTCATGAAGGGGCAGGGCAGGTGTGCACTCCCCGGATGACGGATGGCTTACAGGAGAGGTACTATCCAGTCCAACCTATGGATGCCATTCCTTGAAATTTGGGTGGTGGTGGTGGGGAGAAAACTAATACCTCCCTCTTCTTCTTATGTCTTTGGACTGCAAAGCAATAGTCAGTGTGGGTACAAAACGGGGGTCCTATTCACAGATCTCTCTGTTTTAAAAATAATTAAGAGCAGCCATGGAGGGCCCACATCTGTACAATACTTCTGGAGCCACAGGCCTGAGAGCCACATCTGGCCCTCCGGGTGTCATGGTGGAAACTGGGCCCATAAAGCCCCATAGCAGTTCTGATTCTGAGGAAGAGCAACAACCCGTGGGAGAGGAGCTCGCTCATCTCTCACAGGCACAGTGGCAGGGAGATTCCTCCTGCCTGGATTCCTGAGAGAGATAGTGACCCTGGCAGCAAGAGAGCGGGGGATGGGGTGTTGGTGGACGCCTGGCGCCGACACAGGGAGAGGCGCCAGATGGAGGGCGCCGAGAGGAGGCGCTTTGCCTGACTGGCACTACGACAACAGTCGCGTCCCGAGGACCCACGGGTAAGACCCAAGGACCCACCTCTCCATAGCCCATAAGTTCAGAGTTTTCCCGCTCTTCTCCTTCAAATGGGGACCAACTGCCTTACCTGGAGCTTAGGCTACTCTGCTAACTACCCCAGTGCAGTTCCTTGCTTAGTCTCTGGAAATTAGCATCTGAAAGAGTAATTAAGTTGTAAAGGAATAATGCCTTGGAAAGAATCCCTTTCGTCTGTGTCTTGAGTAGGGATGTCAAGAGAATTCCGCCACGGATCCTAGGGAGGCCGAATTCCAGTGAATTTGGCCCCCTGGAATCCGTGGTGGAACGGAGCAACCCGCCCCACCACCCCACGGAAGCCCCCCGGAACGGAGCCTACCTGGCTGTGGCTCTGGTGGCGGCTCCGGCGGCAGCTCTGGCCGCTGCTGGGCTGCGGCCACAAATGGCGGCCACTACACCGGCCGCCATTTGTGTCCCTTCACTGAGCCGTGGCAGGCTACGTAAATATTTACATAGCCTATCACGGCAAAAGCGGGGACGCAAATGGCGCAGCGGCCACCATTTGCATCCCTGCTCTTTGCCGTGATAAGCTATGTAAATATTTACGTAGCCTATCACAGCTCAGCGAAGGGATGCAAATGGCGGCTGCTATGCTGGCCGCCATTTGCGTCCGCAGACCTGCTGCAGCCGGATGTCCAGCTGCGGATGCACCCGGCCAGCGGCTCCACGGAGTCGCCGCAGAGCAGAGCTGGCCGGGGAAGATTCTGGGGGGAGGGACGGAGTGACTCCCCCCCCCGCGGATGCCACTTACGAAACAGGTAAGTGGTTTCGTACATCCCTAGTCTTGAGTTGGCTATTGGAAGGGACTTTAAGAGGCAGCTAGGGTGCTCCTGACACTGGGGTTCCCCAGATGACCATAAGCTCTTCCTCTGATCCCACCACCTTTCCCCCAAACGCCAACTGTCTGATGGTTTCCCAGCTTTTGTGCTTACTGGCAATAAGATCTTTAAGCTACCTTTGGCCTTGCCCCTTGTTCCTTCAGCCCTGCCCACCGCTGGAATGCGGCCCCCAAGAGCTTCTCTGAAACAGAATCCGGCCCTCTGTCTGAAAGACTTTCGATGTCCCTGTTCTAACGTTTCCTATCATTGCAAACAGCAGATTTGGGAGGGTGGAGTTTTAGGAAAAAGCTGGGGGAAATAGTTAACACCCCCTTCCTACACCAAAGTCCCAATCTAATCCCCCCCACTCCCCGCCACCTGGCAGCTTCTATTATAAAAAAAAAAAGAGGTGGGAGATCTCTGATGTGGAGCCCCTGGAGCATGCCTGGCTTGTTCTTGGCATTCCTAGAAAATCTATGCATACAAGGACTGGGCTAGCAACAGGATAGGTTAGACGTCTTGTTATCAAGCAGAGACAACCTTAAATGTGTAGTGCATTCTTTCTGATAAAATAATAGAGTTTTAAGTAGGAAAAATAAATTACATATTTTTTTCTTTTCCGCTGAGCTTGTATGAGGCATGCACTGGAAAATATCTGTTTTCCAAGCACTTACTTTTGATATATATCACTTTCAACCTTAAATCTTCCCCTTGAAGAGCTGTCATGCATTCCAATGCACCCCCCTTCCCCAGTGCCAGCTTTTCTATAATTCATGCCACCCGAAAGGCAGATAACAAGGGAATTTAAATGCAACAACAACCACCACCGAAAATCCAGTTTGAGATCTATATTGTCTAAGCATACAAATTATTAAGATGAATTTAAAAATAAATCACTTTCCAGGCCACAATAGCAAAAGCCAGAAATCGCTCCGTCCGCTGTGATAAAACATCTATTTTGGCATTGTTAATGGCTGTTACGAGCATTTAATTAGATTACTTTGAGTCGCTAACCATCCCGACAATGAAAGCCTTGTATGCACCATGATAAGTGCTGTCAATTATGCCTGCGATCACTACCCTTTGTGCCACAAGCTCTTCAGGCCAAGTCAGTTGTATTCATAGCCTGCATACTGATTACTTCTTACTTGGCAACAACAAATAAGAAGGGGGTGGTGGAGGGAGAGAGAGGGAGAGGACTGAAATGGGTATTTTTTATTTCATTTTATTTAACCTGCCAAAAGAGCATCAAGGCAGCAAAAGAACTTGCATGGGCAAGTAAGAAAGACATAAATAAGTGCACAAGGAAAGTAAGCGTAACTATGTAAAGGTTAGGCCTCAAGTACTAATCAATATAGCGACTTAGCAGAACACTTTACAAACAGGTTCCCGCCACCCTAGGGGAAAGTGACATGAAGTAATTTAATTCCACGGTTATTTGCCCAAGCTCTGGAAAATGAAGTAAACCAGCCAAATCTTATTTTACAGTAACCAGGCCTGATGGTTTAGTATTTACCAAGTTGATTCACTTCTCCAGTGTCACCGCTTCCATTTTATTTAAAGATCAGGTTCTAGAAAGCATACTGCAACCAATTCCTATTTGTTTGTTCATGTCTGTGTAGCTTTTTTTTAATGTCTCCTGTCTGAATTCTCAGATCACATTAGGAATACATAGGAAATGTAATTGTATCTGAAATATATCCATGATTCAACTACCCTCACAGGATAATGCACCAAAAAAGCATGGATTCTAATAGGCTTTGTATGGAAATAAAATAAACCCATATTCAGAAAACAACATTAAAATGGATCTCCTTGGTTAATATCTATCAAGCATCTTCAACAAATCTACAGAAAATTCCAAAAGGCCCTTTACACGCTAGGCCCTTTCTAAGTCCGTGCTCTCTCTCTCTCTCTCTCCCCCCCGCCCCCTTTTATTCTCTCCCTCACATATATCTATATCTTAGAAAGGGACTAGCATGACTCTATAAGGAAGGCTGAGCGCCGAAGAATTGATGCTTTCGAACTGTGGTGCTGGAGAAGACTCTTACGAGTGCCCTGGACTGCAAGGAGGTCAAATCAGTCCATCCTCAAGGAAATCAACCCTGAGTGCTCATTGGAAGGACAGATACTGAAGCTGAAGCTCCAATATTTTGGCCACCTAATGCGAAGAGAAAACTCCCTGGAAAAGACCCTGATGCTGGGAAAGACTGAAGGCAAAAGGAGAAGGGAACAGCAGAGGATGAGATGGCTAGACAGCATCACGGATGCAATGAATATGAACTTGAGCACGCTCCGGGAGAGAGCGCAGGACAGGAAGGCCTGGCGTGCTATGGTCCATGGGGTCACGAAGAGTCGGACACGACTGAACGACTGAACAACAACAACAAGCATGACTACTGAAGTGTCATGTCAATATTTACAACCACTGTAGTACAATGCAATATAATGTCACATTCTCAACACCACTTCACTTTGCCATTAAGGCCTCTCAATCGAATGCGAGTCCCTTCTATTGACGATAAGTCTTCGCGTGAAACTCATTAGAGTGTTTGCTTCACAGCTCCAAACTAAAAACAAATTAGTTAGATAAGTCAGGTGCTTGTTGAAAGTGTATTGGTTTTGTCTCTTATTTTGCCATTAAGTATTGCAATGAAAAAAAATAAATACAAATGCACTATTAGCTCTGAAAAACCTTCCTAAAATTTTATATTTTTTATTACAATGGTGTGATTGGCTGACCCATCACACCACTGTAGAGCCCCACAGTGTTTTTTTTTTGGGGGGGAGGGACATCAAAGACCTATGCCAACATTATTGTACAAGAGTGCATGTGAAGAGGGTCATGATGATGGTGCTGGCTGGCCCCACCCTCTCAGTGTTCCTACTGCCCACATCCTGGTCCCCATGTCTGCATAATGACCTATGCAGATAGACCCCAACATGCTACCTATACACCTTCATGATTCAGGTTTACACATCTACGGAAATGGGATGAACAATGCATTGGGCAAGCTGAGAGGTCTGGGTCTGCCTGAGGAATCAGAATCCCGCCCGCCCCCAATGTGCATAGATAACCATGGGTTGTATCCAATGATCCAATGGTGGATGGGTACTGATGGCAGAAGGAATTTCCCCCTCTGCCCTGCAGCACCCTGTGCTCTCCCAAATCTGCTCTGGAGGGTTGGGGGACCCTCTGGATGCATGTGGGGCTGTAGTGGGAGGAGAGGACAGGGAAGTCCAGTTACATGAGTGGACATCCACTCACGTGAGGGTTGGATACAACCCAGTGTCTGCATAAAGCTTCTCAGTACTTGGCTAATTATGCCCTTTTAAAAAATCCTACAAAGGTTGGGAAAGAACTTTAAAATTAACGATTAGCAGGAAAGATCTTTGGCTGCTGTGAGCAGGTGACTGGTTTTACAGCTACATTGGGAGGGAAGGGCTTCTTTTTCAAAGGCTGGTGTCTAAACAACCACACAACTAACTGTCAGGCCTCCACAAAGGTCAGACGTCAGGCAGTTGGGTTCCAGGAGTCGTGACAGCCTGTTGTCAATCAAAGTGAGCCACAACATGGTCCAAAACAGGCAGAGGGTGAGTTCCAAAGCATCAAAGATCAGAGGTGCCAGGGGGAATTCCACAATCAAAACCAGGCAGGGGTCAAGATGCCAGGGAATGGGAACAGGAGCGTAGGCAGTTTCTCTTCTGCCAGAGATGAGCTGCTTAGAAAATAGGGCTTTTGTAGTGTCCGATAGAATAGGGATTGGCCCTTGTGGCCAGCTGGCTGAACACTCAGGCAGGTTGGCAATGCAGCCAAGATGGTACCCTCGAAGCACAGGACTCAGCCTGCCAAGTTTGCAATAGTGGTGCAGGACATAAGGTACAATTTTATTATGCCTCCCTTGAAAAGAGCAATTGCCTCTTATTGAATTCAAAGTCAGCAGGAAAAGATCTGATCTGCACCTGATTCTTGCAGTAGGCAAGACTGCTTCCCCTCTGTACAAATGACTTGTTTGTTTGTTATTGGCCTGTCCACACAAGCTTTGCATGTTTGCTGGAGCAAACCCTAGTACCTTCAGAACTTCCATGACCCATGCAACCCCTTGGTATCCCTCTTTAAGGATGCCTCTGAGACAGGGTGGAAGGAAAGCAGAATTCCATGTAATGGCTGGCCTGTATGATCCTGAAATATTTCCCCAATGAATGAGTCCCATTGCATTTTTCAGTGGAGGTGTTCACATGTAACGGTGGCAAGATTTGCTGCAGAGAGTGATGGGCAAGTTCTGCAGCCTTTTTAAAAAATAACCTACTAATTGAAGGTTAACTGTGGGTTGTTTAACCCAAAATTGACTTCTAGTGTCTGGGTTCGGACAGCAAGTATCAACCTTGATCAGTGGTTGAATATTCAATATGGCCACAGAATGTGCCTGGCACACACTGCAGCAAGTTGTGCATTAATTAATTAACTAACCCATGATTTGCCACCGTTACGTGCGAACTGTCAGGATGCCCCGTTGCCCACTGATTTCTCCAAAGCCAGAATCAACACTCAGACAAAAGGGCTGCTTTCCAAGGCTTTAATTCCATTCCTAATGAGGCATACAGATGCTAATTGCTTGAGACTCAGAGGAACTACAAAGGAACAGCCATCTAGGGGTTTCTAAGGGTTAGGACATCAGTTGATCTCCGTTTGGGAAAAATGCGGCAACTCTCTGAATTTAACGGATGGGAGGGGAAGATCTCCCCCTCTCCCATGATGCTTCTGGGCGCAGCTGTTGACGTAGAGCCAATCGGGCTGAGCGCTGAAGCTTGGCCCCTGCAATCTCTCCCTTGTGCCTGCATCTGCGCTTTGCGTCTAAAAGCTCAGGTTGTCCCTCCCTTTCCACGCCTGGTTCACTGTTGCTCCCAGGGATGTGAGCAGGGGGGAGGCTCCCCCTCCAGCTGCGCCTCTGAAGTCTGAGTGAGTTCCTCCCCCACTAATTGTATCTCCTCAGAATCAGGCTGCTTTGGGACTCTATGGGCTCAGCTACAACCCTGACACGAACTGATCTATGTATAAATATTATCTAGTGTGCTATGCTAATTTTAGCGATAACAAAATTCACATGAAATAATCTTCTGGTCAGATGGAAGATCGGTAAACTATAACAAATATGATTGACTGATGAAATCAACTTTGCCTTTCCAAAACACAGTTAATTGTACATGGAAGCTGCAGTTCAAAAGTTACAGTTTTGAAAGAAAAGCAGGGTTTGATGCCATCGTTCTAACTCTGCTCCTTCACAGCTCCACTTGAATTCAATGGCAACTTGGTGAAAAGAAGCACTTGTTTGGAGGATTGTGTCCAATTCAAAAGACGTGTACTCGGTCTGAGAGCAAATGAATTAAAGTTACACAGAGCAATTCTTCCAAGGGACAAAACCTTCAGTATTAGATTTTACAATACATCTCCTTTTGTTTGAGTGTTGTGAATACAAATTGAAGTGCTACACCTTGAAATTGCAACAAGACTCCATACTATAATGAAAGCTTATTGTGAATCAATAAAAATTGGACCTACTTTAGCAACTATGATTGCTCTGGTCCACTGGAAATGCCTGCAGCAGAAATGAGCAGCTTGTTTTCAGCCCACTGCTGTGTATATTTAACTGCTGGATTCTTGATCACGAAAAAATATGGTCGGGTGAGAACAGTGATTGTGCTCCTAATGTGGGATTGCTAATTTTACCTACCTACAAATTGTTCCAATATTCCATTAACATGAATGGGTTTTACAGGCTACATCAAGAATAGCAACAGAAATATTTCCCCCTACAGATAAAGAACATCACGTGACATTTCAGTGTTATTGGACTGCTCTAGATAACCCTCTTGTACTAAAGTGAACAAGCAACTTCTGAAACTTTCTCATGAATGCCTTTGCAATTATTTATTTAAGGACTTATATCCTACTTTTTGCATACACCTCAAGGCAGATAACAAAACTGAACAACAATAAAACCAACAAAATTGGAAAAAAAAACAACTGGAAAAAAACAAGAAAAGCAACTGATACAAAAATTTTAAACTATCTGCTTAATTTTTTAAAAGCCAGATATAAATACAATTAAAAACCCAACAGGTTAAACATCGGGAGCCTAAAAGACAGCAGATGAAGGTACCATGTGCACCTCCCTAGAGAGGGTGTTCTATAATTTGGGTGCCATCATCAAGGCCAGTAGCAGACAGTTCTTCATCTACCCTGGTTCTGGGCCATTAAGTGCTTTAAATGCCAAAACCAGCATCTTGAATTGAGCCCCAAAACAAACTGGCAGCCAGTGAGGATCTTCTAATAATGTCATAAGATGTTCGTGATGGTCCATTTTAGTTAACAAGGAGGTCAAATCAGTCCATCCTAAAGGAAATCAACCCTGAGTGCTCATTGGAAGGACAGATACTGAAGCTGAAGCTCAAATATTTTGGCCACCTAATGCAAAGAGAAAACTCTCTGGAAAAGACCCTGATGCTGGGAAAGACTGAAGGCAAAAGGAGAAGGGGACGGCAGAGGATGAGATGGCTAGATAGCATCACTGATGCAATGAATATGGACTTGAGCACGCTCCGGGAGAGAGCGCAGAACAGGAAGGCCTGGCATGCTATGGTCCATGGGGTCACGAAGGGTTGGACACGACTGAACGACTGAACAACAACAACTCTGAACCAGCTGCATTTTCCAGACACTTCAGGAGTATCCCGCATGTAAGGCTTTATAGAAATCTTGCCTGTCCAGTACTAGAGAACTGATTACAATGTCCAACAAAATAGGTTTTTTGCACACCTGATAACTGACTATCACTGGGCCTGGCTGTGGGACTTGGCTTGCCCACTTGGCCTCAGAGCCGACGAGAGAAGATTCATGGCCCCCTCCTGTCTGTGCTTTCCACGGATTGTGAGGCTCATAACATGACCTTCTGATGAGCTGGTCACCTTCCAAACTCCTTCTAATGGATGCACCCCTCGTCTTCCGGTCCATCTTTCCCTTTTCTCTGGCATTCTGGTCTTATATTGAGAGCTACCAAGGCCACACAAGCTCTGTAAAGCAGGGCTGGGCAAGTTCTGATGGTCTGGGGGCCAGTTTCCGGTACCTGGACTCCCTTGGGGACCACGCTCCTGCCACTGAACTGCCTGGAGCGGCCAAAAATCATTGGTGCAGGAAATCGCTATGGAAGCTCAAAGGGGTGGCATTTAGCTTGGGGGGGGGAAGCTAAATTTGGCACTCCATAGTGGTTTGCCTATGAACTTGAGCATGCTCTGGGAGAGCACGGAGGACGGGAAGGCCTGGCGTGCTGCAGTCCATGGGGTCACGAAGAGTCGGACACGACTTAACGACTGAACAACGAACAACAAGTGGTTTGCCACTGAATATTGGTCGCAAGCTGCCATTTATTTTGCTGCTGCACTGCCAAATTTCAGCAGTGTGGGGGCAGCAGTAGGGGTGGTGGAGGACGTCATACTCAAGGCCATGGGGGGGGGGGTGCATGTGGCCCATCCCTGCTGGAAAGTCTCCCCAACTCCCATTCCTATGATAAGCTTGGTTACCATCCACCCTGAAGTTTCTATCCAATTGCTCCTGCAGTTACTGGCACTTCACTCCTGTTGCAGCATAAACCTTGCGTTGTTTCTAATGTTAGTCTCACTCAGAGTAGACCCATTGCCATGAATTGGACTTAAGTTGGATCAACACTGGATATAACACTATATATGTTTTCTTGAGCCTGCCATGTTGCCCTCCCCATTCTGTCAAGGATCCTTCACTTAGACCCTTATATTCCTGGCCTTTGGGTGGACACATTTACATAGGCTCTGATTCTGGCTCTTTAGCAGCAGCAGCAGCAGCAACATGCACTTTTAACAGGTGAACTTTTTTTCTGGCATGGAGAAAAAGTGGTGGTATTGGTGGTAGTGAAATGCTTCCTGTGCTGAGTTTCTGTGCATCAGGCTGCTGTGAAAAGCAGTGGCGCAGGGCAAGAGTAAGGGGTGGCAACTCTACTTTGGTTGCTGAATCTCCATATCACAGAGGGATTGGACTACCCACCTTTAGGTAATTTACCATTATTTTTCCTCCAACAGAACAAGAGCTAGAACGTTGGCAAGGGCAACAGCATCCAAAAAGCAGCCTCTGGTTTTAAAGATAGCACTCCCACAAATAGCAACTGAGATGTGAAACCAAGGTGTGAAATTGAAGCTTCTCTATAAAACACAGATCAACCTCCCATCTGCAACAGGAATCCAACTGATCAACAGTGTCATCTTTATGTTAAATGCCTACATAGCAACCTGTACGTTTTTCGCTTTTAAATTAATGCCCTCCCCCATTCCAGCAATCGTATTTGTCTCTTGGCCACCTCATGTGCAGCCATCCTTTTACACAAGAAGTTTCCATAGCCTGTTCTTTACACTTTCTTCTCCCTAGTTCCAGTATTGAAGACAGATAAATCTTCACTTTTATAACTCCAGACTCTTTAAAATATTGTATATTTATTACAAAATTACAAGCCTCATTAAAATCTATAATGATAAATTACCCAGTCTCTTGATCCTCTCCACGGATGTTTATTAATTGTTTTCATATCCGTTACTACACACTTCGCCAGTATTTTAAAAAGGTAAAATGCCAGATAAAATCAAGTGTGGCTCACCTTCACTACTGCTTCTTAAATAAGCCATAAATAAGATTTCTGAAAAGCACACCTAGAGAGCACAGTTACCTTTCTATGCACCTTTTCTGTATCCGTACAGCAACGTTCTGAGGTCAATCATAGCCATGGATTATAACATAGGGATGTACACCAGTGTGGTGTAGTGGGTAGAGTGTTGGACTAGGAGCTGGGAGATCCGGGTTCTAGTCCCCACTCAGCCATGGAAGTTCACTGGGTGACTTTGGGCCAGTCACACACTCTGAGCCCAACCCATCTCACAGGGTTGTTGTTGTGAGGATAAAATGGAGAGGAGGAGGATAATGTAAGCCACCTTGGGTTCCTTGCAAGAGAAAAAAAAGGCGGGGTATAAATGCAATAAATAAATAAATAAAATAGTACATGATACCAAATATGATAGTATGTGTTACATTGACACTAGCTCCAGGTCCAGCAAAGGAGGAGATCTCTCTCTCTCTCCCCCCGCCCCCATCCATCTGCTCTTATCTTGGTATGCTTCCCTTAACTGATTCTACTAACACTGATTTGGCACTAGTAATGTGGTAGCTACTTCACAGAATCCAGTAATAAGACAGCCGTTACCCAGAAGGCCCATGCTGTCCCATGCTGTCGTCCAGAATTGAGTTGCAAGGTGCTCAGCAGCCATACTGGAACATATGTAACTGCCTCCAAGTAACTCGTCCTATCACATTCCAGTGCTGGAAACCACACAGCAGCCTTCCCCAACCTGGTGTCTTACAGATGTTTTGGATTTCAATTCCCATCAGCCCAAGCCAGCACGGCCAATGGTCAGGACTGCTGGGAGTTGTAGTCACAAACCTCTGGAAGGACACCAGGTTGGGGAAAGCAGCAGGTAACTCATTCCGTCTTAGCTGTGCCTGTTCAGAACTAGTGCTATGCTCAATACAATGGTTGCCACCATCATGTCTTTGATATCCTGAAACTCTCCAGCAAATCTGACCTAAAGATTCTAGCAAGAGATATAATTCAGTGGCAGTCCTTCAATCGGTAATGGATGACTATCACCACCCCACCTTGCTTGGGAATTTCTGGGAAAACTGGCTAGCTCTTGTTGGGAGGCCATAATGAACCTAATTCAGCATGACAGTCACTATAATGTAGAGAACACGGACAACATTTATAAGCCAGTGGCTAAGGCAGGGGTGGGCAACTTATGGCCCTCCAGATGTTTTGGCCTACAGCTCCCATCAGCCCTAGTCAGCATAGCCAATGATGAGGGGTGGTGGGAATTACAGGCCAAACTATCTGGAGTTGCCCCGTATCTGGAGTGTTGGATCAGGATTGGGGAGACCTAGGTTCACTCAGCCAGGAAGCTCACTGGGTGACTTTGGGCTAGTTACTCTCTCTCTCTCTCTCTCCCCCTCTCAGCCTAACCTACCTCACAAGGTTGTCATGAGGAGAAGAAGAATCACATCCACAGTCTTGAGGTCCTTGGAGGAAAGGGAGGATATAAATGTAAAAAATAAAAAGAGCAGATATATGCATAACAGCTACAAAAGCAGGCAGAGGGAGGAAGCACACAGCATATGTGTTTCCCCTCCACATTACAATGGATTTTGTTTTTTATTCAAGCATATATGGTTAGCAGGGAAAGACTGCTCACCTGTGTCCTGAAATTCATAATAGCATTTATTATAATGAAGCTTGGAGGATAACTTTTGATGCAGCATGTAGCAGGTAGTATTGAAGTCCAGCAGTTATTAAGAACAAAACACACAGCTCTCGCCCCTAGCTGCAACAATATGCGCACCTGTGTTCCTGGACTGCTTTCAAACAAATATTTCTTTTTGCAATAATGGCAGAATATAGGAGCTAAGGAGGGAACACTTTTGGCCTGTTTCCTTTTGGCCTGTTTCCTTATGCATTGCTGAACTGCTGAATTAATGGTATAGCATTTGTATAGCACCAAATACAGAAGATGAAGAATTAGCATAGCTTTGTGAATACTAAACACTCTTCTCTTAAAAAAAAAAAAAAAGCCAGAAAAAAGTTACGCTAAAGAAAACACATGCTTAGGAGGACATTTTGCCCTTTTCTAAACATGGTTAAAGGTGACTGAACCTCTTATGCGCAGCAGACAGGTTTTAGATCTATGGTGTCTGGATACCTCCCATAGGTTAGAAGAGCAGAAAGGACCATATTGCAAAAACAGTTCTTATGTAAAAGGATTTCTAGATCACCCCATTTCAAGAGCTTGAAGCAACTCTCTCTCTCTCTCTCTCTCTCTCAAGTGCATGGCACAAAATGCAAGAAGACAAGTCCCTGCACCAGGATCTTACAGTATAAAACCTGACATAGATAACAAAGGAACGAGAGGGAGATGCACCCTGGAATGAAAAGGGAAAGAATTATATTTATTTCTGCTATATTTATTTGGGCAAGAAGAAAGTGCAAAAGCTGGGTTGAAGTTAAACCTCGAAAAAACCAAGATTATGGCAACCAGCTGGATTGATAACTGGCAAATAGAGGGAGAAAACGTGGACTTTATCTTTCTAGGCGCAAAGATTACTGCAGATGCCGACTGCAGCCAGGAAATCAGAAGACATTTATTTCTTGGGAGGACAGCAACGACAAATCTTGATAAAATAGTGAAGAGCAAAGACATCACACTGACAACAAAGGTCCGCATTGTTAAAGCAATGGTATTCCCCGTAGTAACCTATGGCTGCGAGAGCTGGACCATAAGGAAGGCTGAGCGAAGGAAGATAGATGCTTTTGAACAGTGGTGCTGGAGGAAAATGCTGAGAGTGCCTTGGACTGCAACAAGATCAAACCAGTCCATACTCCAGGAAATAAAGCCAGACTGCTCACTTGAGGGAAGGATATTAAAGGCAAAACTGAAGTACTTTGGCCACATCATGAGAAGACAGGATACCCTGGAGAAGATGCTGATGCTAGGGAGAGTGGAAGGCAAAAGGAAGAGGGGCCGACCAAGGGCAAGATGGATGGATGATATTCTGGAGGTGATGGACTCGACCTTGGGGAAGCTGGGGGTGGCGACAGCCGACAGGAAGCTCTGGCGTGGGCTGGTCCATGAAGTCAGGAAGAGTCAGAAGTGAATGAATGAATAAACAACAACACAGTAAGACAGCCTTCCCCAACCTGGTGCCGTCCAGTTGTTTTGGACTTCAAATCCCATCAGCCCCAGACAGCATTGCTAAAGATCAGGAATTCTGGTAGTCCAAATCTGGAGGTCACCAGATTGGGGAAAGGAACTAAGAGTTTGTGCCAAAGGATTCATAGAAAAGGTGAGCTGTGAGGAGAGATTTGAGTAAGAGAGCTGGTGTGTTCCAGATGCATGGGAAAGTAAAGAGGGAAAGAGTGGAATGTTTTGAGGGGGCACCCTCAGATGGTTGAGGGTGATGAAGCTGGAGAAGCAAAGGGCACTGGGAGAGAGTTAGTTATTAATTAAAAGTGAAGGTACCCATGCTGGCCAAAAGAAAAATTCTAAAAGAAAATGTCCAACATCAGCCACTTTTTCCCTCCACCCTTTTCCGTTTTGAGTACTGTCTTGCCTGATGAAGGGTTCTGGTGAATCTGAAAGCTTGCACGTATTTTGTGACTTTTTGAGTTGGCTTGATAAACGTATTATGGTGATATGGATTTGCAAAATTTTCTTTTGAAATTTTGATTAAGGGTGTAATCCTATGCATGTTTAGATAGACAAAAGGCCTACAACTCCCAGCATTCCCCAGCCAGCCATGCATAAGATTGTGCTGTAAGGGATTTTAATGTTTTCTTTTTTATGGAGGAAAATAGCATATACAAGGAAGTAAGTGGGCTGACAAAGGGATGTTGGGTGTTCATAGGGAGTTGGAGGAGAAATCAATAACATCATTAGGGGCACTATAGGGTCCATAATAGGCACAGAATTGGTTTCAAGGAAACTGAGCTCTCTTCTGAGTTTGGGGAAAACAGTTTGGTTTTCTGGAGCTCAATTCTGAGCCTGAATAGGGGAGCTCACTCATTACTAGAAAAACAAACAGAATCCACTGAATTAAATGAACAAACAAAAGTACCCATTCTGTGGTGCACAAGTAATGTATTGGAACTGGGGGCACTAGAAGAGACAACTTTCAGCTGATCCAAAAGTCTGCGTACAGATGGTGTCTTCACCTGCCTAGCTCTTCACACAGGGCTGTTGATGATCCAGCACACCAAAGTGTACCAAAATGTCAATACCTTATCATCACCTGTGGAGTCTGATGTCCATTTGATGAAAGTGAGCAATCAGGTGTGTGACACGGCAAGGATGGAAGCCATTTTTGTGCAGAGACTTGTGTACTATTTAAGTCTTCTTTTGATGATCTAAATAGGACTAAATTGGCTCACCCTCCTTGGACTGACCCTTCTGCTTAGGGGCAAATCTCTCTCTCTCTCTCTCTCACACACACACACACACACTGAAAGCAAAAATACAAAAGGGACAAAAATGAAAGGGAGAAAAAATATCTGATGGGAATTCATTATGATGTTTCTTTTTTGTTCAGTGAAGGCTGAGTAATTGGAAATTGCTGGTCAAAAGCTTATTTTCATCCCTAACACCACTGAGAATCGAGGCAGCAGAGTTCATTCAAGCTAGGAGTGGACACAGCAATGTCACCGCTGATAGAAGTGTGGGGCAGATTTAAAAGGAGGAGGAAGGAAAAAAAAGGGAAAAAATATATATAAACACAGAGTATGTAATTATATACAGAAACACTGCAGAAAGAAAGGATGGCATGTTTGTTTTTGAATACATCTTATTGCTCTGTTCATTGAAGGGTGTGAGGGGAATTTGCCAAGGGTTTTATTTGCAAGCATTCACAGTATCTAGCTCCCCCCATTCCCCTTTTTTAAAAAATCAACTGCATCAAGCAGCACAAAAAAGAGAGAAATATTGTGGCCCTGAGGCAATGGGTACATATTAACTACTGTAAGGAGATGAAGTCTCATCAGAAGCTTGCGCCACCATTTTACAATTTAATATAAACCAGAACAAATAATAAACTAAGCGCCAGTAATAAAAGCAGAAGATGGGTTAGAATGGTGTGGCTGTTTATTTTGCAACATACACATTTTAGAGCCAGTCTCCAAAACTATATTAAAATAAAGGGCAACTTTGAAGAGAATATATTGGTGGGTGCTATCCGTGGATGACAGGTATTCATTCCCCCTGCCTCCTCCCCCTGCCCCCCGCCTTACCCTTTCAAGGCTTATAAAGGCTTACTTCTAACTGAGGTGGTAAATGTGTGCCCAGGCAGCACCACATTGGATTGCAGAATAGGGCTCATGTGATGTATTGCTCAATGTTCCTCCATAAAAAAAAGGTGGCAGGGGGAGAAAAAGGAAAAAGAAATCCCTGCACACAGAACTCTAGATTTTTGGAAGAAGTAGGTCATAACCCTTCTACCTTGTATCAAGGCTGGGTTTAGACATAAAGTGAAACCCTGGTTTGTTTAGCTAATGTTTTAACTTCTGTAGACCGCCCAGAGAGCTTCGGCTATGGGGCAGTATAAAAATGTAATTATTAATAATAATAAACCAAGGTTTGCTTTGACATCTAATCCTCAACCTGCCTGGAAACTGGGGTTTGTTTGGGGTTAACAACCAGGATCAGAAACCACAGTTTGAAGCTGGCATGTAAAGTATGGTTTGTGCTGCCGACTGCAGTTTGTTATGTCTGAACTCATAGCCCATTGACAAAGCAGTTAGGGCGACTGCTCTATCTCAAGAGGCTGCTGCGACATGGAGATGGGAGTGAACTTAGGAAGCCGAAGGCTGAGCAGATGGGAAACAAACTCAGGACCATGGTTTGCCTCTGGTATGTCTGGAAGCTCTAATATGGTGAGGGTGTTTATATGGTTAGCCCAAGCCCTCTTGACAACATTGCACTGTTGTGTTTAAAGGTGACACCAAGGCTCTGGCTCGTCCTCAGGAAACATATAGCAGAACGGCATGAGGCAGCTAGCTATGTTCTCTGCCCAAAACACACACACTGCCCACCCCTCCTTTAGCCCGCCTGGCACAAAGGATGCCATGTTTGGTACCTAGATAATGCATCAACAGTTTTCATTTTTGACCAGTATCACAGAGGGGCAAGCAGATTTTTCTCTCAACAGTCTGACCTTACAGCAGCCATTTCTGCAAAAATATTCCCCCACCCAAAACCAAACAAAAACCCCCACAGAAAACTAAGTTGCCTTCACCTGGGTCTTTGCCAGACTTCCAGAGAGCCTTAAATGTCTCTTTAAAAAGAATCCCAATATTAACCAGACTTAAGCACCTGTGTGTGGATAGCCACTTGACTGGGGTGGAAAAGGCACAGCAATACAACTGAAAAGGGAAACGGAATTGATTTTGAAGGAAATCAGAGTTCTCATGCCATTTAAACATAAAAGGATAAGTACTTCTAAAACTGGCAAAAAGCATCTTTAAAACAAAACTCCACTACATGATTCCTTAGGCTGAGGCCAGTGAAAGATGTAATGCCAGTTATGTGGTTACAAATTTTGTTTTCCAGGTTTTCCAAAGAGTTATAGGGGTTGGGAAAGGGGTGCGTGTGTGGGAGATGACTGACTACCACTGGACCCAAGCACGTATTAGTCCCAGAATAAAGAAGCAAGGAAAAGCAGAATGCTTACAGTATGGTAAGCCAGTTCCATCTGGGAAATCTCCCACCTTCCAATAGACAGAAGACAGGGAGAAGAGATGGCCAACCCCCTTTTGAGATTGAGCTGACCCATGTCAGACACAGCTACGTTAAGCCAGACTTGTGAAAGGCAACCAGAGAAACTGACATCATCCTGGGACTTCTCCTGGGACTTCTCCTTCTCACGCAAAGGAAGGTCAAACCGGCCTAAGCACTCTTAAGTATCGAATGAGTAATTGGACTCAAGAGACAGAGAGAGAGAGAGAAAGATGGGTGTGTCTACTGGGGAGTCTGATAAGAAGTGGGAAATCCCTCTAAGACACCTGTAGGACACTCAGAACTGAGATAGCACCCTTCTAATAGATGGGGCAGGGGACCTGACACTTCTGCTATCAAGTGACAGACACTGACCAATACACATACACTCGCAGCTCTATGGCAGTGCACATGATCTCCATGCAGGTTCAATGCCAGGCATCTCCAGTTAACAGGCTCATGTAGTGGGTGATGTGAGAGACCTCGGCCTGAGACCTTGGGGAGCTGTGGCCAGGCAGAGCGGACAATGCAGACTGGACAAATAAACTGACCTGGAATAAAAGCAAGTTGCTGTGTAAACTCTCTCTCTCTCTCTTTCTCTCTCTCTCTCACACACACACACAGACACCTCCAGCAAACAGGCTGCTAATGAATGGCTTTGGGTGGTGATGGTAGTGCTGGGAAAACAGAGCTGCTCATGCTAAAGTGCCAAACCTTAGAATTCTGACAAGTAACAGTCATATTTGGCACAATCAAAAACAAGGAGAAACACTTTTCACAGCTTGTCAGCTTGAGCGGGAATCTAATGCATTAAAAAAAATTGCAACAAAAAGAAATTAAGGGAGGGAGGGAGGGAGGGAGGGAGGGAGGGAGGAAAGAGACCCGACCCCCAATTAAATAGCAACCTGCATGTGGACCAATTTTTAAAAAATCAACTAAGGGTGCTATCCTATGCAAGTTGAGGCAGAAAAAAGTCCTACAGCTCCCAGTATCTCTCAGCCAGCCATGTTGGCTGAGGGTTGCTGGGAGTTGTAGGGCATTTATTTATTTACTTCATTTTTATACTGCCCAATAGCTAAAGAAGTTCACAACAATTCAAACCATAAAAACAAGACAATAAAATACAGATGATAAAATACAATATAAAAGGTTAAAAGTTTAAAACTAATATATATATATATATATATATATATATATAAAATCTATCTAAACATGCATAGGATTGCACCCTAAGAATGCAAACCTATCAACACCTACCTGGAACTAAGTCCCAGTGAACGCAATAGGATTTACTTCGGAGTAGACATGCATAGGATTGCACTCCAGTGTCTTCGGACACAATACTATACATGTTAGGCAGAAAAAGCTCCTACAACTCCCAGCATTCACAACATGCTGGGAGTTGTAAAACATTTCCTGTTTAAACACGCATAGGATTGCAGCCTTTTATGGCAAAACAATGTTAGAATCTTGCATCTGAGTGTACGTCTTTAACGGTACTACATTTTGTTTTTTGTTTTTTAAAAATCCCACATCTTTACATAACAGATGTCACACTTAAAAGCTCTCATATGTTGTTGAATTCATTCTACTTAGAACCACATAGCTACAGAATGCTAAATAAAGACTACAGGCAGGAACACCTTATGGACTCCAGTTATAAGAGCTGATTAAATATTTGTAAGCATTTAGCATAAAACAATAAAAGACTTCAGTTATGTTATACACAAAGCTACCCCTCCTGGCATTTGTTCTTTTGGTATCAAATCCACAGATCAGAATTGGGCAGAAAGTTTTTTGCTATCCAATGATGACCCATCTAACTGCCTACAGTTTGCTGGGATTCTTCCAAGAATGCTGGAGCAGGTGGACTCCGGACACACTCCGGCTGTTTCCCACCTCCCAGCTGAGCAGAGCAGAGCAGAGCAGAGCAGAGCAGAGCAGAGCAGAGCAGAGCAGAGCAGAGGAAGCTGCTCCAGCTGGTCTAGGGACTATAGAAGCAAGCAAGCTCCCAGAGAGCAAGCAATTAGAACGAGCAGACAGGGAGAGCAAACAGGAATTGGCCAGGGGAGTTTGGCAGGAGTGGTCAAAGGGGAGGCCCCTAACATTTAAAAAAAAAACACAACTTTTTTACTTTATTTTTCTTGTAACACACACTTCCATACCAGTGGGACTCTGTTTTTAACCTCCAGTGAGTACAGGACCAGGCACAGGCTACTCTAGAACAATCAGAAAGCTAAACACAAGAAGAGAAAAGAGGCTATGGAAGGACAAGACTGTCCAGTGCTGGTGACCTGCAAGGTGTGTGCAATGTTTGTTTTCCTGCCTGAGAACAACATGGCCTACACCTGAAACAAGTGCAAGTTGATCACATTGCTGGAAGAAAAAGTAAGCAGCGAGGACTGGAGCGGCGACTGTCAACTCTCCAGGGAATAAGAGAACACGAAGAGTTCTTGGACAGAACAGTGGAACTACAGCAGCAACATGAAGCCCAGAAGCTTGAAGAGTAACAGCGAACTGAGGCAGAAGAGGGAAATGCTGAGGTGAGGAAAAATGCAGTAGAGGATACTCCTTGGAAAAGAGTGACAGTTAGGAGCAGAAGAACTAGAAGCCATTCTACACCACTGGAAGCATTGGAACTATGGAACCGTTTTCAGGTACTTGAGGATAAGACTGGAGGACAGCCTGCAGGCAAAGCATTACAGGGGAACCTGCATGAGAGTGAGCAAGAGGCTGAAGGACAATCAAGCAGAGGCGATGAAACCAAGGCCTACAACAACAAGAAGAGAAGAGGAGGAGTAGTGGGAGACTCCTTGCTGTGTGGGATCGAAACCCAAGTATGTTGCGAAGACCTGAGGGCTCGCCAGGTATGCTGTCTCCCGGGAGGACGGATTGGAGACGTGACTGAAGGGTTGCCTGCACTCATAAAGCCCACTGACAGGTATCCCTTTCTTCTTATGCATGTAGTAACAAATGATACCACCAAGCGGAGCTATGAAAAAATCACGTCAGACTTTGAAGCTTTGGGAAGGAAACTCAAGAACTTTGGGGCCCAGATAGTTTTCTCATCCATCCTTCCAGTAGTTAGAAGAGGGATAGAAAGGGGAAGGAAAATACTCCGGGTGAATGGCTATGAAGGTGGTGCCGACGAGAGAGATTTGGATTCTGGGACCACCGGCTATACTTCCTGGAAGATGGACTGTTGGCAAGGGACGGGTTTCACCTCACAAAGGCTGGGAAGAATGTGTTTGGCCACAGCATGAAGAACTTCATCAGGAGGGCTTTAAACTGAATCCTATGGGGAAGGGAGACGTAAAGTTGAGAGTAACAATGGACGAAGGCTCATGCACTGCAATGGAGAGAACAGCTCTAATAGCGCCCAATAATAGTCTTCACAAACATGTAGGAAGAAAGCCAGACTATGAAGCACATGGTCTTCGATGTCTATATACTAATGCCCAGAGTATGGGAAACAACGAACTTGAACTCTTAATACAGGAGGGAAATTATGACTTGACAGGTGTAACTGAGACTTCGTGGGATGACTCTCCTGACTGGAATACAGCAACTGAAGGATATAACTTGTTCAAAAAGAACAGGAAGAACAGAAAGGGAGGTGGGGTTGCACTATATGTTAAAAATGGAAATTCTTTACTCACTGGTGAATTCCTTTTCCCGCTGAGTGACGGAGGCCAGCCAGTATGGGGAAGGTTCTGCCTCCGAGTTTGAGAAGGCAGTCTCCAAATTAACTTCCGGAGGAGGTGGGGCTTCCCCCATGTTCGCCAGTTGAATCTTCCAAGTCGTAGAAACTCCTCAGAAGCCCTCCATCCTGACAGTCTTCAATTGCCAACCTTGATTGATGATCAGGCTGAGGAAGCAACTGTGGCGATGCCTGCCTAGCCTAAGAATCGCCTAGAAGGAGGCCAGCCCAGGCGGGCCTGGCTGGCCTCCTTCACTCGGTGAGAACAGAAATTCACTGGTGAGTAAAGAATTTCCGTTTCTCCTACCGAGTGCAGGAGCACAGCTAGTACGGGGATGTGCCAAAGCAGTTCATTCCTGGGTGGGTCAACAAACCCTTAGGCCGGCCCTCTGCTAGGGCTGCAGAACCCTCTGAAGGACTCTCCTGCTGAAGGCACTCTCTGCAGAGGCAAACAGATTGATTATGTAGTGACATGTAAGTGTATGCACGGACGACCATTTGTCCGCCCTGCAGATCTCCTCAAGGGGAGCTCTACCCCAGGAGGCTGCTAATGTGGCCATCCCCCTAACTGAGTGGGCCAATATTCCCTCCGGGGCTGTTAGGCCACTGGAGGTGTAGGCCAATGTAATGCACTCACAACACCAGCATGCTAAGGAGGATGGTCTGAAGGACACAAATAGGGCGCTGTGTTGCCTGTGGGGCTTAGTTCTATCTAGATAGAACTTAAGGGCCCGCCTGGCATCCAGGGTATGCCACCCCCTTTCCTGGAGGTTGGATGAGTGAGGGCAAAAGGATGGGATGACCAGTTCCTGGGCTCTGTGGAAGTCCGAATTGACCTTGGGGATGAAGGATGGGTCTTGGAGGAGGACCACCTTGTCACTGTGAAAAATACAAAGCTCCATGTCCGCCGAGAGAGACCCAGTTCAGAGACCCTCCTGGCGGACATGATAGCCAGAAGGAATATTGTCTTGAGGGACAACACCTTAAGGGTGGCAGCCCCTAGTGGTTCAAATGGGGCTTTGGACAGTGCCTTGAGCACAGTGTTGAGGCTCCATGTGGGGAACCTCCTCACCGGGGGAGGACTGATCAGCGAAGCTGCCCTCAGGAACCTCTTGATGTGGGGGTGAGAACCTAGGGACCCCCCTCCTAGTTCCCCTAGAATGGATCCTAAGGCAGAAACCTGTCTCCTTAGGGTATTAGTTTTAAGGCCTGCTGACACGCCGTTCTGGAGGAACTCCAGGATATCTCCAATGCTGGTGAATAGTGGGTCCTCTCTGCAGAGTGGGCCCATATGATGAAAGCCTTCCAGGTGTGCTCATATGATCTATTAGTGGAGGACTTCCTGGAGGCTAGAAACAACTCTTGAAGAGTAGCCCTGGGTCCCTAGCAGTTTCCTCTCAACTTCCAGGCAGTTAGTTTCAGGAAACCTGGGTCCTGGTGTGTGATCAGGCCTTGAGTCAGTAGGTCGTGTCAGGGCAGTAAAGCCAAAGGCTTGGCTGTGGATAGGTTTACCAGGCCAGCGTACCATGGCCTTCTCAGCCAATTGGTCGCTATCAGGATCAAATCCGCCCACTGATCCCTCAGCTTCTGGATCACTTTCGGGATCACTCCAGGCCACCTGTTGGTCAGAGCATCTGTGAACTCAGTGCCTCTTGTGTAGCGAGTGGCAAATCTGGGGAGCTTGGCATTCTGCTGGGATGCAGAAGTCTATGCAGGGCCAGCCTAACTGGTTCATCAGCCAAATGAACGTGACTGGGTGGAGAGACCACTCCCCTGGGTCTAGAGACATCCTGCTGAGCCAGTCAGCCTGGATGTTCAGCATGCCCCTTAGGTGTTCCGTCCTGATGGAGCAGAGATGTTTTTGAGCCCACCTGAAGAGCATCATGGCCTCCTTTTGAAGGTATTTGGACCGAGTTCCTCCTTATTTGTTCAAGTATGCCTTCGCTATTATGCTGTCTGTTCTGACCAGAACATCTTGGGACTCCAACTGTGGAGCTAGGTGCCTCAATGCCAAGTGGATGGCCCTCAGTTCCAGTAGGTTGACGATGAGGCGAGATTCCTCTGTGGTCCATAGGCCTTGGGTGTGGTGGCCCTTGCAGAGCCCCCACCTCATGAGGCAAGCATCTGTGGTCAGGGTGGTGAACGATGAGTCTGGATGGGGTGTAGTTGGATGCCCTTTGACCTCAGGTAGGCCACTGGGGCCAGGAGGATCTTTGTGAACGCTCTTGGAGCTGTGGCTAGGCCAAAGGGAAGAGCCTTGAATTGGAATTGTTTTGTTCCATAGCTGAAGCGCAGAAACTTGCAGTGAGATAGCCAGATGGGAATGTGCAGGTCCCCCTGTTCCTCTTCGGGACTGTGAAGAAGAGGAAGAAGATGCCCTACCCCCTCTCTTTCCGAGGCAGCTTCTCGATGGCTTGGATCTGACGGGAGATGTTGTATGGTTGTGAGAGTCTTCAAATGCCCAGCTGGGTCCTTCTGATGGGGAGAGCTGAATTTATTTATTTATATATTTATTTCATTTCTATACTGCCCAATACCCGAAGCTCTCTGGGCAGTTCACAAAAATTAAAACCAAATGGCACACAATAAAACAATTTAAAATATATAGAACATTAAAACCACAATATAACAATGCAACCACAATAAAACCTAGCAGCAGTGCAGGAGTTTAAAATACAGATTTAAAACAGCAAGCTAAAAGTCTAGAAAGCTAAAATGCTAAAATGCCTGGGAAAATAAAAAGGTCTTCACCTGGCGCCGAAAGGAATACAACGTAGGTGCCAGGCGAACCTCACTAGGGAGCTCATTCCACAACCGGGGTGCCACAGCAGAAAAAGCCCTCCTCCTAGCAGCCACCCGCCTCACTTCCTTTGGCAGGACCTCACGGAGAAGGGCCGCTGAGGATGATCTTAAGGTCCGGGCAGGCACATATGGGATGAGGCGATCCTTCAGATAACGTGGCCCCAAGCTGTTAAGGGCTTTAAGGGCTGAAGAAGCGCTGCCTGGGTGGCCACCGGAGCTCTATTGCGTAGCCCTCTGTCACCGTTTCCAGGACCCAGCTGTCCAAGCAGAGCCGCCTCCAGGCATTTGAGAAGTCCTGCAGCTATCCCCCCACTGGGGGGGACGGTGAGTCATGCTGAACTGGTGATCTTGGGGGGGCCTCTGAGGTTGCCTGGCTTGGCCCTTGTGTCATGTGGTCATTCAGTTTTTCCCTCCCTAGTAACATATGTGGAGGGAAAGGGTGGCCTGAAGGGGCGAAAAGCCTTGGGCTTTGCTTGAAAGCGCTTTGCCTCTTTCTTTGCTGGGTTTGGCAAGGCTTACTTCTTGTCCTTTGTCTCTACCAGCAGTTTGTCCAAGGCTTCTCTGAACAGCAGCTTACCTGAGAAGGGGATGCCTGCCAGGTTGGATTTGGTTTTGGTGTCCACCCCCCAGCTGCATAACCAGATGTTTCTTCTTGCCACGGCATTGGCTGCTGTGGCCTTTGTCCCCAGCTGGAAGGAGTCTAGCGACGCATTGGCTAGGAATGCTGCTGCCATAGCCATGTCCTGTATGGTTTCACGGGCGTCCTTCCCTAGGTCTCTGCCATGGAGCAGAGTGTTTGCCATCATGAAGATGCCCCTGGCAACGATGGTAGTCGTTGTCGCCGCCTGCATGGATGTAGCTGAGGCCTCGAAGCCTCTGCAAAGGGCTGCCTCAGTCCTTCGACTGTGTTGGTCTGAGGGAAGCTCATCCTGCTCTGAGGTCAGGAGGGCCTTGGAGCTGAGAGCTGTGACTGGTTCATCTACTCTCGGGGTCACCAGATCCTGCATCGCATCCTCTTGTAGGCAATAGAACTTCCCACAGTGGTGGTGGAGTGTCTTAGATCTAGCTGGCTTAGACTACTCCTTGTGTAGAATCTCTTCCAGACTTAGTGGGAGTGACACATTTGGGTGAGGGGGGGGGGGCGATGGAAAGGCCGCCGCTGCTCCTGCCCTCTTTGCCCTACCTTGGAGGGGTGTCGTGTCTTCTTCCTGGTCTGTAAGCACCAGGATGTTAAAGCATTTGGAAATTAATCTGGGAAATGCCTCTGCAGGGAAAAGTTGGTGGTTTTCCTTGGGCTTGTCTCCCTCCGAGGCATCTCCCTGCTCAGACTCTGGTGAGTTTGATCTGGGGGAAGGGGAACTGGAACTCTGAGAGTCAGAGAGATAGGCCGGGGATGAGGAAGGGGATCTGGCTCTTTGGCTCCCTTCTCCATGTTTCCTCACCTTCCTTCTCTGGATGAGTGGAGATGAGAATTTGGTGAGCTCCCTTCCAGAGGGGCTCCTCCTTGAGGAGGAGCGGGATCTGCCCGAGGCCTCCTTCCTCCCTCCGCCAGCTTTCTCTAGAGTGGGCATGGGGGGTGGGGGTGCGACTGTGTCTCCGTTTGGAGCGTGAACCGTTGCGCTGAACGTCCATGGAGCTGTGGCTGGATGATGGTGAGCGGATGCGTCGCTTGTGACAGGCCCTTTCCCTAGATGAGCTCCTGTGGGAGCGCTCATGGTGACTCCACCTCTCCTGGGGGGAGGCCTTGCGTCTGATTTGACAAATGGCCTCCTCCAGTAAATCCAGCATCGAACTTTCCCTTTCCTGGACTTGGGGGGGGGGGTCCCTCAGGGCTGGGCCTATATTTGGGCTCCAGGGGCCCCGTCCCTCTCTCTGGGGGCTCCTGCGATGGGGAAGGCAGAGAACTGGAGTCCCCCATTTCCTGCCAAGTGGAAGCGTGGGCCTGAGGGGCTTGCCTTGGGTTTCCTGTCCTTTCAGTCCCTAGATCGGGTGGTGGGAGGGGGGGAAACAAGAGGGGGGGGATACGAGGGGAGTATTTCTCCTTGCTGTCATCAGACTCACCCTCTCCGGACTGCTTGTGCTCCTTGGAGGGAGGGGGGGCAAGGAAGTCACCGCTGACCCTCACAGGCCCCAGCACCTGCTGTGGATTTTCTCTGCCACTCCGAGCTGGTTGCTGGAGGGGAGGGGGCCAATAGCGGAGCCTGCCGCCACCTGCAGCAGAGGATTTTTCCTGCTTCGTGGGACTAGAATGGTGGGGCTTCCCCGGCGGCTGTGCGGCGGCAGGAAGAAGCCCTGGGGAGGGGGTCCTGAGTCCTTCTCCCCACCACGAGCCGGCCCTCCGTGTGCCAGAGGAGTGGTTGCCTCCCCCGTGTTGTGACTGCAAGTCGCTCTCTTCTCTTTCGCCTTCTTTTTGTTTCTTTTCTGGGGGTTGCTCTCGCACGCAAGAGCTAGGAGAAGCTGCCTCCTTCCACGAGGCAGGAAGTCAAACTGGCGGACATGGGGGAGGCCCTGACTCCTCTGGAAGTTAAGTTGGAGACTGCCTTCTCGGTCCAACCTTCCCCATACTGGCTGGCCTCCTGCACTCGGTAGGGGAAATAGATATTTCTGCACAGAAATACAGGAGGAGGAGTTTGGTAGCCCCATCGAGAGCATCTGATTCAAAATAAATGGAGCAAAGAATAAAAGGAACATGGTGGTTGGAGTCTACTACCGGCCACCCTATCAAGGAGAAGAGGAGGATTAAACTTTTGAAAAGCAAATAGCCAATGTTTCAAGGAAGCATGGTGTAGTAGTAATGGGGGACTTCAATTTCCCCGATATTTGTTGGGAGACAGATTCTACAAAGCATGGCCCCTCGAAGAGATTCCTGACTTCTGTTGCTAATAATTTCTTCCTACAGAAAGTAGAGGAAGGAACTAGAGGATTGGCTATCCTTGACTTGATCCTAACCAACAGAGAGGACTTAGTGGATAAAGTAGTAGTTTTGGGAACTCTGGGGGAAAGTGACCATGCTATACTTGAGTTCTTGGTTCTAAAGGAAGCAAAACCCGAGTGTAGCCAAACCCATACCCTGGATTTTAAGAAAGCCAATTTTAATAAACTCAAAACAATGATCAGTAAGGTCCCATGGCAAGCAAATCTAATGAGAAAACGAGTGCAAGATGGGTGGGAAATTCTCAAGGCACAACTACAAACACTTCCAACAAGAAAAAAGGGTGGAAGACAACAGAAGCAGCCAATGTGGCTTCACAAAAAGCTTAGAGATGACCTGAAAACAAAAAAGCACACATATAGGAAGTGGAAGGAAGGGCAAGCTACAAAGGAAGAGTACAGGCAGGTAGCACAGAATTGCAGGGATGGCGTCAGGAAGGCTAAAGCTGAGAACAAGCAGAGGGTAGCGAGGGATGCTAAAAGCAACAAAAAGGCTTTATTCAGCTACGTGCATAGTAAAAGACAGAGGAAATAAATGGTGGTTCAGCTATTAAATAAGGATGGCAAAATGATAACAGATGACAAAGAAAAGGCAGAAGTGCTCAGTTTCTACGTCGGATCAGTCTTCTCCCAAAAGAGGGTCTATGACCACCCACCCACCCCCGGCAAAGGCAAAGTACAGGCTGAAGGGGCAGGACTGCAGCATGAAATAGATAGGTCAAGAAACACCTAATTACTTTGAATGAGTTCAAATCTCCAGGGCCACATGAGCTGCATCCTAGAGTAAAAAAGGAACTGGCAGAACTCTCAGAACCACAGTCTATTATCTTTGAGAAATCATGGAGGACGGGTGAAGTGCCAGATGACTGGAGGAGGGCTAATGTCCCTATCTTCAAAAAGGGCAAAAAGGAGGAACCCAGGAACTACAGACCAGTCAGTCCGACATCAATCCCTGGGAAAATTCTGGAGCAGATTATAAAGCAATCAGTCTGTAAGCACCTTGAAAACAATGCAGTGATTACTCGAAACCAACATGGATTTGTCAAGAACAAATCCTGCCAGACCTCATTTTTTGATCAGGTAACCTCCCTTGTGGATTGTGGGAATGCTGTGGACATAATATACCTCGACTTCAGCAAAGCTTTCGACAAAGTGCCCCATGATATCCTGATGAGCAAACTAGCTCAAAGTGGGCGAGATGAAACAACGATCCGGTGGATCCACAGCTGGCTACAGAATCGGACTCCAAGAGTGCTTATCAATGGGATCTTCTCAAACTGGGGAGAGGTAACGAGCAGGCTACCGCAGGGCTCAGTCCTGGGCCCAGTGCTCTTCAACATTTTTATTAATGACTTGGAAGAGGAGGTGCAGGGAATGCTGATCAGATTTGCAGATGACACAAAATTGGGCAGGATAGCTATACCTTGGAAGACAGAAACAAAATTCAAAGTGATCTTGATAGACTGGAGCGCTGGGCAGAAAACAACAGAATGAAATTTAGTAGAGATAAATGCCAAGTTCTGCACCTAGGAAAAAGAAACCAAATGCACAGTTACAAGATGGGGGATACGTGGCTCAACAACACTACAAGTTAGAAGGATCTTGGAATTGTTGTAGATCACAAACTGAATATGAGCCAACAATGTGATGTGGCTGCAAAAAAGGCAAATGCTATTTGGGGCTGCATTAATAGAAGCATCGCTTCAAATCCCAGGAAGCACTAGTACCCCTCTACTCAGCACTGGTTAGGCCTCATCTGGAGTACTGTGTCCAGTTCTGGGCCCCGCACTTTAAGGAGGATACAGACAAGCTGGAGCGGGTTCAGAGGAGGCCAACCAAGATGATCAGGGGACTGGAAACAAAGCCCTACAGAGAAAGACTGAAAGAACTGGGCATGTTTAGCCTTGAGAAGAGAAGACGGAGGGGAGATATGATAGCACTCTTCAAGTACTTGAAAGGTTGTCACAGAGAGAACGGCCAGGATCTCTTCTCGATCATCCCAGAGTGCAGGACACGGAATAATGGGCTCAAGTTACAGGAAGCCAGATTCCGGCTGAACAACAGGAAAAACCTGTTATTGCTGTCTGTTAGAGCAATATGACAATGGAACCAACTACCTAGGGAGGTGGTGGGCTCTCCCACACTGGAGGCATTCAAGACGAGGCTGGACAGCCATCTGTCAGGGATGCTCTGACTTGGATTCCCACACTGAGCACAGGGCTGGACTCGATGGTCTTATAGGCCCCTTCCAACCCTACTATTCTATGATTCTATGACTTTGGTCTGAAAGTCCAAAAAGGAGAGCCAGTGTGGTGTAGTGGCAAGAGTGTTGGACTAGGAGCTGGGAGATCTGGGTTCTAGTCCCCACTCGGCCATGGAAGCTCACTGGGTGACTTTGGGCCAGTCACAGACTCTCAGCCCAACCCACCTCACAGGGTTGTTGTTGTGAGGATAAAATGGAGAGGAGGAGGATAATGTAAGCCGCCTTGGGTTCCTTGCAAAAGGAAAAAAGGCGGGTATAAATGCAATAAATAAATCCAGCAAGGCAGATTTGACATTTGTCAGCAAAGGTGCACTCTCAGGATCACTCAACTCAATTAGCTATGCATTGACTTTAAAGAAATCCCAGGTAGACAGTTATAAAGCTAAACACGCTTGGGTGAACCAAGGCAAATCTAGTAAAGAAAATGCATAGTAGACCAAATAAGAAGCTAGCCCAACTGTGCTACACACAATCCAGTTGTAATGTAGCTTTTCAGTTCTCTGCTTCAAACGAGATACTGCTTAATTAAGTCAAATCTGCTTATAGTGTTTGGTTTCATGATGTATGCATGATAAATTGCAAGCACTGCTTTGGATAAAAGTGATATCTACCCTGTAGCCTCTCTCTCTTGACCTTTCATCCCCACCTGTGTCAGATTTCCTATGTGGCTTTATAAATAGTGGCTTGTTATCATAAACAATTACATCACACGGTATATGGAGGCACCCTACAAGCTGCCGGCTTTATTAAGTTAATAATAGATTTCAAAGTGTGAATCCTAATTAATTTCATTTTCCATATGCAGACAAAGCTCCATGGGAAGCCAAAATTATAGAGTAGCCATATGGTGCCTCATAAGTAATAATTAAAACTAATTTTCTAATCTTCACCGTGTAAGGGGGAAAAAAAACAAATAGTTTTTGCACAATGGAGAAAATGAAACTTTGGTGGTCACAATCTTTCAGAGAAAGAACCCTACTCAGTACTTTGTACTAAGATCCAATGGTCAATTTCAGAAGTAGATAAAATCGAAAAGAATAGAAGTGGATAAAATCAAAATTAACATTATCTAATTCTGACAACATGAACAGTCAGTCTAAGAACACTTAATAGACCAAAGATGTAAGGCAAAATCCAGAGAATAAAGTGCTCCTGGGTCCCACAGGAATCATTATGACTTAAGTGCTTAATAGTAGGGGTGAACATAGGAAAAGCCCTGCTGATGAGACCAAAGCCCTATCTAGTCCAGGGTTCTGTTCCAACAGTGGCCAAGCCGATACCTCTAGGAAGGCCACAAGCTGGATGAGTGCAACAGCACTAGTGATGGGCGAAACTCTCAATTGTGGTTCTCAGTTTCTCATTCTTTCAATCTTATCTTTGGTTCATCCCACTTCTACATGCTTGAGATGTATTTTTTTTTAAGCGTATGCACTTTTATAGACATTTTTAACACACACATTTTTGTATGCAATTCTGCCTAATATTCACATGTTTACAAGCAAGATAATGTGTTTTTATTTTCATGAATATGTACATTTTTGTGCACGCTTCTCCATAATATATACATTTTTGTTTGATGTTTTGATTGCAGAATTCCATTAAAACATTTGGAGAAGTGCACATTTCAAAGGATAACTGAACTGCAGTTCACAAATGAGGCACACTTGCTACCAACCCCATTTAACACAATATGTGTTGAGGGCCCACAGAGGTGGAGAATTGTATTGCTCAAATGGCCAGGTGTCTTCACACATAACAGTATGCAAGCCAGTAGGAGTGAGGTGAACCAACAGCTTTTTCCCTACAACCATGTACACCAGCAAAAAGGGACACTGGCCACATTCACACATCACTTGAGCCGGGATTCTGGCTTCATAAAGCACAATGTGAACAAGCAGAGTGTTGTTGCTTGCAGCCCATTTGCTCTCATTATGCCACTCCCTTCATATGAGGAGGTAAACAACCCCGGAAAGGGAGGCCTTCATGTGACGTCTGAACCTGTGATCATGGCAGACCGTGCCCAAACAACTCAGGATTGTAAGTCGGCTTTAAACCATAAGCCTCGAGTGATCTCTCTTTCCAAAGGAAACAAAACCCAACCCAGTAAGTGCTACCCAGGATCTTCTCACTGCTTGGGGAAGTGGGGAGTGTAAAACGAGATACTAACACAACTTAAAATTGGGAGGGGGGGAAGGAGAGACTGGAACATACCCTGGGGCCTCATTCTTCCTTCCAACCCTCCTCTGCCTCACACAACCTAGCATCTCAGTCTCCTTTCCCATCTGGCAAAAGGATCTCTCTCTTCCTGCTTCTGTCTGGGTCCAAACAATAGGGGAACACTGTTGACCTCACACCTACTTGTAAACTGGCTACTAGAACAGGATGCTGGTGCACAAGGTGGCCCTTGGTACGAACCAGCAAGGCTCTTATGTTCTTGTGGAGAGGGACAAACCAGAGCATGCCCAGAGAGAGGAATCATTTTTTTTTTTCTCTCTCTGGAACCAACCAGATAGAACTACATAATCTTCCACCCTATTACCAAAGAGAGTTTTATAACAGTTGGACTCTTTAAAATGTCTTCTGGTTGCAAAGCCACTCAATTCTCTCCCCTCGCCCCACAATCCCACTCCCAAGTATGCTTACACCAGATTAATAAAGGACAATATTATGGTTGTGGCAATATGAAAAGTGTCTTGGTGAGTTCTTGCTAGATTGCTCTTCAAAGTAAATTCGACACACAGCCTTCAGGACTGGTGTTTTAAAGCCAATTTTACTGGGCAAATGAGAAATGAAATGAGATAATGTGTGCAATAATTGTCTTCTACTTCATTACCACTCTTCAGAAACCTGAACGTGTACAATCAAGACATTTTCTTGAGCCAGAGAGACTGTAACATTAAATGGCTACGTATTTTTCTTTATTTCTTTTCTCTCTCTCTTCTTCTTCTAATATTAACTCAGTAGACACTTACAGGACCTAGTACATCTGCCTATGAAACATCTAAGCAGCAGGAATTAAATTGAGGTTAGTTTCTTAGTTACAGCCCGAAGCAAAGTGGAAGTATCAACAAGTTTCTGGTTTTTCTACAAAGGGAATTGTATTAAAAAAGAAATGGATTACTCCTCTCCTAAAACACAAACCCTGGAGCACTGAGGATTAATGGTCCATGTACAGTGAAAAACTCCACCCTCTGAGAATGAACCTGTGGGTCTGTTGTAAAGGCCAAATCTGAATTGGAGGAAAACAAAGCTGCCAGCCTCAAAGAAATAACTCCGGCTGTGTATTTGTAACTTGAAAAATGGGTGAACAAAAGGGGTTAGGAGAATCAGAACATGGATGACGCCAAGTAATCACCTTTCTTTGAAGAAAATAGCTTTGCTAACCTTCTCCAATGGAGTGCTAGATGGAAATGCTAGCCAACCACACAGAAGCCATGACACTGCGACATGGTTCGCACATAAGGCGAAGCCACCATGGGTGAATTTCCCAGCATGGTTTCTCGTCACGGTGCTAGTCACCATTTTGAAAATTCAAGCCATGGCGGGGGTGCGCCATGGCTTGTTGTTACTTGCGAACCCAGCAAGGATGGGTTGTTGGGGTACTTAAAAAGCCAACCATTCTAAAAATGAAATGCTTCTCCTAAGGTTTGGTTACTGGCAGTAAGAGCTTTAAGCCTTGCCTTGTTAGTTGACTCACATGTGGGGCACGATCCCATGTGTTGTTTTTTTTAAAAAAAGTTTTCATAGAAGCTCTTTCTTCTGAGTTTTTAAAAAAGGAAATTCTAAAGGCACAATTACAAACAATTCCAAGAAGAAAAAAAGCTTAGAGATGACCTGAAAACAAAAAAGCACACATATAGGAAGTGGAAGGAAGGCCAAGCTACAAAGGAAGAGTACAGGCAGGGAGCACAGAATTGCAGGGATGGCATCAGGAAGGCTAAAGCTGAGAACGAGCTGAGGTTAGCGAGGGATGCTAACAGCAACAAAAAGGCTTTCTTCAGATACATGCGTAGTACAAGATAGAGGAAAGAAATGGTGGTTCAACTATTAAATAAGGATGGCAAAATGATAGCAGATGACAAAGAAAAGGCAGAAGTGCCCAATTCCTGCGTCGGCTTAGTCTTCTCCCGAAAGAGGGTCTATCACACACACACACACACATCTGGCAAAGGCAAAGTACGGACTGAGGGGGCAGAATTGCAGCTTGAGATCGATAGGCATATGGTCAAGGAACACCTAATTACTTGGAATGAGTTCAAATCTCCAGGGCCAGATGAACTGCACCCTAGAGTAATAAAGGAACTGGCAGAAGAACTCTCAGAACCACAGTCTATTATCTTTGAGAAGTCATGGAGGACGGGTGAAGTGTCAGATGACTGGAGGAGGGCTAATGTTGTCCCTGTCTTCAAAAAGGGTAAAAAGGAGGAACCCGGGAACTACAGACCAGTCAATCTGACATCAATCCCTCGGAAAAGTCTGGAGCAGATGATAAAGCAATCAGTCTGTAAGCACCTTGAAAACAATGCAGTGATCACTCGAAGCCAACATGGATTTGTCAAGAAGAAATCCTGCTAAGAGTAATCTGATCTCATTTTTGATCAGGTAACCACTCGTGTGGATTGTGGGAATGCTGTGGACATAATATACCTCAACTTCAGCAAAGCTTTTGACAAAGTGACCCATGATATCCTGATGAGCACTCAAAGTGGGCGAGATGAAACAACCATCAGGTGGATGCACAGTTGGCTACAGAATTGGACCCAAAGAGTGCTTATCAATGGGATCGTCTCAAACTGGGGAGAGGTAACGAGTGGGGTACCGCAGGGCTCAGTCCTGGGCCCAGTGCTCTTCAAGATTTTTATGAATGACTTGGAGGAGGAGGTGCAGGGAATGCTGATAAAATTTGCAGATGACACAAAATTCTGCAGGATAGCTAATACCTTGGAAGTCAGAAACAAAACTCAAAGTGATCTTGATAGACTGGAGCACTGGGCAGAAAACAACAGAATGAAATTTAGTAGAGATAAATGCCAAGTTCTGCATCTAGGAAAAGAAACCAAATGCACAGTTACAAGATGGGCGATACTTGGCTCAACAATACTACAAGCGAGAAGGATCTTGGAATTGTTGTTGATCACAAGCTGAATATGAGCCAACAATGTGATGTGGCTGCAAAAAAGGCCAATGGTCTTTTGGGCTGCATTCATAGAAGCATCGCTTCCAAATCCCGGGAAGTACTAGTTCCCCTCTACTCAGCACTGGTTAAGCCTCATCTGGAGTACTGTGTCCAGTTTGGGGCACCACACTATAAGAAAGATGCAGACAAACCGGAGGGGCAGAGTAGGCCAACAAAGATGATCAGGGGACTGGAAACAAAGCCCTATGGGGAGAGACTGAAAGAACTGGGCATGTTTAGCCTTGAGAAGACTGAGGGGAGATATGATAGCGCTCTTCAAGTACTTGAAGGGTTGTCACAGAGAGGAAGGCCAGGATCTCTTCTCGATCCTCCCAGACTGCAGGACACGGAATAGTGGGCTCAAGTTATAGGAAGCCAGATTCTGGCTGAACATCAGGAAAAACTTCCTGACTGTTAGAGCAATATGACAATGGAACCAATTACCTAGGGAGGTAGTGGGCTCTCTAACCCTGCAGGCATTGAAGATGGTGCTTGACAGCCATCTGTCAGGGATGCTCTGACTTGGATTCCTGTATTGAGCAGGCGGTTGGACTCAATGGTCTTATAGGTCCCTTCCAACCCTACTATTCTATGATTCTATGATTCTAAGCCATGAGGGGGTATGTGTGAAAAATATGGGGCTGAGGAGAAAGCTTAAACTCTTCCCCCTCCCATGCCAACCAGAATTGTCTCCCTCAAAGCTGCTGATTGCCCAGAGGGCCAAAGCACCCATAAAGAGGCCATTCTCCAAGGCAAATGAGACTTGACAGGCGGCTACTAGAGAGAGTAGGGCTTCTTGGTGCTGCCAGGTTGGTCCCATGGTTAAGCAAGCTGTTATAACAATGATCAAGGCCGTGGAATCAGCTGGGGAAGTTGGGCTGAAATACGTAATGGTGAAGACAGAAAGATTCAGAAATTTGACAAATGAAGGTCAAACAGCTGTAGCATAGGAACAGCAAGGGACACAAAAATCACTGTTACCAATGCAGTCTTCTGTAAAGGTGAAACTGTAAATGAATAAAACAAATATTGTAATTATATATTATTGTTCCCAACACATTTCAGATACAGGGAGCCTTTAAAGATCTCCTTTATTTTTCTGAGCTGCTTTGGACACTAATGCAAAGGATGAGGTAGGATATAAAAATTTTAAATGAATGAATAAATAAAAAGGGTCATTCATGAGCAGAAATAGAAGCACAGACACAAAACCTGATAAGCATAAACATTGATTAAGATTTGTAAGCATGCAGCTGTATGATTAAACATAGATATCCTACCTCATAAATAAGCAATGTTTCAGACTGCAATAAAATAATTCATACAATCTCAATAATTCAATATCTATCCTAACATGTTTCTATATATAAAAATCAAGATCAGATATATTCCCATCACTTTAATGCATTAGAAATCAAATGCAGCTTTGTCTTTCTCCGCACAGCCCTGGAAGAGGAGAGGTAGCTATTGATATAACCAAAACATTTGTAGGCTTCTTCCGGAAGCCCATTTTATCTGAAGTGACTGAGATGAAAGGTGACCCATATGACGACTTCTCCTGCTCAAAGACTTGCATTTCAAATGGACCCGCGCCTCAGTTCAACAAGCATTTAGGAAAGGGAAAATAAAGTGTGGGTATCTTTAAACTGAAAGAAATGCTACAAACTTTTGTTGGTGACATAAAGCATGAAATATTACAATGTCACTTCCTTGACACCACAGACCAAGGGAGCACAGTTGGCAATTTTTTACTGACATCTCCAAGGATGCTCTTGAGTGAGTCGCCTGAAACTACTCAAACAAGACCGAAAGCTATTCTTCTCTCCCAAACAGCTTCCTGCACCAGAACGATGATGTTTCTAAAACCGAGATCCCAAAGAGGAAGTTGACGAAATGCAATTTTCATAGAAGGAAGAAGAGACTCAATAACTGCTGCTTCAGAGGAATTACATACTCAAGCTGGGGTCCAAAGATCTATTTTAGGTAGCTTATTCCTGCTCAGTGAAATGTTAGTATTTAACAGCAGAAAGCTGGCCTTCTCTGCCCACCTCCAAGACACACACACAGAGCACTTTATTTATTTATTTATTATTAATTATTAAATTTATTAATCGTCCATCTGGCTGGTCACCCAGCCACTCTGGGCGATGTACAGCATATAATAAAACAGTTTAAAACAATAAAATTCTATAATAAAAACATTTTCTAAAATACCCTAACCCACCCCAAATGCCTGCCTGAACAACCACGTTTTTAATGCACGATGGAAGCTCATTAAAGAGGGGGCATGGCGGAGTTCCCTAGGGAGGGAGTTCCACAGAGTGGGGGCCACCACAGAAAAGGCCCTCTCCCTCGTCCCCACCAGTCTAGCTGTCCTGGCTGATGGGACAGAGAGAAGGCCATCCGAGGCTGATCTTGTTAAGCGGCCTGTCTGGTGTTGCTGGAGGCATGTCTCCTGAATAACTCCTTTAGAAACTGTTTTTGCCCCCCCCAGTATTTGATATGCAATGCTGTGGCTGTTCGCTTCGAAGAAACAAGTCCAAAGTTCAGTATGCATAACTAATGATACAGTTTACCGGATTGTGATACTCAAAGAAAGGGGAGAAGGAAGCTCTAAAACAAAAGCGTGCCTCACAGGGAGTTAAGCCAGAGTACTAATGCACTCTAGACGACTATTTGATTCATCAAGGCACTGTCACTGTGTCATGGGTATCCTTAAATCTAGCCAGCATCACTGGCTAGTACTAAGGAAGTATTTCTTCCTTAAGTACTAAGGAAAGAAAGGAGCCAACATGAATATTGCATTTTGCAAAAGCTGGGCAGCCTCAGGCTGAGTCTGCATTAACGTGAGGAAGAACAGGTTCTCCAATAGGAGTTATTCAGGAGGCATGCCTTGATTTTAGTATTAACACCGAGGGCCAAACTACATGCTACACTGAATGCATAGCATGTAGCTACATCTCTGCTTTTACTTTAAATAATTAATGATGCTGGGGGGGGGGGGGCATCCTTACCGCGAATGCAGTATGCAGGGAAGGGAAGCTTATCTCTTTTGTCCCCAGAATGATTGGAATAAAAATCCACATACACACTTTCACACGCACACACGTGTGCCTAGAACACTTAGGGAAAAAAGTTCCCATTGGACGGAGGGCATTTTTGTTCTGATGCAGGAAGAGATAATCTGTATTCCTGGTAAGAATTCTCCCCACCCCTCCATGCCTGTAATTAAAATCAAACATGGAAATGTATCTACAAACTAACATTAAGTGTAATGTGTAGTTTGGCCCACAATAAAAAGTGGGGCATAGAACATGGCAGGGTGGTGGTTAGACAAACTCTCTTGCACATTAAAACCATGAGTAGGGGGATTGTAGAACTACACAAGCTAGCCTTGCTACCGACCACACACCTCCTAGCGGCCGCAGGAATGGGCCCTATGTGCATGCCAACATCCATGCATAGAGCTTTCAGTAAACATGCTTACAAGAAAGGCATCCTCTCAAAATCCATTCACCATAAGATAATTCACAAAACAGCAGCTACAAATCACTCAAAGTTGACTCAATGCAGAGACGAAAAAACTACTCAAAATATCACACAAACTAGTCCCAGGATGTCATTAAAAACAGGAGCTCGGAAATGGGAAGGGAGGAAATTCTGCATCAGAAGAACAATATCTTTTAAAACAAAATGTTTTTGGAAATACTCCACGTGAGCACTTTAGCTGTGGAAAGGAGTCATGACTTAGAGTGGAGGTAGAGAGTCTACATAAATATGACCATATGAACCTGCCTTATAGATTCATCAAATTACTGGTTCATTTAGCCTAGAGAACTTTATCTCTAACAGGAGTGCAATGGTTCTTACGCTCGGAATGGAGCTCAAAATTAGAACAATTTTATTTGGACCATCCAACATTTTTTTGGGGAGGGGAAATTAAATCTACTGAATTCTAAATAAAAATAAAACCTCAATTCCTATGAATGGCATGCTGGTAACAGATACTGGAGAACAGGGGTGAATCCAAGAAATCGTTAAACAAAGTAAGAATAAAACTTTAATGGTCATGGGTCACTAGACAGTCTGATCTACAAATGGAGGAGAAACAAAAATGAGTAATGTCCCAGTATCCATTCATTATGCAGACCTGATGCTTATCATTGGTAACTAAAATATAAGACATTTAAGAAAAGTATCACCATTTTCTTTTGCCACCTGGGTAGAAATCTGAGAAAGAGCAAATAGCCAATTACCTGGCTGAAGTGAAAAGGTCCAAGGTAGATATTCCTTTATAATTAGAGTTACTGGGGCATATTACGAGCCTTGCAAGACCTCATATTGAGTGCCAAGTGGGTATTTCTTTTATTATTATGGAAACAGTGCTCTGGTGATACCCTATGATCCAGCCTCTGAACCAAATGAGTTTTCAACTTGGAAGCTGAGAGATAAGATGTTTATTAGAGTTTTAAGAGTCCATTTAGGAATCTTTACATTCAGCAGTGTTGCAGTTAAGTGACAAGTGTATGACCTAAACATAACCTCCATGCCAGCTGTTATTAATGTGCAAACCCTTAGACTTTCTTGTCACTTCAACAAATATGAAAACAGCTGGTTCATAATTTATTACCCATGTGCTTTAGCACATAAGTTCTTACACTTAGATCCACTCACTCACACATCAAATTTCTGTTCTCTTATGCCAAGCAGCTTCATAGTGCAGAATATTAGGAAATCAATAATAATAACCAACCATAACAAAATCTGGCTTCTAAATATAAAGAACTGCATACCTTTCTGTTTTTTGCAGTATGTTATTACTTTTCTTTAGAGTTCAGAATAGCGCTTGCTTTTTTACTGTTACTGATAAACTGGGCCAGGCAAATGTTTTGCCTCTGAATTGGTTGCCCTATTGGCTCTCAGATGGAGAAGCAAATTCAGAAATATGAATTACACAAAATGGTAAAAATGGCATTTTAGTAAAATTATTAAATTGTTAGGTTACACTTGGTGAGATAATGGAATTATTGTGTTGTAAACAAGAAACACAGAAAAGAGAATCCTTTATTCTCTGTCCAGCATTACATCAATTCAGAGATTCAGTTAATGTGAACAAATAGTTGGTGAGTTTGCTCATTATACCTGTTGTCCACCCTTCTCCAATTTCTCCCTTGATAAGTTATACATAGCTACCATTTCATATTACTCCACTTGACTGGGGGTCTTTAAACATCCTGAATATGCCATGTAATGCAATTTCTTCAAACTACATCTCAGATACTAAAATCTCTTCCAAAATTCAGATGTAAAAATGGATAATAAATCTTTATTCATATCTGACAAGATGCATATAAAACTTTAAAACAAGAGTCAAAACTCCAGAAGGACAACACTTGGGAGATGCATCGTACGGACAAAGTTTTTTTTTACTTTCATATAAGAGAGAGGTTTAATTACAGAGCTCTCGAAGAGGAACAGTTGGATCCTCTTTTTTGCCAAAATAATAGGATGGTCGTTGTTATGTATGTTTTGATAGTCCTTACATTATAAGGATAAATATCTAACTTTAGAAGTGGATTGGTTTGCTGTCTTAGTGGTTAAATGTAGACAGGGTTGTGTGGAGATAAATGTTTGAGATTTGGGGTGGGGGGTTGATCATCAGACTAGCCAAGCTCTATTTTCTTGTAGGTTTTCCCTGTTTCTCCCCTACCCTTTCTTGACCTTGAACTGTTATTGAATTAAATGTATATGTTTTAAACATTTTGTGTTGTATTGTGAATACTTCATGTTTTTCAGTGCACATTTATTATACCCTGCTGTTCTTTCCCAAAGGAGCTCAGGGCTTCCTGTTTTGGCACTGCTGAGAGCCAGGCCCTATTTGTCTTCATCATGTGTCTTCAGGTCATTCTCTGTGTATACGCAAAGAAGCGGTAACTATTTGAGGAAGGAAGCCTTCCCTAGTTGGGTATCCATTACGTTTCCAGACCTTCTGAGGCTGTACCTGGGGTGGGGATCAGAATTCTGGGGCAAATACAAAGATATGCAGTACTGATTTACAGTGTAATCCTATGTATGTTTACTCAAAAGTGAGTACTACTGCGTTGAATGGGGCCTACACCCAGAAAACTGGGTGTAGGATTGTGGCCCTTGCTATCAAATCAAATTTACAACTTGAAAAAAATGAAGATCAAACCAGTCCATCCTCCAGGAAATAAAGCCAGACTGCTCACTTGAGGGAATGATATTAAAGGCAAAACTGAAGTACTTTGGCCACATCATGAGAAGACAGGATACCCTGGAGAAGATGCTGATGCTAGGGAAAGTGGAAGGCAAAAGGAAGAGGGGCCGACCAAGGGCAAGATGGATGGATGATATTCTGGAGGTGATGGACTCGACCTTGGGGGAGCTGGGGGAGGCGACGGCCGACAGGAAGCTCTGGTGTGGGCTGGTCCATGAAGTCACGAAGAGTCGGAAGCGACTGAGCGAATAAACAACAACAACAAGGAACTGTATGTAGATCTGGAGAGCAATCTTGGTACGCACACATACATATACAGTACAGTCAGAGCAGTTCACCACTGGAGCCAAATAAACTTTCTCTTCCCCATTCTTGCTGCTGCTGTGCCAGGTGAGCTGCTGCATGTGTGCTCCCCCAAGGTAAGGCAATTTGCCCCATGCAGATGCCAACCTACACTCTGCTTATGACGGGATATCCTGCTTATAAGAACATAAGAAGAGCCCTGCTGGATCAGACCAAGGTCCATGTAGTCCAGCATTCTGTTCATACAGTGGCCAACCAGCTGTCGACTAGGAACCCACAAGCACAACAGCACCCACCCACCCATGTTCCCCAGCAACTGGTGTACATAGGATACTGCCTCTGGTACTGGAGGTAGCACATAGCCATCAGGACTAGTAGCCACTGATAGCCTTCTCCTCCAGGAATTTGTCTAACCCCTTTTTAAAGGCATCCAAATTGCTGGCCATCACTACATCTTGTGGGACCAAATTCCACAGTTTATGCGCTGTGTGCTGCCTGCTCCCCTTGACCTAACTCCTGCTTCTGCTGAGCATAGCCTCTCTGCTGGGACCTGGAAAAGAACACTTCAGTGAAGATGCTGCCAGAGCATCCTAAAAACTAACCTTACCCTTAAAGGCCATTACTGCTATTGCTGTTGCTGCTGGTTTTATTGTTGGCTTTTACTGCTGTTTTATTGCTCTTTTACTGTGTTTATGTTTTTATTGTTTTTAATATTTAATATTTAACAAGGTGTAAGCCACCTTGGGAGGGCTTCTGCCCTGAAAGGTGGTAAGTAAGTAAGTAAGTAAGTAAAGGCAGCCTACAGGTTTTTCAATCAATCAATCAATCAATCAGCCACCAACCAACCGATCATAGGCATTAGTCTGTACGGGCAAATCAGTCTCTATCCAGCTAGTCTCTACAGGCTGACTCTGATGGACATAAAGCAAGCAGGGACTCTCTAGACCTATCTGGGTATTCAGTCATTCATGCGATGAAGGGAAGAGCAGGGATGGGCTCACTGGCCCTGCCCCTCTGCACAAGGTTCTAAACTGCATGGGGAGCCTACACACACGGAGCAAGCTCCCCACTTCAGACGTTTTTCTCCGGTGCATGGAGGGCAGTGGGACCAGGCGACAGGGATACAATGGAGGCGGGGCCTGAGAGTGCAACTCTGCTCACCCCTTCACATGTGAGAGGGACAGAACAACTGAACAGGGCTTGAACAGGGAACTAGGACTAGTCTGCTTAAGGGACCAGCATCTTAACACCTGGCAGGGGAAGGATTAAGCAGCCCCTACTACATCATCACCACCCCTCTGCTCCAACATACAGTCTTTTATGACTGTATGTAATTTTTTAAAAAAGAAAAAGACAGGAACCGGGTTACATGTGGTTAATTTAGCCCTAAATTCCAATAACTGGGCAGAATGGTGTTTCTCCATGAGATGGAAAATAAAGGCACATCTGGTGACCGTTAAACGTGCATAAGTCCTCTTGATTTTGATGGGAGAGGAATGGGGAAGGGCCATAACTCATTGATGTAATTCAGACAGGACAATAAATTAGTGGCATCTTTGCATGTGGAAGGTCCCAGTTTCAATCCCCGGCATCTCCAGGTAGAGCTGGGAAAGACCCCTGTCTGAAACCCTGGAGAGCCGTTACCAGTCAGTGTAGACAGTATTGAGCTAGATGGACTAATGGTCTCACATTGCATAAGACTGCTTCCTATGTTCCCAACATGGACTGCACTCTCCCTCTGAAGTCAATGGAACTTGATTAAAATGGCTTCATTTTAGCTGGATTGTGCTCTGAATTTCTATGCTGTCATAAATGCCATTTGCCACAGCAACACATATTTATAATGTGTGATGTCAAAAAGCCAGATATTTTCCTCAATGATTGTTTATTTTCTGTAAGAAACCAGACTTTAATTTTTATAAACGGTCATGCATTCAAGTTAAACTTTAAGTCAACTTTAACATGTAGATTTGTATTAAAGCCAAATTTCATTTTACATCAGTTTATTTTGAAAAGGACCCCCCCACACACACCGCTCTTGAGAGAGGGTTCTTTGATATTTATTACATTAAAACATATATATATAACATTAAAAAACGGAATCCATTTTTGATAATAAAACTATTTTTTTTCCCTTTTTTTAAGTGTTCAATCCTCCCCAATCAAAACTAGGAATGTACCTCCTACCCTTTCTCCCCAGCTTGTAACAGCAGATGCTTGGTCTCCTGGGTCTAGATATGAACTAACAAGCCCCAGAGGATATAGATAGCTGTGAGGATTTGTTATGGGAAAGAATATAGTCTTATATATAGCTCCTCATGCTGGGCATGCTGCTAGTATTTTAAGTTTTCCCAGGACTTCAAAAATGTCCACTACCACCCTGCGATGCAACAAAAAGAGCTTCCTTTTTGTGTGCTAATATTTGGAAGATTTTTGAGTAACCTGGTATATGATACAAAAAGAACATCACTGCAACTCCACTATTGAGCTGGGTCCCAAGTCTATACCATCCCTTATTGCAATGCTTTATCTAGGTGGAGATGCCTATGTAAACCATCTTGACATGTTAAGAGTGTAATCCTATACATGTTTAGACAGAAGAAAGTCCTACAACTCCCAGCGTGCCCCAGCCAGCCGTGCATAGGATTGCAACATGCATAAGATTGTGCCCTTAGTAAAAACAGCACCCAACCCGATTGAACCTGCATCAGTAACAGATCAGGCTACATGTGAAAGGTTTGCTTGAATAAAAACATATTTGCCTGTTGGCAGAAGGAGAACAGAGAAGGGGCCAACCTAGCATTTATCAGCAGGGAGTTCCACAGCCTGGGGGCAATCACTGAGAAGGCCTGCTCTCATGTCACCACCAAACGTGCCTCTGAAGGCGGTGGGACCAAAAGAAAGGTCTCCACCATAATGTGCAAATGAACTCCACATTTTGTGAACCACCCAGAGATCTTCGGCTATTGGGTGGTATAGAAATGTAATAAATAAGTAAGTAAGTAAGTAAGTAAATAATATCTCTTACATTTTTTCTGATACTGTGTTAATGACCTATGATAAGCAACGAGCTTAATCATAATATAAAAACACCACCAATATCTTAGTTATTTCATTACCCTTGAAACAAAGATTCCTTTCCAGTGTTGTACAAATACTGAACTTACTACATCCAGAGCATATACTACTGATCCATGTAAATGCGTCAGAGAAATTATTTTTACCTAGCAACATTTGCTCATATGAATGGCCAAATTAACATTGATATGTGTAGTAAGTCTTGTATAGTAAGTCTTCATTCTCAAGCCAAAAATACAGCAATATGAAGAAAGAAATTACATAATAAGCTAATGCTGTGCAGTGGTTAAAAGGGTGAGCTATGAGCCAGGATGAAGCAGGAAATTTCAGTCAGACTTATAAGCTAACTGGCAGGCCTTAAACAAGTCAATCTCTTAGCTTCAGTTCACCCATATGTAATATGGGAAAGGTAGTATTGGCATATCTTGCATATTTATAGTAAGGGTTATTGATAGATTTATCTCACTTTCCCCCTCCTTGGGGAGGCACTCAATGCAGCTATCAGAATCCAACAAACAGTCAGAATTAAAACAACAGTAATACATCAATAAAATCATAAAATACATATGATTAAATTTGTTGTTGTTCAGTCGTTAAGACGTGTCCGACTCTTCGTGACCCCATGGACCATAGCACGCCAGGCCTTCCTGTCCATAAAATAAAAAACACAACTATGACTACAAGCATCATAAGGTGGGGGGGAGACTTTTAAAGCCATTCAATAAATAATACCAATAATAAATAAATAAAACCTAAATAAATAAATAAAACCTAATAATAGTGCTGGCTCTAGATTTTTGAGGGCTCCTGAGCAAGGCACCCTCCATGGGCCCCCTCCCTCAGTGAGTCTACCTTCTTGCCACCATTGTTACTCTTCATTCTCTTTCTCATTATTGCTACCTCTTGCTTGCTTGACAGGCACAGAGCCAGTGAGCAAGTAGGCAGTGCCATCTACTGCTTCTCCTCCTCACCACCATCATTGTCCACCTGCCTCTCACTCTGTCCCAGACAACCAAGCTGTCATGGTGAAGAAGGGGAGCAAATCTGGGAGGCTCTTGTCAGTGGGCCCCTGCTGGGGTATGGGCCTTCCACAGGCGCCCAAGCATGCCTGCTCTTGATGCTGGCCCTGCCTAATAACTGTAATAGAGTTAAAACCTTGCTGGAAGGGAAAGGTCTTCCAGTGCCAGCAGAACAGCGATAAAGAAGATGATTTAAGATCTTCGGTTCCGCATACGGGGCACTACCAGAGAAAAATTCTTTCACGCATTGCCACCGGCTGTTCCTCAGCAGGCCTTGGCAAATGCAAGAGGTCTATATCAGCAGATCTTAAGGCATGGGAAGTTTCACATGGGAGCAGATGGTCCCTCAAAGAGCTTGGCCCCAAGCTATTGATGTGATGCATTTTGAGTCCTTAGTATTTATACAGCAATTTTCCCAGTATAATTCTCCTATAATAAACCCTACATCAATACAAATACTATCATTCAACAAACGATCTTAACTCAACAAAGACCTGTCAATGGCAATTAGTCAGTCATATGGCAATATGGTACCTCCAGATTCAGAGGCAATAGGCCTACCAATGCCAGTTGCTGCAGAGCAACAGCAGGAGAAGGTGATTGCCGCCATGCTCTCCTTCTCCAAGGCACCTGGCTGGCCCCTGTGGGAAACAGCATGCTGATCTCTGGACCTTTGTCTGATCCAGCAGGGCTGTTCTTATGTTCATTCAGCCTTGGTGTCAGCCGTTATCTGTGGTTGCCACAGACCCCATCCTTTCCTCAAATTTTTGGGCATGTTCAGAATAGTTCATCTGTCACTTCACTCTAGACTTGTGAGATACTCAAACATTTCTCAACTGTTTCAGAGCATCTCCGAAGCTCGGTGTCAGGTGAGAGTCCGGCCCTCTCTTCGCTACATGTTCAGTGCACACGACAGAGGACTTGGGACAGGATCTGTCAGTCACTCATACCCAGGACAAAATAAGAGACCCCTGATGCCTCTCTGTTCTCTGCAATGCATGGAGAATTAAAACAGAGGGAAACAGTCTCTCAGAGAGCAATCCTATTCCCCCTAGACAGTCTCTGGGGGACACAGGATTCTTTGGTTTTCTGGATACAAGGTTGGAGACAGGGCTCCGACCTTGTAGCCAGGAAACTGTGCTCCCCTCCCCCTCATAGCCAGCATGGAGAGACCCACACAACCTAACTCTCCATGCTCGGTAAACAGAGTGCAGAGATGGGGGGAAAGGGGGCATTCCTCGGGGTGGGGAGGGGACCAGGGCAGCTGGCTTAAGCCTTTTCCTGTTGCCACCCTAGTCTCCTTCCCTCCCCGTCCCCGAAGCCCCCTCCCCAAAGCCTCCTTCCCTCCCCCTCCCTGAAGCCTCGAAACCCCCATCTATCTTAAATGCAGAGTGGGAGGCACTGAGTACCCAGGGCTCAACCCATAGGATTGCGCCCTCACCTTGAGATGGGTAACCCGGGACAGATGCTCACCAGAAAGACATTTGTATTTCCCGCTAGCTACTTTGCGAACACATTTGATGAACACAATTCTTTATACCTTTTATTCCTGAATATTTTTATGGTAGCTAAGATGGGAGATACTTACATTTGAGAGCCAATCTTAAAATAAACACTGGAAATATAGGAAAACTTTGCATCTTCCAACTGAATCTAATATGAATATAAAGAGATATTTTATATTCATAGGCGTAATGAAATGCATCACCTTTTTTTGTAAAAAAAGGAAAATCTACAAATATTGGAAGTAATATAGAGAAGATTTGCAAGTCACAACAACTTCTCAAATCTGAAGTAGTACATTAAGCAAATGTTGGAATATCTTCAGCTTTATAAAGTGCTCTCCGTTTTTACGTAGAGATTAGCTAGTTCATAGCATATAGAGCTAATGGAGTTTAAATAGGCTTGCCAGCAATTGTTTCGATGTTAAAATTCAATCTTCTTAACATGTCTGCATGCACACAACTTATGTTTTGATATGGCTTGTTTAAAAAATACCTAAAGTAGCCATGAATAAGTGTATATTTTTGTTCACCTGGGAACAGACATTTGCTTAGAACAATATTTACTGCTGCTCCCTATTTATTGGCAACCAGTTATGTTTTCAGGACTGATTCTAACGTTATAATTTGCTGTTCATATCTCACCATATTGAAAAGGCAACCAATAGATGCCTCATCTTTTTAGGAGGTTCAGACGAACCCTGAAGGGTGCTATCCTATGCATACATAGACAGAAAAACGTCCTACAACTCCCAGTAGTCTTCAGCAGCATGAGTAGCTGGAGAATGCTGGGAGTTGTAGGGCTTTTCTCTGTCTAGACATGCATAGGATTGCACCCTTATGTGCTTAAAGCACGTGTGAGGGAGCTGTGGGGCAAGCCTTGACCCCACTGCTAATGTACCCACTCGCTGCAGGTTCAGCGAATCCAAGGCAGGGCTCTGCGTACACCAACATAAGCACAGAGAGCTCTGCCACACAAAAGAGGGGGGATCCTGTATCTCCTCCTCCCTTGGAGGCACAATACGCATACAGGGCCTCTCCTTGCACTTGGCAAACGTGTGGACGGAAGGGGGCACGATTATGAGCATATCAGACTTCCCACCCCCCAATGGCTAGCCCATGTGGCATCAGAGCCCCCTCACACATACCTTCAACATGTGAAGGGCCTCATCTGAACCCTGCTTTCCTCACAGTGGGAAGTCAGATGTGAGCCTGAAAAATCCAAGTTCCAGGACTGTTTTAGGATTCAACATAAGTTCTATTCAGGCGTTCTATATGCAGACGAATCAAACATGCGAAGAGAGGGAGCACTCCAGGCCCGCCCATCTCCCTCATCACATTCATTACCCCCAACTTGTGTGCTGCTGTGTCAGTAATGCGCACACGCGCACACATACGGCCCTCTCATTGACTGAGTGACGCTTTTTAAGACCTTGCTTTGCAAAAGGGATAAGTCATTTGGCCGTCCCACTTCTGCACACCTCCCCGCTCATCCCCATGATGTTCTTCATCTACCCCTGACAGGCCCAACTCAGCAGAAGTCCTGTTTCGTCTCCACCCCCTTATCTCCAGTAATACATTTAGGTAATTTTAGACTCTGGTCTCAATGGTGTTGTGCATTCCTCCCCTTTAGATGTTAATGTGTATTGCTTTAGTTGCCTCACAACACAGGGGCCTCCTACTCGTTCTGCTGAGTGGAGCCTTGATGGCACCACTGTTTATCTCCTCCTTGAAGAAGGCCCAGAAATATATGGTCCATGGCCGAAACATGTTGGGCTACTTCAAGGAATAAAACTTTATTTTTTATAGCCTGGGACACTGTTTCTCCTTGTCACCACTGGCCACAATAGGAAGCAAGATGCTGGATTAGTTAGGACCTTGGGCCTGATCCAGAAGGGCTCTTCTGATGTTCTTATATTGTGTGTTCTCCAGCTCTAGCCCCTTCCTTTCGACATGAGACTCATAGATCTCCAGCATTCCAAGTATGAGCATGCCACAGATCTAGAGCATGGCATTAGAGTTACAATGCTTTATTTGCAGTCACTTTCTTCATCATCTTAATACTGGCTTCCTTTCCCTCTAAATGCATTGGGAAAAGTAACACAGAAAACATCCCTAAATTTCCCCAGGATGTACAAGAGACAGATGGCTCAAGGGAAGTCAGCAGACATAAGCACTTGACTTCTTACTGAACTAACACACAACAGATTCAGCTTACTCTGATCTACATTCGGAGCTGGATGGTGTCTTTGCCAACATTTGTGTGTCAAAAAGAATTTTTCTCCAATAAATGACTTTCTTCCAACAGTTAGGGCACAATCCCTAGGCTGGCTGGGGAATGCTGGGAGTTGTAGGACATTTTTTCTGGCTAAACATTTATTTCTTTGTTTGTTTATTTATTCATTATTTCATTTCTAACATTTATTTATTTATATATTTAATTATTTCATTTCTATAAACATGCATGGGATTGTGCCATTAGCCTGTTCAAAGAGAGCAGCTCACTGCGTAGCACACATTTTGTCCATTTGGCATCTCAGATCCCTTCATTTCAAAGACCTCAGGAACCATAATCACTCTCTAAGGGGAATGAAGAGCCAGTGCCGGCCATATCCACAGTACCAGGCTAGATAGACATCTAGTCAGCTGTAATATAAGAAACTGTTCTCACTACCATTAAGTGTATAGTATTCCCAGGGCTGAAGTAAATACAGTTTCAAGGCGAACATAAGGTCTGGCAACCTGAATATTCCCTCCCTGCTATGAAGCAGTGGGGGGGGGGGGGGCAGTGGACACTCAGGGTGCAGTGGTCTTGTGCTTATCAGTTCCATGGTGGGGGAGTGCAGGGGAAAGCAAAAGGCAAGGTAAGGATTAGGAACCGTTCCACCTGCCATTTTACAGCAGAGAAATGGCAGCTCACATACCCAGATCCACATTTTTATTTTTTAATTTAAAACATTCATATACTGCCCTTCATTAGAAAATTAAAGGGTGGAATACAAAATGCATTAAAACAATTAAAATAAAATACAAATATAAAAACAACAAAGAAAATCTACCAAACTAGGTATTAAAACCAGAAAATACCTACGTATACAGGTAAGTTTTCAGCAGGCACCTAACACCGTCAAGGATGGCACCTGTCGTACTGAAGAGGGAGAGAATTCGAAACATGGGGCACCACCACAGAAAAGGCCCTCCCTGTGGTTGCCATCATATGTTCCTCTGCAAGTGACAGAACAATCAGGAGGCCCTGATCTGTAGATCTCAGTGAAGGGGCTGGCTGATATGGGAGAAGGCGCTCCCAACTTCTGGGTTTGGACCTCAGGAAAAGGCAGCACATACTACCTTCAGCCCAAGGGCAGGCAATGCAGTGCCCCCAAACACCTTTATTGGTGCCCACCAACATGTCGCAACAAAAAAACACACACTGGCAGCTGGGATCGCTTCTAAGCAAAGCAAAGTGAGGGCATCCAGATGCTGCCATCTTCATTTCCCCTGAATGCCTCTGGGCTACATGGTGGTGCTCAGAGACATTCTTAGGAAATGGGGGGGGGAGAGAAAGAGAGAGAGAGAGAGGGAATGAGGATCTATTGTTGGTGATCCAGAGTGAGAGAGAGAAAGAGACAAGTTGGTTGGCACAGGAGGGGAGAGAAAAAGAGTTTCCCTTCTATGAAATAGGTTTCTTATGGTGCTGAAAACTGCAGGTTTAATTTAGATGTTTAGCATGCTGTGGCTCAGACCCCACAGTTGTTTGGGCAGGTTACCTGTCCTTTGTAACTAGCTATGCCTCCCATGGCAGCCATTTTGTGGTGGTGCGCAGACAGTTTCTCAAACTGCTAATTGTACCCCTGGGCCAAAAGGGCCCATGGAGAACTGTTAACATGAACCTCAACTACATGAGTTGGTCAGCATGATTTTGACACTCAGCTGCATCTGACTGAATATTACTAACCCAATCTGTGCTAAGGAATGTAAGATAAATAGGTGATTTTTGGGCAAGCCTTTGCAATGCCAGTGGTCAACATAAGGAGAAAAGGGGAAAAAAGAAAAATAAAGTTATGGCAATAATACACAATCTGATTTCTCGACGATGACTATTATTTTACATCTTGTCTGTGTATTTCAGAAACATGAAAGTGACAGCAAAATGAATGTCAAAACAAACTGACAGCCTTTGCTATACTAATGCATTTCATGCTACTGGGACATTTTTGATTCATTTATTCATTGTCTGTGCTGACAGCAAGAAAACAGCTACATACAAAGTTCTTGAACTGTTTAAGTCAACAAACTAGAATACCCCACCATTCCTTTATCATCATCAAAAATCAACCAAATAGCAGACCAAGCACAATGATTAGAGACCGCTCTCCCTTCTCCTGTTTCCTTTTAAGACAGGGGACCCCAATGTGGTACCCGTGGGGACCTATAATGGCACCCATGAAGCTCGTCACTCCTTGCCTTCAAAAATTTGTTTTTAATTAAAAAAAAAAACCTTGGAAAACATTAGGGCCCCAGGTTCTCCTTTCTGTTCCTGAACCTGCCACTGCTCTGCTGCTTAGCGGGCAGGAAGAGAGGGAAGGAGTTGCTTCCTGACCCTACCCAATCTTCTTTCTTCCACACTGGCCTTTCCCCGCCCCCCTCCACTCAAAGCTTTGCTCTTTGTCTTTACCCAACCTGTTTCCTTGTCATTTCTCCCTTGCCAGTTCCTAGCCTTCTTCTTTCTCTCCCTTCCAAGCCCATAGCTTTGCTCTTTCTCTCCCCTCTACCCCTTTGCCTTACCATTTCCACCACACACACACACACCAGCCTCTAGCCCTGCTATTTATCTCCCCTCACCTCTTTTGACTAGATAGGCCACCACGGCAGCCATTATGTCACTAGCCTCATCCTCCTTGGGCTCCATTTTGTGGTGGTGCCCACAGCAGTTTCTCAAATTCTCAAATATGCCCACAGGTCCAAAAAGGTTGGGGACCCCTGCTTTAAGTTGTGCTTATCTGTTGGGTCCTCTTGTGAAGTTTTTCTAAGGTGTACTCACAGAGAGACCCAGCAGTAAACCCTGCCTCAATCCCCTTTAGCTAGGGATCTTTCGCAGGTCAACCAGGCTTCTGGCAACAGATCCTTCTATGACCTAGAATCATAGAATAGTGGGGCTGGAAGGGGCCTATAAGACCATTGCTGCCAACCTACTCCATGGGGATGATTTGGAGAGGCATCCAGCAGCCACTGCCATCAGTCTGCTCAGTCCAGGATCTTTCCAGTCAGAATGACCTGACAACTCCCTTTTCCTCTTCAGGATGGCAACTTGCAGAGGGACCCAGAGAAGATTTGGCCTAAGAAGTTCTTACGTTGACTTGAGTTTATCACAGTGATAAAGTAAACAGACCCTTAAGTTGTACATCCTCAGGACAACTCCATATTCCTTTCCCCTCTGTACTTTAATAGTCCTCTTCCAATGTAGATGCTACTTTAGACCCCCACTCCTCAGCTGCTTCCCCATGAAGCATTTCAAGCAAGAGTTATTACGGTGTAGTGATTAGAGCAGGAGTGTCAAACCTTGTTCAGCCTGAGGGCCGAATATAATTTTGGAGAAGCTCTCAGGGGGCACATTCCAGTGGTGAGTGGGGCAAAAAGGTGGGCCAAAAGCAGAAAGGGCAAGGCCAAGCAACTAAGCCTTAGGAGAGGCATTTCAAGCTTTTAGAATGGAGAAAATATATGTAAAAGCTGGGAAAACAGAAAACATCTGGGGAGCCCCAGAGGGCTAGCCTGGGACCCCAGGCAGGCCAGATTTTGTCTGAGAGCCTGAGGTTCAACACTCCTGGGTTAGAGTATTGGACTACAACTGGGGAGACCCAGGTTTCAAGCCCTGCTCAGCCATGAAATTCCCTCAGTGATCGTGGACCGTTCACTCTCTCTCAGCCTAACCTGCCACAGAACATTGTGGTGGGGAAATAAAAAGTTGATGGGGAGAGACCACTGTGCCATCCTAAGCTCCTTGTTGAAACGGTGGGATAAAACAAAGCCAACCAACTAACCAAACCTCCATGGTGTACTGCATATACACTACATAATGCAGGATCAACAGTAAGCTCCCCAATTGCCTTCACCAGCAATTGCTGTTCACTTCAACTGCTGGTGAAAAATCACCAGGAATTGACGTGCTGGTGGAAAATTTCTTACATGATGCTGCTGCAAAGCAAGGCAGTTTGCGCCTTTCACCACAGGAGTAAAAATTCAACATAAAAAAAAAAGTGTGGATCAGTGGGAGCTAGTGACTCCAGTGTCAATGGGGCGGTGCATCCACTCTGGGTTTCAGTCAAAACTCTGAAGGAGTTATCCAAAGTGCACAAGGATCTTGGATAGCTCCTTTGCAGTTCTGACTAAAACCTGGAGCAGATTCACCACCCCACTGACATCGGACCCACCAGCCTCCACTGGGATGGATATAGGTAGGGTCACATCTAAACTGGTTCCGAGCAGTAGCAGTGAAGGACTCAAAAGACTGTTTGTGGAACTACAGGTCATAAAGATATGACCCATGTAACACATGAAGCTAACCTGTAATACTGCATTAAAAATGGGATAAAACTTGAAACAGATTCTCGCCGCCATACTTTTTTTTTTTTTCACTTGAAGAATAATAGTATATATCGTGATAGATTAGGAATAAATAAAACCAAATTATTCTTGTAGTCACGTTATATGTAATACGATTTGGCTTTTTATCATGTTTATATATCAGGAATTGTGCCTTCTGCAGAAAAAGCCACCAATCAACTTCTTTTGTATGTGTTTTTTAAGCACAGCCAGGATTAAAGAATGGTTTTTATGACATATGCTAACTATGAAATTCAGCACTCATTTATAACAATATTTTGTTTGTATTTTTGTCTCCATTCCTACTTCCAAGTGGCAATTTTAGTAATTTGATCAGAAATCCAACACAGAGAACAGTAACTCAGCACAACATTAGTGTCAAACATCTGAAATGAGATTTTGATTTGCTAGTCCCCTATCCATTACTCACATTACTATAAATCTATTTGATTCAAAGACATTTGGTGGCAGAGAAGGGTTATAAAATAACTAAAGGTATGCTACAGCTCAAACTCACTTGTGCTCTCAGTGAAACTTTCTAAAAGTATAAAAGGGTACTTTTAAAGCTTTTCCGGGTGGGGGGTTGTTATATTCTCATTCAACAAATGCCCAACCATCTTATTCCATTGTATTTAAGCTCAATGAACAAAGGCTTGATTTGTTGGGAGGAGGGGAGCAGAACCTCTTTCAGCCTGAGGGCCAATTCAATTTCAGAGAAGCTCTGGGAGGCTGCATCCCAAAGGTGGGTGGGGCTGAAGGTAAACGGGGGCAGGAGCAAAGGCAGAAGGGTAGAGCCAAAGATACCAGCACACCTTAGCTTAGAGCTCTTCCTGCCAGTCACTAAGCCTTCAGAGAGGCATTTTGACCTTTCAGAATGGGCGGAAAAACTGCACAAAAGCCAGGAAGCCAACCAATGATTGGATGCTGCTTAAAAGGAAGTGGGGCCAGGGAAGGGGGTGTGGCCTTCTGGAGAACTCTGTGGAGCTGTATTAGGACCCCAGGAGGGGAGAATTTGGCCCCCCAGTCCTGAAGTCCTGCGCCCCTCATTGGGAGACTACACATTCCTTTTGAATGTAAAGAGATCTTATTGAAAACACTTGCAACTAAGGCCTCATTGATTGCAAGCCAGGCTGGAGACCTGCACACAAAACCTCTGTTTAGCTATGTATTAGCTGGGTGGCCCTGGGCAAAAGTCTGCCCCTCTTTGAGTTCCATACCTGTAATATTAGCCAGCATAAATCTATTAATATCGGAGATTCTAAAATACATACAAGCACTTCATTTTTAACAGAGATAGCGTGGAATACAGCAGCTCAGCTGTTGTCGGGAGCCGCCTCTTTCCAGTATGTAATTGCTTCGCTGAGGGAACTGCACTGGCTGCCTATTTGCTACCGGGCCAGATTTAAGGTATTAGTACTCATGTACAAAGCCCTAAACAAATGGGGCCAGCATACCTGAGAGAGCGCCTTCTCCCCTACCAACCTGCCCAGTCACTGAGGTCATCGGAGGGCTTGCTCCTGGTGGTTCCGCATGGACCTCTGGCCCAACTGGACTTCACCAGGAGAAGAGCCTTCAGCGTGGCGGCCCCCTTTCTTTGGAATTCTGCCCCTGGAGGTCAGGCAGGCACCAACACTGCATTGTTTCCAATGCCTCCTGAAAACAGCACTCTTCCAGGAGGCATTCCTTAAATCACCAGTCACGGTTTTTATTGGTATCCTGTTTTTAAAAATAGCGTAATTTTAAATCTGGTGTTTTAATCTTTTTATCCTTTTACTGTTTTACCTATGAACTTGAGCATACTCCGGGAGAGAGCGGAGGACAGGAAGACCTGGCGTGCTATGGTCCATGGGGTCACGAAGAGTTGGACACGACTTAACGACTGAACAACAACTGTTTTATCTCCTGTGTTATCTAGAAATCTGTTCTAGATATGGAGCAGTATATAGATATTGTAAATAAAAATAAATAAACAGGGGGAGATGTGTGTGTGGGGGGTTTCTATTAAATAAAGTCAACAAAATTCTATACTAGCTATTCATCTGGAAAGGTGTAAAAGTGCAGGAATAGTGTAGCAGCTGTAAATTCCTTCAGCAGAAAATCTCACTGTGGCGAAGGATTGACGCTGTATTAATTGCCAGCAACAAAACTTCCCTCTGCCCAGGTGCAAAACTGAAGATAGGTGGTAAATGAGACATATTAAGGAAGGATGGAATGGTGATGATAATTAGCTAGCATGGAGATTAATTAGTTCTTTAGAAGGGAAGGTGTAAAGGCAGCCTTTATGCCTTTCCCTCAAGAAGGCATCCGCTCTTCCCTGCAGACTCCGCTTCCCTGAATGTGTTCAGCTCAGCTTCAGAGCAACCTCATCTACAAGGGCTCCTCCGCTCATTTTGAGGAAAGAGAGTGTTCAGTGTGTATAGGTGGATGTGGTGGACACAGAGCTCGGGGAGGAACCAATGGGATGGGGGGCTTTCTGCAAGTCACTGAGCCCCTCCTCACATAAAGGGTCCTCCATTTCAGTGATCTTTTGGCACAACACCCAAACAGGGGTGAAACTGCTTGTATCACCTCCAAGGCAATCCTTCTGCTGCAAGATTGTAGGGCAGACAGATGACAAAAGGAGGGTAAGGGGAGACATGATAGAGGTGCACAAAATTATGCAGCATGTGGAGGAAGAGGATGGGGAGACATTTTTCTCCCTCTGTGCCAGACAGTGTGCCCCCTCTGCCAAGGGGAACATGTCCCTCTGTCCTCTTTCCATCCCAGAGGACTATGGGGACCACATAAATGCAGCAGTTATAGACGTTATTAATTCCTGTTGAAGCACAGGATCAGTCAAATTTTAGAAGCTGTAGGATCAGGATCTCCTCTTGGTACCTGTAGTAAGTAGTTTCTAGATAAGGCACAGTGTCTCTCAGTCAGTAACAGTAGGTACCAGCAGGGGCCTGGATACAAGGTCACAGCATGAGGTAAGTAGCTGCAAGACTGGGTGGATGTAGTCTCAGGGCAATACTGGTAAGTATCTGCTGGAGCAGGCTGAAGGTCTACAGTGCAGGTGGCTGTGGGTTAGAGTGTATAACCCCAGAGCAGTAGCTGCAGAATCTGAGGGACTGGTTACATACTGCTGCTTGAGGTTGATGAGTCAGGATGATCTGTTCCTGAGCTTGCTGGGGAATTAAGCCTGTCTTTTCTCATCCACCTGTTCCTGTAGGCTTCTGACAGCTGCTGACTGCACAGGTAGGTCTCTTCTGGGTTTGCTAGCATACCCTCCTCTGCTTTAGGTCCCTGGCCTTCAAGAAAGCCCAGCTGCTCTTCACCCCTTCCTCCTATCCCCTTCCTCACCTTCCAGTCTTTCTTCCTTCTAGTTGCTCCTTTCAGCCACTCTTCCAGACCCTCTGTACTCCAGCACTCTCTTTCCTCCTCCTTTGAGCATCTAGCCTTCAGGCTTTTATCCTGTGCTTCTGCCCCACCTCTTCCTCCTCCCTCAGAATCCTGGATCCATTTAAAGAGTCCCTGTCCTGATTCCCTTTTCTTCTCTTTAACCAGCCATAACTGGGGCTGGCTACTGCTGCTAGGCAACCAGGAATACCTAGGGGATTGTACAGTGACCCCTGATGCCTCCTCACACTCTGTCATAATACTACAACCCGGGGTCATCCCATGAAGCTGATTGGTGGGAGATTCAGGAAGTACTTCTTCACAATGCGCATAGTTAAATTACAGAATTTGCTACCACAAGATGTAGTGATGGCCACCAATTTGGATGGCTTTAAAAGGGGACTGAACAAATTCATGGAGGAAAAGGCTATCAATGGCTCCTAGTCCTGATGGCTATGTGCTATCTCCAGTATCAGAAGTAGTATACCTATGTACACCAGCTGCTGGGGAACATGGGTGGGAGGGTGCTATTGCACTCATGTCCTGCTTGTGGGTTTCCCATGGGCAGCTGGTTGACCACTGTGTGAACAGAATGTTGGACTAGATGGATTTTGGTCTGATTCAGCATGTTCTTATGAACTGAACTGCTGTGCAGGTCAGCTCCTTTAAAATTAGCCATTGCAGGTGATTTAATGGATGTGACCTGCAGCACAGTACAGTTTAGGGAACAAGATCCAGCTCCAATCTTGCCAAGAGAAATATGTGGAGCATCATTCAATCCTCCCCCATTACTGACAAGAGAAGGATTGGGACTCCACTCTGTATACTGACAAGGATTGCTTCCCTTAGAGTGCCCTCAGCAACTACGTTAAGGGGAGGAGCCCTCAGCAATATGGGAAGCAAGTAGGAAGGGGAGAGGATCAGATCAGACTCCACATATGAATGCAAGTTGATTCTCTTAAAACGGATGCAGCAGCCATTTTAAGAGAGCCAATCCACGAAGCCCAGTAACATCCCTACAATTCTCTGGGCAAAGGCTTTGCCAAGGGACAGGGAGGGATCTTAATGTTCTTGTGAAAGACGTTTACTTTGCATGGGGAGTGCACCTTTTTCAGTGAACACTTCAGGCTCCCTGAAACATCCTCTCGCAATACAAAATCCAAAGACACTGAATTTTCAGCTCAGACCTGCACAGAGCTGCCCCCTCCTTAAATGAATGCCAAAGTATGCCCACAAAGGAGATCCATATGGGATTCTGAATCAGAGGCAGAGAGGAAGAGAATCCGAAGTGTGTAACAGTTATCAGCAAGATTCACATCCCAATGTTATGCTCCCATGTCAGAACAAAGTATCTGGAGGCAGCCCCTCCCAGAGAAACGTGGGCTCAGCATGCTGAAGCAGTAAAGAGAAATTTGACTCTATTCTGTTCATGCAGCAGCAGCAGTCAACATCTAGCAACTTTAAATGTGCACAGAGTTCACAAATGTAGCTGTTTATTCACATTCAGTGAAAGTTAATACTGACACTGATATTTTTAGACTGTTAAGTTTATCCCATCTGTCTCCTCTTTTTGCAGAAGTTCAGTCTGATATCTAACACAGACAATAAACTCGATGCAAATATTAATGATACATTATGATCATAGATGAATGTCATAAACAGGCTCTCAAATCCCTTAGCTTATTCTGTATTAAATACAGATATAAAAAGGCAAATTTGTTTATTCTGAGCCTCTTTCATAAAGGAGATCAGGCATAACAGAGTACTTTCAAGATTGTATAGGATGTGTTTTTTTCTTTATTTGTTGGATATTTACAGCTTCTTGACTAGGAGCATAAATGACTTAATGTGGACTCATCAGCAGTGCTTCTTGTACTGTAGTTTCATCTGAGAATTGTTTAGCTATGTACAAAGCCAAAAATCCTTTGGGTTCAATCTTTTACTCGACCAAACTCCCTTTGAAGAAAAGTATTAATGGCATGACTTTAATTTTCTAGGCATCTGCTATGCTTCATTTGGTGGAAAAAAAATATCTACCAGTCCCATTAAACTTGTTTACAATCCTTTTATGCTCTTTCCCCCTTTCAGCTATTACTGCATTTCTGACATGTTTCCAGGAAAACCATTAATCAAGGAATATATTCAGGAGGTATCCAAATTAATTGTATTAACCATCAATTTTTTGGTTTTCCGACAGAATCTTTGGTATCTGTTTATTGACTACAAGCTTAAGCTATTCCAAGGTTGCGTCAGATGTAATGTTTCACAATCTCTGAGCCATCATTAAGAGATGAGATTTCCCCCATATTCCCCTTTCAGTCAGGGTTACATCAGTTGAAGCAATAATTAGAATGGGGCTGCTAACTCAGCCTATAGTTAATGTTCAATTTGGTACACATGTAATAGCTGTCATAAGGTAGGAGAACTCTGAAAGGGAAAAAGTGGGAGAAACATGCAAGCCCAAAGAGAAAGGAAGAGCTGAGCACCTTCCCAATCTCCTAAGTGGAGAGATCGGGAAATATTACGTCTGCACTGAACCATGGAGGGAGCAATCCTATGGCCGCTAGACAGCAGCTAGATGGCCATAGGACATGCTGTTTTCTGGGACCGACCTTGCAGCCCGCCCGCCGAGGTCGGTTCCCGGAAAACTGACCTCCCCCCACGTCCGCACTGCCTCGCAGGCAGCATGGAGAAGCCCCGTGCTCCGAGCTCAGAAGAGGAGTGCGGAGTGGCTGAAAAGGGGCGGGGCTGGAGGCGTTCCGGGAAGGGGAGAGCGGATCTGTGTGTACGACACATCCTATGTGTCGTACAGCGGCCTCCTCTTCCACTCGGCCCCCCTGTGGCTAGACAGCCGAAATCAGCTGTCTAGTAGAAATAGCAGGGCAGGAGAGTTGCGGAGAGAATGATCCCCCCATGCTTCTCCTGCCTTGCTTTGGACAGGCAATCTAGATAGGATTGTGCCCTAAAGGTCCCCTGAAAAGTATGGACACCTTCACACATCATGTTAGCTAAGCCAGTGCTGTCACAGGAAAAAGGTGGTGAGAAGGTATTGGCCATAAATAACGCAAAGCTTGCCATGAAGTGATTTTTGGAAATGTTTTCTTAGTGCAAAGGTTGCTCATGTTTCTATTGTCTGTTGACTGGAGTCTGCTTAAATTAATTGTAAGTGATGCTTGTGTGGAAGGATTGTAGCATATGTTATTGGACTGCCATCTTAGTTCTGGGGCTTTTACATTACCAATTGTAAGGCTGGATCTAACCTTAGTCATACTTAGGCTACATACTTGGGCTACGTGAATACCACAGTTGATTTTGGGAGACACCCATCGAGCTTTTCCCAACAATGTTGTACCTCGTAGTGATTTATGTCTGCAAGCTATGTTCAGAGCTGACTTAGCCCATGTTGCTTTGGGCTAACATTGTGGGAAAAAATGTTATTGCATGGTTGTAATATTGGAATTTTCAACCGTTTATTCTGAAAGCTGATTTCTCCAGTCTTAATAGTATAAAGATCAGCCTTGAAATCCCAAACATTTACTTCCATCACTTCCACGATATTCCACATAAAAGTTTAGTTTTCTGGAGTATTGTACTTTATGGTTTGGAATTTGCCCCTTTCTACTTCTATGAGGCCAGAACCCAAAGACTACAGGTTGGATCCAGAATTAGTTATACTTAGAGTAGACCCATTGAGCTCAATGAGATTTAAGCTAGTCATGACGAACCATGGTTCCATTGATTTCAATAGGTCTGCTCTAAGTATGACTAAGTTTGGATCCAACCTTATAATTGGTAGTGCAAAGCCCCCAGAACTAAGATGGCACTCCAAAAACATATGCTACAATCCTTCCACACAAGCATCAGATTTCAATATGGAAACACATGGCTCATGTTCGAATATGGAAAGTCAACAGGAGAGTAGCGGTGGTCTCTTTATGTAGCAAACATGCTACATTCAGAGCATCATGTCCTACAATAGCCCAAATGATGATGTACAAAATAAGAGATAAACATCTTCTGGTTGTAGGAGTGAACAGAGTATCAACATACCAACTTCAAAATGCATTCTTCAGGCTGAATTCTAACTAGATATGACAACACGATGGCCCAACATGCACGTTAACTACAAGGATTGTGTTAATTAATGGCTTAGTGGAGCATGGCAGTAATTTCATAGCCCCCGCAATTCCCCTTACACTAAAAAGCAAAGTGTCTTAAATAATCCAGTTAATTCACTGTGCATTTGATGCACTTAAATGAAATAAAGAACCTCATCACTGCGACTGGTGGAAACATGTTTTCAGAGATGAAAGGTACAAGACAGTCAAATTCAATAAATGAGGTGTACACATTTTCCCCCACTGTCACATGACTTACTGGCATTGGCTTGGAGCCCAATAACTGTGAGTGGAGCACTGCTTGTTGAATGGGACTTTTGCACTGCTTTGCTGCCCCACTGTAGCCCCCAGCGCCCCTTTGAAAAGCCAATCCTGAGGGTCAGGGAATCCCCTGGAATGGTGCAGGATTTGGCACTGGGGGTTGCAGAGGGAAAGGAGAGTTGGCAGAAATCATGTACAGGCAGAAGTGTATTTCACTCTGGACAGCTTTGGACCCAAGCCATTGTTTACTTTTAACTTTTTTTTCTCCACGTTTTAAAACACAATAAATATACTTTTTTTCTTCCCATATTAATATCTTTGTAATCATATACCATAATCAATGGCAATATCATTAATAAACCATGGAAATACCAAACCGTGAGAACATTACACAATCTAGAGATCCGTCCCTTTTTATTATGACAGGCATATGACTAGCCTTCTTTTCTCTCCTATTTATACATCTTTCTCTTATTAAATAGTATCGTATCTCAAGTTAAAAGCAGTCAGTAGGTATGCTACAAGATGTTTCCTGGGCTCAGCAGTCCTTAAAGTGAACTGATGAGAGAAGAAAAGGGAGAGATGAAAAATGATGGCCTCATGGAAGAACATTTTCATTTAATCTGCTGAAGTGGCACATGCTGTATTCTACTGCCTTTGTGTCACTGTAATTTGGAGGACTATTACTAAAACAACTTTCAGCTATGGAAGAATAAGGCTGCATATGCAGAGCTTAGCTTGCTAATTTCAAACATACACTTCTCAGCATTAATCATCGGCTTAGAACTGGCCTGGAAGTCCATTAGAATCGATGGGAAAGTCCGCAAGTCACGCTAATCCACCCTGGCTTGGTTGTTCACAGAACAACCCACAGTACACCCAACAGACGACTGGGTTTGCTGTGGCTTGTTCTTCCCCTCCTTCATGTCAGTCCTCCAACCAGCTCTGGCACGTACCCCAGGCACTTTTGCGGCCTTGTCTCCTCGTCCCCGCACCATAAACCTGGCTGCTTATGGTGCATTGCTGTGTCGGGTGAACCCAGTCAATGTGTTTTCAGTCTCTAGAGACAGGGAAAGCGCAAACTGCTCTTTGAAACCTCCAGCACCATTCCAGCATCTTGTACATCAGGGGTAGACAACCTGTGGCCCTCCAGACGCTTTGGCTTACAACTCCCATAATCCCTCACTATTAGCTATCATGGCTAAGCCTGAAGGGAGTTGTAGACCAAAACATCCGGAGGATTACAAGTGGCCCATCCCAGTTGTATGTGTCTTCAATGGGCTAGAACAGGGACAGGCAGACTTCAGGCTTGCAGGATCTACCTTGTTTTTTACTAGAACCCTGAGATCCACCAACCAGGAGCCTGGTGCAAAAGACATACATTGAGAATTAAAGGATTCTGAGCAAAAATGTAAATGGCATTCACAATCTTTCCACTGAAAAATCCACTCCTGGTCACCTCAAGATTTTTTTTTTTTAACTTCAGCAGTATAATTTAGGGTGGGGGACGGGGGTCATGATATTGCTGCTATTGCTAAAAAAAAATGCTGGTCTGCAGCAGATCACCGAGTTCTACCAGTCAATCCAGATCTACCTTCTGCCTAGTCCTGGCCTGCCCTGGCTCATTTCTTTAACAACGAGCACCTGTGTGTCTCCCCGCATCCCCCACCCTCATCAACCTGTTTACTTCTTATATTGCTGATCCCAGTATCTTCAGGCAACACTGGGAACAGTGATATTAGAAGTACACAAGTCAAGCAGCTAATGCACTTGCCTCACCTGCATATGCACGGCAGAAAAATAATAATCATGTTGCCCTTGGTAAAACAGGGAAAGACTTGCTGTGAGAGTCAACAGACTCTGCTAAATGGGGTGGGTTGTGGTGTGCTGGGGGGAGGGGGTCCTCAAAATTTGGGCGGAGGGACCTTCCTTAAGCGGACCCCTTCCTCCTGTTGAAGGCAGATCCTTGATCAACCTATAATGTAATTTCTGTTCCTTATACTGGACTTGAAAGTTAATTTTATTGTGTCAGAAGTAAGGATGGGCAGATAGTGTAAAATCTATTCCGTCTGTGTTTCACAAGTTGTCAGGCGCCATTTGTTCCGTCGTCCACGCATTGACGGAATCAGATTTTTTTTTACAGTTTCCGAATTTGTAAAAATGTGAATGTGCACAAATTTGCATGGGCAAAAATGCAGAAATCCCCCAAATGAGCATTTTCACGGTTTCGCCTATGGGGAAAATTTGCACAAAATTCCCAAAGGTTAGAAAAGCGGTCCACAAGTCTGCAGAATCCACCCGACAGGGGGAAAGCTGGTCTGCTGTGGAATCCACGGGTTGGATTCACAAAAATCCTAACTCATTTGGTTCCATTGCGGATTTCTCCAACATCCCTAGTCATAAGTGTTCTAGATGAAATAAAACAGATAAACACAATATACACACACCTTCACATATGTAGGGTTATTACTGTACAGGACGGGGGAAAACCTATGAAACACTCATTACAGGTGGAGTGATTAGAGTAGAATTTCCAGCCAATTCTACTGCACTTAAATAGTGGAGGTAATTCATAATTGATGGAGAGACTTTCTAATCAACGAATACAGTAGGCCAAATTCTTCCCTAAGGAATGAAACATGTTCAATTAATGAGAATTCAGGATATCTACAGGCAATGGCTTTTTTTCTGCGATGATCAATAAAATACCTCTTTCATAATTTCCATACATAGTTCTAAGCCCATTTCATGGTGCCCACCTCACTTCCAATTTGGTATATCTGGTATACCAGCCTGCAGTTGAGGTGTAATAATCCCTCAGCGCTGGCCAGTGTGGCTTTTGGAACATCCTGCCCTCCATCTCTCAGAGGCATAGCAATCATTCGAGATCGAGAGGCAAGAGCCACCCTGCCCACCCAAGACCGACTACCATCCACAGGTATTCCAGACTCACACAAGGACTTGCAACTGTGTCCCAGTCAGACTTTTGACCATTTTGTTTTCACTGCAGGGCCCTGTTTTAAAAACAGTTTTAAAAGTGGTTTGCTTTGCAATGTTGAGGAGCTGCCATCATTTCGGATACCGTATAGTTCTTTGTCTACTCTCCCTCAGTCAGCCCCTGTCTGGGAATATCTAGTTCAAGTCACTTCAGATGAAGATTCTGAAGTGAGTATTTTTTAAAATTTAAATTAAACCTCGCACTCCACGCCACCAATGGTAAAACTGTTTCACAGTGCAGGATTACATTCTTGCATTAGGGAGGTTCATCAACCCGCTCCAATGCACTGAAGTAACATGGAAGAGGGGCAGCAGGGTTGCACAGGTTAGCCCTGCTCCTGCAATGTGCCAGTCATGCCACAGGCGCTACCAACTGCAGCGGAAATGCTTCCCCACCATCCACACATCAGGACAGTGAGACACACCAATGTACACACGCAGAGTCCTTCCACATGAGGAAGGATCCTGATTGGACCATACTGACTCCTCACGAGGAGGAGCTCTACATGCATATACCAATACACCTATAGAGCTCTTTCCCATGCCAGCTGAATGTGCAGCTGCTTCAGGTGGCAGAAACAGGGACATAGACTAGCCCATGCAGGTCCCCCCACACATTTTTTTAATTCGGCCTCTAAAGATGCTGGTTTTGCAAGCATTAAAATGGACATGCTTATTTTTGTTATTAAAAACCATGCAGGGCCTGCAACAAAATGTTGTAGTGTATCCTCGTCTCCCAGTTAGGGCTGTATCTGTTCAGGGGTCTGGCCAGCACACCATGCCCTCTTCTAGCAGGCAATTCTATCCCCCTATCTCCCACTCCCCACCATTTTCTATTTTTCTTTTCTAACTGATAGTCAACATTCTCTGGCTATTACGCAGGCTCAGTCTTTAATAGACGTGGGGCGGGGGGTTGCCCCCTTTGTTGTGTTTTTTAAAAATAGGTTTTTGTACACTTCTGCAAATTTTGCCATTCTCACAAGTACAGTAATACCGCCTTCTTGTTTCTCAGTGGCCCCATTTTGGCCGCAACACTGTCAGCATCCACCACCTGTGTTTGCTATTAGAAGGAGCGATACCAAGGAAATAAGATAAAATTCTGTAAAGTCGTTTTGAACAACTAGGTCTACTGTACTGTAAGTTCCGTTATATATCTTTACATTGATTATAGCCCACTCGGGGTCTCTGGGATTGAATGGGATAAAAACTCAAAGAAATCCAAATTGCATATGAAATCGTGCTTATTACCTTTACATACTTTTGATTTCTAGAGTAAAATGTGCCTCAGCTTTAAAGATTGCATGCAACAATATATCTATATTTACTTACTACAATGCAATTTAATTTTCCAGGCTTGTTTATAGCCGCTGCAGATTTCTCTCCATTACTAGTCAACTTACTTAGTCTCTTAGCAGCCTCAAGAGCATCATTTGCAGTGTCAGCCACGAAGAATCTCTGAACTGTGACCCCGTGATCAGCCATCAGTTTCTTACTCTGGTATTCCTGCAGGTTTAGCCATCGTCTAGGGGCTAATTGAACAGCCTACAGAAATGAAATGGGGGAAGGGAAGAATCATAATGTTCATCACGAACAGTTCATGCAACAGTCAACTGAGCTATTAAGCTTCGTAGTTGTGGTCACCTGCAACCAGCAATAAACGAGGCTGGAAAATATTTAGTATTTTGCAGGAAGTACCCTATCCGAATGTTCATGTGCAAAATATTCTAAAACCTAGAAGGTGTTAAAATGACACCAGTGAATGGTACTATTTTTAAATTATTTTCTACAAGGAGGCTTGCAACCAAAAGAGAACGCCTGGATAAAATTAGCTGCATACTTGAGGGTTTTCCTTTTCCACACTCTTGAACTACAAAAACACAATTATCAAGTGATTAGATCAGGTTGCAATACCGTCTATGCTTCCACGCAGTCAAGTCCCATTCATACTAATGAGATTTACTCTTGAGTAACTGTGAGGAGGTTTCAGCATTAACAAATATATTTGCCCACTACATTTTGTTCGATTTTCACCTGAGTTTCAAACTGTCCAAGCAAACCCAAACCAGCACAAAATATACAGCTTTGAAAATTGGCACAAAAGCCAAAGAAGTTCTAAATAAAATCTATTTTAAAAATTGAGACCTGATATGGCAGCCTTCCCCAACATGGTGCCCTCCAGATGTTTTGGATACTTGCTGGGAATGATGGGAGTTGTAGTCCAACACAACTGGAGGGCACTAGGTTGGGGAAGGCTGCAGTATGGTATACCAGAGAGCCCGTATCCACTGATAGCTATCCAGTGGAGTACTGGGTCGGGAAACCTGTGCTGTAATTTGTCAACAGTCATGAATTCGCTAGCTGATCCAAAGCCAGTCATACGTTCTGCAGCTCGTTCCTTCAGTTACTGTGGAGCGGCATTTCATACAGCGACAGATAGTGACCCTGTTCCCAGATAATGACCAACCGTGATTAACCATTCCATGGTTAGTTGGGGCTGTGTGGGAGCAAGTGCGTTGCCTCTCTACCACTCACTGCTTCCGCTTTGTTTCCAGATTACAAATCAACCAAGGTATGGCCCATTCCAGGGTTGTGCTCTGTGACATGCAAACCCTGAACTCTAGGTTGCTGAGGAAGAAACAATCCAGAGTTTTAACCCATGGTTTGTTGTTGGGCTAAAACCCTTGCTTTTTTCTCCTTCAAAACTAGGGATGGACGAAAGTCCCTTACCTGGTCCCGCAGCTGTTTTCGGTGGGGGGGGGGAGGCGCTCCGTTTCTCCCCCCGAAATTCTTGGTGGGTGGGGAGGCACCCCGCCCCGCCGAAATTCTGGCCGGGGGGGAGTGTCCCACCTCTCTGGCCACGAAAGAAAAAGGTAAAGTAAAAAAAAAAAAACGTGATAGGCTACGTAACGATTTACGTAGCCTATCACGGCTAGATTTTCAAAGTCAGCCATGATAGGCTACGTAAATCTTTACGTAGCCTATCACGGCTGACTTAAAAAAAAAAAGCGCGTACGCAAATGGCGGCGCCCATGGGCGCCGTCATTTGCGTTCCTTATTTGGGCAGGGGTAGTCTACGTAAAGATTTACGTAGACTACGGCGAAAATAAGAGCAACGCTATTTGCGTTGCCCTTATTTTCGCCGTAGTCTACGTAAATCTTTATGTAGACTACCCGTGCCCAAATAAGGAACGCAAATGGTGGCGCCCATGGGCACCGCCATTTGCGTACACACTTTTTTTTCCCCCAAAGTCAGCCGTGATAGGCTACGTAAAGATTTACGTAGCCTATCACGGCTGACTTTGGAAATCTAGCCGTGATAGGCTATGTAAATCGTTACGTAGCCTATCACTTTTTTTTTTTCTTTTACTTTACTGGGAAATGGCGGCGGCGGCAGCCAGTCGGAAGACCGGCCGCCGCCGCCACCAAACCGCCACCGGGATCCGCCACCGAGAGGGACATTCGCACGAGGTAAGTCCCATCCCGGGGGGGGGGTGTCGGAGAATTTCCCCACCAATTTCGGGGGGCCGAATGCGTTGGCATTCGGCCTCCCAGAGATTCGTGGAGAAATTCTCCGACATCCCTATTCAAAACCCAGAGTTCTGGGTTTGCAAGTCACAGAGCACAACCCAGGAACAAAGCTGTTCCTGGGTTGTTTTGTAATCCAGAAACAAAGCAGATGCAGCACACAGTCAGGAGGCAGCACACTTGCTGCAAACTAATAATGGATTGGTTAACCATGGTTGGTCGTTATGTGGGAACCAGGTCACTATCTGTCTCTTTATGAAACGCTCCGAACTGGATTAGTGAAACCCTTCGATAAAACTGAACATGGTATAGGTTGTTGAGTTTCTAGTCCTCAGAACTGCAGATACAAGTCTGAGAAATAAGGCAAGGTGATTCTCAGTGTCAGGCATGATAAACACATCAGATCTAGCTTATTGTTACAATCTTATTTATTTATTTAATTTCTATGCTGCCCAATAGCTGAAGCTCTAGGCAGTTCACAAAAATTAAAACCAAACGGCACACAATAAAACAATTTAAAATATATAGAACATTAAAACCACAATATAACAATACAACCACAATAAAACCTAGCAGCATCTTTGAACAACATAGTTTCCCAAAGCACCGTATCATTACAGATTATGCCACTGTAATCACTTTCAAATTGAGTCAAAATTAGAATCAAAATTAGAATGTCTTTTTCCAACCCTACAATTCTGTGAAGCTATTTTTAAAATGATTGTCGTTATTAAAATGGATGCAGATCTGACATCAGAAATTGCAATATTCAGAAGTGAGTGGGGATACACTTCACCCTCCAAGGCCACATGATCACAAATCTTAAAATGACCATTGTGGAGCAAAGGAACTCCAAAGGGAATTTAGAGTGAGAGCCTGTTGAGGTAGAATTTAGCAACAGGTTTAATTCTATTGCCAGAGGCTTGAATTGAGATACTGGATTTTTATCACACTACATGAGTTCACTGGCTTACATAGTGCCACGATGTTTGTAATCAGCAATAGCTGCACTGTAAATCACCATTGTTGATAATGTGATTGTCACCCTTAGTACTTTCTGCATTGAATTCCCTTCTGACCTCATTGCTTATAATTCTTCTCCCCTACCACCCCACCGTATGCACTGTATAAAAAAACAGACACTGTCCATAATAGAGAGACTGGGTGAGGGGATCAAGGCGGTTGTGAACGCCTCCCTTGAGGAGGGAGTGATGCCATCAGACCTCAAGGAGGCAGTGATAAGACTGCTCTTAAAGAAGCCCTCCTTGGATCCTCAAGTTTTGAACAACTTTCGCCCAGTCTCAAATCTGCCATTTTTGGGCACGGTGATTGAGCGGGTGGTGGCGGTGCAGTTGAAGGCACATTTGGAAGAAACTGATTATCTAGACCCATTTCAGTCGGGCTTCAGGCCTGGGCATGGGACAGAAACGGCCTTGGTCGCCTTGGTAGATGATATGAGGAGGGCTCTGGATAGGGGTGAATGCTCCTTCCTTGTTCTCCTCGACCTCTCAGCGGCTTTCGATACCATTGACCACGGTATCCTCCTGGACCGCCTGGAGGAGTTGGGCATTGGGGACACCGTATTGCGGTGGTTCCGGTCCTTCCTCTCTGGCAGGTACCAGAGGGTAGCACTGGGAGAGGAGGTTTCGGACCCGTGGCCACTTACTTCTGGGGTGCCACAGGGTTCCATCCTCTCCCCGATGCTATTTAACATCTATGTGAAGCCGCTGGGGGCTATCATCAGGAGCTTTGGGGTGCAGTGTCATCAATATGCGGATGACACGCAGCTCTACCTCTCGTTTAAATCTTCACCAAGGTTGGCCGTAGAATCCCTGTCCAAATGTCTGGAGACGGTGAGTGGCTGGATGGGGAGGAATAGGCTGAACCTGAACCCTGACAAGACCGAGGTACTTTTGGTGGGAGACAAGAGGAGGCTGGGGGATGTTGACCTGGTGTTGAATGGGTTACGGCTACCCTTGAAAGACCAGGTCTGCAGCCTGGGGGTCATTTTGGACTCCCAGCTGTCCATGGAGGCTCAGGTGTCAGCTGTGAGCCGGACAGCGCTGTATCAACTCCATCTGATACGGCGGCTGCGCCCCTTCCTTCCCGACCATCTGCTCCCATCGGTAGTACATGCCCTGGTCTCCTCTCGTTTAGACTACTGTAATGCGCTCTATGTGGGGTTACCCTTGAAGACGGTTCGGAAACTGCAGCTGGTACAGAACGCGGCGGCTCGCCTGATTAAAGGCAGCCACCGGCGAGATCACATCACTCCAGTGCTGAAGGAGTTGCACTGGTTACCAGTTGTTTTCCGGGCCAAATTCAAGGTGTTGGTTTTGACCTTTAAAACCCTATATGGTTCCAGCCCAGCCTATCTTAAGGAGCGCCTCCAGCAGCACCAGACAGGCCGCTTAACAAGATCAGCCTCGGATGGCCTTCTCTCTGTCCCTTCAGCCAGGACAGCTAGACTGGTGGGGACGAGGGAGAGGGCCTTTTCTGTGGTGGCCCCCACTCTGTCCCCTTCATGGATCACTGCCTTGTTGTGGCGAAGGGGCTTGCGTAACTCAGTGAAGCCATAAGCTATGCCGTGCAGGGCCACCCAAGACGGACAGGTCATGGCAGAGAGTTCTGACAAAATGTGGTCCACTGGAGAAGGAAATGGCAACCCACTCCAGTATTCTTGCCAAGAAAACCCCATGGAACGTATCACAAGGCTAAAAGAGATGACGCCGGAAGATGAGCCCCTCAGGTCGGAAGGTGTCCAATATGCTACTGGGGAAGAGCAGAGGGTATTTCCAAGTAGCGCCAGAAAGAGTGAAGCGGCTGGGCCAAACCCGAAAGGACACTCAGCTGTGGATGTGTCTGGCGGTGAAAAGAAAATCCGATGCTGTAAAGAACAATATTGTTTAGGAACCTGGAATGTCAGATCAATGAATCAAGGTAAGCTGGAGGTGGTCAAACAGGAGATGGCAAGACTGAACATCGACATCTTGGGAATCAGCGAACTAAAATGGACAGGCATGGGCGAATTTAATTCAGGTGACCATCATATCTACTATTGTGGGCAAGAATCCCTTAGAAGAAATGGAGTAGCACTCATAGTCAACAAAAGGGTGGGAAAAGCAGTACTGGGGTACAATCTTAAAAATGATAGAATGATCTCAGTACGAATCCAAGGCAAACCATTCAACATCACAGTAATTCAAGTCTATGCCCCAACCACTGAGGCCGAAGAAGCTGAGGTTGATCAGTTCTATGAAGACCTACAACACCTTCTAGAACTAACACCAAAAAAAGATGTCCTCTTCATCATAGGGGATTGGAATGCTAAAGTAGGAAGTCAAGAAATCACCGGGATAACAGGCAGGCATGGCCTTGGTGTACAAAATGAAGCAGGACAAAAGCTAATAGAGTTTTGCCAAGAGAACATGCTGATCATAGCAAACACTCTTTTCCAACAGCACAAGAGGAGACTCTACACATGGACGTCACCAGATGGTCAATATCAAAATCAGATTGATTATGTCCTTTGCAGCCAAAGATGGAGAAGCTCCATACAGTCAGTCAAAACAAGACCTGGAGCTGACTGTGGCTCAGATCATGAGCTGCTTCTTGCAAAATTTCGTCTTAAATTGAAGAACGTCGGGAAAACCACTAAACCGTTCAGGTATGACCTAAATCATATCCCTGATGAATATACAGTGGAGGTGAGGAATAGATTTCAGGGATTAGACCTGATAGACAGAGTGCCTGAGGAACTATGGACGGAGGTCCGTAAGATTGTTCAGGAGGCAGCAACGAAATCCGTCCCAAAGAAAAAGAAATGCAAGAAAGCCAAGTGGCTGTCTGATGAGGCTTTACAAGTAGCTCACGAAAGAAGGGAAGCGAAAAGCAAGGGAGAAAGGGGAAGATATACCCAACTGAATGCAGAGTTCCAGAGAATAGCAAGGAGAGACAAGAAGGCCTTCTTAAATGAACAATGCAAAGAAATCGAGGAAAACAACAGAATGGGAAAGACTAGAGATCTCTTCAAGAAAATTGGAGATCTCAAGGGAACGTTTTGTGCAAAGACGGGCATGATAAAGGACAAAGAAGGCAGGGACCTAACAGAAGCAGATGAGATTAAGAAGAGGTGGCAAGAATACACAGAAGAACTATACAGGAAAGATTTGAATGTCCCTGATAGCCATGATAGTGCGGTCACTGAACTTGAGCCGGACATCCTCGAGAGTGAAGTCAAGTGGGCCTTAGGAAGCATTAGTAACAACAAAGCTTGCGGAGATGACAGTATTCCAGCCGAGCTATTTAAAATCCTAAAAGATGATGCTGTTAAAGTGCTGCATTCAATATGCCAACAAATCTGGAACACTCAACAGTGGCCACAAGACTGGAAAAGGTCAGTTTACATTCCAATTCCAAAGAAGGGCAACGCCAAAGAGTGTTCAAACTACCGCACAATTGCGCTCATTTCACATGCCAGCAAGGTGATGCTCAAAATCCTACAAGCTAGGCTTCAGCAGTATGCGAACCGAGAACTACCGGAAGTACAAGCTGGGTTTCGAAGAGGTAGAGGAACTAGAGATCAAATCGCCAACATTCGCTGCATCATGGAGAAAGCAAGAGAATTCCAGAAAAACGTCTATTTCTGCTTCATTGACTACGCTAAAGCCTTTGATTGTGTAGATCACAACAAACTGTGGCAAATTCTTAAAGTGATGGGAGTACCAGACCACCTTACCTGTCTCCTGAGAAACCTGTACGAGGGTCAAGAAGCAACAGTAAGAACCAGAGATGGAACAACCGATTGGTTCAAAATTGGGAGAGGAGTACGACAAGGCTGCATATTGTCACCCTGCTTATTTAACTTATATGCAGAGTACATCATGAGAAATGCTGGGTTGGATGAATCAGAGATCGGAATTAAGATTGCCGGGAGAATTATCAACAACCTCCGATATGCAGACGATACCACCCTAATGGCAGAAAGCGAAGAGGATCTCAAGAGCCTCTTGTTGAGGGTGAAAGAGGAGAGTGCAAAAGCTGGTTTGAAACTCAACATTAAAAAAACGAAGATCATGGCATCTGGCCCTATCACTTCCTGGCATATAGAAGGGGAAGAAATGGAAGCAGTGACAGATTTTACTTTCTTGGGCTCCAAGATCACCGCAGACGGTGACTGTAGCCATGAAATTAAAAGACGCTTGCTCCTTGGGAGGAAAGCTATGGCAAACCTAGACAGCATAGTAAGAAGCAGAGACATCACCTTGCCGACAAAGGTCCGTCTAATCAAAGCTATGGTTTTCCCAGTAGTAATGTATGGCTGTGAGAGCTGGACTATAAGGAAGGCTGAGCGCCGAAGAATTGATGCTTTCGAACTGTGGTGCTGGAGAAGACTCTTACGAGTCCCCTGGACTGCAAGGAGGTCAAATCAGTCCATCCTAAAGGAAATCAACCCTGACTGCTCATTGGAAGGACAGATACTGAAGCTGAAGCTCCAATATTTTGGCCACCTAATGCGAAGAGAAAACTCCCTGGAAAAGACCCTGATGCTGGGAAAGACTGAAGGCAAAAGGAGAAGGGGACGGCAGAGGATGAGATGGCTAGATAGCATCACGGATGCAATGAATATGAACTTGAGCACGCTCCGGGAGAGAGCGCAGGACAGGAAGGCCTGGCGTGCTATGGTCCATGGGGTCACGAAGAGTCGGACACGACTGAACGACTGAACAACAACAACAACCCCACTCTGTGGAACTCCCTCCCTAGGGAACTCCGCCATGCCCCCTCTTTAATGAGCTTCCGTCATGCATTAAAAACGTTGTTGTTCAGGCAGGCATTTGGGGTGGGTTAGGGTATTTTAGAAAATGTTTTTATTGTAGAATTTTATTGTTTTAAACTGTTTTTATTGTATGTTGTACATCGCCCAGAGTGGCTGGGTGACCAGCCAGATGGACGATTAATAAATTTAATAATAAATAAAAATAATACTCCATACATCTGACGAAGTGGACTATAGTCTAGGAAAGCTTATGCCAGAATAAATGTATTAGTTTTTAAAGATGCACTACATGAAACTTCCTTGTTGAGAATTGTAAAGACAGATTTTCTGGCACTTAGGGCACAATTCAATGCATGTTTAGACAGAAGAAGTCCTACAGTTCCCAGCATCTCTTAGCCAGCCATGCTGCCTGAGGGATGCTGGGAGTTGGAGGACATTCTTCTGTCTAAACATGCATAGCATTGCACCCTTACTGGCTTATTCATCCTTCAACTTTGGCCTACCACCCTTCTCCCCAATGTGCCCTGAGTGTCGGCCCTTCCCTTGCACGCTCTCCCTAGCTTGTGTTACCCTGAATGCAGCAGGCTGAACCCTGAAAAGGCTCCGCCCACCCTCAATGAGCTTCTGAAAGTGCAAGTAGTAAATAGCAATGAGAAGTCAAGCTAAACAACTGTAGCACTCCCAAGCAGTGTTGTAATTACATTCCATGTCCTACAGAAGACAGCCTCCTTACAGAGAGATGAACTGTCCCCCTCTGGCAGCTAACCGGCTAGAATCAAATAGCTGTTCATCAAGTAAAACCATTGGAGGCGTGCTGGAGTCTACCAGTTGGGACAAAACAGACACACAAGAAGTATTTATTACATTAATATCTTGATGTTAAACAACATACTATAAAAACACATTATCCCTAAACAATTTCGTATTACAAGCAAATTCTCAATTACACACACACACAGCTATTATGCAATATAAAAACCACCACCATCACACATCTGCTGCTGCTGCCTGCTTTACAACAACACATCACAGAAGATGGGCATTAAAAGCCTCTCCCCGTCCCAACCCCACTAAAAAAGACATGTGGCTTTGTAGGCTTCAATAAATAGGCACTCCCACAGAAGTTAAATAACCCAAACTGTCAAGAATGTGTTGAATCTTTTTGCAACGATTTGGCATTTAAAGAGTATTTCAAGAAGAATGTTAAAAATCTACATGGGGGGGGAGATTTAACACTTCGTTATGAACAAGGAACAGTGTTTGAAAAGGAGAACATAAGAACATAAGGAGAGCCATGCTGGATAAGACCAAGGGCCCATCTAGTCCAGCATTCTGTTCACACAGTGGCCAAGCAGCTGTCAACTGGGAACCCACAAGCAGGGCATGAGCACAACAGCACCCTCCCACCCATGTTCCCCAACAACTGGTGTACATAGGCTCACTGCCTCTGGTACCGGAGGTAGCACATAGCCATCAGGACTAGTAGCCATTAATAGCCCTCTCCTCCAGGAATTTGTCCAACCCCCTTTTAAAGCCATCCAAATTGGTGGCCATCACTACATCTTGTGGTAGCAAATTCCATAGTTTAACTATGCGCAGTGTGAAGAAGTACTTCCTTTTGTCTGTCCTGAACCTCCTACCAATCAGCTTCACAGGATGACCCTGGGTTCTAGTATTTTGAGAGAAGGAGAAAAATGTCTCCCTATCCACATTCTCCACACCATGCATCATTTTGTACACTTCTATCATGTCTCCCCTTACCCTCCTTTTTTCCAGGCTAAACCATCCCAGCTGTTGCAACCTTCTCTCATAGGGAAGATGCTCCAGCCCCTTGATCATTTTAGTTGCCCTTTTCTGCACTTTTTCCAGCTCTACAATATCTTTTTTGAGGTGTGGTGACCAGAAATGGACACAGTATTCCAAGTGTGGTCACACCATAAATTTGTATAGGGGCAGTGTGATATTGGCAGTTTTATTCTCAATCCCTTTTCTAATTATGCCTAACATGGAGTTTGCCTTTTTTTATGCAGGTGGCACACCCACTGTCATATGGTGGGGACAAGAGGTAAACTGATATTCTGTGCTCAAATTAAAAAAAAAAAATGTTCAAGACAGGTTAAGCAATCTGAATGGGTGAGACAGCTCCATTGGGTCTTGGTAGCCAAATCAAGAAATATTGTAATTTTAACTTCAAAATACACAGGGATCCATGAATTTTGGCTGGCCTTGGTAGCCAGTCAAGATTTCTAGATGCCATCCCACAACAGAAGGCTCTTTTCTTTAATGTCACACTGAACTTCAGGGTCAATCTTCTCCAAAGTGTAGCAGAGAGTCAGAAACAATTCTCAGAGGCACCCCTCCAACACCAAGCTCATGGGGAAGGAGGGATCTTGCCCACATCCAGCTGAGCTTCCAAAGCATTTGGCATGCCTCCACAGCACAATTCAGACTAACCCTGGTGCTACGCTGAAGCTTGGAGCTGGGCAGGGCTGCATGGGGAATGGTCCCAGACTTTGTGCCATAGTTAAAAAGCACTCTGACCAGCTTCATAAACCCAGCACAAAACACATCTCCAGCCCTCTCCCCGAGCTTGAGACTGGGAAGAGGCATGCGGATTTTTCCACGCAGTTGTGCTGGGCTTGCAGGGTGCTTGGAGTGTCTTCAAAGTGCAGGGAGATATGCTTTCCTCCGGTCTTGAGAGTTTGCACATGTAGGGCTGGGAGTCAGCTCTCAGGATGGGAAGGGGAAATGCAGAGCCTCAAACGCAGCCAGAAAGGCAAGCAAAACCACCTTCCCATCAAAGAGGAAGCATCTGGACAAAGGAAGACACCCTGTTAAACTGACAGCAATAAGCAGATGCTGTCCAGCCAGCTGCTGTTGATGGGCCAGCCTGCCTTTATCCCTATCTGTCCACAAAGAACAACAGTGCAAGTACCATACAGCACTCTGGCACTGAGGTAGAAGCGAACCCTGTGGCAGCCATTTGAACGCCGGAGCTGCCCAGAGCCCTAAACCTGCTTAAAGGTCTAGGGCAGAGGTGGGGAACTTCTTTCAGCCCAAGGGCCAAATTCCATTTCAGAGAAGCTCACAGGGGCCACATTCCACTGGTAGCTGAGGCCAAAGGCAAAAGGGGTGGGGCCAAAACACAGAAAAGAACCCCCCACACACATATTGTAGCTTAAAACCCTTACTGCCAGTAAATGAGCCTTAAAAAGGGCATTTCACCCTTTTAGAAGGGGGAAAGACGACACAAAAGCTTGGAAACCACTAAACGATCAGTGGCTGGGGGAAAGGATAAGGGAGCATGGCCCTCTGGATAATTCCAGAAGGTCGGACTGGGTGCCGGAGAGCAGGATTTGGCCCTGGGCCTGAGGTTCCCAACCCCTGCTTTAAAGGATCAGAGCTTCAGGATTCCCCCAGATTCATTTTGTGCAATAGATTCACAAGTAGTGAGTCTATTAGGGGATTTGGAGCTCAATGCCATCAGTATGCTGATGACACGCAGCTCTATCTCCCTGTGACATCTGAATCAGGAGAGGCTGTGCAAGTCCTGGACCAATGCCTGAACTCAGTAATGGGCTGGATGCAGGCCAATAAATTGAAACTGAATCCTGTCAAGACAGATGCCCCTGTGGGTGAGTGGTTCCCAGGTCTGGGAGATAGGCTCATTGCCTGTTCTGGATGGGGTTGCACTCCTCTGAAAGATCAGGTTCATAGTCCAGGGGTACTCCTAAATCCATCACTATCACTACAGGCCCAAGTGGCCATGGTGGCTTGGAGTGCCTTTTACCAGCTTCGGCTGGCTCACCAGCTATGGCCTCTCCTGGACAGGGATAGCTTGGCCATGGTGGTACGGGCGCTAGTAACCTCAAGACTGGATTACAGCAATGCACTCCATGTGGGGCTGCCCTTAAGGTTGTTCTGGAAGCTGCAGCCAGTGCAGAATGCAGCAGCTTGGCTGTTGTCGGGAGCTGCCCCTTTCCAGCATGTAATTACTTTGCTGAGGGAACTGCACTGGCTGCCTATTTGCCACCAGGCCTGGTTTGTTTTAGCACTCGTGTACAAAGCCCTAAACAACTTGGGACCAGGATACCTGAGAGAGCGCCTTCTTCCTTACCCACCTACCCCATCACTGAAGTCATCGGAGGGCTTGCTCCTGGTGCTTTCACATGGACCTATGGCCAATTGGGAGTCCACCAGGAGAAGAGCTTTCAGTGTGGTGGCCCCCTTTCTTCAGAACTCCCTGCCCCTGAAGGCCAGGCAGGCATCGACACTGTGCTGTTTCCAGCACCTCCTGAAAACAGCACTGTTCCAGGAGGCATTCCTTAATTGACCAGTCACGGTTTCTATTGGCATTCTGATTTTTTAAAAGCATTATTTTAAGGTGGTTTTTAATCTTTTTATTCTTCTACTGTTTCATATTTTGTGTTCACCCCTCCGAAATCTTTTTAGATATGGAGCGATATAAAAAGAAAAAAAAGGAGTTGCCAAGGCTCAGAAATGACAATCCTGAAGTAACAGCTTCTGTTTGCATGAGCAGACCCCAAGAGGGCTGGATTTGGCCCCGGGCCGAAGATTCCCCACCCCCTGGGGTCTATGGGCTAAATAAACACATTGCATGGGGCACACAGTGAAAACCCTCCTGTTTAGGTTTCAAAACTTCCTATTGCCATCTTAAGGCCCACATGAAACACTGTAAAAAGCAGTGCATGTTTTTACTGCGGTTTGGTTTTGTCGCTTTTTGCACTTACGACACTGCACACACTGGATATAGGGTCGGAACTGCGCCGCACAAGCTTTCACAAACAAAGTTCTTTCCTTCCCACCCCATTCTAGCGGAAGAAGAGCTACTTGGCTGTACACATGGCCTGTGTGCGGTTGTCTGCCACCGTCTCTCCTTTATACACATGTTCTTTGAGCGAAAGCCAAACACCACTGCAGAAGGGAAGGGAGTTGCACAGATGCTTAGAGCTGTCAGAGGCGACCTTGAGGCATGGAGCCAACTTCGCTGCATAGTTAGCTGGGGTTCCTGACAGGCTCTTTGCCTGCCTTTGCAACTAAGGAGCATCCAGAGCCAGGAGCTCTGGAGGGAGGAAAGTAACAAACAGACCTAGTGGAGAAGAGGCGTTTAAGACAGAGATAGAAGAGAATGGTCCACTTCACCGAAGTCATTCAGGCTCTTCCACAAGGGAGAAAAAAGAGAAATGTCCATTTTTAAAATCTTTGTTTACCTCTATCTAAAACGGGTAAATACTAATCAAACATGATGGCACTGCAAAAGGGGGAGGGAATAAAGGGAACAGATAGTAAGGTTTTTATCCTTTCACTCGAATCCTATGGGTCAATTTCGGCATTATGTTCAGCAGTATTTTCACAGGTGTTTGGAGTCCTTCCCATGTCTACATTTGTTGCTTTTTAAACCTTTATTTAGTCATAAGACTCTTACGAGTCCCCCGGAGTGCAAAGAGGTCAAATCAGTCAATCCTAAAGGAAATCAACCCTGAGTGCTCATTGGAAGGACAGATACTGAAGCTGAAGCTCAAATATTTTGGCCACCAAATGCAAAGAGAAAACTCCCTGGAAAAGACCCTGATGCTGGGAAAGACTGAAGGCAAAAGGAGAAGGGGACGGCAGAGGATGAGATGGCTAGATAGCATCACTGATGCAATGAATATGAACCTGAGCACGCTCCGGAATAGAGCGCAGGACAGGAAGGCCTGGCATGCTACGGTCCATGGGGTCACGAAGAGTCGGACACGACTGAACAACTGAACAACAACAACTACATTATATAATTCACATTTAAATACATAGCTCTGACCTAGAAAATTGTTCTAGGTGACTAACATCACAAATGTTAAAATACTGATGCTTTTCTTGTTTCAACCAATGGTTACAACAAGTATACAAAAAACATTAAAAAAAATCAGGTAAAACATATGTTACAAATTTTTAAACATTCTGCAATGTCAAAAACTTTATACTTTTGGGCCACAAGGGCAATGTTAGCCAGCACCAGGAGGGCTGTCTTATTATGACATATAAACAAAAAATTTATTCTCTCTGAATTGGACCAGATGGACTTTTTCCTCAAGAAACTGAATCTAAATACTTGGAACAAATTTGGGAGAAGATAGGGCAAAATGTTAAAATATGTAAACAACGTTAAGACACCATTAGAACAAATTTACATTACACAAAACGGACAATAAAACATTAAACATAGAAAAAACAGAAAAGACTACAAATTAATTCTACGTCATTCTATGGTTGTTCCTAATTTAAACTGTACCACTATCACCTTTTAAATTAGAATAAAGGAAACAGATTACCTCGTATACTTTGGCTGGCATTCCAAAATCTCTTAAAGAGCTCCCATTCTTGTTTGAATTTGTTCTTGGTTCACCAAAAGAGTCCACATGATTTTATTTTATACACGACTGCTAATTCCCATACTTTAACGTAACACTCTTTGGTCAAGGTGTTTCCTTTCCCCCACAGTTATTTAGCATAAAGGAATCATTCCACTATAATCACATGAGAAAGTAACTTTTCCTTGTTGCTTGGTACTGTATCCTTCAGTTAAGAGAAGAGATACATCCTAAGATCTAAAGCAGCCTTCCCCAACTTGGTGCCCTCCAGTTATGTTGGATTAAAAATCCCATTATCCCCACCCACCTTAGCCAATGGGAGTTACAGGCCAACACATCTGGAGGACACCAGGTTGGTGAAAGGAATGACCTGATGCATATTGGCTTCTTCCTAAAACTTCTGTGCAACTGAACGTGACCACCAATAATGTAAAATATACGACTTTGTCCTACTGAATTTGTAACAATGATTACAACTTTTATACATTTTCAATAATCTAAGATAGGGATAGGCAACCTTTTGGGCCCATGGGAACATTTGGAAATTTAAGAAAAGGTCCTGGGCACAACCATAAAATGGCTGCCATGTATGGGCATGGCAAGTCACAAAGGTCAAGTAATCTGCCCAGAGGCTTTCTTCCAAACTTCCCTCCCCTGCCCCCATTTCTGGATATAATCTGGTCTTTTTCCCTCTCCAATGCACAACACAACGTGATAAATTTGGAACATCTCTTGGTTTCTCCAAGACTGACCGTTTCAAAACAATTTAATTGTCTTACAGTGCAATCCTATACACATCTAGATGGAAATAAGTCCCATTAAGTTCAATGGGGCTTAGTCCCAGGTAACTGGGTATAGGATGGTAGCCTTAGTTGTCCTTCCTGATTTTTTGACCAAGTACATGAATGGCCACTAATATGAAAGCATTCAAATAATGTAGGTCTATTAGTCATATTTTCCGGCATCTGATAAAAAGTCTTAACCAGGTTCATATTAGAGGCCATTCATGTACTCTATCAAATCCCTAAATTTATCCATAATGTATTATTGCCATTTTGCAAAATAACCCACTAGATTATTTTATTAACTGTGGCACAAACAAACTCAACAAAAGGTGTGTCTTTGAAGAACTTAGCCTAGATTTTAATTTATAACAAATTTGCAATAAATCTGGAACAAGAAAACTACTCCTTCTGGAAGCTTTCTATCCTTAGGTTTCATCTAAATTTAAAGGCAGTGTAACAAAACTCTGTTCTAAAATATCTAAATAATAGGTTTCTTTCCTATTTTTCTATAACATTCCATCATTCAGGTTAGAGAATTTGCTTGATAAACCAGGTCCACGTTCTGTGAGAACTTAATACATGAGCCAGTAACTCAGGGATCTTAGCCATGGCAGGTTCAGTAATCTCTGGGACTTCAAAATACACAGAGAATATGTCAACAGGTAGTGGTACAGAAGGAGCGCTACAGAAAATGTCTAAATAAATAAACAAACAAACAAATAAATCTATGAATTACTGTACATTATGCCCCTACCATAAATGCAGACACAATGACAATTACCATGTCTGCAGAAGCTTGCCCCCAAATCTGAATCAGTACTAGGTTGTCCAAATAAAAAATAAAACAAACAAACAAACAAACAAACCAGGAGATTGTTGGCTCCTCGGGGCAGGGACTTGCCTTTTGTGCTTATGGTAGTCCATGGTATGATGCTACAATAACGATTGATTTGTGACATTTTCTGTTATCAGAATTTTGGGAAACGTTACAGCTTTAGATTTTAAACAGAATCAGACAAATCCATAGATTATAGGGATGACAACAAGTAGCAAGTTGGTTGCTCTAGTTACCATTCATATCTTATGATACCCAAAGATAAGAACATACAATGACCCAACGGGCACATCGCTAGCCTGCTGTGCTGTTAAACAACCTGAAGAATTTGTTACTCTGGGAGTCTGGTGAGCTGGATGAATCACTGGACCGAGCCAGTAGAGTTTTTATGTTCATTGACATAGCTATACATTGACATGGCTCTAACCTGAACCGTAAAATTAGATTCAACATTTTTTCACTGAACAGTAACTAGTCCAATCACTACAGGATGGCTATGGAACTCAGCTATCAGAGATAGATCAACATATGATGGACTCTGCAGTAACAGTGCTTTGGCCAGGCCAATTTTTGCATGGGTCAGGGGCTGCAGGTGGTAGCTCTTTACATCTCCCAGGATACAGAGTTCAGTGAGGATCTCTTGGAATGGTAGCTGGCAAAGTTCACAACTGGTAGATTAATTCTATTGTCTAAATATGCTCCAGGAAACTTACATTATTTATGTTCTCTTTATAGGTCTAATTAAGCACCTTAAGGCCTACTTAACGGCACAATGTGCTCTGAAAGGACGAGTCATTAGCTTAGCTGCTTCACTCAAACTGCAACATTACAACAACTAAAAATGTGCATTACATTGTATAAGCAGTATGACACTGTGCAGTTGTTCTAAAAGCATGTAGGCTCTGCCCATGAGGAGGGAGAGTGAGGATGTGCGCGCTAGCTCCATCTCCCCTCCATCACGTCCTCGTTACCCTCCATATAATGATGGAAACTGTCAGCGGCGTGTCCTCAATCTCACCAGAGTCCTAAATCTCATGGAGAGCCTTCATGGATACAGGAGTCTCCCACTCCCACTCAGAAAAATTATCACAGTTCTTCTGATTTCTTTCCAGAAAAACTCGGATCATCTCTGACTTTATCTAAGGTGAGCTTGAGACAGGAGGACCACCTCTAAACATCACAATACTTTAGGGTGGCCATACCTCCTTCTTTATAGAGGACAATCCTCTGTTTGAAGGCACCCTGTATTTGAAGAGCTGTCTAGTCCAACTCTGGTTTAAAGATAAAGAACCACCAGAAAGGAAAGCCTTGAAATTGCTTATCCACAGTTTGCATCTGGACAGCAGACTGAGGAGCCACACAGCTCACCAAAGTCTTCCCCGTTACAGCGAGAAGTAATGTATTTCTATTTAAATTAGAGTAATTATTTTTAAACTTGTGACTATACACATAAATTAGCATACGTGATTTTAATGCAAAACTCTGTCCTCTTTTGTCTTCTTTCTTTGGCAACTCTACTATATTTGAAGAGCTCATAAGGTCCTTTTTCTATTCTGTAAAGTAGGTAATGGGCCCAAACATGATCAGAGGACAATCCAAGTAGGGCTGTGCAGCACTTCGGCCTGAAGCCCAAACTCCTGAAGCAGGGCACTTCAGGCCACTTCCGAGGCAAGCAGAGGAGGCATGAAGTGGGTCGGGTCGGTCCAAAGCACATCAGTGTGCATTTTTAAAATAGCGACAGCCTGTATTTCTGGAAATAGATCCTGTGCAAATGGCAGCTGTCAAGCCATAAAGTATGCAACATTAATGTAGCGTACTTGACGGCCGCCATTTGTGTAGGAACTGTTTCTGGAAATATGGGGAGTCACCATTTATTTATTTATTAAATTTATTAATCGCCCATCTGACTGGTCACCCAGCCACTCTGGGCGATGTACAACCCACCATAAAACAATTTAAAACAATAAAATTTTAACATAATTTTTTTTAAAAATACCCTAACCCACCCCAAATGCCTGCCTGAACAACCACGTTTTTAATGCACGACGGAAGCTCATTAAAGAGGGGGCATGACGGAGTTCCCCAGGGAGGGAGTTCCACAGAGTGGGGGCCACCACAGAAAAGGCCCTCTCCCTCGTCCCCACCAGTCTAGCTGTCCTGGCTGATGGGACAGAGAGAAGGCCATCCGAGGCTGATCTTGTTAAGCAGACTGTCTGGTGTTGCTGGAGGCGCTCCTTAAGATAGGCTGGGCCGGAACCATATAGGGTTTTAAAGGTCAAAACCAACACCTTGAATTTGGAGTCCATGGCGACTCCTTGGAAGAAGACAGCTGCTAGCGTGCATCCCGAGGGCCCAGGTAAGGAGCTCGGGGCTCGTACAGTGGGGGCATCCGAGGGGGGGAAGCGGGTTTAGGACATCCAAATCCCGCTTCAGCTCTATAGTCTGAAGAGCATTGGGTGGAGGGGGCATATCGGCCCAAAGCAACTCAGGCCTGCCTCAAAAGCCCTGAAGCAGCCTCTGAGGCGGGTCAGGGGGTCCTTGCACGGCCCTAAATAAAAGTATAATTGTTTACTTTCTATGTATTACTTAACACTATAACACAAATGTATCACCTTTCTGTATAAACTTCCCAAAGCAATTTACAATAAAATCTTCAAACAAGCTCAGCAACTTGCAACCAGATCCTGCATATTTTTGCTTGGAAGTAAAGCAAGCAACTCTTCCTGAAGATGACAAATATGAAGAAATCATAAAAGTCTTAACAATTGTTAAGTCAACTGAAAGACAAACAGACATACATGCCAGGTATTCTTATTTCTCACCATCTCCCTTTGTAGACAGCAAAAGTTCTAAGCATCAAGCAGCTACTTTGCAGCCTGACTTTCAACTGAGACAGGCTTTCAATCAGGATTTTTCACAATATACAAACTCCTTGTGATAAATGAACTACTGGTGAAGATGAATGAATGCACCCTACCACTGCATACAACAGTCACTGATTATCTGTACACTTCGGAAATCACTGGAAATTGACTGTACATTAAAAGCTCTGCAGAGCTAAAGAATACACATTAAAAAGTTACATTATAAGTTCCAGAGAAAGAAAGACTCTCTCTAAGGAGAATAAAAATCTCTCTCATATGAAAAAGGAAATTTAACCTACCAGTTTACACTAGAGCTTTTGTGTCTCATCATAGTAAGTAATACCAAGTCAAAGAAAAAGGGGTGGGGGAAGACTTAGAAAAGCACAAAAATAACTTTCCAGGACTCAATGTGAGAAAAAAGCTCACAACTTGCCACCAAAGTCTGCCATAGGCACAGCGAACCAACACTAAATGTGACTTTCAAGTAGGGATGGATGGACGCACCTCCATCTGCTCCCTGTGGGAGCTGCAGGATGGTTTGGCAATCACCTGAGTGTCACGATTCCCTTGCCCCTCCCTTTCCTTATGCTCTCACAAACACACAAAAGGAGAGGCTTCAGTCTCACACCTTTAATTCATTATTCACAGGTTCATTACAGATGCAAATCCTCGAAGACTCTCTGGCTGCAAAGGAATGCCTCCAGGGGGTTCAAATGAGGTCACCGAAAGTTGCCTGTAGTTTGAAAGGGTGGCTATCTGGCTAGGCTAACTTAGGGAGGGAGGTCCCACCCCTTGCGTGATGCTTCCCTGCATAGCCTCTCACGCATCGCTAACCGGGTCGACTGTCTGAGCTCCGCCCCTGACATTTCCTTCTGCACCGCTGCCTTGCATCTCTTAGGTCACAGTCCTCAAGCCCCTCCTCCTCCTGCTCACTGTTTCTCACAGAGGGGGGGTGAGGAGGAAGCTTCGTGCCTGGCCATCTGGGAGTTGGTAACCTGAGAAGCACGCCTACCCATATCTGAACTGGCTTGTGAAAAAGCCTTCCCCAGGTCTGGATGCTCCTCTTCTGAATCTGAGCTGCTATCTCCCTGCGCTCAGAATCAATCCTGACATCAAGAAACGCTGTGAGGCCATCTGTTGTCTTACCGAGCTCCAATTGTGCGCAGAAATCATGGCTCAGGTTACTTCTGCATATGTAAAGGGCCCTTTATGCTGTAATCTTGAGTCACTGCCTCTTTAGGGCAGCCATAGACGCCACTTTACATATGCAGAAGTAACTGAGCCGCGATTGTGTGCATAATTGCAGCTTGATAAGGGGATGGATGGCTTCTCAGTGCTTCCCACCAGTTGCCGAGCAGGCAACCAGGGTCCAGGTGGCCTGACAGGGGTAGTCCATCAGACTCCATCCCCCCCCCCCTTGGACTCCCTCACCCTCCCTATCTTCAAGGTATAGAAATAGATCCTGAACTCCAAGGCTAGTATGAATTGTTTGACCAGTAAAAAAAAGATTTCTGCCCCACTGCCCCATATTAAAGTTATGTCCGTGGTCTCTCATAATAGAAGATATTCTGCCCTATGACAAAGTAACAAGCAAGAAGGATCTCTGTATAGGCATGTTACTTTTGTGCGTGCATATGGACACACATGCATGCACACACACCGGTCCATTTTGGCTGGCCTCATGAAGCGGGCCAGAATTTGTGCTCGCTAACAACCCTGCCCCTCCTCTAATGGCAGGGGGGAGGGAAGAAGCATCTTCTCTTTGGCATCACACTAAACCAGAGAGACTCCACAGCCTAGCATGAATGTCAAGAAAAGCTTCCACCTTTCTCCCAGCTTGGAGCTAGCAAGTGGTGGGGGCTTGTCTTCTTTGCACTCCGCTACACATTCAGAGGAGAAGGGCATGTTCTCCTTTGTGATCAAATTTATGGATCCCTGACAAAGAATGTGAACTGACTCTGGATTACTAGGGTGCACATTCATATGGATGCCAATAGAGATGTACGGATTGTGTAAAATCCACTCTGTCTGTGTTTCAGAGATTGTCAGGTGACTTTTCTTCTACATCATTCATTCACGGATGGATTGAAATCTTTTTTCATTATGTGGAAAAATACAAATAATTCCCTAAGAGGGTTCGCAACAATTTACATAATTGACCTTCGTACGTAACGTTTAGTGTATTGTGCCCCATTCCATTCAACTTTTCCCTGCATATATTTACCAGTCTCAGAAGAAACCTGTATATTTCCCTACAGATAAATATGTGTACATTTTGGGAAAGTAAAAAAAAAAAAAAAAGATCCAGAAGTCCACAGGCTCCACACGGCCTAAGAAGGTCGACCCACAGCAGATTCCACAGGTCGGATTCTTAGAAATCTGAACTCATTTTAGTCCGTCTCGAACTTCTCCAGCATCCCTAGATGCCAATCTGTCATGAGTAGGCAGGAAAGTATTTGATAAAAACACCAGAAAAGGTATTGTGCTGTTGTGTCCAAATGCTATTAAGGCAACCTTACTGTCAGATTTCTGTAAAGACAGACTAGGAGCAGAAACACTGAATGTCGATTGTTAACTCTCAAAATGTTGGTACAATCTTGCCCAGCCACCTCATTAATCCTTATATAAACCAGTCTTTTTTAAACTAGAAATTCCAAGCAAAGTCTTGCAAAATATAGCAGTGGGCTACACTGGCAGGTATTGCTCCTCCAGCTCTTTTACAGCAAGCTCCACCCACAAAGCAGGGCACATTGGCATCATGAATCACACTGGGTAGAGAGTTGTTCAGCTGTGGGTTGGTCAGTCTCCCTACAACCACCAGCACAAATGAGCAAAGGGCTGGATGCGCCCGATCTCGTAAGCTAAGCAGGGTCAGCCCTGCTTAGTACTTGGATGGGAGACCGCCTGGGAATCAGACTTCCTGCACTGAGCAGGGGGTTGGACTCGATGGTCTTGTAGGCCCCTTCTAACCCTATGGGTCTATACAACTATAATCTCAACCCCAAATTCCTAATAGGAAAGGCTCAAATGCAACAAAGAAACTAGTTGTTGTTGTTGTTCAGTTGTTAAGTTGTGTCCAACTCTTCGTGACCCCATGGACCATAGCATGCCAGGCCTTCCTGTCCTGCGCTCTCTCCCGGAGTGTGCTCAAGTCCATATTCATTGCATCGGTGCCATCTCATCCTCTGCCGTCCCCTTCTCCTTTTGCCTTCAATCTAGACCTGTGCACAAGTAGCCTCTCAAAAGTCTCCAGCCTACTTGTGGGCAGAGAAATTGGGGGGACAATTTCACCGAATTTCTCCTAGGGGAGGAGAAATTCTCCAACAGGTTCTCACAGATAGGGCTCACTATCGGCACGGCTTGTAGCTAGGGATGGTGGAGAATTTCTCCCCGAAACTTTGGGGGGCCGAGCGCCAACGTGTTCGGCCCCCCGAACAAGTTTCGTGGAGAAATCCTCCGCACCCCCCCCCGCACCCCGCACCCCCCCCGGGACGGGACTTACCTTCACCGAATGTCCCTCCCGGTGGCTGGTCCGGCCGGCGGTTCGGTGGATGTTCGAGCGAGGTGGGAGCGGCAGCCGGTCTTTTGACCGGCTCCCGCCGCCGCCATTGCTATGAAAGAAAAAAACAACAACACGCCCCCTGATAGGCTACGTGACGATTCACGTAGCCTATCACGGCTAGATTTGCAAAGTCAGCCGTGATAGGCTACGTGAATCGTCACGTAGCCTATCACGGGTGACTTTAAAAAAAAAAAAAAAAAAGAGTGTACGGATAATGGCGGCCCCCATAGGGAGCCGCCATTCGCGTTCCTTATTTGGTCGCTGTAGTCTATGTAAATGTTTACGTAGACTACGGCGAAAATAAGGGCAACGCTATTTGCGTTGCCCTTATTTTCGCCGTAGTCTACGTAAACATTTACGTAGACTACAGCGACTAAATAAGGAATACGAATGGCGGCTCCCTATGGGGGCCGCCATTCGCGTACGCGCTTTTTTTTTTTAAAGTCACCCGTGATAGGCTACATGACGATTGACGTAGCCTATCACGGCTGACTTTGCAGATCTAGCCGTGATAGGCTACGTGAATCGTCACATAGCCTATCAGGGGGCGTTTTTTTGTTTTTTGTTTTACTTTCGCGTTCGCGGCCGGGCGAGGCGAGGCACCTCCTCCCCGGCCTGAATTTCGGCCGGGCGAGGTGGGAAGCCTCCCCCCTGGCCTGAACTTCGCGGGGGGAGCAGCGAAGCGCTCCCCCCCACCGCGAACGGCCTTCGACGACAGGTAAGTGACTTTCGTCCACCCCGACTTGTAGCACAGGTTCTTTCTTTTTTCCCAAGCTTTTTTGGTTTATTGCACCTCTTCTGTAGGTGGCAAGAGCATCAACTGTGTTGAGGCTTCCACTTTTCTGAGGCAGAATTTTGAATCTCTTTGGGTGGGATTTTTGGGCTTCCCTAATCACTGCGAGGTGGCCGAGGGTGCTGTGTGTGTTTTCTCTCTCTGTTACACATCTTGCCATTGCTCCACAGTTCTCTCAGGCCACCTGCACTTCCTGAACTGAAAAAGCCCCATGGGAGGAATTGCCTCATGACGTCTTCCTCATGATGGCTTTAACTGAAGTGCGGGAAGCCGAGGAGGCTACACGCTGCCACAGAGATCATTGTACGATGACAGACAGGACACCCATGCACACTCCTCAGCCACCTCGTGAGTAAGGTAAGCCCCAAACCCCCAAACCCAACCCATGAGAATTTATCCGGAATTTCTCCTCCTTTGAAATTCTTTTTAAAAGCAATTTCTTTTCTATCAAATTGAATGTTAAAAATGTGGGAAAATGTCAAAACAATGTGAAAGAATTTTTCAGCACAGCCCTACTTATGAGCCACTTACTCTCCCATTAAGGGACACCTAACTATGCTCACATAACACCTGCGTTAAAAGAACTGCTGTGGCTGCCTATTAGCTACCGAGCCACATACAAGGTTATGTTATTATCGTATAAAGCCCTATCCAACTTGGGACCAGGATACCTAGCAGACCACTTCCCCTTAAATATACCCAGGGGATGTCTAAAATCATCAGAGGAGGCCTAGCTGGTCATTCCAAAACGAAAGGAAGGTCGCCATAAAAACCCCCAATGGTGGGCCTTCTCTGTAGTGGCACCCACCCTCGAAAAAACCCTCCACTGTGCAGAAAATGTGGCCTCTTTCAAGTTCCCCCTAAAATGTACCTTTTCACCCAGGCTTTCCCTGGGCTGTAACTGCTGTTGGGTTTTACTTTGGTTTTACACGCTACTTTTAAACTTTAAAGTTTTATATTATGTTTTATCATGTTGTATTTTATGATTTTTAATTGTCGTGAACTGCCCAGTGAGCCTCGGCTGTTGGGCAGTATAGAAATATAACAACAATAAACTAAAAAAAAAATAAAAAAATCAGCTCATGATTTCCATAGCAAAGCATTTTCACAACCTACTTTATATGTTCCTGCTTTACACTCACAACAAGCTTCAAAAAATGGAACCTGCAAACCAGCAAACCTGTACTTGACTGATACACAGTTGATCACTCCTGGCTGGTTAAGTCAGTTTTCAGCTGCTTGCCTGCCCAGGGCACATGAAAACTCTGCCAGTTCAATGGCCTGCGACTGCACTGCATTACTGGAGATGCTTAGAAAACTATTTTAGGAGGACAAAGAAGATAGTGTCATACATACTCTCAGCCACTTTCCATCCCAGTTTATAAGGCAAAGGACTTTAATCTTTAAACGCTGTGTATTCTTTAAATATTGATAGGGTGGGTTGTTTCTATGGTCTGTAAAACAAATACAAAGTATGGATGTAATGCAAATTGCTGTTTCGAGAAGTGCACTAGGAAGGATGGATGTAGATAAAAACCTGGACATATAAAAGCAGGTCTGCACCAAATATTCTCCGGTTTTGTTTGTGCTTCATTGGAAAATACCCATTTTGTTGGATAGAAGTATCAGAGGAACCAAAGGCAGGAAGGAAGCAATAGCATGAAAGAGAGGGATATGAAAACTCAAGGGGGCACAAAAAAGATACAACTCCTTGGGTAGAAGGATCAGCATTTTGATTGTGAGAATACTGCCTTTTTCCAATGCTGCTGTCACTGTTTCTCTTAGACTCTGGTCCAATCCACATGCACATACTGCTGTAGCTTTCTCCTTCTGGATTCATCACATAGATCAATCTTACCCAATGATGGAATGCTGTCACAATGTTACACAACCATCAGATTTGGCTGCATGACATCACTGAGGGCAAGGGAAGTCCATTAAAGATGAGCATGAGACAGGGCAATGTAAATTAACAGGCAAATATGTTCAACACAAGTAGTGTGGAAAAATAACTGAAAAAGAAGGCGACATTGCCAAAAATATTCATGAAAAACTGGGACTGATTTCAGCTTACCTCGATATAATATCCCTTTTCTACAAATGCTATAATCCTTGGCACCTGGTTTGAGAAATTCCTGGGTTATTCTCAGTTCTTCGATCACTTAATTCTGGATTAGTTCTCATGACTCTAGAAAGTGGTTTGAAGACTACAGTCATGATTTTGTACTTGTATGCAATATTTCAGGACCCTACAGTTCTCAAAGCTAAATGTTAACTAATGCTTCCATACAAAAATCTCTAAATAACAGAAGGCCATGACCAAGTAAATGGACAGGGGGAGATGTTTAGAAAATGCTATCTACTCAAGATATTCCCAGCCTGCATTTGATTTAGCAAAAGAAAAAAATATGTAGGTATAAATCAAAAGGCAATTGGCAGGCAAGAGCATTTTGAAAGACTTGAAGGGATTAACAAGCAACCACATAACAACGACCAGGGACTATTTCGCACATTTCACAGGGCAAACTTTGGTTTCCCACCCTGTCAGCCAATTCCAACCCCCTGACAAGGGTACCTGTGAGATATTGTGTGATATTTGTTTATTTGATTTGTACCTTGCCTTTCTGCCAAGAAAAATGACATACAAGGCAGCTTACGATCACAAATAAAACGTGATTAAAACAAGAATAAAACAAATGCATTAAAACACAATTAAAAACACAACAAAAACAGAACAAAAACAGCATCCAACCCATCAGACATACTTACATGCCAAAGACTTGCTTGAATAAAAAGGTCTCTCCCTGCCAGTGGAAGGACAAGAGAGTGGGAGTGAACCTAGCCTCCCTCAGCAGGGAGTGGCCACCAAGAAGGTCCTATAGAATCATAGAATAGTAGGGTTGGAAGGGGCCTACAAGGCCATCAAGTCCAACCCCCTGCTCAATGCAGGAATCCAAGTCAGAGCATCCCTGACAGATGGCTGTCCAGCCTCGTCTTGAATGCCTCCAGTGTGGGAGAGTCCACCACCTCCCTAGGTAATTGGTTCCACTGTCGTATTGCTCTAACAGTCAGGAAGTTTTTCCTGATGTTCAGCCAGAATCTGGCTTCCCGTAACTTGAGCCCATTATTCCATGTCCTGCACTCTGGGATGATCGGGAAGAGATCCTGGCCTTCCTCTCTGTGACAGCCTTTCAAGTACTTGAAGAGTATCCTCTCTCACTTTGCCAGCAAACGTGCCTCTGAATGAGGTAGTCTTCAAAGAAAGGCCTCTCCCGAATATCTTAAGACCCAGGCAGCTTCGTGTTGGAGAAGCAGTCTTTCAGCTTTCCGATCATGATTTGGAGAGCGAGATGGTTTGGATGCGACAATGGTTGGTCACAAACCAGGAAGGGGGACAGGGAATCATGGTATATGAAGGGAGGGGGAGGCAAAGGAGATAGTGCCCAAGACAGAGTCCTTCAAAGCCTATTCATGTAGCCATAGTTTGGCATTACATCTGGACCAGCCTCAAGTATTTGTTTATTCCTACCTCTTCTTGCAGAGGCTCATACCATTTATGTTCCAATTTTATGGAAACTCAGGCAAGAGTTACATGTTAGAGCTGCCACATGGAACCTATTAAGTCACTGTGCATGGCTGGAAATAGGTGAAGTATTCAGAAAGTCACCTTGAAGTGACACCATTTTTTGTTTATTTTTACCCCACTACAGCAAACCTTTCTGAACATCTGCAGCATCATGGACAGTTTGAGAATGTCTGAGAGCATTCCGAGCAGGTTAATCTATGCACAAAGCTAGGCGTACCGTATCAGAGGTGACTTCTTTGCAAAGTTTAGCAACATACATTTAGATAATTCAACTAAACATTCCTTTACACCACAGGTGGGCAACTTGTGGCCCTGCAGATATTTCAGCCTATAACTCCCATGATCCCTCACCATTTCCTATGCTGGCTAGGACTGATGGTAACTGTAGGCTAAAACAGGGTCAGCAACATGGTGCCCACCAAGACCCCCAAGTGTACCTGCCAGACCCCACTTGCAATTTCTTCCCACTGCCATCACAACTTCCTTCCTTTCTCCCCACTACTACCTATCTTTCCTTCTTCCCTGCCCCACACCACAGACTTTCCTTCCTGCCACTTCTGCAGCTTTTCCTTCCCCTCCTGCCATCGCTGCTGCAGACCTTCCTTCCCCTCCCCATGGCTTTTCCTTACCCCCATTGTAATTTCCTTTCCTCCTGTTGCTGCTTACCTTGTGCTCTCTACACAGACTGGGAAATAAGGTGAGCATGACAGAAACGGCAGGGGAGTGGGGCAGGGAGTAGAAGGGGGTTGTGAGTGGGGGCATAATGCCTCTGATACTTGAGCTAGCATGTAGCCATCATAACTAGAAGCCACTGATAGCCTTCTCCTCCATGAATTTGTCTAATCCACCTTTAAAGCTATCCAAGTTGATGGCCATCACTACATCTTGAGGTAAATACACCATGTTGCCTCACTGAACTAATATAGCTATAACCTGTGATCGCAGGTTTTATGCTGGCGTTGAAGCAGCTTTAGCAATACAAATTGACTGCTAATTATCAATTATTTATAGTCTCAGGGTCTCTAAGTATGGAATAACTTAAAATGTTATTGGAAACAAGTAATGTGAAGTGTGTGAATGTGGGGGAGGGGTGGGGTAAGCATTTAGAAAACAGGTTTTAACAGGAAAAGGCAGATGAATTGGGAATCTATTATTCAAAAAAAGTAAACATATATTGCATTCTCCACTATTTTATTCGATTTGTTGGTGCGCTGTGACCTGTAATACAAACCACTCTTTGCAATTCCAAGACTATGACAAAGGAAATACGCCAAGTTGTCCATAATGAAAAAGCGTACTATTCATCAATAAAACAAGCAAAGCTTTTCTATTGCAGACTCTGAATTATTCAATAAACGTAACTGACAACACCATTGTTGCAGCACTTCATAGACAAAGGAGCATTGGGAAAGGTAACCTGAGCTGATGCAGCTTTCATATCAACCAAACATTATATACACTTGGTCACAGACTAAACTAGTGCTCGGACCTTGGGTACTTTAGAAACACCTCCTCCCCTATGGCCCTATCACTAGATTTTTCTTTTACAGGGTGTTTTGCTACTACTATAAGGATACTCAAAAGCGTTTCTTGCAACCAGAATGCAGCTACAAATCCCTTGAGATAAGAGAACCAATCCTGTATACCACAGGCCTACATAATTTTGAAGATAAAGTTGCTCAGATTCATCACTAATTGGACACCACGATTAATGCAGTTGTATTAGTATAGTCATCCAGAGCACCATCTGGTCCAGTTTTAGTGGATGAGTTTCAATTACTGAGGCCCGAGGAGGATGCAGACAAGGTGCTTGGCCAAGTCCAGTTGACCACCTGTGTGCTCGACCCTTGCCCTTTATGGCTTATCACACTGAATAAGGAGCGGATATCCAGCTGGGTCCAGGAGGCTGTAAATTCTTCCTTGAGAGAGGGAGTGGTGCTGGCCTCTTTAAAAGAGGTGGTAATTAGATCCCCTTCATGGATCGCTGCCTTGTTGCGGCGAAGGGGCTTGCGTAACTCAGTGAAGCCATAAGCTAGGCCATGCAGGGCCACCCAAGACGGAAAGGTCATGGCGGAGAGTTCTGACAAAATGTGGTCCACTGGAGAAGGAAATGGCAACCCATTCCAGTATTCTTGCCAAGAAAACCCCATGGAACATATCACAAAGCTAAAAGATATGACGCCAGAAGATGAGACCCTCAGGTCGGAAGGGGTCCAATATACTACTGGGGAAGAGTGGAGGGAATTTCCAAGTAGCGCCAGAAAGAGTGAAGCGGCTGGGCCAAAGACGAAAGGACATTCAGCTGTGGATGTGTCTGGTGGTGAAAAGAAAGTCCGATGCTGTAAAGAAAAATACTGTTTAGGAACCCGGAATGTAAGATCAATGAATCAAGGTAAGCTGGAGGTGGTCAAACATGAGATGGCAAGATTGAACATCAACATCTTGGGAATCAGCGAACTCAAATGGACAAGCATGGGCGAATTCAATTCACGTGACCATTATATCTACTAATGTGGGCAAGAATGCCTTAGAAGAAATGGAGTAGCACTCATAGTCAACAAAAGGGTGGGAAAAGCAGTACTGGGGTACAATCTCAAAAATGATAGAATGATCTCAGTACGAATCCAAGGCAAACCATTCAACATCACAGTAATTCAAGTCTATGCCTCAACCACTGAGGCCGAAGAAGATGAGGTTGACTGGTTCTATGAAGACCTACAACACTTTCTAGAACTAACACCAAAAAAAGATGTCCTCTTCATCATAGGGGATTGGAATGCTAAAGCAGGAAGTCAAGAAATCACCAGGATAACAGGCAAGCATGGCCTTGGTGTACAAAATGAAGCAGGACAAAGACTAATAGAGTTTGGCCAACAGAACACGCTGATCAAAGCAAACACACTTTTCCAACAGCACAAGAGACGACTCTACACATGGACATCACCAGATGGTCAATATCGAAATCAGATTGATTATGTACTTTGCAGCCAAAGATGGAGAAGCTCTATACAGTCAGTAAAAACAAGACCTGGAGCTGACTGTGACTCAGTTCATGAGCTGCTTCTTCCAAAATTTTGGCTTAAATTGAAGAACATAGGGAAAACCACTAAACCATTCAGGTATGACCTAAGTCATATCCCTTATGAATATACAGTGGAGGTGAGGAATAGATTTCAGGGATTAGACAGATTAGACCTGATAGACAGAGTGCCTGAGGAACTATGGACGGAGGTCCGTAACATTGTTCAGGAGGCAGCAACAAAATCCATCCCAAAGAAAAAGAAATGCAAGAAAGCAAAGTAGCTGTCTGATGAGGCTTTACAAGTAGCTGAGGAAAGAAGGGAAGTGAAAAGCAAGGGAGAAAGGGGAAGATATATCCAACTGAATGCAGAGTTCCAGGGAATAGCAAGGAGAGACAAGAAGGCCTTCTTAAATGAACAATGTAAAGAAATTGAGGAAAACAACAGAGTGGGAAAGACTAGAGATCTCTTCAAGAAAATCGGAGATATCAAGGAAACGTTTTGTACAAAGACGGGCATGATAAAGGACAAAGAAGGCAGGGACCTAACAGAAGCAGATGAGATTAAGAAGAGGTGGAAAGAATACACAGAAGAACGATACAGGAAAGATCTTAATGTCCCTGAGAGCCAGGATAGTGCGGTCACTGAACTTGAGCCGGACATCCTAGAGAGTGAAGTCAAGTGGGCCTTCGGAAGCATTACTAACAACAAAGCTAGCGGAGATGACAGTACTCCAGCTGAGCTATTTAAAATCCTACAAGATGATGCTGTTAAAGTGCTGCGCTCAATATGCCAACAAATGTGGAACACTCAACAGTGGCCACAAGACTGGAAAAGGTCAGTTTACATTCCAATTCCAAAGAAGGGCAATGCCAAAGAGTGTTCAAACTACCGTACAATTGCGCTCATTTCACATGCCAGCAAGGTGATGCTCAAAATCCCACAAACTAGGCTTCAGCAGCATGTGAACCGAGAACTACGGGAAGTACAAGCTGGGTTTCGAAGAGGCGGAGGAACTAGAGATCAAATCGCCAACATTCGCTGCATCATGGAGAAAGCAAGAGAATTCCAGAAAAACATCTATTTCTGCTTCATTGACTACACTAAAGCCTTTGATTGTGTGGATCACAACAAACTGTGGCAAATTCTGAAAGAGATGGGAGTTCAGACCACCTTACCTGTCTCCTGAGAAACCTGTACGAGGGTCAAGAAGCAACAGTAAGAACCGGACATGGAACAACCGATTGGTTCAAAATTGGGAAAGGAGTACGACAAGGCTGTATATTGTCGCCCTGTTTATTTAACTTATATGCAGAGTACATCATGAGAAACGCCAGGTAGATGAATCACAGGTCGGAATTAAGATTGCCAAGAGAATTATCAACAACCTCAGATACGCAGACGATACAACCCTAATAGCAGAAAGCAAAGAGGATCTAAAGAGCCTCTTGTTGAGGGTGAAAGTGGAGAGTGCAAAAGCTGTTTGAAACACAACATTACAAAAACTAAGATCATGGCATCTGGCCCCATCACTTCCTGGCATATAGAAGGGGAAGAAATGGAAGCAGTGACAGATTTTGTTTTCTTCGGCTCCAAGATCACCACAGACGGTGACTGTAGCCATGAAATTAAAAGATGCTTGCTCCTTGGGAGGAAAGCTATGGCAAACCTAGACAGCATAGTAAGAAGCAGAAACATCACCTTGCCGACAAAGATTCGTATAATCAAAGCTATGGTTTTCCCAGTAGTAACGTATGGCTGTGAGAGCTGGACTATAAGGAAGGCTGAGCGCCGAAGAATTGATGCTTTCGAACTGTGGTGCTGGAGAAGACTCTTACGAGTCCCCTGGACTGCAAGGAGGTCAAATCAGTCAATCCTAAAGGAAATCAACCCTGACTGCTCATTGGAAGGACAGATACTGAAGCTGAAGCTCAAATATTCTGGCCACCTAATGCGAAGAGAAAACTAACTGGAAAAGACCCTGATGCTGGGAAAGATTGAAGGCAAAAGGAGAAGGGGACAGCAGAGGATGAGATGGCTAGATAGCATCACCGATGCAATGAATATGAACTTGAGCACACTCCGGGAGACAGCGGAGGACAGGAAGGCCTGGCGTGCTATGGTCCATGGGGTCACAAAGAGTCGGACACGACTTAACGACTGAGCAAAATTAGACCACTCCTGAAAAAGCCTAATCTGGACCCAGAGGATGTTAACAACTATAGACTGGTAGGTACCATCCCCGTCCTCGCCAAGGTGATTGAGTGAGTGGTTGCAGGACAACTCCAGGCACTCTTGAAAGAAACAGATTATCTAGATCCATTTCAATCGGGCTTCAGGCCTGGTTTTAGAACAGATACTGCCTTGGTCGCCCTGTGAGATGAGCTTTGCTGGGAGAGGGACAGGGGAAGCACGCAAAATGGCAGAAGCTACAACATGCAATTGAAAATACAATGAAAAGAAATTAAACTAGAATGTAACATAAGTCTAAGGGCAAAACATACGTCACTACAGGGGGTGCTGCCTAGGGGATGCTAGGAGTTGTAGGACTTTTCTGTCTAAGCATGCATTAGGATTGCACCCTAAGTTTCTTTGCAAGTCCCAGTGTTGTGCATAACTTTGATTTCACTATAACCGTTAGCAAACCGACTTCAACCACTTATGGTATTCCATTTTCTCTTTGCCATATTTGTTCACTTAAATTGTATATAGGCCAAAATTCACAGCAGATGTCAACATTCTACCTATGTCTTTTAGGCTGCAACCATGGAAGGAAGCCTTCTAGAAATAACTAACTAAGCCCCATTGGGTAGGCATGTATAGTTTAAACTGATACCTGTGAAGGTATGTATTACTCTGAAAGACAGTCTGTCAGGGTGGACACTGAGCCCATTGAACCTCAGAGCAGTTCTGATTCTAAGGAGGAACAGCCGTCCGTGGGAGAGGAGCGCTCATCCCTCCCAGGCCCTGCAGCTGGCAGAGATTCCTCCTGCCGGCATTCCAGAGATAGATAGCAGTCCCGGGAGTGAAAGAGCATGGGAGGAGGGCTGGCTGGATGCTCGACGCAGACGCAAAGAGCGACGAGCTATGGAGGGCAAGAAAAGGATGTGTAGTGCCCGTTTGGCGCGCAAGCAACACTCGCATCCAGAGGACCCAAGGGAAAAGGGGAGGGACTCTCCCTAGCCCTTAAGTTCAGGGTCTGCAAGTGATTCTCGTTCAAACGGGGACCAACTGTTTCCAACCCGGGGCATAGGTCACTCTGCGGCTCATAGCTTAGTCACTGGTGATAGCGTTATTAAGTTGTAAAAGGAATAAAGCCTTGAAAAGAATCCTTTGTCTGTGTCTGGAATTGGCTACTGGAGAAGACTGAAAGAGGCCGGCTAGGGCCCCCTGACAACTCTATTCTTTAAACAAAAGCAAAAATATTTTCATGTCTTAAGGTTTGATTACTTTTTAAAAAAGTAATATCAGATCAGAGCTGCCCCCAAGGTTGGTACAGGGTCCATGGCAAAATCTCACATACCTGCAGTCATATTAAAGGGGAAGCAAACAAACAAACAAACAAAAGAAAAAAATGAAATCGAACATGAGTGGGTAGAAGGTAGATCTGAATCTACTAGCAGATCCCTATGTGACCTGTAGTAGATCTTCAAGGATTCCTGTCTCCCAGTTATTTAACAATAGCAGCAACAAAGTGACTCACCTTCCCCAAATTATACGAGTGAAATGAAGAACGTTTGGGATAACCAGGAATGGATTTAGGTGTGGAAGGTCTGAGAGTTCTGTTCAGTTCTAGTATTTGAAACAAATTCCTGGGCTCAAAATTCTTTAAGTGCATATTTTTTGCACTAAACTTTGGTTGGTGGATCTCCGGATTCTAGAAAAAAAACAAAGTAGAGCCAGTGTGGTATAGTAGTTAGAGCGCTGGAGTGGGACTTAGGAGATTCGGGTTCTAACCCCCACTCGGCCATGAAGCTCACTGAGTGAGCTTTGGGCCAGTTATTGACTCTCAGACTAACCTACCTCACCTGGACGTTGTGAGAATAAAACGAGGATGACCAGGACCATGTGAAGTGCCTTGGGTTCCTTGCAAAAGGAAAATAAGGTGAGATATAAATGTAATAATAAACAATAAATAAAGAGATCCTGCAAATTAGTTGGTGCTTATTCTTCATCTAGAAGTCTGATTGCCTTTACTGACATTTTAAAGGGCCTTGAAAACAAAAATAAGTATTGAGTCTTCAATTCATAATGCCTCCTTGGTTGTCTGCCATGTCTCCTTAATCTCTTAAAAGAATCTGACTAACTTGAGCTACTCTGAAGGTGAGGCAGATGAGGTAATTGGTTTTCTGTATGTGGGGAAAAATGACTAGAAGCAATATCTTTATTATTCTTTCAATTAAATTTTTATCATGTATTCACAGGCAATTTCTTCAAGAGGGATAAAACATTATTTTCTCATTTAAATTTCAATGGTCTGCTCATCCTGTACAGATGCAAAATCAGGCATTTTTGCTGCAATGCTATGAAGGCAAATTCATTAGACTTAGCATATAAATATTCAGATATGGATATCCATACATTTATGCACAGAACTATCAAATGATTAAAGCTTTCTAGCTTAGCTGATTAACTGAATTTTCTTTAGCGTATTAACTGATCAAAAGGTAAAGATTTCAGTATTTTAAAAAATCTGCGGAACAACAATCACAATAAGCTCTAGTATCTTTCTCCCTCTATTTTTTAATCAGAGACCTTTGTCAAAAGAAAGAAAAAAAGCCCTAGCAAATGTTGGCACTATAAGGATCAGTGTGCCCACGATCTGGGCTTATGTTACATGCACCTAAGGAGCCATGCAAACACACTCCCAGTCAAACATCCTGCATGTATCCATGTCCAAGTAAATATTCCTCAAATAAAAGGGAGAAGGACATGAGAGAAGGATAACATATGGTAAGGGAGGGGCTATAGAATGGGTACAGGCAGTGCAGACTGGCTGAAAAGATTGAAATGTGCTTCCAGCAGGCAGGAAATCTAGTAAGCAGAGATGGAAAAGATTGTGAGAACTAGCTTCTTGCATAACTTGCCTCTGTTGGGGCAAACTAATGGGATGATGTGACAGATGTTTGGCTCCAGGGTAGCATAATGGGGGGTGGAGAAACTGTCACCCTCCAGATGTTGTTGGATTCAACTTCCATGAGCTTCCAGCTAGCATGGCCAATGGTCAGGGAAGACAGGAGTTGTAGTCCAGCAACATTGGGAGGACAAGAAGTTCCCCAAGCTGTATTCTTGTAAACCAAGAATACGGCTATAGTCTAGGTCTTGAGTCTTTAGCAAGGAGCACAAAGAAACTAGACTTACTATACGGAAACTCCATATTTATATAGGAGGTATTCCTATCTAAAAACCTACTGTCCTGGTATTTAAGGTTCCCAGCATCTCACAAAGGACAACAATAAAAAAGCATTGAGAAAGTAACACAAACCAGATGCATATCTATTCCAAGCCATCTAAAGACATAATCCAATTGTCCTCTTCATATGTTCCAGTATGCATTTTTCCTATTCCTCAATTGGTTCTAATAAAAGATAGCATCAATCTTGTTTTGATTAACTATGAAAAAAATCCTCCCTTCTTTATCTTCATTTAGCAGCTTTGCACATTCATAACCAAGGTAGAGAATTCTCCCTAAGTGCACTCAACAACCTGCACACCAGCAAATGGCCTGCTCCCACCCGCCCAAAGAGATGGAAGAAGAGCCCTCTGGGTCAAAACAAAAGCCTGTATCATGAGAAGCCCAGAAGCAGGACATGAATGCAACCACAGCCTCCCAGTTGTGTTCCCTAGCAGTTGATGATCAGAGACATACTGCTTCTGATACTGGAAGCAATAGATAGCAATCATGACAAGTTGCCTTTGATAGCCTTATCCTCCATGAATTTGCCTAATCCTCTTTTAAAGCCAACACTACATCTTGTGGGAGCAAGTTTTACAGTGCCGCATGAAGAAGCTCCTCCTTTTGTCTATCCTGAATCTCCCACCATTCAGCTTCATGGGATGACCCCAGGTTCTAGTATTATTCACTTTCTCCACACCATGCATAACTTTATACAGTTCCATCATGTCTCCCCTTACGCACCTTTTTTCTTGCTAAGGAACACGAAACATTGTAACCTTCCCTCATACAGGACTTGTTCCAGTCCCTTGCCATTTTCTGCAACTTCTCCAGCTATACGATATCTTTTTTAACGTGTGGTGACCAAAACTCAATGCCAAGGATGAGGAACCTCTACCCAATCCACAGAGCCCCTTTGCATTCCACCAAGGGATGACGCTAAATCCCTGAGTTGGGAGGGAGAGTGCACACAGAAGAATCCCCACTGTTGTCCTATAGATCGGAGATAACAGCAGGGATGCTCTTCACTTGCTCCTTGTCCCAACTGGGATGGTGAACAGCTTGCGAAGTCGACAGTTTGGCTGGCAATTGGAACAGCTGCTCTTCCAAGCACTGGTCAAGTCTGTTTGCACATCACCCCATTCAGAATGGTGTGCAGTGTGTCCTCCCTCACTGTGTGTCCTCAATCACATTCCATTATGTCCTGCTGATATATTTTGCTGGGAGCATAATGTGAGAAAGCTTCTTTCTTGTGTAATTTCAGTCATTCTGGAGACCCTCCCTAGAAACTTGAGAGTACACCAGAGAATCCAGAAGATAAAGCATGTTGAAATTGATCAGCAAGTCTTCATGGGCCTTAGGAAGCATTACTAACAACAAAGCTAGCGGAGATGACAGTATTCCAGCTGAACTATTTAAAATCCTAAAAGATGATGCTGTTAAAGTGCTGCATTCAATATGCCAACACATTTGGAACACTCAACAATGGCCGCAAGACTGGAAAAGGTCACTTTACATTCCAATTCCAAAGAAGGGCAACGCCAAAGAGTGTTCAAACCTCCGCACAATTGAGCTCATTTCACATGCCAGCAAGGTGATGCTCAAAATCCTACAAGCTAGGCTTCAGCAGTATGCGAACCGAGAACTACCGGAAGTACAAGCTGGGTTTCGAAGAGGCAGAGGAACTAGAGATCAAATCGCCAACATTCGCTGCATCATGGAGAAAGCAAGAGAATTCCAGAAAAACGTCTATTTCTGCTTCATTGACTACGCTAAAGCCTTTGATTGTGTGGATCACAACAAACTCTGGCAAATTCTTAAAGGGATGGGAGTACCAGACCACCTTACCTGTCTCCTAAGAAACCTGTACGAGGGTCAAGAAGCAACAGTAAGAACCAGACATGGAACAACCGAGTGGTTCAAATTGGGAAAGGAGTACGACAAGGCTGCATATTGTCACCCTGCTTATTTAACTTATATGCAGGGTACATCATGAGAAATGCCGGGTTGGAGGAATCAGAGGTCGGAATTAAGATTGCTGGGAGAATTATCAACAACCTCCGATATGCAGACGACACCACCCTAATGGCAGAAAGCGAAGAGGATCTAAAGAGCCTCTTGTTGAGGGTGAAAGAGGAGAGTGCAAAAGCTGGTTTGAAACTCAACATTAAAAAAACTAAGATCATGGCATCTGGCCCTATCACTTCCTGGCATATAGAAGGGGAAGAAATGGAAGCAGTGACAGATTTTATTTTCTTGGGCTCCAAGATCACCGCAGACAGTGACTGTAGCCATGAAATTAAAAGATGCTTGCTCCTTGGGAGGAAAGCTATGGCAAACCTAGACAGCATACTAAGAAGCAGAGACATCACCTTGCCGACAAAGGTTCGTCTAATCAAAGCTATGGTTTTCCCAGTAGTAATGTATGGCTGTGAGAGCTGGACTATAAGGAAGGCTGAGCGCCGAAGAATTGATGCTTTCGAACTGTGGTGCTGGAGAAGACTCTTACGAGTCCCCTGGACTGCAAGGAGGTCAAATCAGTCAATCCTAAAGGAAATCAACCCTGAGTGCTCATTGGAAGGACAGATACTGAAGCTGAAGCTCCAATATTTTGGCCACCTAATGCGAAGAGAAAACTCTCTGGAAAAGACCCTGATGCTGGGAAAGACTGAAGGCAAAAGGAGAAAGGGACGGCAGAGGATGAGATGGCTCGATAGCATCACCGAGCACGCTCCGGGAGAGAGCGCAGGACAGGAAGGCCTGGCGTGCTATGGTCCATGGGGTCACGAAGAGTCGGACACGACTGAACAACAACAACAAAAGAGAAATGAGGATCCCACAATTAATATTTACTCTACCTTTTTTTTAAAATGATCAGGGGAAAAGGAAGCAACCTGACACAAAGGTTAACAAGAAGCTGTAAAAGCAGAGCCTGCACAGCAAAAGATAAATTCAATAAGAACACTTTTTTAGATCTGAGACTCTTAAGAAAAGAGTTTCAAGTTGAGATCCTGGTTATACAACACAGTAAATTCCACAGTAAATTATCGGCACAAAATGTTAAAGGTCAAAAAGTGACTAGAATCAGGAGGATACTGATACCTCATCTGCAAAATGAGCCTTGAAAAACTGACTTTGGCCCTTAGTAATTAGAAGACTACACTAGCACTATGTATATAACATTTTAATTTGTTAAGAACTTTAAAATATTTGTTAATTCAGAGAAAAAATTTAAATGTGCTCCCTCCGTCAATAACTGGATTTAAATTTTATTTTTTTTTATTTTTTGGATTTGTATTTTGTTTGTATTTCTATTTGGAAAAGTAGTAATAATAAAAGAAATCTTTGCTTATTTATCCTATGTGCTTAGTTGCTATGCTTTTACCCACTTTGCAGGAGGCAAAAAAGAGGGCAAAAGCCACCACAGCTTGCCCAATCATACAATGAATCCATGGCAGACAGAGGGCTTGATCTGAGGTTCGAGAGGCTGATGGACACTCACACATGGAGCCCAAGAAATTCCTTAGCTGGGATTAGTTTTGTGCCTTTTTTGTGTGGAGCCTATATCACATCGCTGCCATGAAGCTGGGACCGTAGCCCATCACTATATGAGCCCAACTGTGGCACTTTCTAGGTTAAGCAAGCTGTCATTTTCTTTCATAGGTAACTGTTTATCTGCCAAATGACAGGAGCATGTGAGCTGACACTTGCTTGGGCACATTCAGACTTATCCACAAAGCCTGGTCTTTCCAACCAGAGAAGAGTGATGGAACAAGAAATTGGTTCAATGGAATGGCTTTCAATAGCCCTGTTCTACAGGAAACAGGGTAATCAGCATAGAATATTACAGAAAAACGTAATGGTCTGCCGATCAAAACAAAAGCCAAATGTTAAGAAACACAGAGCTCATCTCCCTGTAAACCCAGTAACTTGCAGAAAACTAAAATACTGAATAAAATTCACAGAACTGAGACTATTAACTAATAATCCCCGGTAATGCAGGATTATCTACTTAACACAGAAAAAAGGGGTGGAGGCTTTAATTTCTTTGTTTAATTTTAAGACAAGCTCCTGCAAGACATTCAAAATGACAGGAACAACAAACCAGCATAAAATACATTGCTTAACTCTGAGCTCTGAACAGCCCCCCCACACACACACAAAACCTTGAAAGTAAATTTTAACGCATTTCCGAGTGTTTATTCGGCTTCCATTCAGTCTATCTTCATTTGTTCAGCCTTCAGCACTAACTCACCAAAACATTTTGACTTAAATAAATCTATCCCCTCATTAGCACTCAAAGAATTTAAATAACTCCACTGAAGCTTAATAGAAGTTATGAATCCTTAAAGGAGGTTTGCAGCAAATTAAACAGATTTGCACTTTCTCGGTTTGTGACGACGTGTGTGTGTGTGTGTGTGTGTGTGTGTGTAGCATTTATACAGCCAGTGGAAATGTTCAGAAAATGCATGTCCACTGCCCTCAATGGAAGGTTGAATGCTCTCCCGTTGCAAGATCTCCCTGCACACAGAACAAGAGGCCATTGGGAAGAGGGTTCTATCTCTGGCCTTCTCTTTTCTTCCTTTTTCTTATCTCTGTCTTTTTAATACAAATGAGGGGAACATTTAAATACATATCATCCACCCTGCCTCCATTCTGAAGCGGAGCAATACTGGAACAGCCACACAACACAACAGGGAAGGATTATTGTCTTTGTTCATTGCTTTGGGGGATTTGGTTGGCCCCTGTAAATAAATGCATGCTGGACTTGATAGACCTTTCTTAGTCTAATTTAAGAGGATTCTTCATGGCTTCTTTTGTGGTTAAATAGGTCTGGTCCCATAATCTGCCTGGAGGAGCGAAAGCCTGCTGGGATTCATATGCAAGCTGCTCCTAGGAAGAGTGAGGTACAAGTTAACTAAATACATAAACTATCTATAGAAAAGCCCACTTCCAGTGTTGTATCACACTCAATGTGACCAAGAAACAGCATTCAGGAAAAGGATATGCACATAGGAGTAGGCTTGAGTCTTCATGGTGGGGGACACTAGGAGCAGCATGCACATTTCGGACTGGCATAAGCACTTGCCACCTTTGGGCAGCTGCCATGGCCTCAGCAGAGCCCACTGCTGATATCAGTCGTGGTGCACCAGATGCTGTGTCTGTGAGCCACCTGCTGTTTTAATTACCCGCAATGCTTCCAGAAGTAGCATCACTCCAGGGAACTGTGGGAAATTCAAATGACGGCACTGCTGCTGTCCACCATCACTAGATAAAACTCACCGGGGGGGGCCAATGTAAAATGGAGGCCATCACAGGGCATTTGCAGGGCGCGAGGGGGCTCAAATCTGGTCGGCCCTGATCCCAATGGTGTCCTCAAATGCACTCCTTTGCCCTCTACCTTGGAAGTCATGACTGGGCAACCTGTGGCCCTCCAGATGTTTTGGCCTAAAACTCCCATCAGCCCTAGTCAACACTCCCAATGGTAAAGGATGATGGGAGTTATAGGCCAAAACATCTGGAGGGCCACAAGCTGCCCCCTCCTGTTGCAAGTGAATGGCTGTCATTCACTCCAATGGAGGTGAATACAGTTGGGAATACTGTTATAGTGAAAACAAAGACTAAAGAGGGAAAGTTCAGAGGACAACCTTTGTCACCTGATACAAAAATAAATAAATAAATAAATAAATAAAAGTTTGTGACTCCACAACCTAGTCAAGAAATCATAGCAATTAGCACAGATGAAAGGGCTTTACTGAAGTTTGAATCACAACTGAATGAGGCATCGCAAGCTTGTAAACTTCTGATTTATTTCATAGAACATTAATACAAGTTACTAACTTTACAAACTGACAAACTCAGAAAGGGGAGGCAAGAAGGGCAGGGAAGCTTTTTCGGCCCAAGAGCCAAATTGGGTACAGGCAAGCGTGTGTGTGTGTGTGTGTGTGTGTGTAGGTTATCCTGAAAGTGGCTGGGGTTTTCCTGAAAGTGGCTGGGGCCATCCCACTGCCGCCATGTGGCCCCACAACATGATTGCCCTCATACGCACACACTGCCCCTCCCCCAGTGTGGATCTTTTTAAAAGCCCGATTGCAGTAGGGGAGCAGTATTTTTCAAGAGGGGGCACAGTATAGGGGAGGGGTTACCCCTTCCCTCCCCAGCAGTCCCCACCACCCCAAAATGATCCCCTCACTGCAATTAGGCTTCTGAATAACCTCCACTGGCACCACCAGAGGTGGATTATAAACGCATCTATGACTCAAACACTGGCCACACTCACATGTCACTTTAAGCCAGGAATCCTAAACTTGAATGGGCACAAGCTAGTGCATGCAGCCCATTCACTCCTGGTTTGCTGCTTGTGCAAGCGGGTACACAAAACAGGCATGGATAGCTTAGTGTTAAGGCCTGAAATTGGAATTAGGATTTATTCTGCCCACACAACCCAGAATCATAAACCAGCTTTAAATCAGATGGCTTATGAATCCTGGCTTCTTTGGGCACAATAAATCACAATCCCAGGTTTGGGCATAAACTATGCATGCCTGGTTTGTTTAACCACTCACACAAGCATAAGGTGCAAAACAGGAGCGAGAGCAGGCACATTGTGGTTTAATAAACCATAATTCTTGGCTTAAAGTGACATGCGAATGCAGCCAGCATCAGAGAAATTTTCACAGTAGCAGGCATTGATTTGCAAGGATTTTGAAATAAGGTTTTGTGAAAATAAGATATATGTATGCTAAAGGACAGACTCCATTCCGATGAGCCAGCTATCAATAGAACTTCTTTTGCATACTTAATCAACTTAAGTCAATTTTTGACTATTTTGCTTATTCAAAACTTCAAAGCTCTGGGAAAGGAATCCTTTCCTGACCTAAAAATACAAGCTTTGAAGTTTCTGATGAAAATAGATTCATACTGCAATATACAACTATATGATCAATTGTATAAAATACTGTAATACATTCACTGCATTTGCAAATGAAGTAAGATTGCAGGTGATACGCTTTAGCAAACCAAAAGGTACAATGAAATTATTTTCTCCCTATGCATTAAAAATGTTCTCTTTATTTTAAGTACCTTAAGGGAAAGTTTAATGTTTTTCCTCTGATCTCATAAAATGCCTAACTTCATCATTTTACTACATTAAAGTTATATTTATGCAAAACACAGAAGTGTTTTGTGTATCTAATACCGCCAAGAAAAGTGAGAGGTTTTATAGCACACCAAAAATGTAGAATTTTTCACCATCTTCCATGTGTATTTTCCAGGGGATTTTCTATGTACCACGATGCTGTAACTTTTCTGAGACCAAGCCAAGACATGGTCAGTGACCTTGTCAGGAAGGACGGCTTTAAAAAGTGCAAGCACAAAATCACAGCACCTGCCATAAATGCCAACTGTAAAAGGAATCTTGTCCTCCACAGCAACTGATCTGTCTTTAGGAATAGTGGAATGTGGTACAAAATTGCAACTTAGGTTCCCTACCCCACTAACTTTACCTAATTTTCCCTTCAATAGTAAGAAACAGAAAAAGTTAAAAGATGCATTTTCTTTTAAAATAAATAAATCTAACAACATATTACTCAAATTAGTTTCTAATCATCTCTATGTCATCTAATTATGTTATTAACCGCTGGGTACCAAATATTTCCCCTCCATGGATCACTGCCTTGTTGTGGCGAAGGGGCTTGCGTAACTCAGGGAAGCCATAAGCTATGGCATGCAGGGCCACCCAAGATGGACAAGTCATGACGGAGAGTTCTGACAAAATGTGGTCCACTGGAGAAGGAAATGGCAACCCACTCCAGTATTCTTGCCAAGAAAACCCCATGGAACGTATCACAAGGCTAAAAGATACGACGCAGGAAGGTGAGCCCCTCAGGTCGGAAGGTGTCCAATATACTACTGGGGAAGAGCAGAGGGAATTTCCAAGTAGCGCCAGAAAGAGTGAAGCAGCTGGGCCAAAGACGAAAGGACACTCAGCTGTGGATGTGTCTGGTGGTGGAAAGAAAGTCTGATGCTGTAAAGAACAATATTGTTTAGGAACACGGAATGTAAGATCAATGAATCAAGGTAAGCTGCAGGTGGTCAAACATGAGATGGCAAGATTGAACATCGACATCTTGGGAATCAGCGAACTAAAATGGACAAGCATGGGCAAATTTAATTCAGGTGACCATCATATCTACTACTGTGGGCAAGAATCCCTTAGAAGAAATAGAGTAGCACTCATAGTCAACAAAAGGGTGGGGAAAGCGGTACTGGGGTACAATTAAAAAAACAATAGAAGGATCTCAGTACGAATCCAAGGCAAACCATTCAACATCACAGTAATACAAGTCTATGCCCCAACCACTGAGGCCGAAGAAGCTGAGGTTGATCGGTTCTATGAAGACCTACAACACCTTCTAGAACTAACACCAAAAAAAGATGTGCTTTTCATCATAGGGGATTGGAATGCTAAAGTAGGAAGTCAAGAAATAACCGGGATAACAGGCAAGCATGGCCTTGGTGTACAAAATGAAGCAGGACAAAGGCTAATAGAGTTTGGCCAAGAGAACACGTTGATCATAGCAAACACTCTTTTCCAACAGCACAAGAGGCAACTCTACACATGGACATCACCAGATGGTCAATATCGAAATCAGATTGATTATGTCCTTTGCAGCCAAGGATGGAGAAGCTCTATACAGTCAGTAAAAACAAGACCTGGAGCTGACTATGGCTCAGATCATGAGCTTCTTGTTGCAAAATTTCTGCTTAAATTGAAGAACGTAGGGAAAACCACTAAACCATTCAGGTATGACCTAAATCATATCCCTTATGAATATACAGTGGAGGTGAGGAATAGATTTCAGGGATTAGACCTGATAGACAGAGTGCCTGAGGAACTCTGGACGGAGGTCCGTAACATTGTTCAGGAGGCAGCAACTCAATCCACCCCAAAGAAAAAGAAATGCAAGAAAGCAACGTGGCTGTCTGATGAGGCTTTACAAGTCGCTGAGGAAAGAAGGGAAGCGAAAAGCAAGGGAGAAAGGGGAAGATATAGCCAACTGAATGCAGAGTTCCAGGGAATAGCAATGAGAGACAAGAAGGCCTTCTTAAATGAACAATGCAAAGAAATTGAGGAAAACAACAGAATAGGAAAGACTAGAGATCTCTCCAAGAAAACTGGAGATTATCAAGGGAACGTTTTGTGCAAAGACGGGCATGATAAAGGACAAAGAAGGCAGGGACCTAAAAGAAGCAGATGAGATTAAGAAGAGGTGGAAAGAATACACAGAAGAACCATACAGGAATAGCTTAAATAGCTGAACTATTTAAAATCCGGAAATATGATGGTGTTAAAGTGCTGCACTCAATATGCCAACAAATTTGGAACACTCAGCAGTGGCCACAAGACTGGAAAAGGTCAGTTTACATTCCAATTCCAAAGAAGGGCAATGCCAAAGAGTGTTCAAACTACCGTACAATTGCGCTCATTTCACATGCCAGCAAGGTGATGCTCAAAATCCTACAAGCTGGGCTTCAGCAGTATGTGAACCAAGAACTACCGGAAGTACAAGCTGGGTTTCGAAGAGGCAGAGGAACTAGAGATCAAATCGCCAACATTCGCTGCATCATGGAGAAAGCAAGAGAATTCCAGAAAAACGTCTATTTCTGCTTCATTGACTACACTAAAGCCTTTGATTGTGTGGATCACAACAAACTGTGGCAAATTCTGAAAGAGATGGGAGTACCAGACCACCTTAACTGTCTCCTGAGAAACCTGTACGAGGGTCAAGAAGCAACAGTAAGAACCAGACATGGAACAACCAACTGGTTCAAAATTGGGAAAGGAGTACGACAAGGCTGCATATTGTCGCCCTGTTTATTTAACTTATATGCAGAGTATATCATGAGAAACACCGGGTTGGATGAATCACAGGTCGGAATTAAGATTGCCGGGAGAGTTATCAACAACCTCAGATACGCAGACAATACCACCCTAATGGCAGAAAGCAAAGATCTAAAGAGCCTCTTGTTGGGGGTGAAAGTGGAGAGTGCAAAAGCTGGTTTGAAACTCAACATTACAAAAACTAAGATCATGGCATATGGCCCCATCACTTCCTGGCATACAGAAGGGGAAGAAATGGAAGCAGTGACAGATTTTATTTTCTTGGGCTCCAAGATCACCGCTGACGGTGACTGTAGCCATGAAATTAAAAGATGCTTGCTCCTTGGGAGGAAAGCTATGGCAAACCTAGGCAGCATAGTAAGAAGCAGAGACATCACCTTGCCAACAAAGGTCCATCTAATCAAAGCTATGGTTTTCCCAGTAGTAATGTATGGCTATGAGAGCTGGACTATAAGGAAGGCTGAGCGCCGAAGAATTGATGCTTTCAAACTGTGGTGTTGGAGAAGACTCTTACGAGTGCCCTGGACTGCAAGGAGGTCAAATCAGTCCATCCTAAAGGAAATCAACCCTGAGTGCTCATTGGAAGGACAGATACTGAAGCTGAAGCTCAAATGTTTTGGCCACCTAATGCGAAGAGAAAACTCACTGGAAAAGACCCTGATGCTGGGAAAGACTGAAGGCAAAAGGAGAAGGGGATGGCAGAGGATGAGATGGTTAGATAGCATCACCGATGCAATGAATATGAACTTGAGCACACTCCGGGAGAGAGTGGAGGACAGGAAGGCCTGGCGTGCTATGGTCCATGGGGTCACGAAGAGTCGGACACGACTTAACAACTGAATATTTCTTTATTGTTATGTTTTTAACTGTGTTTTTAATTTATTTGTTTTTATGTTAAGTTTTAATTACGAGTTTGTTTTTAATCTGCATTCATTTTTTAGCTATCTTGAGTACCATTTTTGGGCAGAAAAGTGTATAAGTTAAATAAACAAACAACTTTCAATAGTATGCAATTCTAAATTCTTTGAACAATAATTATATAAAAGTAAACACACAGAAGCAGAAAGATAGAATATAAATGCTCGACATATTTGCCAACATTACAGGTTCAGAAGTACCCAAACATTGCTGAAGCCCTTGACTACAAAAGTGAGGTTCATGACAGGACCGAGCGGGGAGAAGAAAAGACCCTGATCCTGTTGTTGGGCCTTTGAACAAGGCTTCTCCAGCCAATCGTGAGGCCTGGGCAGGTCCATACTGGTGCAAGCCTATCTTCAAATGAGCTGGTCCGAAAATGTTTAAGGCTTTAACCATCAATACCAGCAATTTAAATTGGCCCCAGAAACAAACAGGCAGTAAACACAGTTGGTGCAATATAGGCATATTATGCTCTGAACACCTAGCCCCAACAAGCATTTGGATGGCTACATAGTATACCAGCTGAAGTTTCCAAACAATCTTCAAAGGCAGGTGAAGTGCATTACAATCGTCAAGTCTGGACGTAACCAGGGCATGAGTACATGAGGTCCACTTTTTCTAGCTAGGGATGCAGCTGGCATACCAGCCTAAGGGCAAAATCTTATGGCTGCTAGATAGCGTCTAGACAGCCATAGGATTTTTCGGTTTCTGCGAACCACAGAAACCTCATGCCCCGCCCGCTCATAGGCAGCGCAGTTCGTAAGAGCAGCATGGAGCAGGCAAAAAGGGGGCATTCCTGGGGGCGGGGACCGTGGAAGCATTGTTAAAACGTTTTCTATGCGCCGTCCAGCCTCTCCCCAGACCCGCTCTGATGCGCCCCGGCTAGACAGCTGAAATAGGCCATCTAGCAGCAAATGCAGGGTGGCCAAAGTGTGGAGGAGAGGATCTCCTCCGTGCTCCACCCACCCTGCATTGGATAGTTGGCCTCCTCCAAGTTCGGAGGCAGCCAACTATCCCCACAGGATTGCGCCCTAAGCTGGTAAAAGGCAATCCTAGCCACAGCCTCCACTTGCATCTCCAGTTACCACTAAAGAGACATATTTTTTAAAAGAAATCCCATTCCACCAACTACAAGATGAAGGGAATGGGAAGACATCAATATATAAGGTTAGGAACATTTAATTTCTTCAGAAATCATGGGCAAAATTATTGCCAAAGTGGGTTTCCATTTCATTTTGACTGGGGAAGAATTGTTTTTCTTTTCCACTTTAAACTGCCCTTTCTCCCTCAATCTTTTACCAATCTTCCTGAAATTTTCACGTTATAGAAAACCAACATTTATTTCTGGCACAAGTAAATTTCAGGAAGATCAGTGAAATCTTTTCAATTTTATTGAGGTTAGAATGACCAACCCCCTCAATTACCCTTTTCAGTGGTGGAATGCATTATAACCAGTTCGGCCTTAACTAAGGACGCGCTGTTGTGCTTCCTTAAGTAGATCACTGCAACATTTCTTAAGCCGTGATTCTTTAAAAATATGGATCTCTTTACTAAGAGATAACTAAGAGTTCATTCTAGAGAACACAAAAGCAAATCCATTGCTTTTGCAAGCTTCTAGTGGTATGATGATTCTACCTATTTATACTTAGAATGGTTTTGCCTATAAGAACATAAGAAGAGCCATGTCGGATCAGACCAAGGGTCCATCTAGTCCAGCATTCTGTTGACACAGTGGCCAACCAGCTGCTGACCAGGAACCCACAAGCGGGACATGAGTGCAACAGCATCCTCCCGCCCATGTTCCCCAGCAACTGATGTACATATGCATACTGCCTCTGATACTGGAGGTAGCACATAGCCATCAGGACTAGTAGCCACTGATAGCCTTCTCCTCCAGAAATTTATCAACCCCCCTTTTAAAGCCATCCAAACTGGTGGCCATCACTACATCTTGTGGTAGTGACTTCTATAGTTTCCTATGTGCTGTGCGAAGAAGTCCTTCCTTTTATCTGTCCCGAATCTCCCACCAATCATGATACTCCCACCAATACTAGACCCTGGGTTCTAGTATTATGAGAGACATATAACTTTAGTCAGTGGAAAGCAGATACAGGAGGGTGTCCTCCAAAGCACCTTGTTTCCCCTGCATGTTGTGATATGCTTAAGCCATCTTTACTTCCAAGTAAATAAACCCAGGATTCCACTTAGGAGTTTTACGAATTTCTGGCAAATGTTACAGGGTTACTTCCATTGTTACTTCCATTTTTCTCACACACTTCAAATCACCTTCCACTACCACATCCACATTAGTGGTGTAAGGTTATGGGAATTCATAGAATCATAGAATAGTAGGGCTGGAAGGGGCCTGTAAGACCATCGAGTCCAACCCCCTGCTCAATGCAAGAAAAGTCAAAGCATCATGTTGGAGAGGTAGAGAACTCAGATTTTGTATGTTGTTGTTGATGATGATGATGATAATGATTTATGCCAATAAAACAAGTTCTCTAGGCATCATACAGTTTTAAAATAGAGTAAAATACAAAGCTCTGAAACTCATAAGCAAACTCAAAAGCACTGGTAAGCAATATCACCTGTTCACCACGACCAAAGAGACTGAGCCTAAAGTGGGGTTTTACACTGTCCAACATCTCAGATCAAACATTCAAAGCAAACAGAAGTCCATTACAAAAGAAAGTAATCTTTGATTCCTCACTTCCTGGAAATGCAAGCATATGCTGGCCATTTGAATTTATTTAGACATGTTCTAACGTTTATTGTGTGGTTAGAGCAAAATCAGTTAAGTGGAAGGAACGGTGCAAAGCAATTTTTCATCAGAACTCAGCAGTTCTCCTCCTGGACTCTGGGCTAACCAGGGAAGCCCAGGTGGCTGCGGAGTCCAGGAGTGCTTTTTACCAGCTTAGGCTGGTACTCCAGCTTTAGCCCTATCTGCAGGGCATGGAGCTTGCCTCAGTTATCCATGCACTAGTGATGTTCAAGCTGGACTACTGTAATGCGCTATACATGGGGCTGCCCTTGAAGATGGTTCAGAAACTCCAGCTTGTGCAGAATGCAGCCGCCCGAGTATTGGTGGGGGCGAGGCGATTTGATCATATAACGCCTTCACTGCGCTAGCTGCACTGGTTACCAGTGCGTTTCCGAGCCCAATTCAAAGTGCTGGGTTTGACCATTAAAACCTTAAATGGTTTGAGACCAAGGTACTTGAAGGATCGCCTTCACCCACATCAGCCTGCCCACACTTTAAGATCAGAAAGAGAGGCCCTTCTCATTTGCCCACCCATGAGAGCAGACAGGTGGGTGACCACAGGTGAGAGGGCCTTCTCTGCAGTGGCCCCACACCTTTGGAACAAGCTGCCATTGGAGGTCTGCCATGCTCTGTCATTGCAGACTTTTAAGAGGCCTTGAAAACATATTATTTTACCTTGGCCTTCTATTGATATGACTTCTATTGTTGCTGTTGATGTTGCTAACATTGCTGCTGGTTTATTGTTGGCATTTATTGTTGTTTTTATTGTTTTTATCACTTTAAATATTTTAACTGTTTTTTATGTATTTTATGGCTGTGAGCCGCCTTGGGAGGGCTTCTGCCCTGAAAGGCGGCCAAGAAATATTTTAAATAAATACATAAATAATTCTCAAGGGAGATCCGCCTCCTGACAATATCAAATCAGGCTGTGGTAATACAGGCCATCACCAAAGCAAATGCCAGCCTATCCAAACACTCATAAAAAGCAGTGTGGTAATGAACAGTGTTTATAGGGGCATTTAATGGTTGGGTGGGAAGTCAATCAATGGGAACGAAGCTGGGGAAAAGTGTGGAGGGAAATAATAACAACAGGGGGTATTTTTAGATTTGAGTATGGAAATTATGAGCATTCAGCCTGGTACTAACTGGAATTCCACTGGAATTCTAACCAAGGACTCCATTTTAATTCATTTCTCTATAAAATAGATATACATATATATTCCCCGATTCCTTGGAAGGAGGGGAGAAATCTCTTCTTGGTTCATGCACCAAGAGCCAATCATGAGCCTGGTGAGGCATCACATTTTACAATCACAGGAACAGTTCCACACAGCATGATGCAATATGGATGGAATTTGCAGTTAAGCGAGTGGGGCTGGAATCCCGTAGTTCAGTAGCAGAGCATCTGCTTTGCATACAAAAGGTCCCAGGTTCAATCCCCAGTATTTCCAGGTAGGGGTGGGTATGACTCCCATCTGAAACCCTGGAGAACTGCTGCTAATCAGTGTAGACAATACTAATCTAGATGGATCAATCATCTGACTTGGTTAAAGGCAGCTTCCTAACATGTCTGGAGTATGAAATCACTTTGCCTCTTTCATCAGTCAATTCTTATCCTGGGTGAAGTCAAATGATGAGTAATAACTTACCATGGAAAACATACAGTCATGGAGAAGTCATCATCTCCTGACAGTGAGGAGTGGTGAGAACTATTGTATTTATATCCTGGCTGTCCATCCTCCAAGGAGTTCAGAACAACATCTATGTTCTTCTCCCACCACCTCTAATTCGATCCTTACAACCACCCTGTGAGTTAGGTTTGGGGGGTCTCCCCCAACCTGGCACCCACCAGATATTTCGGACTTCAACTCCCATTATGATTATTATTTATTTTTTAGAGCACCTACAAAAAAAACTAGGTACTCTACATAAAATGAAAACTAACATTTACTATCTAAATAAGACAAGACACACAAGAGAAGGGGAGCAGAGGGGAAAGCAGATGTGCAAGATCAGTTAAGAATATTCCTTTCCACTCTGGGATTTATCAGGCATTTAAATGCACCAAAGAAAGGAGCTAGATGGATGCCAGGAGTCAAGAAGCCCAATGACAGGAAGCAGCAATGCAGGAAGCGCGATACTTGGTACATGATCACTTGTATTCCCCCATTTGTGGGCGCAGCTGGGTCAGCATTTCTCTTTAAGGTGCAATAAAGACATAAACAAGCCTTCTCCAACTTGGTGCCTTCCAGATGTTTTGGACTACATCTCCCAGTATCCCTGACTACTGGCCATGCTGATTGCGGCTGATGGGAGCTGAAGTCCAACACATCTGGAGGGCACCAGGTTAGGAAAGACTGACATAAACAAAGGCATAAATCCAGTTTTGCCTCCTCCCCATCTCCTACACATCCATAAGATGCCATTTACAACTACAGTAAAAGACAGTTTTATCACAAAGAAACCTGCCTCCTTAAGTGACCGCACGATACCTTTCTTCCTCCTGAGGCCCTGCTTCAGGTGCCCCACCATCAGAACTTCAGGAGGTGAGTATTTGGAATACGCCTTTTTCAGCTATAGTCCAACCCCCGTAGTTTTAGATGGGCAGCAAAGACAATTTTATTTTTATTTCATTTTTATTTATTTACTCGTTGTTGTTCTTACATTGATCTTATGCTGCTAGTGCCTTTTTAGCCATTTTAGGGTGCAATCCTATCGGGATACTCAGCCACCTCCAAATTCAGAGGCGACCGACTACCCAATGCAGGGCGGGAGGAGCACGGAGGGGATTTTCTCCTCTGCGCTCCACCTGCCCTGCATTTGCGGCTAGCATTTGCAGCTCTGGCCACCCTACATTTTGGCTGTCTAGCTGGGGATGTCAGAGTGGGCGGGGGGAGGCCGGATGGCACATGGTCTCCTCCTGAGCATGGAGACGGGGACAAACTGTGCTGCCTACGAGGCAGTGTGGGAGGGGCAGAGAGTGAGGTTTCTGGGAAACCCAGAAACTGAAAAATCCTATGGCCATCTAGACACTGTCTAGCAGCCATAGGATTGCTCCCTACGCCTGTTTTATTAGTTGATTTTTGGTTGAATATTTTATAGAAAGTTGGGGTTTATGTTTTGAAAATGAACGAATAGATCTTTACTTGACAAGAACAAGTACAGACAAACTGGCTTCTCCCAAACCCGCACAAGAGACTCCTGAGATTGTATGCCTATGACACAACCTCATAGAACTACAACCTCGTAGCTGCATAGCTACAGCCTCATAGAATTACAATTCACAGGGCTTCTTGAATGAAGCCAAAGCAGCTAAACTGTTTTTAAAACTAATGCAAAAGTTCAATTCTCATACAAATGTGACATAGTATGAAGTCATCACAGGATGGAAAAGAGTCCAGTGAGGACTGAGCATGCTCAGTAACCATGGGATATTGAGAGGCAGTAGGAAAAGGAAAATAAAAGTTAGGGGAATGCTGTGGAATGCAGTGGTTGGAGGGAATGGCTGGCAGGAGCACTTCTGTTAGGGAGAGGGGATATACTGCAATATTTTGTTGCATGTTCAATTTGTAATTCTTATTAAATGCACTCTTAGTGGTGACAGTTGGCATTTGCCACATCCAGAAAAATGCTCAAGAAACAAATACAGGCTCCCTTCTCATGGTACATATCAGCTGTCATCACTTAAGGGTGCATTCAAAAGAAACATTCACCACGTGAAACTGATTAGATTATAGCTATCTATCTATATAATCATGTTAATTGTACAGAAAAAATGGAGGTGGGAAATTGGACCCAAGTCTGAAATGTAGATGTACTCCAAAGACTAAACTAGTACAGCTCAGTGTGTTCCAGAGGCCTTCCTTCAGGTATTACATTGCAATCTATTCTGCATCTCCTCACCCTCAGGACTTGAAAACATCAATGGAGCACACATGAACATTTGGCATATGGCTGGGTATCTTTCCTCTGGCTCTTACTGCACTATTTCTATAGCAAATAATTATCTAAACCATCCCTCACAAGCACAAAAATGTTGCACACCCACTCTCAGAACAAAGTAGTTCGGGTGACCTACTCACCATGAGCACGATGCTATCCAAACCGGGGGGCCGGGGGGAGAGAGAGAGAGGGAGGATGCTCCCCCGCCCACCCAGCAGTTGTATGAATTGGCCCTGAGGGTGACACAAACCATAATCTCTTATCATTTTTCACCTTCCCCCGTTATTACCATCATCTACTTGCTTATAATTCTCGAATTACTCAGAGTCCACAACATCCGAATGGGTGCTTTTATTTAAGCGGCTGGAAGTGATATTCTGAGAAGTAACCATTCATTTTCTGGCAAACATACTCTTTCATTTACAGTTCAGTCATAAAAGCCTAATTCAATTTAGGACAAAGCGGGATATCATTTAAGGTCCATTGAATCCTGAAGGTCAGTATTCTTTCTATTACACACTCTTAAGATAAAGCCTAGTCTTTATTAACTTAAACTGCTTGGACACTTTATATATGACGCCACATATTCATCCTTCAGAGCCAAAGGGGCAGGGGGCGGGGGAAGTACATAGCCACTGTCAACAGTTACAATTATGTCCGTACAACCTCTACTTAGCTGATAAGGCTATGAACAGAACCTATGACCCTTTTCTTGTAAACAGCACACCTCCTTACCTATCTACTGCTTCTGCCCATTCCCCCACCCCCAAAACAAACAGAACAACCTGAGTGCACACACATCAACGAGAGGAATAAACATTTTAAATGGATCTTGAGTTTTATTTCCCCAATACATACCAACAGAAATTTTACCACTCCTTAAAATTAAAGTTAAGCCTATTGCAATTTTCCTTTTATACTATACACCTACTTTCCTACCAACTCAGATAAGGAGTGCTGAGATCCACTCCCTCAAGTGAAGAAGTATTCATCACAGCCTGGACCCTTTGGTTAGTTTAATCAGCCACGAGGGGCAAGGAACAAGCGAGCACGTGGTGGATGCCTTATGGCAAGCCCTTTGTCCATGTCTTCAGGCTGCATCAACTGAAACTGATCTCACACAACTGGGCTAGACCCAGCATTGGAGACTGCAGAGTGAACGATTTTATACTCAAAAGAACTTAGCCAAAAGGTTTCCAATGGATCCAAGCCTCTATTCATGGGATAGAGGTTAATAAACCCAGACCACTCAGAAGAGCTCCTCTGGACAGTTATTTGAGGATGCAATGGAAGCTGTGAAATAATCATTTTTTGCCACCTTCACTGACACGAAATGGGCACGATTACGGGCTCGGTTTGGTCAGCTTTGCAGTAAGTCTTGCATCATTTATATTAATGGAAGTTGAATGCCTCGTTATCACTTCGTTCACTTGCTCAGGCAAGGAAGGTCCCTCAATTACCCTGACCCTTTGGCAGATGACATCATCTCTCCTGGCAGATGACATCATCTGAAAAAAAGTCCCACAGTTGCGCTCCACTGTGTTTCTTCATCCATCACACCAATTATGCTTGCATGGGGAGGCATATGTTTTGGGTTTTCTTAAAAGACAATACATTTATGTAACTTACAAATAGCTCAGCCTATCAGTTAAAATGTTACTAAGATGAGAACGTGTCTGCAAGGAAGCTTCTATACTTCTTTCAGTGCTCTGGCATCAAACCAGATGTCATATGTGATTAAGTTCCCCCAAACTAGTACACAAGGGCTTGATTCGCATGTAACAACAACCCAGAGTAAGGGGTGATGGGTTGAGCCATCGGTTGTTGTTACATGCGAACCCTGCACTATGGTTTAACTATGGGTTAACAAACAACCCAGGAAGAAAATTCATGGTTTGTTCTTGGGTTGTAAACTCTGTGTTGTTCATGGTTAACAACACATAAACCATAGTGCAGGGTTCACAAATGACAGCTCACAATTCAACAACAACCCATACTGAACCCATACTCTGGGCTGTCATTATGCACAAACCAGTTCACTATGTGGCATAGCGGAGCCCTGTGCTGACATTACACATTTGTACCCACTACCATACCTATCTAGAAAAGGATCAGTACTGAATCACAACTGAGGGTGGGAAACTTACAAAGAATCCAATTATTTACTTAATATATTACATTTAAATCCTGCCTTTCTTACAAAGAGTTCAAGATGTTATATACATTTCCCCCCTCCCCTTTTTATACTTAAAACAACCCTGTGAGGTAGGCTAAGCTGAGAAATAGAGAAACTTGCCAAAGGTGATTCAGTGAGGTGCATGGCTAAGTGGGGATTTGAACCCAGACCTCCCCAGGCCTAGACCAAAACTCAATAAGCTTTAGAGCTTTTTATTTTTCTATTCTCATTTTTATTTTCCCCCCGCTAAAAACTAGGTTTGCTACTGAACTTTTCGAGAATACTAGGAAACACCAGAGTGTGTTCTACAGTCTGAGAAATGTATACACTGGAAGGAAAAACAAACATATACCATGCACTGCAGTTTGCGGGGTGGGGGTTACCTTCAAGGGCCCAAATAAAATCTGGATATTAATTATAACACATTTTCTGCAGCCACTTGGCAGAGACTGATACAAGATGATGAAACTCCTGATGGCGCTTATCGCCAAGTTCAATATAAGAGTTAGGTTCAGCGCTATCAAACATATTGTAGGAAGGGGAAAATAAGAGGATAAAGAGCACAACAACTTCGATATTCCTGCAGATAGCACCAGAAGCCTTCCAAAAGGGAACTACAATTATAAGTGAATTTTAGCACATAGTACCGCAGGGTGCCTTCAAATAGCTTTAAATCAGATTAAGAAACTAGTGTAAGAAATAGCTAAGTTCTATAGCAGATTTAAAGAAACACAGTCTTGACCTTGCCAACGGGCTGTAAAGTACTGATATGGGTTAATGGGTAGGCAATTGAGACCACAATACTCTGCACTTATTGTGGTTGTATTGTTATATTGTGGTTTTAATGTTCTATATATTTTAAATTGTTTTATTGTGTGTTGTTTGGTTTTAATTTTTGTGAACCGCCCAGAGAGCTTCGGCTATTGGGCGGTATAGAAATGAAATAAATAAATAAATAAATAAAATAAACTTACAGGTAAGTCCCACTGAATTCAGTGGAATTGTTTTGGGGCAAGCATGCATAGGACTGAACTGTAAAACTGAAATTCTGTGCACGCTTTAGATTTCAGTTGCTGGGACTTACTCCTGAGTTAACATTAATATTGGACATCCCTGGGAACTAGGAATGAGACCGAGTAATCTTTAAACCTATGCATTGATTTTATGGGGGTCAAGTTTAAATGTTCTTGTTATTGTTTAGGCTATTCTGCAAATGTTAGCTTCAAGCTCAACTTAATGCTGGGATCTCCAATGTGTGCCCGTGGGTGCATACAGGCACTTTTTCACACCCACCAGCCTTCCTGCCCCTCCCGATTTTCTATTATTTCTTGTGGTGGTGGTGGTGGTGGTGGTATTATTATTATTATTATTATTATTATTATTTTAAAATAGAGAAGAGCAGGGGAGACATGATAGAGGTGAACAAAATTATGCATGGTGTAGAGGAAGTGGATTAGGGAGACATTCTTCTTCCTCTCTTATAATACTAGAATTCAGGATCATGATTTGTGGGAGATTCAGATAAAAGGACATACTTCTTCACACAGTGCATGAACTATGAAATTCACTAGCACAAGATGTAGTGATGGCCACCAATTTGGATGGCTTTAAAAGGAGATTAGACAAATTCATGGAGGATCTGGCTATCAATGGCTACTAGGCCTGATGGCTATATGCTACCTTCAGCGTCACAGGCAGTATGCCAATATATACCAGTTGCTGGAGAAGAGGAGGATGCTGTCAGGAGGATGCGGTTACACTTGTGTCCTGCTTGTGGTTCCCATGGGCAGCTGGTTGGCCATTGTGTGAACAGAATGCTGGACTCGATGGACCCGGGTCTGATCTAGCATGGCTCGTCTGATGTTCTAAGCTGATATGCTTCAAAGTGAAGTGCTTCCCTCCAGTGCCATCTTTATTTAAGTTCAAAAGAATGGTTTTGTATTTTGGAACTCAGATGCCACCTCTGCCTTGTAATTCGGTTCTTGGGCAAATTGCTTTTCTTTTAGTCTCACCAGTTTGCCTTCCAGGAAATGTGTGCTTTGTGACTGGGCATGCCCACCATACCAGCCATTTCATGAATGGCCAAGTCTCCACCACCAGCAAATCAGCCATTTTGTGAGCGCACCCATGACACACATTCCAAAATTCCTGACCTATTGAATTTGTATATTATATGGATTTTGTTCCCACCTTGAGTCTCCACTCAGAAGAAAAAGTAGGTAGTATTTAAGAAGTAAGAATTCCCAGCCTTACAGACTGTCCTTTCCTAAACGGAGCATCTGCCTGTCTTTTTTCAATGACAAGCGGTCAACACAATCAAGCAAGGAGGGGGGAGGGGGGAGAAGATGCAAGGCAAGGTTGATGATGGGTTTTTTTGTTCTTTAAACTGTCTAGGACACCTCCATGGACTTTAAGCAGGTGTCTGCACGGGCAAAGGTGTTCAACTGCCTGGTACAACCTGCAAAATTAGGATCTACAGCTGGTTTTCCCAAGGATAAGAAAGCTGGGCAAATATGTTGTGCTTGCAGTAATAAAATACTTGATAAGCCAGGTTTCCCCCGCCCACTGCAGAGACACATATCTAATCAAAATGTCTACCACAACTCTCAGGTAACCCCAAATTAGCAAAACCTTCAGATATATACCCTCCCCTCCCCCTCCCTCCATATTTTTCAACAAAAAATCCAGAAGGCTTCCTATACTTTTTATGACTGCAGGAAAATCACATCTGCGCTTGCAAACACCAAGGGCAGGGTTGTTTTGAAGTGCAGCTGACATGCCACTTGCTGCAAAGCACCAGCAAATCGGAACCAGCCAGACCTGGTCTAGTACATACGGAGGCCGGCTTATCTCCACCAAGTGCCTATTGTTCCAAAAGTATGAGAATGTGCACGATAAGAGATACCTTTACAGAGTTACGATAGGATAGAGGTAGGTGGCGCTGCCACTTGGCGCATTTTTTTAAGTGACACGCGGTGTTTTTTATCTCCTGAACAGCATGAGCGCCAGCCGACAAGCAATTTAAACATTCATAAAAGAGAAATCAAATTAGCTTCCCCATCCTCCTCGTTCAGTGCTATGATGCAAAACTAGAAGTACTGCAGTCTATGTGCCCCCCTGCCCGCCCGCCCCAAGACAACAACGAAAACAGGCATATGGGGGGAAATCTCAGCAACATCAAAGATTGGGTCAGACCGCATGCTTGCCACATGCTAACCAATCAGGCCCCCTACTATGGTAGGGAGGAAGCACTACAGCCTAAAGATCTTTACAGTCTAAAGATGCAACTGTATGCATCTTTAGACAGAAAGAAGTCCCATGCTTGCTGGGGAATGCTGGGAGTTGTAGGACTTTTTTCTGTCTAAACACGCATCCAATTGCACCCAAAAGCACTTACAGAGACTATAGAAATTGTGCATCTTAGTTTTCAGTGTCTGGGCTGTACCACTTTGAACTGCAGGGTGGACTCACATGACGGACTGTTCCTCAACACACAAAAATATATTGCATACATAAAAGCAGTGGAGGCTGATGGCTCCGATTTCAGTGGGGCTATGTATCCATTCTGGGTTTCAACCAGACAGAACTCTAAAGGAGCTATCCAAGGTTCTGAATCCTAGACCCGAAATAGGTTCAGCCCCTTGGATAGCTCCTTTAGAGTTCTGACTGAAACCAAGAATGGATTCATGGCCCTACTGAAATCGGAGCCACCAGCCTCCACTGCATAAAAGCAAATGTAAGGGGAAAATGTTCTCTAGGCTAGTCCAGCCTTCTGCTCCCTGGCATGCTAGTTTTATATGTTGAGGATTATGTTTTCTTTTTATTGGGGGGAACATTCAATCATGCAAGCCCTCTGCTACAGTCTGACGGAGCCAAGTCAAGATGCAGGTTAGTCATCTCAGTGAGAATTAGACCCAGAAGTGGCATCCAGCCCCAGCATATCCCACATGAGGCAGAACCAGATATTCTGTCCTAAACACAACAGAATAAATACTGCTGGCCTGCAGTTCGGGGCACCAAACATCCCCTCGTTCCATCACGGCCAGGAACACCAATCAAATCATTGTTACTTTGAGCCATCCTGATTGTGATGGCAGTAGTTTGGCAGTAGTTTATGTAGGCCCTATACCAGTGATGGGGAACCTGTGGTCCAAGAGCTACATGCAGGGTTCAGCCTCATTCCATTTGGCCCTTGGTCCAGTTTACAGACTCTACCCACTTTTGTCTCCAGCCATGGCAACTGCTGCAATGCTGACACCAACAAGTTTCAACTAAGTGATCACAGACCTCAATAGGAAAGCCTTCCCACCCTGCCCCACACCGTGCAACATCCACCACCTTGAATTGCCCACTCATGAGCAGCACTCTCAAAGGTGATTACATACAGTCAGGGCCAGAAATATTGGAACAAGGATAACTGTTTTGGCAGTTGGCCTCTGTACACCACCACATTGAAGTTGAAAGGAAACACACCCAGATGGGAGCGAAGTCAGGACTTTCAGCTGTAATTCAAGGGGTGTGACAAAAGTGGGGCACTAACCATTCAGGAAGGACAGCCAGTGGCATACACACACACCCATCGTTGGTGGCTCATAAGTAATGGAACAAATGGCTGACAAGCAGCTGCATGGCCAGGTGTGGCCTGTTTCCTGGGTACCCCATGACCAATCAAGCGGATAAAAGGCCTGGAGGTGGTTCTGGGTGTTACATTTACATTTGGTAGCTGTTCACTGGAACTCCCAACATGAGGTCCAAAGAGGTGTCCATGCAAGCGAAGGAGGCCATCATTAGGCTGAGGAAACAACATAAACCCATCAGAGAGATAGCAAAAACAGTGGCAGTGGCCAATACAACAGTTTGGAACATCCTGAAAAAGAATGAATTAACTGTTGCTCAGCAACAGCAAAAGGCCTGGAAGACCACGGAAGACAACTAAAGTGGATGACCGCAGAATGCCGCTCATGGTGAAGAGGAACCCTTTCACAACATCTGGCCAGGTCAAGAATGCTCTTGAGGAGGTAGGCATGTCATTGTCAACATCTACATTCAAGAGACGGCTTTATGAATGTAAATACAGAGGCTTCACAACAAGGTGAAAACCACTGGTAATGCTCAAGAACAGAAAGGCCAGATTAGCCTTTGTCAGCAAACACCTAAAAAAGCCTGCCCAGTTCTGTAATAAGATTCTTTGGACTGATGAAACCAAGATTTACTTGTACCAGAATGATGGGAAGAGAAAAGTATGGAGAAGGAAAGGAACAGCTCATGGTCCAAAGCATACCACATCATCTGTCAAACATGGTGGAGGCAGTGTTACGGCATGGGCATGTATGGCTGCCGATGGTACCGGGTCACTGGTGTTTATTGATGACCTGACTGCTGATAAAAGCAGCAGGACGAATTCTGAAGTGTATAGGGCTATACTTTCTGCTCAGATTCAGCCAAATGCTGCCAAACTGATAGGAGGCCGCTTCATATTGCAGATGGATAATGACCCAAAACATACAGCAAAAGCTACCCAAGAGTTTCTCAAGGCAAAGAAGTGGGATGTTCTTCAATGGCCAAGTCAGTCACCTGACCTCAACCCCACAGAGCAAGCTTTTCACTTACTGAAGACAAGACTGAAGGCAGAAAGACCCATAAACAAGCAGCAACTGAAGGCAGCTGCAGTAAAGGCCTGGCAAACCATCTCGAGGGAGGAAACTCAGCATTTGGTCATGCCCATGGGTTCCAGTCTTCAGGCAGTCATTGATTGCAAAGGATTTTCATCTAGGTATTAAAGGCGATCCTTAAGTTTGGAATTATGTTGGTTTGTTCCATTACTTATGAGCCACCAACGATGGGGGTGTGTGTATGCCACTGGCTGTCCTTCCTGAATGGTTAGTGCCCCACTTTTGTCAAACCCCTTGAATGACAGCTGAAAGTCCTGACTTCGCTCCCATCTGGGTGTGTTTCCTTTCAACTTCAATGTGGTGGTGTACAGAGGCCAACTGCCAAAACAGTTATCCTTGTTCCAATATTTCTGGCCCTTACTGTACATGGATGTAGCCACAGAAGGCTACAATACTGGGCCAATCATTGGGACAAAAGATGCAGCACGAGTTCTGAAAGATGGAAATACACTATGAGCTAGTCCAGAATTCTGAAATTGCTCAAAGCAAAGCTTTATGTGGGATTATGTTTGTTTCTGAAAACCTAACAGGCAGTGTCCACCTGTCTTCAGTCAAATGACATTTTTCTGAACACAGAAGTCAAATATATTGGATTCTGACCGTACAGCATACACTTTTCTTGGCTATGGGTGTTCCTTTTCTTTTTAAAAGTTTGTATAAAGGCACTTGAGTTATAGGTATGTCTGTGTTGTAGAGTAAGTATGTTCACTGAAGGGACACTCAAAGAATATAAAGCATTATTTTTGACCTAGATGCAAAAAACAAAACTTGCATCTCTCCAGTGGGGCTATCACGGGCAGCGGTGGTGGTGGGGGGGGAGCCCTAACAACTCTTATTATGCTTATTTGCACTGCACCCTAAACAAACTAGGGCAGAAGGGGCTGCACATCACACATACTTTGCAGTTCCTGAGAGCTAGTCTATGTTATCTTTAGTTTGGGGACTCTCTGGTACAGAGATGAAAGGAGATTATATAACTGACCAAAACTCCCATAATGGTGTTCTAAACGTTGTGATACATGTGGGTGAAAGGTTTTTGCGCAACTCCATACCTCTCCGTTCCTGGACGTTTTCACAACTGCTCAGAAAAGACCTCTGGTAGAGAATTAAGAACTGATTTCAAAGTTCAGTACTCAACACATTTAACAGTGCTAAGTTAGAGCAGAGATCTCAAACTCTTGTCACAGAAGTCTCCCCAAAGCAAGAAGCAGTTCCTTCTAAAAATATTTTGCATTTCTACAGGTTTCCCCAAACCTGCAGTTATGTATGGATCCACACTAACCTCTGAACTTTAGAAATAGAGGGCAGGATAGAAATAACCAGAATTATTGTTTTAATTGATTTTTAAACCACCTTTCAGGATAAATTATGGGATAATGTGTGCCCCAGATTTATCAATAAGATGACAGCAGATCATGTCAGGCCTGATTATGGTATACCAGGGCCATGTTTTAGAAGTCTCCTAACTATCCAGTCCATAAACAGGAAAAGGAGGACCTTCTTGGTTGAGACTCACTGTCAAGAAAAACTACTTGCTGCTAGAAATTGGCCAGTTGATTTACCAGGTGAGTTTCCCTTGGGCGCAAGTTCCACAAAGCGGGCACCACAACAGTGAAGGCCTTTCTCCTTAACTAATTTCTGCAAGGAAGTAAAAACCTTCCTAATGTAAAAGAAGGCATTTTATTTGGCTGGGACCAAAGCTGGAACTGAAAATTGCTACTGCCACCTTTTAATTTATTATTTTAGCGACGTTTGTATTTTAGTATTTAGTAGATTAGTATTTTTAATAATAATTTATATATTGCGTTTGTCAGACTATATTTGTATTTATCGATCTTGTTGATGTTTAATATTCCACACTGCTTGGGATACTTTTAGTCTTAAAAAAGAAACTCAGCTAAGAAATACCATTAGGGCACCATCTTATGCATGTTTAAACAGAAAAAAGTGCTACAACCCAGCATTCCCCAACCATTCATGCTGGCTGGGGAATGCTGGGAGTTGTAGCACTTTTTTTTGTCTGAACATGCATAGGATTGCGCCCTAAATAAATAAATCATGCTTTCTCCTCTGCTAACATTCTTACAGAAGGAGGCCCACACAAAGAAATACACAGCTCTCATCAATTTACCGCTTTGCCTCTGTGTTACTTATGAGCCCACCTACACACATCCCAAATTTTCCTAACCTGACTGTTCCCCATCTTGTGATATAAGAGATACGTGTGTGTGTGTTTTTTTCTATATCTGTTCTAATATAATCTCTGCGTTGGGCAAATCCCAGCTAATTATGCCATACCAATCTTCAATTTGATTGAATCCTCCAGGAGCAAATTTGGCACAATGATTAATTTGGTCTTGGTCACACAGGTTCATATGAATGCTTACAAGGTTCAGAAAGTAAAGACACTGGGGTCATTACCAAACCCTTTCTTCAAAGTATGCTGCCACAGGAAAGCCGAAGAAACAGATCAGCCGGAAACCAGAATGTGGCATATGAATCATATGCGTGTAACAGGGGGCTAGCATTCTTTCGCTAACATGATTACTGAGCAAAGGCTTTGACGCGGAAGATAATGAATAGTGAGGGAGGCTCTGCTTTGTGTCAGAACATAATCTGCACAGCACAAGCTACAAGGAAGTTCTGCCAATGTCCCCCACCCTAGCAAGGTGGAAAAGGTTTGTCCTCCCAAGACACTCAGGACACCTGCCAAGCTTCTGTTTCTAAAAGAAAAATAGGTTTCCAACCCATATTCCCAAAACTGAGGATCATGGAAGAAAGCTTGAAAAAACAGCTACAATGCATTTTCTAAAGATCCAGGAACTACGTATAAAAAACATCTAGAAATTCAATCCTGTCACCATGTATGATCTCCAGACCTTTTTTGCAACAGGAATGGGATGAATTGTTAACCTGAGCTTGACAGTGCCAACATTTTGTGTCAGCCAAGAGGACTTGTCGGAAAGGAGGGCTACATAAGAGCCCTGCCAGATAAGGCCAAAGGTCAATAGAGTCCCAGCATTCTGCTTTCCACAATAACAACCAGATGCTTCTAAGAAGCTCCCAAGCAAAACCTTCCCATGCTGTTGCCCCTAAGAAACTGGTATGAAGTAGCATATAGGCTATGAGCATGAACCCTATTCAGCTGTTAGTCCACTCACATTCTTTGAAACCAGGGGGGGGGGTGCACCCCCAATGTCCTTGCCTCCTCCACTGCTGACCTTTGCACATTGAGTGCCAAATGTCTGAAGGGAGATTCTAAGCATGTTCAGCTGAACATGCTTAAAATCCTCCCCATGACTGGGAACCCTGTGCTCTCAGGGTTCCTGATTGTAGGGAGGATTCAATGTGCATTCAGCCAAATGCTCTTAGAATTCCACTTCAGGACTTCACCGGTGATTTGGGTTCTCTGGGAAATTTTTAATTCAAAAATTTTCCTATGGAAATTAGGCTAACTAAACTGAAACTTTCCCCATGCAAATTGTTGTTGTTGTTCAGTCATTAAGTCATGTCCGACTCCTCATGACCCCATGGACCATAGCATGCCAGGCCTTCCTGTCCTCCGGTCTCTCCCGGAGTGTGCTCAAGTTCATCCCCATGCAAATAATCCTATGCAAATTAGACTAATTTGCATATGTCCATTTGCATGGGGGAATTTTCAGTTGGTATTGGAAAATTTTCAGGTTGCATCAGAAAATTATTAGAAATTGATCTAATTTTCCATGTTCATTTTATTTGTACTTAGTAAACAACAAAGCTGAAAAAAGTACCCCATGCTAACTTTTTCTCCCAATACACCATAAGTATTTGATTTGAAATATTCGATCTGAAAAAATTAAAGCAGCACACTTATGTGATTTAGGGCGCAATCCTATGGGGATAGGCAGCTGCCTCCGAACTCGAAGGTGACCACCTATCTAATGCACGGCAGGAGAAGCATGGAGGGGATTGTTCCCTCTATGCTTCTCCTGCCCTGCATTTGCAGCTAGACAGCCGATTCTGGCTGTCTAGCCACGGGAAGGCAGAGTAGGGGAGGAGGCTGCCGGACTACACATAGGATGTGTCGTACCTGCATTTCTGCCTTCCCCGCACCGGAATGCCCCATTTTGACCGCTGCGCACTCCTCTTCCAAGCACGGAGCCATTCCACGCTGCCTGCGAGGCAGCGCAGAAGGGGGGAATGTTGGTTCCCGGAAAACCACATATCCTATGGCCGTCTAGCCACTGTCTAGAGGCCATAGGATTGCTCCCTTAAATGTTTTATTATGTACATTTAAGCACCACAGCATGTACTACCCTTACATTGTTAAAATGTAAGAAAATCAAAGGTACCAAAAACTGATGACACACTAATTCAGCCTTCCCCAACATGGTACCCTCCATATATGCTGGACTACAACTCCCAGCAGCCTCCAGTCAGCATGTCTGGCTGAGGATGCTAGAAGTTGTAATCCAGCACAACCAGATGGAGCCAGGTTGGGGAAGGCTGCACCAATTAATTTTAGCAACCCAATAAACTGTGCATGATATTCTAACAACCGCTCCTCTATTTCAACAGAGATCAGCTCTTCCATTATGGTTGTTGGGACACCTTCACTTTTGCTGCTACTACTTACTAGTTCCATTTCACCCTGAGACATATATATGTATTGTCTCACATACTTGCTAGGGATGCTTACTTGAAAAACATTAATTACAACTTTGGAACTGTCAAACTTGCCTAATACTGTATTTGCAATTGCTATCCACTCATTGTTACAAATGAACTTATAAAGCAGAAAACTTTCTGCAGAAAAGTAACATATTTTTTCAGGATATTTTCCGCTTTGGAAAATTTTCCACCTGACCTCACTGGCCTTCATGGCGAATGGGTGAATGTTTGAAGCTCCCTTCCTTGGAAACAGGGGTGCTGGAGGTGGGGCTAACATGCGCAGGCCCCGCTCCCCCTTCAGGTGGTCATTCTGAACACCAGGAGCAGGCTATGAAGGTTCCACTTAACCATTAATGGCTAAAAACCATTCTTATACTTCATGAATGCCTTTAATTCCCTTTTAAACCACCACCACCACATTTTCAGGCAGCGAATTCCATAAAGTATATGTTTTGTGAGGAAATATTCTGTTTTGTCTGCCTGAATCTATGGCCAACAAATTTCATTGGGTAGCCCTGAATTCTGGGAGAACAAACATGTTTTCCTTCTGTCTGCTTCCTCCATTCCATGCATCATTTTATAAACCACTATTATGCCCTCCACTCTTAGTCGTCTTTTTCCTAAACTTAGCATCCCTAAATATTTCAGCGTTTCCTTATGCAGAGATGGGCAACTTGTGTCCCTCCAGGTATTTTGGCTAACTTCCATCAGTCCTAGCCAGCATAGGCAATGGTGCAGGATCACAGGGGTTGTAGATCAAAACATCTGAAGGGCCACCAGTTGTCCAGCCACAGGTTGCCTTATAGGGAATACCACCTGCTAATTTGGGTTGCCCTTTCCTGCATCTTGCACTGGGCTTTTATTCTGTGCACGCAAACCCACTAGGCATACATATGCTATAGAAGCTGGCACCAGTCCCCACCTAAAGATGACAGACAGGCCAGTACTGACACAGCACTTAGAACATGGGCAATGTGCAATGTCAGCGTAACATTTTCCTTCTTTGGGGATAATTTCTGTTTTGGCACAAAACCATCACATGGGCACACTACCAATGAATGGGATGCTGATGATAAATGTCTCCCCTCTGGCAAAAGATGATTTCTCAGCAATCCCAACCAATGAGGAACCCCTCCTTTAATGGAGATTTCTCTTAAAAGCATCAGGTATACCAGCATGTTCTCATTCTCAAAGGTTAACAAGAGCTTAATTAGCTTTCCCCTCCCCAACATAACCTCTTGTCATTTTATATTACAAGTTTCACAAATAATAACATAGGTGTCAGGGTGGAAACTGAGCCGATAGAACCCCAGAGCAGTTCTAATTCTGAGGAGGATCAGCAATCCGTGGGAGAGGAGCCAGCTCATCCCTCACAGGCACAGCAGCTGGCAAAGATTCCTCCTGCCTGCATTCCTGAGATAGTGATCCTAGCAGTGAGAAAGTGCGGGAACGGAGCTTGCTAGACACTTGACGCAGGGAGCGACGAGCGATGGAGGGCGCGGAAAGGAGGCGTAGCGCTCGTTTGGCACGCAAGCAACAGCCGCCTCCCGTGGACCCAAGGGAAAGAGGGAGGATCTCTCCCTAGCCCATACGTTCAGGGTCTTCAAGTGACTCTCCTTCAAACGGGGATCAACTGCCTACTCGGAGCATTGGCCACTCTGCTGTTCCTTGCTTAGTCGCTGGTGATTAGCATCTGAAAGAGTCATTAAATTGTAAAAGGATTAAAGCCTTGAAAAGAATCCTTTTGTCTGTGTCTTGAGTTGGCTATTGGAGTCTACTGAAAGAGGCCGCCAGGGCGCTCCTGACAATAGGAGTAATGAAATACAAGGAGCCACAAGGAGATACTCACTGTTTTTTGTCCACAGTTATTGAAAGTTTCTTTCATTCTGTAGCAAAACAAAACTACACATAAAACTTCAGCGTAATATTCCTAGACATGGATTTCTGATGTGGGCCTCTGTGTGGAGAAAAACATCTCTCCTGCCAGAGCATATATATGTGTGTGAGAGTATGTGGGTGCGTGCCTGTGTGTGTGAATATTCTCTGTTTTCTTGGCATCACAAGCCCCATATCTGTTGTGGTAGATATGGCACAAAACACAGAATCTTTTTTAGTTTGTAAGAAACTTTACCAAAAGGACAAGGAGAATTAAGATTAACAGCCTAGACAGTTTCATATTGTGCAATACAGCGAACTGAAGAACGCTGCCTCCGAGAGAGTCTTTTCACTTGAATGTAGTAATTAGACACTGAATTAACTGAAATGTTTTATCAACGCATTTAATATTGCATGGGCCCTCTTTTAAAACTTTGGAGCATTTGGGGAACAAAGGAATCCATTTTAAAACATTAGCTCTTACTTCCTTCATTCCCTCCATATCCAGAAACTTTTTAAAACCGCTTACAATTTTACCAAGCATAACATCCCTTTGCAAAATTAAAAACTTGTCAGAACAAGTGAACTATGTTTTGTTCCGTAAAATAAGCCACACTGCATTTAAGGAGAAGAACACACATTGTGCAGTCCCAGCAGATTAAAACATCCTTGCATTTAGCTTGCTTTCTACAAGTATGCATCATTCTATACTGTCATTAATTTCAACATGTGACTTCGCTATGTTTTGCCATCCATGCAAAGACATCATATTTATATTCTAACTCTTAAAAGCCACTTATCCCTCAATAGCTAGCTATGCTGGCTAGGGCTGATGGGAATTGTAGGCCAAAACATCTGGAGAGCCATAAGTTGCCCACCCCCATGTAAGGTCTGCTGTATCATTTGCTCATGAATATTGAACTCTAATTAATTCAAGAGTTTCGGGGTGTATAGCATTTTATTTTCCGAAATCATAGCAATTAAACACTATTATTTTAATTCTAATTAACAAGCAGCAGAACCGAAGCCTGTTTAAGAAATTCTGTACAGTGCCAAGCACACACACACAATATAAATCTATGCTACTAGTACTACCTTATTATTTCTTGGAATACCCCTACATAGTCTTCAGCTTTACTATCAGCACGTTTACTCAGAAGTAAGCTCCAACGGAGCTTACTTTCTCATAAGTGTGTTTAGGATTACAGCCTTAAATCAGAATGTAGTAAATGCAGTTTAAGTATAAAATCCCAGAATTTCTACTGACATCCTGGATCCTAAGCACATGAACTTAACTTTCAACCAAGACCACAATCCTTAACATGTCTGGGAGAAATCTTTATCAAACCCAGTGGAATTTATTTCCACATAAACATTCAACAGGCTGCACCTGTATTTTAGGCCTCCCATATGAATAGTGAACATAACATCCCCCTTCAGATCAGAGTTTTGTTGTAAAAGAAAGGATAGCCTTATGTTGTAAGCCAAGCTCTTGGGGGGCGGGGGGGCGCTAGTATTTTCTACTAAAATGACATTCAACTTCAATAAATTACTTATGCTGTAATCCCATACAGACTTGGAATGGCCTTCTATGGAACTCAACACTACTTCCTTCCAAGTAATGCATTTAGGATCAGTTTTAGCTTCTTGTTACCTAAGACAATGTGAAAATGAGCACTCTTGTCATGTTAAGACCCGCTGGGCTTAAAACAGCAACTTCCCTTAATGACCTGACAAGACAACAGGGATTTGTACATTACAGAAAGCACGGACTGAGATCTGGAATTCGAACATTATCACAGCAGTGAGGAATGTGGAGGCGGTCTCACCGGGCAGAGGGAGTGATGTATTGTATGTCCCAGCTTAAAACACTACACAGAAATCACACCTCCTTTGCCTTCCCCCTTTTGTTAAAACACCTTCTTCTATTTTTCCACACCCCTAACTGTCCATTGGTTCTTGCTAAACCAAACCCTAATTATGTACAAATACCTCCAGTGCTTCTCTCACCAACAAGTTAACTTAGACTGTTTCTGGGATCTTTCCATGTATTTGTTTTCCCAAATGGCTAGTTCCATTCATCTAGCTTTTCCATTCCCTTAACACTTCCTGAGATTCTGAGCTCACCCACTTTGCTGCCTGAATCTCTACTGCCCGACTTCACTCCCATGTCTAACAAATACCACTCATAAACACACACACACAACGCGGGGTTAACTTGGGGCTCATTTCATCCCATGTTATTATCTATAATAAAACTAGCTCTAAGACAAAACAAAAAACATTATTTGAAAGACCACAACATATTGATTCTCATCTTATTATTTAATTAATGTACTGGTATACTGCACAGAGATCATCTGCTTTCCATGAAAACAGTTAATGGCGGTTTTAATTGAAATAAAGCTTTCTTGGCACTAAAAGTACTTTAAGATTGAATTGCAAGGAGAAGAGGAGGAACTGACCTCGGAGAGTAAGCTTGCAGATGAAATACTAATCACACATAAATGCTACATTAAAACCCATTAAAGACTAGTTTTAATCTCATTTTAAAACAATATTAATATTGAAGCCGATTTAGCGTGAACATTAATTTTATTCTCATTAATTAGTAGAGAAAACAGATAAGGGCATTGCTCAGAGGCCCTTTTGTAACTAAAAATCTAAACTAGATTTATTTATTTTTTAAAAAGCTATGTTTATGTAAGATTTAAGCAACAATTATTCCAAATGACATTTAGGTAAAAACATATTAATAGGACTGCAAGCTTAATTAGTAGATTAATCAGTTCAAATATTTATTGGTTCATGGGAACTTGTTCTAGTAAACAGCAAGGTTGTGAGTTAAGGACAGAGAGAGAGAGAGAGAGAGAGAGAGAGGTGTTACTATAGCCCTGTCACATAGTTGAAGAAATCTTATTAATTGTATGACTAGTACTAGATGTCACAGTATAGTAGTAATCTATTGATCTAGTATTCTGAACTGCATTAATTTGCATATGAGAACACTGTCTCCCCCCTCCCCCCCCCACCCCATGAGTGCACTCTCTCTCACTCTCAAGATAATGTATACATCATCTGAGGCTGGTCTCAGGAGCACTTGCAGAAGAGCATTTAGTATTGCAGTGTCCACCCGATGGAACGTTTTGATGTTCAGATGTCAAAGTCTTTAAGACCCATCTCTTCACACAGGTTTTCCCTGAGCTGTGACCCAGCCAGTTATAGTCTGCACTAGATAGAAGCATACAGTTTTATTGCTAATCAGTAATGATGTATTGTTTTATTGTTATATTTTACGGGCAATGACATTGTATGTTCCCTGCTGTCATCCCTTTGTAGAACACGGTATATAAATTTGAATGAAAGATAAATAAAATAAGAGGCATTATCCATTCTATCACACATAGGAGAGAATGTCTCTTAAAATGGCATGCACCATTTGCAATGTGCTTGTATTACAAATCATTAAGGCACACCCCTACCAGGATGCCTGTCAGCCTCCAGACCTGGAGGCTGATGGGCGTCCTATGCAAAGCAGGAGGAGCATGGAGGCAATCTTTGCCTCCACGCTCCTCCCATTCTGCATTTTTGCTAGACAGGCTTTTTCAACCATCTATCAGGCGCTCGGCAGAGCAGGAGAGAAGGAGGCTGGGGAGGCCACAGGATTCTTCATACACCAGCCTCCCCAGTCCCCTCCTCACCCACTGAACTGCTTCCTTTCCCTCCTCTCTGAGGTCGCCTTTGTGATCTTGGAGAGGCAGCCTGCGCAGTTCTCTCCGTGTTAGCTACAAGGTGGAGGGGGTGGGGAGCTCGGACTCTTGGGTCCAAGGTCAGAGCTTGTCTCGGACCTCAGATCCAGGAATCCAAATTATCCTATGGTACCACAGATGCTGGCTAGGGGGTCATAAAATTGCTCCCTAAAACTTTTTAAATTCTGCTGACCAATAATTGAGGGCCCCTGTTTTCTTGCTAAAAATTATTTTTTTTAATTAAAAAATTGCAGCCCTACTTACTACAAGAGCACTGCCAGCAATGTTTGATAATATCCGGCTTCTAGTACCAATTTACTTTGCTTTCAACACACAAACATGTGATGACTTCCCTTGCCTCTGAAAATAGTTGTCTTCTTGCAATATAAATTGGGACTATTGTAAACCTGGATGCCTATTTTGCTGCTGTGCCAACTGCACTGAACAAACCAGATGCATGCACACATACACACAAACAGCTGCCGTGTTGGCAGCGGCTAGGTGCATGTTCATTCACTGCTGCAACTGATTAAACTTCTACAAATGGATATGCAGTCTACAAAAGAATACCATGGGTTCTCAGCTACTCCCGAGAGCGGTGCAGCTGAATGGGATATGACTTTCTTCTTGCCTGGGGTTTCTTTTTCCAGGGTATATTGGTGGGGTGGGCTAAAGCAGGAGCGCAGAACTTCTTTCAGCCTAAGGGCTGGATTCCATTTTCTCTCTGAAATGCTTTTCAGAGAAACTCTCCGGGGCTGCCTTCCAGTGGTGAATAGAGTCAAAGGGGCAGGGCCATTTCAACCTTGTAAAATTGGGAATTGCATTGGCTATCTGTGTAGCCAGGATCTGCAGAGAAGCCACCACCCGGGTAAGAGGGCGTGCCTGCTGCTGCTTGCTGCCGCCACCACCACCGCCACTGCTCTCCGTGTGAACTTCTGCTGGGCAGACCGCCAGTCCCTGCAGGACCAGGCCCCCAGGGACTGAGCCAGCTGTGCTGACCACCTCCACCTGTCCCTTCCTGGAAGGGATATATAAGCTGGCTGGTTGAGGTGGTCTGGGAGAGCCAGGATTTGCAGGAGAAGCCATCACCCAGAGAAGTGGGCATGCCTGCCACCGTGCTCCCTGTGGACTCCTGCCTGGCAGTATTTGTGGGGGGGATGCATTGTTTTGATTTTTGTTTAATTGTCGGCGGGAGGTGGGTTTTGGGGGATTCTGTTGTGTTTTTAGGGGTGGGTAGCCTGCCTGATAGGCAGAAGCGAGGGGGCACGTGTCCACCTGACGGAGGCAGTGGAGGGAGTGTTGGGGGCCAGACTATACAGAGGCTGGGCGGCAGGTGCTGGCGGAGCACAAGGGGCAGGCCAGGCCAGGTAAGGGGAACGAGGGAGAGATGTGTAATATCTGTCCCCTGTTCCAGGCCTGTCCAGAGCCAAAGGATGGCTGGGGGAGGCGTGACTCCACCTTCTGGCCTTCGTTTGCTGCTCTGCAATGCCAGGTCTGTTACCCAGAAAGCATCTGTCATCCATGACATGATCCGGGATGAGGGTGCAGACCTGGCATATATTAAGGAGATCTGGCTAGCTGAGGCCGCTACTCCAACTCTGGCGGCCATGTGTCCAGCCAGATTTTCATACACACAGTAGCCGAGGGCTGGGGATCGGGGAGGGGGAGTGGCTGTTATCTACTGGGAGTCCAGACCCCCTCTCCGGGAGACCAAGGTTGTTGAGTGCCTGTACTGGAGGTTGGGCCAGAAAGGCAGTCTGGGGATTCTGCTTGTGTACCACCAACCCCACTGCACAACTGACTCCCTGGCCGAGGTGCTTGAGGTGGTCTCTGATGTGCGTGTACAGTCCCCTAACTTATGTTGGCCGTCTTCAATGTACATTCAGAGGCGGTCCTCAGGGGGGCACCTTGGGACTTCATGGAGACCATGGCTTCCTGGGAGCTGCACCCTATGCCAACTGGGCCCACCCATGTAGCCAGCCATGGGCTAGACCTTGTGTTTGTTTCTGGAGAAGCGGGGAGTGATCTGGAAGTCGGGGGTATATCCACCACCCCCTTGTCATGGTCAGATCACTATCTGGTGACATTGGACTTCTCGGTTCCACAACCCCTCTGCAGGGGTGGAGGACCCATTAAAATGGTCTGCCCCAGGCATCTTACGGATCCGAATGGATTCCTGAACACGCTTGGGGATTCTCTGGAGAATGCCTGCGGCCACTCGGTCGAGACCCTGGTGGGTGGCTGGAATGCTGCAATCGCTGGGGAATTAGATCGGGTGGCTTCGAAACGCCCTCTCCCCCTGAACAGGGCGCGGACTGCACCATGGTTCAATCCATGGTTACGAGCTCTGAAACAGGAAGTGAGACGGCTAGAGCACCGGTGGCGGAAGTCTCACTCCGAAGATGATCAGACACGGGCTAGAGCTGTATCTTCAGCCTATCACGTGGCGGTGAAGGTAGCAAAAAAGGACTATTATGCTGCCTCTATCGCGTCTGCAGAGTGCTGTCCCAGGAGGCTGTTCCACATAGTCCGGAGCCTGGTCAGTCCACTTGCTCCGGAACTGCTGGAGCATTCTAAGGCCTCCTTGGCAAGGCACTTTGCGGATAAAATTGATCAGATCAGGAGTGTTATTCCACGTGCCGTGGATACAGGTAGTGAGCGAGAGGCGGCCTGTGGCAAACCAGTTTTGTGGGATCAGTTCCAGCTTCTTCCTTCTGATGAAGTGGACAAGGTGCTTTCATCTGTAAGGCCGACCATCTGCTTACTTGATCCTTGCCCTCTTGGCTCACTATGAGCTGCAGAGAAAGGTTGGGTGAGGGGATCAGGGTGGTGGCGAATACCTCCCTTGAAGAGCAAGTGATGCCATCAGGTCTCAAGGAGAGAGTGATAAGACAGTTTTAAAGAAGCCCTCCTTGGATCCTCAAGTTTTGAACAACTTTCGCCCAGTCTCAAATCTGCCATTTTGGGGCAAGGTGATTGAGCGGGTGGTGGCGGTGCAGTTGAAGGCACACTTGGAAGAAACTGATCATCTAGACCCATTTCAGTCGGGCTTCAGGCCTGGGCATGGGACAGAAATGGCCTTGGTTGTCTTGGTGGATGATATGAGGAGGGCTCTGGATAGGGGCGAATGCTCCTTCCTTGTTCTCCTTGACCTCTCAACGGCTTTTGATACTGTAGACCACAGTATCCTCCTGGACCGCCTGGAGAGGTTGGGCATTGGAGACACCGTATTGCGGTGGTTCCGGTCCTTCCTCTCTGGCAGGTACCAGAGGGTAGCACTGGGAGAGGAGGTTTCGGACCTGTGGCCACTCACTTGTGGGGTGCCACAGGGTTCCATCCTCTCCTTGATGCTATTTAACATCTATGTGAAGCCGCTGGGGGCTATCATCAGGAGGTTTGGGGTGTGGTGTCATCAATATGCAGATGACATGCAGCTCTACCTCTCATTCAAATCTTCACCCAGGTTGGCTGTAGAATCCCTGTCCAAATGTCTGGAGAAGCTGAGTGGCTGGATGGGGAGGAATAAGCTGAAGCTGAACCCTGACAAGACCGAGGTACTTTTGGTGGGAGACAAGAGGAGGTTGGGGGATATTGACCTGGTGTTGAATAGGGTACGGCTACCCTTGAAAGACCAGGTCCACAGCCTGGGGGTCATTTTAGACTCCCAGCTGTCCATGGAGGCTCAGGTGTCAGCTGTGAGCCAGACAGCACTGTACCAACTCCATCTGATATGGTGGCTGTGCCCCTACCTTCCCGACCATCTGCTCCCATCAGTACTACATGCCCTGGTCTAGTCTCTCGTCTAGACTACTTTAATGCACTCTACATGGGGTTACCCTTGAAGACAGTTCAGAAGCTGCAGCTGGTGCAAAACGCAGTGGCTCGCTTGATTAAAGGCAGCCGCCAGTATGATCACATCACTCGGGTGCTGAAGGAGTTGCACTGGTTACCAGTTGTTTTCTGGGCCAAATTCAAGGTGTTGGTTTTGACCTTTAAAACCCTATACGGTTCCGGCCCAGCCTATCTCAAGGAGTGCCTCCAGCAACACCAGACAGTCTGCTCAACGGGATCAGCCTCAGATGGCCTTCTCTCTGTCCCAACAACCTGGGCAGCTAGGCTGGTGAGGACGAGGGCGAGGGCCTTCTCTGTGGTGGCTCCCACTCCGTGGAACTCCCTCCCTAGGGAACTCCGCCATGCCCCCGCTTTAATGAGCTTCTGCCATGCATTAAAAACATGGTTGTTCAGGCAGGCATTTGGGGTGGGTTAGGGTATTTTTAGAAATATGATGTTTTAAAGTAGAATTTTATTGTTTTAAAACTGTTGTATTGCTGCACGTCGCCCAGAGTGGCCAGGTGACAGGTCAGATAGGCGATTAAGAAATTCAATAAATAAATAAATGTTTCTGAGCCTGATTCAAGTTGCTGGTTTAACCTATAAAGCTTTACACAGCTCGGGACTGCAATACCTGACAGAGCACCTCTCCCGACCTGAACCTACCCAGAGACTACAATCAACATCTGAGGCCTTCCTCCGAGTGCCACCTCCAAGGGAGGCTCAGAAGGTGGCAACAAGGGAGAGGGACTCCTCACTGCTGGCCCCCGATTATGGAATGATCTCCTCACTGAGGTCTGCCTGGCGCCAACACTTATCTTTTCAGTGCCAGGTTAAGACAGCCCTCTACTCCCAGGCATTTAAATGGGTCATTTATGCCAGATGTCTTAAGAGTCTAGTATTTTACTGAAATTGTTTTTAGCTGTTTAAATTGTTTTTAAATTTTGTATATTTAAATGTTTATGCTGTATTTTATCTTGTGAACCGCCCAGAGCGCTTCCCCTATTGGGCGATATAGAAATGAAAGAAGTACACAAAAGCCAGGAAACCACCTGGTCAGGGGAAAGGGGGCGTGGCCTTCTGGGAACCACCAGAGGGCCAGATTTGGCCCCCAGAACAGGGGTGCTGCACCCCAGCCTAAAGGAAAACTGAGCTGTAAGGAGCAGGGGAAGGAGGAGCTTGCCAGGCAGAGACTTCACATGAACCAGCTAAGATAGAGAACTAAAGCATCAGCAGCATAGAAAGACATACAGTATTCTGAAGTTGTCATATATTGAAGGGAAACCACAGTTGTATAAACCTAGAGTGTTCGCATGGGTTTCAAATGTTATCCTAGATTGCTATACAGTCAGACCATGGATTTTAATTGCTGTCATAATGCATAACATACATACGTAGAAGGAAAAGGAGTCTTGAGCTGTTGACCAGACAAAATTCCTCATTCGCCCACCCCTAGAGTACAGTACAGTCCCAGGGCATAGTCTGAAGGCACCTGAGGCAGTCACCTTGCTGAAGCGAAGCAGATCTGGGTCTGGCCAGTGCTTGGAGGGGAGACCACCTGAGAACCACATGTAGCCACCTTGAGTTCCACAATGGAAGAAAGGTGAGATATAAATAAATAAAAATACAGTCCCAAGCAACAGCGGAGAAGTGAGCATGCAAAAAAGAAGATAGCCAATTCAGAACTGTGATCCTTTTCTTTTTTAACAATTGCAGATGACCTAATTATGATTCAGCTGTGGTGGAGGGCCCAACCAATCCCTAGAGGATGAAAAAGGAAATATTTAAAATGGTCTTTTCTTCTAAAAATAAGTAGTAGTTTTGGTTTATTAAATTGAAATTTATCTTTTACTTCCGTCAAAATCTCAACAATTGTAACTGATCAGCTAAGAGAGACCCATGATTTTTTAAGAAGAAAAAAACTTATTGCTTTTATTTCTAAAATGTTTATCTCACCCTTTAGTGGCCCGATTAGCATTCCCAGAGCAACTTCAACCAGTGCGTAGCTCTGGACACTCATCCTTTTTATAACAGTTTCAGTGTGCAAAGACTTTTGCAATCTTTTGCTTCTTGGTCCACAAATCATCCTTATCTAACATTATCTTACCTTAATGCTATGCATAGTCACTTATAACTAAGTCCCAGTGGACAAAATAAAACTTACATCTAGGTAGATTCAGCGATTAGACCTCTAAGCGTTCCAACTTAAGGGTGGGCAAAAGTAGATGTCCAGATGTTTTGGCCTTCAATTCCCAGCATTCCTGACCACTGACCTGTCACAGGGGCTTCTGGGAGTTGAAGTCCAAAACATCTCAAGATCTAAATTCTGCCCATCCCTGCCTAACTGTTCTATTCACACAGCGGCTAATCAGCTGCCACAAGTAGGACATGAGTGCAATAGCTTCAAAATGGGGCAGCTAATGGAGCCATATGCCAATGGCATATAAAAGAATTAATTAATAATAGGGCAAAAATTAAGTGTGAACTTTTGTTTGTGCACTCTCTCTCTCTTTCTGTTTGACTTAAAGGACAACCAACAACATTAACATGCAAATTAATTTTTTTGAAAGATCTTTTTTATTTTACACCATGTATAAACTGTGTGCATATGAATAAAACATAAATGTTTGAAAGACGATATAATAAACATTAGAAGAGTGAACTTCGTTGGCTGATATGTAAATTCATAATAGTTGTAAGCGTCAATGGCTATTAAACTGGACAACACCACTGTTCTTATCATTGGTTTAGTACGCGCTGTGATTTTAAGTTTTGTTCTATGCTATCTTGGGAGGGTTAAACCCAAATGGTGCCTTTTCAATCTTTTAAATAAATTAAGTAAACAGAGCATGCAACTTCTTGCCAAGAATGCCTTTCATTTATTTAAAACTAATGCGTAAGGTCTTTACAATAAAGCAATTTGGCAACAAGCAACTCTGGGGTCATTAAACTTTAGTTTGCTAAAAATGAAAAAAGATCAGTGAGCCGAATGCTTATGTTATTTACTATATAAATAACATTACACATTTCGGGCATAATCCTATGCATTTTTAGACAGGAAAAAAGTCCTTCAACTCCCAGCATTCTGTCACAACTCTGACTCAATGGACTAACCTTCTCATTAGTGGACATAAGCCTGATGCCACAACTCACCTATACATAGAAGGATCCAGATACGGGCCCATTTCATTTCATTTCTATACTGCCCAATAGCCAAAGCTCTCCAGGCGGTTCACAAAAATTAAAACTAGGGCTGTCCAGGGACCCCCCGATCCGACTCGGAAGCCACTTCATGGCTTCGGAGGGGGGCCCGATTCAGCTCGGGCTGATTCCTCCCCCCCCCCCGACCCTGACACGGGATTTGTATGGCCAAATCCTGCTTTGGGCCCCTCCTGATGCCCCCGCACAACCCCCCAGCTCTTTACCTTGCCTTCTCCTCTTCCGCCGCCATCGCTGCCGCCTCGTCCATCACCTGGAAGTTCCTATTTTAAAAATGGCAACTCCCTGCAATAACAGCCAGCATGCACGCAGGCCTGAGGAGCTGGCAGTGGCAGCAGCACTGGACGTGGAGACAGTGGCGCTGGCAGCAGCAGTGGTGATGAGTGGCCCAGGTAAGGACCTGGAGGTGCCGGAGTGGCTGGACCAGGGGCACCGAAGCTCCGAAGCGCATTTCAGAGAGCCCCCAACCCGCTCTGGGTTGCTTCGTGCCCCCTTCACTTCACCTTGGAAGGGGCGCAAAGTGGCCCAAAGCAGCCTGCTTCGACTCAGGCCGAAGCAGTGCGCAACCCTAATTAAAACGCACAAATACAAGTTAATAAAAGCCTAATCTAAAACTGTTAATTTACACAATTTTAAAGCAATTTAAAACTTGCAAAGAAACAAAACCAAGCCCCAGTTACAATGAAATACTGGGACTTGAAAAATGTTTCTTGGTTTCTGGAAAAATTTAACTTTTAGCTAAGGTAGGAATATTCTTATAATTGAAAGTCAGCCAAGATCATTCAATTGCGTTTGTGCAGCTGCTCCAGGTGGTGCAAGGTTTTCAGCATCCTTTCATCCTGCTAAACGTTTTTCATTTTACCATATGTCATCAGGTACGCATAGAAGTAAACCAACAGCTAAATAACAGACTTTTAACTCCAACAAAACCAGAGTACTTGGTACTGGAAGAGAGTAATGTAATTAAAAACTCCAGCAGTGAAGTGCAAGAAAAAAATTGTGGAGCAAACACATCAGAAATAGCAGGCAGGGGGATTTAGGGGCCATTATGTACCCTCTGGGCAGAGAGGTGGGGAGAGATTCGACAGCAAAGGATCAGCTAGGCCATTAAGCCTTCCCCAACCTGGTGCCCTCTAGATGTTCTGGACTACAGCTCCCATCAGCCCCAGCCACTATAGCCAATGGCCAGGGATGATGGCAGCTATAGTTACAACCAGGTTGGGGAAGGCTGCGCTAGATGCATACTTTCCCCACGGATTCACTTGGTGGCCTTTGGCAAGCTCTCTCTCACATCCTCAAGCTGCTCCGTGCAATATGGGTATAATGGCACTAATCTACCCTAAAGGGTTCTTGTAAGGATGGCTGAGCCTATGTACGTGCAAGCACTCTGACACTTGAAAAAGCTCTACAATTGCTTGCTTGTGATATGTCAACCTAGACACAAAGCCAGAGCTCACCCTAGTGCCTTAGCCCTAGATTCTATCTTCAATGTCAAGACACACCCTTAGTCTATGCAAACTGTTAAGTAAGGAAGAAGGTACAAATTCCAGAATAGCTATGTTTACTCTTTTGTACAAAAACAAGGAAAGGCCAGCACCCACAGGCACCTTCTCTACCAGGGCCTACCCCAGTCTTTCCCTATCTGGTGACCTCTGGATGTTTTGGGCCGTAAGTCTCTGAATCCTCAGTCAAGGTGCCCCTAAACCATGCTGGCTGGGGGTGATGGGAGTTGTAGTCCAACACATCCAGAGGCCACCAGGTTGGGGAAGGCTAGCCTACCCTGCCTGGCTGTCCCACAGGCACAGTAACCACTGATAGGCAGGCTCCTGAGAGGCATGGGTTCCCTTTTGTGCCACTGCGTGGTTCAGCTGTGGCAGAAACGCCTCCTCTTCCCCACTTCCTGTGCATAACATGCAAGGCAATGTCCAGGTTCAGACAGCATGGGATCGCACTCAAATGTGTGGAGCAGAGCATAAGCTTCTCTAGGCAAAAGTTTACTGGAAGAATTTTACTGATACATTGTTTAACCCGCGACAAGCACATTTTGAATATGCAACCCCCGCTTGGGGGGTTGTCATGCCGTGTAAACCCGGCAAGAATGGATTATGCAAAGGTGAAACAACCCTCGCATAACCCTAAAACAGACCATGCTTAACCCCTGAATAACCTACTCGCCGGGTTTCCATGACACAACATATATCCAATTGCGTATTCAAAATGGCAGCCAGTTGAATAACCCACAGTGAATAAGTTGAATAACCCACGGTGGGCTGTCCTGTCATGCTAACAGCCCCCATGTCTGCTCACTCCCTTGCCCTGTACCTCAGGGTGGATTTGGGCCCTGTTCCTTGCGGTTTCTCCTCTCCATATCATCCGCCCTCTCCCTCTGGACAGTGTGGTGGGCCCACAGCTCCCAACTGCAACTAGCCTGCTGGTTAGAGAGAGAGAGCAGAGGCAGCTGGACAGTGACGGTGTGCAAGGCAACTGCCTCCACTCTGCCCAGGCTGCCTCCACGCACTTGCCCTATTCTACTGGATGCAGCAGTGGGCCCAATTCCAAATTCCACACTACCCAGAGAGAGAGGGAGAGCAGAGGTGGCAGCAACTGCTCCTTGAACCACCCCTTATCAGCAGAACTTACTCGGATCAGGATCAGGAAGTGGCAGAGGAGGCCGCAGCCTCTCACTGGTAGGCTGGGCAGGATTTGTTGTTCAGTCGTTAAGTCGTGGCAGGATTAGGCTCCCGTATAGGAGCGAGGAGCGGGGGCTCCCACCGAGGACATTTTGCCAAGGCTTCCCCAAAGCCTGGAGCCGGCCAACTGCGCTTAAAGATTAAACAATGCTACGCTTACTCGGGCATCGTTGCCATTTAAATCCGTGAGAGTTGCATCCAAGTTAAGCACGCGCGGGATCGCATTCAAATTCGTGTAGTGGAGCAAAAGCTTACTGGAAAAACTTTACTGATACAATGCAGTGTGTTTGAGCGTGTACAGAGTGCCTTCCCCCGATCACGGAGGCGCGAACCTCATCTGGCAGGCACATCCGTTAAGGAGACCGGGACTTTGGGAGAGGGGCTTGAATCCTCGCAGAAATTAAGCAGCGGCTAAATAAAGAGGCCGTCCTATATGCACGCTTCCCTAGAAATGTCCCGTTCAACCCAGTGGGGCCTGCATCCAGGGAAATAGGATCGCATTGTGAGACGCCCGGCATAGCCAAGAGCTGGCTCAGGGCAAGCAGAGATCGTAGACCTGCCCCTGGGATACCGCACCCGAGAACGGCACCCAAAGGAGACAGGGGCTGGGAGGCGGGCAAGGCGGAAGAAAGTGGCTCGCGCTGCTCGCCTCCTCCCCCGGGACGCGCTGGCGCCTGCACGGACAAGCCAAAGGGCCCGGGCGCACTCACCGGGCTGCGCCTCCTAAGCAGGGAAGCTCTGCGCAAAGCCAAGTCCCGCAGCGCCGTCCCGGCCTGGCTCGCCATGGGAGACGCCATCTTAGTCCGGCCACACGTGTGCCGCGGGGAGGGGCCGCCGCCCGAGCAGAGACAGCCCACGGGGCGGCTCTCGCCCGCGCAGGCGAGCTCCGACGCCAGCCGGCCGGCCGGAGCAGGCGGCGGGTGCTGGGGTCTGGGGAGAAGAGCCGCGATCGTGGCGTAGGGCAGCCTTCCAGGTGTGTGACACTGCAACTCCCATCATCCCCCAGCCAGCGCCTGGGGATGCTGAGGGTTGGCGTCCGGCACATCTGGAGGGTTCGGGAAGGCTGCCGTAGGGAACAGAATGCGGAGGAGGCAGCAGAGAACCCAAAGCAGGGGAGCAGCCTCGTTTTGCCAGGTTCAGGAAGCTGTGCTTTTATCGCGTAGTGACTCCGAAATGGGTTCGAAGTGAACGCTGCGCCCCACTCGCAGTGCGTCGAGCTCGCTCGCTCTTCTTCTTGCGAACACACAGACGCAAGTGCCCTGCCTAGACTCAGGATCCAACGCCAGCACGCTTGTTGGGGAATAGGCCCTATTAAACTCCGCGTGGCTTACCAGTGAGTAAGCATGCCTAGGAGTGAACAGAAATGGTATGCTTGGGTTTCCGTAGGAATTGGGGTTGAGGGAGTGTGTCAAAGTATAGGAACTATTCCGAAAAAGCATTCCTAGGCTCGGGCTGCACAGTTGCAGTGCTATACGTCCTCACTTGAGTTCAGTGGGACTTGCTTCCTTGCAAGGTGCGGACTGTGCATCTGCAAGGTAGGCCCACTTACTTGGGAGTAAGCAGCATAGAATCCACACGCTTCTAGTACGTGCTTAGCCAATGACCCTTGGCAAGGGGTAACTTTCTCTGGTCACGCTTTTTGCTTATTTTGCATTGGTATGTATTCTTGATGACAGTCCTGACAGAAAGGAAACACATATCTGTGGAAAATTATTATTTTATTATCTCATGAACACTGCTTTGAAGAGTCAGAGTGAGGCAGTTGCTTGGATAAATTGCAGTTGAAATACACGTTTGGAATATTTGCTCAAAAGAGACAAGGGACAGTCCTATATGTATTGTAATCCACATTCAACTCAGTAAGGGTTCAATAGTATGCAAGTTTAGACAGAAAAAAGGCCTACAACTCCCAGCATTCCCCAGCCACCCATGCTGGCTGGGAAATCCTGGGAGGTGCAGGATTTTTTTCTGTCTAAACTTGCATAGGATTGCACCATAAGATCTCTAATTAAACTTGAATGAGATTATCTGGTTTGGGGCTATTTATTGCATAGTGTGGAGTTGCTGTATCTCCCTTTTTCAGGGATCTTGCACCCTTTACATATACAGAAGGGGAAGAAGTTAAACAGGGCAAGCCTGCTACCTTTTTGTGGCGCTGAGTGCACCTATTGAGTGTTTGTCTGCCCTGCAGCTATGAAGTGCTACATAGCAGGAACCCTGCTACGAAAAAAGGAAGGGGCTGATTCAGCAAAGGACATCTTTGGACAGTAAGTTTCACTAGTCCTGTTTCCAACATACAGCCATTTCACACAAGAAGTTTTTTAAACTCTGTGAAGATTTCAGTGTAGTTTGATATTAATTGTCAAGTGCATCAGAACGTGTGGGTCGATACATGGACCTTCTGTATGTAGCACCCCTTATATAACACTTTTAGGGCACATGTTCCAAACACCGTCAGATTAATCACCCCTTAACACCTTTTAATTTCACTTTCCATTAATAGTGAGGTGGTTACACAGTAATGAATGGGGCTGTATTTTTCATAGGGATGTTGGAGAATTCCGTCACGGACTCCAGTGAGGCCAGATTCTTTAGAATCTGGCCCCCTGGAGTCCATGGCTGAAGGGGGCAATCCCCACCACCACCCCACGGAATTCCCCCGGAACGGAGCCTATCTGACGGCGGCGGCTCCAGGTCGTCTTCCGGCCGCTGCCGGGCTGCAGCCGCAAATGGCAGCTGCCATTTGCGTCCTTGTGAAGGCTGTGATAGGCTACGTAAATATCTACGTAGATATTTGCGTTCCTGCCTTTTGCCATGGTAGGCTATGTAGATACTTAGGTAGCCTATCAAGCCCTCCGCAGGGGCGCAAGTGGCAGCTGCCTTTTGTGGCCGGCACAGCCCAGCAGCAGACAGAAGTCCAGCTGCGGGCAGCCCCGTCCGGCGGCTCCACAGAGTCGCCGCAGAGCCGGTTGGGGAGGATTCCGGGGGGAGGGAGGGAGTGCCTCCCCCCACCGTGGATGCCCCTCAGCGGAGCAAGGTAAAGGATTCGTACATCCCTAATTTTTCACCCTTTCAAGACAGGCTTATTTGTAAAGGGGGAATTCCAAGCTATGTTCTCTACTTTGAGAACAGAACCTGGAATTGAAGGTGTAGTGATTCAGGACTACTTTATTTATTTAAAGTATTTTTTATCCTGCTCCTCAGCCAAAAACCCTCCCAGAGCTTCTTACATATTATATAAGTAAAACAAGGCAGTCTGTCCCCACAGGCTTACAATCTAAACAGGCATGTCACGCGAGGAAACAGGAATTGGGAGGGAAAAGGAAAAAATGCTGGCTGAGGAATGCTGGGAGTTGTACGACATCCTCCTGTCTCAACAAGCGTAGGATCATGCGCAGTCTTTCAGCAAGACTGGTGGAATGACCCCTTACTACAGGCAGTTGGAATGGCCACTGGTGGTGACGGTATCTTAAACGTGTCGTCTTAAATAAGTGATGTCAGTTTACAAAGTGCGTAGTGTGTTATGTGGTGATATGCAGGTCCACAGTCCATCATGGGCCTTGTTCAGACCTAACTTTGTTCGGATGTGACACTTAGAGCACAATCCTATCAGGATAGGCGGCTGCCTCCGAACGCGGCCTATCTAATGCAGGGCAGGAGAAGCGCAGAGGGAATTGTCCCCTCCGCACTTCAGCCACCCAGCATTCGCGGCTAGACAGCTGATCTTGGCTGTCTAGCTGCAGGAAGACGGGGCGGGGGCAGATGCTGGCCGACACATAGGAAGTGTCGGAATGGCACTTCCGCCCTCCCCACCCCGGCACGCCCCCAGGAACAGCCTGTTTTTGCTGCTCTCACGAGTGCGGGACTGTTCCGCGCTGCCTGTGAGGCAGTGCGGGAGGGGGTGGAGGTTGGTTCTCAGGGAACCGACTTTGGAGCGCAGGCACCGAGATCAGTTCCCCGGGACCCGACCTATCCTATGGCCATCTAGTTGCTGACTAGCAGACATAGGATTGCGCCCTTCAACTGTGGTTTAGCGTTATGCGAATGAGTCTTGGCCTCATGAGCTACCCTTTCCTCTCCTTCTGGTTCAGGAGAATGGCAGCTTTCACTCTCATTTTTAACTAACTGCCGTACATTGATATGTTGGAACCAACCTAGTCTTAACTAGGGCAGGGGTGGGAGGATCGCGTTCCCTCATGGCTAAGGGCCAAAGCACACATTAACTTTAAAGATGTAGCTAGTGGTATTTTAAAAACGTTAACTTTAAAGACATAGCTAGTTGTTCTTTAAAACATCTCTTTTTACACCATAGTAAGCTCAGGGATCCTAATTTGTAGTGGAACCTTAGTCTGCGAGGATGGGGGCTTCAACCCTTCCCCCTCACACATACACTGTGGTCCTGATCCGGACTGGGGGGCCCACACCTGCAGTATATGTTGCCAAATAGTGAATCATTTGCTATAATGGATCACTATTTGGCAATATAAATGGTAAGTGCAAGGAACCCAATCTGGATTGGGATTCCAGCAGCGGAAAAAGGGTTACAGGCCCCCTACACCCAGCCAGGGTCCTGATCCAATAAAAAAGAAAGATGTGCCTGCTACCTGCATCTTTAAAGCAACATGCGCTTTGGACCTAAATTTGTAGGGGCGCCTTGCCAGTAGTGGGTGGTACCAAAGCACCTTCCATCCCTGTCTCTCATATCTTACATATCCATACACACACACACCTGGCCTCTCACCCCTCCAGCCCCACGCAGAAATTAACCTTGGAAAAAACACCTCCAATTGGAATCATTGGGAGGTTTTTCAGTCCTAATTGCTTGGCAGTGGGGGGTGGGGTGAACTTCATGGAGATCATAGTGCATGGGAAGGGGAGAAATAACCCTTCCCTCCCCAGATACAATCTCCACAAAGATCTCTTTCCCCTCCCACATGCATACACAGAAATTACATTTTAAAAAGAGGTTCCATTGTACAAACTTGCACAGGTTCTAACGAGACTCGCACACCTGCTTATAAGGAATCTTTGGAAATTGGCAATAGAGCATCAATGGCTAAGAAGGTGATTCCCACCCAGAGAGATTCACACTCAGACACAGCTGGAGAGGATAATGCCACAATGGCACATTTACTGGGGTTTACAAAGATTCAAATACACAAGCAGGTCTTGGGGGGAATTAAATGAGCAATGGATTTAACACTTAAGACCAATTGGGGATGCTCCAGCCTTCACCAAGTTATGCTTTGGTGAGGAAATTAGCTGTATTCTTGGTGAAGCTGAGCTCCAGGCCTAAAAGTAGCTTTCAAGACTGGAGTATTCCTGAGGCCTGCGTGTGCACGCACACGGGGGCGGAGGTGGTGGAAAGCAGGGGTGGAGGCTACAATTTATACTCAAAACCTCCAAAAGCAATATACCTTTCCTTGGGCTGAGGCCCTTTCCTGCAGACAGGAACTAGTGCGGGTTGCAGCTCCTGGTCTCAGTTGAAGAGGAAGGAAAGCAGAGAGCCTTGACTAGGGCAAGCGAGGAGCTTACTGATGTCAGAGATTTCAGCATGGAGCCTTTCTTCTGGGAGGAGAGACTATGAGTGATTTCAGGAGTGTGGCACCATACTGCTGGAGGGGTGAGGCACCGAGTGATTTCAGCAGCATGCCCCCACCTCTGGGAAGAGGGGGATTGGGGACTGCACCAACCTGGGGCTTCTTATACAATTCAGAGAAAGGCAGTGACATCACTATGACAACTGCTCATAGGCCCTGGAAATGGTGCTACTTGCTATGGGAGAAAGACTGAGTTGACCTTCCATCCCATATAACAAGAGGATGATGGCTGTTTTGTTTGTTCAGTCGTTCAGTCATGTCCGACTCTTCGTGACCCCGTGGACCATAGCACGCCAGGCCTTCCTGTCCTGCACTCTCTCCCGGAGCGTGCTCAAATTCATATTCATTGCATCGGTGATGCTATCTAGCCATCTCATCCTCTGCCGTCCCCTTCTCCTTTTGCCTTCAGTCTTTCCCAGCATCAGGGTCTTTTCCAGAGAGTTTTCTCTTCGCATTAGGTGGCCAAAATATTTGAACTTCAGCTTCAGTATCTGTCCTTCCAATGAGCAGTCAGGGTTGATTTCCTTTAGGATGGACTGATTTGACCTCCTTGCAGTCCAGAGGACTCGTAAGAGTCTTCTCCAGCACCACAGTTCAAAAGCATCGATTCTTCGGCACTCAGCCTTCCTTATAGTCCAGCTCTCACAGCCATACATTACTACTGGGAAAACCATAGCTTTGATTAGACGGACCTTTGTCGGCAAGGTAATGTCTCTGCTTCTTACTATGCTGTCTAGGTTTGCCATAGCTTTCCTCCCAAGGAGCAAGCGTCTTTTAATTTCATGGCTACAGTCACCGTCTGCAGTGATCTTGGAGCCCAAGAAAGTAAAATCTGTCACTGCTTCCATTTCTTCCCCTTCTATATGCCAGGAAGTGATAGGGCCCGATGCCATGATCTTCGTTTTTTTAATGTTGAGTTTCAAACCAGCTTTTGCACTCACCTCTTTCACCCTCAACAAGAGGCTCTTTAGATCCTCTTCGCTTTCTGCCATTAGGGTGGTATCGTCTGCATATCGGAGGTTGTTGATAATTCTCCCAGCAATCTTAATTCCGACCTCTGATTCATCCAACCAGGCATTTCTCATGATGTACTCTGCATATAAGTTAAATAAGCAGGGTGACAATATGCAGCCTTGTCGTACTCCTTTCCCAATTTTGAACCACTCGGTTGTTCCATGTCTGGTTCTTACTGTTGCTTCTTGACCCTCGTACAGGTTTCTCAGGAGACAGGTAAGGTGGTCTGGTACTCCCATCCCTTTAAGAATTTGCCACAGTTTGTTGTGATCCACACAATCAAAGGCTTTAGCGTAGTCAATGAAGCAGAAATAGACGTTTTTCTGGAATTCTCTTGCTTTCTCCATGATGCAGCGAATGTTGGCGATTTGATCTCTAGTTCCTCTGCCTCTTCGAAACCCAACTTGTACTTCCGGTAGTTCTCGGTTCACATACTGCTGAAGCCTAGCTTGTAGGATTTTGAGCATCACCTTGCTGGCATGTGAAATGAGCGCAATGGTGCGGTAGTTTGAACACTCTTTGGTGTTGCCCTTCTTTGGAATTGGAATGTAAACGGACCTTTTCCAGTCTTGCGGCCACTGTTGAGTGTTCCAAATTTGTTGGCATATTGAATGCAGCACTTTAACAGCATCATCTTTTAGGATTTTCAATAGCTCAGCTGGAATACTGTCATCTCCGCTAGCTTTGTTGTTAGTAATGCTTCCTAAGGCCCACTTGACTTCACTCTCGAGGATGTCCGGCTCAAGTTCAGTGACTGCACTATCATGGCTATCAAGGACATTAAGATCTTTCCTGTATAGTTCTTCTGTGTATTCTTTCCACCTCTTCTTAATCTCATCTGCATCTGTTAGGTCCCTGCCTTCTTTGTCCTTTATCATGCCCGTCTTTGCACAAAACGTTCCCTTGAGATCTCCGATTTTCTTGAAGAGATCTCTAGTCTTTCCCATTCTGTTGTTTTCCTCGATTTCTTTGCATTGTTCATTTAAGAAGGCCTTCTTGTCTCTCCTTGCTATTCTCCGGAACTCTGCATTCAGTTGGATATATCTTCCCCTTTCTCCCTTGCTTTTTGCTTCCCTTCTTTCCTCAGCTACTTGTAAAGCCTCATCAGACAGCCACTTGGCTTTCTTGCATTTCTTTTTCTTTGGGATGGATTTCGTTGCTGCCTCCTGAACAATGTTACGGACCTCCGTCCATAGTTCCTCAGGCATTCTGTCTATCAGGTCTAATCCCTGAAATCTATTCCTCACCTCCACTGTATATTCATAAGGGATATGATTTAGGTCATACCTGAATGGTTTAGTGGTTTTCTCTACGTTCTTCAATTTAAGCCGAAATTTTGCAACAAGAAGCTCATGATCTGAGCCACAGTCAGCTCCAGGTCTTGTTTTTACTGACTGTATAGAGCTTCTCCATCTTTGGCTGCAAAGGACATAATCAATCTGATTTCGATATTGACCATCTGCTGATGTCCATGTGTAGAGTCGTCTCTTGTGCTGTTGGAAAAGTGTGTTTGCTATGATCAGCGTGTTCTCTTTGCAAAACTCTATTAGCTTTTGTCCTGCTTCATTTTGTACACCAAGGCCATGCTTGCCTGTTATCCTGGTTATTTCTTGACTTCCGACTTTAGCATTCCAATCCCCTATGATGAAGAGGACACCTTTTTTTGGTGTTAGTTCTAGAAGGTGTTGTAGGTCTTCGTAGAACCGATCAACCTCAGCTTCTTCGGCATCCGTGGTTGGGGCATAGACTTGTATTACTGTGATGTTGAATGGTTTGCCTTGGATTCGTACTGAGATCATTCTATCGTTTTTAAGATTGTACCCCAGTACTGCTTTTCCCACCCTTTTGTTGACTATGAGTGCTACTCCATTTCTTCTAAGGGATTCTTGCCCACAATAGTAGATATGATGGTCACCTGAATTAAATTCGCCCATGCCTGTCCATTTTAGTTCACTGATTCCCAAGATGTCGATGTTCAATCTTGCCATCTCATGTTTGACCACCTGCAGCTTACCTTGATTCATTGATCTGACATTCCAGGTTCCTAAACAATATTGTTCTTTACAGCATAGGATTTTCTTTTCACCCCCAGACACATCCACAGCTGAGTGTCCTTTTGGCTTTGGCCCAGCCGCTTCACTCTTTCTGGTGCTACTTGGAAATACCCTCTGCTCTTCCCCAGTAGTATATTGGATACCTTCCGACCTGAGGGGCTCATCTTCCGGCATCATCTCTTTTAGCCTTGTGATACGTTCCATGGGGTTTTCTTGGCAAGAATACTGGAGTGGGTTGCCATTTCCTTCTCCAGTGGACCACATTTTGTCAGAACTCTCTGCCATGACCTGTCCGTCTTGGGTGGCCCTGCACGGCATAGCTTATGGCTTCAGTGAGTTACGCAAGCCCCTTCGCCACAACAAGGCAGTGATCCATGAAGGGGTGATGGCTGTACTTGCTAGAAACAAAAGTCCTACTTACTGTCTCTTACTCTTTTAACAAAAGATGACTTTGCATGTTAATGACTGTCTTAAAGACAGGTGTCAAGGCTGGAGTTCAACAATGGAGAATATTGCAGGTATTCGCATAGGTAACTTACCAGGTATCACTCTTGCTATCCAGCACATTCATGTTTTGCTGAATTTTTTCCTCCACCTTTGCCTTTGGGGATGAATTTTAGGAAGTCCACTAGAAACTGAATTGCTCCATCTAGGGCACAATCCTAACTAGATAGGCAGCCACCTCCAACCTCAGAGGCGATCGCCTATCCAAAGCAAGGCAGGAAATGCACGGGGGGGGGGGATCGTTCCCTCTGCACCTCTCCTGCCTTGCTATTTTTCGCTAGACAGCCGTTTTCAGCTGTCTAAGTAGCGGGGGGAGGGCGACTGGGAGAGGAAGCTGCAGTACAGCACATTGGATGTGTCATACGTGCAGTTCCTCTCTCTCCACCCTGGAGTACTCCCAGCCCCACCCTTTTGCAGTCGCTCCGCGCTCCTCTTGTGAGCATGGAGGATGGGGCTTCTCCACACTGCCTTGGAGGCAGCATGGACGGGGGGGGGGGGCAGTCAGTTTTCCGGGAACCAACCTTGGAGCGTGGGCTCTGACGTCTGTTCCTGGAAATAAGCATATCCTATGGCCCTCTACAGAGTGTCTAGTGACCCTAGGATTGCTCCCTTAGTCTTGCATGATGCTCTCAACCCCATTCCTGTGCTTTTCTCCCACCTTTGCTGAGGCTGGGGATGAAGACGCCTGGCTTTTTGGCTTTGTCTCAAAATGGAGTCAGTACTGTTCATTTAAAAGAGAGCTACTTCGTAACAGGAGGTGAGTGTTTATCCTTCCAGTGTTGTAATATCAGTCTTTTCGGGGTGCAATCCTATGCATGTCTAGACAGAAAAAGGTCCTACAACTCCCAGCATTCCTCATCCAGTCATGCTATTTTCTGTCTAAATATGCCTAGGATTGAACCCTTAGCTGTCATCGGGGCACAGAGAATCCATTTGCACTGACCATGCTTTAACTTCTAGGAAGCAGGTAGATAATTTAAAATGACATGTACATCAGTAGATATTAAAAAGGTTCCAATGCAAGATTTAGCCATATAATAACCTCCTCCCAAAACGAGGTAACAATTGGGGATTGCCAAAACATATGGTTAAAAGAAGCATTAGATGTGTTATACCTCTAGCAGTTCGCTGACTTAGGCAAACCTTATTAAAGAGACATTGTGGCGCCCAATAGACATGGAATAAGAGTTTTTGCTGAATAAGTCATTACCTGAGATCCACAGATGTTTCAGATACATACACTAAACAACAATCCATTGATTAGGCAAAGTGGGACAATCCAATTCCCTATTCCATTCTTACTTAAGACCCTGTATATCATATTTATACACCAATAATAAATATTTATAAACATGGATTGTGGGTTGATATGACTGATATGCCTCAAAAAGTGCTTCCAATAACAAGGAGACTCTGAAGCTGTGAAAGCAGCAGGGTCAAACCTAGATTAGAACACATGCTGCAATTGCAAGTATTGCTATTCAACCCTAGCAGGCAAGTCGTATTTGGCACGCAAAGCCAAGAATGACAAAAAGTCATCATCAGCACCCGCTAGTGATCCAAGGTAAGAACTTCAAAAAGCCAGCTTCAAATGGTAGTTTATGATCCTGGCCTGTTAACCCAGTTTTGGAACAGACATAATGATAGCTGAAAATGGAGGTGAACGCTTCCAATCTCCTCATGGCCATGCTTTGGGCGGGGTGTGTGCACACGAGGCTGAGGATCATGTATGTAGTACTAAACCATAGTTTAGTGTCACTAGACAAATCAGCCAGCAAAAATGCTCTGTTGGCTACACATATATTTACTGGCTTTCTACATAAATGCAGGCATTTGTAGAAAACATGTCCAGGTAAGGATATGTTTCAAAGCTTGTGTTTACCCAAAGGTAAATCCCACTTTCAAAAACTGGGCTTGCTTCAAAGCAAGGGGCCTTAAGCTGAAACATTTTATATAGCAGCAGTCCCCAACCTTTTTGGTGCCAGGGACTGGTCTCGTGGAAGACAATTTTTCCATGGACTGGGGGGACGGTTTCACTGGCGGACTTCCGGCCGCTGGGATGCAAATGGCGTCCGCATAGCGGACACCATTTGCGAACCTGTTCTTTGCAGTAATCGGCTATGTAAAGATTTACGTAGCCTATTACTTGAAGAACAGGGATGCAAATGACGTCCACTTCGTGGACGCCATTTGCATCCCAGCAGCCGGAAGTCCACCAGCGGCCAGAGCCAGCCGGCAGCTCCTCAGACTTGCCCGGGACTGGCGAGGATTCGGGGGGGGGGGACAGATTGCCTTGCCCCCCCCGTGGACCCCCACAGACCCAAAGTGAGGGGGTTTTGCACACCCCTGCAGCTCGGTTGCTAACAGGCCATGGACCGGTACCCATCCATGGCCTGGGGTTTGGGGACCCCTGATATATAGGATTGAGCTAAAGATCTTCCATGAGGGTTATTGTATGTTCACTGGTTGTTGTATGTTATTGTATGTTCCATGAGGTTTATTGTATGTTCACTCCAAGCCCCAGGAAGCAACAGCTGAAGTTCCTTTAGCAAAGGCATAACAATGGGAAAGTGGGAAATCATCCACATGCGCGACATGGATTTGGAGTTGCAAAGAGCTCTGAGATGGAAGTAGAGTTGCTAGTGCCACGAATTTAGGTGGTATTTACTTCCAAGTGAAGTGGAAAAATACCATTTGCAGTGTTACTTAGCATGGGAATGTGTTCCTGAGGTGCCAAGACTCATGTAGGAAAGAGTACAGTGGCTGATTAACTTAGGGCACAATCCTATCAAGACAGGCGGCCGCTTCCGAACTCGGAGGCGACCACCTATTCTAAGCAGGGCAGGAGAAGCACGGAGGGGATCGTTCCCACCATGCTTCTCCTGCCCTGCTTTTTCGGCTAGACAGCCGATTGCGGCTGTGTAGCCGCGGGAGCACAGAGCAGGGAAAGAGGCTGCTGTATGACACATAGGATGTGACGTACGCACAGCTACGCTCTCCCCACCCCAGAATGCCCCCAGCCCAGCCCCCTTTCAGTCGCTCCGCGCTCCTCTTGCAAGCGCGGAGGATGGGGCTCCTCCATGCTGCCTCTGAGGCTGCGCAGAAGTGGTGGGGGGGTCAATTCTCCAGGAACTGACCCCAGAGTGCAGGCTCGAAGGTCAGTTGCTGGAAAACCAGATATCCTATGGCCATCTAGCCACTGTCTAGCAGCCATAGGATTGCTCTCTTACTGGCTGATCAACTTACTGCACATGAGTCACAATGCCTAGCAGGGCCCTTGTCTCTGGAAACCGGAAAACCTCCTCTGAAGGAAGTTTATAGCCCCTTGACTCAACGCTGCACCAAATACTGACCAAAGCTTATGTCATGTGCCTTGTTTACTTGTCTGTATAAATACTCGACCTTGGAGGAGCTGGGGGTGGCGACGGCCGACAGGAAGCTCTGGCGTGGGCTGGTCCATGAAGTCACGAAGAGTCAGAAGCGTCTGAATGAATAAACAACAACAACATAAATACCAAAGTCATCTGTTGTTTTGGGTCCAGTCCTGAGGGACCACACTGTCAACTCTTGACTGTTCCACACCTTGGTAATAAACATCTGCTCAAACAAAAGTCGGTGTCTGTTCTCTGGCTGAGCCCGGCAGAAGGGTAAAATTCTGCAACCAAAGTAAATATGCTGAGGGTACATTCATAGGCTTTAGCACAGGGTTGTTGAACCTCTTTCAGCCCAAGAGCTAAATTCCATTTTGGAACAGCTGGGTGGGGGGGGGGACATATCAGTGGTGGGTGGGGCCAAAAGCAAAAGAAGAGGGCCAAAATACCAAAAATGCCAGGATATTGTAGTTTGAAGCTGTTACTGGCAACTAAACATTAGGAGAGGCATTTCAGTCTTTGAGAATGGGGGGAAAAAAACAGCACAAAAGCTAGGAAACCACCAAACATTTGGTGGGCAGGAGGAAGGGGGCGTGGCTATCTGGAAAATCCCGAACAACGAGATTGGGGCTTCAACAGAAATTGGGGCTTCAAATTCAACAATTTGACTCCCAGGCCTGAGGTTCTCTAGCAGGCTAACAATCATGCATTAGAAGGTATCATCAATTACCTTGAGCCTTAAGTCCTTAGTTCCAAACAGAGCTGTGTGCAAAGAGCCTCTCGAAATTATCCATGCTATTCATGGGCAGAGAAATTGGGGGGGGGGGGACAATTTTGCCAAATTTCTCCAGCAGGAGAAGAAATTCTCAATAGTTACTCTCAGGTAATGCTTATCATTGGCAAGGGTTGTAACGCGCTTCTTTTTTCGTAAGGCTTTCTGGGTTTGGTTTGGTGCTGCCACCGCAAGTGGCAATAGTATCAGCTTTGCTGGCAGGATGGCCTCTATTTTGCATCCTCCCCAGTGCAGGTGTAAAGGGGACATTGTTGTGTCCATCTCCAGGGAAGAGATTGAGCTAGTGCTATGCCAAAATCTGTCCTTCAATTTCCTGAAAATTTTCTTCCCCTAAGAAAGAGGTTTCCGTTATTCTGCTGTATTCTCAGGGTGTTTTAAAATTTATGTTTGTGGTGTGTTTGAGCTTACCACTGCAAGGTGGCCAAGAGTGTTGCATGTGTGTTTTCTTTCTATTACCCATCTTTCCATTGCTCTGCAACCTCCTAGGCTGCCTCAGCTTCCCGCCCTATGGGATGACTTACCTCATGATGTCTTCCCCTGGGCTTGAATTGAAGCCGGGGATCCAGCCGAGGCTGTAGCAGCCTCACGGTGGAACAGGGAGATGCAAGGGCCATCAACTTGATTGCACCTGAGCATCTTCTCCGGCGCTGTGGAGCCCATTCTGCTCCCTGGTATACTGGGGAACTGCGGTCAATGAAACAAGCTGGATGTTGGCTACAGCGCAAATGGCGTAAGACTCAAAGCAAAGATGACTGAGCACATGGTAGTGCGGGCAGCAAAGAAGGCTTATTTTGCTGCCTCCATTGCATCCTCAAGTAGCCATTCAGTGGAGCTCTTCCAAGTTGTCCAGGGGCTATTATTTATTATTATTATTATTTCTTATATTTATATCCCACCTTTTTACCATCATGGAACTCAAGGTGGCTACATGTGGTTCCCAGGTGGTCTCCCCTCCAAGCACTGACCAGACCCAGACCAGCTTTAGCTTCAGCAAGATGGCTGCCTCATGTGCCTTCAGACCATGTCCTGGGACTGTTAACACCTTCCCCAGTAAATGGGGCCCTGACCCCGTCGAGGACCTGCAGTGACCTCTTTACATCGCACTGTGAGGACAAAATCGCTCGTCTCCACAGCGAACGTGACGCTGTTCTTAGTGCAGTACCAGTCAAGATGCCACCGTCTGCCCAAGTTTGTGGGATCAGTCCCAGTTCCTGCAGCCTGATGATGTTGACAAGGTGCTTGCAATAATGTGACCGACCATGTGCCCTCTCGATCTCTGCCCCTCCTGGCTAATAAAAGCTACCTGAGGGGGTATGACTGGGTGGATCCAGGGATTGGTAAATGCTTCCCTGTGGGAAGGGGTGGCCCCTGCTGCCATTAAGGAGGCAGTAATGCAACCAGTCCTGAAGAAGCCCACTCTGGACTCAATTATATTAGACAACTACCGCCCAGGCGCAAATACCCATTTTGTAGGGAAGGTACTTGAGAGGGTCGTAGCAGAGCAACTGCAGGCACTTTTGGACAATACTGCTTATCTAGACCCATTTTAATCTGGGTTTCATCCTGGTTACAGTGCTGAATCAGCCTTGGTTGCCCTGATGGATGACCTTTATCGAGAGAGGGACAGAGGGAGTGCAACCTTGTTAATTCTGCTCGATCTCTCATCGGCTTTTCATACCATTGACCATGGTATCCTCCTGGATTGACTCCGTGGGATGGGTATTGGAGGCACTGTGCGACAGTGGTTCCAGCCCTACTTACAGGGCCGATTTCAGAGAGTAGCATTGGGTGACTTTTCCTCAGCCCCTTGCAATTGAGCTATGGAGTCCCACAGGGTACCATCTTGTCCCCAATGTTGTTTAACATCTATATGAAGTTGCTGGGAGCGGTGATTAGGGGATGTGGAGCCAAGTGCCATCAGTATGCTGATGACACGCAGTTCTATCTCCCTGTGACATCTGAATCAGGAGAGGCTGTGCAAGTCTTGAATCAGTGCCTAGACTCAGTAAAGGGCTGGATGAGGGCCAATAAACTGAAGCTGAATCCTGGCAAGATGGAAGCCCTGTTTGTGAGTGGTTCCTGGGTCCAGGAGATAGGCTCATTGCCTGTTCTGGATGGGGTTGCACTCCCTCTGAAAGATCAGGTCCGTAGTCCGGGTGTACTCCTAGATCCATCATTGTTGCTGGAAGCTCCAGTGCCTCAGAGTGTCTTTTACCAGCTTCAGCTGGTTCACCAGCTACAGCCTCTCCTTGAGAGGGATAGCTTGGCCACAGTGGTACAGGCTTTATTTATTTAATCTCTATACCACCCAGTAGCCGAAGCTCTCTGGGCAGTTCACAAAAATTAAAACCAAAGAGCGCACAATAAAACAATACAAAATATATAAAACAAAAGTATTAGTAACCTCAAGACTGGATTACTGCAATGCACTCGATGTGGGGCTGCCCTTAAGGCTGGTCCAGAAGCGGGCGCTAGTACAGAATGCAGCAGCTTGGCTGTTGTTGGCAGTTGCCCCTTTTCAGCATGCAACTTCTTTGCTGAGGGAACTGCACTGGCTGCCCATTTCCTACTGGGCCAGGTTTAAGGTATTAGTACTTTGTATAAAGCCTTAAGTTGGTATCGGGATACCTGAGAGAGTACCTACTTCTTTACCAACCAGCCCAGTCACTGAGGTCATCAAAGGGCATGTTCCTGGGGGCTCCACATGGACCCATGGCCTGGTTGGAGTCCACCAGGAAAAGAGCCTTCAGTGTGGTGGCCCCCTTCCTGTGGAATTCCCTGCCTTTAGAAATCAGGCAGGCACCAACATCGTGTGCCTTCCGGCGCCTCTTGAAGACATTGTTATTTCGAGAGGCCTTCCTTGCATGACCAGCCGCGTTTTATTCAACCTTATTGGAATTTGTCTTTTAAAAAATGTTTGAACTGTTTTAACCTAGTGTTTTATTCATAGAATCATAAAATAAGGTTGGAAGGGGCCTATAAGACCATCAAGTCCAACCCCCTGCTCAATGCAGGAATCCAGGTCAAAGCATCCCTGACAGATGGCTGTCCAGCCTCGTCTTGAATGCCTCCAGTGTGGGAGAGCCCACCGCCTCCCTAGGTCATTGGTTCCATTGTCGTATTGTTCTAACAGTCAGGAAGTTTTTCCTGATGTTCAGCCGGAATCTGGCTTTCTGTAACTTGAGCCCATTATTCCGTGTCCTTCACTCTGGGATTCTTTTACCTTGTTGTTCACCAGTCCGAAATCTTCTGATATTGATTGGTATATAAATATTATAAACAAACAAACAAATAAATAAATAAGTGTGGGAAGCTGAGGAGGCTATAGGTTGCCAGAGAGATGATTGTACAATGAAAGACAGGACACTCGCACACACTCCATGGCCACCTCATAAGTAAGGTAAGCACAAGAGCACTGAACCCAGCCCATGAGAATTTCTCAGAAATTTTCTTTAGCATTGAATTTCTTTTTGAAAGCAAGTTATTTTCTATTAAATTGAAATAGAATGGTTGAGAAAAATGTGGGAGAAATTTTCAGCACAGCACTCATTCCAAAGATCTTGTTAAGATTGTTAGTTTGCAAAACGATACTAAACACTTTTGGGGGGTACTGTTCTCCCACTTCCTCACTTCCTTTTATTCTGCTAAGTACATGTTAATGCTGAAATAGCATGCTCATTTTCATATCTTTTGTGCAGATCCTTTTCTGAACTCCAGTTTGTTCAAACCGAATGCTATACACTTGGATGGTGTGCCCAGTGGTTCAAGAAATGTTGTTTATCATTAACCTTTTATTTAAGCATAAAACCTATTTGACAAATACAAACTCATTATAACCAACAGGGTTGCATGGAGCTTTCAAAGGAAATAAATAAATAATTTCCCTGAATGCCATCTGAGCTCCTGCTGATACATGTCAAGAATAAAACAGCTATTACAGCAGTCAAGCAAAGAGCATTTTGTGTGTTGTTGGTGGATTTTTAAAAAACGAATAACAGTATTCTAATTTAGAATGAAATAGACTGGGAGCAAAGTCTACTTCACTTGATTCACAACATTACCAGCGCCATTGGCTTACATGTGAATTTTTCAAGTAAAATTGAGCGGGGCCATCCTTCAGTTTTGTTTGCTGGAAAAAAATGATTGATTTGTTTTGAGACTAATTTGTAACACCTTTGACCTGCCAAGCTCAGGAAGAATAAAGTGGGATTTGAAAGCCACTGTGCTTCTGCCAATAACTGTTGGGCATGTATAAAGGTTGTAATGATCTTAACATATGAATTTCCATGGTGTCTTTCCAGTGAAAACAGGCTATGGCTGTGTCTCTGTTTTCCTATGCTGAAACCACATTTGTAAACATGAATGCCCATGGAAGATGGAGTTGTATCCCCCCACCCCCCATAAAAACATAAGAAGAGCCATGCTGGATCAGACCAACGGTCCATCTAGGGCTTCTTAACACAGTGCTTTTATCCTGCAATTGAGATTGCTCCTTCACAGAAGTTTGTGGGCTCTTTACATGATGCCATGACCCTGCCATGACCCTGCAGGGCGTCTCCTGCACTAAATGCCCTTTGTTCCGTTTTTAAATAGATCGCAGATAACGAGCCATCAAATTACCCGGTTGTGTTCCGCTTCAGTTTCCTCTGTGAAAAGGGTTCAAGGGGCAAGAAGGGGAGCAAGATCAATGAAAGATAATGGAAAGCTCAGATGCGGGGAGAAGGAGGGGGAAGGGGAGGGGGGAAGGAAGCAGGTGAAAAAGGAGTCGTGACCCTGCATTTAAAACCGAAGCAGAAAGCCCCGTTTTAAATGCAGGATTTTAGGCTGGTGTAGAGATGCCCCGAGTCCGGCATTCTGTTCACACAGCAGCCAACCAACTGTTGACTGGGAACCCACAAGCACATTGCTCCACATTGTGACACTTGCTTCTAAAAATGGATTGTGTTAAACTAAATCCCTTGCACGTTCATAATGCTTTTGGGGTGTATTACAATAGTCTGGTTTTAACCCATTATTCTGCAGCCACTTGACTTTAGTACCTCCTTCATAGCTGCCCCATGCATTTGTGTCACACTGCAGAAGAGTTGTCTTCTCTCCATCTGTCAACCAGTATTTTTGGGGGTAACTTCCTGGCTATTCCTGCTTTCAGCCTCTAATGTGCCTTTCAACCATCTATATTTCTCTTACTGTTCTTCCATGTCACCATAGTATCACCATCACCAACAATTTGGTTATGCTTAACCGGGGAGGACAAACTTTTTTCTGTTAAGGGTTGCAGGGACAGCCCAAGACATTTTGCTGCCTGAGCCGCAGGACAAGATGGCGCCCCCCCTCCCATCTCATGCACAAGGCGTCCCATTTCATGTGCAAGAGCCGACTGGCCTGGCAGATGACTCTGTCTTCAACACAGCATCCTCCACTGCACCAGAAAGCAGCAGGCTAATTTAAGAGGCACAGAGCAGGTCTCATGGTGCAAAGGTCTCTCCTCCAACAGCTTGCTGCCACCACCGAACATCTGCCAGCTGAGGCAACAGCTTCACTCTGCCTAATGGAAGAACAAGTCCTGAAGGGCTGCATTTCCTCATGGGGAATCTGTCGGGGGCCACATGTCAGTGGTGGGTGGGAACAGAACCAGAAGTAGGCAAGGCCAGAGCCAAAAATTGATGAGTCAGTCTTTTTTTCTTTTGCCACCCCCTTCTCTCTCCTTCTTCCCCCATGCCTAGTGGACTGCCGGGGATTGGACGGATCACTCCTGCCAGAGGTCTGAAGTGACTGTACACTTTTGAAGTTAGGCTGACGGCTGCATGAAATTAGGCCAAGGGCCACAGGTTGCACACTTGATGTGTAGGATTGCAAACTTCTGCTTCCTTGATTATGTCTGAAAGTGGTCTCTTATGCTCAAACACTTCAACAGATCAATGTAAAACATTATGCTGCACATAGGGAAGACAAATCAAATGCACACTGACAGAGTAGCAGTTTGTAGCAAATAAGGAGGTATGAGTGGGACCTGCAACAAAATGTTGCAGCGTGGAGTGCTCCAACTCAGGTTCCAGCCAGCCTGTCATGACCTGTTGTTCAATGATGGCTTGTTTAGCCATGGACAATGAGTTGGTCTAGGGCAGTGGTGGGGACCCCTTCATGGATCACTGCCTTGTTGTGGCGAAGGGGCTTGCGTAACTCAGTGAAGCCATAAGCTATGCCGTGCAGGGCCACACAAGACAGACAGGTCATGACGGAGAGTTCTGACAAAATGTGGTCCACTAGAGAAGGAAATGGCAACTCACTCCAGTATTCTTGACAAGAAAACCCCATGGAACGTATCACAAGGCTAAAAGAGATGACGCCGGAAGATGAGCCCCTCAGGTCGGAAGGTGTCCAATATACTACAGGGGAAGAGCAGAGGGAATTTCCAAGTAGTGCCAGAAAGAGTGAAGCGGCTGGGCCAAAGCCGAAAGGACACTCAGCTGTGGATGTGTCTGGTGGTGAAAAGAAAATCCGATGCTGTAAAGAACAATATTGTTTAGGAACCTGGAATGTCAGATCAATGAATCAAGGTAAGCTGGAGGTGGCCAAACATGAGATGGCAAGACTGAACATCGACATCTTGGGAATCAGAGAACTCAAATGGACAAGCATGGGCGAATTCAATTCAGGTGACCATTATATCTACTACTGTGGGCAAGAATCCCTTAGAAGAAATGGAGTAGCACTCATAGTTAACAAAAGGGTGGGAAAAGCAGTACTGGGGTACAATCTCAAAAATGATAGAATGATCTCAGTACGAATCCAAGGCAAACCATTCAACATCACAGTAATTCAAGTCTATGTCCCAACCACTGATGCCGAAGAAGCTGAGGTTGATCAGTTCTATGAAGACCTACAACACCTTCTAGAACTAACACCAAAAAAAGATGTCCTCTTCATCATAGGGGATTGGAATGCTAAAGTAGGAAGCCAAGAAATAACCAGGATAACAGGCAAGCATGGCCTTGGTATACAAAATGAAGCAGGACAAAGGCTAATAGAGTTTTGCAAAGAGAACACGCTGATCATAGCAAACACTCTTTTTCAACAGTACAAGAGGCGACTCTACACATGCACATCACCAGATGGTCAATATCAAAATCAGATTGATTATGTCCTTTGCAGCCAAAGATGGAGAAGCTCTATACAGTCAGTAAAAACAAGACCTGGACTGACTGTGGCTCAGATCATGAGCTTCTTGTTGCAAAATTTTGGCTTAAATGGAAGAATGTAGGGGAAACCACTAAACCATACAGGTATGGCCTAAATCATATCCCTTATGAATACACAGTGGTGGTGAGGAATGGATTTCAGGGATTAGACCTGATAGACAGAGTGCCTGAGGAACTATGGACGGAGGTCCGTAACACTGTTCAGGAGGCAGCAAGTAAATCCATCCCAAAGAAAAAGAAATGCAAGAAAGCAAAGTGGCTGTCTGATGAGGCTTTACAAGTAGCTGAGGAAAGAAGGGAAGCGAAAAGCAAGGGAGAAAGGGGAAGATATATCCAACTGAATACAGAGTTCCAGAGAATCGCAAGGAGAGACAAGAAGGCCTTCTTAAATGAACAATGCGAAGAAATTGAGGAAAACAACAGAATGGGAAAGACTAGAGATCTTTTCAAGAAAATCAGAGATCTGAAGGGAATGTTTTGTGCAAAGATAGGCATGATAAAGGACAAAGAAGGCAGGGACCTAACAGAAGCAGATGAAAGGTGGAAAGAATACACAGAAGAACTATACAGGAAAAATTTTAATGTCCCTGATAGCCATGATACTTCACTGACCTTGTGCCGGACATCCTCGAGAGTGAAGTCAAGTGGGCCTTAGGAAGCATTACTAACAACAAAGCTAGCGGAGATGACAGTATTCCAGCTGAGCTATTGAAAATCTGAAAAGATGATGCTGTTAAAGTGCTGCACTCAATATGCCAACAAATTTGGAACACTCAACGGTGGCCGCAAGACTGGAAAAGGGCAGTTTACATTCCAATTCCACAGAAGGGCAATGCCAAAGAGTGTTCAAACTACCATACAATTGCGCTCATTTCACATGCCAGCAAGGTTATGCTCAAAAACCTACAAGCTAGGCTTCAGCAGCATGTGAACCGAGAACTACCGGAAGTACAAGTTGGGTTTCGAAGAGGCAGAGGAACTAGAGATCAAATCGCCAACATCCACTGGATCATGGAGAAAGTAAGAGAATTCCAGAAAAGCGTCTATTTCTGCTTCATTGACTACGCTAAAGCCTTTGATTGTGTGGATCACAACAAAACTGTGGCAAATTCTTAAAGAGATGGGAATACCAGACCACCTTACCTGTCTCCTGAGAAACCTGTACGAGGGTCAAGAAGCAACGGTAAGAACCGGACATGGAACAACCGATTGGTTCAAAATTGGGAAAGGAGTACAACAAGGCTGTATATTGTCGCCCTGCTTAGTTAACTTATATGCAGAGTACATCATGAGAAACGCCGGGTAGATGAATCACAGGTTGGAATTAAGATTGCTGGGAGAATTATCAACATCCTGAGATATGCAGACGATACCACCCTAATGGCAGAAAGTAAAGAGGATCTAAAGAGCCTCTTGTTGAGGGTGACAGTGGAGAGAGTGCAAAAGCTGGTCTGAAACTCAACATTAAAAAAACGAAGATCATGGCATCTGGCCCCATCACTTTCTGGCATATGGAAGGGGAAGAAATGGAAGCAGTGACAGATTTTATTTTCTTGGGCTCCAAGATCACCACAGATGGTGACTGTAGCCATGAAATTAAAAGACGCTTGCTCCTTGGGAGGAAAGCTATGCAAACCTAGACAGCATAGTAAGAAGCAGAGACATCACCTTGCCAACAAAGGTTCGTATAGTCAAAGCTATGGTTTTCCCAGTAGCAACGTATGGCTGTGAGAGCTGGACTATAAGGAAGGCTGAGTGCTGAAGAATTGATGCTTTCGAACTGTGGTGCTGGAGAAGACTCTTACAAGTCCCCTGGACTGCAAGGAGTTCAAATCAGTCAATCCTAAAGGAAATCAACCCTGAGTGCTCATTGGAAGGACAGATACTGAAGCTGAAGCTCAAATATTTTGGCCACCTAATGCAAAGAGAAAACTCCCTGGAAAAGACCCTGATGCTGGGAAAGATTGAAGACAAAAGGAGAAGTGGACGGCAGAAGATGAGATGGCTAGATAGCATCACCGATGCAATGAATATGGACTTGAGCACACTCTGGGAGAGAGCGGAGGACAGGAAGGCCTGGCGTGCTATGGTCCATGGGGTCACAAAGAGTCGGACATGACTAAACGACTGAACAACAACAACAACAACAGTGGTGGGGAACATGTGGTCCTCTGGATGTTGTGGGACTGCAACTCCCATCAGCCATAGCTAGCTCAGCCAACGGTGGGGGATGATAGTACTTGTGGTGCAACAACGTCTGGAGGGCCACATAGGGTGGCCAGGTGCCCTTCTTTACAGAGGACAGTCTTGTGATGGAAGTTGTCCTCTAGTTGAAGGGCTGTCCAGTCCAAGTCAGGTTTAAAGATAAAGAGCCACAAGAAACCATAAGAAGAGAGAGCAAAGGCCTTGAAGTTGCCCATCAACGCACCTGGTCAACACCCAGCAGGCATATTGGTCACCTCATCACAGTCTTCCCTGCTATGGAGGGATCTACTGTATTTCTATTGAAATTATAGCAATGATTTCTAAATTTTTAGCTATGCATATAAAACAGCTTCTGCAATTTTTGTGCGCCCCCCCATGTCCTCTTTTGTCACAATCTGTAACTGGCCACCCTAGCCACATGTTCCCGGTCCCTGGTCTAGAGGACTCCATTCTGTGCCTTTATGTGCAAGTGACGTCACTGAGAAACCCCACAGTGAAATCCTATCTTCACAGAAGTCAATGGCTAAGACTTCCACCTACCTCAAGAGAACCAAAATTTCATTCGGAGCAAACATTTAGTAACACTCAAGAGGAAATATCAAGCTGAGAAGAAACAAGAGCGAAATAACTGCTTTGTGATTATTATTATTTTTTAAGAGATTTACAGCTAGAGTGGATAGAGCAGAAAGAGTAATAATAATCCCTCATTCTTTTGGTATCAGACTGTGTGAACTTAACGAAAATAATTTTTTTTAAAGGAAACAAGCACGGTAATTATGATTGAAATGAATTGGCCCAAAACAGTACAAGTGGCACATCAATTTACAAAAGAGATGTATTATCTTTAGAAAAGGGACTGCTTTATAATGAAGCCAGGAGGGCACTCCATCCTATTGTGAGAGATTTGCTTTAAGTCTTTCCGACACTTGGTTCCAGATAGGTAGAGCACTCTACATTGTGGGGAGAGAGACAATTTTATTGAATTTCTGTCAGAGACAATAGAGGACCATGGAGGTAAAAAAAAAAAAAAGTGTTAAGGTCGGAGCTGTGTGAGATCTAGTGGAGGAAAATGAATTCTCAGAGTACGGGCCAGTGATGAAATGACTAGGGCCTTTCAAAGACTTGTTAAGAGGCTGCTCTGAAAACATGATAGACAGTTTTGGTAGGAACAGCTGTCTAAAAAATACAATGCAATGGGGTCCCCCCACTCCACAAAGAACAGCATGGAGATCAATGCTGCCATGTATGCTGGTGCTGAAGGAAGGAGTGACTTCTGTACTGTACACATTGGAAGTTGTCTTCTGGAGTGTCTGCGAAGGGCTATATTAGGGATAAATTATTGTTGTTGTTCAGTCGTTAAGTCGTGTCTGACTCTTCGTGACCCCATGGACCATAACACACCAGGCCTTCCTGTCCTCCGCTCTCTCCCAGAGTGTGCTCAAGTTCATATTCATTGCATCGGTGATGCTATCTAGCCATCTCATCCTCTGCCGTCCCCTTCTCCTTTTGCCTTCAATCTTTCCCAGCATCAGGGTCTTTTCCAGTGACTTTTCTCTTGGCATTAGGTGGCCAAAATATTTGAGCTGGGATGAATATTAATTGCTGTTAAATGCATCTTTGCACAGTTAGTTTGTTTAAAATCACTTTGCTGGGGAGGTGATTATTAATGGGATCAGGGTAAGAAAGGGGCAAATTTAACCCTTCCCTCCTTTTCTGTATTCCTGAGGAGAATCTCTCCTTTGAAACTAGTATTTGAGTGAATAGTCTCCCAGTGTTTTATGTATTTACTTACTTACTTACTTACTTACTTACTTAAGAACAAAAGATCATAAGAGGAGACATGCTAGATCAGGCCAAGGGTCCATCTAGTCCAGCAGTCTGTTCATACAGTGGCCAACCAGCTGTTGACCAGGAAGCCACAAGCAGGGCATGAGTGCATCAGCACTCTTCCACCCATGTTCCTCAGCAAATGGTCTACATAGGCTTACTGCCTCTGGTATTGGAGGCAGCACAAAGCCATCAGGAGTAGTTGCCACTGACAGCCTTCTCCTCCAGGAATTTGTTAACCCCCCTTTTAAAGCCATCCAAATTGGTGGCCATGACTATGACTTGTGGTAGTGAATTCCATCGTTTAACTATGTACTGTGTGAAGAAGTACTTCCTTTTATCTGTCCTGAATCTCCCACCAATCAGCTTCATGGGATGACCCCAGGTTCTAGTATTTTGAGAGAGGGAGAAAAATGGCTCCCTGTCCATATTCTCCACACCATGCATAATTTTGTACACCTCTATCACGTCTCCCCTTACTCTCTTTTTCCCAAGCTACTTACTTACTTATTTGTTTTTACTGAAAAATAGCATTGGAGGAGGCTGCAATGGAGAGTGGAAGCTCAGCAGAAGAGGCAGGGACTGTTTCCCCCTTTCTTTTCTTACAATTTGTCTGCTCAAAATCTGCCCCCCCACCTTTCTTCTCACCCACATATGGGCCCTCCATATATTTTTTCTTTCATGTAGCAAAGCAGCTTCAGAGTGGTGATTCTGCACTTGACAAAGACTGGGAAGAGAAAGTTTTAGGTTGTCTCCCATCCTCACTGTTTTTCATTGAAATTGACAGACTCCTACAGATGTTTTTCATTGTTTTAAAGAAATGGGAAACCAAAATTGGGAGACAGTTTCCGTGTGTCCTGAGTAATGGCAAATTTGAACCAATAATACAATTAAGGATAGTGGTTGGCTCCTGTGTCTTTCATAAGACTTTTATGGAATTGGTAATGTAATGGTGACAGTTTCCCAAGTCAGCTCTGTGAACTGCCAACCACTTGCAAGTGTTTTGATGTTCATACAGGTTTGGCTGGGAGCCACAATGTGCATTATCCATTCAGCAAAACATTTGCACAACTTTTCAAACATGGGAGTCACTCAAGGAAGTCATTCAGTTATCTTTAAAACACAAGATGAGGTGGCATAATTAGAATTTAGCCAAACGCAGTAGAATGAGGATGCAGCCATTCATTTATAACAAAACCCAAATGACGGGGAGAGACAAAAAATGAGTAAGAAGGCAACACCAATCAAACCAAAGTTGAAGTGTCAGTTTATCATATTATCAATTACAAGATGAATGGGGCCACATTTAAAGGCCTGTGTAGTAACTGGGAGTGGGGGTGGTGGGGGTTCTGAATTAGAGTTTTAATTTTTTTATTGGATTCATTGTTTGGTGACATTCGGTTGGATTCAGATTTAGGCATGTGGAATAGGGCTGATGGAAGTGGGCTTTCTTGCCACTTCTTCCCCACAGTAGTTGCCCCAAAATGCTACACAGAAGGTGCCTCGGCCCAGTTTTAGGATCTCCCTTCCAGCCCCCTGCACTGCACCCTATCCCATTCAGCAGGGCCCTACAGCCCTCTATGTAGCATTTTGGGGGGCTGCCATGGGGAGGAGAGGGAAAGGAAGTCCACTCGCATCAGCCCCATTGCACATTGCCTCCATCTGGATCCAACCCATTGATTTGGAACATTTATCTATTTGGCTAAAATGAAAATGTTCTTGCATTTGCCCAATCTTCTGCCATCACCACCATCTTGTAACAACTGCCATGCACAGGAAAAGGGCCTTGTTAATAAATAAATTAAGAAGTGGGCCTTATATCTTCTTGTCTATGGCACCGTTAGCCTTGTGTTGGCTTTATAATGTCTTGTTGCATGTAGCGTGAATACAAGAGTAGCTGACAGGGATACAGTGGTAGGAACTGACTGTAACAGTGTTCTTCAGGAGAGGCCAAGGGTGACGGGTGGCTCCCAGTCACCTCCAGGGCAGCTCTCTGCTTCTATCTGTCTCTCTCTTTGCAGTAGCGACTCACTCTCAGCAGGACGTCCACTGTTGAGAAACTTGAATTTCTTTAATTTTACTGAGGGCTTCAATGTAAGATATTAATGAGCAACATGTTTGAAATCACCATGCACTTCTTTAACAGATTAAAACGCTCACACCACTATTACATCTTTACTAAAAACATGGGAAATTCTGTCCTGATATTCTTCATGAAACAAGACATTTAAGTTAAAATTGTTCCAGGCTGCCAATGGTTCAGCTATCAGTCTGAGTTAGTAAAGGATCAGAGCATTTGTGAGTTTAATTTTGTTTAAAAAAGAAGAAATTTACTATACAATCAGCTCTCTTAAGCTTTTAATGCATAAAAGGAAGTCTATGCTCTGAATCCTTCCCACTGAATTTTTAAATATCCTTCTATACTTGAGGACAGATTCTCTGTTTTTCCCGTTCTTCCATGAAAAGCCAAGGAAGATTAAAAATGCCATATGAGGAATGTGATTTCCTCTAAGAAACATGATGGAGAATTCATATTGTACTAAAAACACCAAGAGGAGAATGGAAAGTATAAATGGCTCATTGATACGTCAGTGGAGAGTTAATGTATAAAATTCAGATAATGTGCACCTGACATAGCCCACATTGTGGAAGCAAGCCATTGTTTTATTCACTTATTTTAAATGCTCCTTCTTTTAGACCGTCCATTGACTTTTGACTGAATTTTCATCTATTAAATCTTCTCTGTTAAATCTGTTATCTCTAGAGGAAATATGCAGCTTTGATGAGAGAATCTAGACTTAGCATTCCAAAATTACATTTATTTATTGCATTTATATCCTGCCTTTTCCCCTCTTGCAAGGAACCCAAGGCAGCTTACATTCTCCTCCTCTCCATTTTATCCTCACAACAATAACCCTGTGAGGTAGGTTGGGCTGAGAGCCTGTGACTGGCCCAAAGTCACCCAGTGAGCTTCCATGGCCAAGTGGGGACTAGAACCTGGATCTCCCGGCTCCCAGTCCAGCACTCTCACCACTACACCGTGCTGGTTCTCGTGCCAAATTAAAGTAGTTATGATGGTCTTAAACATAGTACTAATTATATTTGGACTGGATGTTTTTGCAAAGACAAAAGATGGAGAGTCTTTTTATTTTTAAAAAGCAAAGAGTAGCTGTGTTCATGATGGATCCATTTCATGATCCTAAGTAATAATATTTATTTATTTGATTTATATCTCACCCTTCTGTGCAAAGAGTACAGGGTGGCCAACAACCCATATAAAACAGCGTCACATAACAACATCATTAAAATCATAACTCTAAAATTACAAACGTAACAAAATGTGATAAATATATTATCACTAATATGGTAAGGACCTAAGGAAATGCCTGTCATCATGAAGTGGGGGGAATATTTGTGAAGAGAAGTCCTCCAAAGAGACACTTTGCATCTCAGCACCCATGTGGCCCTTGTCATTGGATTTTTCATCTTTGTCTCCATGTCCAGCACTTTATTAGTCCCTGTAGGAGTGAGTGGCAATTCCCCATTTCTATGAGAAGGAAGTCATGGCTGGCCCCTGCTTCAGGCAGTGGAGTGGGAAGAGTGGTGAACCGTGCATTCCCTCACAACACCAGGACGACCCGCCACCACTGTGTGCCTCCCGCCACTCTCCCTTCCTCATTGCTGCCACTGCTGATTGCTCTGTGGATCCTCTCCGAGTGAGCAGCTGTGTCCCTGGAGATCACCTGTACCATGGGAGGTATCCAGGGACACCCTCTCCCACAATGCCTTGCTCTGAGGAAGGACCCCTTGAGCCAGGCATTTGGGCCTTGCCAGGTCTCTGAAGAGCTGCGCTGGCTGGTTTTCCTGCCGATGCGGCTCTTCAGAGAGTGGGGGAGGGGGAGCGGGGAAGAAGACAGATGCGGCCAGTAAGCAAGCCAGTGTGGGCTCGGGAGCAGGTGCAGCCAGGAGGATGGGGCAGGTGGGAGGGAGACAGCCATGGCAGGTGGTGGGAGGAGGGAAATGGATGCAGTGGCAACAATGGTGGGCAGTGGTAGTGTGTGTGTGCTCTTCTGCCTCAGGAGGTGGGAGAGATTGTGGTGGTGCTGAAGAACGTAAAGAACTTCCATTCAAGGAGAGGGCTAGTTCTCACATTTGAGGTAGGGGCCTGAGATTTTGTATCCCAGATTTCAGCCTGCTTACTGAAAACTAAGCCACATTCTTTCTGCATGCCTCCACTCCACACATGACACTGTGTGGGAGCCAGGGTAGTGTAGTGGTTAGAGTGTTGGATTAGGACTGGGGAAATCCAGAATCAAACTTCCACTAAACCATGATACTCACTGGGTGACCACAGGCCACTTGCTGAGATAGAGAGAGAGAGAGACAGAAAGAGAGAGAAGTCATAGATCTTGAAAGAAGAGCATGGAAGCAGAAGAAATAATAGATTACATGCTTTTTATGGGAAAAAAAAACAGAGGCCTAAGATTTTGAATGCGTATTTGAATTTACATCCAAGATGAAAAATATGTTTTGAAAAAATAGGCTGGCTTTTCCAGGATGTGTAGACTAACAGCACAATCCCATCCTTTGAAGTAAGTCTTAGGGCGCAACTCTATGGCTGCTAGACAGCGGTTAGACAGCCATAGGATTGTTTGGTTTCTGGGAGCTGACCTCGGAGCCCGCGCTCTGAGGTCAGTTCCCAGAAAAACCCCTCCCCCCTCCCCTGCCACCTCGTAGGTGGCGTGGAGCAGGGCAAAACGGGGTGTTCCTGGGGGCGGGGGAGGGGTGGGGAGTGCGGAAGTGCTGGCACGACGCTTTCTATGCGCCGTCCAGCCTACCCTCCCCACTCCGAAGTCCCGCAGCTAGACAGACGAAATCAGCCATCCAGCTGCAAATGCAGGGCAGCTGGAGTGTGGAGGAGAAGATCCCCTCTGTGATCTGCCTGCCCTGAATTGGATAGGCGGTCGCTTCCGAGTTCAGAGGCAGCACCCTATCCTGATAAAATTGTGCCCTTATTGAGTTCAATTGGGTTTACTCCAAGGTAGGCATTTATGGCGGGGGTGCAGAACATCTTTCAGCCCAAGGGCCAGATGGTATTTCTGAGAAGCTTTTGGGGGCTGCATTCCAGTGGTGCACCGGGCTCAAGGCAAAAGGGGCAGGGCCAAAAGTACCAGCATATATTAGCTTAAAGGTCCTACTGCCAGTACCTTAGGAGAGGCATTTTGACCTTTTCGTTTCCCAGTATCTCTAGGTAAACTAATTTTGCAAAGTTCTATATTACTTGCAGCCATATCCTCAACAGATGAAACAACCCCCCAGCATCTGACCATCGCTGCAGTGGACATTTTGGTGTGATGATGATAAGCATTTATTGGCTATAGAGAAAGAGAAAAAAATAACCCCACAGAAGTGAGAGTGACACACACACACACACACACACACACACACCACACCCTGAAGTGCTTATATACTGCAAAGATACATGATTTTATTCAGAACGTGTAATCAGAAAAAAACTTTTTGAATCAACAAGAAAAAAAGCCAGCCAGTTGCCTTTAAACATTCCAATCGAAGACTAAGATTTCAATTTATTAATTTTTGTTAGGCCTGTTATTCATTGTGATTTACTAAGGATTCTGCTAACAAACATTGGTAATGGCTATATAGAGCCACTATGCATATCCCCTCTATGCCCAGCCTGTGTCAGAGACATTACATGGTTTTAAATTTTTAAAATAATTTAAATTATATCTGTGATGCAAAATGTATATATAAATATGCAGTCATATGGACCTTTAAAGAGGAAAAAAGAGCAATGTTTTGCATAGGACTCAAACTGTTCAGGCCAAAAATTGATCTGATTTAGTCAATTTCATATATCCTGTACACAATTTCAGTGTTGTTGTTTTTTATCAGCTCTTCACTTTTTTGCCTCCCATTTTCCAAATGTGCTTATAATGTATACCACTTTGGGAGTTTCTGCCCTGAAAGGCAGCCAAGAAATGTTATCAATCAATCAATCAATAGATTCCCTTTAGCTACCTAATTTTTGCAAGAAGCCCCGCTCCCCTATCATTCAGATACATGAATCTTAAAAGTACAACATCTCTTTTTTTTTCCTAGGTAATATAGTCTAATACCAGTATTTGGTACATAACTAATGCATTGGATTCATTGGAACAGGATGTTGTAATGGCCACTAGAATAGTAATTTTTATGAGAAGGACAATTTGATAAATTCATAGGCCAGTATCCTATATTGTCGCTGCACTCCCACTGTTTCTTTTACACTTTTACCTGGTGTAAAAATAACCCTGGAAAAGTAACCCTAAAAGTAACCCTGGAAATGAGTGGAAACGCTCATTTTCAGACTGGAACAGGTCAGCGGAGCTCCCTTCTCCACTCATTTCAGGTTGCTTATAGAACTGCAAAATCCCCATTATGCGAGTGGTCTCTTCCACTGTTGCACAGGCACAGTGGGATACTGTCCATTGCATACAGGTCCAGCAACAGATATTAGCTATGACAGCGTAGAATAGAACCTCCAGTGTCAGAAAAAGTCATTCTCAGGCGGTGGGAACAGACAACAGGGTCTGACACATTGCCTTGCTTATGACTTTTTGGACAGGCTACCGTTAAAGACAAAAGGTTGGATCCAAATTTAGTCATATTTAAAGTAGACCCAACAAAATCAATTGAATTTAAGTCCCATTAAGTCTGGATATGGTCCAACAAGGTAATACTTGCGTTCTCAGAAGCAGAATGTGGCCATATTTTGACATAGGGTATGCACAGCCCCATGTTACATGTCAGATTGTACTATACACAAAACACAAGTAATTTCCTGAAAGAGAGAAAGCCTATGTAAATAATGTCATCTTCACCGGAATGCTGCAGAGTTTGATTCTCTGTTGAACTTGGCTCTTTCAAAGTGGGTGGACAGTATATTATTCTGTTGAATTATCAAGCTTCCCTACTCAGTCACTCAAATGTCACAGCGAGATAGATAGACAGAAGTTCTATTTTGAGGAGCTTTTTATCGATTAACTAAGATGACATTTTTAGAAGGGGACTAATTTTCATTTGTAGAAAGCCAGCCATTCCGATAATAATCCAGGAAGCCTCATTAATTACAACCTACAGTAAAGAATAAACCGAGTCCAAAGAAGCCAAGCAGCTGGTGCAGTATAAACAGACAGAGCTTTTAATTGTAACCTTCATGGTAGGAGAGGCGAGAGTTAATGAGGGCAACTGAACTTCATTATAACACTCTTTCTTCGGCTTTTAGCCTGAATGTTTTCAAGCACACTCTTTCCCAAATAGTAGTAGTAGTAGTAGTAATAATAATTCTTTCTTTCTTTCTTTCTTTCTTTCTTTCTTTCTTTCTTTCTTATTTATTTATTTCATTTATATCCCGCTTTTCTTCCTCCTTAAGGAACCCAAGGCAGCGTACATTCTCCTCCTCCTCCTCCTCCTCTCCATTTTAGCCTCACAACAACAACCCTGTGAGGTAGGCTGGGCTGAGAGTCTGTGACTGGCCCAAAGTCACCCAGTGAGCTTCATGGCTCAGTGGGTACTAGAACCCGGATCTCCTGACTCCCAGTCCAACACTCTAGCCCACTACACGACACTGGCTCTTCACCACCACCACCACAAAACAGTAAGGAGCTGCACTGAATATTCTTCAGTTTTGATTTGATTTTTATGTGAAAAGTAACTATTTTGGTGGGGTAGCAATACTTTAACTGTGTGAACATTCAACTTTATGTGATCCTGTTTAATGCCATTATTTCCCTTAGCCACTCTGTTGCAAGTGCCATTTCAAACCCTCTCCCCAACCCCCTGTTTTTCCTTCTTGCTTCCTGGATTAGTCATCTAAGTGATCCAACCCAGTCAGGAATCATACCATGAATGGAATGTCATAACCATATGTAGCTATTCAGATTTGGTTATGAGATGACATTGTTCAGGGCAAATGTGTTCAATGTAAATGAATAAACAAACAAGTTACAAAGAGTTCTGAAAAATCACCAATAAACTGAGACCCTTGGACAAAATATATCATGTGGACATAATATATCTTGCTTCAGTAAGACATTTGACGAAGCGCCCCATGATATCCTGATTAGCAAGCTAGTTACGTGTGGGCTGGATAGCACTACTACTAGGTGGATCCACAGCTGGCTGGAGAACCATGCTAAAAATATGCTCATCAGTGGTTCCTCATCAAACTAGAGGGAGGTATCAAGTGGGGCGTCACAGGGTTTGGTCCTTGGCTATACTCTTCAACATTTTTATTAATTACTTGGAGTCATTATTAATGACTTTTTATGAACTGCCCAGAGAGCTTCGGCTATGGGGTGGTATATATAATAAATGAATGCAATGAATGAATGAGGAAGAGGTGTGGGGAGTGCTTATCACATCTGCAAATAACACAACATTGGGTGGGATACCTAATATCTTAGAAGATAGAAACAAAATTCAAAATTGCACTTTTCAAGTACCTAAATGGTCACAAAGAAAAGGGCCTCAACCTGTTCTCTATCATCCAAGTCTGCAGGACACAAAATAACTGGCTTAAGTTACAGGAAGGCAGATTTCGGTTGAACATCAGGAAAAATTTTCTAATGGCCGGAGCAGTCAGACAATGGAACGAACTGCCTAGGGAGGTGGTGGGCTCTCTGTTGCTGGAGGTATTCAAGCAAAGACTGGGCAGCCATCTGTCAGGGATGCTTTCAACTGGCTTCCTGCACTGAGCAGAGGACTGTCAAGAACTGTAAATAGTTTGGGCTCAGGCCTAGTTCAGTGCTTTTCTATTTTTATTCTTAATCTCAGAAGACTGGTAAAGAGCTATTTAGTTGCTGCTATTATTAAACAATTGAGAGCCAGAATGCCTTACCAGTCTCACCCAGACATCTATTTAGTTGCTGCTATTATTAAACAATTGAGAGCCAGAATGCCTTACCAGTCTCACCCAGACATCTACCAGTAGGTCCCGATTTGCCTTCTGCCACCCCTACAATAAGGAACACATGATACTATAGTATGCTCACACCTTAAGGGGAAGAGCATATGCTTTTCATGCAGAAGTTCCCAGATTAAATTCCTAGCATCTCCAGGAATCATCCCCTGGAGTCATCCCCATCTGAAACCCAGAAGAGCCACTGCCCATCAGTGCAGACAATACTGAACTAGATGAACCAATGGCCTGACTTGTTATAAGGCAGCTTCTTATGCTCTTATGCTTGGGCAATAGCAGAACTTCAAAGGTGAGATGATCATTGCAGTCTACTACATTTTGAGCACTGACCCAATGTGATTTCTTCACAACAGCAACATCTTCTTGAGGACGTAATCTGGATCACATGGAGGAAATGGGAACCCACTGATTACCTGGCAAGCCATAGACTTAATTCAAACACATGGTGTTGAATCAAAATAGTAAGTTATATCCTACATCATATTTGAATTCTATTTTAAAAACAATCACAACAACTGTTGTGGGCAAACATTTTCACGTTTATTGGATTTTTCTTCAGATGCGATTATACCATTTCTCCATTTTAGCTCTAAACAGCTCATATTCTTCCAAATACTAACTTTCTGCACCAGTTATCAGGAACACATTATGGTTTAACTTGATTGTTAAGGAAAATCTAAGACTCATGGCTAATATGCTTGTATCAAGGTACAGTATTTTGTTCATCGTCCACTAGGAAATTATTCCAAATTCATATTGAGGTTGCTAAAGGAAAAAAACAACAACACACACATCGTCACCAAAATAGGATATATAAAAACACACACATACCTTCCAATCCCAAACATGCAAAGATTCAAGATTCATTGGCTTGCATCCTAAAATAAGATAATTTAACGAAGTTCATGGAAGGAGAGTTTCCCATCACAAACAGCTTTTTCAGGGAGTCAGGAGCTCCCTCCTGAACAATGCCAGATGAGATTCAGGGGACTGGAACACAGTGGGATCTCCTAAAACAGGGTGGAGATCCTTATCTTAGGGTTCAAGCCATGGAAAGAGCAGAAAGTACCATGTGTATTTCCAGTAAGAGCTGTTTCACAAACAGAAACCCATGTCTGCTCCCAGCTCATCCTTATTAGAGAGTGGTGACAGGAAAATCAAGAAAATTAAGTCTTCCTAAGCATCAAAAAATGAAATTAATTACATTTAGAGTGCAATCCTAGGGAACTGAAGCTCTACATATCCTGTGCTCTGCCAGCCAGAGCGGAGGAGTGGTAGAGGCTTTTACAGCCTCCCATTCCTCCATTGTGTTTTTCAGAGCTAGACTCTCTGAGTCTGCCCAGCTCACTCACTCACCTGGGGTGGGGGAGGGAGCTGGGAAGGATGTGGTGTTTCCACATTCTCTCCCTTTCCTCCCTTCCCAGCCCACTGGCACCCCCATTTTTAAGATCTGCCGACCTCTTCCAAGGATGATATTACATCCTTGGAAAAGAAGCCATTGGGGCACTTTCTGCTGTGGGTTGGAGGGGTGGGTGGAAATCCCCACTTGGATTTACCCTCCTGAGATTATAGCTGTCTCTATGGCCCTGGGAGGGGAAATACACTATAACCTGTGGTCCCTGGGATGCTTTCCCAGGGACCACAGGCTTGCTCTGTTAAAGGTGCAATCCTAGGCATATTTACTGAGATGAAGTCCCCTTTTAATCTGGAGTAAAAATGCATATGGTCAGACTACAAGCATTTTAATTGTTTGCTTAAGCATAGCAAACACACATAGCATCAGTGGTCCTTAACATGCAAAGTAGAAATAATCATGGAAACTACTTACTTAGTACATTTATCCCATTCAGTGACACTCTGTTAAATATCATATCTGTCCATGCTTGTGTTCTTTTGTGAACTCAGAATTGACACCCCTCCCACAATCTATTTATGCTACTATTCTTAAAGGAGGTCAAAGAAGTCATGTTTCGCTCAAAAAGGCTATTATTCTCCTTTAGTTTTCTGTGTAATTTATTTATCTTTTTGTTTGCTCAAATTGCATGAGTTTTTCTAGACACATCTCTGGGATTTATGCATCAATATCAAACCCCAGATGGAGGAGCTTTTATGGGATAAACAATCTTGGCTGGGAGACATGAATGTTAACATTTGTGGGTGAAGAGTGGAACTCTATTCACCCTTTGACTAAATCTGATTCCATTTGGATGACATATTGGATAGAATATTTTTATTTTATTCACTGGTTCTATTACTCCTTCAATAAACTACATAAATTTAGTGAGAGGGGGGAAAATGGTCTATGATAGGTGGAAAATTCAATAGCAATGCACAGTAGGAACCCATGAACATATATTTCAGTTTACCACTCTTTGGTGCTGAGATAGCTGATTGTCTTGTGTGTACTTTCAGAAACCCAGGATCAATATCTCACAAGACTCTTACAGGATAGCTGTATAACTTCCATAAATGCATCACACAGAACAGAAATGGCTAATTCCCGGGGTATCTTGAATTCTGGAGGGTTTCAATCATGGCTTCCATCTCAGAAGGAGATTTATGGAGAGATTTGGTGGATGGTTTTTGGCTTCATTTTAAGGATGTATTCACACCACTTTTTACGTACCAGCCTAGAAATGGATGTTTCCAGTCTCAGCAATGCATCAGCCTATGCTCAAATTGCGCCTTGTCACGGCTGTGTTCAATGTTTAAGCATTTATGTATGCATACAGTGGATTATACAGGACAGTTAACACACAGCATCACATGCAGTTTCTGAAACTCACTGACCTTTGGCTCGTATTAGTATAATACCTTTATTAGGCCAAGCAAAAGTTCACCCAAAATGTGCAAGTGTTCAGGTTCGGCAGATGTCGACATCAGGCAATATGCTACAAAAAGCAGGTCAGAGCTGGAAGGGAAGGGGTGTTGTTAAGACAGCTTTATTTTAAAGCTAATTGAAAAAAAACCCTCTCTGCTTTCAACTCAATGCACTGTATTGATTTCACATAAAGGGTTTGGAGAGGGGGTGCTGTTCATGGGTCAGATAAAGACTCTCTGCCTAAAAAGAGCTATGCCCTTTACTTCAGCAGAGGGGGGAGCTCCAAGAACACAACCTGGTATGTGTGTAGGCTGTCCCTTCATTGAAGGGACTCAAGCAGCACACATATTCAAGAGCTCCAGTTACGCATCCATTTCCAAAGGGGTAGTCTGATGCAGCAAAAACAACAAAGAGTCATGTGGCATCTTAAAAACTAACTAAGTTATTATGGCATAAACTTTCATGGGCTGGAATTTACTTCATCAGATACATGAAGTTCTATCCGGTTCACAAAACACATTCTCTACAGCCAATCCTTATGATACAACTGAATCTGTTCAGCTGCATCGGACAGAGAGTCACAATTTGAGGATTTAAGCCAGGCATTTCTCAGACCACAGTACTCCCCAAAACAGATCAACAGGGTCCCACTACCCAGGAATAATCTACTACAGGATAGACCCAGACAAACATAAGAAGAGTCATGCTGGATCAGACCAAGGGTCCATCTAGTCCAGCATTCTGTTCACACAGTGGACAACCAGTGGCCAAGAGAAAAAAAACAAACACAACTTACTGTAACCTACAGTTACTAGCTAAAACCACTCAAACACATCATCAGTGATCTACAGCTCATCCTGGACAATCCCTCTCACAGGCCTTGGGTGGTACACCTGTACTTGCTTATAGACAGCCACCCAATCTAAAATAGCTACTTTTTAAAGCTATTTTAGATTGCTAAAATCTAAAATAGCTACCAGCAGCAACAGATCCCATAACAGACATACAGACACAGGAGCCAGACCTTGAGATAGATTGGGATGCTAACTCTGTCCCTATGTCTACTTTGGCAACACTACTACAGGACCTACTAATGTCATCAACAACACGAGGAGTTCCTACATTTGCTCATCTTCCAGTGTGATGTTTGGCATCACCTGCAAGCAATGCCTTCCTGCATTCTACATTGGACAAACAGGCCAGCCTCTATGCAATGAATCAATAGACACAAATCTGATATCTGAAAATGGCAATATTCAAAAATCAATGGGAGAACATTTCAACCTCCCAGGACACACTCTGTCACTGACCTTAAAAATGGCTGTTCCAGAACAAAAGAACTTCAAAGACAGATTCTGGAACAAAGGAACTTTGCAGCATGAAACAGCTGAACTACAATTCATCAAGAGGCTCAGCTCTATCTTATGTGGCTTGAATAAGGATAATGTTTGTTATTTAAATCACAGTACATTAATTAGTTCACCAAATGCTAGGAAGTCTGTGCTATCCACCACCAACTAGTTTATGAATGGCCACTATTAATAAGGTAATTACTGCAGTCTGTACTTTCTGCATTTCTTTTTCCTCTGACTTCACTCTTTACAATTCTCTCCCCAACCATGTGTGTTGTACTGTAACTCAGGTATGCATCAGAGAACATACCTGGCTTTGGGTGAAGGAACTATAGGATCAGGATGTTAGAGATTACCCATGGTCTAGACTGGAGAAAGTAATTTCTAAGACAGTTTGAAGTGCTTCAGGACAGGCATTGTTTCCCATGCTGTACACACATATTTCTTTCACTCCACATCACCTCTGCTCAAACAGCTTTTGCAGTTTTTTGACACCTTTAAGAAATCCTGCAAAACCTGTTTCCTGGAGACAAATGTACACACCACAACCAACACCAAAACCTGTTTCCTGAATGTACACACCACAACCAACACACTCCACCCCTTCCGTTCCTTGGAAAAAAAAAAAAAAACTGTTTCTGTCTCCAGACTCAGTTTTCAGTACTTATAACTTACCACCATCATGGCATGATGGCTGCAATGGAATGCTCAACATCATTTCTCACTTTCTGGTTGCCAAAGCATTTGAGAGACATTTCTGATCCATTTTCTTTATGAGAGACCATGTTGTCAGAACTATTTGTCACTGTCATGAGATGCACTGGCTGTAAACCGTCCTCTTCTGACTGCGTGGGGTGATCGCTGTTCCCAAACATGCTCCAGCCTAGGCAGCTTCATCTCTTGATTTATTTTCATCTGGTTTCCATTTGACCTGCACACACACAGGCTCTTCTTGTTCAATAACGCTTTCATCCACACAGATCTACAGAGCTCTACACTGTCTTTTCCTGTTGAGTGCAATCTGGACTTTAATACACACACACACGCACACACACACACACACATGCACACTTCCCAGCATGGGATTCTTTATGCCTAAGAAGTTCCAAAATTCAATTTTCCTGAGCCACGTTGAATGAAATTTTATTCAAGAATGAAGTAAGAATTTCATGAAGAATCAAGGATTTCTCATCCATGTAAGAGCAGGGCAGAGGCCTTGAACTTGCCCACCCCCAGTTAGCATCTGGACTACAGGCTGAGCAGGCACACAGGTGACCTGGGCACAGTCTTCCCCACTACACTTTGATACATTGCATTTCTATTCAAATTATAGTAATCATTTCCAAGCTTGCATCTATACACATAAATCAACATCTGCAAATGTTATGCAAGTCTTTGTCCTCTCTTTTGGGGATGAGTAAGTGGCCACCCTGTTTCCAGCTTTTAGACTGAATCTTGTTGCTGCTGCTCCCCCTAGCAGTCTGGATCTTTAAAAGGTTACGGAGAAGTTGCTTTTAAGAGCTAGGGGGTGGGGGTGGGAAACCTCATTGTTTCCCTAGTGAATATGTGCAACCAGCGGCTTGTGGGGTAGGAGACCGTCTGACAGATTGCCAGCCCCATGCTGTGGTCCTGTCATTTACGCCAAGTATATGTGTATGTATGGACTTGAGCACGCTCCGGGAGAGAGCGCAGGACAGGAAGGCCTGGCATGCTATGGTCCATGGGGTCACGAAGAGTCGGACACGACTGAACGACTGAACAGCAACAACAAATATGTGTATGTATGACAATAGAAACAGTTTAGAATGTGAAAAGAGAAATGTGAAAGAAAGTGGTTTTATAAGCTGCCAAGGCTTGTAAAAGAGGTTTGAAAGAAAAACCAGAAAGTTTTATAAACTATTACATTCTCCCCAGTGAAAGCTTCCTACAAGGTAGAGGAAACAAACTTACTGATTGCTATTGACCCTGTTTTGGTCCAAGGCCTGAAGGAGACATACAGAAAATGCTGAGACACACTGGTGGGCAAGACTGCAAGAGGATCCCGGTTCATATGTATACATACTGAAACATCCAATTGATCTATAGTTATAAGGATGGGTGATCCTGACATGGCACTATGTAAAATAGACTGGTTAATCTAATTAGATGAAGTTGTTTGTCTGCAGTAGAACTAACAAATGACTTCGGCTACAATTGTATACTCACTTACTTGGCAGTATACCCTATTGAACTCAATGGGTCTTACTTCTGAGTAGACATGTATAGGAGTCCAGTGTAACAATGTAACATTCCTTGATTGAGGAGAGGTTGATTGCAGTCCAGCCCTAAGCAAGTTGACTTAGATGTCTTACTGAGTTCACCATGAATGTGTTGGAATTGCACTGTTATCCTGTAAAGAAACACAGGAGAGGGGTGTTCAAGCCTCACCCCAGGGAAGATGGCAATGTAGACTCTGAAAAGCAAAGCATGAGGAGACCATAGCTCAATGGCAGAGCATGTGTTGTGCATGCAGAAAGTCCCAGGTTCAGTCCCTGGAATTTCCATAGCTGCATATAGATATTCTGTTGATAGAATCAGATGCCTGGTTCCCTGTTACATTTACTTCTCTGCTGCTGATGGCACCATTCTTGTTCACCCAAAGTTTCAGTGTGTGTGTGTTTCAGCATCCCCTAGAACATTAGACATAAAGGAATGTGGCCCTGGGACCAAAAAAAAAAAAAAGATATTGAGACTAGGTGGGGCCAATGCTAGCCCCCTCGCCAGGCTCATGTGGAATCATCGTTTGCATGTGAACGAAGCCTGCCTGATAGGTGGGAGCGAGGGGGCGTGTGTCCACCTGATGGAGGCAGTGGAGGGAGTGTTGGGGGCCAGAACATACCTTGGCTGGGCGGCAGGTACTGGTGGAGTGCTAGGGGCAGGCCAGGCCAGGTAAGGGGAACAAGGGAGAGATGTGTAGTATCTGTCCCCTGCTCCAGGCCTGTCCAGAGCCAAAGGATGGCTGGGGGAGGCGTGACTCCACCTTCTGGCCTTCGTTTGCTGCTCTGCAATGCCAAGTCTGTTACCCAGAAAACCTCCCTCATCCATGACATGATCCTGGATGAGGGTGCAGACCTGGCATGTATTACGGAGACCTGGTTGGCTGAGGCTGCTGCTCCAACCCTTGCAGCCATGTGTCCAGCTGGATTTTCGTATGCGCAGCAGCTGAGGGCTGGGGATCGGGGAGGGGGAGTGGCTGTTATCTACCGAGAGTCCTTGGTCTTCACCAGACCCCCTGTCCGGGAAACCAAGGTTGCTGAGTGCATGTACTGGAGGTTGGGCCCAAAGGGCAGTCTGGGGATTCTGCTCGTATACCATCCACCCTGCTGCACGACTGACTCCCTGGCTGAGGTGCTGGAGGTGGTCTCTGATGTGCATGTACAGTCCCCTAACTTATTGGTGTTGGGGGAGTTCAACGTACATTCGGAGGCCATCCTCACAGGAGTGCCTCGGGACTTCATGGAGACCATGGCCTCCTGGGAGCTGCACCATATTCTAACTGGGCCCACCCATGTAGCCGGTCATGCACTAGACCTTGTGTTTGTTTCTGGAGAAGCAGGGAGTGATCTGGAAGTCGGGGGTATATTCACCACCCCCTTGTCATGGTCAGATCACTATCTGGTGATGTTGGACTTCGCGGTTCCACAACCCCTCCGCAGGGGTGGAGGACCCATTAAAATGGTCTGCCCCAGGTGTCTTATGGATCCAAATGGATTCCTGAACACACTTGGGGATTCTCTGGGGCACGCCAACGGCCACTCGGGGCATTAGATCAGTGGGGCATTAGATCAGGTGGCTCCAAAATGCCCTCTCCCCGTGAACAGGGCTCGGACTGCACCATGGTTCAATCCATGGTTACGAGCTCTGAAACAGGAAGTGAGACGGCTAGAGCGCGGTGGCGGAAGCCTCACTCCAAAGACGATCAGACATGGGCTAGAGCTGTATCTTCAGCCTATCACGTGGCGGTGAAGGCAGCAAAAAAGGAATATTATGCTGCCTCCATCGCGTCTGCAGAGTGCTGAACAGGAGGCTGTTCCAAGTGGTCCGGAGCCTGGTCGGTCCTGTGGCTGCTGAACCACTGGAGCATTCTAAGGCCTCCTGTGAGGCCTTGGCAAGGGCACTTTGCAGATAAAATTGATCAGATTAGGTGTGTTACTCTGCACGCTGTGGGTACAGTTAGTGAGCAAGAGGCGGCCTGTGGCAAACCAGTTTTGTGGGATCAGTTCCAGCTTCTTCCTCCTGATGAAGTGGACAAGGCGCTTTCATCTGTAGGGCTGACCACCTGCTTACTTGATCCTTGCCCATCTTGGCTCATTATGGGCTGCAGAGACTGGGTGAGGGGATCAGGGTGGTGGTGAACACCTCCCTTGAGGAGGGAGTGATGCCATCAGCCCTCAAGGAGGCAGTGATAAGACCGCTCTTAAAGAAGCCCTCCTTGGATCCTCAAGTTCTGAACAACTTTCGCCCAGTCTCAAATCTGCCATTTTTGAGCAAGGTGATTGAGCGGGTGGTGGCGATGCAGTTGAAGGCACACTTGGAAGAAACTGATTATCTAGACCCATTTCAGTTGGGCTTCAGGCTTGGGCATGGGACAGAAACAGCCTTGGTCGCCTTGGTGGATGATATGAGGAGGGCTCTGGATAGGGGCGAATGCTCCTTCCTTGTTCTCCTCGACCTCTCAGCGGCTTTTGATACCGTTGACCACGGTATCCTCCTGGACCGCCTGGAGGGGTTGGGCATTGGAGACACCGTATTGCGGTGGTTCCGGTCCTTCCTCTCCGGCAGGTACCAGGGGGTAGCACTGGGAGATGAGGTTTCGGACCCATGGCCACTCACTTGTGGGGTGCCACAGGGTTCCATCCTCTCCCTGATGCTATTTAACATATATGTGAAGCTGCTAGGGCTATCATCAGGAGGTTTGGGGTGCGGTGTCATCAATATGTGGATGACACGCAGCTCTACCTCTCGTTCAAATCTTCACCAAGGTTGGCCGTAGAATCCCTGTCCAAATGTCTGGAGACAGTGAGTGGCTGGATGGGGAGGAACAAGCTGAAGCTGAACCCTGACAAGACCGAGGTACTTTTGGTGGGAGACAAGAGGAGGCTGGGGGATGTTGACCTGGTTTTGAATGGAGTACGGCTACCCTTGAAAGACCAGGTCCGCAGCCTGGGGGTCATTGTGGACTCCCAGCTGTCCATGGAGGCTCAGGTGTCAGCTGTGAGCCAGACAGCGCTGTATCAACTCCATCTGATACGGCGGCTGCGCCCCTTCCTTCCCGACCATCTGCTCCCATCAGTAGTACATGCCCTGGTCTCCTCTTGTTTAGACTACTGTAATGCACTCTATGTGGGGTTACCCTTGAAGACGGTTCGGAAGCTGCAGCTGGTACAGAACGCGGCGGCTCGCCTGATTAAAGGCAGCCGCCAGCGAGATCACATCACCCCAGTGCTGAAGGAGTTGCACGGGTTACCAGTTGTTTTCCGGTCCAAATTCAAGGTGTTGGTTTTGACCTTTAAAACCCTATATGGTTCCAGCCCAGCCTATCTCAAGGAGCGCCTCCAGCAGCACCAGACAGGCCGCTTAACAAGATCAGCCTCGGATGGCCTTCTTTCTGTCCCATCAGCCAGGGCAGCTAGACTGGTGGGGACGAGGGAGAGGGCCTTTTCTGTGGTGGCCCCCACTCTGTGGAACTCCCTCCCTAGGGAACTCCACCATGCCCCCACTTTAATGAGCTTCCGTCATGCATTAAAAATGTGGTTGTTCAGGCAGGCATTTGGGGTGGGTTAGGGTATTTTAGAAAATGTTTTTATCATAGAATGTTATTGTTTTAAATTGTTTTATTTATGCTGTACATTGCCCAGAGTGGCTGGGTGACCAGTCAGATGGGCGATTAATAAATTTAATAATAAATAATAATTAAAAAAATCGAAGTGATGCCTTCACTTTGGGGATGTGAAGGCAGCCCTGATTCCTGTCATAGCAGCAGGTCATTTTCAAGAGTTTAGGATCACTGGGCTGGCTTAGTGATCACTTAGGATCACTGTTACATATGCCACTTGTAACAAGGCAGCAGTACATGACAATAGCACTTTTGCTGGTTGTGGGCTCCTGATGATCATACAGGGACAGGGGGTCATTGTATGTGTAAATTAGATGTTTGCAATGTTCTGTATGTGGGCAGCAGCAGAAATTTCAGCAGGTGTCAACAGCTGTGGCAGCAGGGCCCCGTCCACTGCAGTGTCCAGCTGTAGGTGGCCACCTACCTGTCCCTAATGGCACCGAAGGCTTGCTCCATTGGCCATGGTAGACATCGGTCTCAGTTCCTGGTTGCTTGTGGCTCTGGTAGGCAGCACAGGCCCAACATCTGTTCACTTTAGAGGCATAGACAGGTAGCCAGGCTTCTTCCTCAGTCTTACATAACTCTGTGTCAGGCATTTGGCATCAGAACGAAGACATTATGATGTCAAATTCATGATTCATGGTTTATAACTGCCAGTGGCCATAGAATGATCAAGGAAACTGAAGCACTAATAACTTCTCTAGGATTAATAAGAGTGGCAGTGAGAAGCCCCACTTGTTGCAGAGTGTCATGTCCCCTGGTTCTGACACTATGCATTATTCCAAGGAGGACTCAGAATCACACGGGTCACGGGTTGCCCTTGGTGGCCCCTTCTACACTTTCTCCGCCTGAGGATGTAGCTCTCCCATCAAGATCTGACCCTGAGGATGACTCCCTTGCAGCTCTTTTTATGAGATAATATTCCAGCCAGTGCTGATTGTGGTGTGCTGTCCAAGGTCCTGCCAGTCCTGCCTTGCTTTGCCTTGCCTCTAATCAAGGAGCCTGTGTGCTTTGCCCAGGGTGGCAATAGTTCTGAGTAACACCTGGGTTTGATATTTTCAGAAACGGGGGAATCAATCATTGTTTGTTTCTTTCATGTTCCCAGCAGTCCTAGGTGCAATTCCAGGTGAAACCGGAAACCATCACATCATCTGGTAGATGCCAATGTTTGAATGTCTGCAAATCCTCCTCTCCTGATGTCTGCAGGATGCATATTTGATGTCTGCAAATTTCATCTAAAAATTCTGACCATGCAGACATCATGACTTCAACATCCAGTCAGCCTCTCCCCCCACGTGTTAACTACCCTCCCACTGCCTTTTTTTTTTTTTTTTTTGCCATCTTCAGTTTTGTAACATCTTGCCTGATGAAGAGATCTGGAGATCTCAAAAACTTGCACATTTTTGTAACATTTGAGTTGGTCTAATAACGGTATCACACTAATGTGAATTTCACCTTGCCTGTCATGATACTAACCTACTTTGACTCTGTTCTAATTGATGTGATTCCACTTGGCCAGATATGACTCTTCTCTGCCTGGTGTGACCTGGAAAAATCAGTGAGGGCCCATGCTGCAGCCGGCTTCCCCTGGGCCTTACACCAAGGTAGGCCACAGGGTTTGCCTACAAACCCCTCTTTCCTTCTTTAGCTATCTGATTTTATTGGCCATGACAGATTCACAATCATAGGAAGTTGCCTTATACTGAGTTGGTCTATCTAGCTCTGCATTGTCTACTTTGACTGGCAGCAGCTCTCTAGTTTCCCAGGCAGAGGCATTTATCATCGCATCCAACATTATCCTTTAAAAAGAGGAGACAGTGCCTCTTCTCAAATGGTGTCTGTTTCAACATGGCTGCTTATCTTCTAAACAATGGGTTGGATGCTGATATAATCATAGTCAACCCATTGAAATGGGGCATAAATTGGTCATGATTAAGTTAGGTTCCATTGATTTCAATGGGTCTACTCTAAGTATGACTAAATCTCAACTCAACACAACCCAAAGAATATTTATTATCTTCAGAGGAATTGTTTGTTATTCATATGAACATTTTAATGGCTGAATTTATTTTAAATATTTTCTTACAGGCCAGATTGAGATTATATATGTCCTGAAAGTGCAGGATATAAATTGAATAGATAGATAGATAGATAGATAGATAGATAGATAGATAGATAGATAGATATTACAGCATGAAGTGCTCCTGTTCAGGGTTCCAGCTAGCTGGCCAGCCATGCCCTCTTCTACAATACTCCATTCCTCTTCCCATCTGGTTTTCCATTTCCCCTCCCCAACAGTAAGTCACAGTTCCATGCACAATGGGCATGCTTAGTCTGCATTGGGTTGTTTTGAGAGTTCCTTGCTTAGGGTTATTTTTCTAAAGGGTTTTTTTTTTGTATTTCTGCAAACTTTGGCATTCTCCCAAGCATTTTGATACTTCCATCTATCTGTGTGTGTATGGGAGTGGGGGTGTTGTTTGGGTTGTATACAAATGAGCTCTTAGAAGAATGAATTCGTGATCAGATTATAGATTAAAATGCATACAATCAGTCTATCAAGATTTCTTTTTATGTAGGGTGACAGCCCTATATAAACACCATGGACCATTCCTGCTGTCAGTACATCACATCACCAGATCAGTCAGTATTTGGATGCCAAATATCATTTGAATGAATAGGGTTAGGTCAAAAGATATTTACAAGCAGTAATCTGTCTCATCTCCTGTTAAAGGAAGGTGCTCTGTTGTAAGATAGTGGCCTCTGTATGCATAGAAAAGTAGTAAGGGCTATACTGAATGTTGGGTATCAATATCCAAACCAGAACAGTGCACCAGAATAGTGTACCATCCAGACCAGAAGACCTGAGTTCAATGTCCTCAAAGTCAGCAGCCTGAAGTGGAACACAATAAGCATAGTTCACTGCTCTTAGGATCATAGGAAATGGCCTTACAGAAGATCAATTTTACCTACCTAGCCCACTATTGTCTATTCTGAAAAGCATTGGTTCTCTAGGATCTCAGTTAGATCTTTCACACCACCTGCTGCCTTCTCCTTTTAACTGGAGAAGCCTGGAACTGAACTCGAGACCTTCTGCATGTTAAGGATGTGCACTACCATGGAGCTTCAGTCCCTCCCTCTCAGCAATTAAAGATGTAATGCAAACTCTGATTATTTATGCCAGGCCTGGCCAACCTGGAGGCTTCACTCTGGAGGTTGCACCCAGTGGGATCATTACTCTAACACAAAGTTTCTACCAATTATGTAAACCCTGTTTTTATCATTGCACAAGGGTCAAATCTAGTACTTTGATTCTGCTTGGCCAAGCCATTGCACAAGGCATTGCGTGAGCTGTTGTACAAGCTGTTGCACAAGCGGTTCTGCAAATCATTGCACAAGCGGTTGAAGAACTCATTATGACCTCATTAGACTAGGTGTCATTTGCACAAGTTGTGCTCATTCTGGGTTATACCAAATGTTACGCTAGCAGAACAAGATCAGCCTCAGATGGCCTTCTCTCTGTCCCATCAGCCAGGACAGCTAGGCTGGTGAGGACGAGGGAGTGGGCCTTCTCTGTGGTGGCTCCCACTCTGTGGAACTCCCTCTCTGGGGAACTCCACCATGTCTCCTCTTTAATGAGCTTCCACCACGCATTGAAAACTTGGTTGTTCAGGCAGGCATTTGGGGTGGGTTAGGGTATTTTTAGAAATACGATGTTTTAATGTGTAATTTTACTGTTTTAAATTGTTTGTACTATTGTACATAGTCCAGAGTGGCCGGGTGACCAGCCAGATGGGTGACTGAGAAATTTAATAAATAAAAATAAATAAAAGAAAAATGAAAAGAGTTGGTCTTTTTTTGCTAGCAGTTGCACAACCGCTATCAAAACTAGCACAACTAGTGCAAGCGATACCTGGCCTAATGAAGCACAGGCCCAGAGAAGTTCCCAGTTCAAGCCCTAGAGTCTGTGCCACTAGACGGTGTGGATTCCTGCACACCTAAGCACATGGTTTACCACACATGCAGCTCACACCTCAGCACTAGTTTATCATGTCCCTGCGATGCTGCATTAACAAGTGTTGTGGTGGTCAAAGTACACAGAGGTGTGAGCTGGGCACATGGTGTTGCAGCACATGACTACTGCTTCACAATTGGCTGAAGTGGTTATGGACCCATTCACACCACTTTCTCAATCTGCCAATTTGACCATGTGCATGAGCCCTTAATTAAAAAGGAAAATGCCAGATGCATTTGTATCACAGAATCATAGGGTTGGAAGGACCATTGAGTCCAACCTCTTGCTCAGTGCAGGAATCCAAGTCAGAGCATCCCTGACAGGTGGCTGTCCAGCCTCATCTTGAACGCCTCCACTGTGGGAGAACCCACCACCTCCCTAAGTCATTGGTTCCATTGTCGTATTGCTCTAAACAGTCAGGAAGTTTCTCCTGATGTTCAGCCGGAATCTGGCTTCCTGTAATGTGAGCCCATTATTCTGTGTCCTGCACTCTGGGATGATCGAGAAGAGATTCTGGCCTCCATCTCTGTGATAGCCTTTCAAGTACTTGAAGAGCGCTATCATATCTCCCCTCATTCTTCTCTTCTCAAGGCTAAGCATGCCCAGTTCTTTCAGTGTCTCCTCATAGGCTTTGTTTCCAGTCCCCTGATCATCTTTGTTGCCCTTCTCTGAACCCTCTGTCTGCATCCTTCTTAAAGTGTGGCTCCCATTCAAGGGCTCAGACTTTTCTAAGGACAGTAAGAAAGGATTGCTGGAAATTCTGAATGAAAAACATGCAACAATTTGAAGAGCTGAACCTGAGCACAAGTAGACAAATGTAACATAAGGTATACAAACAATTTCCACCCAACAAAACAAATACTGCCTAGACATCAGTCACGCTGTCCACACAATAATGCACAAATGAATGAATGAATAAATAAATAAATCTGTGATCAGAAAGCTGAAATTCAGTGGCTAGAATGAATTAATCTGAGGAAGCAGTGCACCATAAATCAACTGTATGGACTTGATTTCTTTTTCTGCATGATGGGTTTCCTTTGCAAGGGAGTGGATAAGACGTTAAAGTGGGGATTATGAGGTACTGTATGGGAGGGAAACAGTTGTGAAAAATGGGGACTGGGGTCCATGGTGACAGGCAGAGTAGAGAGAGCCAGGCTCCTCGCCACTTGGCTCACTATCAAGGGAGGGTCCGTAGCAGAGTGGTAGAGCCAGTGGAGGCTGGTGGACCCAATTTTGGTGGAGCTGTGAGCCCATTCTAGGTTTCAGTCAGAATCAGCCAGAACTCTAAATGAGCTATCCAAGGTGCTGAACCTGTTCTTGGGAATGGGGTTCAGCACCTTGGAAGTTCTCTTAGAGTTCTGGCTGGTTCTGACTGAAACCCAGAATGGATTCATAGCCCCACCAAAATCGGATCCACCAGCCTCTACTGGGTAGAACACCTGCTTTGTATGCAGAAGGTGCCAAGTTCAAACCCTGGCATCTTCAGGTAGGGAAGGTGGGAAGGAATCCAGCCTGAAACTTTGGGGACCCACTGCCACTCAGTGTTGACAAAACTGGGTTAGACGGACCAGTGATCTGACTCAGTATAAGGTGACTTCCTGTGTTTCTATAGTCCTCATTTGAAACAGAGCAAAGCTGGCCTCAGGGGTTATATCTGTGGGTCCCTGCCAAGGCCCACACCCTTGCAGGTTGCCCACAGTTACACCCTGGAGTCTTCTGGTCATGCTATTCCTCCCCTTTTTCTTCACTGCTTGTTCCCCTGTCATCTCTGAGCATTGTGAACAGTGACAAACATAACGAGAGGATGGTTTTGCTGATATAGTATAACCAGCATAATACAGAATAATTTATAATCAGACTTCACAGAATACTTTAAATTAGATTCTAGCTGTGGCATAAGTTATTACAAGAGGAGGGGAATCAGGCAAATCCAGCCTGAAGGAACACTTCATCAGCTAACTAACTGGGCCAAATTCAGCTTTTCATTGGTTATAAAGCAATCAAAAGCCATATGAAAAAGAGGGATGGTCACACAGTAGAGCCACTAATGTCCACATAAAGCTACTAATGCATGACATGTTTCCTGTGTTTGGATTTGATAAAGCTGAAGGAGGCGGAGAATGGGAGGAAGAAACTACTGTCAAAAGACCATTGAGGTTATGGAGTTCAGCAAAGAATTAAACACTCAGGTTAAAGTTTTACATGCAAACCAAAGTAGGTGTTTGCTTATTATATTTGTAGCCCATCTTTCCCATAAGGAGCAAGAATGTGAGGTAAGTTAGGCACAGAGAGGACAATGAGAACATAGGAAGCCATCTTATACTAAGTCAGATCATTGGTCTGTCTAGTCCAGTCCTGTTGACGCAGACTGGCAGTGGCTCTCTAGGGTTTCAGGCTGGAGTTGTTCCTAGCCCTACCTGGAGTTACCGGGGATTGAACATAGAACTTTCTGCATACAAGACATGTGCTCTACCACTGAGATATGGTGCCTCCTCTTTGGTTGTTGTTGTTGTTCAGTCGTTCAGTCGTGTCCGACTCTTCGTGACCCCATGGACCATAGCACGCCAGGCCTTCCTGTCCTGCGCTCTCTCCCAGAGCGTGCTCAAGTTCATATTCATTGCATCCGTGATGCTATCTAGCCATCTCATCCTCTGCCGTCCCCTTCTCCTTTTGCCTTCAGTCTTTCCCAGCATCAGGGTCTTTTCCAGGGAGTTTTCTCTTCGCATTAGGTGGCCAAAATATTGGAGCTTCAGCTTCAGTATCTGTCCTTCCAATGAGCACTCAGGGTTGATTTCCTTTAAGATTGACTGATTTGACCTCCTTGCAGTCCAGGGGACTCGTAAGAGTCTTCTCCAGCACCACAGTTTGAAAGCATCAATTCTTCGGCGCTCAGCCTTCCTTATAGTCCAGCTCTCACAGCCATACATTACTACTGGGAAAACCATAGCTTTGATTAGACGGACCTTTGTCGGCAAGGTGATGTCTCAGCTTCTTACTATGCTGTCTAGGTTGGCCATAGCTTTCCTCCCAAGGAGCAAGCGTCTTTTAATTTCATGGCTACAGTCACCGTCTGCAGTGATCTTGGAGCCCAAGAAAGTAAAATCTGTCACTGCTTCCATTTCTTCCCCTTCTATATGCCAGGAAGTGATGGGGCCAGATGCCATGATCTTAGTTTTTTTAATGTTGAGTTTCAAACCAGCTTTTGCACTCTCCTCTTTCACCCTCAACAAGAGGCTCTTTAGATCCTCTTCGCTTTCTGCCATTAGGGTGGTATCGTCTGCATATCGGAGGTTGTTGATAATTCTCCCAGCAATCTTAATTCCGACCTCTGATTCATCCAACCCGGCATTTCTCATGATGTACTCTGCATATAAGTTAAATAAGCAGGGTGACAATATGCAGCCTTGTCGTACTTCTTTCCCAATTTTGAACCAATCGGTTGTTCCATGTCTGGTTCTTACTGTTGCTTCTTGACCCTCGTACAGGTTTCTCAGGAGACAGGTAAGGTGGTCTGGTACTCCCATCACTTTAAGAATTTGCCACAGTTTGTTGTGATCCACACAATCAAAGGCTTTAGCGTAGTCAATGAAGCAGAAATAGACGTTTTTCTGGAATTCTCTTGCTTTCTCCATGATGCAGCGAATGTTGGCGATTTGATCTCTAGTTCCTCTGCCTCTTCGAAACCCAGCTTGTACTTCCGGTAGTTCTCGGTTCGCATACTGCTGAAGCCTAGCTTGTAGGATTTTGAGCATCACCTTGCTGGCATGTGAAATGAGCGCAATGGTGCGGTAGTTTGAACACTCTTTGGCATTGCCCTTCTTTGGAATTGGAATGTAAACTGACCTTTTCCAGTCTTGTGGCCACTGTTGAGTGTTCCAGATTTGTTGGCATATTGAATGCAGCACTTTAACAGCATCATCTTTTAGGATTTTAAATAGCTCGGCTGGAATACTGTCATCTCCGCTAGCTTTGTTGTTACTAATGCTTCCTAAGGCCCACTTGACTTCACTCTCTAGGATGTCCGGCTCAAGTTCAGTGACCGCACTATCATGGCTATCAGGGACATTCAGATCTTTCCTGTATAGTTCTTCTGTGTATTCTTGCCACCTCTTCTTAATCTCATCTGCTTCTGTTAGGTCCCTGCCTTCTTTGTCCTTTATCATGCCCGTCTTTGCACAAAACGTTCCCTTGAGATCTCCGATTTTCTTGAAGAGATCTCTAGTCTTTCCCATTCTGTTGTTTTCCTCGATTTCTTTGCATTGTTCATTTAAGAAGGCCTTCTTGTCTCTCCTTGCTATTCTCTGGAACTCTGCATTCAGTTGGATATATCTTCCCCTTTCTCCCTTGCTTTTCGCTTCCCTTCTTTCGTGAGCTACTTGTAAAGCCTCATCAGACAGCCACTTTGCTTTCTTGCATTTCTTTTTCTTTGGGATGGATTTACTTGCTGCCTCCTGAACAATGTTACGGACCTCTGTCCATAGTTCCTCAGGCACTCTGTCTATCAGGTCTAATCCCTGAAATCTATTCCTCACCTCCACTGTATATTCATCAGGGATATGATTTAGGTCATACCTGAACGGTTTAGTGGTTTTCCCGACGTTCTTCAATTTAAGCTGAAATTTTGCAAGAAGCAGCTCATGATCTGAGCCACAGTCAGCTCCAGGTCTTGTTTTTACTGACTGTATGGAGCTTCTCCATCTTTGGCTGCAAAGGACATAATCAATCTGATTTCGATATTGACCATCTGGTGACGTCCATGTGTAGAGTCGCCTCTTGTGCTGTTGGAAAAGAGTGTTTGCTATGATCAGCATGTTCTCTTGGCAAAACTCTATTAGCTTTTGTCCTGCTTCATTTTGTACACCAAGGCCATGCCTGCCTGTTATCCCGGTTATTTCTTGACTTCCTACTTTAGCATTCCAATCCCCTATGATGAAGAGGACATCTTTTTTTGGTGTTAGTTCTAGAAGGTGTTGTAGGTCTTCATAGAACCGATCAACCTCAGCTTCTTCGGCCTCAGTGGTTGGGGCATAGACTTGAATTACTGTGATGTTGAATGGTTTGCCTTGGATTCGTACTGAGATCATTCTATCATTTTTAAGATTGTACCCCAGTACTGCTTTTCCCACCCTTTTGTTGACTATGAGTGCTACTCCATTTCTTCTAAGGGATTCTTGCCCACAATAGTAGATATGATGGTCACCTGAATTAAATTCACCCATGCCTGTCCATTTTAGTTCGCTGATTCCCAAGATGTCGATGTTCAATCTTGCCATCTCATGTTTGACCACCTCCAGCTTACCTTGATTCATTGATCTGACATTCCAGGTTCCTAAACAATATTGTTCTTTACAGCATCGGATTTTCTTTTCACCACCAGACACATCCACAGCTGAGTGTCCTTTCGGCTTTGGCCCAGCCGCTTCACTCTTTCTGGCGCTACTTGGAAATACCCTCTGCTCTTCCCCAGTAGCATATTGGACACCTTCCGACCTGAGGGGCTCATCTTCCGGCGTGATCTCTTTTAGCCTTGTGATACGTTCCATGGGGTTTTCTTGGCAAGAATACTGGAGTGGGTTGCCATTTCCTTCTCCTGTGGACCACATTTTGTCAGAACTCTCTGCCATGACCTGTCCGTCTTGGGTGGCCCTGCACGGCATAGCTTATGTCTTCACTGAGTTACGCAAGCCCCTTCGCCACAACAAGGCAGTGATCCATGAAGGGGTCCTCTTTGGTACCAAGAAATATTTGTCTATCCACAGAGTGTTTGATTTGGTTCCCACAAGGACATGATGTCCCTACATGAATGGATGGGGAAACTGGAGGTGGGATGGCATACTGGATGGGTGGAGAGGGCAGGCACATTCTCTTCCTCCCACGCAATGGGCTGGATCAAGGGTTGGGGGCAAATCATCCAATTCAACCCAAAGCAAATTAAGATTTACTTACAGAAGGGATGTTGAACCTCTTTCAGGTCTGGGGCCAAGTTCCACCATTTCAGAGAAGCTCTTGGGCGCTGCATTCCAGGAGCGGGTGGGGCCAAAGGGAAAATGGTGAGGCAAAAAATGCAACCCCCCCAAACCCCCAGCATATTTTAGCTTAAATCTCTTACTGCCACCAATTAACCCTTAGGAGAGGCATTCCAACCTTTTAGAACACATACAACATGTGCAAAAGCTGGAAAACCACCGAACAATCAGTGGTTGAGAGAAAGAGGATGGGGCAGGGGAAGGGTGTGTGACCACCTGGGGAACCTCAGAGAGCCGGATTTGGCTCCCAGGCCCAAGGTTCTGCACCCCTGGCCTATAGCATCAAATGCCAGCGGAGGTTGGTGGCTCTGATTTCAGTGGGACCATGATTCCATTCTGGGTTTCAGTCATAATGAGCCAGAACTTTAAAGAAGCTCTCTGAGGTTCTGAGCCTATTTTGGGGGTAGGATTAAGCATCCTGGATAGCTCCTTTAGAGTTCTGTCTGGTTCTGACTGAAACCCAGAATGGATTCACAGCCCCACCGAAATCAGAGCCACCAGCCCCCACGGCCTCCATCTTCATGCCCATCTGCTCTTCTGTAGTGAGGGTGTCCATGAGTCCTGCACTCTTAACTGAAATAGAATGTTTTTAAAGGGGTCCTGGCAGCTTGTCCCTCCAGGCTTCATTCGGGAAGGAAGACAGTCTGCAGTGTACATTTCTTTTCAGAAGTTCTGAAAGGGAAGGGAAGGGCATTTGTTTAGGGCTGGCCATGCTGGGGAATCACTCCAGAGCAAGGTAGGAGGATATCTGCTGAAGAGTTTATTTATTACTAGCTCCTCAAGGTGGTCATTCTGCATAGGCACAAGGTCAGATTGGCACTTGGCAGGAGGTAAGAGCAGCAATGGAAGACATTCATTAGATGAGAGGCAAGGAAGTGAAGAAGAGCAGGCTCCTGCAGCTTTTGTGTCTGGCGCTGAGGGTAGTTTTGAAGAAGACAGAAGATTCAGCAGATGCCTTCTGAGACAGAGAGGAAGAAATGCTCTATCTCCAGGTGCAGAACAGGGTGATTGCACAGGGAGCCAGCCAGACTGGCAGGGCATTAAGAAGTCAGTTGGAAAGAAGTGGTGGATAGGAATGCAATGTTGAAAGTGACTGCTGATTCCCTTCAGGATCAGTTAGCAGGAAAAAATATATATCTTGTATTGAGATAGAAAATAGGAGCTGTGGAATGTTGGACCTTTCAAGATAGAGAAAAAATAGTTACTTCGTCAAGGTCCTGCTTTTTCAGTTGAAGACAATGCCCTAATAGTTGCATTTCTGGTGTGGAAGGAGTGACAAAAGTTGAAAATAGAGAAGTAAAAGACAGGAAGACAGGAAGAATATTTCATGAGTCGTGGAAATGGTGATGTTTGGAGATGATGGCAGATGAAGCAAGGATGGAGACTTTGGGTGGGATCCAACAGTGCCCTTGTGCCAGCAGCCAGGTCTGCTGGTCCTGGTATGGGCATGGCTGTCCCCACTAGTGCCAGCATGCATGCAGCCCCTACTCCGGGTGGCCGCGATATAGAGCTTCCAGGGGCAAGCCACAACATGAGCGGAAACACTCATTTCTGGAAAGGACCGGTCAAACCCCTTCCAGAAACGAGTGTTCCCGCTCATTTCACGGCTTGCCCCCGGAAGTGCTACTTCGCGGCCGCCAGTGGTAGGGGCTGCACGTGCACCAGAGATGGCGAAGACAGCCACACACATACCAGAACCAGCAGTCCTGGCTGCCAGCACAAGGGTACCGTTGGATCCTGTCCAGTTATTTCTTCAGCAAGTTCCCATGGTTTAGCTCAAAATAATTTTGTAGAGATTGGTGTTTTTCCCCTAATACTGATAAAGGAAGACAGAGGGTGAGAACTGAGGACTTTTAACACAAGCAGGGTTAGAAGAAGCTTGTTGAAACCATTAGCAAAGGCAGTGTTACTAACCAAAAGCAATGACTGGGCAAGTCTTCCCATAATTTTTATCTGGATATCGAGAGCAGAATATACCTAAACAACAACATTGGCAACAACTAATGAAAAATTCCAGAACCTACAACTTATTACATAAGTAAATAAATATATCTAAAATAAATTACTGATTGTCAACAGAAAACCACAGAGGTAATTAAACAATCCCATAAGTGTTTGATTAAAGGGACTCAAACCAAACCCTATAATATTTATTTATTTATTTATTTATTCATTCATTCATTCATCCATTCATTCATTTAAAAATACTATCTCTTTGATTAAAAAAAAAAACAAAAAACAGGCCAATTACTGAGTCAATAATCTATGAGTGCAAATAAGAAACAACCAAGCTTCCAGTCACAGAACCTCTTATTCCTTCAAGCTACAATGACCAAAGCAGTCACACAGTTCTTTAGTAGCCTAAAGCATCATATTACCTGTTTCAGCTGGGGGCTGGGGCACCTCTCCTCAACAACAAAAACAGTGAAGAGACTGCCCCTTTCCTCAAGGATTTCTGTAACAAGGCAAGATGTTCTACGCACTGGGAACATCTGTCAGAAGCAGCTAGTCTAAGCAAGGCAGGGCCTGAAGTGCATGTTAGTTTTGGGGTCTCCATTCAATCATAGAATAGAATCATACACTAGTAGGGTTGGGAGGGGCCTACAAGACCATCAAGTCCAACCCCCTGCTCAATGCAGGAATCCAAGTCAGAGCATCCCTGCCTCATCTTGAATACCTCCAGTGTGGGAGAGCCCACCACCTCACTAGGTAGTTGGTTCCATTGGTTCCAATCAATCAAATACTTATCATGTTGTAGGTTTAAAGCGTCAGTTCTGACACCATGTCATGGGGCAAGAAATTTACTGTCTCTCTTAAACAAGAACAGAGTAGCAGGAGGGAGCTCCTGACTCCACCCAGATGCTATTAAGTCCAGTGCCACCTAGTGACTAAACCCTATAATGTCACTGCTCACCAACATACAATTCTCTCAGCCAATAGCATTGCTGAAGGCCCTTCCGAAGAGACCTAGGGCTGCAAACATTTTAGCAGCTCTGCTCCATGCCTTTGAAAGAAAATAAGTATGTGAAGCTCTTCCTAGCATTAAGTTAAAGTGATGGAGAGACATTACATGTTATTTCTTCTGGACAGTATTCTGATGTTAAAGGTACAAGAATAGGGCCAGTTTTTTTTTTAAAAGGCCACCCTATGGAAATCTTAGATGTTTTAACATCTGCTCTAGGCTGAACCCATCCAGCAAATCTTTTCATTTCTCCACTGAACCTGAATTTGCTTCAGCCTTCGAAATGACACATGCCAAAACCCTTCTGAGGGAAAGCTTATTTGGAGAATGGGTTGACTGATTATTCATCCTAAGCAAAACCTGGCATTTTTCACTCCACTGCTCAACCCACACTGGGGGAGTTTACAGCGGCATGCAAAATGCCCTGGTCTGCTCCTGATGAATGAGCCAGTCAACCTGTTTGCCAGGAGGAGGAAAGGGCCACAGGTAAAAATAAGAGGCTCTGCAAGCAAGGCAGTGGTGGGCACTGCTCTCCAATGGACCCGTGTTAATGGCTACCTGCATTTTGAAAGCAGATGACTGCATGGCATTGCTGATGCATCACAGACAACCATTTGCCTTTGTGTCAGTCGGAAATGGAGAAATCTATTTTCCTCTCCTGCACATTATACGTGCTTGTTTCATGCAGAGTTTCTGATTGACTAACAAGCCTCTCCAGTAAAAAGGTCTCCCAACAGCACCGGAGGCAGCATCCCCCAATTGCTAGCGTTTTGTTCATGAACTCAAGTGAGAAGCTTCCATCAAATCAAAAGTGTACCATTGAAACAGCAAAGCTGCTGTGTTGTTTATAGGTACCTAAAGCAGCCACTTCACATCAATATCAAATATGTAGTCAACTGCTTGCCAGTGTTTTTAGGTAAAGCAATGACGTGTAGATTTCTTAGCTGCAGTGTGTGTGGGGAGGGGGAGTGTGGGTTAATGATGTGCTGTATGCTGTCCCAGTTCCCTGACAGCTGGAGTCTCCAGGGCAATGGAAGAGTGAAAGGATTAGACAGGATAGAATTGCATATTATGACAAAAACAGGGCCCCCTTAACCCTGTGTTTCCCTTGGAACACTCATTTGAGGGGGCACTTGAAAAGGACAAAGAAGGCACACTTACAAAGGGTCTTGCTAAAAACAAGAGAATGCTGTGTAGATGGTGTCACTATGTAGTTGAGTTACTAGGTGGCACTGGACTTCATTTTTAATGGGTGGAGCCAGGAATTTCATGCTGAGGTTCTGCTTTTATCGGAAGCTATTGTCGGAAGCTTCCAGAGTGGTGTGTCCTCTAAGGCAGGGATAGGGAAGCTCCACCCTACGGGCCAAATTTGGCCCATTGGGCCAGCCCACCTGGACCACAAGACCTCAGGTGAGCCTGCTCCCTCCTCCCCAAAGTTCCGCCCCACAGAAGGAATGGCTGAGGGATGAATGCACACTCAGACAGTGCTTGGAGGCACCAGTTGAGTCTGCTTCATTCCTCCATCTCCATCCTCACGTGGGGAAGGCGAAGGCAGAGCAGTGCTGCTCTGCACTCAGCTGGGTGAACCTGCTTTGCTCTTCCCCCATGTTCCCCATGCCTCCATGCTGTTGCTCTGCCCGGGCTTTCCCTAGCTGGGTAAAGCCTGGGAGGGGTGAATCCAGCTCCCTGACTGAGGTGCTGGCTGAAAGAGCTCCTGCTGGAGCTTTGGCCAGGGAGCTGGTGGATGTCCCTGCCCCTGATGCCACAGACAAAGCCCTGCCCCCTGACATTGGAGAGGGCAGTCCAGGGAGGGGGGCAATCCAGTCCTGGGACCCAGAAGGCTCCCCCACCCATGCTTCCATGGCAGGTGTTGATCTGGCTCTCTGAGAATGCGGTCAGAAGGAAAGATGGTGCTCCAGATGGTCACTGGTGAGGGCCATTTCACACATGCATGTTCATGACTCGATAGCTGGGGCATCTGTCTGAATGGGACAGCACAGATCCCATGTTTCATACTGAACTTTCATCTCACCACAAGCATTGAATCAGTTCACCTGCCTGCCACCAAATGTATAGTACACTTATTGTAGCGCGCTCAAGTGATGTATGTGTATATGTGAACCAGTCCTTACTGTCTGAATGTGGCCAGAGTACTCATTTGTCTAGGCAAGTATAGCTCAGTGGTAGAGAATCTGCTTTGCATGCAAAAGGTTCCAGGTTCAATCCCCGGCATCTCCAGCTAGGGTTGGAGAAACTCTCACCTGAATCCTGGAAAGCAACTGCTTTCCTGGGCCACAATCCTGGGCTAGATGGACCAATGGCCTGACACAGTACAAGGCAGCTTCCTATGTTCCTACATACTTCTCCAGTGGGCAGCTCCTATGTGTGTCTTTCACAGTATTTTTTTCATCTAGGACTGGAATTATGAGGGATCGTTTCAGACTTTTCCAAGTGAAAGTTAAAATATCTTTAATTCTGGGGTGCTATGTGCCAACGTGCCTTATCTCCTTCAGCACGATGACGTAACTAGTCTATTCACCCCAAGCTCCTTCAGTGAGCTGCTCAGCTGGAGAAAGGTCCTGTGTGGAAAGGATTTCTGAAAGTGCACCACTGAAGGCAAGTAATAATAATAAAAAACCAGCCATGGTTCACTGTACCTTAAAAAATAAAAGTAGGCCACAAAATAATTGCATTGATTTTAAACAGACTTTTACATCTGTGAATGTTCTTATTGTGTTCTCCTTTGAAGAACTGATTTCAGCCAAGACAGAGAATAGCAGAAATAGATTGGTTGTATTGAATTCACATTGGCATGATTAGGAAACATGGTAGTTATGGGAAGAACACACATTTCCGTTTTTTATTACATGATGTTTTCTCTCCACCAATTTATTGCTTTAATATAAAGTCCAAGCAAAAAGACACAATATTATTAAACATAATCAGAGAAACAGTTTAAATTGCAGGATAGCAGATCTTTCAGTATAATTTTATACCCCTAATGTAGTTTTCTATGGTATTTTTTTATTATGAAAATGATAGTGTAGCTCTATTTTACTCTCTGTGCTAAAACTATGGCTTTCAAACAGAGAAAATGGTCACCCAAAATTCTCTACTCTGTTTGCAGGCTGAGCAACTGGGTTATACCATTTTGCCAAACATGCTCCAAGAGAAGGAGAAATTCCAGGGCCAAATTTAAAGTACTGCCCAAGGCTTCTGGGTAGCTTGTTACCCACGGAAACAAGCCACCCTGCCAAAGTTCACATGTCACGAATAATATTTTGTGTGGGTTGTGACTATTGACTATATTTTGTGTGGGTTGTGACTATAAATGTGACTATTGTTTCCAACTGAGCATGTCCCCTACATTTCAAAAACAGATCGCATTTATGTTTGCATAAGAAGCTACAGAATACTTCTAGAATACTGTCAAGGGCTCCTTGGAGGGCTCTCAGTCTAATCCAGTAGCCAAGTCCAGACACAGACAAAGGGATTCTTTTCAAAGCTTTATTCTTCTTTTACAACTTAACAGCTCTACAGGTAGCAACTAGATCTGAGCAGCAGCATCCCTATGCCCTAAGTTAGAACAGTTGGTCCCTGTTTGAAGGGCAATTACTGGCAGACCCCTGAATATAAGGACTAGGGAGAATCCCTCCCCTTTTCCCTTGGATCCTCTGGGCACAACCGTTCTTTGAGCGCGAACCATTTGGCGCCACTCTCTGCGTCTGCGCCGCGCATCCCCCCCAGTCTGCTATCTGTGCTGAGTCACTCCCTGGACTGCTTTCTAAACTAGGAATGTGGGTGGGAGGAATCTCTGTCAGCTGTTGGTCCTGGGAAAAAAGGAGCGCGCTCCTCTCCCGAAGGACCAACTGCTTTTCCTCAGCATCAGAACTACTCTCGGATTCTATGGGCTCAGTGTCCACCCTGACAAATACAATCCAGGAAAACCCATTCATTTCTGGGTTTGCTGTTGTTCTGTGCTTGATGTCGTTCTATGAGCAGTATTCCAAGAAGATCAGGAAAGGTAAAGTGGTTAGAGACAGCATACTTCAAAAATGCTGTCCTATGATGGCTTTTGGGGATATGATAACCTGAGGCTTGTTACTAGAAATTAACAGGCTCAAGCATGGATGTGTGATTGAGAGCACCAGGAATATACCAAGCTGTATGTATTTCATTGGATGAGCATTTGAATCATTATGCCTCAGCTGTACCCTTTAAAACAGCCTTTCCCCCTCCTGTGCCCTCCAGTTGTGTTGTACTACAACTCCCATCAGCCACAGCCAGCATGGCCAACTATGCTGTCTGGGGCTTTAGTACAGGTGTACAGCACAACTGGAGGACACCAGGATGGGGAAAGGCTACTTTAAAAGATGCTGTAATAGTCTATATGCCTTCTTAGTGGAAGATATGCCTTGATGTTGGGAGAGGGATGAAGCAGACCCCAGTCCTTTGTGGCTGGTTCACTTGGGAGTTTGAGAGCCTTAAGGTGCAATCCTATGTATGTTTACACAGAAAATGGTGCCTGTTTTTCTGTCTAAACATGTATAGGATTGCAGCCTTAATAAGTTCCTGTTTGTAAACCTATTTGCAGCCTTTGGATGGAAAGTGCCACCTATTGTTTTCCCCCATTACACTATAGCTGTGGAACAGATTGCGAGGGGCTGCAATTAGATGTGTACAGGGCTGTGTTTCCACCAGCAATTTACTCCAACCTGGCTGTGTGGTGAAGTCTCTGTGTTTCCGTGATGGCGAGGCCATTCAGCACCAGCCCCACATTTTATTGCTGAAAAACTGCTTCTTCTGACACTGCTTATAGTCCGACTTTTCCAGCTTACTGCCACTTCATTACTGACCTGTTTCCACAATTGCACTGGGTCCGGTATCATAGCCCTGCCCACCCAGCCTTTGTGGGTGTGTCGCTCTGACCTCAGTGACCCAACCCTTCCCCTCTCTGTTTTCCAGAAGTTTCATTGCTGCTTTGGAGCAGGATGCCGAGGGACCAACTTTTAAAACATAATTGAAAATAGTACTAGAACACAGCCCATGACCCCAGTCAAGGGGTGTTTTCTCCCATTGCGCTGAATAAGGCTTGCCCTCTCAATGACAACAGAAATAACAGAGAAGCCCCTCAATTGACATGGTGCATATCAAAGCCCAATTCCTTAAATGCGATTAAGCACAATCTCGAGGCTTTGGTCCATTGCCTTAGGACATAACTCATTCACAGCTTCCATAAAGAGATCCTGTGCATTAAAATGGGGGCTGGTTTCAGTCTCTTTCGCACAACAAACCCATTAGTGTCTCCTCAGAAGTAACTCTCATCATGGTGGATGAGGCTGAGATTCCCCCTCAATTGAAATGGCACACTTTTAAGCCCAATTCCTTAAATGCGTTTAAGCGTCCAAGCGAGGCTCCGATGAACTGCCTTAGGAAGAAAGTACTTCGCAGCTTTGTTATAGCTATCCTGCAGGTTACAATGGGGGCTGGATTCCATCTTTGTGTTTACTCTCTTTCCCACAACAAACCCGTTAGTGTCTCTTCAGAAGTAACTCCCATTGTGCTGAACGAGGCTTGCCTTTGAATGCCAACGTCAGAACTTACAGAGATTCGCCCTCAGTTGAAATGGCACACTTTTAAGCTCAGTTCCTTAAATGCAATTAAGCGTACTCTCCAGGCTTTGGTCCATTACCATAGGACGTAACTCCTTCGCAGCTTTCAAGTAGAGACCCTGTGAGTTAAAATGGGGGCTGGTTTTGTGTTCTTTGTGTTCTCCCCCCCTCTTTCCCAGCACAAGCATATGTGTATCTACTTGGAAGTAACTCCCATTGTGCTCAATGAGGCTTGCTCCTGAGATGCAGGTGCCTCTGGACTTTCAGGGGAAAGGAGAAAGGAGGGGAGAGGGGGAAGCTTCTCTTCACAGCGAAGCTGATTCCTTTTTAAAAATCCTGTACTCCTCCATTAGCTTCTCCTTCCATTGTCCTGGAAACACGGCTGAGGAGGCGGGAACACTGATGAGGTAATCAGACCCAACCCAGACTCCACCCAGACTCCACCCAGCCATCAAGAAAATAATTCGATTAGAGCTCAGTGGAAACAGAACAGAACCCCAGGCTACAACGATGAAAAGCTGGGACTTTAAGCACTGTGGAAACTGGAAAAGGAGAAGATGCGATTGGGGAAACATCGCAACAAAGTTGAAAACAAAGTGAAGCTGATAGCATGGAAACACACCCCAGGTGGTATTACCTTCTGCAGATACTTTATTTCAAGCTGAAGCCAAACAGCTGTTGATGTTAATTTTGCATGTGTAATCTTTTTTTTTCTTTTTCTTTTAGTAGAAGCACATCAGCAAAACTAAGCAAGAGCATATTTTGCTCTACCTAGGCTCCTCATAGCTAGCAGACCTTCTTCTGTCCTTCTGACCACTTCACCAGGAACGGTATCACCACCTTTGTTCACTGGATCAGACTTACATTGTTATTTTTCCTGATATATGCAAGAACCTCTGAATTTTGGAGGTGCATCAAAAGTGCCAGACATTCATTTGAAGCTTTCTTTCCAGGGTGCCCCAAAATGATTGTCTTCTTAGCTGTGGTGTTGATGTCAATCAATGCATTGTGATAAAGCTTTAGTAACACAAGTGTGCACTCAACAGAATGAAACTGACTTATGAAGGATGGAGGGTATACAGAGACCTGCTTCAGACCAGTTGATGGATGTCAGCAATGAAACTCACCTTTGGATTTGGAAAAAAAAACCCCACCTTTTAACCAGGAGTAGTGATGCTGCCAAATTTTTGTAATTAGTTGGTTTGTTGGTCAAAACTTTTGCATTCATAATGCTCACCTTTCTAGTGAGCTTGGATCACTGTCTTATGAATTTGTTATTAAGTTCAGAATAGATTGAGAGAGCTTCGGAGCATGCACAGTCAGCATCTAAAATATGACATTTCTGCACATGCAGTAATTTGTTAGATTAATCCTTTTCTTTCAGGAGGAAATGTGATGATGTCACTTTAGGGGAAGATTGGAACTCTTTACACAAACCAATCATGTTCGAAGAAACAGCCACGTAGGTTGTACACATCTCCACATACTGATCCATCTCTCTCCTCCATATACTGATCAGCAACAATGAGTAAACAGTACATAGAAAGGCCAAGTGGAAACAGCTAATCAGGAAGGAGTATATAACATGGTAACACATGAAGTCATGATTAGTGCTGTGCCAAAACTTTGTTCCACATTTTTTCGACCATTCTCATACAATTCAATAGAAAATAAATCACTTTCAAAAAGAAATTCAAGGGAGAAGAAAATTTCAGAGAAATTCTCATGGGCTGGGTTCAGTGTTCTTGTGCTTACCTTACTTATGAGGTGACCAAGGAGTGTGTGTGAGTGTCCTGTCTTTCATTGTTCACTCATCTCTCTGGCAGCCTGTAGCCCCTCAGCTTCCCGCACTTCAATTAAAGCCCAGGGAAGACATCATGAGGTAATTCCTCCCAAAGGGCCTTTTCAGACCAGGAAGGTCAGACAGGCTGGGAGGCTCCAAACTGATGGAGAGATGTATGTATAACATAAAGAAAACACACACACACTTTTTGAGAATTTCTCCTCCTGCTGGAGAAATTCAGTGAAATTGTCCCCTCAATTTCTCTATTGACAAATGGGGTAGAGAATTCCAAGAGGCCATTTGTGCATAGCTCTAGTCATGACACATTCCATGATTCCAAACTATGGCTCCCAAAATGTTGTTTGATATTGTGCATGCAGAAAAAATTGTATACACAGAATGAGATCTCAGATTAAAGAACTCTCATCTGAGATTACTCCAATGTATTTGCTTGGAATAACAGACTCATTTGGGGTAAGTTCATCCATCACTAACTAGGAGCCAGTGTGGTTCAGTAGTCAGAGTGCTGGTTGAGGCAGAGGTTCAAATCCCCACTCAGCCATGAAGCTCACTAGGTGATGATGATGTACTGTATTTTTATCCCACTTTTCAGACAAAAGCAGCTCACATTTATCCCCAAACTGCTCATGTCAATAAAAAGGGGGGGCTGACATCAGGCTTACAAACTAAATGACAAGATACACAAGGGAAGGGGAGGGAAAAGGCAGAGGAGACAGATGAGTTTTCCAAGCCAGAACAAGGCGGTGAGCCCTAAGCATTGGAGGGAGCAATCCTATGTGGATGGATGGTCACCTCCGACCCTGGGGGCAACTGTCTATCCAGTGCAGGGCGGGAGGAGTGGTGAGGAGTGGATCTAGCCATGGGACCTCTCTAGCCATGGGACCTCAGAGCATGGGAAGTGGCAGCCGGATGACACATAGGATGTGTTGTACCAGCATTTCCGAACTCCCCACCCCCAGGAATGCCCCATTTTTGCTGCTCCACACTGCTCTTACGAGCGCAAAGCATGGGGCCAATCTGCGCTGCCTACGAGGTGGTGCAGGGGGGTAGGGGGTCGGTTCTCTGGGAACTGACCTCCGAGTGTGGGCTCCGAGGTTGGTTCCCGGGAACCGACTATCCTATGGCCGTTTAGCCGCTGACTAGCGGCCATAGGATTGCACCCTAAGTGCACTTTGTTCCAGGCTGATCTTCCCTTGCTTGAATGAGGCTTTTGCTCCTTTGGCTGATGGATGGTGTATTGGATGTGGTTTTGGAAGACTGGCGGGCAGTCAGGTGTGAATGTACACAAAGATGTATGCAGTGTTCACTGGTATATGTATACTAGGGATGTCCGAGAATTCCGACATGGACTCCAATGAGGCTGAATTCCAGGGAATTAGGCCTCCGAAGTCCATGGCAGAACAATCCCACTCACCTCTGCCTCCCTCCAGACCATCGTGGAGCTGAATCCTCCTCGCCGGTGGCTCCATTCCGCAAGCGATATGGCCGCCATTGCCGTCAGTATCCCTGCTGAGCAGAAACAGGAAGTGATCCGGATGCAAATGGCGTCCGCTACGCCGTTTGCATCCCTGTTTTTCCTCATGGTAGGCTATGCATCTGTATTTATGTAGATATTTATGTAGCTTATCATGTGAAAAAACAGGGATGCAAATGGCATAGTGGACGCCATTTGCATCCCTGTTTTTTCACGTGATTCCTGTATCGCTTGAGGAATGCAGCCAGCTGGTGGCTCCATGGACTCACCGTGGAGCAGAGCTGGCCAGCAAGGATTCTGGGGGAGGAACGGATCGCCTTCCCCCCGTGGACCCCCCCCCATGGACTCAAGGTAAGGAGATTCTTATATCCCTAATGTATACTAATTTGCTACAGCCGTTGGCAATTTTTATGAAGTTAAAGTTAGTTTTCATAGCTGTACAGTGAAAACCACACTTTTTGATACTAACGAAATTAAACAATGCACAGTAGTTACTCATCACAGTTTGTACCTTCCAGTTGATAAGGATGCTCTTCCTGTGCCGTGAGAAACTTACTTTCCTGCCAAGAGAGAGAAAGGCCTTGGTAAAGCGGGGCAGTGTATGTGTGCCTTCTGACAGCTTTCTAACTCAGTGAGATGTGCTCTGTAAAACCCTGAGCAGATTGGCCTGTTACTGGTGCTCTTCTGAGAGGTGGAAGGTGCACCACCTGTTTAGATAACCAGCTCCAGAATGGCGCCCATCATTTCCTTGGGAACTGGAGTGACTGCAGCTGAGAGGTGAGCAGGGGGCGGGGGGGAATGTGTAAGCTTTCTTTCCTTGCTTGTATTCTCTGCATCCATTTTCTATCAATATAGCCATCATTCTTTCACACAAGTGGACTTGAGTCATATTGATATCTTCTGTTTAGTGTGTGGGTCCTAGCCCCAGATTTAAGCCAGATGGGGCCAGAGTGTTCTTTCCCCCCTTCCTTCTGCAGTCCCAGGGCAACCGTCCGTTGGAGCGGAGCATTCTTTCTGGCAGGGAGGGGGAAGCGAGCTCCCTGCAGCTGCTCTTTCTCCGGCCGATGGATGGACCAGGTTGGCTTCCCCCTTGGCTTGATGTTGTTCCTCGGAAGGAGGTGGTGCAGCCTCCTAGTGGCCCTCGGTCCCCTGGCTGCTGGCAGTAGCCAGCGTGTGCTTCCCTTCTGCTCTCCAGTCCTAGGGCAACCCTCAGTTGGAGTCAAGTGATCTTGAACCAATCATAATCTCTTGGCCTAACCTAGCTCACAGGCTCATTGTGAGGACACACACCATGGACATTGCCACACGCTCCTTGGAGGACAGGTGGGATGTAAATGGAGTAAATAAACTGAATCAAAAGCAACTCTTGTGTAAGTCAGGTGAGGAAGACCCTGCTGGGCAATTCCTGTAATTGGACAGGGAGGGAGGGCACTTCAGAGAGTGCCTGCCTCAGCATGTAGCAAAGAGCGGAGTCAAACAACTTTAGCCAGCAACCAGATTGCACGGAAAAAAAACACCTTGAACTCCATCTTTGAGGCCACTGGAATCTGCTTTCGTTCAAATCTGTCCTATACAAGGCTGCTTCAGTTGCAGGATTCCTGTGGTTCTGGTCCAATAACATGGAAACAGTGCTCAGGGCAGCTGAACCTTTTGCTGGGAAACTTTAGAATAGCAGTAGAAATGTTTTCCAAAGATGCAAAGAACGTATCCTTCCAAATTGGGACGTATAAATGTTGCCTGAGATCTAGCGCCCACATCCTGCAAGAGGAGGGAGGTAAAGAGAATCACCATTAGAGATAGATCTGTGTTGGAGGAAGGACTTTAGGAAAGGGGCTGTTTGGGAGGAATTAATAAAATAAGTATAAATGTATTTGTGTGGGGTAACCTTTAATTCTAACAATCAGGGTGTATTTCTGTGTTGTTGTTTTTCCACTGTGAAATGTTCTCTCATGAGTAATGATTTACCATCTGTGCAGTTGTGGACCTCATTATAATTGTAACCCACATCAGTTGAGGGCGACACAAAATTCTCAGTTATGACTCACACAGCCCCTGAGCACCTGATCAGTATTGCAACCTCCCCCACCTCCCCCCAGTAAAATAAATGCATTTTTCTCATGGTAAATGGGTCATGTGTAGGCTTTACCATTTTTCCAGTTGGGTGTACTACCATGAATCTTCAAATTATACACTTGAGGTCTGGAGTGTGGCTGTCTTGGAATGATATCTCCTAGCAGTGCCCTAGGGAAAGTTGCAAGTCTCCTTAAGAATATAAGAAGAATCCTCTGGGATGGAGGATTCCTATAGTCATAAGAACATAAGAAGAGCTGTGCTGGATCAGACCAAAGGCCTATTTAGTATAATGTTCTGTTCCCACAGTGGCCAAACTAGATGCTTGTGTGAAGCATGTCATAAGTGCAATAGCATCCACCTGGTCATGTTTCCAAGCAACCGGTATTCAGAGGCATAGCAATTGGTAAGCCTGTTTTCCCTGAAGGAGTCTAATCCTCTTTTAAAAACAAAACACCCGCATCTTGTGGCAGTGAATTCCATACATAAATTATGTATTGAATGATGTACTTTAAAACAAAACAAAACAAAACCATTAGGTCACCCCAAGTTCTAGAGAAGGACAAAAAGAGATGGTTGGGAGGTGCCAGCCAAATGGGTGGGGTGAGCTAGCAGAACTGGCCAATTGGTTCCCTTGAGAGGCTTGTGAGTCTGAGGGCAATTGTGGCCTGGCTCCAAAGCAGTGTGGGGAAATAGTCCCATCTTTGCTTCTAGATGCCCTGGTAGTGTCCATGGCCAGAGAGGCCTTTACTCAAGTTAGGCTGGTGCACCAATTGTGCCTATTTAGAAAAAAGGGCAGGTAAAGGAGACATGTTGGAGGTGTACAAAATTATGTATGGTGTGGAGAAAGTGGATAGGGAGATGTTTTTCTTCCTCCCTCATAATACTAGAACCCGGGGTCATCCCATGAATCTGAATGGGAGAGTCAGGACAGATAAAAGGAAGTACCTCTTCACACAGTGCATAAACTATGGTATTCACTACCACCATGGAGGAGAAGGCTGTCAATGGCTACTAGTCCTGATGGCGTTGTGCTACCTCTAGTATCAGAGGCTGTATGCATGGGTATACTAGTTGCTGGGGAACATGAGCGGGAGGGTGCTGTTGCTTCCATGTCCTACTTGTGGGTTTTCCCCAAGCAGCTGGTTGGCCACTGTGTGAACTAGATATGACTAGATACACTAGATAGGCTGAACTAGATAGGCCTTTGGTTTGGTTAAGCATGGCTCTTCTTACGTTATTACATCTCTTGGGAGATCAAAGCTAGCCACAGTGATGAATGCCTTGATTACATAAACCTTGACTAGGCTACCAGAGCACACTCAACATGGCACTTCCGCTGAAGAGTCTTTGGAACATCCATTTGGTCCAGAATGCTGCAGCTAGAGTGATTCGCAGGAATACCATTGCATGGGAATAGTATGCCATTTTAGAACAGCTGCACTGGATGCCAGTGTGTTTCTGGGCACAATTCAAAGCTCTGGTTATTATCCCCCAAAGTCCTAAAACACAGGTGGGCAGCCTGCATCCCAGCGTGCACCCAGCTGGGGCACAAGACCTGGCAAGAAATTGCAAGCTTGGTCCCCTCGGATGAGTCGGGCAAGTGCGGGGATCCCTGATCCCCTGCTGAGCTGCAAAATGGTGGCTCGTCCTTTTTTGTAAAGGCCGACTTTGTGCAAATGGAGGCCATGAAGTGAGCATGTATACAAGATTACAGTCACCTTGAGTTCCATGGTAGAAGAAAGGTGGGACATAAATGTAATAAACAAACAAACAAACAAACAGATTTTTTTTTTTTTAAAGGGGAGTTTTTGTTTAGATAATTGCAAGGTTTCAAATTCGATTAACCAATTAATTGTCTGAAGTTTGCAGCCTTTAACTTTATACAGACAAAAATACTACAGTGGAAAATACAAAGATAGGGAGTTGGGACCCATTTGGTCTGCGTCCACCACTGAGCTGTTTGTTTTTGCCTGCTTTCCATAGTATGTTAGCAACCATGAAATGAAAGCGAGAAGCCTTAAAAGGACTGATCTTCTCTGAATGGTGAAGTGGACACCTGCAACACTTGAATAAGCAGACATTCAGGTTTATTTTTAAAAGGAGCGTGTTCTGTTGTTTTCGTTCTCTGCCATCTCTATTTCATGGTTATTATTTGCTGTGACTGTTTCTTCCCTTTTCTGTTTGCACAGACTGCTAAAAGTACCCCCCCCAAAGGTGAAATTCATCATCAAAAATGGAGACAGAATATGGCTGAGATTTGCATGAAATTTGCATTTGAATGTGCTAATTTACATGTATAGATGCAAATGTAGAAATAATTACTATAATTCAAATAGAAATACAATAAATTACCTAGTGGGGAAGATTGTGAATTGGTGAGCTGTGTGGCTCTTCAGTCTGCTGTCCAGAAGCTAACCCCTGCCTGAAATTCCTGGCTATCTCTTCTTTGCCTGTGGGTCCCTGGGGTGAGGTACGTCCATGCCCCAATAGGCTCTGCTCTCAGATCAGCAGTCAAGATAGACAGGTAGGAGGACAAAAAGGTTCTTTCTTATTAAGAGCAACACATGAAAAGAGCAAAGCCCGTACAGCCGTACACTTGCTCTAAGATGTGCCACACATGTGTGCACGTGTGCACAGGCATGAACACACAGATAGAACAGGCAAGAGCCATAGCCAGTGGGAGTAAAGAAAGCAAGAATCAGAGGAGCAACTGCACTGCAGGACCCTTAAAGATACCTTCATTATACTACCCTGAACAGCTGTGTGGTTGGTTGTAGGTGAATCAGTGGACTGACTTGGTGTAAGGTGGTTTTATATGTTTAACCCGTAGACCATGATGGGTTGGTTGAATGCATCAGGGTTCATATCACTCTTTTATGTGCCATGCACACATCAGAGGAACCCTTTATCACACCAGTTCAATGGCTGTGAAATGCTAGAGATGGGCATCTTGAAAGGCCAAGATGTTCAAACCCATACCGAAATGAACTTGAAGATTTATGTCATGTAGAAACCTGACAAATCATGCCATGGATTTAATTAAAAGCAGCAGAGATAGCTATCATACTGTACAACAGAGTAATGTTTACTGTAGAAATTGACTGCTATCCATAGAGAATGTACTCCCTAGTCCATTTCTAGAAAGTAATACAGCAGGATGATAAGGTGTTCTACCTTTTGTAATTAAAAGGTGCTTAGAAGGATTAAACACATTTAAGGACAGCAAGGCGTGTGAGGAGAAAACCTTAAGCGATGCAAATGCATTTCATTCTGCTGATGAAATGCTGAGGGATGGTTGACGCCTGCACATCACTGGTAGTGTTGCTGCTGGATTCTGAAAAACAACATCACCATATCCTGGATCAGGCAGGCCAATAGCTGTTTATGGAGCTGCCTTCTGTTGAGTCACCTCAGTGGTCCATCGAGCCCAGTACAGTCTGCTCCAGTGGCAGTGATGCGCCAAGATTTCTGACAGTCATGAGCTCCTGTCTTCCAACCTAGGCGCCTTTTCACTGGAGATCCCAGGATTGAACTTGAGATCTTCCACATGCAAAGCATGTCCTCTATTGCTGTATTGGGGTTTCCTGGGCTTGTGAAATAGGGGTGAAAAATCTGTGCATGGATCAATCCCACATTACATGGGGCTTTGTGTCACAAAACCCCTTGGGCCCCTCTTTCCTTAAGCTCTCTCTCTCACACACACACACAAAAGGAGAGGCTTCAGTCTCACGCCTTTAATTCATTGTTCGCAGGTTCATTACAGATGCAAATCCTCAAAGACTCTCTGGCTACAAAGGAATGCTTCCAGGGGATTCAAATGGGATCACCGAAAGTTGCCGGCAGCTTGAAAGGGTGGCTTTCTGGCTAGGCTAACCTCGTGTGATGCTTCCCTGCATAGGCTCTCATGCTGATTGGACCATTGGTGCATGGCAGATCCCAGATGATTCTGGCCTGCTGTGACCCTCCACCCCTATAGAGTAATTTTGGCAGACAAAAATCTCCATGCAATTGGGAATCGATCACATGGAGCAGTCCCTCTGGATTGGCTTAGTTCTACTATTGTGAGAGAGGGAGGAAAAGTTCTCACTATCCCCTTTCTCCACACCATGCATAATATGCACCTTTATCATGTCTCCCTTTGCTCACTGTCCTACTCATTTTCACCTTTCCTCACAGCAGAGTTGCTCCGGCCCCTTGATCATAGTGGCTGCCCTTTTCTTGCATCTTCTCCAGCTCTACAATATCCTTTTTTAGATGCGGTGACCAGAACTGCATGCCGTATTCCAGATGTGGTCACACCATAGATTTGTAGGGAAAGCATTACGATACTGGCCATTTTATTTTCGATCCCTTTCGTGATGATCCCTATGATGGAACTTGCCTTTTTCACAGCTGTGTTGTAATTCTTTCCTGGGTATGACCTGACTCTGTGAGATTTCTCAGTGTAGAAATTTTTTCTTTTCATGTGTACATCACCTAGGTCCAAAAGACGGAATATTCCCATCTGTACAAAACAGCCTGTGGCAAGTAAGTTAAGAGCTGTCAGTTGTACACATGGGTTGCCTGACAAACATATTACACATACAATTCAAGTCTGACCTTTTGCTGCACCTGAATCTAAATCTGAGTACAGCATTTTGCTTTATAACTCTTAAATAGGCTGTTTGGACATCAGCATCCCCACAGCTGTCTCTTTCTCTTTAGTGATACACTATAACTGCAGACTTTAAATTGCCACAAATGGGAACCCCAAGGTAGCCCCATAAAATTAGTTCATTTTACAATAAAGATGCCAACTAATTGCTGGGCGCATTTGGGAAAATATATCTTTTAAGAAGCCATTTCCTACTCCCAGATAACAAGACTGTCCCTGAAAATGTATCACTTGTAATTACCTGGTGTTTTAAAATCTACCTTATGTCACAGAAATATACAGGACTAAATAAGCAGGGAGCCTCAGGGCTGTGAATTGTATGGAGATGCAAACTGAATGGTACAGGAAGTGCCAAAAAGAAAGAGTAGATTTAAAACAATGTTGTGTCTGAGCAGCAACAAAAAAAAGTTCTGTCTTGTGTTTAAACGGGGGAAGGGCAAGGTGAGGTGGGTCAGTGGGGCTCCTTATTTTTTGTCAACAGATCAAGATCCGAAACTAGGAATGCACAGCACAGGTTGCAAATAGCTGTGGATGCATGGACGAGCTTAAGGTATCACTGGTTTGGGTCAGCACACCAAACCTATTTATTTTTATTCATTTATGAAATGTATTACCCACTTTTCATTACACATTAATCTCAAAGTGGCGGTGCAACCAATAGAGTACAATAAAATCATGCAACATTGGCCCCCAAAGATCTATCAAGCAAGGGAGAACAGTAATACAGGTAACTTACCATTTACACCAGTGGTGTGCAACATGCAGTCTGTGCTGCCTCCCACTGCCCCTCAAAAGTGTTTAAAAAATGAAAGAAAAAAAGAGTTATCGGCAGTGGATACTTTGACACTTCTTTATCCTTTTGGTGCTCTGTGGCCTCTCCAGTTGCCCATTTTAATTTAATTTTAGGGGCACTATGAGAGGGGTAAGTGCGGCTGGGGGGGGGTCTCTGGGGGATAAAAATGACCCCCAGACCTCTTTAGTTTGCCCATTCCTGGTTTACACAATGTAGCAAAACAAACTGTCTTTTATATTTTTATTATTTCTCCACATTCCCTTATACTCCAGACTATCTTTCATTTTTGAATACTCCACCTTTAACTTGGGTGTCTTGTTCCCCTTCTCAGTGGGAATTTGCAGCAAGATAATGAACGACATCAGCTCAAGAAAAGCAGCACAAGGGAGAGAGAATGAACAAGGACACACTTTTCAGTCACTGTTTTCCATCAGGTAACACTGTTCAAACTGTTCTCAGCTTATATAATTGCTGGTTTTGATTGGTGTTCTCCATCCCATGCTTTCCCAGGTGGTCTAGGAAACCCAATGGGAACTGGAGATAGAACACAGATGGCTCAAAGGACATCATAAACTCATAGTTTATGAAGGGCCTACAAAAACCTGAGCCACTTCTTTGATCATGGCCTTGCAAATCATAACTCATCATTCAGTTAAGTGGCACTTTGATCCTAAAACAGCAATGGCCATCCTTTCCAGCATGTTTGCCATAGGTCAATCCCACAGTATGAGATAGAGGAACTCTGCTATGCTCAAATAAGAATATAATGGGTAGATCCTTAGATCCTTAGATCCTTATATAAGAATATAATGGGTAGATCTTTAGATCCTCTTCGCTTTCTGCCGTTAGGGTGGTATTGTCTGCGTATCTGAGGTTGTTGATAATTCTCCCGGCAATCTTAATTCCGACCTGTGATTCATCCAACCCGGCGTTTCTCATGATGTATATGTATAGATACGCGTTTAGAAATAATTACTATAATTTAAATAGAAATATAATACATCTCACCAGGTTGGGGAAGACTATGATCATAAGAACATAAGAGTCATGCTGGATCAGACCAAGGGTCCATCTAATCCAGCATTCTATTCACACAGTGGCCAACCAGCTGCCCACGGGAAACCCACAAGTAAGATATGAGTGTACCGCACTGTCTTGCCCATGTTCCCCAGCAGCTGGTGTACATAGGCATACTGCGTCTGATATTGGAGGCAGCATATAGCCATCAGGACTTGTAGCCATTGATAGCCTTATCCTCCATGAATTTTTACAATCCCCCTTTAAAGCCATCCAAATTGGTGGCCATCACTACATCTTGTAGAAGTGAATTCCATAGTTTAACTATGTGCTGTGTGGAGAAGTACTTTTTTTTAATCTGTCCTGAATCTCCTACAAATCAGCTTCATGGGGTGACCCCAGGTTGTAGTATTATGAGAGAGGCAGAAAAATGTCTCCCTATACATATTCTCTACACCATGCATAATTTTGTACACCTCTATCATGTCTCCCCTTACCTTTTTTTCCATACTTTTTTCCATGTGACCTGCGTACCATGTTCAGTCTAGATGTTAGCTGTTGATGGGCAAGTTTAAGGTCCCTGCTCCTTTTTCTTATGGTTCTTTATCTTTAAATTGGACTTGGACTGGACAGCCCTAGGACTGTCCTCTGTAAAGTAAGACATATGGAGATCCTACTTGCCACTTGTTCTACAGCTTTGCCAGTGTACTTTAAACCAGTTATGCTGGTCTACTCTTGCCACAGTTCTGGGCCTTAGGCTGCTATTTCTATTTCTCCCAATATTAATATGGGAAAACTGAGTCCTAAAGCATCTTGTTCATTATCTCATCCCATGGCAGAGACAGGACTTAATCTCAGCTCTCCCTCATCCATCGAACTTTGTGGCTTGCACAAGTCAGGGTCTTCATGTGCAAATGAACTGAGATGGTTCCTTGAGTGAAGTAATCAGAGATGACCGCAGAACTGTATGGTGGGTGTTCGCATTAATGTAAGGAAAATGGACAATTCATTGATTGCATTAGCTTCCTGAAAATAATCTTACTTTCTTTAAATAAAAAGTCTTATCAGGACTTACCCCTGAAAAGTGTTCCCCTCTGGGGATTCCCAGCTTCTGTTCATTACAAAATGGGCACAGCCTAATAAGCTATTCTTTCCTGTTTGATATGACAGATATTCTCAAAGGAGCTAAGCTCATTTCTGCACAGCATAGTACAGACAACATGTGGAAGTAAACGGCCATTTATCTGCTCTGCATAGTATTCCCTAGCTTACCAAGGAAGACAGATAACCGTAAGATGAACTTTGCCTATGGATGCTAATCTACAGCTTTGATATAAGAGGGAGACTTTATATTCTAGGGTGGGGCTTCTTTCGTTTTGTTTGCAAATTAGACATAGCTGGGCTTTAAATGAGTTTCTCTCGCAGGAATTCAGAGGGAGAGGTTGACTAGTTACACAGATTTTATTATGATCCAGGTGTATTTACTTTTAATTATGTACTGTTTAACAACACAAATAGGGCTGTCATTCCCATCAAGTGCTAGTTACAGTCAACTCTCGCTATTGTGATTTGTTGGGTTTTTCTTTTTCTTTTTTAACTTCCTTCACTTTACAGTTTTATGTGAGATGCATAAAAACATAACAAGTGTTCAATGGAAAACTATTATGTCATACTCGTAGACAGGAGTTGGAGGGCCGCTGAAATGATCTGTTTTTTATTATTTTTCTAGATCCAGTTCCATTATTCTTCTAGATCCACACAAAATCCCTGCTTGCCTCTTTATGGAGGATCTCTATTCAGGGTGACTGGATGTTCGGATTCATCTGCCATGAGCTGAAGCTGCAGTTTTCCATGTGATCAGTCCTGAGCTGGCCCAAGAGATTTTGCTGCCTTAGGCCAAGCAGGAAATGGCATTCCCACACCCACCCATGTCAAGGTACATAGTACCTAAAGCTAGCCAAGTTATTTTGGCACACGAGGCAGAAAATCCCACAAGCACCCCCCCCCCCCGGCATGGCAGTAAAAACTCAATGAACACTCAATTAAGGGGGGAGTTTTGCTGCCCTTTCATGACATACGAAATCTGCTGCCTGAGGTGGATGCCTCACTCTGCCTAATGGAAGGGCAGGCCTCAACACATCTTTAGAAGGTTTGCAGTAGGGTGGCTTCCCATTTTTCCAGCTTCTCCTCATGATAGTCAGATGACCCATTTATCACAAACTAACCCACCAGCTAAGGTGCAGGGGAGGGAAAATGCAACAACACTTTAGAGAAGTAGTTTTTTAAAGCTGGTATTTTAATAACATGGGCTGAATTTTCAAACTGGCCTAAATAGATGTGGACTTTTGTCTTTTCTTTTTTTTAGGATAAAGCAGGAGGCAATTTGCATATGCAAAGATGAGAGCCCATGTAAAGATTTGGCTTATTTGGCAAATTATAATTATAAATTATAATTCCCCACCTCCTACTCTATTGCTGCTGTTAGGGTTGTGCCAGTCCAGCACTGCGGCTGCTACATTAGCCAGTTTTCTCTTTGTGTAAATATTTGTGGTGAAATAAAAATATGTGTTCTTTATGCTTAAGCTTTGTAAGTGTCTTTGAGCTAATTTCTTCACCACATCCACCACAGTGTACAATCTACCATGTATCTGCCACACCTCTGCCAAAGATCAGAGGTATGTCCGTATTATTCGAGTACATCTGTATCGAGGTGTGTATTGAGGCGAATTTATGGGCATGTGTGACTGAAGACACCTGTAGCAGTTCCAGGAATGAGTCTGCCTGGCTGCAATTATGCCAGTCCAAAACCTGTCAAGGTGAACACAGAGAAAAGTCGGTTGGACCCTGCATGTGATCACATAGCGCCACCTCATTGTCCTGTCCCCCCGTCCCCCAAAAGGGGTTGGAAGGCTAGGAGGCAGGGGCATAAGTGGCCAGTGGTGGGTGGTGGCAGGCAGCAATGGGGACCATCGGTGGGAGGCAGCCTGGTTCTGAGAAGAGAAGTGCTGGGCGAAATGGCTGCTGCAGCAGCTGCCATCTTCATTTCCCAGAATTCCCCAGAGCCCAGAGAAATTGGAGGCTTCTCTTCACAGTGACAGTCCCTAATATATACAGGGAGGTTCTGATGCCAAGTAGATTGGCCATGTGTCTTACTTTACAAATAGTCCTCTATTTGAAGGCATCATCTGTTTGAAGGGCTCTGCAGTCCAGGTTCAGCTTAAAGATAACCAACCATCAGAAAGGAGACCAGAGGCCTTGAAGTTGCCCATCAACAGACAGCATACTGAAAAGGCACAGAAATAACCTGGCCATGGTGACATGTATTGTGTTTCTATTGAAATCAGAGTAATAATGTCTAAATGTTCATTTATATGCATAAATTAACCTAGGCAAATGTTATGCAAATCATGGCCTTCTTTTGTCTTCTTTTCTGGTCATATGTAAGCAGCCACCCTAAAACCACCAAGGCTGGCAGCTCTTACAGGTTGACTGACTGCATACTCTCTGTTCCTACTTTCCAATCTAAAACCCATCTTTCTTCATAAGGCTACAGGAGGATGAGCCATTAGATCATTGCATTTTCCCCTCTACCAGAGCAAGATCTACCTACCTAGGTCTACCTACCAAGATCTACCTACCTAGATCTATCTACCTACCTACTGCTGGTAGGTATTCTCTCTGTTACATGAACCATATGCACACCTCCCTCAGAAAGAGAGAACCTTGCTCTCCATGGCTTCCTCTGAGCTTCTGTTGGAGCACTGATGCCTCTCGAATTCCCTCTCATACATAGTGTTATGGCCACTGCCAAACAGCTGAACCCTTAGGCCCTCCCTAAGAATATGTTAGGAACATATGCAACATAAAAGTATAATGAGGATGTTATTCATATGTGTAAAACCACAGGCTGTGCCACTTTCCACTTGCTTTATTGCCTAATTTATCGGTGGCTCCTTCCCAGGGTTTGTTTTAAAGAGTCTAATTTATAAACACACATAGGCACACATGCACAGAAGTGGAGCCCAGAGTACATAGCATATGTTTGCAGTGCTGGCCCGGAATTGCTTTCCGTCCGTGTTCTGCATGCAATTTGGCTTGTCTGTGAAATGATATTCCAAAAGCAGCTGTAACCAGTGCTAGACAACCACATCCTTGCAAAGAAAGGCTTCCCAAGAGGCAGGCTTGGATTTGCTATGAGAGTGGAAAGCAAGGCTGCCTGTGTGGGATTGGGGATACATGCTAGATTGGATCTTAGTTGTTTCCGAATTGTGCCCAAAGCATAATTCAAAGTGGATGTGGAGGGCAACAAATCTGGAGAAAGTGAAAAGACAATCAGTCGGGTTCCCTGGGTATTGGTTTGTGTTTGCAATGCAAGTAACGACGTTGTGTTATCTTTCGAAACATGAGAAACTTGGTCCAAAGGGAGGATGATGAGCGTTGCAGGAAAATCAAGGGGGTGGGGAGGGAGAGGGGATGAGGGAAGGAGGGGATAAGGAGGAAATGGCCTCTTGAAATTTTCCAGTGTACCTCTGGGCAGAGAAACTGGAGGAACCATTTCACCAAATTTCTCCAGGGGGACAAGAATAGGGGTGGTATGGGCACCCATTTTGATCTGCAAATCTTTCGGACCGCTGGCACCTGCACCCCCCGAGCTGCGCCCACCAAGCTCTCCCCTGCTCCCTGGCTCTGCTGATGGTCCCTCCACTTGACTTTTGGGGATCTCCCTCCCCCACATACCACAGCTCAGCCTGTTCAGCAGGAGCTCCTGACTCTTTGAGCTAGTTCACATGATTGTTGTTGTTTATTCGCTCAGTCGCTTCCGACTCTTTGTGACTTCATGGACCAGCCCACGCCAGAGCTTCCTGTCGGCCATCGCCACCCCCAGCTCCCCCAAGGTCGAGTCCGTCACCTCCAGAATATCATCTATCCACCTTGCCCTTGGTCGGCCCCTCTTCCTTTTGCCTTTCACTTTCCCTAGCATCAGCATCTTCTCCAGGGTATCCTGTCTTCTCATTATGTGGCCAAAGTACTTCAGTTTTGCCTTTAATATCCTTCCCTCAAGTGAGCAGTCTGGCTTTATTTCCTGCAATTCCTGGAGTATGGACTGGTTTGATCTTCTTGCAGTCCAAGGCACTCTCAGAATTTTCCTCCAGCACCACAGTTCAAAAGCATCTATCTTCTTTCGCTCAGCCTTCCTTATGGTCCAGCTCTCACAGCCATAGGTTACTACAGGGAATACCATTGCTTTAAATATGCGGACCTTTGTTGTCAGTGTGATGTCTCTGCTCTTCACTATTTTATCAAGATTTGTCATTGCTGTCCTCCCAAGAAGTAAACGTCTTCTTGTAGCAGCCATACAAGTTCTGCAACTTTCTGATTTCCTGGCTGCAGTCAGCATCTGCAGTTATCTTTGCGCCTAGAAAGACAAAGTCTGTCACTGCCTCCATGTTTTCTCCCTCTATTTGCCAGTTATCAATCCAGCTGGTTGCCATAATCTTGGTTTTTTTTAGGTTTAACTGCAACCAAGCTTTTGCACTTTTTTCTTTCACCTTCGTCATGAGGTTCCTCAGCTCCTCCTCGCTTTCAGCCATCAAAGTGGTATCATCTGCATATCTGAGATTGTTAATGTTTCTTCCAGTGATTTTAACTCCAGCCTTGGATTCATCAAGCCCAGCATGTTGCATGATGTGTTCTGTGTACAGGTTGAATACGTAGGGTGAGAGTATGCAACCCTGCCATACTCCTTTCCCAATCTTAAACCAGTCGGTTGTTCCGTGGTCTGTTCTTACTATTGCTACTTGGTCGTTATACAGATTCCCCAGGAGGCAGACAAGATGACTTGGTATCCCCATACCACCAAGGACTTGCCACAATTTGTTATGATCCACACAGTCAAAGGCTTTAGAATAGTCAATAAAACAGAAATAAATATTTTTCTGAAACTCCCTGGCTTTCTCCATTATCTAGCGGATATTGGCAATTTGGTCTCTAGTTCCTCTGCCTTTTCGAAACCCAGCTTGTACATCTGGCAATTCTTGTTCCATGAATTGCTGGAGTCTACCTTGCGAGATCTTGAGCATTACCTTACTGGCACGTGAAATAAGTGCCACTGTTCGATTGTTTGAACATTCTTTAGTGTTTCCCTTTTTTGGTATGGGGATATAAGTTGATTTTTTCCAATCTGATGGCCATTCTTGTGTTGTCCAAATTTGCTGGCATATGGCATGCATCACCTTGATAGCATCATCTTGCAAGATTTTAAACAGTTCAGCTGGGAGACTGTCGTCTCCTGCTGCCTTGTTACTAGCAATGCTTCTTAAGGCCCATTCAACCTCACTCCTCAGGATGTCTGGCTCTAACTCACTGACCACACCATCAAATCTATCCCCGATATTATTATCCTTCCTATACAGATCTTCTGTATATTCTTGCCACTTTTTCTTGCTCTCTTCTGCTTCTGTTAGGTCCTTGCCATCTTTGTTTTTGATCACACCCATTTTTGCCTGGGATTTACCTCCGATGTTTCTAATTTTCTGGAAGAGGTCTCTTGTCCTTCCTATTCTATTATCTTCTTCTGCTTCCGTGCATTGCTTGTTTAAAAATAATTCCTTATCTCTTCTGGCTAACCTCTGGAATTTTGCATTTAATTGGGCATATCTCCCCCTATCACTGTTGCCTTTTGCTTTCCTTCTTTCTTGGTCTACTTCCAGTGTCTCAGCAGACAGCCATCTTGCCTTCTTGGTTTTCTTTTTCTTTGGGACTTTTTTTGTTGCCGCCTCCTGAACAATGTCTCGAACTTCTGTCCATAGTTCTTCCGGGACCCTATCTACTAAATCTAGTCCCTGAAATCTATTCTTCACCTCCACTGCATATTCATTAGGAATATTTGTGAGCTCATATCTGACTGATCTGTGGGTCTTCCCTATTCTCTTTAGCTTGATTCTAAATTGTGCAATAAGAAGTTCGTGATCTGAACTACAGTCATCTCCAGGTCTTGTTTTTACCTACTGTATAGATGTCCACCACCTTGGGCTACAAAGGATGTAGTCAATCTGGTGTCGACCATCTGGTGAAGTCAATGTATAAAGTCATCTCTTAGGTTGTTGGAAGAGAGTGTTTGTTATGCACAGTGAGTTGTCCTGGCAAAATTCTATCAGCCTATGTCCCGCTTCATTTTGTTCTCCCAGACCATGCTTGCCTGTAATTCCAGGTGTCATTTGACTACTCACCTTAGCATTCCAGTTTCCTGTAATGAAAATAACATCTCTTTTTGGTGTATTATCCAGTAGGTGCTGCAGATCCTCATAGAACTGATCTACTTCTGCTTCTTCAGCATCTGTGGTTGGGGCGTATGTTTGGATCACTTTGATGTTAAATGGCTTACCCTGAATTTGAATTGAGTTCATTCTATCATTTTTTGGATTGTATCCAAGCACTGCTTTAGCCACTTCATTATTAATTATGAAGGCTACTCCATTTCTTCTGTGGTCCTCTTGTCCACAGTAGTAGATCTGGTGGTAATCAGATGTGAAGCGGCCCATTCCAGTCCATTTCAGTTCACTGACACCCAAAACGACTATATTTAATCTTGACATCTCCCCAATAACCACATCCAATTTGCCCTGGCTCATAGATCTTACATTCCAGGTTCCTATGGTGTGTTGATCTTTAGAACATCGGATTCGTCGTTCACCACCAGCACTGTCGGCCGCTAGCCATCCTTTCGGCTTTGAGCTAGCTGCGCCATCACATCTGGGGCTAGTTGAACTTATCCTCTGTTCCTCCCCGGTAGCATTTTGACCATCTTCCGACCTGGGAGTCCCATCTTCTGATGGTATAAAGACATATCTCTGGTTGTACTGATCCATTAAGTTTTCATGGTAAGAATACTGGGGTGGGTTGCCGTTACCTTCCCCAAGGATCATATTTAGTCTGTAATCACATGATTACAGCAAGGGAAATAAGCCACACGTGCTGGTTGCATGCTGGCCAAATTTCCCTAATTACCCTCACTGGTGCGGCTTGCTGTGTTATCCAAATCTGGGTGACATGGCTTGTTTGGGGTTGATAGCAACCATCAAATAACCCAAGAATAGTGCATGAGTTATTTGAGGGTAGGGATGTACAGATTGTGTAAAATCCATTATGTCTGCATTTCAGAGATTGTAAGGCACCTTTCATTCCATTGTCTTCTCATTGACAGGATTGGATTTTTTTTTAGTTTCTGAATTTGCGCAAATTCACATTTGCACAGATTCACACTTGCAAAATGTTCAAACCCCCCCCCCCCCAAATGCACATTTTCATGCTTTAGCCTCGGGGGGAAATGCGCAACTGAGACTTGGTGGGATGACTCCCATGACTGGAATACAGCAATTGAAGGATATAGTTCAAAAAGAACAGAAGGAATAGAAAGGGAGGTGGAGTTGCACTATATGTTAAAAATACATATCTCTGCACAGAAATACAGAAGGATGAGCTTCGTAGTCCCATTGAGAACATCTGGGTTAAAAAATGGAGCAAAGAATAGAAGGAATATAGTGGTTGGAGTCTATTACTGGCCCCCCAATCAAAGAGAGGATGAGGATGAAACTTTTGAAAAGCAAATGGCAATGTTTCAAAAAAGCATGATTTAGTAGTAATGAGGGACTTCAATTTTCCCGATATTTGTTGGGAGACAAATTCTGCAAAACATGGCCCCTCCAGGAAATTCCTGACTTGTGTTGCAGATAAATTCCCCCTACAGAAAGTGGAGGAAGGAACTAGAGGATCGGCTATCCTTGACTTGGTCCTAACCAACAGAGATGACTTAGTGGATAAAGTAGCAGTTACAGGACCTCTGAGGGAAAGTGACCATGTTATAGAATCATAGAATCATAGGGTTGGAAGGGGCCTACAAGACCATAGAGTTCAATCCCCTGCTCAATGCAGGAAGCCTGATTCCCAGGTGGTCTCCCATCCAAGTACTAACCAGGGCTGACCCTGCTTAGCTTCCGAGATCAGATGAGATCAGGTACACCCAGCCTTTTGAGTTCTTGGTTCTAAAGGAAGCAAAAGCTGAGTGTAGCCAAACGTGTACCCTGGATTTTAGGAAAGCCAATTTTAGTAAAGTCAGAACAATGATAAGTAAGGTCCTATGGCAAGAGACTCTAATGAGAAAAGGAGTCCAAGATGGGTGGGAGTTTTTAAAAAAGGAAATTCTCAAGGCACAATTACAAACAATTCCACCCCCCCCCCAAAAGGTGGAAGACAACTGAAGAAGCCAACGTAGCTTCACAGAAAACTTAGAGAAGATCTGAAAACAAAAAAGTACACATATAGAAAGTGGAAGGAAGGCCAAGCTACAAAGGAAGAGTACAGGCAGGTAGCACAGAATTGCAGGGATGACATCAGGAAGGCTAAAGCTGAGAACGAGCTGAGGTTAGTGAGGGAGGATAAAAGCAACAACAAGCCTTTCTAGTTTCTTCAGATACATGCATAGTAAAAGATAGAGGAAAGAAATGGTGGTTCAGCTATTAAATGAGGGTGGCAAAATGATAACAGATGACAAAGAAAAGGTGGAGGTGCTCATTTCTTACTTTGGCTCAGTCTTCTCCTGAAAGACGGTCTATGACCCCCCTGGCAAAGAAGAAGTACAGGCTGAAGGGAGGATAGGTAGGGATGGAGGAGAATTCTGCCACGGACCCCAATGAGGCTGGATTCCAAAGAATCAGTCCTCCGGAGTCCGTGGCGGAACAGAACACTTACCTCCGCCCCCCTCTAGAATCTGTCTGAGCCAGCTCCTCCATGAGGCGATCCCACAGAGCTGGCCACTGGCTCCACATTACTGGTGATACAGCCAGCCACCATTGCCGTGCCGTGTCGCTGGCTGAGTGAGGGCTAACTCCGGATGCAAATGGAGTAGTGGATGCCATTTGCGGCCATAAAGCTGTTAGATTAACCTAAATGCAGCCATTTACAGCTGCATTTAGGTTAATCTAACAGCTTTATGGCCACAAATGGCATCCACTACTCCATTTGCATCCGGAGTTAGCCCTCACTCAGCCAGTGATATGGCACGGCAATGGCAGCTGGCCGTATCGCCAGTGATGTGGAGTTGGCAGCTGGCTCCATGGGATCACCACAGAGCAAAGCCAGCTCAGATGGATTCCGGGGGGAGGGACGGATCGCATCCCCCCATGGGCGGATTCCCACCCAGACCAGCAGGTAGGGAATCCGCCCACCCCTAAGATGGGTGAAGTGCCAGATGACTGGAGGAGGGCTAATGTTGTCTCTGTCTTCAAAAAGGGCAAAAAGGAGGAACCTGGGAACTACAGACCAGTCAGTCTGACATCAATCCCTGGGAAAATTCTGGAGCAGATGATAAAGCAATCAGTCTGTAAGCACTTTGACAACAGTGCAGTGATTACTTGAAGCCAACATAGATTTTTCAAGAACAAATCCTGCCATACTCATCTGATCTCACTTTTTGATCAGGTAACTTCCTTTGTGGACTGTGGAAATACTGTGGACATAATATACCTCAACATCAGCAAAGCTTTCGACAAAGTGCCCCATGATATCCTGATGAGCAAACTAGCTCAACGTGGGCTAGATGAAACAATGATCCGGTGGATTCACAGTTGGATACAGGATCAGACTCAAAGAGTGCTTATCAGTTGGATCTTCTCAAACTGGGGAGAGCGGGGTACAGCAGGGCTCTGTCCTGGGCCCAGTGCTCTTCAACATTTTTATCAATGATTTGGATGAGGAGGTTCAGGGAATGCTGATCAGATCTACAGATGACACAAAATTATGTGGGATAGCTAATACCTTGGAAGACAGAAACACAATTAAAAGTGATCTTGATTGGCTGGAGAGCTGGGCAGAAAACAACAGAATGAAATTTAATAGGGATAAATGCCAAGTTCTGCACCTAGGAAAAAGAAACCAAATGCACAGTTACAAGATGGGGGACAGTTGGCTCAACAACACTACAAGTGAGAAGGATCTTGGAATTGTTGTAGATCAGAAGCTGAATATGAGCTAACAATGTGATGTGGCTGCAAAAAAGGCCAATGCTCTTTTGGGCTGCATTAACAGAAGTATAGCTTCCAAATCACATGAAGTACAAGTCCCCCTCTACTCAGCAGTGGTTACCCCTCATCTGGAGTACTGTGTCCACTTCTGGGCACCACACTTTAAGAAGGATGCAGACAAATTGGAGAGGGTTCAGAGGAGGGCAACAAAGATGATCAGGGGACTGGAAACAAAGCCATGTGAGGAGAGACTGAAAGAACTGGGCATGTTTAGCCTTGAGAAGAGAAGACTGTGGGGAGATATGATCGTGCTCTTCAAGTACTTGAAAGGTTGTCACAGAGAGGAAGGCCAGGATCTCTTCTCGATCATCCCAGAGTGCAGGACACGGAATAATGGGCTCAAGTTACAGGAAGCCAGATTCCAGCTGAACATCAGGAAAAACTTTGTGACTGTCTGAGTAATATGACAATGGGACCAATTACCTTGGGAGGTAGTGGGCTCTCCCACCTTCAAGACGAGGCTGGACAGCCATCTGTCAAGGATGCTTTGACTTGGATTCCTGCATTGAGCAGGCGGTTGGACTTGATGTTCTTATACGTCCTTCCAACCCTACTATTCTATGATTCTATGATTATTGGCTGTTTTTTTGTTTATTTTGCATATTTTTCTATTACTAAAGTTGTGCAAAATTTGGGAAAGTTAGAAAATTGATCCACAAATCCATGGAATCTACCCGACTGCGGAAAGCAGGTCCGCTGTGGAATCCATGGGGCGGATTCATAAAAATCCAAGGTCATTGACTTTGTTGAAGGTTTATCTGACATCCCTGTAGGCTTGCATCCCACTCAAACAAGCCATGCCACCTGGGTTCAGATGATGTGGCAAGCCATACCAATGAGGGTAATTAGGGAAACCCGGCAAGCACATGATCCGAATGTACAGTGAGGTTGACAAGCCGCAGTCTTTATGCAGCATTTTCTAGGGGCTGGAGGGGCTGCTGCAGGAGGGAAGAGGTGGGGAAGAAGTCCACTTCCATCAGCACAGTTGATCCAGCCTAAATCTGGATCTAGCCCTTTGTAGTGGTTCCTGCATACATAGAGGAAATCTCCAGGCAAGTAGGAAAAGATTACATTGTAAATTAAAAGCAACAGTGGCTTGATGATATCCCAATTTGTGCCAAAATACCCTGTTTAGGAATTGCTGGCCTGAGAGGCAGAACTCTGGCATCCAGAATCTGCTGTGATGTGTGGGTCGTCTCCATTTGTCCCAGTATATGTCTCAAATGAGGATGCTTGTCCCAATTGCGATGCCGTTCATGCTGTATAATGCGAGCAGCAGCAGCAGCCCGAGAGGGAGCCTCTCCATTATTTTCATGCGAAGGAATGAATGGAGATCTCCATTTGCTCTCCAGCAGATGTAATTTAGCACAGCTCTCGGGTTTTCAGGGCTCCAGCTACCCTTGCATGCTTCAGCTGAGGACTGAGCCTCAGTTGTCATCCTTGCAGATGGCAGAAGCAGCCAGTGCTGGGAAAATGTGTTAGAAATGCAAATTGTTACTCGTACAAATGATATCACTTGTGAAGATATTTTTGCACGTTTACATGAAACAGATGGCAAAACATAGCAGGGACGGTTTGCCTGTTTCTCTTTCACACAGAAACACAAACACATCTTTTTGCGTCTGTTTTCTTTCGACTCACCTGGTGCTTCCAGGTATAGATGATGACAGTACAATGTTAAACAAGATCAGTTGGCTGCTGGTACTGAAAACCTGCTCTAAATATGTATTCACAGGTACACATTTGCTGTGATGCATTGCTGTGGTGGTTTCTCTGTTTTTTACAGTAACAAATGTTATACAGCTAAGGGAGCAATCCTATGTCCCCTAGACAGTGTCTGGGGAACATAGCGTATTTTGGTGTACTGGCTCGGAGCTCACAGCCAGGAAACCGCGTTCCCCTCCTCCCCCCTCCCCCTCCCAGCCAGCATGGAGAGAACCACGCTGGCTGCCACTACGAGCTCACAAACGCAAGTTCGTAGGAGGGGGAGGCGGCGTTCCTGGAGGCGGGGAAGGGAGGAGACTGGGAATGTGGGGAAACTATCAGCCTCCTTCCTGCCCCCTCCCTGAAGCCTCAGCTAGACGGGCAAAATCACCCATCTAACTAAAATGCAGAGTGGGAGGCGCATCACACCTTCTGCTCTGCATAGGATACTCAGAAGAGTTCAGAGGCTTATGAATAGCCTGGGTGCGTCCCATGGGATTGCACCCTTAATTTGATAATATAGCTGCATTGACTGTACATTCATTGGCTATATAATCTTACTCCATCTGAATGTGAGTCATATATCATTGTTTGTATCTGTTTTGACATGGAATCCAAGTTGGTGTATCTGATATTTCAGGTTCTTCTGTTATAATGGACACTTTTCACTTTGTTCAGTCTGAGGAAGCAGACAAGATCCTTGGAGGTGTGAGACCAGTTACTTGCATACTTGACTGTTGTCTAGCTTGGCAAAGGCCGAACATGTCTGGACGCCATTATGGGATGGATGTAGGCTAATAAACTGAGTCTTAATTTACACAGGCAGTGCTTTTGATTTGTAGGGAAGCCAGTTCAGGAAAGTGTATTCAGTCTGTTCTGCATGGAGTAGCACTCTCTCTGAAAGACCAGGTTTGCAGTCTGGAAATGCTTCTGGAATTGGCATTGCTGTGTGTGTGGTCAAGTTGCTACTATGGTGTGGAATGCCTTTGCTCAATTCTGGCTGGAGCATGAGGTACAGCCTTTCCTAGAGAAGGCAGGTCTGGCCACTGTCACACATATTTTGTTTACAACCAGGTTGGGCCATTCCAGTGTGTCTACATGGGGCTGACTTTGAAGAATATTCAGAAATGAAGGCGGGTACAGAAAACTGCTGTCAGGCTGTTTGCTAGTACTGCGTTATGTAGGACAGGGCCTTTTTGGTGAAAAAGAAATGGAAGCAGTGACAGATTTTACTTTCTTGGGCTCCAAGATCACCGCAGGCGGTGACTGTAGCCATGAAATTAAAAGCCGCTTGCTCCTTGGGAGGAAAGCTATGGCCAACCTAGACAGCATAGTAAGAAGCAGAGACATCACCTTGCCGACAAAGGTCCGTCTAATCAAAGCTATGGTTTTCCCAGTAGTAATGTATGGCTGTGAGAGCTGGACTATAAGGAAGGCTGAGTGCCGAAGAATTGATGCTTTCGAACTGTGGTGCTGGAGAAGACTCTTACGAGTCCCCTGGACTGCAAGGAGGTCAAATCAGTCCATCCTAAAGGAAATCAACCCTGAGTGCTCATTGGAAGGACAGATAATGAAGCTGAAGCTCCAATATTTTGGCCACCTAATGCGAAGAGAAAACTCCCTGGAAAAGACCCTGATGCTGGGAAAGACTGAAGGCCAAAGGAGAAGGGGACGGCAGAGGATGAGATGGCTAGATAGCATCACAGATGCAATGAATATGAACTTGAGCACGCTCCGGGAGAGAGCGCAGGACAGGAAGGCCTGGCGTGCTATGGTCCATGGGGTCACGAAGAGTCAGACACGACTGAACGACTGAACAACAACAAACCTATTGTCAGAAACTCCCTTTCAGATTCAGTTTGGTTTTGATAAGGATTTGCCAAAACTGGCAAAGTCCTCCATATTCAGGACATTAAAAAACTTGAGACTGAAAAATTCAATTACGTGAGAAACAGAAAGTGACAGATTCATCCATCCAGACCCAGGGCTTTGAGTGCTTTGCTCCAAAAGTCTGGATTTGAATACCTGTATTTTCAACCATCTTTAATGGATATCTAGCAGACAGGTACCTCATGGTCCTGTCTGTGCTGGGAACAGCTGTACCTACTGAATTTGGCTAGTGTGGATGGGTGAGAATGTCATTTCAGTTCATTTTTTGGAAAAGAATTTACCAAAATTTGTGAAGTTCTTCATATCTGGGAGAAAAAAACCTTGAGAGTTACAAAATTTGAATGTGGGACAAAGCCACACTGACAGATTTGCCCATCCTAGGCACATCCTTTAGGTGGACTGTGAAAACAGTCCCCCTGAGGTATGCTTTTAATATTATCTGCCACCCTTTCCCCCTTGCTGGTTTTGATTCTGAATGTTTTGTTGTTACAGCTTTAAACCTGTTTTGTTTTTATATTTGTTGCTGTGATCATTTGCTATTTATTTTACTGCATTATTTTATATTGGAAGTTGCTTTGGGTGCCAACGTGTGTGTCAGAAGAGTGACATATAAATACTGTTTTTAGTAAATAAAATAAATACATTTTTGCTTTGACTTTTTAAAAACTTTTTGAAGGGTAAGATGCTTGAAAAGAGCAGTAAGCTTTAAATGCATTGGGTAAACTTTAACACACACACACACACACACAGAGTTTTGTATTGTACCTTGTGAAAGTTTTCCTCCTGTTTCCTTCCTGCTCCTCTGCTGTGAATGGGTTGAGCTCTCTTGTTTCTCGATCACATATCTATGGTGACCATGTGCAAAAGAAGGAGAGTTCTCTTGTTCCTTTAACGGAAGAGGGAATTAGATCTCTAGATGATGTGCAGTTAATCAATGAGGCTTTCCAACTCCCAACTGTTTAACAATAGTGACAACAAGAAGACTTCCCCAACCAAAAATAAATACATAAATAGATAGAGAGATTAGGCTGCTGCAATCAGGAACATTTGGTCAGGGTGGAATAGGAGTGGATTTGTGTGTGAGCTCTAGTTTGGGTAACTTAGAACAAATTTCTGGATGTACTCAAAAGCACTTTGTCCTGCAGTTCTATGTCTACTTCTGATTTTGCACCTGGCTCTGGTTGGTGGACTTCAGGGTTCTAATGGAAATCAAAGCAGATCCCATAGACCTAAGCTGCCCACTTGTGTATTAAAGGCACAGGCACCCCCGCATTCTTTGCATTTGGTACCCTAAAACATCTGCAGTAATATTATTTATTTATTTATTTATTTAATTAATTCCTATACCGCCCAATAGCCAAAGCTCTCTTATATATTAAGAAATAATGAGCACTTATATAGTACTTTAGACTGTTCAAAGACCTGATTTATCTTGTAATCTTTACAGCAGGGATGGGGAGCCTCTGGCCCTTGGCTGCTTCTTTCCCAGGCCCTGTCCCTCCTCCTGGCAGGGAAAATATCTTATCTCCGAGAAGCAACTGATCAGAGATAAGAGCTTTTCCCTGCTGTGCAGTGAGAAAGGAAGCCTTTGTCGCTGTGCAGGAGCATGGAAAACGTCTTATCTCTGATCAGCTGCTGATCAGCTTGCTTTTCCCTGCAAGGGAGAGTGGTGGGACCTGGGGAGGGAGCTGCTGGGTGATTCCATCCTGCTTACTTCTGAGGACTGTCCCACTTCCTTGTGAGGCTTGTCCTACTTACTTGTGAGTAGACATGCTGTTCATGCTTAATTCTGAACAGACATGCAAAAGCTTGGTACTTCGGATGTTATTAGAAAGTGCTACTGAGTGATTCAGCCATGCACAATGCTTCTCCTGCTTACTTCTGAGTAGGCTTTAAATCACTCTGCTTTATGCCACACCCACTTCACCTTTGGCCACACTCACTGATGCAATGCAGCCCCCAAGACTTTTTGTAGACTGGAAAAAGCTTTATAGCAATCCTATAGGGTATGTCAGCATTATTATGCTTGCATTACAGGTGCCAGAGGGAACCACTGAGCCTGAGAGAGACTGACTTGCCTAGGGCCATCCAGCGAGTTCAAGTCACAGGAAAATTCATACCAGGGACTTCATGTTTTGTAGCTCAATCTCTTTGCCATATGACTCCGGTACATCCAGTGGTGGCTCTGTCATTAGGCAGAGTGAGGCAGCTGTTTTGGGAGGGGGGTCATGAAAGGCTAGCAAATTGCTAGTGATTGAATTTGTCATTGTTGTATTTTTTCTCCCAGGGAAGAAATATGTGTGAGATTTTCTTCCTGAGGTGCCAAAATAACCAGGCCTGCCTTGGATACTGCGTACTCTGACTTGCAAGGAGGCATCATTTGCCATTCTGCATCAGGCAGGAAAATTGTCTCAGGCTGGCCCCAGCTACACTAGCAATGACAGGGGATAATGGTGCTGGCTGATTGGCAGTCTGGGAGCAAACTGCCAATCCTTCTCCTGTGCCACATCATTCCTGCTCGTAGAGGTATCATTTCTCATGCTTTCTCACTTCAAGCATTTTAAAGGCATAGCAGGAGGGTGGACACAGCACTTGGCAAGTAACATTGCAGCAGAATTCACGTGCTAATCCGATGCTTCTGATATCAAACATGGGAAAGAAGGGAATTTCCATTTTGTGTCTGGGCTGACATAAAACAAGTTGCCTTTGTTCCTCTAGGATGTGACAGACCTGCCTATGCCAATGGTAATAATAATAACAACAAAAACAATGTAACACACTGTATGCCAGTCCAGAAGCCAAACAAGCCAAGAGAGGGAAGCTGCCATTTTTTCTTATTGACCTTTCAAAGACTTGTTTTACGTTGCATTCTACAGTCAATGGTGCATTACATTGCATTCTACAGGATCTTAACACCACCAACAACACTGCTATTATGCTGCTGTGAAGAGCTGAGATGATATCAAATTAGAAGAACAACAAAGATTCTTTAATTTGCTTTATGGATTTTTGTTTTCCTGAGCTCTTCTCTGTACATTAACTTCCCCCCTCCTCTCTGCCCCAAGATCCACACGCCTTGTGAACCAAGCAGTCCAACCTGATTAATATCACATACGTATTCTATTGTGCTGCCAAAAGCAAGGTATTAGTTAGGGAGAAAACATAAATGCATAATAAATAGATCTGTGCAATTATTACGGAACTAAAATAGCAGTTCTGAAAGTACCTTGATTGTGAAAAATGACTCGGTTACACTTGCTGGCTATTTGTAGCTATATAATTGAAGTCAGATAAATTGGTGCCCAGAAGTATGACATTTCAAAAGCAGGAATGTAGACTTCCTCCCCCCATGATAACACTGTGTGTGTGTGTGTGTGTGTGTGTGTAATTCTTCCAGCCATTTTCCTTTAGCACAAAGCCATTCCTCTACGTCCAGGCCACTCAATTAGAATGTTGCAATGGACATCAAAACACCTCAGATGGAAGTGGCCCCAAGCACTGGGCAAAAAGTAGTAAATGACAGCATGGGCCCCAGTCTCATGGTTCCAATAAGCTGTCTGTGATTGCGTATCTGTCTGTCTGTCTGTCTCTCTCTCTCTCTCTCTCTCTCTCTCTCTATCATCATCATCTATCTAGAGAGGTAGTGGGCTCTCCCACCTGGAGGCATTTAAGACGAGGCTGGACAGCCATCTGTCAGGGATGCTCTGACTTGGATTCCTGCACTGAGCAGCGGGTTGGACTCGATGGTCTTGTAGGCCCCTTCCAACCCTACCATTCTATGATTCTATGATCTATCTATCTATCTATCTATCTATCTACCTACTCTCTCTCTCTCTCCCTCCCCTCGATGCATGCGCGCGTGCACGCGCACATGCATGCGTGCACGCACACACACAAACACACAGACACAGACACACACAGACACACACAGACACACACACATCTCCACACATTCTCTTCTTGTTTGGTAATATCTCCGTAATAAAAAATCTTAGTGTTAGGAAGAGCATGTTGTTTCCCTGATATAAAATGTGTTACAGAAATATGTGTAAAAAAATAAAATAAAATATATTTTTAAAAGGCTTCTTGGTCCATTAAGCAGTTCTACAGGCATCGGCAAAATGATGATATCTACTGACAAAAGTTTTCTCATTTCTGAAGACAGATAGAGGAGCATATCTGTAATGCTCTCCATGATTGCTTAGTCGCCATTATTCATAATACAGAACAATCCTGCTTATGTCCAGGGTCTAGAGGACCATGGTGGAAGCAGCATACCAAGATATGAAAGGCTTGTGCTGATGTTGGGCCACTCTCTGACATTGGTTAATAAAGACAACTAGGGAGTGAAATATCTGGGAGAAAAGGAGATTTCCCTTCCACAGCTTCTTTGGCTTGAATCTTATATACGTTTCATTTAAAAATAATAATTTAAAAATTATTTATACCCCAGCATGGGTAACATTTTCTCCCCCAAAAGAGAAACATATTACCAGCTTATGCTAGAATACCAGCTGTGTCTCTCTGGAACAAAAAGTATCTGGACACTATCACTGATGTCTTCATTAACACCCCCCCGCCCCCCAGCTTAGACCATTCTGATGTGCTCTACAGAAGGTTACCCTTGAAAAGTATTTGGAGACCAGAAATGGTCCAGAATGTGTCAGCCACATTGACCATATTACTCCAAAATTGCATCAACTTCATAAGCTTCCAGTTTGCTTCCAGGCCCAATTCAAAGTGCTGGTTTTGACCTTTAAAGCCCTAAATCATCCAGAGCAAGGGTATCTTAAGGACCACATTCTCCCATATGAAGTCCACACACTTTGAGATCATGTACAGAGATCCTGTTCTGTGTTTCCCTGCAATATGATGCAAGGTAGGACCTCCTCAGTGTTGGCACCTTGATTATAGAACTTCAGCCTGAGAAAGGTTTGACTGGCTTCCTCACTAATGGGGTTCAACAAGACAAGACCTTTCCATGAAGGCATTTGGGATAGCAGACAACCATGCATTCTCTTTCTGTCCTTTTTCAGCTCAGTTTGTTTTATTACAGCTTGTGCTGTAATCATGTTGTATTATTTTATGATGCTTTTATACCATTTGCTTTCATACTGATTTTTAGCCACCGTGTAGCTATCCATCTTTTCATCTTTTTGGATGTAAAGGCTGGATATAGATATCATAACTAGAAGAGTAAATAGTAGCCATATCCTTTGTCCCCTAGAATGATTCAATGTGATTTCAGCACTGATCAAGATCCAGAAATGTGTCATGGGTCCCTAGAGCCAAAAGGGACTAGGCAACTGTATAGTTTAGCCACCTGCATAAAGATACAATCCTACAGGCTCCAGGTCCTTAATCCAGACCTGCAAACTAATTCACTTCAGTTGATTTAAAACAAAGAGTTAGGTTACATACAAAGAAAACAGAACTCCAGACCATATAGGTAACCTGACGTGGGGGAATATTCATTTCATTGCTGATTCCAGTTATGGGCATCAGTTGAACACTGAGAGTGTGAATAAAGGCTTTATAGGTCAATGGATTATAGCAGAGGGTGGCAAAAGGGGGCATCTTGATAAAAGTGGGATGCGCACTTTTCTACTAATGATTACTTGGGCTGAGCCACCTTGGATTATTTATCTAATACGGCTAGTTTCAATAGTGTGCTACTAGGCATGATATCATGTATGAAGAGTGTTATCTGACTCAAAGGTATTCGGTCTTGCTAGATCCTGTTTTTATTTTAAGAGCCCTGCTAATGATGGTGTTGAATGTGATCTTCAAAAAGGATAAAAAGGAGGAACCTGGGAACTACAGACCAGTCAGTCTGACATCAATCTCTGGGAAAAGTCTGGAGCAGATGATAAAGCAATCCATCTGTAAGCACTGTGAAAACAATGCAGTGATTACTTGAAGCCAACATGGATTTGTCAAGAACAAATCCTGCCAGATGAATCTGATCTCAGTTTTTGATCAAATAACCTCCTTTGTGGACTGTGGGAATGCTGTAGACATAATATACCTTGACTTCAGCAAGGCTTTTGACAAAGTGACCCATGATATCCTGATGAGCAAACTAGCTTGAAGTGGGCTAGATGAAACAAAGATCCAGTGGATCCACAGTTGGCTACAGAATTGGACTCAAAGAGTGCTTATCAATGGGACCTTCTCAAACTGGGGAGAGGTAACGAGCAGGGTACCACAGGGCTCAGTCCTGGGCTCAGTGCTCTTCAACATTTTTATGAATGACTTGGAGCAGGAGGTGCAGGGAATGTTGATCAAATTTGCAGATGACACAAAATTGGGTTGGATAGCTAATACTTTGGAAGACAGAAACAAAATTCAAAGTGATTTTGATAGACTGGAGCACTGGGCACAAACCAACAGAATGACATTTAAGAGGGATAAATGCCAAGTTCTGCACCTAGGAAAAAGAAACCAAATGCACACTTACAAGATGGGAGATACGTGGCTCAACAACACTACAAGCAAGAAGGATCTTGGAATTGTTGTTGATCACAAGCTGAATATGAGCTAACAATGTGATGTGGCTGCAAAAAAGGCCAATGCTCTTTTGGGCTGCATTCATAGAAGCATAGCTTCCAAATCCCGGGAAGTACTAGTTCCCCTCTACTCAGCGCTGGTTAGCCTCATCTGGAATACTGTGTCCAGGTCTAGGCACTGCACTTTAAGAAGGATGCAGACAAACGGGAGAGGGTTCAGAGGAGGGCAACAAAGATGATCAGTGGACTGGAAACAAAGCCCTATGAAGAGAGACTGAAAGAAGTGGGCATGTTTAGCCTTGAGAAGAGAAGACTTAGGGGCGATATGATAGCGCTCTTCAAGTACTTGAAAGGTTGTCACAGAGAGGAAGGCCAGGATCTCTTCTCGATCATCCCAGAGCTCAGGACACGGAATAATGGGCTCAAGTTACAGGAAGCCAAATTCTGGCTGAACATCAGGGAAAACTTCCTGACGGTTAGAGCAATACGACAGTGGAACCAATTACCTGAGGAGGTGGTGGGCTCGCCCACACTGGAGGCTTCAAGATCTTGTAGGCCCCTTCCAACCCTAATCTTCTATGATTCTATGATTCTATGTGATATAGAACTGAATGAAAGAGACAACATATCCAGCTATGCCTCCCCTCACTCCCACTTTCCAGAAACCCTGATCGTATTCCTTCCTCCCCCTTCTTTAAGATATGATCTTGAAGTTCCACGTCAAATCACTTAATCTCCTCACACATAACAACATCATCCAATTTTGCTCATGGGATCTAAAGAGCCTCTTGTTGAGGGTGAAAGAGGAGAGTGCAAAAGCTGGTTTGAAACTCAACATTAAAAAAACTAAGATCATGGCATCTGGCCCTATCACTTCCTGGCATATAGAAGGGGAAGAAATGGAAGGTGTGACAGATTTTATTTTCTTGGGCTCCAAGATCACCGCAGACGGTGACTGTAGCCATGAAATTCAAAGACGCTTGCTCCTTGGGAGGAAAGCTATGGCAAACCTAGACAGCATAGTAAGAAGCAGAGACATCACCTTGCTGACAAAGGTCCATCTAATCAAAGCTATGGTTTTCCCAGTAGTAACGTATGGCTGTGAGAGCTGGACTGTAAGGAAGGCTGAGCGCCAGAGAATTGATGCTTTCGAACTGTGGTGCTGGAGAAGACTCTTGCGAGTCCCCTGGACTCAGGAGGTCAAATCAGTCCATCCTAAAGGAAATCAACCCTGAGTGCTCATTGGAAGGACAGATACTGAAGCTGAAGCTCAAATATTTTGGCCACCTAATGCGAAGAGAAAACTCTCTGGAAAAGACCCTGATGCTGGGAAAGACTGAAGGCCAAAGGAGAAGGGGACGGCAGAGGATGAGATGGCTAGATAGCATCACCGATGCGATGAATATGGACTTGAGCACGCTCCAGGAGAGAGCGCAGGACAGGAAGGCCTGGCGTGCTATGGTCCATGGGGTCACGAAGAGTCGGACACGACTGAACGACTGAACAACAACATTCACCTGAATGACATCAGCAGCGTAGTTTGAACAAATTGGATGATTAGAAATAAGCCTTCGCTATACCTACTTTACTGGGATAAACATCCAGAAAAGCCATATTTTTTAAAAAGGAACGTGATTAGGGAAGAGGGGCGATTGTGTTGTATATCCTAGGCCACGCTTCTCCAACTTGGTGTCCTCCAGATAGTTTGGACTTTAACCAGCATGGCCAGGAATGTTGGGAGTTGTTGTCCAAAACACCTGGAGGGCACCAGGTTGGGGAAAGTTGATCTAGGTGCAATTTTGATCTTGACTTGTATTTCACCTTGAAGGGTTTTATTCCTAAGAAAAGAGACACAGGTAGCTGCCTTGTAACGAGTTAGACCATTGGTCCATCTCGCTCAGTACAGACTGGATGTGGCTCTCCAAGTTTTCAAACAGGAGTCTTTCCCAGGATTCTTACCTGGACATGCCAGGGATTGAACCTGGAACTTTTCTCACGCTAAGCATGTGCTCTGTGGTATCACTGAACTACAGCTCTCCACCTAAGATCAGACAGACAGGGCCATGAGTTCTGGATAGAAAGAGAAAAAAGCAATGCAGTAACCTTCAAATTGAAAAAGAAAAAAGAGTATAATGCAACATGAAGATGTTATTGCAGGCTTGTCAGATGCTGGGGTTGACCCTAAGCAGGTTTGGCCCATTTTTCAAGCCACGAAAGTCTGTTGGCTCCTCTTCATTTCAGTCTGTCAGCACAAAGTTTCCAGTGGATTCGGCACTCTGAACTGAAGGCTACTGTCCAGATATGGGATAATGGGTGTCTGAAACTCTATGCCACTATTATATTCTTGATACAGATTTCTGTCCTAGAAAATTAGATGTCAGAGACAAAATAGATCAGATGATAACTTGGGAAGCAAGAGGGCTGACTACACTCAACTAAACCGACTTTGTCTGAAATAATATACCAGCAAAAGAAGTTAGATCTGCAGATTAGATGGTGCAGGTCCTGTGCACATTGCTTCTGGCTGTCAACACGGTGATGTAAAATCAGTTCAGTATTTGTGAGTTAAACTTTGGGTGTCTTTGCGATGTTGCATCAGTGTAATACTGGACCCAGAACCATTCTATATGTTTTGGAGTGCAATCCTATGTGTGTTTAGACATGGCTGCGGAATGCTGGGAGTTGTGGGACTTTTTTTCTATCTAAACATGCATAGAATTGTGCCGTTAGCTAAGTTATTTGGCAGAGCTGTTGACCTGTACCATTTCAGACTGTAGGTGGGAGATTGCATTTTTAAATGCTCGTCCTACATAAGAATTTCCCTGCATGTAGAAAACTAGCCCATCATGGCGACACATTTAGGGTAGCCCTCTCCTTGTACCAATTTACAACATGCAGAGAGGTTTTTTATATGTGGGGGACATTTAAAAATGCGACCCCACACTTACAGTTTGAAGTGACAAGACGCAAGCTTTTTATATTGGAGAGCATTTAAGAATATGCCCCCCCTCTACACACAATTCTGGTCTCAAATGATAGGATCCAGAATGTCACCACATCAGTCTACCATCTTGGTCTGTGCGCACTCTGTAGAGCTGGCCACAGTGACAACATTTATGCAAATAGTGATTTTTTTTTTCTTTAGTTTTTTTGGAAAGCCACTGTGGTTTAGTGGTTAGAGTGTTGGACTGGGACTAGATCTGGGTTCTAGTACCCACTTGGCCATGAAGCTCACTGGGTGACTTTGGGACAGTCACTGACTCTCAGCCTAACCTACCTCACAGGGTTGTTGTGAGCATAAAATGGAGAGGAGGGAGATGATGCAAGCCACTTTGGGTTCCTTGCAAGAGGAAAAATGCAATATATGAATGTGATAAATAAATAAATAAATAAATAAATAGTAGCCCTGAGGAGCCAATCCGGATCATGGCCCTGACAGGTGGGAGAAGTAGAAAGGTGTTAAGTCTTTGCCCCAGCTATGCTACCGATTCAGATCAGATTTGGCACCAGTGAGAGCTTTTCCCTCAATGCAAATAGCAGGCACAGCGCCCAGATCTCGATCACAGAAGGGGGAAAAGCCTTCTCCCTCCCCACCAGGGACCCAGTATGGATCAGGGCTCTGTCTGTTATTTATGTATTTATTTATTAAAAACCAATCCACACAATATTTATTGATTTATTTATTGCATTTCTATAGCACCCAATGGCAGAAGCTCTCTGGGCAGTTCACAACAAATAAAACCACAAAATACAAAATAAAATACAATATAAAAGTAAAATTTGAAAACTACAGTATAACAGTACAAACCAAAATAAAACCTAGCAGCAATGCAGAGATTTAAAATATAGTAACAGATTTAAAACAACAGAGATAAAACATTGTGAATTCTGTCACGCCTAGTTTCTTTGCATGTATGTGTGTTTGTGGGGGATCTCCCAGCATGAGTTAGAAGACCTTTAGTACTTACTAGAACTCCAATTTACAATCATATCCAGTACTAAATACATTGCTGGTCAAAGCTCAGTGCAAATGAATCCTAAGTCTATTGCAACTTGCAAGTAGGGGCCACTAAATTCATCAGCCGTTTCACCCAATGAGAAAAACCAAACGACACTCGAATGAGTGGCAACAGAGTTCTTAAGACAAAGTTATTCCAAGGAGGATAATACTACTTTGAACAGTTATTCTTATTGTTGTTATAATCACCACGTCTTCAGCCTGTCAAGTCCTGACAGGGGCCTCTTTACCTCCATAGGCAAGAAAACAAAATGATCAGATTGCAAAACTCGTTGACTTTGCTATCTGATCATGTCTAGACAGGCTATGTCCCTGCCTCTTAAAGAGAGTCATCAAATGTTTTGCATCGATAACTTGACATGCTGCAGGTTGATTTGAGATACCGAACATTAAAGTCACCTCCTTGAATCCCAGGAGCCTGTTTTTCTTCTACATTTGTCATCCTCAGGTACTAAAAGATACCTCTCCTTGTTTATCTAAATAACCAGCACAAGCAAATATTGTTTGCTCTCTATATGTGGGATTGATCATATAAGCGTGCACACCACTTGATTGCTTGACTACTTAGGGCTGATTCAGACATACATGTTCATCAGTATGTCTGAAAGACCAATCATATAGATGAAACCACAGATAGAACTTTAATTCTGCTTTAGACATGACATTTTTGGAGTCAGCTCATGCATTCAGCTTGCAGTCATTATGTGCACATAAGAAAAGCCCTGTTGGATCAGACCAAAAGCCCATCTACTCCGCATCCTATTTCCCACAGCATCCCACCAGATGAGAAGCCCACAAGCAGGATGGAAGGGCAATAGCCCTCTCCTGTTTTTGTTCCCCAGCAACTTGTACAGAGAAACATACTGCCTCTGTTGCATATAGCCATCATGACTAGTAGCCATTGATAGACTTTTCCTCCACAAATTGTTCTAATGCCCCTTTAAAGCAATCTAAGCTGGTGGCCATCACCATATTGTGTGGCTGCAAATTCCATAAATGTACAGCAATCAAGCTTTAGAGAAATCAAGTTAGGTAAACGCATGTGTGAATGTCACATTGATGACTTGCAACTAGGGATGTACGACTTCTGTACCTTCTGTGCCACTTGACATCCACAGTTTGTGGCCAGTGCTCCGTTCCGCCATTCACAAGCCCCCGGAATTCTCCTCTCTTTTTTCCCACTCTGAAAATTACGAAGATAAATCCATACTGACAACTGTAATTCTGGTGCCCAGCCATCTCCATGAATCTGCATAACTTCCATAAGAATCGCTTTTTTTGGTAAATATTTACATTTTTTTTTAAATTGAAATCCTCTGTCTCCGTTTACTTTCAGCCAAAACACTTCCTCTTCCTAGGGGCTTCCCAAAAGAAGGCTGTCTTAGGGGTGCCTGAGCAATAAACTATTTGTTTAAAGCAATGCTGTTATAAAGAAAAAAAAAAAACCTTTTGAAATGACCATGCCGGTCCTGGAGCATTTAAAATGTGCATTCAGGGAAATTGGCCCATTTTTGCACCTGCAAAATTGCATAATTGCACATTTGCACAAATTCGGGGGGAAATCCGATTCCGTCAGTGGGCAGACAATGGAACAAAAGGCTCTTGACAATCAGCGAAACACAGACGGAACAGATTTTATACAATCTGTACATCATTACTTGCAACTAGATGCATATGATCTGAATCCATGGAAAGCATCGTGCTTGAGGATGTATGTCTGAGGCTTGTACCTTGTCATGTACAAACATCATATAAAATCTGCATTCCAAGATCCTTGAATGCTTCTCTGAGCATACCACTTCCCTGAGCGTACAAACAGAAGCTGGACAGCCATCTTGGTTGGGAATGGTCTACCTTGTGATTTCCTGCTTCAAACAGGGCCCCCTATAAGGCCCCCTCTGACTCTATACGTAATTTTGTGTTGTTAACATGAAACGTCTGTCTGGTGTTTGATCTGTGATGACTTATTGACACATGCAGGTTATCATTTGATGCTCTGTTCATCATTCAAGTGATGAACATTGCATGCACATGCCCTCCAGTGTCTCACAGATACGAATAGGGACACATTTGTAATTATCCTACCAAGGAGCACTTCCTAGCATCCCCTGTGCTATTTCACATTGCCAAAGAATCTACTCCATCTGCTTTGTGCTGCATTCATTTACTCTGCCGTAGCCTGCCTTCCACCAGTTTTCAAACCAAGAGGGTGTTTGCTTGTTTGTGTTAAAGATATACTAGAAAATCATATTTTCCCTAAACCAGGGGTGGGCAGCCTTTTTTTCTGTTGAGGCTGCATTGCCTCATGGGTAATCTATTGGGGGCCTCATGTTGGCGGTGGGTGGGGCCAGAGCCCCTTTACTCTTTCTGCCATCCCCCCCCTCTTCCTCTTCCTTCCCATGCCGTGGGCTGCCAGGGAAGGGACAGATTGCTCTTGCCAGAGCTCTGAACTGATCGCATACAGAGGGCTTTTGAAATTAGGCCAAGGGCCACAGGAAATTAGTGCAGGAGCCACAGATTGCCCACCCCTGCCCTAGACTCCTCTCAAGAGTTTAAAATATACCCTAGCAGCTGCCATATGTGAAATGGTTGACTGTGCACTTCACAGTGCCTTTATGTGCATCGGGGCCTGAGTCAAGGGTAAGCATGATTGGGCACCTGCCAAGGACTTACACCCCAGCAGAGGCCCACCAATAATAGCCCATTGAACTTGCTCCTTCTCTTCACCATTGCAACCTGCTCTGGCCCGGACAACCATGGTGGTGAGAAGGAGGCACAGCAATGCCACTGCCCAGTTCCTGGGCTCCCTCTCTGTCAAGTAAGCAAATAGTCACAATCATGACAGCACAGAAGGAGGTGACAAAAATGGTGAGAAGGTAGACTCACTGAGTAAGGGTGAGGGTGTCTTGCCCAGGGGGCCTAAAAAACATGGAACCGGCACTGATGTTCATGGGCATTCATTTCTATGGATATGCAGTAGCGACAAGATGTACCTATCCTTCACTCTAAGTTTTGACTTCTACAGACCCTTGCAAAGCAATAGAACCATGTATAATGACAACTCAAGCATCACACACAATGTTTTAACAAGGCATACCTCAAAAGACAAAAATAGGGATAAAAGAGGGGGAAATGGTTTACCAGCAGGGACAGTTAACAAAAAAATAGGGTAAAAAGGGATGGGTGGTGTTTATGTATGAATGAACCAATTCTTGGTTGAAGTTCTATGCAATCATAAATTGCGCATCAAGTTTTGGGAAGATGACACAAAGTATGTACCAAAGAATTCAAGATGAAATTGCCTGTGCAATGAGTCTTGGAAAGAGATTTGATCTGGGTCAATTGAGGGGTATCAAACTCAGTTGAGATTGGTGTTGGACAGGAATTAGGACTGGCTATCTATATTATTACAGTGACATTTTCTTTGGTGATACTGTTGCATCCCAAATCTCAAAAATTTGGGATGCAAATTTTTGCATTCATCACCCTAAAGTTGGCTTCTCTATATATCAGTTTTCCCTAACCTAGTGCCCTCCAGATGTTTGGACTACAACTCCCATAATACCTGACCATTGACCATGGTGACTGAGACTTCTGGAAGTTGTAATTCAAATCATCTGGAAGGCACCAGGTTGGGGAAAACAGCTATATATTGTAAATATCAATGTCACATCTGCTTAGGTTTGCTCCTTAAGGGTTATGAATCACTCATTAACTGATTTAATTTTTTTTGACATCTCATTATTTTCCTTTGTTAAAATACCCTTGAGTTTGGAAAAATTCATAGCAGACCATGCATAATATCACTTCGCCAATGAATCATTTCTTCTCCCACCCCATTGTTCTCCTCTAAAATCAAGCTTTCAAAATTACACAACCATCTTTTCTTCAGTCCTTCAAAGCAGTTCATTGTCACACTCTTTGGATTGAGGCCACACTATCCCAAAGACTGTTCTGTGCTATTTATTGGAAAGAGCATATTGGGTTGTATCAAATGTTACCCTTCTACTAATGGAGGGAATTCTTTCATTTGCAGAAGGATCCTTGATCTAGCAGAGGCCTCCCTTAATGGAGATGGCAGAGGAGGGTGATTTTAGCTGGTTCCCCTTTCCCTCTGCAGGTTCCTGAGGGTTCCAGAAGGTTCCTCAATCCTTCAGACAGATTTGGCAGTAGGTGGTACAGTGGAGGGCAGTAATCAGCCAAAACCATGTCCTTCCCTTCCATTGGGAGAGCCTGCTTTTGACTCTCATGGAGGATAAGGCTATTAATGGCCCAAGACATTTTGCTGCCTGAGGCAAAGTACAAGATGGAACCCCCACCCATACAATTCCATCCAAAGAAGCTAACAGGACTAGCAGATAAATCTTACCTCCACAATGGTGATGGGGCAGCATCTCCCACCACACCAGAGGGCAGCAGGCTTTCTTAGGGTGTCCAGGGCGGGCTGCCTGGAATATGCAGCTTTGTCCTCCAAAAAAGGGGAATCTCCAGAGAGCAGCTGCCGCTGCCCTCTCTGCATCACCCAGCATCTGACTGCCTCACTCTGCCTAATGGTAGGGCCGGCTCTGCAATGGCTCCCAGCCATGATAGTGATATATTACCTCCAGAATCAGAGGCAGTATGCCTCTCAATATCAGCTGCTGGGGAACATCTGCTTGTGGGCTTCCCATAGAGATCTGGCTGGCCACTGTGGGAATAGAACGTGGGTTTAAATAGGCTTTTGCTCTGATCTAACATGGCTCTTGTTATGTTCCTCTGAATCAAAATGCTTTGCATGAACTGAAGGGCACCACTGGGTGAAACACACTGCATCTAGGAAGCGCCAAGATTGTACTGGATGACAATTCATGCTTTGACATGAGCTTTGAGGAAGAGGCCTCAACTCTGTTCTTCACATACTCTCTCAGACTTACGTCATGCAGGAAAGAGAGTATATATTTGTAGGCTCATTGGTGGGGACTGGAGCCTCATTCATCTATATGCATGTAATCACTGGCTTCCCGCTGCTGCCAGCCTCTTTTGGAGGAAAGATGGGGGAACCAGCTGTGAAGCATCTAGCCTGCTGAGAAGACCCCCACCCTCAAGTTCCTGAACTGTATTTAAGCCAGGCTGCCGTTGCCCTTTGGGGCGCAGCAAGGCCAGCAATGGCAGTGAGGATTCAGCTCGTTCTGTTCATTTTACCCTGTTAACTTTGATTTTGCTTTGTATTTATGGGTTGCTGAAGTCATTTCCTTGCAATATTGAATTTATGCCAGTTTCTTGAATGGCTGATTTTGTCTTGTTTGCATTTGCCGTAGCAAATTGTGGTCATCCCCCCCCCCATGTGATGTTGGCGTTTGATAAGCTGATGTTTATGATGATGTACTTCGGGTGCAGCCCACTGCAGAAGAGCAGAATATAAATATATGAAAGAAAACTATTTTTCTACACTTGATTACTAGCAGCTGAACGTTTGGCCTAACCCCACTGAAATGCACGGTGTTTAAAGTGAGGAGGAGGTTCTATCGGTCGTGCTTGTTCTATGATGGCTCATCATCATGCATGCAAATCACCGGTGGTCGCTGCAGTCATTGGGTTGGATCCAGACTTAGTGGCCCCATTGAAATCCATGGGATTTACGTTCAACATGACTAATGTCTCCCATTGACTTCAAGGTCTACCCTAAGCATGGTTACATCTAACCAATCACGATGAACGTGCATTTGTGAATCAATCCCACCACTACTGCAATGCAGTCAGATCTTCCCACCACCACAGACATCAAAGATAATAAGCACAGGTGGTTAAACAAGAGAATCATTTAATATGTCAAAGTATTCTGTGACTTCCACTCACGATCTTGGGAAGCTGTTATAACCTCTCAGGCTAGTGTGACATTTAATGATATAAGATGAACCATTTCTAAACCCCAATGAAATTTCTGCTAGTTCCACCATTGAGTTTTCTCATATCATTAACCGACCAGTCAAGCTGCCACTACAGTAATTCAGCTACTTATAACTTTTGGTTCCAATGAGACTTATAATGTCACAGAATAGATGTCTGAGCTCACAGGCTGTGCATCTTGCATTTCCTTGCCATCTCATCCCACTGTGTTTACATGTGATTTCTCTCTATACCAGTGTGCATATATCCCTGCCAAATGAGGATGACACTTCATGCATATGATGAAGGGAACTCTAGTCCATGAAAGCTGACCAGCCATGGTGCGTTGTGTCGCCTGAATCTGGCATGGTTTCTACAGGGCGGCTTATTTTTCACAAGCAAGCCACCCTGAGAACCCATGGCTTGTTCTAGGGGTGTTCACCCATGGTGGCCTCATGTGTCATCTGAACATGGCAGGGCAACTTCATTGTGGATTGTTGGGAATGGCTAGAGAGCCATCTAGCAAGAGTTGCAAAACCCCTGCCACTCCTTGCAATCTTGCTAGTGCTGCCCCCATCCTCCTTCATCCCTTCTTAGTGCCCTCTGCTCCCAAAAGTAGAGAAGAAAGGACACCAGAGAGTGTCCTGGATGCTTTCACAACTTTTTTTTTTTAAAATTCAGTCCTGAGCAAGTGCAGAGGAGCGAAGGTCTGCCTCTAGGAAATTTGCACAAATTCCCCTCTATTTTACTGCTCTGCCTTGAAATTTGCACAATTTTTGCCCCCATTCTACTGTTCTGCCTCGAGATTTGTGCAATTTCCTCTTCTGTGTTACTGCTTTGCCATGGCATTTGGGCATGTTTAGCAATCCCATTCACTGCTCTGTAACCTATATGCATATGTGATAGCTAGCAATGGAGACCAGTGGAGGGAAGTGATGAGAACAAAGTGGCAGGGTGTCAGGAGCACCCTAGCTGCCTCTTGCAGTCCCCTCCAATAGCCAACTCAGGACTCAGATGATGAGGATTCTTTCCCAAGGCTTTATGTCTTTATTACTTTATTTATGACTCTTTCATATACTAATCACTAGCAACTAAGCAAGGAACAGCACTGGGGAAAGATAGCAGAATAGCCTAAGTTCCAGGTAAGGCAGGGTCCCCGTTTGAAGGGGAACCACAGGAAGACCCTGAACTCATGGGCTAGGGAGAGATCCTCCCTCTTTCCTTTGGGTCCTCGGGACGCAACCGTTGTTTGAGCACCAAACGAGCAGAACGCCTCCTTTCGGCACCCTCCATCTGTCACCTCTCCCTGCGTCTGCGCCGAGCATCCAGCAAGCCCCCCTCCAGTGCTCTCTCACTGCCAGGGTCACTGTCTCTCCCAGGAATGCTGGCAGGAGGAATCTCTGCCAGCTGCTGTGATTGTGAGAGATGAGCGAGCTCCTCTCCCACGGATTGCTGCTCCTCCTCAGAATCAGAACTGCTCTGGGGCTCTATGGGCTCAGTCTCTACCCTGACACAGGGAGATGAAAGCATCTGGCGGCTGCAGGAGAGAAGGAGCTTTGAGGCAGGTGTTCTTCCTTCAGTGTAATGTGAAGCAGCCTTTAAAGAAAAGGCATTCACTAGCAAGGGAAGCCCCAAAATGGAGGATGGCATTTACCAGAACATTAACAAGAGAGGGATATTGGAATGCTGATGTAGGGACTAAATATAAGACAGGTGGTCCTGGAAAAGCACAATTCTCCCCATTTTTTAAAAAAAGTTTGTGAATGTATTACAGCCTTCGTAAGGGCTCAGAAAGTTAATTCTATTTAGCAATCTGATTGGGGGGGGGGAGTTTCCCTCTGGAGCTGGCAACCCCAGTTGCAGAAAGGGTGCTGATGTAGGGACCAAGGAAATGGGGAATTCTGCTGCAAAGGCACCTGGGATACATGCCGGAGCTGGCAGGGGGAAATAAGCCATGGCAAGCCACGGAGTGTCCAATTGTCTGTCTGGTTGGTGAATGAACAGCCAACCCATGATGGCTTAGCGTGATGTGTGAACTTTGTGGGAGTGGGGAGCCCAGGTTAGCTCTGTTTATTTAGAAGAGAGTCATGTGCAAAACACAGAGAGCAAGTCCAGGACATCTATTACTGCTACTTGGCTGACTTTGCTAGAATTATCTGGGGAACGTTTAGCAAATAACCAAGATACACACAGTGTTGACAAGTGAAGTGGAAAGGTGACCTTGACATTTACAGAGAGCTACTTTCTAGGGTCCCCTCCCCCCAGGAATAGTTCTAGAGAGTGAGCTTAAGAGGCTCCTAAATCCAAGTGAATTTAAAGGTACACTTATTTAATATGGGCACCTCAGATTTTAAAATAAATAAGGGCGCAATCCTATTCAGATAGGTAGCTGCCTCTGAACTTGGCGGCAACCACCTACCCAATGCAGGGCAGGAGAAGCATGGAGGGGATCATTCCCTCCATGCTTCTCCTGCCCTCCATTTGTGGCTAGACAGCCAATTGAGGCTGTGTAGCCTTGGGAGGGCTGAACAGGGGAGGAGGCTTCCGTATGACACATTGGATGTGTCGTACAGGCATTTCCGCCCTCCCGCCCCAGAATGCCCCCCGGAATGCCCCTTTTCGGCCGCTCCACACTCTTCTTGTGAGCATGGAGGACGGGGCTGTTCTGTGTTGCCTCTGAGGCAATGCAGAACTAGGGGGAGGTTAGTTCTCCATGAACCGACCTCAAAGCATGGGCTCTGAGGTCGGTTCCTGGAAAAGCAGATATGCTATGGCCATCTAGCCACTGTTTAGCGGCCATAGGATTGCTCCTTAAATAAATAAATCCAGACTATCTATCTATCTATCTATCTATCTATCATCTATCTATCTATCTATCTATCTATCTATCTATCTATCTATCTATCTATCTATTACATTTCTATACAGCCCAATAGCTGAAGCTCGATTTCATTTCACTGAAGCTGAATCCCAGGCTCAGTACATGAGCTTCTTTGGTTTCTATCATTCATATCAAACATGGGTACTCACTACTGTTTGTTCATCACACTTGTGTGATGGGATGGTGGGAGAGTGAGAAGGGGTCTTGGGAAGTGACTTTTCACGTAGAGACATGTGTAAGATTGTGAGTACGTGCAACTTGTACAGCAGACTGCAGCTCTTGAGGGATGTGAAAACAAAGCAACAACCCTGCTTACGAGACTCAGAGCATGCCCAGTTTGCTTTTGTGGATGAAAAAAAATCTGCTCCAAAATCTGTTTTAGATATCGAGCGGTATATAAATATTGTGAATGAATGAATGAACGAATGAATGAATGTTTAAAAGTTCAGCGGAAACCAAAAGTTCCCTTCCATGATTCTTGCTATAATTGTGCAATAATAATGGAATGAAGAACCCCTGGCTGGGGAGAATGATGGTGTGGAAAGGTCCTTTTATGGTCCAAAGGACCCCCCAGCTCTCCCTCCATGTTAATTTTCTAGTCATACAAAGCTGCCTTTTACTGTCAGACAGTACTGTTGACACTCACTGGCAGTGGCTCTCCAAGAATTCCGGCAGGAATTTTCCCAGCCTTCCTTGGAGATGCCAGGCAGGGCCAGCTCTCCTATGAGGCAGGGTGAAGCCCCCAACCTCAGGTGGCAGATCGGGATGATTGGCGAATCCTCTTCTGATGAATACTCTGGACAGCACTTCCAGCTGCTCTCCTGTCGTGACATTTGCTGCAGTGTAAGAACAGCCAATGGGGCTCTCCAGAGCAGCCACTCTTTGGAGAGCTTTATCAGCCTATTAAGTGGCCAGCATGGCTCTTCAGAAAGCTGGCCAGGCTGAAATGCCTGGCTCTGAGAGGGTCCTTCCTCAGAGCCAGGCATTGTGGGAGGAGTGTCCCAGGAGGTTGCCTGTACAAAGTGGTAAAGGGAAAGGGAAGGAGGTGGGAGGGCCTGATGCAACTGAGGGAAGTGGGTGTATGACATGGTCAAGGGAAGGGGAAAGGGGCACAATGCTGTGGCACATCAGCTTTTGACACAGCATGATTTTATTTTTTCTATTTTTCTTCAAGTTGTCTTTTTAATATCTCCTCATATCCACATATTTCCCTTAAATATTTAATTTCTCTCATTTCTTAAATCCACTTTTCCTTGATTTTTGTCAATGAAAATTGCTTCCCGCTATAACTTCCCCCCCTTGCTCGCAGGAGATAATCTTGTAGACTTCAGGCGCCACAATGTACTCTTGTTTTCTTTTGCAATGTAACAAATGTGCTGTGAAAAGAAATAGAATGCAAAGTTTGACCCTGAATACAAGCCTGAATTGTAAACATCCTGAGATGTAATCTGTGACCCAAGGCATCCGCGTGTTAATCTAGAACACTATGAAATGTGAAAAGGTCCGCATTCCAAACCAGTCCATGTCATGTAAATAGCCCAGAGCAGGAAGGGGAGGTGTGAATGGAGAACGAATGGTTTTATTGCAGGAGGGCCAGATGAGGGTGCTCTGGTATGTGCTGAAGATTGCCAAAGTATCAGTCACAGAAGATGGACATGGGCCAATAAAAGAGGAGGACGGCACGTTATGGCCACAGCAACAACCTTGAGAAATGTTGGGGAGTTGGAAGGAGATGTCAATCTGTCAGTAACCATGCCAATCCTGGAATTGGGAACATGATGTATTATCAACAAAGAACAGACTGAGCCCCTCTTTGATCTCATGAGCCCCAAGGAGGGAAAAGGGTATAAAACCCCTGAATCTGCCATTGTTCAGGAGGGGTGTGGTTACATCTGGATCGTTTGTATGTGCACATACCAACAGTACCCTCGATCCATGGGACACGTATTAAGTGCTCTGGCCAAGTATTTGATAGCATTGTGGTGAGTATGTGTTGGGTAAAATTCAGGGAAAGGATTTTACTGTCCAGGGCTTAGATAAAGCACAGTTATCTTTGTTCTGTCATAATTAACCGTTTGGGTTTAGGATATAAGACAGCAGGCTCAGGCTTGGGCCTGGCTGACACTGTATCACTGTTGCCTCAGTGGGCCATTTGCAGCATGGACCGATCTGGAGCTGAACAACAAACAGGGGCTAACTGTATATTTAGTCATTTAATGCACCACATTTGGGTAACTAAGTTTCTACCTAAGAGACGTGCAACCTCTTAAGCCTCAGAGAAGGGTGCAACTTCTTGAAGATTGTTAGTTTGGGGCTCTTAAGAGGCGTGCAACCCCTTGAGCTTCAGAGAGCCTGAAACTCTTTTAGATTTCTTTGTAATTAAGTTTGTGCCTAGGAGGCGTGTAACCTCTTCAGTCTTGAGCTTCAGAGGGCCTGAAACTCTTTGAGATTTCTTTGTCATAACGTTTGTGCCTGAGAGGTGTGTAACCTCTTCAGCCTCAGAGAGCATGCAACTCTCTGGGGAGGGTCTACTTTTGCTTATTTCTTTTATTTCAATAAATCTCCTTTTCTTTCATCTACATTGGTTGTGTGCGTGTTCTCCTCCACCTCATAAGATCCCAAACCTCTCAGCCTGATCAACTGAGTTGTCCTGGGTAAATTGAAATCCGTATTTCACACTTTGTCACCTACGGCTGAGGGAGAACTTGCACCAGGGCTGATCCCAGGGACTGAACCTTGGACTTCTGCCTGCAAACCATGTGCTCTACCACTGCGTCACAGCCTCTTCCTCCAAACTCTGGCTCTCTAGCACCCGTAACTGTCTGAATCGCTGCTCCTTTGACATGTTTTTCACTGCCTTAGGTTCAAAGAAGTGCTAATCACTTTTTTTAGTGTATGCTTGTTGTGTTGTTGATCCAGGAAATGCATTATCTGTTCCATCCAGCTCTTTTCTGAAGCTGTCTACAGAGTTTCAAGTGAGGCCTGTTTTGTTTCAGTTCCTCCCTGGCCAGCCTTACATTATTTTTTATTTTTTAAATCCACCTACCTCTCAGGCCCATTAGTTACACAAGCGCTGTGTGCTATAATGATGGGAGGCAATGCTTTTAAGAACCCCCTAGAAATGAATTGCAAGCAAGCAGCCATTATCTATTAAAAGGAGCTTTGTATCGTTTTATCAACTCGCTCTTAATATACAACCAGCTACGTATTTTAGCTACGTATTTATACCTTGCCGACAAAGGTCCGTCTAATCAAAGCTATGGTTTTCCCAGTAATAATGTATGGCTGTGAGAGCTGGACTATAAGGAAGGCTGAGCGCCGAAGAATTGATGCTTTCGAACTGTGGTGCTGGAGAAGACTCTTACGAGTCCCCTGGACTGCAAGGAGGTCAAATCAGTCCATCCTAAAGGAAATCAACCCTGAGTGCTCATTGGAAGGACAGATAATGAAGCTGAAGCTCCAATATTTTGGCCACCTAATGCGAAGAGAAAACTCCCTGGAAAAGACCCTGATGCTGGGAAAGACTGAAGGCCAAAGGGGAAGGGGACGGCAGAGGATGAGATGGCTAGATAGCATCACGGATGCAATGAATATGAACTTGAGCACGCTCCGGGAGAGAGTGCAGGACAGGAAGGCCTGGCGTGCTATGGTCCATGGGGTCACGAAGAGTCGGACACGACTGAACGACTGAACAACAACAACAACGTATTTTAGAGGAGAAACAGACACTGCCTCGAGACTGAGGCACGGCTGCCAACACCGATATCACGGGTGGTCTACTTTCATATTACTTTTGTGTCTTATCTCTGCCTTACCGTATCTGTTTCTGCCCTGGTTGTTTTCCTCTAAAGTACTCTGAGGTGTTTATTGTCACAATGCATCTTTGCTCAGTCGTGTTATTGGCAATTAAGATAAGGAAAGGTATGTTTTGCAACCGCTGAATTGTTAGGTCAAACCAGAGCGCTTTGCAAAAGCTTAGCTCCTCTAGGACAGGGGTCTCCAAAGTGGGGTACGCGCACCCCTGGGGTGCGCAAGACGATCCATTGGGGTGCACGAGCCGCCTGATAATTGAGCAGCCTCCCGCTGCCCTGACAAGCTGCCATTGTGTGCAACGGCGGCGGCAGAGGCAGCACGGTGGGACAGGAGCCAAGAGGGAAGCTCCATGGCATTTGTCTCTCAGCTCCACAGTCCTATCCTGCCTCTGCTGCAGCCACCAAGAGCAACTTTGCCAGTCTCTGCTGGGCAGGACAGAGGAACCCAGGGCACTGGAGCAGCTGGCATCTGGCGGAAAGAGAGCGGGAAGAAGATTAACCCTTCCCACTCTCTTTTGGCAGAATGAAGCCAAGAAGAAGGCATCTGCCTGACAGCCGTATCAGCTACGACAGCCATGAAAACCACGTGTCGAAATAAACTGAACTTAGAATGAGACCTTTGAACTGCTGTATCACAAAGTGTTAAACCAAGATTTTCAAAAATAATGAAGCATATTCAACCACATTGCTCTCACTAAAAAAATATATTAATAATATATATTTTTAGTAAGAGCAAAAAGGTTTTTTGTACCACTAATAAATAAAATAAAAAATGAAAAATGGTTTATTTCATCCTTATCTCATCCTTTTTTAATTTCTATTTTTGTGTATGTTTTATAATGTCCATAATATATTAGTACAGTGGTACATGTATACAATTTACAAAAAAATAAATATACATACACTGGGGGTGCATGCTCAAAAAACTTTTACTGATGGGGGTGCGTGATCAAAAAAGTTTGGAGGGACCACTTCTCTAAGACACAGCTAATTAATAGTGCAATCCAATACACATCTATTTTTTTTAAGTCCCATTGCGTTCAATGAGGTTTATTCCCATGTAAGTGGGTATAGTGTTGCAGCCTTAATAGACAGTGCAATCATATGTATATCTTCTCAGAAGCAAGACCCACTGAATTCAATGGGACTTACTCTCAAGTAAATGGATATGAGACTGGAACCAAAGATAAGTAAATCAGAATAGCAGTGCTGCTTTGTAGAATGACTTGTTTCACTAGGCAATTTCTCCCTCACCAGCAGATTTCCCCCCTTTTTGGAAGGGGTGTGTGTTATTTATGCTGGACTGGAGAAAACTGCCTGATCTATGTAGTGAGCCACTATATACAAATGTGTAACAACATTGTGACAGCTGCAGGGTGGAACAATCTAAATCACCTTCTGCATGGCCACCGTCAAATGTACTGTAGTGCTATCCAGAAAATGTCTTTCACATTTTCCCCTGACAATTCTTTGAGTTTGATAGAAAAGAAATTGCTTTCCAAAAAATGTTAAAAATAGAAGAGAATTTTGGAGAAATTCCCATACGTGGGATTCAGGGTACTTGTAATCCTACTTATGAGGTGGCCCGGGAGTGTGTGTCAGTGTCCTGTCTTGTACAGTCCTCTATCTGGCAGCCTCCCCAGCTTCCTGCACTTCAGTTAAAGCCCATGAGGTAACTCCTCCCATGGAGATTTTTCAGATCAGTGATGGACAACAGAAAGTGATGGACAGAAGGACAGCAGAAAGAAAACATACGCACAGCACCCTTGGCCATCTCACAATGCGAAGGTAAGCTGAAAAACACCACCAAAAGAAGTTCAAAAGAAATTCTAAAGCGCCCAAGAATGAGGTATAAAAATGGAAGGCTCTTTCCTGGGGGAAAACAACTTTCAGGAAATTGAAGGACAGATATTGGCACAGCACTAGCTCCACCTCTTCCCCAGACATGCAGACACACCTCATACCTGCTACAGGGCTTACAGGGAGGAAGTGGCATTACAAACCTCTGCATAAGAGACGAGATGTGTCCACAATCAGTCTGCGGCAATGTAGTGTTCGGCAATCCCTGGGGAAGGTGCTGAACCCTGAATTGGACCTGAGCCAATATTTCTCGTAAGATATTTTTTTCTGAGAAAAGCTCTCTTTCTTTTCCTTATCCCCAAGAAATAGAAGGCACTTTCAGGACGTTTTTCAAATTCTCTCCACCATTTTTGGTATATTTGTTTCTGTGGTCACCTTCCTTCCCCCACCCCACAATGCCCCAGAATGATGTTAGGTATGGGCCATTGTGGAGGCAAAATGGTAGCCAGGCTGCCAATGCAGTTGTTGCTGTTGCCACTCACAGGTCACAAAGCAATAAGAGGACAAAAAAAAAGAAACTGTCCTAGAACCACTGATAAGGGGGAGCCCTACTCTGGAGGATCTGTTGGAGAATTTCTCCTTCCCCTGGAGTAATTTCGTGAAAAGTTCCCCAAATTCTTCGCTCACAAATAGGGCAGATTGATTATGATTATGAGAATGGAGACTAAACCCCTTGAGATTCTTCCACCCTCTGGTAGATAGTTGCATTCAAAATTAATGTTACTTTTTCATTTTGTTTTTATTCATGATTTTTTTTTTGCCTCTTGACATCAGCACCAACCTTTTCATTTACTCTCTGATGTTTGTGAACAGGACAGGCTGAGGAACCAAAGTGTCCCCACATAAATAGCTTGATGGTAATTGCATAATGCAAACTCAAAACAGTGTTTTGTGACTATCTTTTAACAGTTTAAAATGTGGGTTTGCTGGTTGGAACCAATGTTGCCCTTACAGCGTCCCACGGAGTCTCTGCGGGACGCTATCTCAGACAGCTTTTTAAAAGGTTGGAAAACCTTTTCATCTCCCCCCTGGAATTAAAAGGGGGGGCAAGGCAGCATTCTGGATTACATCTTGGAGAAAAGTACTCCCCACGAGGCAGTGTGGGGGGGCTGGATTCCAGGATTATTTTCCCAAAGCTTAACCACCACAAAAAGCTGTGCTGAAACTCCTAGTTAATAGGAGAAAACAGGGCTGATGTGTTCCATTGTAATATATGGATTAAGAAATATCAACAACACCTGAGGGATGGTTTAAGAATATCAACAATATTTGAGAATATTTGAGGATCTGCAAGATTTGTTTGAAGAGAAACATGGCTACACCGAGGAGAAGAAAGGGGGTTGCATTGCTGCTCACTCCTCCCATACCACCTTTGTCAAAAGCTCCAAGAACAGAAGATATAGGGGAATTATTTACTTTGATAAAAACTTTATCTTTGCAATTTGCTGAGCAAGCCAAGAGGTTGGATTTAATCCAAAATTCCATCACCGCCCTGCAAGGAGCTGTGGATTTAATTAACGCTTCCTGGCAAAAAATGGAGACGGAAGTTAATGAGCTACAAGATAGGCTCACAATGAATGAAATTACGACATAAGCTCTTTTCAAAAATATCTCTGCCAGAATTTCTCAACTGGAGGCCTTCATGCGCAGATCCAATGTACGTATTATTGGGATTAAAAAATCTGCCCACTGATGTAAATTTGCCTACCTTTGTGGACAAGCTTTTTGCATGAGATACTCCCTGTGCCATCTGTTTATTTACTTGATACTGAGCAGACATTTCGTGTGCCAAATGCTAAAGGGACTGACCATACAATTATAGTTCAATTTGCAAGAGTATCCACAAAGAATTATATCCTGTGTTTGGCAAGAGAGGGTGGAAGTCTTTTTTGGAAACAAGATAAAATTATGTTGTTTCCAGATTACATCAAAGAGGTGGCAAATAAAAGAAAGCAATTCATCAAGGTGGAGAATATGGCAAAACAAATGAACATACAATATTATTTAAAATATCCTGCTACATTTTGCATTGTTTCTGAAGGTCAGACGAAGAAGTTCCTAAACCATGAAATGGCGGAGGCATGGTAAAAATGCGTGAGATTTCTGTTCCAGCCCCATGAACTGGAATTTTTAGATAAGCTTTGTTAACTGTTTATGTTTAGTCTATATGATTCAGGCTAGGCCAGGAGATATCTGATTATACATATATTCGTTTACTTTCTTTCATTTTTTTCCTCTTTTTCATTTTTCTTTAAATTTTCTTTTTCCAAAATAGGTATGACATTTAATAGTATTTAAATATATTGTTTGAGGGTGTATTGAACACACTCATTTATATATCCAGTATAAAATATATCACTGATTGTTGTAAGGTTGCTTTCAAACTTTATTATTGTATAATATTATAATTTCATCTTTTCTTTTTTTAAATCACTATTACTATTACTATTATTATTATTATTACTACTACTACTACTATTACTATAAGATTAGTCAGTAAGATTTTTGGTTGGTTGAATTGTTAAGCTTTATTATTACTATTATATTTTAATTTAAGGGCAGTATATGGTTACTGGGAATTAATTGTAGTCCTGCTTTCTAGATATAAGATTGATGATATGATATTGAAATTTAAGGTTGATTATTAAATTGTAATATTGCTAGTGATAGAGGTATAGTTTTTAAAATAGAATGGCATCTGAAGCCCGTGGGCATTGGAGCTTAAATTTAACCCTTTGAAAGAGGAGAGGGAAGAGGGGAGAAGAAAGAGGAAGATAGCTTTTTTCTTTTCCTTCCCCCCCCCTTTTCCCTTTCCCTTTCTTTTTCTCTTTGTTACTGTTTTCTTTTTGTTACAATATTCATAAGAATATTGCATTGTTGGGAAACTGTAGTTATTGATCAGGTTGTTGGTATTGTTTATTTCATTTATAAAGCCAAAATAAATAAAAAGTATTTTCAAGTTTGGGTTTGCTTATTATTTACACTGAGTTCACTTGCCCTCAGTGACATCATTACATAGGTAAATCTGATTGCTTATGTAGCATTCTGACATCATCCTGATTGCTGCTTGATCCACGGGGGGGGGGGGACACCTTCCACTAATCCAGGAAGAAGGAAAGCAAGAGAGGAAAGAATGGCATCAAATAGGATTTGATTGTTTGCTTATTTGTTTTTAAGTGAATATTTCAGGGGAAATATTTACTAAAAAAAAAAAAAAATCTAGTTTCTTTCTACCCCAAACCTGAAACCAGAGAACGTTTAATGGGGCTTACCAGCTTGGTATCTAACCAAAAAAAGCATGGAGCTGAGACTAGAATGCTGGAGAAATCTGCAATGGAATCAAATGAGTTTGGATTTCTATGAATCCAACTCACAGATTCCACAGCAGACTGGCTTTTCTTGAGTATCATGGATTCCATGGACTTGCAGACCAGGTTTTTTACTTTCCAGAATTTTATGCAAATTTAGTCATAGAAAAATACATAACCCCACCTCCTGCCAAAAATGTGCCTTTCCCCCATAGACTAAACCATGCACATTTGAGGAGGGGATTTGCATATTTGGCGGGGGGGGGGAGGATTTGTGAAATGTAAATTTGCACAAATTCAAGAAACCGGTGAAAAATCCAATTCTGCCAGTGAGTGGATGATAGAATGAAAGGCACCTGACAATCCACAAAATGCAGATGGAATGGATTTTATAAAATCTGTACGTCCCTTGTTGGGATTCGGTAGCATTCTGGGCCATTAGGCAAAGCTGTACCTATTCCATGATATGTATCTAACAGCAATGCAAAGCAATATAAAAAGAATGTAAAGGATATCACTTGTGAAGCTGAGAAAGCAAAGTGATGCTTCCTAGCCTTTGATCTGCCTTGCTGCATATCATTATGCTTCTGAACTGGCAGTCAGGATGCTTAATTTCAGGCACCAAAATGTCTGAACTCTTTAGGAACTGTCCCTTAGAATCAATTTTTGGTTTTCTCTCTCATGTCTTTATAGGCATTTATTCCTTTCTAATCAATTCCATTTTTAAGCTAATTGTTTAAAAGCCATTACTTCATTTCCAGATTAGGAGAATATCTGTAACATACAGAATTAACAATAAGAAAGACAGGGAAAAATACAATGCAATACGAGCACGACCAATGAAAAATAAAGGCATAGAGTTTACTGAAAGCGTCTTCAACAGCAATTTTCAAAGAAGCAAATTGTTTGTGTTTGCACATGCAAAATAACATTCCAAAAAGCTGTAAGGTCTCTCTTAAGAAAAGAAAAGGAACAAAATCGCACTGTATCTCCCTTAACAAGTGAATCAGCCTTCATCTATAATTCATGGATGTATATTGAAGTTCTCCTTTGCCATCCAAGAAAGATGGCTTCGAAGCTATTTGGTACAATTCCCCAGTATTCTGGGCAATGACTTCGTCATATGTTACTCAGGAGATTGTTTCCATTTAGATGACTTCATGTGCACCATGCAATGCTTTGGAGAACAGAAACCCTCTTCTATTTAGATGCTATATCAATATTAGTACGTGTTTGCCACAAAATATGCTTAAGAGCAGGGTTTTTGTTAAATCTGATACCATATACTTAAGCTATTATAAAAAAGAACTGAGCTGCTCCATTACAGCCACAATTTGGCTTGCATTTGGTACATACAACCTGATTAGAAATGAGCTCAATGGTCACACAGCATTACCAATGCAATGAATATGAACTTGAGCACACTCCGGGAGAGAGCGGAGGACAGGAAGGCCTGGTGTGCTATGGTCCATGGGGTCACGAAGAGTCAGACACGACTTCACGACTGAACAACAACAACAACAACAACAATGGTCACAGCTCAATATCCACTAGAAAACCAGACACATGGAAAGGTACCATGCGGCATTCTCCTATATGACATATACAGCCATACATAGCACAAAGACGTTGACAAATCTGAGTCAGAAAGAGTGGCTTTCACCCAGAATTGACTTAGAGAAGCTGGGTTCGCACAACATGCTAACCCACACTCAGTGGTTGAGAGTGGGTTGCTGTTGAACTGTGGGTTGTTTGTTGAACTGTGGGTTAGCGTGTTGTCTGAACCCTGGACATTTTCCACAGGGTACCATGTTAACCATACAAGGTGGCTCGAACAAACCACCTTGAGAACCCATGGCTTGTTGTTGGGTTTTTCAGGATGTTCAATAAGCCACACTGCATGGTTAACAAGCTCCCCTGTGGAAAGTGTCCAGGGTTCAGACAACACGTTAACCCATGTTTCAACAAACATCCCACAGTTCAAGAACAACCTACACTCAACCACTGAATAGGTGTATTGTGTGAACAGCCCCAGATTCATCAAATGTGGGCTGAAATTCCTTTCTGCACAGCAAGACATTGTAATGTTAATTGTTTCTCTTTCAATTGTGTGTTTTCTGTTGTTTTAATCTGAAGTTGTATTAATGTTGTGGGCTTTCTTGATGCCCTTGGAGGGCAACAAAGTGGCACAGAAAGTGGAACAAACAAAGCAAGCAAACACAGTACAACATGGAAGGATAGTCCTTGGGAAAAAGTGGTTATCCGCAATTCTGCAAGATGGATACATTATGGTGTGATGAATGGGAGCCATTGTCCTCGTAATTTTGAATATTACAACCAGGTAAAATACTGTCTGGATATATGATGGCAAAATGAAGTCACTGACTTTCTCCTTATATTTAAATACTTGAATTGAGGGTAGTGGGGCTTTCAATTTCCCTTGTGTTTACCCTTTAGGATGTGCAAATGATTCCATTGCCTCTCCCATTATAAGCTGTTTCTGCCATCTCTCTGCTCTTTCCAAATGCAGACAGACTAAATACAATCCAAAGTAAATTTCTATAGCACTGCTTATACAAAGGATCTCAGAGGGCTTTACATAAAATAATATCCAGCAGCTTGAAAATTTAGCTGCATTTAAGGCTCGCAAAGACAGACTCAAAAGATAAGTTTTCAATTTTGCCTTAAATGAATTCCCTGAATCTGCATTTCTGATGTCAAGTGGATATGAATTCTATAGCTGTTGTGCCTAGCTAGCAAAAGCCCTACAGCCATGAAAATTTAATCTGAATGTCTTTTTATTTTCTATGCCTGTGATTATATTGGAAGGGGGTGGGAATCTATGTTTCATTTCACATGTGAAATCTCTGTGGATTTTTCTGTTGTATGGCTTGTTCTGCATTTAGTTCTTATGCTAGTTCTTATATTCCCCCACCCCACTACCCAACACTTGATGAAAAAGTCTTCTGGGACAATACTGTTAGTGTAATAAGTGGGCTTCACAATGACAACTGTGATTCAAATAAACAGGATGCTTTTAAGAGGAAAAGTCTGCTTGGCTGCATTCTGTTTCGAAAAGGTAGGCAATTAACATAAAGTGCTGAAATAACACTATGATTATGTGTGTGTGTGTGTGTGTGTGTGTGTCCGTATGCGTGTGCATGTAGAGAGAGAAAGAGGGAGGGATAATATTCCCTTAGAGAGAAATAGAAGGTAGAAAAGATGGGGGCCTGGGAGGCAAGAAATCAAAAAAAGGAAAAGGGAAAGGGGAAGAATGGTAAGTAGGAAAAAAAATCAACCTGTATATCATTATCTAAACCATAACTTAGGGTGCAATCCTATACATGTTTAGACAGAAAAAGTCCTATAACTCCCAGCATTCCGCAGCCAGCTGTAGTTGTTGGACTCCAACAAAAAAGTTGTAGGGCTTCTTGCTTTTCTGGGAGTTGTAGGACTTTTTTTTCTGTCTAAACATGTATAGGTTTGTGCACTTAATTGATGCTGAATGCATAAGCTGAAAAGCAACACTCAAGTCCATCTAACGTGGAAACCCTCCCCACCAGTTCTAGATGTATAAGAATTGTTTGTTTGCTTGTTTGTATGCAGAACAGGCATTTTGCCTAAAGGAACTATCTTCCTTACTTTTTATGCCCTAAGATTGAGGCCTGGCATTGAAAAACCAAGTAACGCACGAAGGCCCAAGCCTGAGAGCTAATTGAAACATTTAAGACACATGGTACAGCCCCCACGGCACCACTTCAGGAAGCATGTGGGGGTGGCGTATTTAATTGTATTTTCATGTGAAAATCTGGCTGCTTGTAGAAAACTAACATGAAATTATTGTTTGCTTCTTTGGACATTTTAATTGCAAAATTGTAAATTTTATGAATACATCCAAAAACTAACACTGCACAAGCATCTGACTTAGTCATCTTATCCTTCTGCCTTCACTATGACAAGAGCCATGTCAATGGGGAAATCCTATTGGCACTCCATGAGATGCCTCTTGAGGGATCGAGGACAGGAAAGGTATGTGGTGGGGCACCATTAGGCCATACTAATGCTCTGGTTAGCTCCCTACCATGCCACATCATGCTCTGCTGAGGGCAGGGGTGCAGACCCTCTTTCCGCCTGAGGGCCAACGTCCGTTTTGGATAAGACTTCGAGGGGCCACATTCCAGTGGTGGGCAGGGCTTAAGGCAAAGGGGTCAAGGTTGAAGGCCAGAGGGGTGGGACTCAAAGAATAAAAAAGCCAACAGATTTTAGATTCAAGATCTAACTGAGCCTTAGGAGAGGCATTTTGACTTTTTAGCACAAAAGCTGGGTAACCGCTAAACAATTGGTGGTTGGGGGGAGGGGGAAGGGCAAAGGGGAAGGGGGCATGGCCCTCAGGGGAACTCCAGGGGGCCAGAATAGGAACCCAGGAGGGCCAGATTTGGCTCTGTTCTGGACTGGGTAGAAGTGCATGGGACTCAGTCAGTACCAGCCAGGCAGCAAAGCAACAAGGCAGGAGACAAAGTTGGAGACTGGAAGTTGCAGCACCCAGGAGAGCTCCTAGTGAGCAACTTGCTCCAAAGAGGCCTGAGACCAAACTGAAGCCTTCTGTGCTACAGTCCCAGGCACCACCCTTTCCTAGAGAATGGAAGCCTTAAAGAGACAGGCCTCTGGACTGCAGCCAAGCACTCCTCCGTCTCTCCAAGAGCTCATGCTTGGCGTGACCCTAGCACTGGTGCATTGGCTCCATGAAATGTAGGGCTCTTGTAGAAGAGGGCACTGCTCCATTGCTGGAGCTAGGCTTGGGGGTCTCTGGCAGCTCTGCAGTGGTGCTTGGACCTGAAGTTTCTTCTGTTGGCACCACTGGTTCTTTGGCCTCAGGGTCCATGTCACTGCTGGACTCCTGAGTCATGACAGGCCCCAGGCCTGAGGCTCTGCACCCCTGACTTAGGGGAAATAACTGCAGCAAGCATGAGGAGCTCAGCCAGGACACTTCTCATTTCCTTAGGCCAATGTGGGCAGAGGTGGCAGAGGAAATACAGAAACCATGCAGAAGGAGGAAGGGTGGGACTCCCCTCTTCCAAAAGGCGCACATGCTTTCTCTTGGGGGGCATGGAGAATGGCAAGCAGATTCCTTGAGAGAGAAAACAAGAGCTCGAGAGCTTAATCCTCTCTGGGGGAAGCAGCACCAGGGGAAGGCAGTCCCATTGCAGAACCAACCCTGGAAACCCCATGGAACCTTTCCAGATCAAAAAGAGAGAGAAGGAAAACTGACAAGGCATAAAGTAGGGTGGGGAATGTGTGCCCTCCAGAAGTTGTTGGAGTCCAACTCCCTTTAGCCCAGCCAGCATGATCCAGGGTCAGGGATGACAGGGGTTGTGGTCCAACAACATCTGGAAGGCCACCCATTCCCCCCCTCCTGGCACATTGAGTCTTGCTCCTGAGACTAAGGGACATCAGGGTGCTCCCCTTCGTACAGTTCTTGTCTTAGTCTCACTCCTTAGCAAGGGCAGAAGTTCCATTCTCTACCATGGAACTGGGAGGCCACCACTACCTGATTCCTGGAACTGGAAGACCATTGATACCAAACCCCAGGTTTATCAACAAGGTGTGTGCATGTGTGTGCATGTGCCATTTGCTCATAAACCATTTAGTATGACTTGCCCGAGCCCTGTCACTCAGCAGTAGGGATGTGGGAGAAATCCACAATGGATTCAAATGAGTTCAGATTTCTATGAGTCCGACCTGCAGATTCTGCAATGGACCAGCTTTTTCTGAATCGTGTGGATTCCACAGACTTGCAGACCATTTTTTTTTAACTTGGGGGGGGGGGGATTGCACAAATTTGCAGTTGCTTGCACTAATGCGCACTTGCACATGTGGAACAAAATTCTCATACCTCCATCAATGAGCAGCCAACAGAATGGAAGGTGCCTGACCATCTGCACAACACAGATGGAATAGATTTAACCCAATCCGTACATCCCTACTCAGCAGCCAAGTCCAGGTGAATGCTGGGGGTTTGGATTATCAACTGTTGATCACATGGCAAGTAGCCCTGAGAAGACAACAGGGGCATGAGTCCTGGGGCAGGCATCCAGTCAATTGCAGATACATTGATCAGTGACCACCCTGCCCTCAATCCCGCAGTGGTGCATCCAAGCTGTTCCACTATCTGATTGATAGCTTCATGGTTATTGTACAAAATGTCAGCCCTGATGACATTTTATGCTGGGCAAACTCAGAACGGATATTTCCCCCCCTCACTCATATTGGGTGAATCATTGTAGGTGGGACTAAGTAAAAGAGTTAGGGAAACAGACAGGAGGGATAAGTGAATGAAGGAAGACACAGATTGCGGGAACAGTAATCAGGAAAGTGACTCAGCACAACTGAAAGGAGGGAGGGAGAGAGAGAGAGAGAGAACGCTTGCATACTGGAAGAACACAGAGTAGAGGAGGTTTAGGAGGCTTGTTTAATTAAAAATGGTTTTAGATGACACCTGGCTCTTTACTGGTAGCAGGTACTGGTAGCAACTACCTCTTGCAATGTAGGATTATTCATAGAGTACTTCTCTTGTGAGAAAGCTGCCACAAATACACAGAGCATTATATATGGTCCCCTTTGAAGTACTGGGAAATCATAGTCTGCTGAAATCAATAGACTTGTCCCCCTCTCTGTTGAATAAGCTTGGATCCAGTGAAATTATTAGCCATCTTTGTCATCTACACATGAAGGAAAGTTCTGTTTGAAAAAAGGTGCTCCCACACCGAGCCTTCCTTTTTTGCCTTTGGCAAGTGCTCTTTATTAAAGAGAAATACTCGTTATGAAATTAGAACACTGACTTTCAGAACCTGGTGCATATTTTGATTTAAATTATCTACAATTGCCTTGGTTTTTTTGGATTCTTCTCTGCTGAAACAGAAGACACTGTCTCTTTTTTGCGGGGGGTGGGGGAACCCTTTGAGTTCTGGCAGGAAACCTTGTTCATTCTTCATTTGCTTGGTTCTTTGAACTCTTTTATAAGCGTGGGTGTGTGCGTGTGTGCATTACAGTTAATTGGCACACAAAGACAAGTTTGGATGCAATCTTCTTTGAGACTGATCAGACTGGCTGCTAGTATAAATGGTAACATATGTGGAGGTCTGGTACATCGATCATGCATGGTTGGAGTAGATCACCCTTTGATCTCTTCCTACATTAGGAGTCTTTATTCAAGCCCCTCCTTCACATCGCATTTATGCGCGACGGGGACATCTGGACTGCGCCTCCTGCTTCTGTCTCCAACGTCTTGCACGCACCCCACTAGCTCTGCCCCTAGTGTCAAATTGTGAACTAGCTATGCCCCTGGGGGCTATGCATTTGGTATCAATGTGAAGATGTCCTATGTGCATACAAATGCATGCATGTAGGCACTCTACCCTGTGAGTGGGAACCCTGATAAGCCACTCGCAGGAATTCCTACACAGGTGCATCTCTATGCATGAAGGTCCTTTTCACATGGACTCTGAATACATGATTAAGAACATCAAAAGCGCCCTGCTGGATCAGACCAAGGGTCCATCTAGCCCAGCATTCTGTTCACACAGTGGCCAAGCAGGTGCCCACAGGAAACACACAAGCAGGACGTTGGTGCAACAGTGCCCTCTGGGGCTGCCTGGGGGGCAGGCGGGGCATAGCTAGCATAATGTGTTGGAGTGCAGAGGGCATGGCTAGCACATGCAATCCTATTCCCCCTCATGTGCTCAGTGAATGCACATAGTTCTGTGTGAACACCCCTAGTTTGTGATTTTGGGATCTGGGCACCCTCTGGAAGCTTAAAGGTTACATCAAGATCATGTGTTTAGATGTCTTAATCCAGCTGAGCTGGATGATATTCTAATTGGATTGAATCAACCAAAATACATGAAGGGCATGAAGGGTCATATTTTATAGAATTGTAAAACAGAAATGTGAAATATGAAACCCAGAGAAAGAAAAAAGAGGGTGCATTCTGCTAGTTAAGCAGTGTACAGATTCAGTGACTTCAGTCAAACAGTTAAGCACATGCTTCAGCTATTTCCCATTCAATTTTCCCAGCCCGAAGAGCTGAAATTCTGTCTGCTTCTTTGAATTTTGGCCAGTCCCAGTTGCACGGCTCTCATCTATTGGTATATACTACTAATAGTGAACTTGATAGTCCTGGGCCTACCTACCAGTAGGACAGAAAACAGGGCCATCCACAGCCAAGGCCAGAGTTTTTCAGATGCCCCAGCTACGCGGAAAATGTGTTTGTAAACTGATTTTTTTCTTCTTAAATGAGAGGAATGTTGCAGGGCAGACAGAAGTCACTCCACAGGACTGGAAAGGAGTTGCTGGGTTGGTTCTTGCTTCTGCTTACTGGGGGCTTGCAAGCTGCCTGGGGCTTCACAGAGGGTCCAGGTGATGTTAACTTTGACCTCTTCTCTTAGCCACAACAGAACTTGGCCTTAGGCAAAGGGCAGGAAGCCTCAGGCCTGTGTACTGAATCTGGCTCTCCTGGGATCCCACAGGGCCCCACCCCCTTCCCCTGGCTCCACCCCCTTTCCCCTGCCACTGACCATTTGAGGGCTTCCTGGCTTTTGTGCAGTCCCCCCCCCCCATTTAAAAGGCTGAAATGCCTCTCCTAAGGCTGGGTTACCAGCAGCAAGCGCTTTAAGCTACAATATGATCATATTTTTGATATTTCAGCCCATTCCTTTTGCCTTTGGCCTAACCCCCACTGGAATGTGACCACCAAGAGTCGCTCTGAAACTGAATTCAGCCCTGGGGCTGAAAGGCATCATCTGCACCTGGCCTAAGGCCAACGAAAGGGAGGCAATCAGCAATGCTCCAAGGGGAAACTGAAAGCAGCCAAGAGAAGGGAATGCCATTTTCAGTTCGGACCGGTGGGATTCACTCTGAGGCTTTCCTTCAGGGCTGCCCAAAGGGCATCCTCTCCACCCCAAATTGTGAAATACTGTGAACTCCAGAGGCTTTTTTTGCTTCTCCTTCTGATCCTCCTTGTTAGGACTTGCTATAGGGCACAAGGGCTTCCCATCACTATTCCCAACATTGAAGGATGGGGTGCACGCTCAGGATCAAGGCCACCTTCAGCTCAGGATTCTGACAGCCTCCTTCAGCTCTGGTCCCTCTGCTTGGGAGGCAGCCAATGCTCCTGTTGCAGGCATTGAGTCAGGTGTTGCTAGAGTGGTTGTGTTATGGATCTGGGAGAGGGGCACTTTCCCTACTGGTAGATTCCATTTTTACAAGCATCTCCACCTCTAAAGAATTATGTGATCTAGTTGTAATCCTTACACCAACCCTGTAAGTTAAGTCAATATTCCTGTCTCTCTCCCGCGGCCCATTACAGATGGGGGGGACTGAGTATGACAGAGTGGCTTGAGTAAGGCTACCCACACAGGTATAGTCATAGCTCAGTCTCTTTAGCCACTACTCCATGCTCTCTCCTACATATTCACTGCAACAAGGACCCTTTACCTTGTGAAGGAGCAGTGCCTCTGACAACTTAAGGCAGGGGTGAACAATTTGTGACCCTCCAGACATTTTGGCCTACAACTCCCATCAGCCCTAGCCAGCAGAGCCAATGATGAGGGATGATAGGAGCTGTAGGCCAAAACATCTGGAGGGTCACAAAGTGTCCGTCCCTGGCTGAAAGTATCCAGGAAAGAGGTATGGCTCCTCGATAGAGTCTTGGGACCAAGAGGTGCCCCTGAACACAAATTCTCACTCAATTTCTCCCATATATCAAGGGGAGGCTGAGGTAAATCAATCAATCAGTCAATCAATCAATCAATCAATCAATCAATCACCATGCTGGCACTGTACCGCTCAGTTTAGAGGCTAGATGAGCAGCTTCCTGCTCACCTAGGACTGAGCATCAGCCGTCAGTGTTATAGGGGAATTCTGCTACAAGGCTCTTGAAGTTCAGCATTATAAATGAGCAGAAGGCCGGTAGAACTCACACCACTGCACAATTCATGATGAGGAGGGTTTTTTTTGTCATTCTCCCTGCCATTCCTCATTGATCTGCAACTTGTTTCTTCAGTGTTGCCAATTGTTTCACTACATGATGCACTGGCTCATAGGTTTTGCTGTGTAAACAGTTTATCTTTTTTTTTCTTTCTTTTTTAAAATCTTCATGCTTTGCTCACAAAAGTAATGATGGCTTGATGCTGAAATATTAAACTACTGTGAGTACGCAGATGGTTTCTAATGTGAGGAAGTTAAAGAATGCAGATATCATGTGAATGTGTGATGTTAAGAACATAAGAACATAGGAACAGCAGTGCTGGATCAGACCATGGTCCATCTAGCCCAGCATTCTGTTCTCACACTGGCCAACCAGCTGCTCACGGGAAACCCACGAGCAGGACTTGAGTGCAAGAGCACTCGTAAATGTTTCTTTATGTAAGTGTAATTCATATATAGTGGATGTCAGAATGACCAGCTGAGTGTTCATTTCATGATGAACAGGAGAGCCAGCGTGGTGTAGTGGCTAGAGTGTTGGACTGGGAGCTGGGAGATCCAGGTTCTAGTCCCCACTTGGCCATGGAAGCTCACTAGGTGACTTTGGGCCAGTCACAGACTCTCAGTCCAACCCACCCCACAGAGTTGTTGTTGTGAGGATAAAATGGAGAGGAGGAGGATAATGTAAGTAGAGATGTCAGAGAATTTTGCCACGAATCTTGGGGAGGCCGAATGCCAGTGCATTCGGCCCCCCGAAATTGGTGGCGAAACGGTCTGCCCCCCCCCGGGACAGGGCTTACCTTCGACGAATCCTCCTGGCGGTGGTTCGGGGGTGGCGGCTGCAGTGGCCGTTCTTCTGACCGGCTGCCGCTGCTGCCATTTCCAGTAAAACAACAACAACAAAACGTGATAGGCTACGTAAAGATTTACGTAGCCTATCATGGATAGATTTTTAAAAAATACCGTGATAGGCTACATAAATGTTTACGTAGCTTATCACGGCTGAGTAAAAAAACAACACTGCGCGTATGCAAATGGCGGTGCCCATGGGCGCCGCCATTTGCGTTCTTTATTTTGGCACGTCTAGTCTACGTAAACATTTACGTCGACTACGGCGAAAATAAGGGGAACACAAATAGCGTAGACACTACGCTATTTGCATTCCCCTTATTTTCGCCGTAGTCTACGTAAATGTTTACGTAGACTAGACGTGCCAAAATAAGGAACGCAAATGGCGGCGCCCATGGGCGCTGCCATTTGCGTACGTGCTGTTGTTGTTGTTGTTTTTTACTCAGCCGTGATAGGCTACGTAAACATTTACGTAGCCTATCATGGCTGACTGCAGGGACGCAAATGGCGGCGGCTATGGCCGCCGCCATTTGCGGGCCCGGCCGGCCAGGATTCAGGGGTGGAGGGACGGAGCGCCTCCCCCCTGGCCAGAATTTCGGGGGGAGGGACGGAGCGCCTCCCCCCCACCGCGAATCAAATTTCATTAAAGGTAAGTGACTTTTGTACATCCCTAAATGTAAGCCGCCTTGGGTTCCTTGCAAGAGGAAAAAAGGCGGGGTATAAATGCAATCAATCAATCAATCAATCAATCAAAGAACACATGTAATGGAACCACAGTATTCCTCCTGTGTTCTGTCCTTTCACTGAATTTTGTTGTCAACTCCATTATTTAAGGGCCAAAGCAGACATTACTTCAAACTAGATGCAGCTAGCAGCTACATTTTTTTTTCATATTTATGCTAGAGTAAGGGCAGGGGACCCTGATCCAGACTGGGATCTAGTGTAGGGATAGGGGGGCTTTAACTCTCCCCTCTGCCATGGGCCCAATCCACCTACTCTAACATAAAAATGAAAGAAACCAATTTAAAATATTTTTAAAATATTCTACACCATGGTAGGAAATACAATCCTTACAACAACAGCATTGGCATATTGGTGTGTTTATGTACAAGTGTTTGTACATTTGCAACAGTGTAGCTTCCGCCTACAACTTCGCTGCCCCCATGCACTGGGCACAGCTGGTGGAAATATACACAATGCCAAAATGGAGAAGGGTGACGTGATTATCTTTTCCTACAGGAAAATTTAAATTCCTTAATTTAATTTTCTCTGATTTCAGTTGAGCATTATGAAATGACTGTGGAAAGCATAGATGGGAAGAGAAGAGTCTTGCAAAGAGGAGAGGTTATTGTAGCCATGCACAAGAGAAATAAAATAGTTTTAAACAAAGACACTGCACAGGGGCCAAGTAGCTATGCAATGGCAGAGAAAAGCATTTTCCCAATGCCCATAGTTAAAACATTCTTCCTCCGGTAAAAACTATCACTTTCTCCCTTTGTTATAACAGCCATGATATTATGATCATCCCTGCAGTCAAAGTAAGGCTGCTTTGCAGCCATTTGAGACAACCCATTGCCAGTACCTTTGCTTTCTGAGAAGCCCTACCGTACCCTACAAGCAAGTTCAGGTGCAGGCCTACCAAGCAATTCCCTTATCACTGTCATTCCATCTGGGAGCACACATCACAGCAGCGTGACTCCCACAAAGTCTTTTCTTTGCCCTAGGCTGATGCTAGGGAAGCCATTCAGTCAAGCTACCCTGAAAACAAGAGCATTGTTGGATGCGATTGACTGCTTTGAGCTACCTCTGGATGTTCAGCATTCCCAGCCAACATCAAAACAATGTAGTGACGCTCTGAGGCCTTTCAAGCTTTAAGACATGGAGAACGATCCCCCAGGTGTCACTGACTCACACAACCATGTGATGAAGAAAGTTGCACTGCAGATCAGGATAGGCCGCCATTTGGCGGTAGAAGAGAAAACACTCTAAAGACAAACGCTCTGCTGTTTCTGAACAGCATCATCTGAGAATTAAGCTCTGTCATTGGTACTTACTCTGCTGGAGTAAAGAGTTGCCAAAGGTTGGTAGACTCACACTATAGGCCAATTTATATAATCAACAGCATCAAGTGGCAAACTTTTCTTCAGACGGAATTGGATGCTCCCCACGAATAAAATTGCCTGCACTAGTGTCCTCCCCAAGAAGTTGTTTTTCTCCAACTTCTTGAACTGCTACTGACAAGAAACTGGCCTGGTTCAGACATAATGGGAAAAGGACCATGGTTTCTTGCTCTGTGGATAAGGAATGGCAAATCTCAGTCTCATCTTCTCCCCCTTCCCTCTTATTTTATAGCCACAAAGCTTTATTTGACTTGTAACCTGCCTTTCTAGCAAAAATGTCACTCAAGGTGACTTACAACCACTTGCAATTTTATCATAAAAATTTAATAAAAACAGTAATAAAAAATACATCAAATACAATTAAAACACAACAAAAACAGAGCAAAAACAGCCTCCAACCTGACAGACCCACTTGAATAAAGGTCTTTGCCTGCCAGCATAGAATCACAGAATCACAGGATAGTAGGGGTTGGAAGGGGCCTACAAGACCATCAAGTCCAACCCCCTGCTCAATGCAGGAATCCAAGTCAGAGCATCCCTGACAGATGGCTGTCCAGTTCCAGCCTCATCTTGAATGCCTCCAGTGTGGGAGAGCCCACCACCTCCCTAGCAGTAGCCTAGGACAACAGAGAGGAAGTGAACCTAGCCTTCCTCAGCAGGGAGTTCCACACCCAGGGGCAACCACCAAACATGCCTCTGGAGGGGACTGTCTCGAAAGAAGGGCCTCTCCAGAAGAGCTTAAGAACCGGGCAGGCTTATATGGGAGAAAGCGGTCTTTCCAGTAGCTTGTTCTCTAGCTGTATAGGGCTTTATAGGCCATAACCAGCACTTTGAATTCTGCCCAGAAAGAGACCAGTAGCCAGTGAAGCTGTTGTAACAAGGGAGTTGTGTGTTCCCTGTAACCGGCCCCAGGCAATGGTCTGGCTGCAGCATTCTGGACCACCTGAAGTTTCTGAACAGTTTTCAAAGGCATCCCCACATAAGGCATGTTACAGTAGTCCAAGGGGGATGTAACTAAGGCATGTTGGACTGTGGCCAGATCAGATGTCTCCAGGAGCGGGTGCAGTTGGCACTCTAGCCTCAGTTGTGCAAACACACTCCCAGCCAGTGCTGAAACTGGGCATCCAGTTTCAAGGCTGAGTCCAGAAGTACACCCAAACTCTGAGCCTTAGTCTTCAGCAGGAGTGTAACCCCATCCAGCACAGGTTGAACCCCTGTCCCTGATCTGCCTTTTGACTAACCAGGAGCACCTCTGTCTTGTCTGGATTGAGCTTCAGTTTGTTTGCCCTCATCCAGTCCATTACTGACATCAAAGACCAATTTAGAACCAGAACAGCTTCCATTTATTTATTGATTGATTTATTTAGATTATATTTATATCCCGCCTTTTTTCCTCTTTGAGGAACCCAAGGTGGTGTACATAATCTTCCTCCTCTCCATTTTAGCCTCACAATAACAACCCTGTGAGGTGGGTTGGGCTGAGAGTCTGTGACTGGCCCAAAATCACCCAGGGAGCTTCCATGGCTGAGTGGGGACCAGAACCCGGATCTCCCGGCTCCCAGTCCAACACTCTAGCCACTATGCCACACTGGCTCTCAATTTAAATGGAAGGGAGAGATAGAGTTGGGTGTTATCAGCATGCTGGTGGCACCAAACCCCCAGACTCCGGACAATCTCTCTCAGCAGTTTCATGTATATGATAAATAGCATGGGTGATAAGATGAAACCCTGAGGGACACCACAAGCCAATGGTCATAGTGTCAGATAGGAATCCTCCAGCGCCACCTTCTGAGATCGCCTCTCCAAGAAGGACTGGAGCCACTGTATAACAGTGTCTCAGTCTCATATCAGACAGATGCTTCAGAATGATACCATGGTTGATGGTATTGAAAGCCGCCAAGAGGTCCAGCTAGGGATGTCAGAGAATTCTGCGACGGATCTTGGTGAGGCCGAATGCCAGTGCATTTGGCCCCCTGAAATCCGTCACGGAACGAAGCCCCTGCCCCCCCATGAAAGGCGCGCGGGACGAAGTCCCCACCGCCCCCACCCCATGAAAGGTGTGCGAAATGGAGCACTTACCTGCTCCCGTCTGTGCTGCTTTGCGAATGGCGGCCATCCTGCGGCCGCCATTCGCTTCCTCCTCTTCAAGCCGTGATAGGCTACGTAAATACTTACGTAGCCTATCACGGCTAACGCAGGGACGCCATTTGCGTCCCTGCGGAGGCCGTGATAGGCTATGTAAGTATTTATGTAGCCTATCATGGCAGGGGGGGGAACCCCAGTGTACGCAAATGGTGGTAGCCACCGCCATTTGTGTACGCTGGGGTTCCCCCCCCCCCCGCCGTGGTAGGCTACGTAAATATTTACATAGCCTATCATGGCTCAATACAGGGACGGAAATGGCGGCGGCTATGACAGCTGCCATTTGCATCCCTGCAGGGCTGCCCAGCGGCTGGATGTCTGGCTGCGGGTGGCCGGAGCCGGCTGGTGGCTCTGTGGCTTGGCCGTGGAGCAGAGCCAGCCGGGCAGGATTCCAGGGGGAGGGACGGAGCGCCTCCCCCCCCATCGAGGATTCCGGGTGGAGGGACGGAGCGCCTCCCCCCCACCGTGGATGCCCCTCAGCGGAGCAAGTTAAGGGATTCGTACATCCCTAGGTCCAGCAAAACCAACAGGCATATACTCCCCCTGTCTGGTACCTGGAGTAGATTGTCCACCAAGGCAACCAAAGCAGACTCTGTCTCATAACCAGGACTGAGGCCAGATTGAAATGGATCTAGATAATCCACATCATTATCTAGATCCATTATCTAGAAATTCTCGGAGCGGAGAAGCCACCACATGCTCCAGCACCTTGGCCAAGAATGGAACATCAGAGACTAGCTGGCAATTATCCAATATAATGGGGTCCAGGGAGGTTTTTAAACAAAGTTCTTACCACTGTGTCTTGTAGGCAAGACAGAACCACATCTTGCTGTAAAAAGGCGTTCACCACTACCCTCGCCCAATCAGCCAGTGTCTCCCTCCCTGCAGCTGCTAGCCAGGAAGGGCCAAGGTCCATCACAAAAAGGGCAGGCCTCACTTCTCCAAGGATCTTTAGCTTCTGCTTTTAAACAAACCATGGTTCCTTGCGAGGTCTGAACATGGGGAACTGGGGTTTGTACAAATGATAGAAAGTGGGAACAAATAATCAATCCAGGGTTTCAGATCCTAGCTTGTTCTGAAACCATAGCCTAAAACAAGCCACAGTTCTCTGAGTTTGGATGTCATGGGAAACTGTGGTTTACCCCAGTTCAAATACCACTTTTAATAAAGATTGAACCTTTCCCAAGAAGGTTGGCTTGAGCCACTTGCTTTCTTGTAGTGGTATTTCAGAGTTCTGATAGGTCCTGACTATTTCACTAAAGGCTACCTTCTTGCTGGTTTTGCCCTACACTGATGGAGGGCAAAACCAATTACCTAGGGAGGTGGTGGGCTCTCCCACACTGGAGACATTCAAGATGAGTCTGGACAGCCATCTGTCAGGGATGCTCTGACTTGGATTCCTGCATTGAGCAGGGGGTTGGACTCAATGGTCTTGTAGATCCCTTCCAACCCTACTAGTCTATGATTCTATGATTCTATTCTATGATCCCACAGTCCACTCTCCACGATCCTGCTGCTTTGCCCGCTATCCCAGACTTCTAATTTTCCACACAGTCTTCCTAGCTGCCACTATCTTGATCCATCTACTTGTGCAACTGCAGGGACTCTCCATGTCCCTGTCCTATCAGTGGGCAGTAGGTCCCCCTATGGGCCTACATGACAGTGAGCACATATGAGTGTGCTATGCACAATATCATAAGAAAATATGGTTGCTGAGTAACAGACATGCATGGTCCAGGCTTGACATCCTCATGAACTTGATCCTGTGGCCTCCTCCTCTGAAGATGAACTTCCTAAATCTGTGTTTGTATGCTATATTGCCAGGAAGGATGAGGAGGAAAAACAACTACCATGAGCAACGGTGAAAGGTGTAGGGCAGGGATGGGCAACTTCGGGTGAGGTGGAGCCATAGGAGTAAATTCTCCTGTATCCCTCAGGATAACATCAATGGCCTTATGTCTCTTCCCCTCCCTTCATCACTGCTCTACACCAGTCACGCCTGGCCTGTGGGCTGTGTCTGCCACCCAAGTAGGAAAGTCAGAGAAATCTGCAACCAAATGAGTTTGGATTTTTATGAATCTGACCCACAGATTCTGCAGTGGACCAGGTTTTCCCCTATCTGGCAGATTCCACAGACTTGTGGGCCATTTTTCTAACCTTTGGGAATTTTGCACAAATTTCATCATAGGAAAATACGCAAAAATTTACAAAATCGGTTGAAAATACGCATTTCCCCCATAGGCTAAAACATGAAAATGCACATTGTGGGAGGATTTGTGCATTTTGTGAGAATCTGTGCATTTTTGCATGTGCAAATTTGTGCAAATGCAGAAACTAAAAACAATCTGATTCCATCAATGGGCAGACGACGGAACGAAAGGTGCTTGACAACCCACGAAACACAGATGGAACGGATTTTACACAATCCGTACATTCCTACCCCCAACATCCCCCCACCATTCACCCCCCTTCCATCACGGCAATTAGTGGCAGTGGCAAACAAAAATATCAGCAGTCTGCCACCGAAGGCTAAAAGAAGCTAAATTCAGCTTGCTTTCTCATTCTTCCATAGCGGTTTGCTTCCAAAATTTGGTGGCAAAGCTTAGATTTTTTTTGCCGCTGTCACAAATTGCAGTGGCGCGATGATGGTGGTAGTGGGGGATGCAGCGGTGGAGGGGGGCTCACAGGCCACATGTTATCCACCCCTGCTATAAGGCAATGGCGATAGGAGAGGAAGAGACCGAAGGCCGGAGACGCTCTCCTGAGGGGTACAGAAGGTTTTACCCCTAAGGCTGCATTCATAGCAATTGACAGTGGAAATTAAAAACTCCAGACATGTTCTCCCTTCTCCCAAAAGCAGCTGCTATATGTGGCATGCTTGTTCCCGTCATGCTAATATGACAACGGGTCGCACGGCCATCCTCTTAGCTGTTCTCCTGCTGCTGGCTCTTCTACAAACTTCTGCCAGGTTACAGAAAGCAAAAGTCACTTTTCAGAGCGGCCCACTGCTTTTAGTTGTGCATGTAGTGATGTGACACATTATGCCACATGAACATGACACCATCAAGCCAATGCTTTTTTGTTTGTTTGTTTTCCTCCCTAGGACATGGCCAAAATACATATTTAATCAAAGCTGAAGCATCACAATAATGAATTCAGCCGCCCTTTCCTAACAGGTAAGGCTCCTGCAAGGAAAATTCATGGCCATCTTTACTACCATCTTCCTTTTAAATCCCACTGTGGTCATTCACAGGAGTTCTGGCTTATTAAGTATGCCAGCTTGATGCATCCAAGCTAATAATATTTATATGGCGGAGAATTTTGCTGCCAGGAAGACAGAGGTTTGTTGTAAAATGACCCTGGACAAATGGTTATAGAGATGCACAGTGCCAACCATTCCAGCACTCATAATTCATCGTCCTTTTAGGGCCGAGGGAAGTTAGTGCACTGTATTCTTCAGTGCCTGTAGTACTGGTAACTTATTTCTTCCTTCTTCTTTTTTTTAGAAACTTAGCACAGCTCACTCCCTATGCTGCTCCGCAGGGCTCTCAAAATCATAAATACTTTAAACTAGAGGGTAGGTGCTACCCCATTCCATCATTTCATGGTTCACCTGTAGTGCCGTAATCATCACTCTGTTGTGGGAGGAAAGTTGGACTGATTGGCTCTGAAATTCTGCTATTATTGTTCCCTCTATTTGCCAAGCTCAGGGGTGAGTGTAGATCATTATAAAGTCAAAACAGTACCATACATGCATAAGAGGGGGCTATCAGTAGGGATGGTGCAGAAGTTTGAGGAGGGGGTGGGGTCCGATAGACTCCCCTCCGTCCAGCCTCCCAGACCCCACTTGCAAGCTGTGGGGCACTGATGGACCTGACTGCCGAGTGCCCTGGAGCTAGGCTAGCAGCTGGGAGCAGCACCAAGAACTCATCCTGCCTCTGCTGGCTGTCAAGGAATAAATAAAGCACAAGGGCTTGACTGCCTGAGTCCTTGGTGTGGAGAGGAGGTGTGGGTTGGGCAGTTTGAGTGGCTTGGCGGGTGGGTGGAGCAAGCAGGGAGGCTTGCCAAATGGGTCTGAGCCATGTGAGTGGGGGGAGGATCTCATCTAGCTCCCCCGCACCCCAGACGGAGATGAGTCCATCCAACCCTAGCTATCAGGAGGCTTGAGGAAACCCAAGGTTTGCTGAAGCACAACAATCCTTTGAAAAACTTTAAGGAGCTTGGGGGATCCCCACAACACCTCCATTCAGAATGCTGGTTGGCTGATGGAAAAGGGGGATGGAAGTTTGGTGGGGCAGGGGGAATGGAACTGAGTATCTTGGAAGAGGGCGTGACTAGCTGGCTAGAACCCTGGAAAGGAGCACTCCACACTTCAATGTGTTTTTTCAAGTTCTACTTGTATTATTTTGACATCAGTGGCTTGGAGCCTAAGATAAATTAATGGAAGGAAGTTCACAAAACGGAAGTTTCCCATTGTCTCATCATCCGCTGTGTTAAGAATGCAGAACAGATGAAAGTGTGAAGAGAATTCCCTTTCATATGCCATGAAAAAAGATACAGCAGCAAGCAATAAAGAAAGCCATGATAGGAAAAGTGTCTAGTTACAAGCTGAAAAATGGGGTTGTATTGTAGATTTGAAAACAAACCTAAGCAAAGAAGGTGCAGATAAAACACGTTTCTTGTAAGTTCAGGTTTCTTCACAAGATGGACAAGCAGTTGGGTCTCCCTGGGTCAGCCAGTTGCAACTTGTTACTGGCATAAAAGAAACCATTATTGTGACACCCCATTGTTGCTACATAATATAGCTCATTGGTTTCCTCAAACTATGTTCTGTGGGAATCTGCTGTTAATTATCAGGGTTCTGTCATGAGGAGGGGCTTTTTGTGTGGGGAATTGTGGGAAGTCACTATGAGCCGCTTTTGAGTATAGGTGCACGCTCATAATCACTTAAGAACTGAAGGAAGGATGGAAGGAAGGAAGTCGTCCTGGCTTGGTTAAGGAGTGACATGGAGTCCCTACACATCAACCTCACTCCATGGCTCCATCTCCATGAGCCATTTACTGCAGGGCTGCTGCAAACCAAGGACCTTTGGATAGGCTGACCATATGTACTGTTTTAAATGGGACGGTACCATTTTTTTCATATTTCCCGACCGATCCGTCGTTTTAATATAAATGCCAATTTTGTCCTGTTTTTAATTTTTTGTAAAAAACTGAATGTGTTTATCATAAGGCTCTATGCTCATCAATGTGTGCAGTAAAACTACTAGTGTGACGAAAGAGGAAGTTCTGTTTACTTTATCCAGTCAGGGCTGGGCTTCTTGAGCTAGCGACGATCAGACGCCACCCCCTTGCTTGCCCACAGTAGCAGGGAATTCGAGAGGTGGTCGCTAAGCCCCCTTCAGCATGTGGGAGCTAGGAGGGTGAGTCTTGCTGTTATTTCTACCATCGTTCAGCCCATAGAGATTCTTTCTGCCCTACATTCAGTGTGATCCATCCCGTTTTTGTCATCCCAGTATCCCATTTTTGACTCAAGGAAATATGGTCAGCCTACCTTTGGGACATACGATGCAGTTGCCACTTCACAGCCAAACCATGGTTTTCACAGGGAAAATGCAGATTTCCACAGAGGCATTTTGCTACAATTTTTTAGCTTGCTGTGGGTTTACCGCAGTTGCTGAGCTGCCTGTCCCTTCCTCGAACTGACACCACAGTTTGCGGTGGGCACGGGGTAGGTGTGCTTAGTGGTTGTGTCACTCTGTGATGCCTTTTCACTCCTCCCCATTCCTCCCTGTTCCTTTGCATCTGCACAGTAACAGAGCCATGAAGAGGGATCCATTTTGGAATGATGGCCAGGCACAAACCTCTCACAAGGGCATGCCCCTTCGCATGTGCGAACCATCGTGAGAGTGTGGTGCTGAAGGACTGCTGCTGTGATTGTGTACAAACAGTTGGCATGGTAATGAAGGAGCAGACCACCCACATCTTACCAAAAAGACAACCGACAGACACAAAAGAACCCCTAAAATACAAAACAACCAACCCAAAGTGTCGCACCCCCATCCTCACGTGGCTGCACATTTAAATACAAAGGTAAAAAAAAAAGAGCTGCATGACTGCCACAGTTTACTGTGCTTTAATGGCCATGTGTCAGGGCACAGTGGATTTTTCCATTGGAGAAGTCCACAGTAAATTGCTTGTGTAGAGCAGCAGAAGCTGATTTGCAGCTGCAATGCTGCGGAGTTACGATGGAGTGAACGTTGAAAGTGGAGCCGTGTAGATGGGTCCCAAGTGGGTGCCATGTAATGTTCCCCTCACAATTAAACTCTTCTTGCTGGAGCATCTACAGTCCGCGAGTGTGCAGTAGGGTTTTCATTGTATTCTGCATTTGCAAGAAAATTAACATGTGGTGCAAATTGCAATGTAGCTTAGCTGCTGCTATGCCATAAACTTCATAATACCTACTTTCATACTTCAAATCATTTCCCCCCACAAAATTGATCTCTCTCTCTCTCTCTCTCTCTCTCTGTGTGTGTGTGTGTATGTGAGGGAATCAGTGGCCAGTGTATGCTGAACCCTGATTATTTGCACCCATGTTAGTAAAGGAAGTGATGAAAACAAGTGGAAAGAAAGGTAGTCTGCCTTGAAGGGGGAGAACTGTGGGTAGGATCTTGGTCTAGGTGTCTGAAAGCTTTCTTTTATTACCCACCCCAATAAGTCACCTGCTATTGGTTATCCAAGTGTCAGTGTGGCTACCGTAATGTGCTCTATGTAGTGCAGTCAATCTGGAAACTTCAGTTGGTTCAAAATGCATCTGCCAGGATCTAAGAGCCAATGCATGATATTAAATGCATTATTGCACTAAACATGCATGCCTTTTAACGTCAATCTTTGCCACGGGGCAACCAAAACAGGATCAAGTCCTTAGTGGGCAGGGAGGGAGTGTTTAACACATTTCCCAATGAAAATTGCCCCCAACACTGCTACTTGTGTAGTGTAGAAAACTTCCATTGGTGCCAATTGGAGCTTTCTTCTCAACGGAAATGGCAGTGTGGGGGTATTTTGTTGATTTGGTGGGGGAATCATGGGGAGGGGAAATGATTAAACTCCCTCTACCACAATTCTAATTATGGTTTCCCCTTCTCGTATGCAGTTATTTTCATTTTTAAAACCATGCATGTTACATGCAGTAACATAACTAATGTCATGTCTGGTTTGGCCCCCGTTTGCCATTTTTTGTACAATAGGTTGCTGATGGAACAGAAAAATGTGGGCTGAAATGACTGCTTTATTTTGTTTCTCTCTCAACCCTCTGCTTTGTACTCATGATCCTGAAATTACTTGCTTCGGTTTGCCTTCTCCATACAATGGGTTGGTACTGGAGGCTGGAGGAGAAAAATGCATGGCTCAAAGGAGTGCTTTTATGCTGTTGTATGTGTCAGACCTCTCCTCACCCTCAAATCCTCAGCTTTGCAGTCATGGTTTTGAAGTTACATGCCTCTGGGTCCATCTACATTGGCTCCACCTGTTCTGAGTGTGACCCCTGGCTCCACTTGCAGTTAGCTGCCCTGCTCGCTACACCATGGGAACCAGCCACCACTGGCAAGTCACCATCACCACCTCTCCCCCAATCTTGGATGCCCCAGGCATTTTGCGGAATATTCTCATTCCAGTACTTCCTAGTTTACCAAAACTCTTGCAAAACACCATATGTCTGAACATTTCTCAGATCTGGAGGGTAGAGGTTTGGTGCTTCACTGATCTAAAACCATCTACACTGCACTGAATAAGTGGATGGTAAGTCTGCTTATATAACATTGTGCTAGGACAGAAGACACAACACTAGATGGGTTGGATCCAGATTTAGGCACATGCAGCTGGGCTGGCAGATGTTTCCTGGAGGAGAAGGCTATCAATGACTACTAGTCCTGATGGCTATGTGCTACCTCCAGAATCAGAGGCAGCATGCCTATCTACACCAGTTGCTGAGGAACATGGGTAGGACAGTGCTGTTGCACTCACGTCCTACTTGTGAGTTTTCTGTGAGCAGCAGCTTGGCCACTGGGTGAAGAGAATGCTGGACTAGATGGACCCTTGCTCTGATCCAGCATGGCTTTTCTTATGTTCTTAAATGGGCTTCCCCAACCTCTCCTCCCCACAGTACTCCATCCAGCCCCCTGAAAATGCTATGCAGAGGGTCGGGGGACCCTGAATGGGGTAAGCTGTGGTGCAGGCAGAAGGGGGGATCCCTGAAAATTGGGCAGAGGCACCTTCTGTGAATGGAGCCCTTCCATCAATGGAAGGTAGATCCTGGATCCAACCTTATGTTTTATTTTGTTTTATTTTAAAGTTACTTTATTTGAAGAGCGATATCTGAAGACCTGAAAATAAATATTCAGGAAATATACTGCTGATAAATAATGTATACACCTAAACAATTTAGGACGTCTTAAATATTACATACGACTCCCAGACCTTTCTTGTAATGAGTTTAGAAAATCTCCATAATCTTGTCATTTTGACGACAGCACAACTTTCCTGCCCTTTTTCATCATTCTCAGTATGTTAGGAATTGAAAAAATGCAAGTAACCAAAACCACATAAAAACGTGTTTGCCATTATTATTGCTGTTGATGTTGAGAAAGTAGAAATATATTTGATCTGGGATGAACAAAGTAAATTACGAGAGGGCAGTTCTACATTATGGCTGAAAAGCCCGAAGAACTAGATATGATTCTGCTGTGTATTGCAAAGCACAAACATTAGACAATGACTAGGCGCTATCCAGCTCTTATGCGTGCAAGCAGAGATCCACTGGATCCATTTCAGCAGCACTGAATGCAGTGCTCTGCATTTTACAATTTTTACTAGGATGAAAAGAGATGCTGGATTCTAGAAGTTATACCATTTAAACAACAGCTCAGAAGTATTGTGGAATCCTCAGTTGTCTGGGACCTGATGTGAGCAGGTCAAAGGCCACAGGGACAATGTCTCAGTATAATTGAGGCCCCAGGCAGAAAAAGCAACCTGATCCTTCAACACGAAGGAATCATAGAATAGTAGGGTTGGAAGGGGCCTACAAAGCTATCGAGTCCAATGTATCTGCATTTGCAGAATCAGGCTTTGTTATGGACTGATTTTTGTTGGAGAACAGTGGACACTAATGGATAATTGTTTGCAGCAAGAAGATCTTTATTTCAAGCAATATTCCCTGGTTTCCTTGTACCAGTATTCCATGATTTACACCTATCAGACAGGCAAGCAGTTTTGACTTTGCTGTGCTAAGAATTGATTTGAACATAGAGAACTCAATTGGTGTGGCCTTCGTACTCACAGGATGCACGCTCCCTCCCGCTCCACCAGTAATACCTACTCAACCTGTGCATTTGTAAATAACTGGATGATTACAATGATAGTATAAAGGTGAAGACAGAGGTAAGAGAAAATGAAAGCTCAGAGATAGGGAAATTCTGGCTTCATGAGTGGAATATATAGACATGCATGCAAACAAGCAAATGTTGTGTAACACAGGCGGTTTTGTGCCTCCTACATGCTTCAGCTTTTACTGCCCACCATGATCTATTCATTTCTCTTTTTTTCCCACCCAAAACAAAACATTTTTTAAAGTGCAAAACTGCTTTGAGAGTTGTGGGAAGGGGTTTGGTTGACATCTCAGAGAAGCAACCGATTAGTACTATGCACAGGCACATTCTTCTACAAGCTTGAAGATTATTTTGTTTTTCTGGAGCTCACTTGTGTTATGTTTGAAGTGGATGTGCCCTGGCCCCACTGCGCTATACATGTTACATCTCTCTTCTCCTTACATCTCCAGTTTTCTCTGCCAGACGAAGCTTACCTTGTTTAAAAACAAACACAGCCCAACTTTTTCTGAATGTTTCATTGCTAAAAGAAGAGGGAGTACGGAACAATATCGCCAAGTAAGTGGATAAGTGACAATCCTATTGTAGGGTGGCCATGTGTCCTACTTTACAGAGGACAGTCCTCTATTTCAAGGGCTGTCAGAGGCTGGTCTCCTGTTTCAAGGCTTCTTCATTCTGAAGGGTCGCCTGGTCCAAGTCTGGAATAAATAAAGAATCATAAGAAGCCAGGAGAGCAGGGCTCTTGAAGTCAGCAGACTGAGCAGGTCACTTGGTTAGTCTTCCCCATTATGGTGAGATATATGGTGTTTCTATTTAAGTTATAGCAATTCTTTCTAAACATGCATCTATACACATCAATTAGCATATGCACATTTTATGCAAATGTGTGTCTTCTTTTGTCCTCCTTTTTTGGTGATGATAGGTGGCCACTCTCGCCAATTGGCAATCCTATTGGCTTGTCAGTCAAAGAATAGCTGCCTTTTAGATATGTATATTTGAACCGAAAAAATCATAGTGAGCCACTTACTTTGAAAATTGTACCAGTGGATACAGTATTTTTTTCTTAGTCGGCATCAGGCAAGAAATCTCTTAACTATCATTCCCAGAGGAAAAGAAATAAGGGCTTACAGGAGCCTGCTGGGCCTGGAACTGCTCAGATATAACCTATATATTCAGTATAGCAGTGAACTTTGTTATAGCTCTCTTTTTAAGATTATCAATAGAAAAAGGTAAGGGTGTGTATAAAACTAAAGGAAAGGAAGGATACATTTGAAAAGGGGTGGAAAACTGGAATAATAAAAGTCATTCCACTTTTAATCATATCCCTATGTTGATAAAATATTTATGAGATCTCCTTCAATTAATTAGAATAAACTATGTAACACTGCGGGGAACAAATTGAAAATTTAATAAAGTAAGTTGGCTTCTGATGTCTTTTGAAGAAAGGAGCTAATTATATTTAGTTCTGTAATTATAACTTTAATTAAAATATAATGCAAAAATATTCAGGCAAAGTGAAGCAAATTCTGAAATGGAGTCTTTATGACCCATTCTCTCTTCTGATTAAAAAAAACCAGAATAACTTGAAATAAGCATTTAATATCTCTGTGTGTGTGTTTTAAATCATCTTTGCAAAGCAATTTGAATTTCAATCTGTCTTTCTACTGTTAATAGCATTTTGTTTCAAAAATCATGTGTTTTTATTCAGGTCACTTAATTACCTCGATCAGTATGACAATAATGCGCACTTTGATTTACACTTCCATGCTGCCCCTTACACAACCTCATTCTCATGTACAGGTTTATTTGCAAACACCACCAAGGGTAGCCATATCGCAACAGACTTCATGAGCTACTGGGGAACAGGTTGCCTCAGGCAGAGCTGCATAGGCATGCAGAAAAAGGAGATGTGGATATGGCAATACAAATAGGCATGGTGATTAAATGACCTTCCACTACTATGTTCAATGAGCATTGCTTTCCAACTTTGCCTGTTAGGCAGAAAATGGATGCATACAATTATTCTCAATTAAATAACGCTACAAATGTTTTCTGATGCATAACTCATAAAAGTTCCTGGGGCGTGCCTGAGATGTATTTGTTTTCACAATCTTCATATGTCTTACTGAGCCATGATTGAAGTCTGATATGAGTATATTTCTTTTTTAAAAGCATTTTAAAAATAAGAACATAAGAACATAAAAAGAGCCATGCTGGATCAGACCAAGGGTCCATCTAGTCCAGCAGTCTGTTCACACAGTGGCCAACCAGCTGTTGACTGGGAATCCACAAGCAGGGCATGAGCACAACAGCACCCTCCCACCCATGTTCCCCAGCAACTGGTGTACATAGGCTCACTGCCTCTGGTACCGGAGGTAGCACATAGCCATCAGGACTAGTAGCCATCGATAGCCTTCTCCTCCAGGAATTTGTCCAACCCCCTTTTAAAGACATTCAACTTGGTGGCCGTCACTACATCCTGTGGTAGCGAATTCCATCGTTTAACTATGTGCTGTGTGAAGAAGTACTTCCTTTTGTCTGTCCTGAATCTCCCACCAATCAGCTTCATAGGATGACCCCGGGTTCTAGTATTTTGAGAGAGGGAGAAAAATTTCTCCCTATCCACATTCTCCACACCATGCATAATTTTGTGCACCTCTATCATGTCTCCCCTTACCCTCCTTTTTTCCAGGCTAAACCATCCCAGCTGTTGTAACCTTCTCTCACAGGGAAGATGCTCCAGCCCCTTGATCATTTTAGTTGCCCTTTTCTGCACTTTTTCTAGCTCTACAATATCTTTTTTGAGGTGTGGTGACCAGAACTGGACACAGTATTCCAAGTGTGGTCACACCATGGATTTGTATAGCGGCAGTGTGATATTGGCAGTTTTATTCTCAGTACCTTTTCTAATTATGCCTAACATGGAGTTTGCCTTTTTCACAGTGGCCACACACTGGGTTGACATCTTCATTGAGCTGTCCACCACAACCCCAAGATCTCTTTCCTGATCAGTCACTGCTACCTCAGATCCCATCAGGCTACACTTGAAGTTGGGATTTTTTTGCCCCAATATGCGTCACTTCACACTTGCTTCCATTGAACTGCATTTGCCATTTAGATGCCCATTCTCCTAGTTTGGAGAGATCCTTTTGGAGCTCTTGACAATTCCTTTTTGTTTTAACCACCCTAAATAATTGGGTGCCATCAGCAGACCTGGCCACTTCACTGCTCACTCCTAATTCCACATCATTTATGAACAGGCTGAAAAGCATTGGTTCCAGTACAGATCCCTGTGGGACCCCACTATTTACTTCAACAACAACAACAACATTGGGAGAATTTATCATTTATTTCTGCTCTCCGCTTTCTGTTCTTTAACCAGCTACTGATCCATAAGAGGACCTCTCCGCTTATTCCATGACTTCTAAGTTTGCTCAGGAGTCTTTGGTGAGGGTCTTTGTCAAAAGCCTTTTGGCAGTCCAAGTAAACAATGTCTACTGGATTATCCCATCTACGTGTTTATTGACACTCTCAAAGAACTCTAAAAGGTTAGTGAGAGAGGACTTACCTTTGCGGAAGCCGTGTCAACTCTTTTTCAGCAGGGCTTGTCCTTCTGTATGCTTCCTAATTTTATCTTTAATAATGCCTTCAACCAATTTACCTGAACAGACATTAAGTTAATGGGCCTGTAATTTCCCGGATCCCTCTGGATTCCTTTTTGAAAATTGGTGTTACATTGAACATCTTCCAGTCCTCTGGTACAGAGGCTAATCTTAGGGATATGTAGCATATTTTAGTTAGAAGATCAGCAACTTCATATGTGAGTTCTTTGAGAACTCGAGGATGGATACCATGTGGGCCCGGTGATTTATTTGCTTTCATTTTATCCGTAAGGTTGAGAACTTCATCTTTTGTGACCACTATTTGCCTCAGTTCCTCAGATTCACTTCCTGAAAACATCAGTTCAGGCACATGTATTTGACCAGTATCTTCTGCAGTGAAGCTGAATTCATTCAGCTTCTCTGCAACCTCCTTGTCCTCCTTCAGTCCTCCTTTAACTCCATTGTCATCCAGTGGTCCGACTGCCTCCCTAGATGGTTTTCTGCTTCTGATGTAGTTAAAGAATTCTTTATTGTTGGCCTTGATGTTGTTAGCGATATGCTCTTCAAAATGCTTTTTGCATCTCTTATTGTCTTCTTGCATCACCTTTGTGCAAGCTTGTGCTCCCTTTTGTTTTCCTCACTTGGGCAAAACTTCCATTTTCTGAAGGAAGATCTCTTTTCTCTAACAGCTCCCTTAATAGTGCTCATTAACCATGCTGGCAGCCTCTTGGACTTGGTGCTACCTTTCCTAACCTTTCCTAATCATTTTAGCCGGGCTTCTATTATTGTGGTTTTGAGTAATCTCCAAGCATTCTGAAGGGATTTAATCCTCTTGACTCCCCCTTTTAACTTCCTTTTCACCAGTTCCCTCATTTTAGAGAAGTTTCCTCTTTTGAAGTCAAATGTGACAGTGTTGGACTTCCTAGGCACTTTCACACACACACACACGCACACACTAAATTAAATAGATTCACACCTTGAACCAACTGAGGGAAAGAGGTCTGCTGTCCAGGTGCTCTTGATGGGTAACTTTAAGGCCCAGCTCTTCATTTCGATGGTTCTCTATATCAGACATGGCCTGGAGAGCCCTTCAAAGAGAGGATGCCTTCAAAATAGAGGACTGCGCTCTGTAAAAGAGGTTGCATGGCCACCCTAAGTGTATGCAATTTCCTAGCCTGATGGAACCACCACAATACTCTCCCTTTCTCTCCCTTCCCTGCCATATAGCTGATCAGCAGAATTCCAGCTTTTAAAAAAGGGATACGTCTGCACAGTCCCACCTGGAGCACAGGCCTCAGTGTTTTCTGAAAATGGGGGGCTTCTCATCTCATAGGCTCCATGTCTTGCAGATTGGCAGAATCTTTTAGACTTTTAGGGTGCACTCCTATGGCCGCTAGACACCGGCTAGATGGCCATAGGATTATTTGATTTTGGGGAACTGACCTCAGAGCCAGTGGTCTGAGGTTGGTTCCCAGAAAACCACCTTCGTGCGCCCATCCTCACTGCCTCATAAGAGGTGCGGTTCATCCCCAGTTCCATGCTCAGAAGGGCAGAGTGGAGTGAAGGAAAGGGGGCATTCCTGGGGGGAGGGAGGGGATGGCAGAAGCATCGTTACGACACTTCCTATGTGTCATCTGTCCTCCCCCCCGCACTCTGCCCCACTCTGGTTAGACAGCCAAAATCGGCCATCTAGCCGCTAATGCAGAGCAGCCGGAGCGTGGAGCAAGATCTGAGTTCGGAGGTGACCAACTATCCCCATTAGATTGCACCCTTAAAACCCTAAGGCTGCAATCCTATGCCCACTTCCATGGGAATAAAACCCTCTGAATTCAGTGGGAGTAATGCCCACTGAACTCAATGGGGCTTACATCTGAGTAAAAAAATGTCTAGAATTTGAAATTGTTTATTGAAATTGTTTTTAGCTGTTTAAAATTGTTTTAAATTTTGTATGTTAAAAGTCTATACTACGTTTTATTATAATGTATTTGTGGTTTGTAATTTTTGTGAATTGTTGTGAACTGTCCAGAGAGCTTCAGCTATTGGGCAGTATAGAAATGAAATTAGTAGTAGTAGTAGTAGTAGTAATAATAATAATAATAATAATAATAATAATAAAAACCTGGGATCCATAAAGGTGCACCTCATCCCACATGTATCCCTGTCAGCTCCACTTTCTGGACCTAGAAATTTAGAAATTATTAGGGCTGTGCAGGCATCTCCCGATCCAACTCGGAAGCCGCTTTGCAGCTTCTGAGGTGGGCTCAATCCACCTTGGGCAGATTTGGGGGGCCCCCAACCTGCCTTGGCCCTGAATCTGAATCCCCCCAACGCCCCCCCTTAGCCTCCTCTGCCACCACTGCCTCCTCTGCCACCTTCTCCACTGTGCCGCCTTCCCCATTGCGCCGCCTTTGCCACCACTGCTGCTGCTGTCTTCGCTGCCTCCACTTCCGCCGCCACCGCCACCTCCTGAGGCCTGGACACACGGCGGCTCTTCTTCCAGGCTCTACCTGCAAGAAGAGTTGCTGCATGTCCAGGCCTCAGGAGATGGCAGCAGGCGGTGCCTGCGGGCTGATCCTGCTTTCACTGCCAGTGCCGCCGCTGGTGCCGCCATCTCCTGAGGCCTAGACATGTGGTGACTCTTCTTGCAGGAATTTCCAGGAGGTTGCCATTTTAAAAATGGCGACTCCCTGGAAGAAGAGTTGTCACATGTCCAGGCCTCAAGAGGTGGTGGGGCGGCGGGGCGGTGGCATGGTGGCAGAGGCGGCGATGAAGAGAAGGAGGCTCAGGTAAAGGACCTGGAGGCGCCAGAGGGGGCTGGGTTGGGGGCTGAAGCGCACCGAGCCCCCGACCCGCTCCGGGCTGCTTTGTGCCCCCTCCACTTCACCTCGGAGGGGGCACAAAGTGGCCTGAAGCAGCCTGCTTCGACTCGGGGTTCGGGCCTTGGGCCGAAGCGGTGCACAGCCCTAGAAATTATGAGATTTGCAAAAATGTATCATTTCTTCTGCAAGAAGAATTTAGGGAAACTTGGATTCTGTGTACTATAGAGAGCACATCTTTTGAGCACTGTGGTTCTATGTGATCAGCAAGGACTCACAAATGGATTCTCCCAATGAAGGCAGGCCACCTTTGTAATTCATTTCCAGTCCTTGGTAGGTATGAATTTGAGCATTCTCCAGAAGTGATAGAACATATTTTGTTTCAGACAGGTGTAGGGGATATTTAATATCAGTAGTGCATTATTTTCTCAATGTGCTCATATAATTAATACTGTTGGAATTTAATATATAGAATATATTGAAATAAAAACAACAACAACATCATAATAACAAAGGCTTGGTTTTAGAATACAAAAGCATATACATAAAATATTAATTATTAATAATATTAATATTCACATTAATAATATAGATAAATAAATAAACGGCATTTTAGGGGAAGTGCTGTAATTCTCTAACAGTGCAATATGAGACTGATCTACTCAGAAGTAAGCCCCATTGTTAAATGGAACTTACTCCCAGGCAAGCGGGGTGGGATTGCTGCCTTAATTCATGGAAGAGATCTATGATGCTTCAAAGCAGGCAAATTTTCAGGGTTTTTCAATTTCAATAAGCATGTAATATAACCTGCCCCTCAAGCACAGTCATTTCTTCTTCCACATGTGTCCCAGATCCAAAATTGGGTAGCCATAGATTTTAGCATCCTACTGCAATACATTCCCAAAGCTGATATGAGATATGTCATGAGTGAATCAGGTGCAGCAAGGATGTCTCAACAAACTGAAAAACAGAAATAGAACAGTTAGGAAAGAAGGCTGAATGGACATCTGCTGTTTTCCTACATTTGTCAAACGTTATCATGTATTTCTAGCAGTGTAATCGGCAAGTAGGAAAATAGCTGGGGATGTTTATTTTTTTGGAGTTTACATTGAACAACCTGTCATACAACCACAGCAGATCTGTGCAGCAAGGAAAGTGCTTTGCGTTCCCACTAAATGATGAAATAGAACACATTTCCTTGTAGCTTGGCTACATTGGCTAGATAATCCCTGATCGTGTCTCATGGTGCTATATTTTTGGCACAGATGCATTTTTAAGTGGAACGGGGTCTCTTCTGCAGAGAACTCACCATCTGCTGTAATCTGGTCTTGCAGCTTGGTGACTGATAAGATCAAAGAGGTATGGGGGCTGGGCTGGCAGGGATTTAAATATCATCTAGACCAGGGCAGACATACGGTTTTGTGCCATCTAGGTGGTGCAGGATGGGGCAAGGTCATCCTGAGCAAGCTGAAGGAATCCCTAGAATTGCCATAGATCATAGAAGAATCATAGAATCATAGGGTTTGAAGGGGCCTACAAGACCATCGAGTCCAACCCCCTGCTCCATGCAGGAAGCCTGATTCCCAGGCGGTCTCCCATCCAAGTACTACCCAGGGCTGACCCTGCTTAGCTTCCGTGATCAGACGAGATAATCAGTGACACTAGGCCATGGTCTCAGTTTGCATGGATACTCACAGACATGGACTCACATCATGGGCCTGTGGGTTTTGCTTCCCTTCTCTGTATTCCACATGGCTTTTTCATTGTAATTAAAACCAGATGTGTGTGTGTGTGCGTGTGTGTGAACACCCCTAGAACTCTCTCATATGGTAAATGTGTTTTGGCTTTCCTCACTGCTTGTTTGCATAAATACAGTGTGGCAGCTTCCTCCTACAGCGCTAGCTTGATTTCTCCCTCCCTACCATAGACAGTGAATGAAGGAAAGGCTATTTTGACTTAGTGCTTTAATTTTTGCTGGAGGTGATGACTTTAGCGCTATTAGCATCCGATCTACACCTAGTGGTGAATTGAATGTGTTGCAAGTGTTATACAACTATTTCAAAAGGGAGCCAGGGAGGAGCGGAAGCAGCGACCCATTCCACAGAGAGGATGTCAGTTTTCAGACAAAAGGAAGTACTTCTACACACAGCGCGTAGTTAAACTGTGGAATTCACTTCCGCAAGACATAGTGATAGCCACCAATTTGGATGGCATTAAAAAGAGATTGGACAAATTCATGGAAAATAAGGCTACTAGTCCTGATGGCTATGTGCTACTGGGAACGTGGATGGGAGGGTGCTGTTGCACTCATGTCCTGCTTGTGAGTTTCCCATGGGTAGCTGAACCAGATGGACTATTAGACTGATCCAGCAGGGCTCTTCTTATGTTCTTATGTTCAACTGCCCCATAGATTTTTTCCCAGGCACATGGGAGCCATTTATCCATGTGTAGCTTCTACATGACTGGGAGAACTTTTACATGACCCAGCTATGAGGGCAAGGGTGGCAAGTGAGTTTTCCCCATGGAATCAGCACAGCTCTGGGAGGAGTGGAACGCTGATTCCGTAGGTGGGATTCTCATGATTCCCTGCAGTCATGAGATTGGGTCATTTAGAGAGCCACTACCATGTAGTGTACAGACTGCTGGACTAAGGTTCAAATCCCTGCTCAGCCAGGGCATGACTTTGGGCCAGTCACTATTTCTCAGCCAAACCCTCCTCACAGGATCATTATGATGATAAAATGGGGGGGGGGCAGGAGGAAACCATGTATGCCACCTTGTTTGCAGGAGGAAAACTGCAGGCATTGTTTATGGATAAGCAATTCCCATGCATCTGGGAGAAGATCTAAAGGACACATGATTCCTATTCAGATGTTCTATATGCATAGCCATTTTCAAGCATTTTCAATTGGGTGGAGACCCTCCAGAGATACAGGAGGATCTTCTCTTCAGAACGTTGCCTTCCACAAGGTGAGGGCAATGGAAATGTGTGAAGAAGAGGAGGGCTAGAGTGCTCCCTCTCTCCCTGCATTTACTTTCTACACATACAGAACACCTGAATAGGGCTTTAAACTCACCATGAAGAAGATATTAAAATGAAGAGGGAGAGACATAAGGTTTGTTGTTGTTAATTGAATAGTATAGCTACTAGACATTATAACAGGCTTGTCTCTTTGTGGGCTTGAGTATATGCTCTGTATGTTACCCATTACTTTTTGTCTATAAGCTCTGTTGACCTATGTTTAAAAGTAAGCCCCATCTGGGGGAATTTAGTGAACTCTGTGATGTGACTCCTCATTGGAGATTCCTTCCCTATGGTCCTTCCAACAATGCTATACCCTTGACCCTGCCTTGTGTGTTCAGATGTATAACATTTAAAGGTGCTCCTGGCTCAGCAAGGGGAACATGGCATTAACCCTACCTGGGTAGAAATTAGCTATATTTTAATTCTTCCTTGAATGCTGGAGAGCCTCCTAGGTCATAGGAAGGTAGTATGCAGACTATAACTGGACGGGTCACTCCTCAGGGAAAGCCTACGTGAAGAGATGGGTCTTAAGAAGAGTCAGAATGTCAAAAAAAAAACCAATGACAAGTGGTAATGCGTTCCAGAGGGTGGGTACTGTGACACTAAAAGCTCTGTTGCAAGTGCCCACGAGGCAAATTTCAGGGCAGTGTGGTGCTACCCAAAGTGTCCCCTCAGAAGATTTCAGACACCAGGCAGGGACAAAGAGGGTGAGGCAGTGCCTAAGGTAACCTAGGCAATAGTTAAAGGGAATGTCACAAAGGTGGTGAGGCCTCCTGGCCTTCATATAACTCGAGGAGAGGGCATTTGTAGCAGTAACAGTGAATCTGTGGGATGCTGATCATCACCATTCCTCCCAACACTCACCTTTTGTTTAAGGTCTCAAAATGGGATGTTGACTTTTTAAGAAATTTGTTAAATAAAAACATCAGTATTTTATATTCATCACTCTGCAAGGTTTTGTCACCTTGACAACATGAATAAAAGATATCCTTCTTAGTCATTAGTCACTCACTCAGGGAAAAAGAGAAAAATTGGACTTTTAAGAGCATTTTCCTTTTCTGTCATTTGACAGTAAATGACGCTCCTAAATGATGGCCAGACAAAAGTGGCAGAATCTGTTAGTAACGTGATAATAAGTATGAAGGCATGCCAGAACCCAGAGGAATCCTAAAGTAGCATTTATCAGGGATGCCACATCATTGCTACGAGTAATAAAAACACTTTGTTTTATGCTGCAACATCTACCAAGAATATATATTTTTTGCACTATAGGTAGAAGTGATATTGCTACATTCATCACCTTGCTTGATATGAAATGGCCTAAAAGCGCTGGAAATTGGCTTTTGTAATTTCTTCTTCTTCTTAATCGCTCAATTCATTTGGCAGGAAGAGTTTTCAAACAAACAAATGAAGGACATAAGAGGTTTGCTATTTTAAAACAACAACAACATTGCAATGGCATTAGTGTAATGTTTATATTAATGGATTTGGGGTGTTTGTGTGTATAATAGAATCCCATAAAATAACTACATTTGGTTCTTATGCTACCTCAGGCCTGCATCTCATAAGAAACACACTCCAGTCGCATGCATCCCCAGCCATTTCCTTGCTTCTCTGTTCTCCTGTCTGGGAATTCCAGTGACTCATTGCTGGTGACCCTTTCCCAGCTCTTTTAAATTACACATTTAGGGCACAATCCTATGGCTGCTAGACAGCATCTAGATGGCCACTGGATTTTTGGGTTCCCAGAAACCCGACTCCCCGCTCCCTCCCCTGCCGCCTTGTAGGTTCATCCCTGGCCCCATGCTTGTAAGAGCAGTGCAGAGAGAGCAAAAAGGGGGTGTTCCTGGGGCGGGGAGGGGAGGAGATTGTGAAAGTGCCATTACAACACTTTCTATGTGCAGTCCAGCCTCCCCCCCCCTGCTCTGATTCACCCTGGCTAGGCAGCTGAAATCGGCCGTCTATCTGCAAATGCAAGGTGGCCAGAGCATGGAGGAGAGGATCCTCTGAGTCTGGAGGTGGCCAGCTACCCCCATAGGACTCCCCACCTTTCTTCAACTGAGTTCAAACTCATTTCCATCTACTTATCCCAGTAAAACTGTGGAACCCTTGAACTAGAGGCGTTTTGGGGATGGATGAGATGAAAGCAAGCTGAAGCTTAATCCAGATAAAGTGGAGGTAATGTGTGTACATCCAGTGGCTTTGGATAGAGGCTTGCAAACGGTCTTCGACAGGGTTGAATGCCCCATGGAGGAATAAGTATGCAGTCTGGGAGTTCTCCTGGACTCAGACCCACCTGGGAAAGCTCAGGTGGCCAGGAGCGCTTTTTATCAGCTATCCTGATACGCAAACGGCAATCCTACCTGGATCTTGCTTCCATTGTTCATGCTCTAGTGCAGCCTTCCCCAACCTGGTGCTCTCCACATGTTTTGGATTTCAACTCCCATCAGCCCCAGACAGCATCACTAATGGTCAAGAATATTGGGCATTGCAGTCCAAAACATCCGAAGTGCATGAGGCTGGGAAAGGCTGCTCCAATGATATCCAGGCTGCATTACTTTAATGCTCTCTCTGCATGGCTGCCATTAACGATGGATTGGAACCTTCCGTTGGTACAAAATGAGGCTGCATGAGCACAGGACTACCTTCCTGGGAATTTAAATGCATTCTTGTTAGCTGCTTTGAGCTATATCTCGAGAAAAGGAGCACAGTGAGCGTTTTTAAACAACCAAACCAAGAACAACAGCAGCAAAAATGTTCAGTGCTACTTCTTCCTCTAGATTTAGAGATGCGCAGAGGAGCTGGTGTCGCTTTTTCGGACTGGAAATAGCCAGGCAGCCATGCCACACAGCTTTACGGGTGTGAATTGCTAGGAGAGTAAAAACCTTTTGTGGTTTTGTCACTATTGAACTACTCAGCAAGGCTGAATATAGAGACGCATGAGGAAGGGGAGGAAGAAACAGCAGAAAAAGGAGACTGAAGGAAAGAAAATAAATAGGTGTGTGGAAACATCTGTAGGACGGGGAAAGAGAAAAAGCAGCAGTAACTATTTATTTATTTAATTTCATTTCTATACTGCTCAATAGCCAAAGCTCTCTGGGCAGTTCACACACACAAAAAAACTAATGGGGATACATGCCCCACACTTGTTTTCTTGTAAAAATTAGACTACACTCTGCTTTATAAGTGAACATGGAGGACATGTGAAAAAAACAAATATGGCTGCCCCTGACATATCATGTTTGGCCTTTGCTTGGCTGTGCACATTCCTTCAAACATGGAAAAAAAGGAGGTGAGGTGAGAGAGAAAGGGGACAAGAAAATGGAAGTGATATACCCTGCTCAGAAAGCCCTTACTCTTTCTTTGGTTCTTTATCTTTCAACCTGAGGCAGTATGCCTATGTACACCAGTTGCTGGGGAACATGGGTGGTGGGTGGGGTGTACTGTTGCACTCATGTCCTGCTTGTGGTCTCCTGGTTGGCAGCTGGTTGGCCACTGTGTGAAGAGAATGCTGGACTAGATGGACCCTTGGTCTGATCCAGCATGGCTCTTCTTATGTTCTTAACCAAACCAGAAAGCCATCAAATAGAAGAGATCTTCTCAGTAAAAGATCTAACCTATTGAGAATACTGAGAAGTTAATGATGGGCCATTTGCTTTCTTCAGCTTTCTTTGGTCCTCCTCTCCCACCTTAGAAGTTTAGAAATGGACAGGAAAGTTGGGCATGGGTGGTAGGAAAGGCGGTGACCACAGGCACTGAGGCAAGCTGATTATGAAACAAGCTGACTTTCAGAAGGGAATCTGGCTGATTTCCTAAGTGGAGTGTCACTTTGAATTGGGGCGGTCAAAGGAGTTGGTTCCCAGGCTTCCCAATTCTGAATATCCTTCTCCATTTCTACTAATAAGAAAAAGAAACAATATTTTATTGCTCAGACTCCCATCGCTTTCTGATGACCTCATTCCATCTGAATTGTGTGCTCTGTATCTGTTAAGCTCTTCAGTGCTACTGAAACCTGACTATAGTTGAAACAGTTTCAGCCCCTGGACCAGTATGTGGAGAATACAGTTATATCTGAGAATACAGAGGTTGACTCTCCCTTTAGAGCAGCCTTCCCCAAGTGGGTTCCCTCCAGAAGTGTTGGACTACAGCCAGTGGTGTAGTGGAGGCAGGGCTCGCAGGGACACAGCCCTGGCACTTTTTCATTAGCAGGAACTCTGATGTCATCTGCCACCCCCCTCAGAATTCCCTGTTCCCTCTGAGCTTAGCTGTGATCCTCACTGTAGCTGCAGGGGGAATGCATTTTCCAAGCAACAATATATTGTTCCATGTTGAAATGCAAAGTATTTGGGATGACTTGGTCTGGAATGGGCAATTAAGACCTATTCGCTGTACCAAAGATGTGCTCCTGGTGGAGATGAAAACTCCTAGAACTGGTTTGTTGATATGGATCGACACAGCTGCCTGAAATTTTTGGACTGCCCTTGGAGACTGTCACAATGAGCTCCTGCATTTCCAAATTTACAACTACACCACTGTGTGTGTGTGTGTAGTTCAATCCAGCTGGGTGTGTGGACATTTATTTATTTATTTATTTATTTATTTTCTATATCGCCCAATAGCCGAAGCTCTCTCTCAACATTTCTGTTGGAGGGGGAGGGGGGAGATATAATGAAGGATCTTAGGGAAGGCTAATGGATAATGTTGGGGCTCTAAGGGAGTGTGCAAGGGGGCTGTTTAAATGAGAAGAGATCTGTCCATGAGGGCTGAGTTGAGAGGGTGACGCTCCCATCAAGTATCATATTTTTAAAAGCTAAAATGTTTGTGTTTGAGTGAGCGAGTGGGTGAGTGAAAAAGATTTTAACACCCCTGCATTTTTTCTCAGATGTCCAATTGAAATACCACTGCCTTACTCTCAGCTGCACTGGTTTTGGATCCCAGTTGAAGGCTGCAAGGTTGTACAATCTTAGAAGGGGGCGTGGCTGTGAAGGGGTGCGGCTGTGACTGTCACGAAGGGACCCTGCACTTCTGAATTTGCCACTACACTACTGACTACAGCTTCCATCATCCACAGCCAACAATGGCCCCTGCTCAGTGGGGATGATGGAAGATGTACTCCATCTGAAGGCTGCCAAATTGGGGAAGGCTGCTTTAGAGAGAGGATAACTGAAAGTGAATTGCACTCCAATCTTTCATCACCCACTTGATGTCACAGGTAGGGTGACAAAGGCATGGATTCATTCCATCCTTTCATTGCATTTGGTCAGAGCTGTCTCAAAGTAAATCTTAATGCAAGTCTCCTATTTCAGGCAAACTACTGGTACTGTCCTCACAACTGTGATTTAGAATTGCCTTTAAACACATATTTGAAAGAGCTGAAAAAGTGAATTCCCTTACTCCTCTTTAGCCACCTTCATTGTGATTGTTTACGGTAATTTGAGGAAAGCAAACCCTGAACTCACGTTGACCTCTCATTTGTTTGCACATGGAGGTGATGATTCTGTGGCTGAAGAGAATGAAAAACAAAACCGCCTAGGGGATCTTCAGCCAATTCCGGATCTCCGAGGAGTACATCTGTATGCTACATGTGTGTTCCAATACCCACTTTTCACATGCACATCTACATTTTGTGTACCCTTAAAATTTTCTTCATGTGCAACTAAAAAGTGCATCAGCCCTCAGTGATCATATAAGAATATTGTAGGTAAGAGCACTGACGGGTGGAGCTCATAGTTCCATGGGGAAAAAACACAGCTAGTTCACGCAACCATGCGGCATTTATCACAACCGTGTGGTTGTGTGGTTGTGTGGGTACAATGTCAGTGTGGACTACAGCCATTTCCTTTGTCATGGCTGCCCTTCTCCAAACGACTAGGACATTGTGAGGTGCAGCAACAGTATACACAGTATTCCAAGTGTGGTAGTAGTAACATACATTTGTATAATGGCATTGTAATATTGGTAGTTTTATTTTCTATGCCTTTCCTAATGATCCCCAAGATGGAATTTGCCTTTTTCACAGTAGTTGGGTCAGTGTTTTCATTGAGCTCTCTGCTACAACCCCAAGTCACTGCTAGCTCAGCCCCCTTCAGTGTATATGTAACATTAGGATTCCCACCCCCCGAATGTGCATCATTTTACACTTGCTTACATTGAACTGTATTTGCATTTTGATGCCCATTTTTGAAAGTTCTGTTCAGAGCTCTTTGCTGTCCTTTTTCACTTGAACTACCTTAGGGTGCACTCCTCTGCATGTTTAGACAGCATGGCTGGCTGGAGGGTACTGGGAGCTGTAGGGCTTTTTTCAGTCCAAATGTGAGTAAGATTGTGCCTTTAAATAATTTGGTGTCATCAGCAAACTTGTTAGGTTTAACTTTGGTAAGGTAAACACTATTGGTCCCAATACAGATCTTTAGGGGACCCCACTGTTTACATCCCTCCATTGTGAGAACTGGCCATTTATTTGTACTCTCTGCTTTCTGTTCCTTAACTAGGTACTGATCCATCAAATGATGTCTCCTCTTATTCCATAACTGCAAAGTTTGCTCAGGAGTCCTTGAGGAGGGACTTTGTCAAAAGTTTTTGAAAGTCCATGTGAACAACATCTACCAGATCATCCTATTCTCATACTTGTTGACAACTGATTCTTCTTCAGCAAGACTTATCCTTTTGTACACTTGATAATTCTATCTTTAATAATGTGCTCCACCAATTTACCCAATGTTATGCTAACATGGCTAGCAATTCATGGAACGAGAATTGCCAGATGTACAAACTGGGTTTCGAAAAGGCAGAGGAACTAGAGAGACCAAATTGCCAATATCCGCTGGATAATGGACAAAGCCAGGGAGTTTCAGAAAAACATCTATTTCTGTTTTATTGACTATTCTAAAGCCTTTGACTGTGTGGAGCATAACAAACTATGGCAAGTTCTTGGTGGTATGGGGATACCAAGTCATCTTGTCTGCCTCCTGAGGAATCTGTATAATGACCAAGTAGCAATGGTAAGGACAGACCACGGAACAACGGACTGGTTTAAGATTGGGAAAGGAGTACGGCAGGGTTGTATACACTCACCCTACCTATTCAACCTGTACGCAGAACACATCATGCGACGTGCTGGGCTTGATGAAGCCAAGGCTGGAGTTAAAATCACTGGAAGAATCATTAACAGTCTCAGATATGCAGATGATACCACTTTGATGGCTGTGTTAGAAAACGAGACTCCATAACCGGTTGGCGCTTCAGTTATGTAGAAGCCCGAGTGGCGGGAAAAATGTAGGCGGAGCAAGAAGGGAACCATACTGACACGCTCATGACTAACGGCTTGGTAAGCTGGTGTACTGGCTGTTTATTGGCTATTGGCTTGGTAAGCTGATGTACTGACTGTTTCATTGGTTACTGGCAAGAACAATAGAAGTAATAAGGTATAAAAGGTTTTTGCACACGTGCTTCGGGGTCCAGACTGCTCTGCACCCATTTTGCAAAACGATCAATAAAATAGTGTTAGATCCACTGATGTCTGCCTCGCATCCTTTCTTTCAACCAGAAGCAAGAACTTTTTATCTAACAATTTGGTGCCGTGACTCGGATCCTGCTTCGGGGTGCGTCCCCTTTGCGCTGAGCCGAGGGGCTGTGGAGGAGGAGTGGCCAGAGGCAGTTGTTTTACACTGCCTTCTCCTCACGTCGTCGTCGGCGAAGGCGCTTGGGGACCAACGCCAGAGGAAGACGTGATCACCCCTTTTTGGCACCGGCAGTGGATTAATAGGCAGCTGGACACGGCTGTGGGCGGGACAGAGGAGGCCTTGGGGTAAGTGAAACAACTTACTTTAGGGGACACACGCGGGACGGTGGTACGTTTGTGATTGTGTGAGACGCCTACGGGCGAAGCGAGTGAGGAGCCCCGATCTGCATTTCCTTGTCTCGGCGACGGGCTGGGTCAGAGGAGGGCGAAGCATGAGATTTGTTGAGTGAAATCCCACCGTCATGGGCGGGTCCCAATCCAGGCCCTCGGAAGAGTCCCATATGCCCTTGGAGTGTTGTTTGCGCAACTGGTCACATTTCAAACAAGATTATGGAACTAAAATGACAAAGGATCACCTTGTCCTTCTTTGTGCCCGGGAATGGCCGGTATTAGAACCCAAATGGCCACCCGAGGGGTCTTTTGACCCAACCCTGGTATCTGCTGTGCGTATAGTAGTAACACAGAGGGGAAGTTGGGACCAGTTCCCCTATATTGATTCATGGGCAACTTGCGTGCCCCTCGGCGGCAGGCCCACCCCGTGGGTAGTTAAATGTATGTCCTTGGCCCTCCCTGTGATAACTGAAAAAAAATTGACAAGGAAAGGAACACCTAAGGTGGTAGTTACGGCCCCCGAGGATCCATTACTTCCTCCTCCCTACGGGACGGCTGTCGCGGGGGGACCACACCCGCCCCAGCCTCCATTTCCTCCAAGGGAGCCTGCCCAAGAGTTGCAACCATTAAAAATTCCCGAGATGGACCCCCCCCCCACCGTGAGCCAAGGTCCGGCCCTGGGTCTATGACTGAGTTCTAGGACACTCTCCAAGATCATTTGGGCGCCCTCGAGAAAAATTTCAAAGAGATGAGGGGTGCTTGGGGGTCTCGAACTCAGGAAGAGACGCCTGATAAAGAGGGGGAAACCAAAGGAGGGCCTAATTACAATTTATGAAAGGACCCTCAGCCACCAGTAAAATTAACCTTCCCTATTAGAGAGGTCCCCGATCCGACCGCCCAACACCCTCAGGGGACAATGTTTGTTTACATCCCCTTTACGACGTCTGATCTGTACAATTGGAAACAGTTCAATCCTCCCTTTGAGGAGGACCCTGGTCCATTGTTGTCCTTAATGGAAAATGTGAGGGTCACACACAATCCTACCTGGGACAACACACAGATGTTGATAAACACTTGTTTCCTTAGTCAGAAATCTACTATTCTTGTGGGGGCGCGAACTAGATTTAGAGAGGAGAACCCCCAGGCGACTGAAGAGCAGGTGGCAGAGGTTTTGCCCATTGGGAGGCCTGACTGGGGAGTGGCTACGGCAGCGCAAAGGCAATTACATGCTGAATACTTTCGGCTTGTCTTAGCGGGCATGAAAAAGGCCGCTCGAAGGGCCCCCAATTTGCAAAAGGTTTTGACGTTAAAACAGGACAAAAGCGAATCCCCCGCCGTTTTCCTCCAAAGGCTGAGAGAAGCCTTTGCTAAATATACTGACATCGACCTGAACGACCCAAATAACCTACGAATTCTCACAATGCAGTTTGTAGGAAATAGCTGCCAAGATATCAGAAAGAAGTTACAAAAAGTCAAAGGAGGACTGGCGGCTGATTTGGGAGTCCTGGTTGAGGTAGCCCAGAAAGTCGATGAAAGACGAGAGGAGGAGGAGGAGAAAGAAAAAGATAAGAGGCAGGCAAAATTACTTGCTGCCATTCTCAGGCCAGAAAAAGGAGGGGTTAAGAAGGGTGGTGGAAAGGGGAACAGAAAAGGGCCTCCCTTAGGAAAGGATCAGTGTGCTTTTTGTAGAAAGATTGGACACTGGAAGCAAGACTGTGAAGCCCTAAAACAGAAAGAGAAAGAAAGCAAGGGGGAAGAACAAAGAGTGTTGTATGAACAAGAAAGATATTAGGACAGACCGGGGCCAGGCCCCCTCTTGGCCGTCTCCGAGGCAAGATGGGACCCCATTGTCAAAATTAAAGTTGGGGGCCGCTCCTACGATGCCCTTGTAGACACAGGGAATGCCTTGTCCATACTCCCCTTGAACAAGACACCAACGGGAAGTGGGGGAACTACCACCATAATGGGGGTCGAGGGAAGGGCAACGCGAGTGCCCCTCTCTTGTCCTTTGTTTACTAAATTTGGAGAAACACACCTAGAGCACGCGTTTGTATGTACCCCCTCCTGTCCGGTGGCATTGTTAGGGAGGGACTTATTGACTAAGCTCCAAATTGAGATCACTTTCACTCCTGATGGAAGAATGGAAGTATGGCTAGGGGTGGACGAAAGTCACTTACCTGTCCTCGAAGCTTGTTCGCGGTGGGGGGGAGGCGCTTTGCTGCTCCCCCCGCGAAGTTCAGGCCGGGGGGGGAGGCTTCCCGCCTCACCTGGCCGAAATTCAGGCCGGGGGGGAGGCTTCCCGCCTCGCCCGGCCGAAATTCAGGCCAGGGAGGAGGCTTCCCGCCTCGCCCGGCCGCGAACTCCAAAGTTTTTTTTTTTTAAAAAAAACGCCCCCGTGATAGGCTACGTGACGATTAACGTAGCCTATCATGGCTAGATCTGCAAAGTCAGCCGTGATAGGCTACGTGAATCGTCACGTAGCCTATCACGGGTGACTTAAAAAAAAAAAAAAAGCGCGTACGCTAATGGCGGCCCCCATAGGGAGCCGCCATTCATGTTCCTTATTTGGTCGCTGTAGTCTACGTAAATCTTTACGTAGACTATGGCGAAAATAAGAGCAATGCGAATAGCGTTGCCCTTATTTTCGCCGTAGTCTACGTAAATCTTTACGTAGACTACAGCGACCAAATAAGGATTGGGAATGGCGGCTCCCTATGGGGGCCGCCATTATCCGTACGCGCTTTTTTTTTTTTTAAGCGACCATGGGCGTACTATCCCTTCCAGAGGGTACAGATTGATTTTGCTGAAATGCCACCATGTAGGGGTTACAGGTATTTGCTTGTAATAGTGTGTCAAATGACGGGGTGGGTAGAAGCGTTCCCATGCAGAAATTGTCAAGCAAAAAGTGTAGTTGCTAAGTTGTTGCAGGAGGTGGTGCCCCGGTTCTCCTTGCCTGAAGTAATCCGACCAGGGCTCACATTTCACCTCAGCTGTTACGCAAGGGTTGGCTCGCGCCCTGGGGGTAGAGTGGCACCTACACTGCCCCTGGAGACCCCAGGCGAGTGGGCAAGTTGAAAGAACCAACCGGAGTCTTAAGGAGACTCTAACCAAGCTCCAGCAAGGGGTAAAACTCACTTGGTTTGACGATCTGCCAATAGCCTTGACAAAGCTTCGAAAAATGCCAAGAAAAGACATAAAGCTGTCCCCCTTCGAGCTAATGTTTGGATTCCCACCTCAGGTACAGTGTGGAAGGAGGGAGGAGGTCAAATGGGAAATGGGAGATCAAATGTTAAGGGGCCAGTTAACTTCTCTACAGTCCGTTCTTTCACAGCTACGAGCCTACTCTGTCCCATTCCAGAGATTGCCACTAGATGCTCCCATCCATCTTTTCCAACCGGGAGATGAAGTATTGCTGAAAAAGTGGAATAAAGAAGCTTTAAAAGAAGGGTGGGAAGGACCCTACCTAGTGGGACCAACCAGTCATCCATGTGTAAAACTTGTAGGTTCTAGCAAATGGACACATTGCAGCCAGTTGAAGCCATTTAGACGACCCCTGCTTCCTCCTGTCACCCGGAAAGAACAGGAGGACACGGGCAATGGTCCTCTGCTCCCTGACACCTCCCCGGAAGCTGCCAGGGACACAGGCAAAGAAGCCACCCAGGAGCCACAATTGCCTGTAATATATAAGTCACAACATCTGGGAAAAGCTCAGGTTCGAATTACAAAAAAACGTAATATGAAGCAAGTATTGTGGGTGGTGTTGATAATGCTAGTTAAAGAAATATTAACATGGGTGGTGATACCTCAAGGGTTTAGGCTTGACAGCTTTAAAATAAAACCCCAAAACGCCACACCTGCGTCTCCCAAATCACCTCTAGTGCAAATTCCCAAACCACCTTTGGTGCAAATCCCTGAGGGAGAGAAGCGTCCCTGGAAAGCCAGGTTAGGAATCCCAATAACAGAGGAAATTGATAATGTGTGGTTAGAATGGGTAAAGTATACTGCCAAATCCTTAAATAAGTCTGACTGTTTTGTTTGTGCTGCAGGAAGATCGGTAGCGAAAGTGATGCCTTTTCTTCTAGGATGGGACACTCCCTCCCTCCTCACCTGTATGATCCACTTGTTCCAACACCCTGATGCATGGGGGGAAGAGGAGTGCCAGACTCTCAATAAGCTATACCCTCCTCTCAAATTAAAGAATCGTGTTAGACCTTCCATAGTTTTTTTGCAACAAAGAAACCATACTGGATGCATACACCGGGACCTTACAGGGATGGGGGAGCAATTAGGGAACTTGACAAGCAACATAAAATGTGTTAATTCCACCCGCTTTAGGAATAATTCCCTTCCAATCCCACGGGCTGATCTCTGGTGGTACTGTGGAGGTCTAGAGTTATATGAAGTGTTGCCCTCTAACTGGTCCGGAACTTGTGGATTAGTCCAATTGGCGGTCCCCTTTTCAATTGCATATCATCCAGCAGAAAGAACTAGCCAACCCCGACGGAAGCGGTTGGTAACCCCTTTTGATGATCAAATATACATTGACTCTATAGGGGTGCCACAGGGAGTACCAGATGAATTCAAAGGGAGGAATCAAATCGCTGCAGGATTTGAGTCTACCTTGTTTTGGTGGGTGACAATTAACAAAAATGTAGATTGGATCAATTACATTTATTATAATCAACAAAGGTTTATAAACTACACCTGTGATGCTGTAAAAGGATTGGCTGAGCAGCTAGATGCCACTAACCAAATGGCCTGGGAAAATCGGCGTGTTTTTGATATGATGCTAGCAGAAAAAGGAGGGGTTTGTGTTATGCTAGGTGGGCAATGTTGCACCTTCATCCCTAACAACACTGCTCCAGATGGCACAGTAACGAGGGCCTTACAGGGCCTCACCTCCTTATCCGAGGAATTAGCCGAGAATTTAGGAATTAACAACCCTGTGACTGCCTGGTTGGAAAGATGGTTTGGAAAATGGAAACACCTAGTGGCCTCTATCCTTATCTCGCTTTGCAGTAACGGCCAGAGTCTTAGTACTGTTTGGTTGCTGCATTATCCCCTGTGTCAGAGGCTTATCCCAGCGATTAATTGAAACCACTCTGTCAAAACAGATGCTCTTGCTTTATTGTACCAATAAAGAGGCTCCATTTTAAGATGCTTTAAGACGTGAGTAAAGACTTAAAGGAGGGAATTGTTAGAAAAAGAGACTCCATAACCGGTTGGCACCTCAGTTACGTAGAAGCCTGAGTGCCGGGAAAAATGTAGGCAGAGCAAGAAGGGAACCATACTGACGCGCTCATGACTAACGGCTTGGTAAGCTGGTGTACTGGCTGTTTATTGGCTATTGGCTTGGTAAGCTGATGTACTGACTGTTTCATTGGTTACTGGCAAGAACAATAGAAGTAATAAGGTATAAAAGGTTTTTGCACACGTGCTTCGGGGTCCAGACTGCTCTGCACCCGTTTTGCAAAACGATCAATAAAATAGTGTTAGATCCACCGCTGCCTGCCTGGCATCCTTTCTTTCAACCAGAAGCAAGAACTTTTTATCTAACAGCTGAAAGCAAGGAGGGGCTGAGGAATCTCATGACGAAGCTGAAAGAAGAAAGTGCAAAAGCTGGGTTGTGGTTAAACCTCAAAAAAACCAAGATTATGGCAACCAGCTTGATTGAGAACTGGCAAATAGAGGGAGAAAACGTGGAGGCAGTGACAGACTTTGTCTTTCTAGGCGCAAAGATTACTGCAGATGCTGACTGCAGACAGGAAATCAGAAGACATGTACTTCTTGGGAGGACAGCAATGACAAATCTTGATAAAATAGTGAAGGGCAGAGACATCACACTGACAACAAAGGTCCGCATAGTGAAAGCAATGGTATTCCCCGTAGTAACCTATGGCTGCAAGAGCTGGACCATAAGGAGGGCTGAGCGAAGGAAGATAGATGCTTTTGAACTGTGGTGCTGGAGGAAAATTCTGAGAGTGCCTTGGACTGCAAGAAGATCAAACCAGTCCATCCTCCAGGAAATAAAGCCAGACTGCTCACTTGAGGGAAGGATATTAAAGGCAAAACTGAAGTACTTTGGCCACATCGTGAGAAGACAGGATACCCTGGAGAAGATGCTGATGCCAGGGAAAGTGGAAGGCAAAAGGAAGAGGGGCCGACCAAGGGCAAGATGGATGGATGATATTCTGGAGGTGACGGACTCGACCTTGGGGGAGCTGGGGGTGGCGACGGCTGACAGGAAGCTCTGGCGTGGGCTGGTCCATGAAGTCACGAAGAGTCGGAACCGACTGACCGAATAAACAACAACAATGCTAACATTAACGTAGCACCAATTTGTCTGATATTAGCATAGACATTATGCTAACTGGCCTATAATCCTATACATTCCTGGATCATTGTTTAAAAACTAGCATTACATTAGCCACGTGCCAGTCCTCTAGTCACAGTCCTCTTTGGACTACAATCCCAGAATAGTAACCCTATGTAGGGATGGGGATGAAACTCTTTTAATTCATATTAATGTGAATCTACCTAATTCACAATTCTTGATCCAAGACATGAACCAAACTGCAGTTATCCTTCTGCATTCACACTTGTCTGAATTTTGTGACGCTGTTCTCCTATTGAAAATCCATACAAAATATGTATATTAAGGCAAACTGCACACAAAAATTGTATATTAATGAAAATTGTTGGAATAGCGATGGCAGGGGATCACAGCCCCAGAAGATGCAAGTTAAGGGTTAATTTGTTCTTAGAGTTTTTAAGGATACAATCCTATGCATGTTTAGACAGAAAAATGCCTACAACTCCCAGCATTCCCCTACCAGCCCTGCTGGCTGGAGAATGCTGGGAGTTGTAGGACTTCTTCCTGCCTAAACATGCATAGGATTGTGCCCTAAAGCAGTGAAGAGCCAACCAACAGCTCTGGATGCATTGGAGAGCCTTGGGTCCAAGCAGGGGTCATCATGGTGATGGGAAGAGGGGAATGTTTTCTAGCAGCCAGGTGGAGCTAAATAAGGGCACAATCCTATTAATCCACCCTTGGTACTCAATAAGCCTCCAAACTCAGAGGCTTGAGTATCCAAAGCAGAGTGGGAGGTGTGATGGACCTGCTGCTCTGCAATTTAGCTAGACAGGTTTTTTTGCCCATCCAGGTGAGGCACTGGGGAGGGGGAGGGGAGGGAAGGGAAGGAGGCTGGGGAGGGCTGGGGATAAGGTGTAAGCTGTCCCCTCCCCTCCCCATCCACTGGGACATCCCCTTTCCCTCTGGTCCAAGCTGGCATTTATGAGCTCATAGAGGCAGCTGGTTGGCTCCCTCCCTGCTGGCTGTGATGGGGAGGGGCCTGGGAGCTCAAACTCCTGGCTCCGAGGTTAGAGTGCTGTCTCCAGTCTTGGATCCAGGAATATGAAAAATGCTATCCCCCTCCCACCCCAGACACTGTCTAGGGGCCATAGCTTTGCTGTCTAAGTTTCCTTTTTAGCCTGGGTTTCCTGCTCAATATGTCCTATAATAGCAGTGGTTTCATTCTGTTACAAGCCTGTCCTTCTGTTTTATACTTCTGGCTGCTTAGCCAGGGGACTGTAAACTGTTATTAAGAGCCGTCTTATTGTTGCAGTTTTGTTCAGCCTATTTGTTTATAACCCAGCAAAGTTTGCCAAACTCTTCACTTTCTGGATTTAATCTGCTTTCTTCAGCCACTTAAACTAACAAAAATAATGTACAAAATGCATTATATTAGGGGAAATTAACTGAAAAAAATGAATAGGCAAAATGTGTACAAAATGTGCATAGCAGGAGAAATGTGCATGGAAGTTCAGATTAATTTTTGTGTGGACTTTAAAACAAAAGAACTGATGTGGAAAAATTTAAGACAAAATTAAGACTGGAAAAATGAGAAACTGAGAGAAAACAAAACTGAGAGATTTGTCCATCTATCACCAGACATAACTTTGTGATCTATTTTATGTAAGTGAGCCTTGAATACTACTAATGCTTATCAAGTGTTAGCATGGATGCTACCAACACCACAGAATATAGTAAGTATGCAGGCAAATATCCACTCATACTTACTCCCCAATAGAGAACATCAAAAGCGTGCATGCACACGCACAAAAGCTCTTCCCTGAACTGGAATAAGGAAGATCTAACAGCTACCTTTGACTGACAAATGGCTCAACAGCACCATTATGCTTTTTGTCAACTGTGCAGCTGCTGTGAATTTGCATGGCAAAGCATGTGCAATTTCCTTTGGAACCATAGGCTTAGGATGGGCAAACTGCATCACAGGGGTTCACTTAAAAGCGAATAAACAGCTGAGCACATTCATCATATTGAATTCTTTCCCACTGACATCCATCATTTGCTTGGGAAAAAATGCTTCTGATTTTTATCCTCTCTACTCTAAACCCCTTGTGATCACTGTTGTTGTTGTTGTTGTTGTTGCATAAAGCCTGTCTCTGCTCTTCAGAAAAGCATCTTAAACAAAGACTCTCCTGCAATTTTAAAATGAAAGAAGAGGGATAAGTATAGAGTTTTACTGACTAATGAAATTAAAATAGACCTCATCAGAGACAGTGGCTCTGGTGGCATATATTTTAGAACCAGATAGGGCTGCCCTTTCTTTGTGTGGCATGTTCTTTTGACGCTCAGTTCAGTTCCAGACATTTTATCAAGCCAGAGTTGTCATATTGATTGACTCCTGGAAGGTCCGGGATGTCTTATTAGCAGTCTCTTCAGGAAGAAGGTCTGCTTTTCAGGTGCAAATTACAGTTGGGCCAGACAGCTTGAATAGCCAAAGTTGACCTTTGAACTTCCCAAAAGCTCGCAACTGCCAACATTCTGAATGAACTGGTGCTCCTCCTTCACATTAATCTTCTTTCTTCTTCATAGAGCCTCGACAGATCTGCTGGCTATGTGACACGTTACCTCTCCAAAGAACAGGCAGTGCTGAGACAATTTGATACACGTTTTTGAGTCCTTGGCAGCTACCAACCAATGCAAGGCACAGACAAACCTCTCCCTTAAAACCTGCTGTTCTCCTTTATGTGGAAAACATTCTAATTCACACAGTAACACAACTCATGACAAAACAGTTCAAAATTAATGGCGTCGACACACTCACGTTTTCCTCCAACGTTTTGAAAGGAAAAGAATAGTTTCAACAATGTACATTACAGATACGTTTAAGGGTGCAATCCTCTGCATGTTTAGACAGAAAAACGTCCTACACCTCCCAGCATGCCCCCTGGTTGGGGAATGCGGGGAATTGTAAGACCTTTTTCTGTCTAAACATGCATAAGATTGTGCCCCATGTCTTTCTTTTCTCCCTCCCACTCTAAATCAGCAGTATAGGATCTATGTTTGAAATTACAGAGGAGCACAGAATTTAGACAGGCTTCTGAACTGCTCTGGCCCGCAAGGTCACTGATTGCTATAGACTAAGCTGCTCTGATACGAAAATCCAAACGAGAAGTGATGTTGTGTCTTTGCTGCTAATCATGCGTATTTCTGCTGGTGCGGGAGGTGGGATCTAACTTTTTCCTCTCCTGCTACAGTCCTGAGGAAAATCCTTTCCCTGCAGTTGGTATTAGCTTTGGGGAGAAATCCCCCATTTCCTTCCAAATCTCTCATTTCCTTGTAAAGCAGCAGGGGAGGAAAGTTTTTAACCCCGGCCCCACCTCCATGCTTGCTGCAGCAGTCCCCAGAATGATCAGCTCCTCTGCCCTCTCCCCTCCTGGTGATAGCTTTTCTTTTCTTTTTTTAAACCCTACATGTTAAATGCATTTTGTTTGGCCCTAAGAATCTGTTGGCCAAAGGATGTTATGTGATCACATTTAAAATGTCTTTAAAAATATCAGTAGTGGAAAGACCTGTCAGGATTTGGAAAATGGTGCACATGGGAGCCCAGAGATCCGGGTTCTAGTCCCCACTCAGCCATGGAAGCTCACTGGGTGACTTTGGGCCAGTCACAGACTCTCAGCCCAACCCACCTCACAGGGTGGTTGTTGTGAGGATAAAAGGGAGAGGAGGAGGATCATGTAAGCCGCCTTGGGTTCCTTGCAAGAGGAAAAAAGGCGGGGTATAAATGCAATAAATAAATAAATAAATTGTTCCCTACAACTACTATAGGCTGCCAACAGCCACTTGTCTCCTGCAGCAAAGAGCAGATTCAGGAAGGGGATCTTCATTGCGATTGTAGGGTGGGGAAAAGGGTTAATCCACTTCCACCATGCTGCATTCCCAGTCCTGATTAGACTCCTGCCTGCCATCCTAACAAACATCTTTCATGAGATCATACATTGAAGATAACATGTAGCTTGGCTCTCTGTCTGCCATTGGCTGAGGTGCTCTGGTCCTATATATGTTTACTGAGACATAAGTATCACTCTGCTGAGTGTTCTTACTCCCACAGAAGCATGTATAGCAGGGGAGATGTTTGGGACTTAAATTCCCAGAAGCCCCAGCCAGCATTGCCAATGGTCAGGAAAGCTGAGAGATAAAGTCCAAAACATCTGGAGATCTACTTTTTGCACCGCGGCCCTGATGTATAGGACCACAGCTTAATAGTCTTCGTCTGCCATTGGCAGAGGTACTCTGACCCAAGAAAGGGCAAAGGCAGATAGAAGGCCCTAGGAAAGCAAAAATGGTGTGGTCCAGAATAATTAGGAGATGAGGACAAAAGCAGGAGAAATCTTAGCGGGGAAGGAAAACTGAGAAAGCGAATGAACGAAGTGGAATGGTGCACATGGCTAGGAGGTGAAGAAAGCCAAATCTTTGGCCTCAGGCTCCTCATTAATAAAGCAATTGCCCAATTAAGTTTCACAATAAACCTATAAGGCTGCCCACAAATATTATCTCTATATTGCAGGTGGTAAACTGAGCCTGAATGAATAGAGGCTTACCTAATGTCACTGAATGAGCCCTGGCTTCAGGTGAGGTGTGAACAAGGAACTTTCTTGCTCACACTCTTTAACGTATACTGTGGGGCTATGGAGAAGACAGTCCACCCCTGCTCAAAATACACATTCAAAACCCTGGGCCTGTCAGGGTTTCCTTGAGGAAGAGCTTTAACCACATACTGTTCTGTAGATGGTAGGACTCTTTCCCACTACCACTATACCTGTGACTGCCAGAGGACTATGGCCAACGGACATCACTATTGGGAAGCAAGCCTTGCAGGCACAGTGCTGCTCTCCTTCACACACATTCACTAATAATTTATATCACCCCTTTGCCCCTTCTTGAGGTTCCTCAGTTCCCATTGTGCAAATGCAGTAGCACTATTCAGGTGTTCAATCTGTGTAAGAAGTAAGCATATGAGGAGAAGGGGAGCTCCACCTCCGTCCCTTCCTCATGTGTTTCTGTCACTCTGCAAAGCTGGCCCTACCATTAGGCAGAGTGAGGCAGTTGCTTCATGCGGAAGATGTTGGGAGGGAGCAGCAAGGTGTTGGAGGAGAGAGCTGTCACCAAGGCCTGCCCTGTGCCCCCTAAGTTAGCCTGCTGCCTTCAGGTGTGGGAGAGGATGCTGTCCCATTGCCAGTCTTGAAGAAAGATTCAAGTGCCACTCCAGTCGGTTTTTGTACATGGGATGGGAGGGGGTGCCATCTTGTTCTTTGCCTCAGGCAGAAAAATGTCTGGGGCTAGCCCTGTCACTCTGCACTTTTGGCGGGCAATTGTCTGAAGAGCAGAGCTGCCTGTATCCTTGGAGGCTCTCTAAGTAATCCAGAATACTGGAAAATCAGCATCCTGGCTCATATGGACAGCCTCCTGTTCAGACCATGGTTCTTCATGAGTACAGGATGATGGAAATATGTGTGTGTGTGTGTGTGGGGGGGAGGGCTAGAGTACTTCCTCTTTTGCATGCTTACTTCCTATACAGATTGAATGCCTGAACAGGGTAGTGTCTTAGCTCTTTCCACTCCAACAGCTTGCATCCCAGATGTCTTTTACGTATGTATCAGGTCTCCTGCTCATATACCTGCCCCTCACAGCTATTCTTGATGATCTGGTTCTCTCCTTGTCTTGGCTCTAAGCTCAGATGATAGTTAAAACCTCCTCTTCCCAAAACCACCTCCTTCCTTCTCCCCCCACTTCTTTCTCCCCTCTCCATTTTCCCAACTCTCTTTTCTTCTCCCAGTCTCTCATTTCCCCTAGCAACCATTGCCATAATGTTCCCCTTGTCAACTTTCCATTCTCCTGGCTAATTTGTCCTATGCCACAGATAGATAGATAGATAGATAGATAGATAGATAGATAGATAGATAGATAGATAGATTTAGGCCGCCTTTAAGGTACAACCCCATCAAGCCAAATCACAAGATAAAGATAATACAACAATAAATATCAGAATAAGTAAAAGCCTGTGACAATAATAAAACAGACAACACACCCAAAAAATTAGTCAGACAATCAGAAGACTTGTAAAAATACAACTCAAGGAAGGGACATAGAAAATAAATGAGTCTTGAGGGCTTTCATGAAGGCCTGCAGCAATGGGTCTTGATGGACTTTAGTTGGTAATGCCACTGCAGAAAAGGCCCTCTTCCCCATATGTGGGCAATGGAAGCCCTTCTCACTTGTCTGCCAGCCTCACTGCTCTCAGTGGCAGACAAGTGAGAAGGGCTTCCATTGCCCAGCTTAACATGTAGACAGGATGGTTGTTGTTGTTGTTGTTGTTCAGTCGTTCAGTCGTGTCCGACTCTTCGTGACCCCATGGACCATAGCACGCCAGGCCTTCCTGTCCTGCGCTCTCTCCCGGAGCGTGCTCAAGTACATATTCATTGCATCAGTGATTCTATCTAGCCATCTCATCCTCTGCCGTCCCCTTCTCCTTTTGCCCTCAGTCTTTTCCAGCATCAGGGTCTTTTCCAGAGAGTTTTCTCTTCGCATTAGGTGGCCAAAATATTTGATCTTCAGTTTCAGTATCTGTCCTTGCAATGAGCACTCAGGGTTGATTTCCTTTAGGATGGACTGATTTGACCTCCTTGCAGTCCAGGGGACTCGTAAGAGTCTTCTCCAGCACCACAGTTCGAAAGCAGCAATTCTTCGGCGCTCAGCCTTCCTTGTAGTCCAACTCTCACAGCCATACGTTACTACTGGGAAAACCATCGCTTTGATTAGACGGACCTTTGTCGGCAAGGTGATGTCTCTGCTTCTGACTATGCTGTCTAGGTTTGCCATAGCTTTCCTCACAAGGAGCAAGCGTCTTTTAATTTCATGGCTACAGTCACCGTCTGCGGTGATCTTGGAGCCCAAGAAAATAAAATCTGTCACTGCTTCCATTTCTTCCCCTTCCATATGCCAGGAAGTGATGGGGCCAGATGCCATGATCTTCGTTTTTGTAATGTTGAGTTTCAGACCAGCTTTTGCACTCTCCTCTTTCACCCTCAACAAGAGGCTCTTTAGATCCTCTTCACTTTCTGCCATTAGGGTGGTATCATCTGCGTATCTGAGGTTGTTGATAATTCTCCCGGCAATCTTAATTCCGACCTGTGATTCATCCAACCCGGCGTTTCTCATGATGCACTCTGCATATAAGTTAAATAAGCAGGGTGACAATATGCAGCCTTGTCGTACTTCTTTTCCAATTTTGAACCAATCGGTTGTTCCATGTCCGGTTCTTACTGTTGCTTCTTGACCTTGTACAGGTTTCTCAGGACACAGGTAAGGTGGTCTGGTACTCCCATCTCTTTAAGAATTTGCCACAGTTTGTTGTGATCCACACAATCAAAGGCTTTAGCGTAGTCAATGAAGCAGAAATAGACATTTTTCTGGAATTCTCTCGCTTTCTCCATGATCCAGCGAAAGTTGGCGATTTGATCTCTAGTTCCTCTGCCTCTTTGAAACCCAGCTTGTACTTCCGGTAGTTCTCGGTTCGCATACTGCTGAAGCCTAGCATGTAGGATTTTGAGCATCACCTTGCTGGCATGTGAAATGAGCGCAATTGTACGGTAGTTTGAACACTCTTTGGCGTTGCCCTTCTTTGGAATTGGAATGTAAACTGACCTTTTCCAGCCTTGTGGCCACTGTTGAGTGTTCCAAATTTGTTGGCATATTGAGTGCAGCACTTTAACAGCATCGTCTTTTAGGATCTTAAATAGCTCAGCTGGAATACTGTCATCTCTGCTAGCTTTGTTGTTACTAATGCTTCCTAAGGCCCACTTGACTTCACTCTCGAGGATGTCCGGCTCAAGTTCAGTGACCGCACTCTCATGGCTATCAGGGACATTCAGATCTTTCCTGTATAGTTCTTCTGTGTATTCTTTCCACCTCTTCTTAATCTCATCTGCTTCTGTTAGGTCCCTGCCTTCTTTGTCCTTTATCATGCCCGTCTTTGCACAAAACGTTCCCTTTTTCGGAAGATCTCCGATTTTCTTGAAGAGATCTCTAGTCTTTCCCATTCTGTTGTTTTCCTCAATTTCTTTGCATTGTTCATTTAAGAAGGCCTTCTTGTCTCTCCTTGCTATTCTCTGGAACTCTGCATTCAGTTGGGTATATCTTCCCGTTTCTCCCTTGCTTTTCGCTTCCCTTCTTTCCTCAGCTACTTGTAAAGCCTCATCAGACAGCCACTTTGCTTTCTTGCATTTCTTTTTCTTTGGGATGGATTTACTTGCTGCCACCTGAACAATGTTACGGACCTCCGCCCAGAGTTTCTCAGGCACTCTGTCTATCAGGTCTAATCCCTGAAATCTATTCCTCACCTCCACTGTATATTCATAAGGGATATGATTTAGGTCATACTTTAACGGTTTAGTGGTTTTCCCTACATTCTTCAATTTAAGCCAAAATTTTGCAACAAGAAGCTCATGATCTGAGCCACAGTCAGCTCCTGGTCTTGTTTTTACTGACTGTATGGAGCTTCTCCATCTTTTGGCTGCAAAGGACATAATCAATCTGATTTCGATATTGACCATCTGGTGATGTCCATGTGTAGAGTCGCCTCTTGTGCTGTTGGAAAAGAGTGTTTGCTATGATCAGCGTGTTCTCTTTGCAAAACTCTATTAGCCTTTGTCCTGCTTCATTTTGTACACCAAGGCCATGCTTGCCTCTTATCCCAGTGATTTCTTGACTTCCTACTTTAGCATTCCAATCCCCTATGATGAGGAGGACATCTTTTTTTGTTGTTAGTTCTAGAAGGTGTTGTAGGTCTTCATAGAACCGATCAACCTCAGCTTCTTCGGCCTCAGTGGTTGGGGCATAGACTTGAATTACTGTGATGTTGAATGGTTTGCCTTGGATTCGTACTGAGATCATTCTATCGTTTTTAAGATTGTACCCCAGTACTGCTTTTCCCACCCTTTTGTTGACTATGAGTGCTACTCCATTTCTTCTAAGGGATTCTTGCCCACAGTAGTAGATATGATGGTCACCTGAATTAAATTCGCCCATGCCTGTCCATTTGAGTTCGCTGATTCCCAAGATGTCGATGTTCAATCTTGCCATCTCATGTTTGACCACCTCCAGCTTACCTTGATTCATTGATCTTACATTCCAGGTTCCTAAACAATATTGTTCTTTACAGCATCGGACTTTCTTTTCACCACCAGACACATCCACAGCTGAGTGTCCTTTCGGCTTTGGCCCAGCCACTTCACTCTTTCTGGCGCTACTTGGAAATACCCTCTGCTCTTCCCCAGTAGTATATTGGACACTTTCCGACCTGAGGGGCTCATCTTCCGGCGTCATCTCTTTTAGCCTTGTGATACGTTCCATGGGGTTTTCTTGGCAAGAATACTGGAGTGGGTTGCCGTTTCCTTCTCCAGTGGACCACATTTTGTCAGAACTCTCCACCATGACCTGTCCGTCTTGGGTGGCCCTGCTTGGCATAGCTTATGGCTTCACTGAGTTACACAAGCCCCTTCACCACAACAAGGCAGTGATCCATGAAGGGGAGACAGGATGGTATTGTTGTTTATCTTCCATTTTTTCTCAAGGCAAATCTTTTTAGCAGACTGAGATGTTCAACAAAATATTGCCATATAGGAACTAAGGCCATATATGGCATATAGGAGCTCTTTCTTAAAATCACTATATCTCAAGAACAATTCCCTACCAATTTTAAACTCATCAGACTTATCTTGACCCTGAACACATCTGTTTTGATTAGTTAATTTATCCATTATAATTTCCAGAGGAGTAGCCATGTCAGTCCATTGCAGCCAAAATAACTAGGAGTCTTGTGGCACCTTAAAGACTAACAAATGTATTGTAGCATAAGTGTTCATGGAGTAAAGGTACTACATAGGGTTGGACTCAATGGTCTTCTTATAGGCCCCTTCCAATCCTACTATTCTATGATTCTATGATATGACATAATCAATTTGTTAGTGCCCACATGACTCTGTTGTTTATCCATTAAAGTTGAAAGCAGCAAAGGATTTGACCATCCTTTTTTCTTTTAACAAAAAACCAGTGTTGCTATCACAACAAACAATTTCAATGGAAACTACACTATCAGTGGGGAGATACTTTAAAAAAACACTAAGAATGTCCCTGAGAATGATGGTGTATCACGATTGGTACCCGATTTACTTCTACAATTTTTGTAATTGCTTAGGGCGCAGTCCTATCTGGACTGCTGTCAGCGTCCGAACTCAAAGGCTGATGGGCATCCTAAGCAGAGAGGGAGGGGCACTGAGGTGATCTTTGCCTCTGTGCTTTCTGCATTCTGCATTTTGCTAGAAGGGCATTTTTGCCCATCTAGTTAGGGGGAAGGAAGGAGGGTGGGGAGGGCTGGGAAGAGCTTGTACCTCCGCTGACCCAGTCCACTCCTCTCCCACAGAACCACCTCTCCGACGTCGCTTCTACAAGCTCGGAGAGGCGTCCAGCCTGGCTTTTTCCATGCGGGCTGTGAGGGAGATGGGGTGGGGAGCTCAGACTCCTGGGTCCAAGGTCAGAGTACTGTCTCTGTCCTTGGATCAGGAATCCAAACTATCCTATGCCCCCCCCCCCCAGATGCTGTCTAGGGACCAGAGGATTGCTCTCCCCGAGATCAAATTTTCTTTCACATAGATACCACAAACTGTACATTTTCAAATGACACTGTACATTTTGTTGTCGAATACTATAACATACAGAATTTTATATCTCACTGCCTATTCACAAGAGTGTTGGATCTAGTGCCAATACAGAAAAATCGGTAACGTATTTTACAAACAAACTAGGTTATATGCTTGTGTATATGATATAAAATTAGCATGTGTCTTTTATATATAAATGCAATTGGCAGTCATTATAAATTGTAACTAATAATAAATAAAATTCAAATATAAATTCAAGCCACAGTTAAGCTAATTGTAATGCTGTTTTGAATAGCTCGCAATTTGTGACTTTTGTTGGGTCATGTCCCATTTAGAAGATCTGCATTTCTATGCACACTTAGGGCACAATCCTATGCATGTTTAGACAGGAAAAAGCCCTACAACTCCCAGCATGCCCCAGCTAACCATGCTGGCTGGGGCATGTTGGGAGTTGTAGGACCTTTTTTTCTGTCTAAATGTGCATAGGATTAGGGCTTTACTTGGAAACTCAGCGACACTTACTTCTGAGTAAACTTGCAGAGGATTACATTGTCAATTCCTTTTCACTTACACGATTTCTGATGAAATTAAACCCCAACCTTAGGTAAGCATGAATAACTTTCTTGAGACCCTGAAAAAAACTGTAGCAGCGGAAACTAGTAGTGGAAAGAAAGATCTGCTCTTTCTTTGTGTAATTCACTTAAGGTGCTTATTTGAATAAAGTCAAAATTTGACTTCAATTAGATTGATTTTAAACATGCTAATTGCAACACTAGAAAACTATCCAAGCTAACAGAAGAAGCAGAATTTAGCGTCATTAAGCAAACAAACTGTTTTGCGGGATGTCAGCACAATATTCGCAGTACAGTAAAGTCCTGCTAATTAAAAGGGAGAAATAATAAACCCTCGGTTGAATAGTATTTCTAGAATGAGCCTTCCCAGAACAATGAACTCTATTCATTGTGGCTTCTTTAAGCCAAGGTGGGCTGAGGCACATGCCGTACAACCCTACAACAGACCATGAGTTATTAGAATGTTGTTTCCCTCTCCAACAACCCCTGCCTCCCAGGTTTGGATGGCACAGCAAATCATGGTAAACCCTCACCGGGGGTTCAATATTCAGAATGACCACTGGCATGCACCACAACCAACCATGGCCTAAATAAGCCATGCTGGGCTGCAGTGATTGTGCAAACTGGCTTCATGGGTTATTGGAGGGTTTTTTCCCCCTCCAACAATCCCTGCCTCCCAGGTTCAGGCAACACGGCAAACCATGGTAACTCCCCATCAGGGGCTGAATATTCAAAATGGCCACCAGCACGCAGCCATGGTCTTCAGTCATGTGACTCAGTTCAGATTATATTTTCCCAGTCTGGCCAGAACTTCCAAGAACCCACTCTCTAGTTCTCAGGGAGGTAATAAACCTGGACTTTACCACTTCAGATTCATGACTGGATGGTCCTCCATACAATACATTGTCTCTGCACAGAAAACTAGCATGTCAGGAAGATGGTCAGACTTCAGCCCTACTCCATGACATGTGGCTTTCTATGTGGATGTATATCTTTTGTATGTGCAGAGGTGAATTCAGTGATGTGACCTTCCTTCCTGTAATCTGGCATGATGTTACAGTCCCAACACAGGTTTACCATCTTAATGCACTATATATCATTGACCTGTCTCTGCTGTCCTGTACGGGTAAATCTGGATGGGAGGATTATTGGTAGGGGTGTCAAGAATTCAAGCAGAAGTGCTCACTGAAAACAAGAATCTCTACTTGAACGTTCATGGATCACAGCAAATCCAGACCAGTTCGCAGTGCAGTTTTGCATTGATTCAAGCCACCCTCTGCCTTTCCCTGCATTAGGGCCCAGAAACATACCTTGGGAAAGAGCAGAGAGAAGTAGATGACCTAGAGCAGGAGGGTCCTTTTCCTCCAGTGACACCCTCAGAAGGCCTTCTCCCTGGAGGAGCTGATGCACGGCGCACAGAGTGGCCACTTACACATCGCCATAAAAGAGGACAAAAGAGGGCACAGGTTTGCAGGACATTTGCATGTGCTAATTTATATGCATGGCTCCAAATGGAGAAATAATTACTATAATTTCAAGTGGAAAGACAATCTTTTTTTCTTTTATCTCATGATAATTGCATACAGTTAATATGAATGACCAGCCGTAAAATAAAAAGAAATCATAATTGTTAGGTAGTTAATTTTAAAGAAACTAACTAATGACACATCTCACCGTAGTGGGGAAGGCTGTGACCAGGTGACCTGTGTGGCTGCCTGTTTAGTCCGCTGCCCAGGTGCAAACTGCTGATGGGCAAAATTCATGCTCCTGGCTCTTTCTCTTTAGGGTTCTTTATCTTTACACTTGGACTCGCCCTGGATTCTGAGACAGACAGACTGATGGGAAAAGAAGCTCACTTCCTCCACTGCTGCCTTCCTTTGCTGAAGCACAAAGGAAGTTTCTCAGCCTTGCACTAGGGAAGCAGCACCCTCGAGTTTTTATGAGCATCCGCATTGAACACTCACAAAAAAGCTCACAAAATCTGTATTCTGGCTTGCACGGAGAACCACCGGAGGCTGAGTACAGGGTGACAGAAATGCATGAGCAGGAGAAGCAGGGCTGGAACATTTCCTGTCCTCACATATTTGCTGTATTTGGGTACAGAATGCCTGAATAGGGCTTCTGAGAGTTGTCGACTGGAAAGCTCGCAAGATCCCCGCCGCCTAGTTTTGGGGGAGGTTCTTGGCCTCTGGGTTTCCCAGCTGCAGAATATTTTTTTTCAGCCCCGCATCTGTCTTATTTCATCTTGTTTAGCCCCACATCTGTACTTAATCTCTGTAAACCACCCAGGGAGTTTTGGCTATTGGGCGGTATAGAAATGTAATGAATGAATGAATGATAGCAATTCCCACAAGAAAGGACAAGAAATGATGGTAGTATTTTCTTTCATTCTGGGGAAGGTAGCAATGTAATTGCCATGAAAGGAAAGGACATGACCAGAGCAGAGGTGGGTTAAAATCAGTGTGCGACTCCAGAAACAGGTATCTTGCATGCTCATTTGAGTGGAATCAAAAGCTGCCACAAAATGCCTGGGAAGTAGCAGTCTCGTCTTCCTGCACACAGCACTCCACATCTAATTCATCAGTGAATTGTCGAGCTGAGCTGGGTTTGAAGGCCTGGGTTTGAAGGCTCCTGTATTTGCCAGCGGCCTTTGTTAACACTTCCCTTGTTGTCAGGAAGCGTACTGTAAATAATCTAGAATCCTATTAGATTTCTAAGACCCGCTGCTAGAACTGGGCAGTGAGCCTGCCAACGTTAGCACTGAAAAACACTAATTATATCATCTGAGCAAGTGGGAAATTAATGGCTTGGTTGTACATTAAGCAGAGGCTTTTTGACTTGCAGTCAGGCAATCTCAGATCAGATAGACATCACTAGGACCTCACCTCCCTGGCTTCTTGAGCTGGTGCTAAACTGACCTTAAAGCAGTCTGACTTTGTGGGGTGGGGTAGGCAGTAGGCTACATAGCAGATCTGTCCATGCCTCTCTGCCTGTCATTTGCAAGTGCACAAACACACTCCCTCCTCCTCTGTTTCTTCTCCATCAGCCTGATTAAAGATTAGTTCCCAAGGAAGAACAGCTACGGGCAATGGATGAGACATATTGCTTGTTTCCTACATTACTTTTGCCTGTCTGGGTTGTGGAAAAGAGGCTTCTAGCCCCATTAGGCTGACTAAAATGTGCAGAAGGATGGAGTTCCTACATGTTTATTAGTTGTGTAGATGTGGGGATTTAAGAGGTTGAACCTTGTCAAACACAGGGGAGAAAAAGCTGCACTGAATTTCTTCATACTATACAGTTATTAAAACAGCCTTCCCCCAGCCTGGTGTCCTCCAGATTTGTTGGACTACAACTCCCAGCATCCACCAGCCAGTGGTGTACTGGCAAATTTTGAAATGCAGGTGCTCATCATGACTGGCCCCATAGCCACACCCCCAAGGATGCTCCCAAAATTCAGGCCTCTGTGTTGATCCATAACAACAAACTTGTGTTGATCCATAACAACAAACCAATTCTAGCAGTTTTCATCTCAGCCAGGAGCAGGTCTTTCGTAAAAGAAATGGGTCTTAATTGCCCATTCCGGACCAAGCCACCACCAAACACTTTGCTCACAACTATATATAATGTTGCTGGAAAAATCCATTTTCCTCCAGGTGCTTTGAGAACTTCAGTTACACTTAGAAAGAGGAGGGAATTCTAACAGTGGGGGTGGGGGTAGTGATGTATGAACCCCTCACTGTCTGGTCTGGGGGGGGGGTCTGTGGATGGGCAATTCAGGTTGCTCGGGGTCCCCCGGAATCCTCCGGAGCCCAGCCGTGTCCTCAAGAGTTGGCAGAGTGGCTCTCCAGCTCCCTATACAACGTGATATGCTAATGGCAGATGCCATTAGCCTATTGCGGGGGAAAATACAGCCGTAAGTGGCATATTGTCATAGAATCATAGAATAGTAGGGTTGGAAGGGGCCTACAAGGTCATCGAGTCCAACCCCCATCATTGTACATCATTTGTGGCCATAAAGCACTGACTTTGCCCTACACTGCAGCTGTTTACTGTGCTGAGATCAAAGTCAGTGCTTTAGGCTGCAAATGGCATACAATGTGCCATTTATGGCTGTATTTTTCCCCTCAGTAGGCTAATGGCAGCTGCCATTAGCATATTACGTTGTATAAGGAGCCAGAGAGCCATTCCATGGGAACTCCTCCAGACCTGGAGGTAAGTGCAGCTGCTCCACCGTGGACTCCAGAGGTCGGATTCTTTGGAATCTGGCCTCATTTGAGTCTGCGGCAAAATTCTCCAGCATCTCGGGGGGGGGGGCAGATGGCATTTGCACCCCTGCTAATCAAACAGTGCTGAGAGCCCTGGCTTCACTGCACTACTGTTCACAAACAGCTTGGGCCAAGTAAGTTTTTGCAATGCTGATATGACCCTGCTCTGTATAACTTCCCGGATGGTTGTGCATCCATCCATTAAGAAGAAGTGCTATGGTTCAGCTCCCCTGAAAAGAAGTAGGGTTGTATCGCACCTCATCTGCCATTCCCCCCCCCCCCAAGTTCAAACTGGGAAAAGGTGACTGGCCCAAGCTCACCCAGGGAACTTCACAGCTGACTGGGGATTTGAACCTCAGTAAAAGCCAAACCCTTTATCCCAGGGGTCCCCAAGCTTTTTGGACCCCTGGGTACATTTCGGAATTTGAGGAACTACTGTGGGCACCACCACAAAATGGCTCCCTCGGAGGATGTGGCTGCCGTGGGGGCCTGGCTAGTCCAAAGACAAGTAATTCATCCATGAAACTGAATACAAGAAGAGGAAAGGTCTGGACTCCAAAGCTAATCCACATATTTGAACCCACAGAACCACAAATGCCCATTTCACAGAAGCCCCCAAAGGAAAAGAAACATTGGTTTTAAAAAGGTATTTTAAATGTTTTAACTCTTTTAACCTGCTGTTTAATTCTTTTACTGTGTTGTTCACCGCTCCGAAATCTTCTGATGTGGAGCGGTATGTAAATAAATTATATATATATATATATATATATATATATATATATATATATTTATTCCCTACCTCAAACCCAGGGTCAGCACTCTGTTCCCCACCTGTTGCTCCTACCTCCTCCTCTGCCATATGAGCATCTGCTCAGGAAGGTGATACGTGTGAGTGTGTGTGTGTGTGTGTGTGTGTGCGTGCACGCGCGCGCGCGAGGAGTGAGAGAAGGGGCTGGGAAGAGAGAGAAAAAGAGCAAGGCTGGGGCTGGGATGAGGAAGAGAGAGAGAGAGAGAAAGAGGGAGAGAGAAAGGGGTGAGAGCGAGAGAAAGATCAAGCCTGGGGTTGGGAACGAGGATGAAGTAACAAGAGAAAGAGCAAGGCTAGAGGCTAAGGGGAGAAACAGCGAGGTAAAAGGGTGGGAGAAGAATAGCAAGGTTATTGGCTGGGCAGGGGGACAGAGAGAGAGAGAGAGAGAGAGAGAGAGAACAAAGGGGCAAGTTCTGTGTGGGTGGAAGAAAACTGGGAGGAATCAGGAAGCAACTCTTTCTTTCTCTTCCTGCCCACCGAACACCTGATCAGTGACAGGTTTAGGAAAAGGAAGGAGAACTTGGTGTTCTAACATTTATCAAGCTTTTAAATAATAAAAAATACAATTTTGTTGGGGGCACAGAGTGGAGCGCTTCATGAGTGTCATTGGACATCCCCATGAGTGCCCTGGCACCCATCAGTGCTGTGTTGGGAACCCTGCTTTATCCACTATACCACAGGAGTTCTTAACACTGATTTAACACAGCCCTCTTCAGACAAAAGAGATTATTCTCTATGCGTATAATATAACATGTTATACGGTGGCAGGCTCCACTCCCTGACAAACATACATTCAGATTCACATCTGCAAAGCACCCCTTGTACATGTGTAGGCAGCACTCCCTGCAAATGGGAAACCAGTGGGTTTTTTTAGCTAATTCCCCCAAAACTAGCTTGTGCATTTGAATCTTTCAGTAAATGTGCCATTGTGGTGGTACATGGAGCGTGGCTCTCTTTGGGTGGGAATAGCCTTCTTAGCCATAGACCCTCTATTTACCAGTGTCTAAAGATTCCTTATAAGCAGGTGTGTAGGTCGTGTTAGAATGTGTGCAGGTTTGTACACACACACTACTAGAGCACATCACATAATAGTACCAATAAAAACTGTGGCTGGTCAGCCAAGGAAGGCTTCCTGGAATAAAGAAGTCTTCAGGAGGCACCAGAACAACAACACAATGTTGGTGCCTGCCTGACCTCCAGGGGCAAGGAGTTCCACAGAAAGGGGGCCACCACACTGAAGGCTCTTTTATATATATTAGTGCTGTGCCTAAAATTTCTCCCACATTTTTTTCAACCATTCTCATTCAATTTAATAGAAGAGAAATTGCTTTCAAAAATAAATTTAATGGTGAAGGAATTTCAGAGAAATTCTCAAAGGTTGGGTTTCAGTTTCTTGGGCTTACCTTACTTAGGAGGTGTCTGAGGAAGGAGCACAAGTGTTCTGTCTTTCGTTGTACAATCAGCTTCCTACACTTCAACTAAATCCCAGTGGAAGGCATCATGAGCTCATTCCACCCTTAGGGCTTTTCAGATCAGGAAATGATTTGGGAGGCTAGGTAAGCTCAAAAACATCACAAAAAGAAATTCAACATAAATTATAGAATGTCCTGAGAATGTGGTAGAACAATGGAAGCCTCTTTCATGGCGGGAAAAAAAAACTTTCTGGAAATTGGAGGACATATTTTGGCAAAGCACTAATTCTACCTCATCCCTGGAGCTGGACACAACACTGCCCCCCCACTCTCACACCTGCATTGTGGTGGATGCAAAATGGGGGCCAGCCTGCCAACACAGTTGATGCTGTTGCAGCACGAAAAGCTCCAAAACCCATACAATAAATGAAACAAGCTGTGCTACAAGCCCTTCCAATGGGGAGCCCTCCCTGTGAGAAACAGTTGAGAATTTCTCCTCCCGCCGGAGAAATTTGGTGAAATTATCCCCCAGATTTCTCTGTCCACAAATAAGGGGGAGAATTTTGAGAGGCCATCTGCGCACAGCTCTAATATATGCACCCATCTTCCCCCAGGCTTTCCTGTTCACGTTATGCATGGCTCTTGAATGGTGGCACTACTGGGCCAGCATGATGGCAGAAGTGAATCAGCGTTTCCATCTTCTAAGAGAAGTCTATCTAGCAGTAACAGAAAAAAAAAGAAGTGGGCCTTTGTTGTTGTTGTTGTTCAGTCGTTCAGTCGTCTCCGACTCTTCGTGACCCCATGGACCATAGCACGCCAGGCCTTCCTGTCCTGTGCTCTCTCCCGGAGCGTGCTCAAGTTCATATTCATTGCATCCGTGATGCTATCTAGCCATCTCATCCTCTGCCGTCCCCTTCTCCTTTTGCCTTCAGTCTTTCCCAGCATCAGGGTCTTTTCCAGGGAGTTTTCTCTTCGCATTAGGTGGCCAAAATATTGGAGCTTCAGCTTCAGTATCTGTCCTTCCAATGAGCACTCAGGGTTGATCTCCTTTAGGATGGACTGATTTGACCTCCTTGCAGTCCAGGGGACTCGTAAGAGTCTTCTCCAGCACCACAGTTCGAAAGCATCAATTCTTCGGCACTCAGCCTTCCTTATAGTCCAGCTCTCACAGCCATACATTACTACTGGGAAAACCATAGCTTTGATTAGACGGACCTTTGTCGGCAAGGTGATGTCTCTGCTTCTTACTATGCTGTCTAGGTTGGCCATAGCTTTCCTCACAAGGAGCAAGCGTCTTTTAATTTCATGGCTACAGTCACCGTCTGCGGTGATCTTGGAGCCCAAGAAAGTAAAATCTGTCACTGCTTCCATTTCTTCCCCTTCTATATGCCAGGAAGTGATGGGGCCAGATGCCATGATCTTCGTTTTTGTAATGTTGAGTTTCAAACCAGCTTTTGCACTCTCCTCTTTCACCCTCAACAAGAGGCTCTTTAGATCCTCTTCGCTTTCTGCCATTAGGGTGGTATCGTCTGCATATCGGAGGTTGTTGATAATTCTCCCAGCAATCTTAATTCCGACCTCTGATTCATCCAACCCGGCATTTCTCATGATGTACTCTGCATATAAGTTAAATAAGCAGGGTGACAATATGCAGCCTTGTCGTACTCCTTTCCCAATTTTGAACCAATCGGTTGTTCCATGTCTGGTTCTTACTGTTGCTTCTTGACCCTCGTACAGGTTTCTCAGGAGACAGGTAAGGTGGTCTGGTATTCCCATCACTTTAAGAATTTGCCACAGTTTGTTGTGATCCACACAATCAAAGGCTTTAGCGTAGTCAATGAAGCAGAAATAGACGTTTTTCTGGAATTCTCTTGCTTTCTCCATGATGCAGCGAATGTTGGCGATTTGATCTCTAGTTCCTCTGCCTCTTCTAAACCCAGCTTGTACTTCCGGTAGTTCTCAGTTCACATACTGCTGAAGCCTAGCTTGTAGGATTTTGAGCATCACCTTGCTGGCAGGTGAAATGAGCGCAATTGTGCGGTAGTTTGAACACTCTTTGGCATTGCCCTTCTTTGGAATTGGAATGTAAACTGACCTTTTCCAGTCTTGTGGCCACTGTTGAGTGTTCCAGATTTGTTGGCATATTGAATGCAGCACTTTAACAGCATCATCTTTTAGGATTTTAAATAGCTCGGCTGGAATACTGTCATCTCCGCTAGCTTTGTTGTTACTAATGCTTCCTAAGGCCCACTTGACTTCACTCTCGAGGATGTCCGGCTCAAGTTCAGTGACCGCACTATCATGGCTATCAGGGACATTCAGATCTTTCCTGTATAGTTCTTCTGTGTATTCTTTCCACCTCTTCTTAATCTCACCTGCTTCTGTTAGGTCCCTGCCTTCTTTGTCCTTTATCATGCCCGTCTTTGCACAAAACGTTCCCTTGAGATCTCCAATTTTCTTGAAGAGATCTCTAGTCTTTCCCATTCTGTTGTTTTCCTCGATTTCTTTGCATTGTTCATTTAAGAAGGCCTTCTTGTCTCTCCTTGCTATTCTCTGGAACTCTGCATTCAGTTGGGTATATCTTCCCCTTTCTCCCTTGCTTTTCGCTTCCCTTCTTTGTGAGCTACTTGTAATGCCTCATCAGACAGCCACTTTGCTTTCTTGCATTTCTTTTTCTTTGGGATGGATTTCGTTGCTGCCTCCTGAACAATGTTACGGACCTCCGTCCAGAGTTCCTCAGGCACTCTGTCTATCAGGTCTAATCCCTGAAATCTATTCCTCACCTCCACTGTATATTCATCAGGGATATGATTTAGGTCATACCTGAACGGTTTAGTGGTTTTCCCGACATTCTTCAATTTAAGCCGAAATTTTGCAAGAAGCAGCTCATGATCTGAGCCACAGTCAGCTCCAGGTCTTGTTTTTGCTGACTATATGGAGCTTCTCCATCTTTGGCTGCAAAGGACACAATCAATCTGTTTTCGATATTGACCATCTGGTGACGTCCATGTGTAGAGTCGCCTCTTGTGCTGTTGGAAAAGAGTGTTTGCTATGATCAGCATGTTCTCTTTGCAAAACTCTATTAGCTTTTGTCCTGCTTCATTTTGTACACCAAGGCCATGCCTGCCTGTTATCCTGGTGATTTCTTGACTTCCTACTTTAGCATTCCAATCCCCTATGATGAAGAGGACATCTTTTTTTGGTGTTAGTTCTAGAAGGTTTTGTAGGTCTTCATAGAACCGATCAACCTCAGCTTCTTCGGCCTCAGTGGTTGGGGCATAGACTTGAATTACTGTGATGTTGAATGGTTTGCCTTGGATTCGTACTGAGATCATTCTATCATTTTTAAGATTGTACCCCAATACTGCTTTTCCCACCCTTTTGTTGACTATGAGTGCTACTCCATTTCTTCTAAGGGATTCTTGCCCACAATAGTAGATATGATGGTCACCTGAATTAAATTCGCCCATGCCTGTGCATTTGAGTTCGCTGATTCCCAAGATGTCGATGTTCAATCTTGCCATCTCATGTTTGACCACCTCCAGCTTACCTTGATTCATTGATCTGACATTCCAGGTTCCTAAACAATATTGTTCTTTACAGCATCGGATTTTCTTTTCACCACCAGACACATCCACAGCTGAGTGTCCTTTCGGCTTTGGCCCAGCCACTTCACTCTTTCTGGCACTACTTGGAAATACCCTCTGCTCTTCCCCAGTAGCATATTGGACACTTTCCGACCTGAGGGGCTCATCTTCCGGCGTCATCTCTTTTAGCCTTGTGATACGTTCCATGGGGTTTTCTTGGCAAGAATACTGGAGTGGGTTGCCATTTCCTTCTCCAGTGGACCACATTTTGTCAGAACTCTCTGCCATGACCTGTCCGTCTTGGGTGGCCCTGCACGGCATAGCTTATGGCTTCACTGAGTTACGCAAGCCCCTTCACCACAACAAGGCAGTGATCCATGAGAAGTGGGCCTTAGGGGAGGCATAAAATTCCCCTTGCTCATGCTATTGTCCACCTCCTTTTAAGCTGCCTCCTCTACAGGAGGACTGCTAACGCTAAGGCTCTTTTTGTTACCTGGGTAGTGGTAAGTCAGTGTGGGCAACGTGTGGCCCTCCAGAAGTTGTTGGATCACAACTCCTATCAGCTCTATCCAGCATAGCCGATAGGGAGGCATAATGGGAGCTGTAGTCCAACAACATGTGGAGGGCTACACGCTGCTCACCCCTGGAGTATGTGCTTCCAAATGAAAGCTGATGAAAGTGGGAAAAGTTGCGGAAGGCAGCAAAGTGCAGGAGAACAGCAGCAAATAGTGGGGAATGTTTGACTTATCTAGACAGATGAATTCCGGTTGAAGGCAAGATGTGATGGAAGCCAAATGCAAAGATCAGGCCAGGAAGCAATGCACTCTGACAGCTCTTGAAGATCTGAAGACACAGAAGATGACTCTTAACAACTAAATTGTAGGTCTACAATAGAAATGAATTTCTGTCGAGCAGATCAGGGAGCTAAAACAGACAGCAGAACAGAAATAGGACGGATGCTCTGATGTGTAATTTGCGGAGGGCTCCTAGATTCAGAAAATGGCATAAGCTGGGAGGGGAAATGCATTACTAATAACATACTTTGCTTACTATTTATAATCCAGTGAGACTGTAATTGTGACTGCTTTTTAAGTCAAAGTGGCTCTGAAGATCAGCAAAGAAGTGTAGGAATCACATGGTGGGGAATTTCAAGAAAACACCATGCAGAAATTGAGAAGCCCCATCCTCTTTCTTGAAGCAAACAAAACCTCATTCCATACTTCCATAGAACCAAATTGGTGGACTCTTATTTGGCAAGATTAATAATAATGTAACGGCAATCATTACTGGCCCCGTAGGCCCAAGAGCTAAGCTGCAATAATGCTTTTACATACAACAGTAGATTTGAATATTAACATTGCACCTGAATTTCCTGATCAGTGCATGTACACTAGGGATAAGTGAGAATTTCATTTCAGTTCACGTTTGATAAGAATTTACCAAAATTTTGAAATTTCTTCATACTTGGAATGGAAGAACTTGAGAATTTTACAAAAATGTGAATGTGGGAGAAACCAAAATGGACAGATTCATCCATCCAGGCTCAGGGCTTAGAGTGCTTTGGTTTTAAAAGTCTGGGTTGACATCCCTGTTCTTTGACCATGGGGCAATCTACATTACAACTTTAAACTGGTTTCAAACTGGTTTATCTAAAGGGAGCCTGTAGTTTCATGAGGGTACTGAGAATTCTTTGCTAGAGACCCCTGTCTCCTGCCCAAGCGGCCCCTCTTCCTAGAGCTACAATTCCCAGAATTCGTGTATTTGGTAGCTGTAATTGCTAAAAACAGGCTTGGGACCAGTTTAAAGTTGTAATGTAGATTGCCCCCCTGTTAGTACTGAATTAAGGTTGCCACCTCTTTTTTCCTGACAGCCACCTCATCTTTAACAGCTATATGGCAAGCAGGTATACCATGGTCCTCACTATGCTAGGAGTACCTGCTACATTTGGCTGGTGAAGATGTGTGAGAATTTCATTTCAGTTCAATTTCAATAAGAATTTACCAAGATTCACATATTTCTTTGTATTTGGGATGGCAAGAACATGAGATTTTAGAATGAGGGAGAAAGCAAAACTGACAGATGTGTCCATGAATGCACACAGCTAAGACCTGCCATTGTGGCTAAGCATATGAACTGGGAAGTTCTCAGCTCAAATCTCACATTGGCCACAAAGTCACTGGGTGATCTTCAGCCCCTCCCACAATACTGACACTACAGGGAGGCAGAATACTGAGCTCAGTGACTTGGTCTCTCCCAGCCAGTCAGCTTTCATGTTCATCAAGTTCCAGCTGGGTATTCAAAGCAGCATCAGCCTTGGACCAGTAGATATGGGTTTTTCTGGCAGAATTACAATTCTTGCTAAAAATTCTCATTTTTTTTGTAGCTGTTTAGTGCTGGTCGCTGCTGGCTTTGATTGTGTGCAGCTTGTATAGACAACAAGGGATAAACCGATGGTCATATTAACTCAACAGTTTTAAAATGAAGGCTGAAACAACTTCTGGAGCTCAATTTGTGCAGCCTGGTGTTCTCTCTCAAAAAGAGTGATGGTCCACCAGAAAAAGTCATATTTTGCTGTAATGGTGGAGATGCATTTCCTCTTTTAGCAAAACACTTGTCAAGAAATGGAGGAAGAGCTGGGTTTCCTGCTGCAGATTGCCTCCCCTAAAGTAGTTCTTGCAGCCAATGTAAGGGATACGATCGGCAGCGATCAGTCCCATTTGAGTGCCCCATTTTTGCTCTACCTGCTTGCCACCAAAGGATAGCTAACTAACTGTTTTTGCAGGTGACACATTTTTTTCATGAAAAGTTCCCCTCTCCATTTTGGCGTACACTTGCCAGAGTTCCAACAGATGAATCCATATGGAAATGGTTCCATGAAAGTGGACATTTTGAGAACTACTGTGCTTTCCCACTGCAGAACAGAGTTCTGGATTGAGCTAAAGATTGAGTGTTCAGGTACCTCAACTTACCTGTGTTGAGAGACATGAACATTCATGGCAGAGCATCATCCCAAAACCAACACATAGGAACACAGGAAGTTGCCTTCTGCCAGATCATATTTGTCCATCTAGACCAGTATCTAGATGGACAAACAACAGCTCTCCATGGTCCCCAAAGGAGGTCTTTTTCATAACCTTCTACCTTTTCATTGGAGATGCCAGGGATTAAACCTGAGACCTTCTGCATGCAAAAGATGTGCTCTACCACCAAGCTATGGTCTCTCCCTTCCAGGTGAAGCATGGCTTTTTAATTATTTATTTATTATTAAATTTATTAATCGCCCATCTGGCTGGTCACCCAGCCACTCAGGGTGATGTACAGCATATAATAAAACAGTTTAAAACAATAAAATTCTACAATAAAAACGTTTTCTAAAATACCCTAACCCACCCCAAATGCCTGCCTGAACAACCACGTTTTTAATGCATGGCGGAAGCTCATTAAAGAGGGGGCATGGTGGAGTTCCCTAGGGAGGAAGTTCCACATAGTGGGGGCCACCACAGAGAAGGCCCTCTCCCTCGTCCCCACCAGTCTAGCTGTCCTGGCTGATGGGACAGAGAGAAGGCCATCCGAGGCTGATCTTGTTAAGCAGCCTGTCTGGTATTGCTGGAGGCACTCCTTAAGAAAGGCTGGGCCAGAACCATATAGGGTTTTAAAGTTCAAAAACAACACCTTGAATTTGGCCCGGAAAACAACTGGTAACCAGTGCAACTCCTTCAGCACTGGAGTGATGTGATCTCGCTGGCGGCTGTCTTTAATCAGGCGAGCCGCCGCATTCTGTACCAGCTGCAGCTTCCGAACTGTCTTCAAGGGTAACCCCACATAGAGCGCATTACAGTAGTCTAAATGAGAGGAGACCAGGGCATGTACTACTGATGGGAGCAGATGGTCGGGAAGGAAGGGGTGCAGCTGCCGTATCAGATGGAGTTGGCACAGCGCTGTCCAGCTCACAGCTGACACCTGAGCCTCCATGGACAGCTGGGAGTCCAAAATGACCCCCAGGCTGCGGACCTGGTCTTCAAGGGTAGCTGTACCCCATTCAACACCAGGTCAATATCCCCCAACCTCCTCTTGTCTCCCACCAAAAGTACCTCGGTCTTGTCAGCTTCAGCTTATTCCTCCCCATCCAGCCACTCACCGTCTCCAGACATTTGGACAGGGATTCTATGGCCAACCTTGGTGAAGATTTGAACGAGAGGTAGAGCTGTGTGTCATCCGCATATTGATGACACCGCACCCCAAAGCTCCGGATGATAGCCCCCAGCGCCTTCACATATATGTTAAATAGCATCGGGGAGAGGATGGAACCCTGTGGCACCCCACAAGTGAGTGGCCACGGGTCCGAAACCTCCTCTCCCAGTGCTACCCTCTGGTACCTGCCAGAGAGGAAGGACCGGAACCACTGCAATACAGTGTCTCCAATGCCCAACCCCTCCAGGCGGTCTAGGAGGATACCGTGGTCAACGGTATCAAAAGCTGCTGAGAGGTCGAGGAGAACAAGGAAGGAGCATTCACCCCTATCCAGAGCCCTCCTCATATCATCCACCAAGGCAACCAAGGCCGTTTCTGTCCCATGCCCAAGCCTGAAGCCTGACTGAAATGGGTCTAGATGATCAGCTTCTTCCAAGTGTGCCTTCAACTGCATTGCCACCACCCGCTCAATCACCTTGCCCAAAAATGGCAGATTTGAGACTGGGCGAAAGTTGTTCAAATCTTGGGGATCCAAGGAGGGCTTCTTTAAAACTGTCTTATCACTGCTTTCTTGAGAGCTGATGGCATCACTCCCTCCTCAAGGGAGGCATTCACCACCACCCTGATCCCCTCACCCAACCTTTCTCTGCAGCTCATAGTGAGCCACGATGGGCAAGGATCAAGTAAGCAGGTGGTCAGCCTTACAGATGAAAGCACCTTGTCCACTTCATCAGAAGGAAGAAGCTGGAACCGATCCCACAAAACCGGTTTGCCACAGGCTGCCTCTTGCTTAGAGGGGCTTGTGGTTTTGCACTGGCAAAATCATGAAAGCTTGTGAATATTAGCAACCCAATTCTAGCATATTTACTTGGAAGTCACATTAAATTCACTTGACTTAGCTGCCAGCCTGTGCACATGTACCTGTTAGTACACCTCATTGAACACAGTGGGTCTTACTTTTAAGTAAATATGCATTGGATGGCACTGCTAGTTTCTTGCTTTCTGATATGTATGCTTAGGAGAACAGTAGCCATATGTGGATAAAAAGTATCTCACTTCCTTCTTGAGCTGTTCTGAGAAGCCCCTTCAGACAATTAGTATGCAAGAGTTTGCCCTACATCAGTTAAGGTCTGCTGTTAGGTGATCTGGTTGTTTCAATGCTACTTAACTTGAAATCAATCCCCAAAGGATGGCACCAGTGTATTTAGATTTACGATCTGCCCCTTTCTTGTTGTTGTTCAGTCGTTAAGTCGTGTCCGACTCTTTGTGATCCCATGGACCATAGCACGCCAGGCCTTTGCTCTCTCGAAGAGTGTGCTCAAGTTCATATTCATTGCATCGGTGACGCTATCTACCCATCTCATCCTCTGCCTTCCCCTTCTCCTTTTGCCTTCAATCTTTCCCAGCATCAGGGTCTTTTCCAGTGAATTTTCTTTTCGCATTAGGTGGCCAAAATATTTGAGCTTCTGCTTCAGTATCTGTCCTTCCAATGAGCAGTCAGGGCTGATTTCCTTTAGGATTGACTGATTTGACCTCCTTGCAGTCCAGGGGACTCGTAAAGAGTCTTCTCCAGCACCACAGTTCGAAAGCATCGATTCTTCGGTGTTCAGCCTTCCTTATAGTCCAACTCTCACAGCCATACGTTAGTACTGGGAAAACCATAGCTTTGATGATATGAACCTTTGTTGGCAAGGTGATGTCTCTGCTTCTTACTATGCTGTCTAGGTTTGCCATAGCTTTCCTCCCAAGGAGCAAGCGTCTTTTAATTTCATGGCTACAGTCACCGTCTGCGGTGATCTTGGAGCCCAAGAAAGTAAAATCTGTCACTGCTTCCATTTCTTCCCCTTCTATATGCCAGGAAGTGATGGGGCCAGATGCCATGATCTTAGTTTTTTTAATGTTGCGTTTCAGACCAGCTTTTGCACTCTCCTCTTCCACCCTCAACAAGAGGCTCTTGAGATCCTCTTCGCTTTCTGCCATTAGGGTGGTATCGTCTGTGTATCTGAGGTTGTTGATAATTCTCCCAGCAATCTTAATTCTGACCTGTGATTCATCCAACGGCGTTTCTCATGATGTACTCTGCATATAAGTTAAATAAGCAGGGTGACAATATACAGTGTGGTGTAGTGGCAAGAGTGTTGGACTAGGAGCTGGGAGATCTGGGTTCTAGTCCCCACTCGGCCATGGAAGCTCACTGGGTGACTTTGGGCCAGTCACACACTCTCAGCCCAACCCACCTCACAGGGTTGTTGTTGTGAGGATAAAATGGAGAGGAGGAGGATAATGTAAGCTGCCTTGGGTTCCTTGCAAGAGGAAAAAAGGTGGGGTATAAATGCAATAAATAAAAAAAATAAATACAGCCTTGTCGTACTCCTTTCCCAATTTTGCACCAATCGGTTGTTCCATGTCCAGTTTTTACTGTTGCTTCTTGACTCTCATACAGGTTTCTCAGGAGACAGGTAAGGTAGTCTGGTACTCCCATCTCTTTAAGAATTTGCCACAATTTGTTGTGATCCACACAATCAAAGGCTTTAGTGTAGTCAATGAAGCAGAAATAGATGTTTTTCTGGAATTCTCTTGCTTTCTCCATGATCCAGCGAATGTTGGCAATTTGATCTCTAGTTCCTCTGCCTCTTTGAAACCTAGCTTGTACTTCTGGTAGTTCTCAGTTCACATACTGCTGAAACCCAGCTTGTAGGATTTTGAGCATCACCTTGCTGGCATATGAAATGAGCGCAATTGTGCGGTAGTTTGTACACTCTTTGGCATTGCCCTTCTTTGGAATTGGAATGTAAACTGACCTTTTCCAGTCTTGTGGCCACTGTTGAGTGTTCCAAATTTGTTGGCATATTCAGTGCAGCACTTTAACAACATCATCTTTTAGGATTTTAAATAGCTCAGCTGGAATACTGTCATCTCTGCTGGCTTTGTTGTTAGTAATGCTTCCTAAGGCCCACTTGACTTCACTCTCTAGGATGTCTGGCTCAAGTTCAGTGACCGTACTATCATGGCTATCAGGGACATTCAGATCTTTCCTGTATAGTTCTTCTGTGTCTTCTTGCCACCTCTTCTTAATCTCATCTGCTTCTGTTAGGTCCCTGTCTTCTTTGTCCTTTATCATGCCCATGTTTGCACAAAATGTTCCCTTGAGATCTCTGATTTTCTTTAAAGGATCTCTTGTCTTTCCCATTCTGTTGTTTTCCTCGATTTCTTTGCATTGTTCATTTAAGAAGGCCTTCTTGTCTCTCCTTGCTATTCTCTGGAAATCTGCGTTCAGTTGGGTATATCTTCCCCTTTCTCCCCTGCTTTTTGCTTCCCTTCTTTCCTCAGCTAATTGTAAAGCTTCATCAGACAGCCACTTTACTTTCTTGCATTTCTTTTTCTTTGGGGTGGATTGAGTTGCTGCCTCCTGAACAATGTTACGGACCTCCATCCATAGTTCCTCAGGCACTCTGTCTATCAGGTCTAATCCCTGAAATCTATTCGTCACCTCCACTGTATATTCATAAGGGATATGACTGATGTCATACATGAAGGTTTAGTGGTTTTCCCTACGTTCTTCAATTTAAGCCGAAATTTTGCAATAAGAAGCTCATGATCTGAGCCACAGTCAGCTCCAGGTCTTGTTTTTACTGACTGTATAGAGCTTCTCCATCTTTGGCTGCAAAGTACATAATCAATCTGATTTCGATATTGACCTTCTGGTGATGTCCATGTGTAGAGTCACCTCTTGTGCTGTTGGAAAAGAGTTTGCTATGTTTGCTATGATCAGTGTAAGGGCATCTTTCTACCATGTATCTTAATGAGCAGTAAAGATTTGGGTGGTGACAGGGGGTGGGGGGGAAGTCTTGGCAAGGTTAGGGCCCTTTCAGTTAGAAACACCACATTTTGCTACATCATTTCATTTGTTTATAAATAAATTATAAGACTCCCTATAGGAAAGTTGATAAAATAGTATAGGTTGACAGAGTGGTTAATAACAGAGACTTCTTCTTTTTTAACCAATGTTTCTTTATTTGTGCTGCATTTTCATTTTCTGATTCAGATAGTTTGTCTATATTTATACCTATTGCATTTTGCCTGGGGCTCTTTTATTTTGTACCCTACCTTTTTTCCTGGAAGTTTGCCTGAGCCTTTCATACCTTACATGGCAGTCAGAAATTCAACACATGCAGCAGAGTTTCCTAGCATGGAGCTGGCCCTGGAGCCCTGTTAGAAAAAATAGTTTGCAACACTAGACACTGAGTTCTTTGTAGGGATGGCAGAGAATTTCTCTACGAATCTTCAGGAGGCCGAATGCCAACGCATTCGGCCCCCTGAAATTGGTGGGGAAATTCTCCGCCGGCCCCCCGCCCCCCCCCGGGATGGGACTTACCCTGGCCGAATGTCCCTCTCGGCGGTGGGTCCCGGCGGCGTTTCGGCGGCATTTCGTCGGGGCATTTCGAACGACCGGCTGCCGCTCCCGCCTCGCTCAAACACCCGCCGAACCGCCGGCCAGACCCGCCACCGGGAGGGCGGCCAGACCCGCCAGTCTCCTGACTGGCCGCCGCCGCCATTACAAAAAAAAAAAAGTAAATTAAAAAAAACACACACACACCCGTGATAGGCTACGTAACGATTTACGTAGCCTATCACAGCTAGATTTCCAAAGTCAGCCGTGATAGGCTACGTAAATCGTCACGTAGCCTATCATGGGTGACTTCAAAAAAAAAAAAAAGCGCGTACGCAAATGGCGGCGCCCATGGGCGCCGCCATTTCTGTTCCTTATTTTGGCACATCTAGTCTACGTAAACATTTACGTAGACTACGGCGAAAATAAGGGAATGCTATTTGCGTTGCCCTTATTTTCGCCGTAGTCTACTAGAGATGGCAGAGAATTTCTCCCCGAAACTTCGGGGGGCCGAGCGCCAACGTGTTCGGCCCCCCGAACAAGTTTCGGGGAGAAATCCTCCGAACCCCCCCGCACCCCGCACCCCCCCCCCGGGACGGGACTTACCTTCACCGAATGTCCCTCCCGGTGGCGGGTCTGGCCGGCGGTTCGGCGGGTGTTTGAGCGAGGCAGGAGCGGCAGCCGGTCGTTCGACCGGCTGCCGCCGCCGCCATTGCAATGAAAGGAAAAAAAAACACGCCCCCTGATAGGCTACGTGACGATTCACGTAGCCTATCACGGCTAGATTTGCGAAGTCAGCCGTGATAGGCTACGTCAATCGTTACGTAGCCTATCACGGGTGACTTAAAAAAAAAAAAGCACGTACGGGTAATGGCGGCCCCCATAGCGAGCCGCCATTCCCGTTCCTTATTTGGTCGCTGTAGTCTACGTAAATGTTTACGTAGACTACGGCGAAAATAAGGGCAACGCTATTTGTGTTGCCCTTATTTTCGCCGTAGTCTACGTAAACATTTACGTAGACTACAGTGACCAAATAAGGAACGCGAATGGCGGCTCCCTATGGGGGCCGCCATTAGCGTACGCGCTTTTTTTTTTCTTTAAAGTCACCCGTGATAGGCTAGGTAACGATTGACATAGCCTATCACGGCTGACTTTGCAAATCTAGCCGTGATAGGCTACGTGAATCGTCACGTAGCCTATCAGGGGGCGTTTTTTTTTTTTTTTTAAACTTCCGCGTTCGCGGCCGGGCAAGGCGGGAAGCCTCCTCCCCGGCCTGAATTTCAGCCGGGGCGAGGCGGGAAGCCTCCCCCCCCCGGCCTAAACTTCGCGGGGGGAGCAGTGAAGCGCCTCCCCCCCACCGCGAACGTCCTTCGACGACAGGTAAGGGACTTTCGTCCAACCCTATAGTCTACGTAAATCTTTACGTAGACTAGACGTGTCAAAATAAGGAACGCAAATGGCGGTCCCCATGGGAGCCGCCATTTGCATACGCGCTTTTTTTTTTCCCCCCAAAGTCACCTGTGATAGGCTATGTGACGATTTACATAGCCTATCACGGCTGACTTTGGAAATCTAGCCATGATAGGCTACATAAATCGTTACGTAGCCTATCACGGGTGTGTGTGTTTTACTTTTTTTTTCGCAGCCGGGTAGACGGGGCACTCCTACCCGGCCTGAATTTCGCCGGCGAGGGATGGGCCGCCTCCCCCCCGGCCTGAATTTCGGCCGGGCAAGGCGGGGCGCCTCCCCCCCCATGCCTGAACTTCGGGGGGAGAATCGAAGCGCCTCCCCCCCACTGCAAAGCAAGCTTCGAGAACAGGTAAGGGACTTTTGTCCATCCCTAGTTCTTTGTCACTGCCATTGCTTTTGTCATCATCGGCTTTTTGCAAGTCTCTGTCTTGATGAATTAGAAACCATCCCTATTATTTAGTGTGTGTGTGTGTGTGTGTATATATATATATATATACACACATATATAATGTTTTATTTATTGATGTGTTTATTCACCTACGTTATTCTTGAGATTGGTATCCCACTCTTCAAGCACATCATCAGGGTGGCATACAATAAAATATTAAAAACACAATGAAATAATGTACTAGAAAATAATAATGGAAAAACAGCATACAAATAATATATGAGCCAGAATAAAATGGAGAAGTGCAAAGGTTTAAAAGCCTGGGGAAAAAAATCAAAAAGGTGTTCTCCTGGCACTGGAAAGATGTTGATGTGGGTGCTAGAGGACTGTTCCTGGGCAGAATGTTCTAAACCACCACCGAAATGGTCCTTTTCCCAGTAACAACACGCTATGCCTCAGATGATGGAAAAACCCAAGCAAGGCCCTCTGATGATGATCTCAAATCCGGATGGATGAATCTCTCAGTTTTGCTTTCTCCTACATTTGTTGTTACTGTTGTTTTTAGCCTCAAGTTCTTTCTGTCCTATTTATGAAGAATTTTGTAAATGTTGATAACGTCATATCAAAAACAAACTGAAACAAAATTCTCACCTATCTGCACCAGCCACATTCACTAGGTATAGCATGGAGAGGACCATGTTGTACCTTCCTAATATGTAGTGGTTAAAGATGAGGGCCCTGTTAGAAAAAAAGAGGTGGTAACCCTAATTCAGCACCAGAAACATGGTTGAATACACAAGGATGCAAATCTAGACTTTTAGGAGCTGAGCATTCAAACCCTCTGCCTGAATGGACAAATCTGTCAGTTTTGCTTTCTCCTACATTTGATTTTTTTTTTTTAATCATATCTCAAGTTCTTTCCACCCCATTGATGGAGATATTTCTATAGTTTTTTAGTTCTTATGAAAACGAAACAAAATCCTTACCCATGCCTAATCTTAAATCTGATGATGATTTCAGATACAGTTCTGCTTTTTCTCATTTATTTAGTGCCAAATGAGACATGATCCTAACATGTCACATACTAAAATGACAACTAATGTTACTGTTGTTGTTTTACTGTTAATAGCCGCTGTTTTTGATGAGGCCACCGCATGTGAAGATGGGAAGATGGGGCATTAACCCTATGATGATGGTGGTGATGATGAGACCCATCAACACACGTTCCTGGGTGGCTTACAAAACAAACACACAAAAATTGCAATATTAACAAATTATTCTTCTAAAAGAAGTCAGTAAAATGCAGCATTAAAACATACTTTCTGGCAGAACAAAATAAACTCTGTTAGTAAGTCAGATCAGGTCAAACATTTATTGCTTATGGCCAAAGGCCTATGCAAAGATTCAAAACACAATCAAAGATAAGTGATACAACAAATCACAGTTGCAAATACAAATACTATATCAATAAAACTCGATATAGTACTTGTATTTTATTGTGTGTATGGAAAACACACGCAATAAAATCATTAATAAAATTATCAAATCAGAGCATCTGCAGAGGAATTTAAACCTATCTCTGGTAACACTTTTGCACAGATCCTTGCAACAGCCAGTGCAAAAATAGACACCCTATAGGTCACAGAAAAGTCACATAGCTGTTCAAATTACCAAACACAGCTTACACAGAGAGCCCAGGTTTTGTTTCTTTAAAATGCAACTTATTTTAGGAGCCTGGGTGAATAAAAAGAAGGAATGATAAAGCTTGAAAAACAATAAATAAGGTGCCAGGCAAGCTTCTCTGAGGAAGCTCTGCCAAAGCCAGGGTTCCACCACGGAGAAGGCCTTCTCTGTATAAGTAACCCCCTCACTTCGCTTGGTGGGATGGCACAGAGCAGAGCCTTTCTTCTCCTGCCTCTGCCATAATGAGAATTGCTTCCTCACACACCTGTCAGAGACCAGCAATGCCATGAGTGGAAGGGAAAACAGCAAGATAGTGTGCCCATACTACTTTTCCCCCTTCTCTTCCTGGGGACCTTTTCACCAGAAGGATTTTTTTTCTTCTTCTCTAGCTGCCTCCACCTAACCAGGCTTAAAGCTCTCTGGGTCTTTGGCTAAGTTTCAAATAAAGTTATAATTTTAGTGAAGAAAATAGTGAATAGGAAAATGTTTTAAATTCTGAATGGACAGCCTCCCCTCAATAAAAACCTCCCATGATCAAAACAAAGGAACCAGGGATAAACATATCCAGTTCTGACTCTTTCCTCTAAGACTCTGGGCTTCTTTCCTTGCTTCTCTCCCTCTCTTCTTTCTGCTTCTCTGCCCCTCTGACTTTCTGACAGGCTTTTATCTCTTAAAATTGGGTTTTTCCCCTCTCTTTCCCCAGCTGAATCTACACATAGCAGTTATGCTATTATCATACAGTTATCATAACTATTGGTGCCCACTGGTGTCATGTGTACCAATAATTATGATAACGGTATGATAACGGTATGACTGCTATGTGTAGATTCATCCCCCAGCTCCAACAAATCAGGTGGGCAGTTTCTCTGTTCATTTCTGCAAACTAAGTTTCTATTTCCTGAGTCTAAGACTTTTCTCTATATCTTTCTCTGCTTGTTTGTTGAACTGTATATTCTCCTGGCCTCCTAAGTACAACTCCTGACTTCTACATTTTAACTAAACTTTTGTCCACTAAAGTATTAACCTTTTGGCTGAAACTGACTAGCACACTCATAGAAATGGAGTTAACTTCACTCATAATATCCTAAAAACAAATGAAATACAAAAATAGAGGTCAGTTCTGTTCCTTCACACCCTCCCAGATGTTATTAGTCTTGAAAGAGAAATTTGATTGGCACCAATGAGAACTCCATCCACTGGCTAATGGCAGCTGGGGGGACAGGAAGATTTGCAAGCGGGGATGGGTAATAAAGAGACAGACTCAAGTGCCAGGATTGAAATTTGGCCACATTTACTGAAATATCTGCAAAGGGGAAAACCTAGGACAGGCACTGAACTGTGCCAGCTGCTAACTAGCAATGTAATGGGCGAAAACATTCACAGCCAAGGGATGGCGTGACAGCACCGCCACCCCTCAGGACTACCCCATTTGGGGAGGTAGACCTTCCCCTGTCACCCTCTCCCGGGCCACAAAGCTCCTGGGTGGGTGAGGTGAGTTGGTAACCCTTATCCCCACACCGAGCCGCAAAACCCATTTGGGAGACCTCAGGCATCACCTGTCACCATTAACGGTGCCTCTAAATGCACACCATCCCTAATCTCACTCCCCTCTGCCCTTCCTAGAAGCCACTGGAAACGTGACCTACGCTAAACAATAATTAGACCAAATTTACCTAAAAGACTAACCCAACCCCATTCACAGTGTGCAGTAGGCAAAAAGATGCACAGCCCAGGCCAATCAGACTGTGAGACAAAAATTCCTACATGGCCCCCAAAAGGGCAACCAGTTGGAATGCACACTGCTTAAGGGAGGGTGGGAGGGAGCCGCATGAGCGAGAGGCTGCTTGGAGGGGTGCGGAGGGTATAAAAGCCTCTCTGACCCCTCCCCTTGCAAGTGGCGCCACCAGCGGTCCGCCAATAGTGGCCCACCAAGACGTCTCACCCCACCCACCCTCAACGTCCCACCCCCACGGCCAGGCAAGCTGGACGTAGGGTTAGGGCATTTTTGCTTGGCCCATTAAGCATCATGTCTAGTTGGCTCTCAGCTTCAACAAATTGGTAGGCACTGTACAAAAGCCAGAAACAGTAGGTTTTCTGCTTTTGCAATGGAAGGCTATAAATCCTGTTCTCTCAAACATTTTATCTGACCAGAGCTATTTTTATTACATTGCTGCAGTGACTTCATGACAAAAAAGACTGCTTGAGGTCCTTTCTCCAAAATAACAACAGGATGCTGATTTCTTGTGACACCAGGAATGCAAACCAGAGCCAAGTGCTAGAGGAAGGAAGAAAGCTCACACACTCCGTTTTTATAAATCATCAACAGGGAGGGGTTTTACCTTTAACTGCAGTAACTCATAAAACCACGCCTTGTTAAGCATGCTAAAATATATACACTCTCTGGGATTTATGCATTTAAAGACAGAGCAATAACAGCCCTCTTCAAATAGAATTGGAAAAAGAATGAAGAAGGATTCCATATAATAAAAATATAATTTTGCTAGTAAATGAATATTTTTATCCTTTGCATTTTCCAGAATGTCTTTGGTGTTTTATTGGAACTACAAAATCACCATCTGTTCAAGAAGAAACAGAATGAAGAAGCAACTTGGATGCCTCAGCAAGCTGGAAGCCTGGTTATGCTCAGAAATCTAGTATCACACAGTCTATTCATACTCTGTGTGTGTGTGTGTGTGTGTGTGTATATATAATCATCTCCATTTACTGTTTCTTTATACCTCAAATCTGGGACCCAGCCATAAAACTTGAAATTAAGATCCATCTTAAGAGACTGATTATGTGGGGGGTTTACCCATATGTACAGAACATCGTGATTCTGTCTATTAAAAGAGAATTCCCATTTAGGAACATCATCCATAGACCAAGTCCAAATGACGAACAAACAGAAAGTGTCTCTGTGTTGCTACTCCACAGCTATGGATCGCCATTTCTTTGGAGAGACACCAGAAAGAGTCACCTGTTGCAGCAAAGAATACAAAGTGCCTTGTGTTGCTTTATTATTTATTTATGTTTATTAATTAAAACAACAACAGAATCCTCCATGCTTGCAAATACCAGGAGGGTGTACAAATATAAATTGAAATTGAAAGCAACCCTAAAACCACCACATCACAATGAAGACAGCAAATACAACAGAGCAGACAAAACCAACACATAGGTTGGTTTTGACCTTTAAAACCCTATATGGTTCCGGCCCAGCCTATCTTAAGGAGCGCCTCCAGCAACACCAGACAGGCCGCTTAACAAGATCAGCCTCGGATGGCCTTCTCTCTGTCCCATCAGCCAGGACAGCTAGACTGGTGGGGACGAGGGAGAGGGCCTTCTCTGTGGTGGCCCCCACTCTGTGGAACTCCCTCCCTAGGGAACTCCGTCATGCCCCCTCTTTAATGAGCTTCCGTCGTGCATTAAAAATGTGGTTGTTCAGGCAGGCATTTGGGGTGGGTTAGGGTATTTTTTTAAAAAAAAAATTATGGTAAAATTTTATTGTTTTAAATTGTTTATGGTGGGTTGTACATCGCCCAGAGTGGCTGGGTGACCAGTCAGATGGGCGATTAATAAATTTAATAAATAAATACATAAACATACAAATGTGTGGGTAAACAAAAGGATTTTGAGCTAGGACCAAAATAACTACAATGTTGGTGGAAGTTGAACCTCCATGGAGAGGGTGTTCCACAACTGTGGTGCCACAATCGAGAAAGCTCTCTCCCTTGTTGACACATAGTGTACCCAACGGGTCAGAAGAACAGAAAAGCCATGCTGGATCAGACTAGGGGTCCACCTAGTCCAGCATTCTGTTCACACAGTGGACAACCAGCTGTCGACCGGGAACCCACAAGCAGGGCAGGAGTGCAACAGCACCCTCCCATCCATGTTCCCCAGCAACTGGTGTACATAGGCTCACTGCCTCTGATACTGGAGGTAGCACATAGCCATCAAGACTAGTAGCCATTGATAGCCTTGTCCTCTATTCCTGATTATCTTAAGTCACAGTCCTGGGTCCCAATCCATTTTGGGCTTTAAAGGGGAGCACCATCACCTTGAACTGGGTCCAGATGCAAATAGGCAGCTAGTGGGATTCTTTCAGAATCTGGAGCGACTGTTCTCCCTTTTGAAGCTTGGCGAATCTGTTGTAAGTGTGTGTGCATGTGTGTGTGAGTGCGCACGCGCGCATGCATGCCTGTGCCTGTATGTGTGTGTATGCAGGGATAGTGGTGCAGAAATGACACCTGCCACACTAAAATAAGGGTTTATATTTATTCCTAGCTTGCCTGGAAGATTGTTATCAATTAACAGTGCAATCTTATGCAAGTTTACTCAGACTTAACGTCCCCCTTTCGTTCAATGGGGCTTACTCCCAAATAAGCATGCTTAAGATTTCTGCCCAAGAAAATAACTTTCCTCCTCCATGAATAAGCAACCATTGGTATATAGCATTGTGCTTGTTGCAAAGGACTAAGAGAACTATGTGGTGAAAGATGTGAGAGTTATAAAAAATCACGTCTCAGCAAAAGGCACGGTATCCTTTTTCATTCTCAAGCAAATCGACTTATCGAGTTGCAGCGCCAAACTCGGTGGAATAATTTTAGCACCGGTGGCTGCCCTTCTCTTGTGGTGATTAGAAGCCCCTATTATACAAGCTGACAGGCGTCTGAATAAATTCCCTCACTATGTTTTCCAGAGAGTGAGACAGTGTCATATTCCAAATCACAGGTAGAAATGAATTAGGCTTAACCTTACATTGTGTCAAGAAGGTGAGTGCTCCAGTCTCTGTTCCCAGGAGAAGCCCTCCCATGAATGCAGGAGAGCTGTGACTCTGTGACCTTATTAGAGTCTGTGAGAACCTTCACATATGTAAAAATCCAGCTCTTTATTTTCTGCCTTGATGCTCGCTCCACAGCCAGCGACTGCCTTGAGTGTTCAGAAGCGCGATGCAGGAAGCCAAGTGGGAGGGAGGGGGGAAGAGGAAGACATGACTCCAGAATACTAAAATGCTAAGCAGGATCTTGAGGGACATCTCAAGAATCTCGAATTTGCAAATATGTATAGGAAAGAATTGTGCGGTTATTCACTTACCTTATAAAATGTCTATTATCCAGTAGCATACATGTCCAAGGATTACACGCCGACGCAGCCTAAGCTTCCAAAGGCACGCTGGGAGCATCAAGGATTTTGGGTAGTATGTGTGAAATGACTGTGCAGCCACACTAGAGGTCCCTATGTAGCACCCTGGGTTGGGGCTGATACTGCAGAAGGCCAGCCAGGTGGCCCGATGGGGTTATATGGTTGCCACTTCCATGGAGCGCCCATGAAACTACCCCCATGCGGCAGCACTTCTTTTCAATGAGATTTTTAATCCACATGTTTAGAATGGGTCGTAACTGACATATCTGGATCCATTCGAATCTGCTTTATGGGTTGATTTTGGCCTTGAAACGGCTTTGGTCGCCCTAATGCAGGAGTGGGCAACCTGCGGCCTGCTCAGCCTCATTTCAAAAGCCCTCTGCAAGCAATCAGTTCAGACCTCTTGCAAGCCAGTCCCCCTTTGCGGGGTGGGGGGAGAGGGGGAGAGAGAGAGAGAAAATAAAGGGGGCAGAGAGAGAGGAGAGGAGAGAAGAGAAGAGAGAGCTTTGGCTACTGCGTGGTAAAGAAATGAAATAAATGAGAGGAAAAAAGATGTTGGGAGATAGAGAGGACAACGAGGCAGAAAAGGGGGTGGCAGAAAGGGAGAGAAAAGGGGGTGGCAGAAAGAGAGAGAAAAGGGGGTGGCAGAAAGGGAGAGAAAAGGGGGTGGCCCCAACCGCTCTTGGCTCTGGCCTGACCCACTGCTAGTTTCAGCCCCACCCACCGCCAGCATTTGACCCTGACAGATTAAGATTACCCATTTGCCCATCGCCAAAAAGGTGGAAATGCATTTTGTATCTGAAGATTTAGAAATAGGTACTTAGGAGGACCACTTCTAAGGTGTTGATGGCAACTTCATTAAAAGAGAATTATATTAAGATTATATTTCAGTGGTATTTTACCCCACATAAATTAAACAAAATATATAAGAATTGTTCGGACAAGTGTTGGAGATGTGGGGAAATGAAGGCTGACTTCATTCATGTATTTGGGTCTTGTTCTCATATTAAAAAAAATACTGGGAAATGTTCTTGCAAAATATTTATGAAATGGCGGGACATATGATAGCAATGGACCCATTGTATGTTTTACTTGGATAAGTTAAAGATTTAAAATTAACTTGTGATTTGGAGCTTGTTGTTAAATCTTTTTAACAGTAAAATACTGCTAAAAGTAAAATATTGATAGCTACTTTCTGGAGGAAGACCAGGATTCCGGCTAATGAAGATTGGTTCCAGGGGGTTTAGGACACAGTTTATATGATAAAATTGACTTATTTAAGAAGGTATAAAGAACAGGGCTCTGTAAACAAGTTTATTCAGAATTGGTCATGGTTTGTCATGTATTGGAACTCTGTGGCTCGAATCCTTATGTTAAGTTTGCAGTGCTGTAAGCTTTTTTATTAGATGTGGAAATGATAATAAATAAATAAATATTTTAATTTAAATAGACCCCCAATACATCTCATTGTAGTGGGGAGGACAGTGACTGGGTGGCCTGTGTGCCTTCTCATGCAGCTGTCCAGGTGTCAATTGTTGATGGACAACTTCAGTGCCCCTCCTGCTCTCCCTTCTTATGGATCTTTATCATTAAATGGAATTTAGGCCATCCTTCAAATAAAGGATGCCTTCAAATAGAGGATTGTCCTCTGTAAAGTAGGACACATGGCCACCCTGCCCCTGAGAGAATGCAGCCCTTAATAGAAACAAATGTTACCCGCCCCTTCCTAGGGATGTATGGATTTTGTTTAATCTGTTCCACATTTATTTCATGGATTGTCAGACGTCTTTTGTTCACTCACTCATGGATCTGACATTTTTTCCCCTTCAGAAAAGTCCATCCAAAAGTCCACTACAATTTACGCAGCTTTTGCTGAATGGCGCATTTTGTGTATTTTTCTTAGCTCAGTGTACAATCAATGAGCAGAGCGTGTGCGCGCGCGCGCACACACACACACACAGATTACTACACAGCAGAACAATGAAGAGAGATCAGAGACGTATAAAACGTTGTGTGTGTGGTTTTTTTAATATCTCATATATTAGCATATTTTCCATCAATGTTCATATTTGTGTACAACTAAATGTGCTCACAATTCTGGAAAGTTTAAAAAAATAGTCTGCAAGTCCATAGAATCTGTGTGACTTGGAAGATCTGTGGTGGAATCCATAGGTCAGGTTCATAGAAATCTGAAGTCATTTGAATGCCTTTGGGATTTCTCCGACATCCCTACCCCTGCCTGAATGGATGACCTATGGAAGGAGATAGACAGGGGGAGTGCAACCCTCCTGGTTCCCCTAGGCCTCCAGCAGCTTTTTGGTACCATCAACTATGACATTCTTCTGAAGTGGTTGACTGAAGTGGTGGAGATTTGCGGGCACTGTGCCTCAGTGGTTCCATTTCCTACCTGGATGGCCATTTCCAGAACCTGGTGCTGGAGGGTGGTTGCTCTGCCCCACGGTAGTTATGTCATGTGTGACACAGAACTCTTTTATGTACCCCAGCTACAGACTCTCCTGGACAGGACAGATTGGACACAGTCATGCTCTAGTAATAACCTGTATCAATGACTGCACTACATTGTACATGGATCTGTCCTTGAAGTCGGTTCAGAAATGTAAGTGAGTACAAAATGCAGCAGCTAGATTCCTAACTGGGCATATGGAACACATCTCACCAGTCTTAAAATACCTGCATGGACTCATGATCTGTTTCTTCTAAGTCCAATTCATGGTGCTTTTAATCTTTAAAGGCCTAACCAGATTTGAACTAGGGATGTCAGAGAAATCTGCAACGGAATCAAATGAGTTTGTACTTCGGGTTTTACTTGTACTTACTATGTTGTACTTTGCGTTTTTAATTTTTGTGAACTGCTCAGAGAGCTTCAGCTACTGGGTGCTATAGAACAGAAATAAATAATAAATAAAATAAAATAAAATAATAATGTCTGTTAATCCATCCCAGAGATTCCACAGTGGACCGGCTCTTCCCAAGTTGCACAGATTCTGTGGACTTACAGACTTTAAAAAAAAAATAAATCTTGAATTTTATGAAAATGTAATCTTAGAACAACATGTTAAAAAAAAAAAAAAAAACCTGGCTGAAAATGTGCATTCCCCCCATAGGGCGAAAGCATGAAAATGCAAATTTTGCTGGGATTTGCACATTTTTGGTGGGATTTGTGCATTTTTTGCAAGTGCAAATGCAAATCTGTGCAACTGTAAATCTGTTCAGATTCAGGAAATTTGCCTATCCGATGACAGAATGAAAAGCACCTAACAATCTGCAAAACACAGAGGGAATGGATTTTACATACTGTCTACATACCTAATAGAACCAGAGTACCTGAAGTATTGTTCCAACTGCATGAGCCTGCCCAGTTATTAGGATCCTCTTCAGAGGCTCTTCTTTGGTTCCTCCTGCCCTAAGGGGTTAGGCAAGTGGCGACGTGTGACAGGGCCTTTTTATTTGTGATGCCCTGACTTTGGAACACTCTCCCCAAAGAAGCTCACCAGTCACCAAATTTGGTGTCTTTTTGGTGCTAGGCAAAGATGTTTTTATTTGCTTAGGCCTTGTAGATGTTATGTTTTTCAGGGCTGTTTTAGTTTGGTTTATACTGTTTCTCTGGTAATTCTTTTTATTTTTTATATTTTTAAATATATATTATTTCTGTGTCTTAAAATGTGCCAGCACTCTGAGAGGCTTCTGCCTGATAGAGCAGTATAGAAGTTCTCTGGTTAGATGGATAAATAAATAAAATGTGCTATGAGATAAGGCAAGATAAAAGAAAAGATAAATAAAATCACTAAAGAACCAGTTATTGCTAGGCTTATAGGATTTCTGCAGCTAGGGCACAAATCCTATGCAAAATGACTTGGAATTTATCCCATTGAACTTGGAGGGACTTTCTTTCAAGAAAACATACATAGGATCAGGCTGGTTATTGATTAGGCCAGATAGATCAAGTGAGGAAGTGTGCTTCAAAGCATTTTTGAAGAGCATCCCCATATTATGGGCAAACTGTCAGCATCTGAGTGCCATTGTACATCTCAGCATCACAAATGTGTTAGTATTCAGCTGGCATATGAATTTAGCTAGCCATCTGGAACAGCTTGTGGAAAGTCATTGGGAGGGACCATGATTCAGTGTGGTGCATATGCTTTGCATGCAGAACATCCCCGGTTCAATCCCTGGGATATCTAGTTGAAAGGATCATCTAGTCAAAAGAGTCAGGTGTGCTGGGAAAGGTCTCTGCTCATGACGCTGGAGAGCTGTTACCACTTAGAGCCTTCCCCAATGTGTTGGACTATAACTCCTACTGGCCCCAACCAGCATGACCAATCATCTTGAGGGGCCTACGTTGGGAAAGGCTGGTGTAGACAATACTGGGCTGGATGGATAAATAGTCTGACCAGGTATAAGGTGGCTTCCTGTGTTCCTGAACAGAAAACCCACACCACAACTCTTATTCACACCTTGGGTTGGGTCTAGATGGTGAACATGGACTTCTTCACCCCCTCCTTCCCAAGGCAGCCCCTTGAAAATGCTACACAGAGAGTCAGGAGACCCTGCAGAGTGGGCTGAGATGTTGTGTGTGAGGGAGGGGGAATCCACCCAAATCAGTGGAAGGACCTTCCACTAGCGGAGCCCTTGCTGTCACAGAAAGTTCCTTCCTCTCACAGAAGGCAGATCCTGGATCCAGCTCCTTCAAATGGGAGCAGACACTTACCCCTGCCACATGTTCAGTGGGAGATGTGAATGGAGTTCTGCAAGCATACACTTTTACTAGGGGTAAACAGATTTTGTAAAATCCATTCCGTCTGTTTCACAGATTGTCAGGTGCCTTTCGTTCTGCTATCCACGCATTGGCAGAACTGGACCCCCCCTTTTCTGCATTTGCACACATTCACAGTTGCAAAAATGTGCAAATCCCCCCCCCCTGCACAAATCCCACCTCCAGTGCTCATTTTCATGCTTTAGCCTATGAGGGAAATGAACCTCTTTGCCCAGTGGGTTTTTTTTATTTAAGAATTCTTCTACGACTAAATTTGTGTACAATTCTAAAAAGTTAAAAAAAAACAACCCTGGTTCCAAGTCCATGGAATCCATGCGACTCAGGAAAAGCCAGTCTGCTGCAGAATCCATGGGGCGGATTCATAGAAATCCAAATTCATTTGATTCCATTGTAGATTTCTCCGACATCCCTAACTTGTATGCCTGCGGGTTTTTACATATGAGTGGGATCCCCGTGTGATCCAGTCTTCCATACATGGCCATACAGTTGTTCACATCTTCTTCTGAACACAGAAGTTAAGGACGGGGCTGGCAGATGTGATCCTGCTCCCCCATTCATGCCTTCAGTGAATGTGATTTGAAGGCATGAATAGGGCCACAATATTAGAAACGCACAATTATTTTTATTCCAGCAACAATTTTAGACTCTGTTTATATGGGTGCTTTAACACTATCTGATTTCTCTCATGTTTGTTGTATTGTATATGCTGATACAAGTATAATTGCTTGTGTTACTTTTTGCTTGTTGATTTTAGTGTTTCAGGCTGCAATCCTATATGCACTTACAAGCAAGCCCTACTGAACGCAATGAGTCTTACTTCTGAGTAAACACCTGTAGGATTGCACTCTTAGTTGACTAGATATATAGATATGTAGAACTATAGATAATGTTTATAATTTTTATTTACTGTTGGGTAGGTGGATATAAGATTGCAACCAAAATCAACTATTTGTAAGAATATAGGCTTACCCATAGGCTACAAAATACAGTTGTGTATCAATATTTTCCTTTTTCCTTTGGAAGAGCAAATATAAGGTAACATTTTTTTTTCATATACAGTCAACCACAGTCATTGCACACAAACACCTAGTATAGTTTCTGCGTAGGGGAAGAGACTTGATCACAGTGTAGACAGAATTCTCATTTTGGTTGAGAATATTTTCAAGTCTTATAGGAGAGATTGTTCTAATTTGGATTAAAATATCTGTTTATTGCCCAGGAGAGAGTTGATGTTGAACAGTCTGGAAAGTTCAGAGAGAGAGAAGTCTCCCAAGGTATGTCAACTTGTAAAAAATACATCAGTGAAGAAACTTGTGTGTGTAGCAACAGCCTAGTGCAAACATTTTTTTTATTTACTATATTTAAGTACAATTTGAAATATGAAACAGAACCATATGGTTTTGTCTCTATCTCGCTGGATAGAGTACTGTGGCATCAAAGCTTTAACATTAAAAACATCTGATGGTTAGAGACAGCAATCTTTGTCATCTCTAAAACTGATTGGATTATAAAGCCATAGTCTAGAAGTGAAATGACCAAAGAATGAGGAGGAAAATATTATGAAAGGTGTCATGAACACTTAAATCCCATAGAAATCATAGACTTAAGCATTAATTATTCTGAGTGAATTTTTGACATTCTAATCCAAATTTTACTTTTTTGAAATTTAGTTTCAGTTACCATTCTGATCATATTACAAATACTTGTAACCAGATTCCCAAGGTAAAACACAAGCAGAATATGAAAGGAATGGCAGGAAAGAGTTATTGCCTTCATGTCTTTCTTGTGGGCTTTCCATAGGCATCTGGTTGTTCACTGTGGGAACAGAATGCAGCAGGACTAGACAGGGCTTTGGACCAGCAGGGCTATTCTTCTCTTCATATTATTATGGATGCATGAGAAATTCATTTCAGTGCATTTTTTAATCAGGATTTATGAAGTTCTCACCTTCCAGACCAAGCATGGACTTAAACATAATCTTCATAAAAGTCCATAAGCATTTCTGAGCTTGCAATGTGATTCATGGATCAAAAAAAGAAAAGGAAAAAAAGCATGCAATAGCATGCGTACATTTGGAAAATGTGCATGAAAATACACACAAACGTCCGTGTGAAAAGAAAAAACAAAACAAAGACTGCAATGTGATACAGACACAACATGGAACAAGTTTCAAAGGGGCATTTGAAGAACTTTGACAAACATGAGTTTTGCTTGTATGCACATCCCTGCTTACTATTTATGTTCTTGCATCTTTGGCCTATTCCCTCCACCCCCATGTTTCCATTCATAAATCTGGAAGAATGGGGAAAATGTCAGCAGTGAGACTAGCTGACCTTCATTATAGTGTTACTAGAATCCTTTCCTTGACCTGGAATTCTACTTTCAAGGACAGAATGTCCTTTTTCAAAAACATTCTTCATTTGTATTCCTGCTCTCTCTTGATATGCACAGTCCAGTATTTATTTGTTTGTTATTTAAGATACTTGCCCCCCCCCACTACAAGACAGAATTAACAAGGTGGTGTGCAAATAATAAAACATAATAAGATCCAAGATAATAAAACAATAAAAAAGCATCATAAAAACCAGCAGAAAGTAGCATGAGATCAAAGTAAAATAACAGTAAAATTGTTATAGCATAAAACTTCAGGAGCAGCAGAAAACAATCTCACCACTGTTCAATTAAAAGCTCAGGTTCAAAGAAATGTTTTAACCTGGTGTCTAAAACTACACAGAGTTGGTCTCAAGCAAATTTCTCTGGGGACTGTATTCCATAAGTGGGGACCACCTAGGGAAGGGCAAATCTGTCCATTTTGCTTTGTTTTGCATTCTTTTTTTCTTTTTTCTTCTTTTTAATATCTCAAATTCTCTCTCTCCCAAATATGAACTTTGTGAACGTTGGTAAATTCCATTAAAAAACAAAATGAAACACAGTTCTCATCCACATGCACCAGCCTATTCAATAGGTACAGCTATTCCCAGCACGCAGAGGAACAAAATGCTCCTGCTTGCCATATAGCTATTAAAGATGAGGATCCTGTCAGAAAAAAAGAAGTGGCAACCCTAATTCAGCACCACACATGGATGAATACACAGGGATTCAAACCCAGACTTTTAAGAGCTAGGCACTAAAAGCCCTCTGCTGGGGCAGACCAGTCTGTCAGTTCCACTTTCTCCCAGATTCATTTTTTAAATGTCTTTTTTTCCCTATCCCAAATATGAAGACATTTGAGAATTTGGGTAAGTTCATATCAAAAACCATCTGAAACTAAATTCTCACCCATCCATACTTACCGCTGAGAGCAGAGTGGGCCTCCTGCTGGCTGCTAGAATTCTCCTCTGAGCAACAATACATCATCACATCACAGAAAGCAGAGAGGAAGAAGCAATGGTGAATTGTCCCAGTGGAGGGATGTAAACAGTCAACAGTGGGGTTCCACAGGGAACTACCTGTATTGGGATCAATGCTTTTCAACGTGTTCATAAATGATGTGGAATTAGGAGTGAACAGTGAGGTGGCCAAGTTTACTGATGGCACCCAATTATTTAGGGTAGTTAAAACAAACAAAAAAAGGATTGTGAGGAGCTCCAAAAGGATCTCTCCAAACTGGGAGAATGGGCATCTAAATGGCAAATGTGATTCAACGTAAGCAGTGTAAAGTGATAAACGTTGGGGCTAAAAGTCTCAGCTTCATGTATACGCTGATGGGAACTGAGCTAGCAGTAACTGACAAAGAAAGAGATCTATCGGTTGTGGTGGACAGCTCGATAAATATGTCAACCCAGTGTGCAGCCGCTATAAAAAAAAGGCAAACTCCATGTTAAGCATAATTAGAAAAGGAATTGAGAATAAACTGCCAATATCACACTGCCCCTATACAAATCTATGGTGCAACCACACTTGGAATACTCCATCCAGTTCTGGTCACCACACCTCAAAAAAGATATTGTAGAGCTGGAAAAAGTGCAGAGGAGGGCAATTAAAATGATGAAGGGGCTGGAGCATCTTCCCTGTGAGAGAAGGTTACAACAACTGGGATTGGTTAGATTAGAGAAAAGGGTGCTGTTGCACTCATGTCCTTCTTGTGAGTTTATCACAGGCACCTGGTTGGCCAATGTGTGAACAGAATGCCGGACTAGATGGACCCTTGGTCTGATCCAGCATGGCTCTTCTTGTTCTTATGCATTCATACATACATACAGGCAAAAGGAGTAAGTAGTTCATCCCCTTTACCCCTGAACCCCCCACCGCACCACCAAATCTGGGTGAACATGGAGAGAAAACAGGAGTTGGCCAGGGGAGTTGCAGTGGAAGAGGAGACAATGGCAAAGTGCTGGGCAGAGCAGAGGAAGCTGCTCCAGCTGGTCTAGGGGCTATACAAGGAAGCAAGCTTCCAGAGAGCAAGCGATCAGGGTGAGTGAGCAGGGAGAGCAAACAGGAGTTGGCCAGGGGAGCTGCAGTGGAAGAGGAGACAAAGGCAAAGTGGTGAGTGGGCTGGAGTAAGTCCAGGGGGCTATCTTTTCCATTCAGAGTTGCCATGTGTTCACCATGTGCTCCTGAGAGCTCCAATTGAATTGAGGGGGTGTGGCCTCAGTAATTCCAGCAGCTGTGTGGGCAGGAAGTTTCAGTCTGTTTCCTGTCTCCTAGCTGAGCAGAGCAGAGGAAGCTACTCCAGCTGGTCTAGGAGCTATTAGGGGTGTATAAAACCTCGCTTACCTGGCTCCGCTGGGGTCTGCATTTGGGGGTAGGTGATCCGTTCCTTCCCCTGGAATCCTCGACGGGGGGGGGGGAGGTGATCCGTTCCTCCCCCCGGAATCCTGCCTGGCTGGCTCTGCTCCGCGGCCAATCTGCGGAGCCGCTGGCCGGGCCAACCTGCAGCGGGGCCTCCAGCCACTGCCGGGCTGATACGGACGCAAATGGCATCCTGCGTAGGGGACGCCATTTGTGTCCCTATGCTAGCCCGTGATAGCTATTAACTATTTACGTAGCCTATCACAGCAAAAGTGGGGATGCAAATGGTGTCCCTGCGTTAGCTGTGATAGGCTACGTAAATACTTATGTAGCCTATCACAGCATTCCTGGGGAGGCAAATGGCAGCGGCCACCCGCCATTCGAGGAGACCCACCGGTGAACGGCACCAGGCAGGCTCCGTTTCGTGCACATTTCGCGGGGTGGGGGCTTCGCTCCGCCATGGATTCCGGGGGCCTGAATGCACTGGCATTCGGCCTCACTGGGATCTGTGGCGGAATTCTCCGCCATCCCTAGTGGCTATACAAGGAAGCGAACTCCCAGAGAGCGAGTGACCAGAGCAAGCGAACATGGGGAGCAAACAGGAGTTGGCCAGGGGAGTTCAGCAGGGGAGGTCAAGGGGGAAGCCCCTAACATTTTTTTCATTAAAAAATATATATATATATTTTCCTTGTAACACACACTTCCATAACAGTGGGACTGTGTTTTCAACCTCCAGTGAACAGAGGACAAAGCACAGGCTATTCCACTACAATCAGAAAGCTAGAAACATAAAGGGAATAAAGACTATGGAAAGACTCTCCAGTGGTGGTGACCTGCAAGGTCTGTGCCATGTTTGTTTTTTTGCCTGAGTTCAACATGGCCTACACATGCAACAAGTGCAAGTTGATCACGCTGTTGGAAGAAAAAGTAAGGGCACTGGAATGGCGAGTGGCGACCCTCCAGGGAATAAGAGAACATGAAGAGTTCTTGGACAGAATGGTGGAGCTACAGCAGCAAAGTGAAGACCAGAAGCTAGAAGAGCAACAGCAAGCTGAGGCAGATGAGAAACATGCTGAGGTGAGGAAAAATGAAGTAGAGGATACTCCTTGGAAAAGGGTGACAGTTAGGAGCAGAAGAACTAGAAGCCACTCTACACCAGTGGAAGCGCTGGAACGATGGAATTGTTTCCAGGTACTTGAGGATGAGACAGGAGGACAGCCTGCAGATGAATAATTACAGGGGAACCTGCATGTGAGCGAGCAAGAGGCTGAAGGTCAGTCAAGCAGAGGCGATGAAACCAAGGCCTACAACAAATGACAAGAAGAGAAGAGTAGTAGTAGTGGGAGACTCCTTGCTGCGTAGGATTGAAACCCAAGTATGTTGTGAGGACACATGGACTTTCCTGCATTGAGCAGGGGGTTGGACTCAATGGCCTCGTAGGTGCCTTCCAACCCTACTATTCTATGATTCTATGACTCTCCAGGTATGCTGTCTTCCAACAGGATGGATTAGAGATGTGACTGAAGGGTTGCCTACACTCAAAAAGCCCACTGACAGGTATCCCTTCCTTCTCATCCATGTGGGATCAAATGATACCGCCAAGTGGAGCTACGAAGAAATCACATCAGACTTTGAAGCTTTGGGAAGGAAACTCAAGAACTTTGGGGCCCAGATAGTTTTCTCATCCATCCTTCCAGTAGTTAGAAGAGGGATAGAAAGGGAAAGAAAAATACTCCAGGTGAATGACTGGCTACAAAAGTGGTGCCAACACAAGAGATATGGATTTTGGGACCACGGGCTATACTTCGTGGAAGATGGACTGTTGGCAAGGGACGGGTTGCACCTCACAAAGGCTGGGAAAAATGTGTTTGGCTACAGCATGAAGCACTTTATCAGGAGGGCTTTAAACTGAATCCTATGGCGGAGGGAGATGTAAAGTTGGGGGTAACAATGGATGAAGGCTCATTCGCCACAAAGGAGAGAACAGCTCTAATAGCACCCAATAATAGTCCTCAGAAACATGTAGGAAGAAAGCCAGACTATAAAGGGCATGGTCTTCGATGTCCATATACTAATGCCCAGAGTATGGGAAACAAACAGAACGAACCTGAACTCTTAATACAGGAGGGGAATTATGACTTGACAGGTGTAACTGAGACTTGGTGGGATGACTCTCATGACTGGAATACAGCAATTGAAGGATATAACTTGTTCAAAAAGAACAGGAGGAACAGAAAGGGAGGTGGGGTTGCACTGTATGTGAAAAATACATATCTCTGCACAGAAATAAAGGAAGATAAGCTTGGTAGCCCCATCGAGAGCATCTGGGTTAAAACAAATGGAGCAAAGAATAAAAGGAACATGGTGGTTGGAGTCTACTACCAGCCACCCTATCAAGGAGAAGACAAGGATGAAACTTTTGAAAAGCAAATAGCCAATGTTTCAAGGAAGCATGATGTAGTAGTAATGGGGGACTTCAATTTCCCCAATATTTCTTGGGAGGCAAATTCTGCAAAACATGGCCCCTCCAAGAGATTCCTGACTTGTGTTGCTGATAATTTCTTCCTACAGAATGTAGAGGAAGGAACTAGAGGATCAGCTATCCTTGACTTGATCCTAACCAACAGAGATGACTTAGTGGATAAAGTAGCAGTTACAGGAACTCTGGGGGAAAGCGACCATGTTGTACTTGAGTTCTTGGTTCTAAAGGAAGCAAAAGTCAAGTGTAGCCAAACGCATACCCTGGAATTTAGGAAAGCCAATTTTAATAAACTCAGATGGCAAGCGAATCTAATGAGAAAACGAGTGCAAGATGGGTGGGAAATTCTAAAGGCACAACTACAAACATTTCCAACAAGAAAAAAAGGTGGAAGACAACAGAATATGCCAATGTGGCTTCACAAAAAGCTTAGAGATGACCTGAAAACAAAAAAGCACACATATAGGAAGTGGAAGGAAGGACAAGCAACAATGGAAGAGTACAGGCAGGTAGCACAGAATTGCAGAGATGGCGTCAGGAAGGCTAAAGCTGAGAATGAGCTGAGGACGTTAGCGAAGGATGCTAAAAGCAACAAAAAAGCTTTCTTCAGATATGTGCATAGTAAAAGACAGAGGAAAGAAACGGTGGTTCAACTATTAAATAAAGATGGCAAAATGATAACAGATGACAAGGAAAAGGCAGAGGTGCTCAATTCCTACTTTGGTTCAGTTTTCTCCCAAAAGAGGGTCTATGAGCCCCCTGGCAAAGGCGAAGTACAGGCTGAAGGGGCAGGATTGCAGCTTGAGATCAATAGGCATATGGTCAAGGAACACCTCATTACTTTGAATGAGTTCAAATCTCCAGGGCCAGATGAACTGCATCCTAGAGTAATAAACGAAATGGCAGAAGAACTCTCAGAAACAACATCTATTATCTTTGAGAAATCATGGAGGACGGGGGAAGTGCCAGATGATTGGAGGAGGGCTAATGCTGTCCCTATCTTCAAAAAGGGCAAAAAGGAGGAACCTGGGAACTACAGACCAGTCTCTGACATCAATCCCTGGGAAAATTCTGGAGCAGATGATAAAGCAATCCATCTGGAAGCACCTTGAAAATAATGCAGTGATGACTCGAAGCCAACATGGATTTGTCAAGAACAAGTCCTGCCAGATTAATCTGATCTCAGTTTTGATCAGGTAACCTCCCTTGTGGACTGTGGGAATGCTGTGGACATAATATACTTCGACTTTAGCAAAGCTTTCGACAAAGTGCCCCATGATATCCTGATGAGCAAACTAGCTCAAAGTGGGCTAGATGGAACAACCATCAGGAGGATCCACAGTTGGCTACAGAATCGGACTCCAAGAGTGCTTCTCAATGGGACCTTCTCAAACTGGGGAGAGGTAAGAGTGGGGTATTGCAAGGCTCTGTCCTGGGCCTAGTGCTCCTCAACATTTTTTATTAATGACTTGGAGGAGGAGGTGCAGGGAATGCTGAGCAAATTTGTAGATGACACAAAATTGGGTGGGATAGCTAATACCCTGGAAGACAGAAACAGAATTCAAAGTGATCTTGATAGGCTGGAGAGCTGGGCAGAAAACAACAGAATGACATTTAATAGGGATAAATGCCAAGTTCTGCACCTAGGAAAAAGAAACCAAATGCACACTTACAAGATGGGCAGTATTTGGCTCAACAAGACTACAGGCGAGAAGGATCTTGGAATTGTTGTCGATCACAAGCTGAATATCAGCCTACAATGTGATGTGGCTGCAAAAAAGGCCAATGCTATCTTGGGCTGCATTAACAGAAGTACAGCTTCCAAATCATGCTACTCAGCATTGGTTAGGCCTAATCTGGAGTACTGTGTCCACTTCTGGGCACCATACTTTAAGAAGGATGCAGACAAACTGGAGAGGGTTCAGAGGAGGGCAATGAAGATTATTAGGGGACTGGAAACAAAGCCTTATGAGGAGAGACTGAAAGAAGTGGGCATGTTTAGCCTTGAGAAGAGAAGACTGAGGGGAGATATGATAGCACTCTTCAAGTACTTGTCCCAGAGAGGAAGGCCAGGATCTCTCCTCAATCATCCCAGAGTGCAGGACACGGAATAATGGGCTCAAGTTACAGGAAGCCAGATTCTGGCTGAACATCAGGAAAAACTTCCTGACTGTCAGAGCAATACAACAATGGAACCAATTACCTAGGGAGGTGGTGGGCTCTCACACACTGGAGGCATTGAAGATGAAGCTGGACAGCCATCTGTCAGGGATGCTTTGACTTAGATTCCGGCATTGACCAGGGGGTTGGACTTGATGGTCTAATAAGCCCCTTCGAACTCTACTATTCTATGATTCTATGAATGTTCAGACAATTGACCTTTCAGCCTGGCATTAAGATCCTGTTGCCAGCCACCAGCCAGCTCATCAGAGGCAGTGAAACATGGAGAAGGGCCTTCACTGATGATATCAACATCCAGGTGAGTTTTAATACAAGGCGGGTTTTAATGGAAGCAAGTGGTCCTTTAGATAGCTGGGCCCAAGCTGTATAGGGATTGTGTATATTAAGCTCATCTAATTTAGCCTAATTAGTAAGTGTCATACAGTTGCCTTCTTCCATCATGTATGTCATGCACTCCCTTGTTTGAACATTCTTTGAACATTCTGTTTCTCAAATGAACTGCTACATGCATTCAAACAAGAATGATGTTTAATTTTAAATCACATTGGCTCTTGTGCGTAGAAGTGTCTTTCAGAATGTGGCAGTGTTGATCTGAGAAGAGTTAATGGAAATTAATTACACGTAGCATGCAAAGCACATAGCCTCATTCCCATAGTTGACTGGTGTATTAACTAGTATCATGTTACTGTTCTTATCTAGCACAGTGCATCCATTAATTATTGTGGATCAATTATTCAATTCTTTTCAGGAATTCAAGAAGTGCCTGGACTACTGAGTTGTGAAATTAAAGCAATGCCATGATGAACAGGGGGAAGAGCATGCCTTTACACTTGTAACATGAAGATCAGATATGCTGTATTGTATGTGGGTGGGAAAAATGAATAATGAAATAAAACAGTACTTGCATGTGATTTATTTTTTATTCTTTAAACAATATGGAGGGTTCCTACAGCCAGCAAAGTCACAAAGGAAATACCGAAATATACGGTCACCTTGCTGGGCAATCTATGCTGGGAATTGGGCAGAGGGAATGTGTCCCTGTTGGTTCTGCTGGAACTTCCAGTAGCTTTCAATACCATTGACCATGGCATCCTTCTGAAGCATCTTTCTGGGATGGGACTTGGCAGTACTGTTCTATGGTGGCTCTGGTTCTTCTTGGAGGGTCAATTTCTGAAGGTGGTACTCAAGGATTCCTGTTTGATGCCCTGGCTGTTGGCCTATGATGTCCCTCAGGGTTCCATCTTGTCCCTCATGCTATTTAACATATACAAGAAACCACTGGGAGAGGTTGTCTGGAGTTCAGGGATTCAATGCCACCAGCATGCTAATGGCACCAAACAGTATCTCACCTTTCCATCTAAATCTAACTCTTCCAGTTCTAAATCAATGGCTGATGTCGATAATCAACTGGATCATGAGGCTGAACAAATTGAAACGTGGCAAATTCTTAAAGAGATGGGAGTGCCAGACCACCTTACCTGTCTCCTGAGAAACCTGTACAAGGGTCAAGAAGCAACAGTAAGAACCGGACATGGAACGATTGGTTCAAAATTGGGAAAGGAGTACGACAAGGCTGCATATTGTTGCCCTGCTTATTTAACTTATATACAGACTACATCATGAGAAACGCTGGGTTGGATGAATCACAGGTCGGAATTAAGGTTGCTGGGAGAATTATCAACAACCTCAGATACGCAGATGATACCACCCTAATGGCAGAAAGCGAAGAGGATCTAAAGAGCCTCTTGTTGAGGGTGAAAGTCAAGAGTGCAAAAGGTGGTTTGAAACTCAACATTAAAAAAACGAAGATCATGGCATCTGGCCCCATCACTTTCTGGCATATAGAAAGGGAAGAAATGGAAGCAGTGACAGATTTTATTTTCTTGGGCTCCAAGATCACCGCAGATGGTGACTGTAGCCATGAAATTAAAAGATGCTTGCTCCTTGGGAGGAAAGCTATGGCAAACCTAGACAGCATTGTAAGAAGCAGAGACATCACCTTGCTGACAAAGATTCGTATAACCAAAGCTATGATTTTCCCAGTAGTAATGTATGGCTGTGAGAGCTGGACTATAAGGAAGGCTGAGAGCCGAAGTACTGATGCTTCCGAACTGTGGTGCTGGAGAAGACTCTTACGAGTCCCCTGGACTGCAAGGAGGTCAAATCAGTCAATCCTAAAGGAAATCAACCCTGAGTGCTCATTGGAAGGACAGATACTGAAGCGGAATATTTTCAAATATTCTCAAATATTTTGGCCACCTAATGCGAAGAGAAAACTCCCTGGAAAAGACCCTGATGCTGGGAAAGATCGAAGGTAAAAGGAGAAGGGGACGGCAGAGGATGAGATGGCTAGAAAGCATCACTGACACAATGAATATGAACTTGATCACGCTCCGGGAGAGAGCGGAGGACAGGAAGGCCTGGCATGCTATGGTCCATGGGGTCACGAAGAGTCGGACACGACTTAACGACTGAACAACAACAACAACAACAGACAAGACTGAGGTGCTCCTGGTTAGTTGAAAGGCAGATCAGGGAACAGGGGTTCAACCTATGCTGGAAGGAGTTCCAGTAGTCCAGATGGAACATAATCAAAGCATGTGTCACCGTGGCCAGATTAGACATCTTCAGGAATGCGTACAATTGGTGAACTAGCCAAGATTCAGGTTTACAGTTTGGCTGTTCTCTTGGTTTCAGTCCTGAACTTCGATGCCCAGGTTTTGGTGGTCACAGGGAGTGTGTTTGCAAATTTGAAGCTAGTGCACCAACTGTGCCCATTTTTGGAAATGTCTGATCTGGCTATGGTGACACATGCTTTAGTTATATTCTGTTTTGACTACTGTAACACGCATTAGGGCTGCCTTTGGTTCTTATTCTGGTTTTATTCTGTTTTAAACTTTTAAACGGTTTATATTACATTTATATCATGTAGTATTTTAGAGTTTTCATTTTTGTGAACCACCCAGAGAGCTTTGGTTATTGGGTAGTATAAATGTAATAAACACATAATAAAAGTGTTCTGAAACTTCAGCTGGTGAAGAATGCTGCACCCATACTGTTGACCAGGGCCACTTACATGGGACATGTGAGTCCCTTGTTCTGACAGCTTCACTGGCCACTGGTCTGTTCCTGGGCACAATTCAAAGCATCATTTTGAGGGGCATTCTGGGGAAATAATAGTGGAAGATGTCAGCAGCCATGAGTTAGCAGGAGTTCCAGTGAGTTTTGCCCCCACTTTCTAAATTTTCCCATGCCTAAAACCTCAAAAGAGGGGAGGCACTTTCATCCCTTCCTTCACCAACAGAACTCCCCTCCCTTCACAATTTGGGCAGAAAGTTCTCTTTTAAAAATATTTGGTCCAGCACGAGTTCCTTATTCCATTTGGAATTAGACTCAGCAAACTAGTTTATTGCCTCCCCCCGCACACCGTCAAATCGTTCTGAGCCCAATTCCAGGACCAATTCAGGCCCTGTCATGTCCTCCTATGAGCCCCCAAGCCTCTCTTCCTCTGCCTTCCTTTTTCACACTATGAACATTGCTATAGCAGCATGACAGGCTGCCAGTCCAAGGCCCCAGAGTTGCTAGGAAATACTGACTTGGTTAATTAATTGATCAGGAACCCATTGACTAGATTTGACCTCACAGAACTCAGGAATGTAATCACAAAGGAAAAGAAGGAAGAATTGCTTACAAAAGTCCTTGGAAATGTCTCAACCCAAATGTAGGAATGTTTCTCAGTTTAACCAGTGACACCAGCAGAACTCATAGGACCCCATTTCTTATAAATAATCATAATATTTCAGTGAGGGTGAGCTGTGCACAAGAGAGTAAGTCTGTCCATATCTGGTTTCCACTTGTTAAATGAGTGGTTGCTGTTGCACAACTGGATATTCCAAGGATACTCATTGCACTTTCTTCAGCTGACAGGACTTTACTTTTTTGCCCTTGGTGTACACTCACACCACAAGATGTCTGCTTTCTAGCCACATGACTCTGCTTCCAGAGCACTTGTATACTGAGCTACATCTCCCAGATGCTTTCCATCTCCTTTGTATGAAAGGATAGTGGAGCAGCTTGCAACAATGGCCTTATCAAGAGTGGCAGGTGGCACTGGGGAATGGGAGCTGAGATAAACATCCGACCAAACAAGAGAGAGAGAGAGAGAGAGAGAGAAGGAACTCTGTAGCTGTTTTCATGGAGAGTACAATTGCTCGACTGAGAGCAAGTGTTGTGAATTCTCTAAAATGAAAGAGTTTAAGATGAAAGACAGGGTTCCAAAAACCTAGGCTTGGCATCCGTTGTTTGTGAAGCACCAAGCTGAAAGTAGGCCACCGGCAATATCTTGAAGACTTTTCCATGTTTGCACTCCTGGCCAGCATGGCAGCACAAACAGGAAGTCTTGCAAGGCTTCTATATATGGCTGTTGGGCTGTGGACAGCTTGCTTGTGGGTGACAAATGGTGTAGGTCTGACCTAGACCCTACATCAGGGGTGGGCAACTTCAGGCTTCCCCTGGACCTCCCGAAGAGAAAGAGAGAGAGCATTCTAAATCGGACTTGGAAAGAAATACATAGGTAACCAGTGAAGGCCAGTACAGTATCTACTCCGACCAGTAGCACCTTTTCAAGATCTCTGGCAGAGGTTCCTCCCAGTGCTGCTATCTGCGATCCGACAGCTGGAGACAACAGCTAGAGATTGAAACTTGGACTTTATGGAGCATAGACAGCACATAGGGGAAAGAAGGGGGAAAGAAATCCTGCCCATAGGTCCACCTTGTCAATTAGAAATACAGACTGTGAAACATAACTTGTTTCTGTTTAGGAAGACGGTAACATGCGAGACACTTCAGGTCTGGCCCTGCCATTAGACAGAATGAGCTGGCTGCCTCAGGCAGCAGAAGCTGGGGAGGGAAGCAGCACCGAATTGCATGTGCCACAAGGCCCGCCCGTGTACCCTCTACACTAGCCTGCTGCTCTCTGATGCGGTGGAAGGCATTGCCCCATTGGCAGTGTAGAAGTATGACGTTGAGTTGGCATCTGTATGTGGAATGGAGCAGGCATCTCATCCTTTTTTTCAGGCAGCAAAACATCTTGGGCTGGTCAAGCAAGGCAGAAGCTGCCCCCCCCTTCTGGATTTGACTTCTCTCATTTTCCCCACTCTGTTTGTTTTCTATTTATGCATGTATATTGGGCTGTGGGCCTCCCAGCAAACGGGATGCTTCCCATGCAGATTCTTACATAATGCACTTGGACCCGTTGTCCAAATGCCAACGTTTAGCATATTATGCTTGACCTTGGGGGAGCTGGGGGTGGCGACGGCCGACAGGAAGCTCTGGCGGCTGGTCCATGAAGTCACGAAGAGTCGGAAGCGACTGACCGAATAAACAACAAAGCGTATTACATTTCAACTCAGCTCTAATTCCCTATCTTGCTCGAGACAAAGGGATGTGTCGTAGGCTGTGAACTGTGGGGAAGGTGCGGCGGGGGGGAGGCCAATAGAAGAGAGGAAAAAATGTAATTTTTCTGATCGGAATATGTGCTTCTTTTATACAGTCAGTTCTGAAGTAAATTTATTGTTCTGTGCTGCTCCGCTGGAAGCAAACACTCCCGAGTCTCGCATGGCCTGTGCTTAGAATGTGCCAGTGCAACTCTTTCAGTCAGTTGGGGAATGAGTTTGCTGCCCATGGAACAGCATGTACTGTAACCACTCAATATGAACCCAGGGAGAGGGAGGCAACTTATTACTTTCCAGGTGTGGGAATTGTGTTTTCATCAGATTTTTGTCAGCCCAAACCCATTTTTCATTCCTTTTCCTTACGTGCAAGAAGGCATGTAGTCTGAGAGCAGACTTTCTCAGACAGATTGGCTAGTTGAGAGGTAAAGATTTAGGATGAGTGTGCGTGCGTGCGTGCGTGCGTGCGTGCGTGTCTGTCTGTCTATGGGGGAGAAGATGTATGGGACAGCAAGGCAAAGCAATAACAGAACAATTGCTGGAAGCAATGTAGGTGAATTCTGTAAATTCTAAGCCGCTTTGCACAACTCAGTTGCTCGTGATGAATTATCTCATCTCCTCTAACTTAAAAATATATCCTCTTCATTTCCCCTGCCTCCCTCTGCTGCTTTGCAACATAGTTTGGACAATTCGGGTAGCTGCGGGTTAATCAGTCATAAATCACCCCAGAAGAGGAAACACGTCACCAAAAATGAGGACAAAAGGGGACAGTGATTTGCATAACACTTGCATATACTAATTTATATGTATAGGTGCAAATTGATAAATAATTATTATGTGCTGTATAAAACATGGCCGCCCTAGGCAGCTGCCATGAAACCTCATGCTTTGGAAAGGCATGCTACAGGCCAGACTTAACCAGAGGTCCAGACTTTTGGGACTAGACCATACAGCCCTTGGATCAGATACTATCTGTATACAATAAGAAGCCACTGCCGTTTTTGCCTGATATATTTGTCAGGCATGAATAGTAAAAACAAACTTGATGACAAGCACTGAAGTACATAAAAGCAATTACCTAAATCGTCCAACCTTGCTTTTTAATAACAGTGTTCTTACTTGTTAAGAGGATATCATGTAGCCTGGAAAAGGGGGCGAGGGCAGAGAATGGCAACTAACTACGGGTCAGCATATATTGGGGGCCTGGGAAAAGAGGGGGTGAGAGAAAGGTGCAGGGAGGCATCCAGCCCAGGGAAAAGGAACAGCTAAACTGAATCTAATAGCTGCAGAAAGGTTAGAATCAAACTAGCAATTAAGTAGTTTAAGTGCTCTGGAGTAATATCTAATCTAGGCCAATTTACTTTTGAGGCCCTGTCACACCAGTGGGGTGGGGTGGGGGCAAACTTCCCAAGGGCCCACAAGACTGAGGAGGCCCAAAGTATTGGTATATGCTGCCTAATGTTACTGAACGCACAAGGTTATGCCCATCTGACCTTTCACCTTTGACTTTCAGGGCAGTGGCTTACAGAGTGAAATAGGAAGCCTGTTTCAATCCAGAATTCCCTCTGGGTGAGCTGAAGGGCTTCCTTGGTTGAGAACTGTAAGTTGGAGAAAGTGAGAGCCTTGAGCGGGAGGGAAGAGGACTAGGCCCCAACACACACTGAAACAAGCTTTAGCACCCTGCACCGTTTGAAACTACTTTGGCAAATATGCATTATCCTAAGAATGGCCAGTTGTATTCCCATATCAGTTGCATCAGGCTAGGTGAACTACTAGTGAACAGAAATGTATACATGTCCAGCTAAGATGTATCACAGGGCAAGAATGGCTTAACTACCTTATGTTCTGAGCAAACAAAGTAAGCATGCAAGGCACATCTCCTTTAATTCAATTGAAAGAACTGGGCATGTTTAGTCGTGAGAAGAGAAGACTGAGGGGAGGTATGATAGCGCTGTTCAAGTACTTGAAAGGTTGTCACAGAGAGGAAGGCCAGGATCTCTTCTCGATCATCCCAGAGTGCAGGGCACGGAATAATGGGCTCAAGTTACAGGAAGCCAGATTCCGGCTGAACATCAAGAAAAACGTCCTGACTGAGCAATACGACAATGGAACCAATTACCTAGGGAGGTGGTGGGCTCTCCCACAGTGGAGGCATTCAAGACGAGGCTGGACAGCCACCTGTCAGGGATACTCTGACTTGGATTCCTGCACTGAGCAGGGGTTTGGGCTCGATGGTCTTATAGGTCCCTTCCAACTCTACTAGTCTACGATTCTATGATTGTATGAACGGTTTGCCAAAATGAAAGCATGGAAGGAGTAGGGATGGTGGAGAATTCCGCCATGGACTCCAATGAGGCTGGATTCTTAGAATCCGGCCCCCCTGGAGTCCATGGCTGAACGGACCACTCACCTCCACTACCCTACGAAGTTTGCACTGGCTGGATCCTACCTGCCGCCGCCAGGTCCGGGTCCGTCCGCTGCCAGACTGCAGACACAAATTCCAGCTTAGCGGACGCCATTTGTGCCCCTGCTCTTTGCCATGATAGGCTATGTAAATCTTTATGTAGCCTATCATGCGAAGGAACAGGGATGCAAATGGCATATTTGCATCCCTGTTCCTTCGTGCGATACGCTACGTAAAAATTTACATAGCCTATCACAGCAAAGCCCCTTCATGGATCACTGCCTTGTTGTGGCGAAGGGGCTTGCGTAACTCAGTGAAGCCATAAGCTATGCCGTGCAGGGCCACCCAAGACGGACAGGTCATGGCAGAGAGTTCTGACAAAATGTGGTCCACTGGAGAAGGAAATGGCAACCCACTCCAGTATTCTTGCCAAGAAAACCCCATGGAACGTATCACAAGGCTAAAAGAGATGACGCCGGAAGATGAGCCCCTCAGGTCGGAAGGTGTCCAATATGCTACTGGGGAAGAGCAGAGGGTATTTCCAAGTAGCGCCAGAAAGAGTGAAGCGGCTGGGCCAAACCCGAAAGGACACTCAGCTGTGGATGTGTCTGGTGGTGAAAAGAAAATCCGATGCTGTAAAGAACAATATTGTTTAGGAACCTGGAATGTCAGATCAATGAATCAAGGTAAGCTGGAGGTGGTCAAACATGAGATGGCAAGATTGAACATTGACATCTTGGGAATCAGCGAACTCAAATGGACAGGCATGGGCGAATTTAATTCAGGTGACCATCATATCTACTATTGTGGCCAAGAATCCCTTAGAAGAAATGGAGTAGCACTCATAGTCAACAAAAGGGTGGGAAAAGCAGTACTGGGGTACAATCTTAAAAATGATAGAATGATCTCAGTACGAATCCAAGGCAAACCATTCAACATCACAGTAATTCAAGTCTATGCCCCAACCACTGAGGCCGAAGAAGCTGAGGTTGATCAGTTCTATGAAGACCTACAACACCTTCTAGAACTAACACCAAAAAAAGATGTCCTCTTCATCATAGGGGATTGGAATGCTAAAGTAGGAAGTCAAGAAATCACCGGGATAACAGGCAGGCATGGCCTTGGTGTACAAAATGAAGCAGGACAAAAGCTAATAGAGTTTTGCCAAGAGAACATGCTGATCATAGCAAACACTCTTTTCCAACAGCACAAGAGGCGACTCTACACATGGACGTCACCAGATGGTCAATATCGAAATCAGATTGATTATGTCCTTTGCAGCCAAAGATGGAGAAGCTCCATACAGTCAGTAAAAACAAGACCTGGAGCTGACTGTGGCTCAGATCATGAGCTGCTTCTTGCAAAATTCTGGCTTAAATTGAAGAACGTCGGGAAAACCACTAAACCGTTCAGGTATGACCTAAATCATATCCCTTATGAATATACAGTGAAGGTGAGGAATAGATTTCAGGGATTAGACCTGATAGACAGAGTGCCTGAGGAACTATGGACGGAGGTCCGTAACATCGTTCAGGAGGCAGCAACGAAATCCATCCCAAAGAAAAAGAAATGCAAGAAAGCCAAGTGGCTGTCTGATGAGGCTTTACAAGTAGCTGAGGAAAGAAGGGAAGCGAAAAGCAAGGGAGAAAGGGGAAGATATACCCAACTGAATGCAGAGTTCCAGAGAATAGCAAGGAGAGACAAGAAGGCCTTCTTAAATGAACAATGCAAAGAAATCGAGGAAAACAACAGAATGGGAAAGACTAGAGATCTCTTCAAGAAAATTGGAGATCTCAAGGGAATGTTTTGTGCAAAGACGGGCATGATAAAGGACAAAGAAGGCAGGGACCTAACAGAAGCAGATGAGATGAAGAAGAGGTGGAAAGAATACACAGAAGAACTATACAGGAAAGATCTGAATGTCCCTGATAGCCATGATAGTGCGGTCACTGAACTTGAGCCGGACATCCTCGAGAGTGAAGTCAAGTGGGCCTTCGGAAGCATTACTAACAACAAAGCTAGCGGAGATGACAGTATTCCAGCCGAGCTATTTAAAATCCTAAAAGATGATGCTGTTAAAGTGCTGCATTCAATATGCCAACAAATCTGGAACACTCAACAGTGGCCACAAGACTGGAAAAGGTCAGTTTACATTCCAATTCCAAAGAAGGGCAACGCCAAAGAGTGTGCAAACTACCGCACAATTGCGCTCATTTCACATGCCAGCAAGGTGATGCTCAAAATCCTACAAGCTAGGCTTCAGCAGTATGCGAACCGAGAACTACCGGAAGTACAAGCTGGGTTTAGAAGAGGCAGAGGAACTAGAGATCAAATCGCCAACATTCGCTGCATCATGGAGAAAGCAAGAGAATTCCAGAAAAACGTCTATTTCTGCTTCATTGACTACGCGAAAGCCTTTCATTGTGTGGATCACAACAAACTGTGGCAAATTCTTAAAGTGATGGGAGTACCAGACCACCTTACCTGTCTCCTGAGAAACCTGTACGAGGGTCAAGAAGCAACAGTAAGAACCAGACATGGAACAACCGATTGGTTCAAAATTGGGAAAGGAGTACGACAAGGCTGTATATTGTCACCCTGCTTATTTAACTTATATGCGGAGTACATCATGAGAAATGCCGGGTTGGATGAATCAGAGGTCGGAATTAAGATTGCTGGGAGAATTATCAACAACCTCCGATATGCAGACGATACCACCCTAATGGCAGAAAGCGAAGAGGATCTCAAGAGCCTCTTGTTGAGGGTGAAAGAGGAGAGTGCAAAAGGTGGTTTGAAACTCAACATTACAAAAACGAAGATCATGGCATCTGGCCCCATCACTTCCTGGCATATAGAAGGGGAAGAAATGGAAGCAGTGACAGATTTTACTTTCTTGGGCTCCAAGATCACTGCAGACGGTGACTGTAGCCATGAAATTAAAAGACGCTTGCTCCTTGGGAGGAAAGCTATGGCCAACCTAGACAGCATAGTCAGAAGCAGAGACATCACCTTGCCGACAAAGGTCCGTCTAATCAAAGCTATGGTTTTCCCAGTAGTAATGTATGGCTGTGAGAGCTGGACTATAAGGAAGGCTGAGCGCCGAAGAATCGATGCTTTCGAACTGTGGTGCTGGAGAAGACTCTTACGAGTCCCCTGGACTGCAAGGAGGTCAAATCAGTCAATTCTAAAGGAAATCAACCCTGAGTGCTCATTGGAAGGACAGATACTGAAGCTGAAGCTCCAATATTTTGGCCACCTAATGCGAAGAGAAAACTCCCTGGAAAAGACCCTGATGCTGGGAAAGACTGAAGGCAAAAGGAGAAGGGGACGGCAGAGGATGAGATGGCTAGATAGCATCACTGATGCAATGAATATGAACTTGATCACGCTCCGGGAGAGAGCGCAGGACAGGAAGGCCTGGCGTGCTATGGTCCATGGGGTCACGAAGAGTCGGACACGACTGAACGACTGAACAACAACAACAACAACATCACAGCAAAGAGCAGGGACACAAAAGCAGGGACACAATCCAGCAGTCCAGCAGCGGACGGACCCGGCCAGCGGCTCTGTAGACTTGCCGTGGAGCGGAGCTGGCCAGGGAGGATTCCAGGGGGGAGGAACGGATTGCCTCCCCCCCTGCGGACCCCCTGGCGGACTCGGGTAGGTGGGGTTCGTACACCCCTAGGAAGGAGTCATTCAAGTTGGCCAAGCATGGGCAGACTTTAGGTTTGTGGAATCTACATTTTCTTCTTCTTCTTTTCTTTTTTAACTAGAACTCTGAGAATTAACATTGGGAGTAGTGGTGGTGGAGCCAGGTGCAAAATAGTAGCTTGGGAAGAGCCAAATGCTAAATAGTGGCTCAGTGGTGGAGCATATTACCTGCTGCACTCCATGAGTTATCCCTTGGGCTAATCAGCATATACAAGTACATATCTATATCTGACTCACTTACATGTCGGGGATTCATAGCCTAATTCAAGGGAGTGAAAGCATTTTTGTAGTTTGTATTGTTAAAAAAATTGGGAGTCAGAGACCTTGATTGATCAATTCATCCCTTGATCTACCAGCAGATCCTGACCTAACTTCTTTCCACCTCTGAAGTAGGCTGCCTGTAAGTATTAGATAATTCATTAATTATAATAGAGGACTTTTAGTTTGCATTATGGGGATGTTTGATAGTTTCTGCTGTTAATTTAGGTGCCCATAAATAATATTTATAGATACTATGATAATTCGTAATTTCATGAGGTTGTAAGATATCCCTTTTTCATTTCATTGAAATAGGTTAGATAAAATAGATAAATTCATTAATAGCTATGAATTCACTAAATAAGCAACCTGTTTGCCTATCTAGTGAAATGGAATTCATTGTTATTAATGAATTGATCATAATTCTGTATAATTAAGATACACTATTATACAGAATATAATATTGACATAATATAGTGCATTTTTATGTCAAAGATTTATGTACTTAAATACACTACTGGGGGGGAGGGGTTCAGGACAAGGACTCCAAGGGTGCATTCCTATGTATGTTTAGACAGAAAAGAACTCTACAACTCCTAGAATTTTCCAGCCAGCATGGCTGGTTGGGGCATGCTGAGAGTTGTAGGACTTTTTTCTGTCTAAACTAGGGCTGTGCAGGGACCCCCCGATCCGACTCGGAAGCCACTTTGCGGCTTTGGAGGTGGGCCCGATTCGGCTTGGTCTGATTCAGGGGGCCCCCAGCCCGACTTGGCCCTGAAACCAAAGTTGGACTCGGATGCTGAACCCCACTTCAGGTCCCCCCCGATGCCCCCGTGCAACGACCCAGCTCCTTACCTTGCTGCCGTCTTCTCCTCTGTCTCCACCTCCTCTGACGCCGACACTGACGCCTCCACCATCACCTTCTCCTCTGCTGCCGCTGCCACCTCCGCTGCTGCCTTCTCCTCACCGCCACCTTCTTTGCCACCGCCTTCTCCGCCTTCTCCTTGCCACTGCCGTCTCCACCGCTGCCAGCTCCTGAGGCCTGGACATGCGCTGACTCTTACTGCAGGGAGTTGCCATTTGCCTCAGGAGCTGGCAGCAGAGGAGACGGCAGCGATGACAGCGGAGGAAGAGGAGAAGAAGAAGGCGGTGATGGCAGAGACAGCGATGACAGCAGAGGTAGAGGGGGAGAAGGCGGCAGCAGAGGTGGTGGCAGCAGAGGTGGTGGCAGAAGCGGACAGCTCAGGTAAGGACCTGGAGACGCCGGCACGGCTGGGAGGGCCAAAGCGCCAAAGTGCACCAAGCTCTTCGGAGAGCCCCTCTGCTTTGCCTCGGGAGGGGCTCAAAGTGACCCGAAGCAGCCCACTTTGATGCGAGGTTTGGGCCTTGGGCCGAAGCAGTGCACACCCCTAGTCTAAATGTGCATAGGATCGTACCCCAAGTCTATGTACTGCCCCGGGCCCAGATTACCTCTCTGCTGCCCTACTTCTCACACAGAGAGTGTAGGAGTTACTTCTGTGTAGTGTGATCTCAAACCACTAGGGGAATGAGGGTAGAGATACCAACCATGTGGTGGGGCCAACTTCATTTGTTTTTTTTCCCACTAAGTGGCCAACCTGCTGGCTAACAACAAGATAGAAAAAATGACCAGCCTACCCCGTGTGCTTGTGATATTCACTCACTTGTCAGTGCTCTGGGCTCCAGCAACTGATTCTTCCTCATCCTAGGGATGTCAGAGAATTCCGCGACGGATCTCGGTGAGGCCGAATGCCAGTGCATCCGGCCCCCCGAAATCCATCGCGGAACGGCCTACCACCCCCCTGCCCCCACAGATCCCCCCTGGGACGAGACTTACCTGGGGCGGATGTTCCGGACGGCGGCGGCTTTGGCAGTGGCGGCAACAGTGGCTGGTCTTCCGACCGGCTGCCGCCGCCGCCATTTGCAGTCTGGTCTTTTTCTTTTTTTCCCCCCATAGACGTGATAGGCTACGTAAAGACTTACGTAGCCTATCACGTCTGGGTTAAAAAAACAACAACAACTGCGTACGTAAATGGCAGCTACGGCCGCCACCATTTACGTTCCTTATTTTTCGCCGTCTTAGTCTACGTCAATATTTACGTAGACTAAGACGAAGAAAAGAAAGGGGAACGCAAATAGCGCCCACTACACAATTTTTTTTTGTTTTTACCCACAGCCCTCCGCGGCCGGAAATCTGGCTGCGGACGGCCCTGGCCTGGCCGGCTGCTCCGCAGAGCCGCTGCGGAGCACAGCCGGCTGTCGAGGATTCTGGGGGGGGGGGAGGACTGGATCGCCTCCCCCCCCATCGAGGATTCCGGGGGGAGGGACGGAACGCCTCCCCTCCCACCATGAACAGAATCTGCGAAAAGGTAAGTGACTTTCGTACATCCCTACCTCATCCCAAAGGGAGTTTCTACAACAGCAGCACCACACAGATGCCGGAAGCACACCATGCTATGCAGAAGAACACATGAGGAACTCTGTTCATATTATAGTAGTCATGTGGGGATGACAGTGTGCTGTTTTCTATATAAAGAAGAAGACTTCTGATTCTTTAAAGAAATGTTATTTATTATACTGTAAAGAGATCTTTTACTGTGCTGCATGGATCTCTCTGTCCCTGAAACAGGCTCCGCCTTGTCCCAGCTAGTGAGTGTGACCAGTCTCTTAACCAGTCCTCGATAACAACAAGTCTGAAAGAGACGGTGCACTATTCCCAAGATAACACATGCAAGCCATTTCAAGAGGCATTGTGGGTTGGATCCAGTCTCCCTTCCCAGGGAGGCGAGAGTGGCACCCTTCTTGATTTGTTTTCGCAGGCATGTAAAAACTTTCTTGTTCTGGCAGACCTTTGGGGATAGCTAGTCTGGACCTGTGAGAATAGGACGGATGGATACTATATTTCTTGTTGTCTTCTAACGTTTTGATATTTTATACAATTTTAATATTATTGATGATTTAATTATATTTTTAACTTTTGTATACTTCTATTTATACTTCTATTTATAGGTTTTAATTGTACAAGTTTTAATGTTGTAAAGCGACCTTGTGTCCCTGTATTGGGAAAAAGGCAGGATATAATAACAACAACAACAACAACAATAATTTATTTGCACTTAGTTCCCACTGAAAACATGGGACTTAAGCCATGACTAAGGTTTCATATTGATTTGAATGGGGCCTAGCTGCAGCCAACATTTGCTGCCATCTTACATCGTCTTACCTCACACCACTGTTCCCCAGCCTGATGCCTTCCAGATGTGTTGGACTGCAACTCCCATCATTCCCCGCCAGTATGGCCATTAACCATGACACTCTGGAATCATGTCAAGCTTGGAGATGACATGGAAGGTCTCTCAGCTTTCTTTAAAAATAAAAAAAATACAGAGAATGGCATACCTACGGAGTGCTTAGAGGAGGTGGAACTCATGTTTGTGATCTTTTTTAAGAATCCTGAGTTTAGGGATGTAAGAACTCACCCTCATTTGGGTTCTCCAGGCACTCGCCGAAGCAGCGCCCCTGCTCGCATCCCCCCGAACCTGCGCTTGAGCCACCCACGAGTTCGGTGAATTCCCCAGTGCTCACTGCAAACCCGTTCGGTGAGGGCCGCCATTTTTGCACCTTTGATTTCTGAATAAACAAGAAGTTAAACAAATGTGCATATTCAAATATGTGCAGTTTGGAGCTGGGAAAGCAAAATAAGTGCAATATTGGAGGGATTATACCTCTAATATCGCGCGTATTTAGCTTTCCCAGCTCCAAATGGCGCATATTTGAATATGCACATTTGTTTAACTTCCTGTTTTACGCAGAAATCAAAGGTGCGAAAATTGCTGTGTTCACCGAACGGGTTTGCAGTGAGCACTGGGGAGCACGAACGGGGAGTGAACATGGACAGTGTCTCAGTGGGCGCAGTTCAGGGGTCACGGGCGGGGGTTGCTCGACGAATTCCTGAACCGCGAACTGCGCTCGTGACATCCCTACCTGGGTTCACTGTGTGTGATTGGTCAAAGGGGGCTGTTCATTTGTTTTACTTGTGGAGTTCACATTAACAAGAGTGTTAGAAAATGATTGCAATGTTTCCAACAAATAGGACTTAGCATCAATCACTGTCATCAACGTGACATTGAGGTGACAGCTTCGGGTTCTGCAAAGTCCTAGGCAATATTTTAATTCATTTCCATTTCCCAGGAGGACCAGGTTTGAGTAACTGACTTAAGGAAATGCTCGTTTTCAGCTTGTTCCATTTTCCTGAGTGAATGTGGAGACTGGCCGGTCTCAGCCGCTTTTCTTTCCTCGCCTGTGCAATTGCTCCAAGCCCCTGTCTAGTTCTAGGATCTTAGGCTGCTGTTCCCTCCTTCACCCATTCCAGTCACTGTTGTAACAGTATGAAAGTGCTAGCAGTACTTTCAAGTAATAGATTCTTTCCTGGAGGGGGCTACTTAGAAGCAGCACTGGCTGGAAACTAGAGAGAGAGAGAAAGCCAGGAGGCGAGAGGTGCATTGTCATACCCTCTGCTCCTGAATGGGAGAAAGTAGGTTTACTTTTTATGTAAAGTGTAGCAGGGATTCACAGTATGATCGTGAGCAAGCCCAGCGAGGGAGTTGCTTCCATGGAGTCAGTCTGGTGACATGCCCTATTTCGAACTTCCTTAAAATAGTCACTTTTAAATATGCATTCCCCTACCACACAGAACAAATGCATTTAGATGTCAAAAAATGTGCACATATTTGTTGTCACGTAGCATTTCACTCCCTAGCCACAAAACAGAATTTCAAAATTCAGGTCATGATGGCAAAGTTTTGAGGTCACTTCCTAAAACAGATTATATTTCCCCAGCCAGCTAGCTCTGGCTGGCAGATACGTGCCGTCGTTGGCTAGTACAGCTGCAGCACGTACCTGCCACCTGATACAGCAGAGAGAAAATGGGTACAGTTGGAGATGTGCCCCGTTGCTATAAGCAGCTACAATACACTGGCAAGCAATACTTTGTTTATAGTGTTATGACCACCATACAACTTTTGATTCAGAGCCTAAATATCATTAATACGATGGTGCCAGCTGGATTTACTCATATGCTAAGCAGATCCGGCATCAGCACATGGCATGGGAAGGCTGTTCCGGGCACCACGTTATTTATTTGTTTATATGTTTTAAGGGCCCAGGGCCAGCCTGAGCAGGTACAGCCAGCTTCTCCTTTCCCTCAAATGCCTCTGGGCCCTGCCCACAACATAATATACTTCTGCCCAGCATAACATAACCTGCCCAGAAGCCTTTGGGGAAAAGGAGGAGATGACCAAAGGAGCCACCTGGCCTTCTGCTTCTCCCCTCAGTGCTAGCCTGATCTTTTCTTTTCTTTTTTTAAGTGGGGTGGGGGGAGGCACATCAGCCCATCTTCATCTTTTTATCTGGTAAGCCCACGAGAGCCATTTTTGGTGGGCCCAGAGGATACCTTGCCCATGATCCCTTCAACCCCGGCACTGTGCCTAATGCTAAAGCAAGTTGCCCTCCAACCTTTGACAGATGAAAATGGGTTTATTTTTGTCCTGTTGGCCCCAGCCTAAATTTCCAGGCACTGGGCGAACATCTGATTGGAGGAAGTCTGCCAAATATGTGCAGGCCATCCCATACATAGCAGTCCTGTTTCTGCAGGTATGCAGTGCACGGGGAACACCTGTGCACATTTAGTAGGCTTCCCCCAACATATGGATAGCATGGGGCCGGGACCAGAGGGGGATGTGACGGTGGGTCAGAGTTAGTGCAATCCCATTCCCACACGATGTGACTCACGTGGTGAGGAAAATGCCTAAATAGGGACATACAGTTGCTCAGTTATGACTTCATTTGTGGAATGTCCCTTCTACCAGGCCATATCTAGAAGTGGCTGGGCCCCTGACATAGAAGTGCCCACAAATAGGTTTGGGGCCTATCGAGCATGGCTCTTCTTAAGTTCTTATGCATTTAATAGTGGGGGCACTCCTATGTATCTATTTATCTGATTGAATATCAACTTTTTTCTTTAGCTTTGTTGCCACATTTATCAATGTTATTACCATATGCTGAGTTTCGAAATTGTTATATGAAATACGAGTGTTTCCTAGATGGTAGGGAGACGTAAGTCCACGTGGTCCATTATTCTGCTCCCACAGTGGGCAACCCAGATGTTTCAGTAGGAAGCCCACGGGGGCACATGAATGAAATCGCACCCTCCTGTTCGTGTGCCCAGCAACTGGCACACAGAGGCATACTGCCTCTGACACTGGAGCAAAGGCAACTTGGAGACCTGCCCAAAAGGACCTGGGAGACGGGGCTTATGTTAACTCACAGGCTTTGCAGCAACAGCCAGAAAGCACCTCACTCAGTGTGTGTGCTTAGGTACACACAGAGAATCACAAAGCAGGGAGAATCACAAAGCAGGGAGAGGCCCCTCCTCCTGCACGGGTTCTGGATTATGTATTCTACAGCTGTAAAGTATAATGTGCTTAGTCCCTTTAACCAGCCATCTAGAGCAGCCTTCCCCAACCTGGTGCCCTTCAGATATTTTGGATGACAACTCTCAGAATTCTTGACCATTGGCCAAGCTGGATGGGGCTGATAGGAGTTGAAGTCCAAAGCATCTGAAGGGCACCAGGTTGGGGAAGTTGACCTTGAGCTCCACAGGCTCAGCTGCAGTGAACTGCACTGTCACAGCTTCCACCCAGTTCACTCACTGGTTTTGTAAGCACACAAAGCTGCCTTATATTGAGTCTGGCCACTGGCTCATCCAACATGGTTTTTAAGGCTGTTTTAATGTTTTACTATGTTTTTATTTGTGTGTGTGTGTGTGTGTGTGAATTCTGGATTTTTCTAAACCACCTTCATTCATTCATTCATCCATCCATCCATCCATCCATCCATCCATTACATTTCTATACTGCCCAATGGCCAAAGCTCAGTAATTCAAACTACAAAATGCTTCATAAAATGCAGTATGTAACGTTAAAGCTTAAACTATAGTAAAGAAGTACAAACCACAATAAAACCTAGCAGCAATGGAGAAAACTAAAATATTACATTAGATTTAAAACAACAGCGCTAAAAGACTAAAATGCCTGGGAAAATAAAAAGGTCTTCACCTGGTGCCAGAAAGAGCACAATGTAGGTGCCAGGCGAACCACTCTAGGGACTTAGTTCCGCAATCGGGGTGCTACAGCAGAAAAGGCCCCCTGACAGCCACCGCACCGACCCACCTCACTTCTTTTGGCAGGGGCTCCCAGAGAAGGACCATTGAAGCTAATCTTAGGGTCTGGACAGGTACATATGGGAGGGAAGGATCCTTCAGATAAACTGGGCCCAAGCCATTTAGGGATTGAAATCTCAATACCAGCACTTTGAATTGAGCCTGGAAATGGACTAGCAGCTAGTGCAGATGGAAAAGCACTGGCATAATATTATCACGTTGGCCAGTCCCTGTTAACAGTCTTGGGGCCCTGTTTTGGACCAGCTGAAGTTTCCATACTGTTTTTGAAGGCAGCCCCACGTATAATGCATCGCAGTAATCCAAATGAGAGGTTACCAGAGCATGGGTAACCGTAGCTAGGCTGTCTCTGTCCAGATAAGGACGTAGCTGGTATATCAGCCAGAGGGAGCACTCATATGGGGATAGACAGCCACCTCCAGACTCGGAGGTGACCACCTATCCAATGCAGGGTGGGAGGAGCGTGGAAGGGATAATCTCCGCACTCCAGCTGCCCTGCATTCGCAGCTTGTTGGCCGATTTCGACTCTCTAGCAGTGAGATGTCAGAGTGTGGGGTGAGGAGGCTGGACGACATATAGGAAGTGTTGTACCGGCACTTCCAAACTCCCCACCCTGCCCCCAGGAACGCCCTCTTTCCCCAGCTCCATGCTGCTCTTCCGAGCGCAGAGCGCAGAGAAATCTGCACTGCCTACGAGGTGGCAGGGGAGGGGGTGGGGGAGGCGGTTCTCTGGGACCCAACCTCGGAGTGCGGGCTCCAAGTCACTTCCTGGAGACCGAGGAATCCTATGGCCATCTAGCCACTGTCTAGCAGCCATAGGATTGCGCCCTAAGCTGATAAAAGGTGCTCCGTGCCACTGAGCCCACCTGTGCCTGAAGTGACAGCTCTGGCTCCAAGAGCACCCCCAAATCACAAACCTGATCCATTAGGGGGAGTGCAAACCCCTCCACTTTGGTTGGCTTCAGAAAGGCAGTACAGAACTACAGTACTTACATACATACATACTCTGACCGCAGGTCTCCATAGTCTCAGGCAAATACCTTTTCCAGTCCTGCAACCTGAGATTGTTTTAACAAGAGATGCTAGGACTGAACAAGCATGTGGTCTCTGTCAAAGGGCAAGAATGGCCCTCCTGCCATAACTTGCTGGTAGAACATATGTGTTGGCCTTCCGGTACTTGCGTTTGCTCATCCCATTTCTCCTCTTTCAAGCACCGCCTTTTGAAAAACCTATCCAATCAAGGAGCAAGTTGGTGGGATTTCCATGGTCGGTTTCTAAGTTTTACAGAAATGTGTGTAAAACTGTGGCAAGAAAAAAAGGGCACTGTGTCAATTAAATAATGCTCAGCCCAACTGGAAACCTGTCCCTTGTGCAATTGCCTGAGAGGATCTCATTATATATCATGCTCCCCAGAAGAGGCTCAGCTGAAACCTCATATGAGACTAGAGACTAGTAGCTGTTCTGTTATCATAGTACTGGGCAGAAGTAATCACTCTGTAAGTTAGGTGGCCACTTATGAATTGCCCAAAAAGAGGATAAAAGAGGACACTGGTTTATTTATTTATTTATTGCATTTATACCCCGCCTTTCTCCCTCTCGCAAGGAACTCAAGGCGGCTTACATTATCCTCCTCCTCACCGTTGTATCCTCACAACAACAACCCTGTGAGGTAGGTTGGGCTGAGAGTCTGTGACTGGCCCAAAGTCACCCAGTGAGCTTCCATGGCCAAGTGGGGACTAGAACCCGGATCTCCCGGCTCCCAGTCCGTCACTCTCACCACTACACTACGCTGGCTCTCAGTGGTTGGCATACAATTTGTACATACTAATATACATATATGTAAATTGATAAATAATAATTATAATTTAAATAGAAATGCAGTACATAGTGTGGAAGAGTATGATCAGGTGACCTGTGTGCCTGCTCAATCTGCTGTCCAGATGCTGTTGAGGGCATCTTCAAGGACCAGCTTTTCCTCCTGATGGTTCTATATGCTGGACTTGGACTGGACAGCCCTTCAAATACAGCAGGGTACCTTCAAAATAGAAAATAGTCCTCTGGCAGCCTTTCAAATAGACTCTATGTAATAGAGGACTGCCTTGCCTCTAGAGGACACATGGCCTTTCGAAACTGAAAGTTGTTTGAAACTATAAACTACTGTCCAATATGGCAGAGCAGAATGGCCATATTCGCTTTACCATGGCATATTTTCAGGTGTGAGACTGGGGGGCCTGCAGGGCTGTCTCTCCATGCCCATCTTTTGTGTCAGCAAAAGAAAACTAACCTGAGAGGTTTGGGATTCTAGACTTCTCCTTCAGCTTATGGCTTGCCATATCGGCTGATCTAATTCTAGATAGGCTTCTTCAAAGAAGTTATATAGCCTTGACAAATTCGGGATGTACAGTATTGATTTCTTTTTAAAACTATAATTCAGTAAATGGCTTCATGTGTATCCTTCCTTTTGCAAAGGCATTTTAAATGTGACAGACCTAGTGACAGGAGAGCATTGAGCATGGCCAAAATAATTTGTTGTCTGAAGTAAGTCACGTCACACCATTGATAGTCATTAAATGACAGCCTTCTTAAGTAACTGCAGAGTTATATACTGCTCAGATGTAAGTGCACTGCACTTGTGAATAAGGAGAAGAAAAAGAAGACATACCTGAAAGTATGTCAACCCTTTCTTTAAATGCAGGGACTCCACTTAAAGTTCTTTTGTTTATAATCACTGATCTCTAAGTACCAGATGCCCAGGAGTGTTCTATATGCAGAGGGATATAAACAGTGGGGTCTCCGAAGTAATTTGGAACTGGTGCTTTTTAATTTGTTCATAAGTTATCTGAACAGTTACATTTGCTGATGACACCAGATTATGTAGTGTGGTTAAAACAAAAAGGGGCAGCAAAGAGTTCCAGAAGGAGCTCTCCAGATTGGAGGAATAAGCATCAACATGGCAAATGTGGTTCAATGTAAGCAAGTGTAAAGTGATGCACATGGTGTCGGGGGGAGGAAATCCTAACTTCACATTTATTCTGATGGGGTCTGAACTGGCAGTGATTGACCAGTAAAGGGATCTTGGCTTTGTGGTGGAAAGCTCAATGAAACAGTCGGACCAGTGTGTGGGGGATGTGAAAAAAGTGAATTCCATGCTGGGGATCATTAGGAAAGGAATTGAAAATAAAACTGAAAATAGAACTGCCAATATCATTATGCCTTTCTACAAATCTATGGTGTGACCACACTTGGAATACTGTGTAGAGTTCTGATCACTGAACCTCAAAAAGGATATTGTAGACCTGGAAAACATGCAGAAAAGGGCAAACAAAATGATCAAGGGACTAACACAACTCCTGTATAAGGGAAGGCTACAGTGCTTGGGGCTTTTTAACTTTGAAAAAAGGCTACTAGGGCCAGACATGATAGAGGTGCATAATATTATGCATGGTGTGGAGAAAGTGCATAGAGAGAAGATTTTCTCCCTCTCTCTGAAGACTAGAACCCAGGGTCATCTAATGAAGCCAGTAATGTAGTGGAGGCAGGGGTCGCAGGGACACAGCCCCGGCACATTTTCATTAGCAGGGACTCTGATGTCATCTGCCACCCCCCTCAGAATTCCTTTCCCTCTGAGCTTAGCTGCAATCCTCACTGTAGCTGCAGGAGGAATGAATTTTCCAAGCAACAATATATTATTGCATGTTGGAATGCATAGTATTTGGGATGACTTGGTCTGGAATGGGCAAATAAGACCTATTTGCTTTACCAAAGACATGCTCCTGGTGGAGATGAAAACTTCTAGAACTGGTTTGTTATGGATCGACACAGCTGCCTGAAATTTTTGGACTGCCCTTGGAGACTGACACAATGAGCTCCTGCATTTCCAAATTTACCACTACACCACTGTGTGTGTGTGTGTGTGTGTGTGTCTGTAGTTCAATCCAGCTGTGTGTGTGGATGTTTCTGTTGGAGGGGGAGGGGGGAGATATAATGAAGGAGCTTAGGAAAGGCTAATGGGTAATGTTGGGGCACTAAGGGAGTGTGCAAGGGAGCTGTTTAAATGAGAAGAGATCTGTCCATGAGGGCTGAGTTGAGAGGGTGAAGCTTCCATAGAGTATCATATTTTGAAAACCTAAAATGTTTGTGAGTGAGTGAGTGAAAAAGATTTTAACACCCCCGTATTTTTTCCCAGACGTCCAATTGAAATTGTTGTTGTTGTTCAGTCGTTCAGTCGTGTCCGACTCTTCGTGACCCCATGGACCATAGCACGCCAGGCCTTCCTGTCCTGCGCTCTCTCCCGGAGCGTGCTCAAGTTCATATTCATTGCATCAGTGATGCTATCTAGCCATCTCATCCTCTGCCGTCCCCTTCTCCTTTTGCCTTCAGTCTTTCCCAGCATCAGGGTCTTTTCCAGGGAGTTTTCTCTTCGCATTAGGTGGCCAAAATATTGGAGCTTCAGCTTCAGTATCTGTCCTTCCAATGAGCAGTCAGGGTTGATTTCCTTTAGGATGGACTGATTTGACCTCCTTGCAGTCCAGGGCACTCGTAAGAGTCTTCTCCAGCACCACAGTTCGAAAGCATCAATTCTTCGGCGCTCAGCCTTCCTTATAGTCCAGCTCTCACAGCCATACATTACTACTGGGAAAACCATAGCTTTGATTAGACGGACCTTTGTCGGCCAGGTGATGTCTCTGCTTCTTACTATGCTGTCTAGGTTGGCCATAGCTTTCCTCCCAAGGAGCAAGCGTCTTTTAATTTCATGGCTACAGTCACCATCTGCGGTGATCTTGGAGCCCAAGAAAGTAAAATCTGTCACTGCTTCCATTTCTTCCCCTTCTATATGCCAGGAAGTGATAGGGCCAGATGCCATGATCTCAGTTTTTTTAATGTTGAGTTTCAAACCAGCTTTTGCACTCTCCTCTTTCACCCTCAACAAGAGGCTCTTGAGATCCTCTTCGCTTTCTGCCATTAGGGTGGTATCGTCTGCATATCGGAGGTTGTTGATAATTCTCCCAGCAATCTTAATTCCGACCTCTGATTCATCCAACCCGGCATTTCTCATGATGTACTCTGCATATAAGTTAAATAAGCAGGGTGACAATATGCAGCCTTGTCGTACTCCTTTCCCAATTTTGAACCACTCGGTTGTTCCATGTCTGGTTCTTACTGTTGCTTCTTGACCCTCGTACAGGTTTCTCAGGAGACAGGTAAGGTGGTCTGGTACTCCCATCACTTTAAGAATTTGCCACAGTTTGTTGTGATCCACACAATCAAAGGCTTTCGTGTAGTCAATGAAGCAGAAATAGACGTTTTTCTGGAATTCTCTTGCTTTCTCCATGATGCAGCGAATGTTGGCGATTTGATCTCTAGTTCCTCTGCCTCTTCTAAACCCAGCTTGTACTTCCGGTAGTTCTCGGTTCGCATACTGCTGAAGCCTAGCTTGTAGGATTTTGAGCATCACCTTGCTGGCATGTGAAATGAGCGCAATTGTGCGGTAGTTTGAACACGCTTTGGCGTTGCCCTTCTTTGGAATTGGAATGTAAAGTGACCTTTTCCAGTCTTGCGGCCACTGTTGAGTGTTCCAGATTTGTTGGCATATTGAATGCAGCACTTTAACAGCATCATCGTTTAGGATTTTAAATAGCTCGGCTGGAATACTGTCATCTCCGCTAGCTTTGTTGTTACTAATGCTTCCTAAGGCCCACTTGACTTCACTCTCGAGGATGTCCGGCTCAAGTTCAGTGACTGCACTATCATGGCTATCAGGGACATTCAGATCTTTCCTGTATAGTTCTTCTGTGTCTTCTTTCCACCTCTTCTTCATCTCATCTGCTTCTGTTAGGTCCCTGCCTTCTTTGTCCTTTATCATGCCCGTCTTTGCACAAAACGTTCCCTTGAGATCTCCAATTTTCTTGAAGAGATCTCTAGTCTTTCCCATTCTGTTGTTTTCCTCGATTTCTTTGCATTGTTCATTTAAGAAGGCCTTCTTGTCTCTCCTTGCTATTCTCTGGAACTCTGCATTCAGTTGGGTATATCTTCCCCTTTCTCCCTTGCTTTTCGCTTCCCTTCTTTGTGAGCTACTTGTAAAGCCTCATCAGACAGCCACTTGGCTTTCTTGCATTTCTTTTTCTTTGGGATGGATTTACTTGCTGCCTCCTGAACAATGTTACGGACCTCCGTCCAGAGTTCCTCAGGCACTCTGTCTATCAGGTCTAATCCCTGAAATTGATTCCTCACCTCCACTGTATATTCATAAGGGATATGATTTAGGTCATACCTGAACGGTTTAGTGGTTTTCCCTACATTCTTCAATTTAAGCCGAAATTTTGCAAGAAGCAGCTCATGATCTGAGCCACAGTCAGCTCCAGGTCTTGTTTTTACTGACTGTATGGAGCTTCTCCATCTTTGGCTGCAAAGGACATAATCAATCTGACCACTGCTTTACTCTCAGCTGCACTGGTTTTGGATCCCAGTTGAAGGCTGTGTATCTTACATAGTTGTATAACCTTAGAAGGGGGTGTGGCTATGAGGGGGCGTGTCTGTGACTGTCATGAAGGGACCCTGCACTTCTGAATTTGCCACTACACTACTGAATGAAGCTGATTAGTGGGAGATTCAAGATGGATAAAAGGACGTACTTCACACAGCACATAGTTAAACTATGGAATTTTCTACCACAAGATGTTGTGATGGCCACCAACTTGGATGGCTTTAAAAGGGGGTTAGACAAATTCATGGAGGAGAAGGATATCAATACCACTAATCATGATTCCTATATATTATCTCCAATAACAGAAGCTGCAGATTCAGGAACCCAACAGTCCCTGACTGATCCCCCCACCCCCAAATCCAGACCTTTCAAAATCACCTCTGGGACCCTCTGAGCAGAGAAGGTGGTTGGTACCATCAGGCATCCAGACCAGAAGGTGAGATCTCCCTTCCTTAAGCCCTAATCAGGAGGAGGGAGCTAGAATCACATGCTCCAAATTAGTTGCTGATTAGCTGCTGATGCTCCATGAAGGAGTGGGGCAAAAGGGCCAGCTGTAAAACTCCTCAGTTGCAGATACAACACCTCATCCAGCTCAGGTCCCAGTTCAATGTGACTAGAGCTGGGCAGCTCCCCTGATGTACTGGAAATCTTGGACCCTAACTAGCTGGAAAGATTCCTGGCCTTACCAGTAGGATGAGAATCTGAACCACACAGCAGTGGTGGTGGTAAGAGGACCCACACATTGTAGCATAGATCAAGAAGTTACACTACTCATTTTTGCCACATTGGTAATCTCCAAAAATGGTGCTCACACATCCCACAGCGAGATGTGTGGGATCCAGATATGTATGGATCTCACAGATGTGGAAGATATGTGAGTTCCTGGTTTCAAATAGTATGATATAGACAGGAAAATAAAAGAGAGTCCCCAGCAGGTGACTCAAAATTCCATCCATATCACCTCACCCCTCATCTGTCCTGTACCTAATACCTCTGATGAAAATGACACAACTGATTCATGTAGCTTGTTCTGCCTGTTCTCTTCTACTTCGACAGAGTTTCCTCTCCCCTTAATGTTTTGATCTCATTCTTGGCTGCTGAAACATATGGTATTGTAACCTCCCACCAGTTCTACTGATCTTTGGATAGCTTTTAGCATTTTGGTCTTCCCACTCATTCGGTGATGTTATCCAATATTGATTTCCTATGATGATCATTTTGCCACTTATTTTACACTGTGCTATATTTGCCCATTTTGGCTGCACTATAGTGTGTCCATTCAATATTGTTTGACTTCCCTTTCCCACAGTGTCGGAAAGTTCAGCACAGCCTTTATTGGAACAACCACCTTTATACGTATAGGACAGGGTATTGAAGGTGTACTTTATCCTTTTAAAAATATGTTATGTGATAATTATGGATCAAGCAGATACCATCATGTGGGTGGCTCAAGGACCCAGGTGGTTTTAGGTAGAATGCAACATCAATCAAGACCCCTCAAAATCTTTCTAAGCATGGCAAACTAACAGACTAACAGTGCAATCCTATGCATGTTTAGACAGAAAAAGACCTACAACTCTCAGCATTTCCCAGCCAGCATGGCTGGCTGGGGCATGCTGGCATTTGTAGCCCTTTTTCTATCTAAACATGCATAGGATTGCACCTGAAGACACTAACAGGATTGCACCTGAAGACTAACATCGACAAGAAATTGCCTCAAAAACTGAGAAAGGCAGGAGAAATTTCTGAGAAATTTTTGACCAAAGTAGGGGTGGGTGGGCTTACCTTGCTTATTAGGACGAGGTGCCTGAGGGTTTTATTTCTTTTATTTCTTTAGAATTATTTTGTAAACCCGTTGGCTGCTCCTCCCAGCTGAGGAAAGTCTCCATTGCTATTTCCTGCCTCAGATGAAGAAGAGGAATTAATAACATTCCTGAAGTTGAGGGCCAAACTAAATGTTCTGCTGATCACACATAGCAGAGCTATGCGTGGTTGGCTTACATACCTCTGTGTTAGAGTGCCTGGACCATACTGATCGAGAGAGGGGGATTTAAGCTTTCCCCTCTCCCATTTTTGTTCTAATTCCACCCCCACCCCCACCCCCGGAAGGTTAAAAAAAAGCCATCTCCACTGGTATCCATGGAGACATTTGTTCTTTTCTTAAACCCCCTGAGGAGGAGAGGGTGGAATTTCAGCACAAAAATGGGAAGGAAGAGCTTAAATTTCCCCTCCCGAATTGCCAGAGCCCTGATTCAAATTGGGGATGCACACACTTACACAGAGATAAGTCAATCACATATAACTCTGCTATGCATGATTTAAAGAAGATCTAGTTTGGCCCTTAAGCAATTAATATTGAAGACGGGACAACTTTTCCTAAGGGTAGCTGCCACGTGTGGAGGATCTGGGTTGGATTGGGACTGCAGCATATGAGGAGAGCTGAGTACATCCACCCCACGTGCTGTGGTCCCTATACAAATTGGGGCACGTTTACTTCAGTATCAATTGTTTAACATACAACACCACAGAGAACTTCAGGAATGTTGTTGGTGGACTTTCATCCCAGCACTACTTAAGACAGACAGTGTAGCTTCTTTTCAAGCTAAATGTGTCAGTTTTAAGCTTCCATAGTTTTGGTGGTGCAGCGGGGGCCATACCAGAGGCCAGCCCCCCCCCCCCACATCCCATGGGCTGCATATTGCCCACTCCTGATTTAGATAATTGAATGTCACAATAAGGTTTCAGGAAAGAAAAATAGTCAAGGCTGTGGGACTTGCTCCAAGAAAGGGAGTTTACTGAGAGAAAGGCAAAAAAAGCATCAGTTTATGCACATGTTACAAGTACGAGTTGGAAGGCTATCCCAAAAGGGAAAGGAGCAGATTGAGAGTGAACAAGCAAGGGAGTGAAGGACAATGAGATGAAGGGCAAAGAAAAAAGAGGGTAGTTATCTATTCTTATCCTGCTGTGATAAACAGAGGAGGGCAAATTCTTAGCCACAGATTAAATTAAAAAATAGTGGACATCTGATGTTCCCAGGCTGAAGCAGGGCTTCCACTGGGTGGAAGCACATTGTGAGAGGGTGCAAAAACAGGAGCCCAGCCAGGAGGTTGAGGAGAGTCCAAAGGCAATTATGCTTTTAAGAAAACAAGAGACTAGGTATCTACTACAAAAGACATTCCATGGGAAACACTAGGGCAGAGGTGCCAGGGATGGTTTCTGAAAGGAGGGTCATACATGCTTGATGGGTGAACTGGCAACAGGCAGAAAGGTCTGGTGCCTAGAGACCCCTCCCTGAGTGGCAGGAGGGGGGTTGAGAAGACTCTCTCCTCTGCATTGAAAGAAGGTGTGAGGGGAGGTCATGGGGCAGTGTGGCCTAGCCCTGTCATCTGCCACTGATGTAGGGGAGAAGATTAGCCTGGGATGCCTAAAGCTTCCATGATCCAGGGCACTCAGGTGCTAGGGCATATTTCAGTAGAAGGTTGAGGACCATCACCATTGACTGCTAGCCCTTGCCAGCTTGACATTACAACCAGATGAAAAGAGTCATGGGGACAAAATAAGAACATAGGAAGAGCCCTGCTGGAACAGACCAAGGGTCCATCTAGTCCAGCATTTTGTTCACATAGTTGCCAACCAGCTGACCACAGGAAACCCATAAGCAGGACATGAGCGCAACAGCATTCTCATGCTCATTATCCCCAGTAACTGGTGTACATAGGCATACTGCCTCTGATACAGTATTCATCACCATCAGCAGTAGTAGCTGGTGATAGCCTTTACTCCATGAATTTGTCCAATCCCCCTTTTAAAGCCACCCAAATTGGTGGCCATCACTACATCCTGTGAAAGTGAATTCCATAGTTTAACTATGCGCTGTGTAAAGAAGTACTTCCTTTTATTGGATACACTCTAGCAACACAGATGTGATTGCTCTCTAGTTTTAATAGTCTGCAATGTTTAAAGCAATTAAGTAGTTAGATTAATCCCTTAAAATCTTTTGACTGATCAAAAAGACAACTTTGACTCCTCAGAGCAGGAGATTTTTAAAAAGTATTTTTTAATTTGCTTTTAAAAACTCAGGTGGCAAGCATAGGTAACCTTGGAAGCTTCCCAAGAGCAGGTTGGACTGTTTGTCCAACTAGCCTAGGGATGTCAGAGAAATCCAAAAAGGATTCAAAAATGAGTTTGGATTTCTAGGAATCAGATCTGTGAATTCCACAGCAGACTGGCCTTTTCTGAGTCATGTGGATTTCGCGGACTTGCTGACTGGTTTTTCGCTTTTGCTGGAGAATTGTACTAATGTGAATTAGCACAAGCAGAATGACATTCTGGTAAAAAAAAATCTGATTTCTTCAATGAGTGGACAATAGAACAAAAGACTCCTGACAATCTGCAAAACACAGATGGAACAGATTTAGCGAAATCCATACATCCCTACTCTGACTGACGGCAGCTGCTCGATGTCTCAGCAGAGGGGTCTTTGATGAACCTATTACCTGATGCTTTTAACTGTAAATGCCAAGGATTGAACCAGGCACCTTTTGCATGCAAATCAGGAGCTCTAACACTAGCCTATGGTCCCTTCCTGTCTGACAGAGCAACCCTATCTATGTTTACTCAGATGTAAGTCCCACTGTTCAATGGGGCTTACTCACAGGAAGGCATGTATAGCAGCCTTCCCCAACCTGGTGCCCTCCAGATGTTTTGGCCTACAACTTCCATCATTCCTGATGATTGGTCATGCTGGCTTGGGCTGATGGGAGTTGAAGTCCAAAACATCTGGGGAGGGTACCAAGTTGGGGAAAGGTTATGTATAGGATGGATTGCAGCCATATAAGAGGTATTTCTCTTTGCTGCCACATGGGTCTTTAAGATGGCCTTCCTTATATTTATATGCACATTTAGTGCTTGTTTAAGTATGCAAAGGACACTCTAAGGGAAGATGTGGTTTTGGAGATCTTTACTGCACTGTTGTAAAAACGTTTTCTAAAATAATATGTAGAGCTGTTGCTGCCTCAAGCCACAACGTTAATATGTTTAAAACACAATAATCTTGCTAACTGGTCCTGGCCATCAGCTAAGAAATACCTTGGTATAGTTAGCAGTCAGTTCAAACATATAAAACATAGTGATCCAATAAAAGTCAGCTCTAAAGGTGTAATGATTTGCCACAGCCATATGGGGGTAGGGGAACAACCTGAACTGTTTCCCATAATTTAATAATTGGGGAAGGGGGAAGAAAATAATTGCAATACAAATTAAGAAGTCAATTTAGAGTTTATGGAAGATTGTTTGGATGTCATTCTGGATGCGGAGTGGTGTTCCCAGTTGACCAGGAGAAAAAAACCCTGCATGCTCTGCTTCTATGCCTTTAAAAGCAGCTTGGTTAGCTGAAATCAGTATAGCTTCATAGTATAGAGATAAATATTGTCACCTGTTAATGTATGCAAATGAAGCTGCACTTAAAAGTACAGGTGCAACAGCTGGTTGGCAGTTCTAGAGAAGAGCCAACTGGCTGTTGCACCTGCACTTTTAAGAGCAACTTCATCTGAATACATTATCAGGTGAAAATAAGCTTGATATCCCTGTCTCCCAGGCCTCCTGCCCTAGGTCTCCCTTGCCTCCTCACAAAGGATACTTCCACTTTAAATACACGAACATTAACGTGTGCTTTTTTAAAAAAAAAACCCCAAACCCATGGACTATTATAAGAACTATATTTGAAGTCTGGATGTCAAATCGGATGAAAGATCCATAGGGAAACCACTCCCATATATATTCACCATTGGAGCAGCACTCACCCAATACGACATTTGTTGCTCCTTAGATATTTACTGAATTTACCCAGCCTCATCTTTTCATTCAGTTCTTTGTTTGGCTAGTCCCAGACAGTTTGAGTGGGGACAGGTCTGCCAGAGTAGGCTTTTCACTCTTCATCAGATGTTTCTTGCTTACCTGGGTGTGCTACCCAGACTTTAGGCAACAACAGGTTCTGTCTTCAGGCTAGGAGTCTGATGCTGCAGTCTCAGGCATGCTTATCTGGGGGGAAGCTCCATTGAACACAATGGAACACACTTCTGAGTGTACATGCATAGGATTGCTCCGTTAGTCAGGATTCTATTCTGGCTCTTATTGTAGCAGGTCTCCTCAATATGTTCTTTGTTTCTGGATAAAAGATAGCCATCAGTTGCCTGTCATACCATCGTAGCCAGGAGTAGGCTCAAGGATTGCCACTAGGCCAGTTTTAGTTTGGTATGACTAGTTTTAGTGGGGCAAAGTGAAAGTTTGCTAGGAGAGTATGAAGCAGAGGCAAAGACAGAAACCAATTATGCACCCTGGTTTCCCATAAATTCAAACACATGCCCATCCCTTAACACAGTTGTTTTCCAGCATGACAGCTACCTGAGTTGAAGTCCATCCCTTTTCTAAGATGCTTATGGACTAGAATAAATATTATTGATAGAATGGTACTATTGTTCTGGCAAGACCATTGCCATAGCTCAGTGGAAAGCTGTATGATATCTCAGCTTAATCGTGTCCATGCCTTATCATAACAAAGTTATATTGCTGTGAGGATAACTGTGGTTTTAATGCAACCCTTTCCAAGGGCATATTACCAAACAACTCTATGGGCTTAGCATAATAAATTAATATTACACACCGTGCCAGACCTCTTCATGGAATCTTAAACAAGAACACACAGGTTCTGCGTATTTTATGCTCTGTGCATTCTGCATGCAGTTGACAAATGCAGGGCAGTTCTTAAAAAGATGTGGTGGGGAAAGCTTTCCAAGATGAAAGGGTGACTCTCACTTTTCAGTTGCATAGCTGAAGTGTATGCCTATGGCAACATGCTATCTTGCATGTTTAGTTCAGAGCTGTCCCTGTGAAATAGAGCTACTCTAGAGTAAACAGGTGGCGGATTTCAGAACGATGAGAAAGACAAAAACACTGGATGGGAAGATGGTTTAGTGCCAAGTCGATTTCCAAATTTCCCAGTGTATGTCAAACATGTGCATTCTTTCACAGGTGAAACAAAAAAATACAAATATAACACAAAACAGACTGAATCTATTTGTATAACATTAAAATATAGAATACCATGATCCATATAAAAGTAAAATATTATTATTATTATTATTACTACTACTACTACTACTACTATTATCCCTCCTTAATAGGTCTATAAGGAATCTTAAACCTGGTAAACTTTCATAAATCACAAATACGCTTATATGAATACAGATCATATATTGGGGCACCAATCCATCATGCAGCACACTTTACAAAATGGTAAAACTGTAACAACTAAATGTCAGGTATTTCTGCTTGCTGACAGCTACAGAAGGTAATATAAAGCCCCCCCCCCCGGGGTAACATTCCAGGTAAAAATTGTAGGGCTGAAAATACAAAGCATCCATTACAGATTGCAGCCAAAGTCATTTTCACTGTATGTCTTTCCATTTGCTGCAGAAGAAAACACTCTTGTGATGTTTGCTAAGATCCACAGCCCCACCCTTACATGTGTGGCACTCTGTAGATGGACAAGGTTTTTTTTTTTTTCTCTCTTCCTCAAGCAACTACTTGAACAACCATTCCAAGACAGGGAGAATGGCATTACTGGGTTCAAAATTTTCATCAAGGAAATGTCACTATTTCTTTTCAAGGTATTCTGCAGAGATATCCACCCTGATTATTAACACTGGTGAGGTGAATATGGGTAAACTTGTTTGAGATGAAGCAAAGGAGTAGCAGGGATAATGCATGCTTGTACATTAATAGCAAGCTTTGCATGTAAAGCCATTTCTGAAAACCATAGAGCTCTAACAGTGGGTTGCAGAATTTAAGTCACCACTGACAATTTAAAAGGCATGCAAAAGAAAGCTGTTTGCTTTGCATTTAAATGTGAACTTATCTAATTTTGCACTCTCAAAGGAGTACACGTATTGAAACTCAGTTATCCATTGAAATTTGCACTTCTCTGAATTTTGCAATGGAGTTCTTCAATCAAAAATGCATCTATTAGTGAAAGCATGTTTAAAATGCTTTATATTAGGAAAATGGTTTGCTAAAAATGTGTATGTTCGGTAAAATTGCATAAAAACACATGTATTGGGAGAAATGTGCCCAAAATGCATACAATGTTTATTTTATTTTGTTTATTTTATTTATTTCATTTCTATACCGCCCAACAGCCAAAGCTCTCTGGGCAGTTCACACAAATTAAAACCAAAAAGCACAGGATAAAAAAATATAAAATACAAAAAAATTAAAACCACAATATAACAATACAACCAGAATAAAACCTAGCAGCAATGCAGAGATTTAAAATACAGATTTAAAACATCAAAGCTAAAAGACTAGGAAGCTAAAGTGCTAAAATGCCTGGGAGAATAAAAGGTCTTCACCTGGTGCTGGAAGGAATACAACGTAGGTGCCAGGTGAACCTCTCTAGGGAGCTCATTCCACAGCAGGGGTGCCACAGCAGAAAAGGCCCTCCTCCTGGTAACCACCCACCTCACTTCCTTTGGCAGGAGCTCACAGAGAAGGACCGTGAGCCCCTGCCAAACTTTCATGCAAACTTTAAAAAATAAATCCAAGAACGAACTGAACGTAAGACTGGAAAAATGAGAAACTGAGGGCAACTGGAATTGATTGATTTGTACATCCCTTTGATTTAAACATAATACACATGCTACATGACATATTTCCTCAGTATGAAAGATGCTGTTTATATGATGAAAAGCACTGAAAACAACAGTAGCAGTTGTCTCTATGGTGCTCTATGTAAGGCCATGTATACACATGCTTACTAAGTAGGGAGTCAGTGTATTCAGCTTTCATGGCATACATCACCAGTTTGGAGGTGGGTAAAGAAGCTGGATTCAATACCCCCAAACAAGTAGCTGACACACTGTTGGACTTTACACAGTATTCAGCTCCATGCACACCACTGCAGCTCTCAAAGTGATCTTGTGCTCTGTGCAAGCCATTTCTACTCCAGAAGGAGATCCATGTTCAGGAAACCTGATTCAGGATTGATTCACCTGGGGTTGAATCAGGGTGATCACAGCATACTACTAGCTTAGACACTGCGCATTATTCTGTTTTATTGTCGGTGGTGGTGGTTCATGAACTAAGCAATCACATGGCTCACCGTGATTATTGCATGATAATTATGGCTATGTGGAGCATCCTCAGATATTTAGTATAGAAGCACATACACTAATTTGCATTATCTTTACTATAACGAGGCAAGACTCTGACATGGAACCAGCTTCCAAAGGCACTTCGTTTCAGATTTATTTGATAACCAACATTCCCATATCTTTACGTTAATGTTTGACGAAAGTATGGGTTAGTAGCTTGCCTTGCGTCCTAGGCAATAAGATCTCTGCAGAGAACATTTGTTCTACATCTTTTGTCAAGCTGTAAGTGTAGGAGTCATTCATGAGTTCAGTACAGCGTGAAAATACCTTTCAGGTTCACATTGATAGAACATAAACAAACACAATGGGCCAGTATTGATCTGAAGTCAGTTACAGTACGTTGGGCAATATTTTAATTGGTTTCTCCCCATCCCATACTTTAAACACACAAATGAAGATGCAGAATTCTGCAGCACAATAGTGGTTTAGTCTCCCTTGAAAACATAAATGTACATCCTGCTAATTTCAGTTAGATGTACATATGCGTCACTGAGTGCAGAATTAACAGTCTTCAAAACCCTAAGAGTGCACTCCTATGCATGTCTAGACAGAGACAAGGCCCACAACTCCCAGCATTCTTGCTGGCTGGGGAATGCTGGGAGTTGTAGGCCTTTTCTCTGTCTAGACATGCATAGGATTGTGCCCTTAGTCCATATCTCCAACTTGGTGCTCTCTAGATGTTTTGGAATTCTGCTCCCTATCAACCTCAACCAGTACTGCCAATGGTCAGGAATGCCGGGATTTGTAGTCTGAAACATCTGGAGGCCACCCGCTTGGCAGGAGGTCTGCTCCAGCTCATTCTTGGGCTAGTTCCACTGATTTCATTAGGGCCATTTTAGAGACAGTGGTTGAAGGATAACATTTTGCACTGCTTGCATATGATTGTCAGTGTACAGCAGAAGAGCTAGAAAGACCTGCAGTGGTACCAAAAACCCATGCACCTATTTTCCATTTCCTTATCCTTTGTGACCTTGATGCAAGAAGATCACTCCAATTCCTGTGATGCTGGTGGATAAAGACAGAAGAGATGGAAGGACCCATAACAATTACACTGCAAATGTGTTTGGACAGTAGTGACTGTATCATCAATATTAAAATGTCAGCAATATCCAGTTGCCCTGATATTTGAGGATGTATCAACATGATCAAAGATACTGAAGGCTGGTTCATCCTAAATCAACACTCCTTGAGTGCAGGGGAACTATCTAAGTTAGGTCACTCTCACTATATGCCTGAATTGTCGCTTGAGCCACTTGCCTTTAGGGATGTGCAAATCAGCAAACCTTGATCTCATTGCAGCTCTCTAAATTCCACCTCAAAGCTTGTCCCGACTTGTGTCCATATCAGATTGAAAGCTTGTGTGTGTGTGTGTGTGGGGGGGGGTTGCATGAACATTTGTATGTTATTTTGTGCACATTTTCCTAAATGTGCAAATCAATTATGCACATTTTTCTTCCATTGATTAAAGCACATTTGTGTGCCTTTTCCAAAAGTATGCATTGTTCATATGTGTTTCATATGCATTTTTCAAATTATGCTTCTTTTTGTTCCGCTAATTGCATGGCAAGCTTGGAAATGTAAGGACTTTGACCATAGATTGCATTCTGTGTTTAGTTCCAGGAGGTGCAAAATGGGTAAATTTTGGTAAAAAAAGAAACTAAAATGAATTTCTCATTCATCCCTACCCACCTTTGACCAAGGAACTGTTTAGATTGTTGGTAACCTCATGAGGTGACACTGTGTCCACCCTTTCCCTAGATTCTTTCCCAGAATCTCAGTTGTTCCCATAACTCCCTGAATCATCACTCATCACCAAGAAGAAAGCTATCAATGTTTTACTTTTCAAAATGGCAGAAGTTCAAAGCTGGAAATGATTGTTTAGAAATAAAATGATTGCCATCTATTCTAAAGGATCAACAATCTTCAATTTAAGAGAAGAGTTAAAGGGCTTGTATGTTCACTCATGCACCTTGCCTTAACTTCCACTTCAAAAAGCTGAAGTGGAATGTCATGTCACACCACCCTGACATGATTCTGACATGATTAGGGGTGGGATCTATTTTTTTTTAACGAACAAATTCTATAATCTCATGCATTGTTAATATTAGAATTAGAAGCCAGTTACTGAGACAGTTGCGAGCCCTGACTATTCTGCCTTCACAATTTTCTACTGTCGTGTGTTATGAAACTTGCCAAGAGTTCACTCATGATTTAAAATGACTATTTTAAGCCCTTCATAAATACACAGCAGATTTTCATCAACACAAGAAGAGCAATTTTCTCCACAATTTTCTTTAATTTGTGGGTCTATAAAGTGGCAAAAAGAGAAACTTGTATGTTTGGAGCATGCAGAGGTTCAGGTGCAAACAGGTGAAAGTAACATTTCAAAGGAACATTTAAAATCAGAACCTTAGCTCTACAGACACCTCTTGTCTGTATAATAACAAAACAATCTTATGAATATTCTTAAAGTAACAGTAAATAAAGAAAATAGATATGATGATAAGAGAAATATCAATTTCACTGTGAAGGTTGTGAACCTAACAATAATAAGACTAACAAAGTTCCTGGCTAGATTAGCAACCTATCTGTTTGTTGTTGTTTTTTTAGCAACTTATTAAATTCAAATCAACTCGATCAAAGTTATCAACACACTGCTGTATGGATGGTGCCCTGGTGGCCGCATTATGGTGGGTTCAAACGTGACTGCTTGATCATTCCTTAGGTTCTGTGCTGGGCCAAAGCTGAAAGGACACTCAGCTGTGGATGTGTCTGGTGGTGAAAAGAAAATCCGATGCTGTAAAGAACAATACTGTTTAGGAACCTGGAATGTAAGATCAATGAATCAAGGTAAGGTGGAGGTGGTCAAACATGAGATAGCAAGATTGAACATCGACATCTTGGGAATCAGCGAACTAAAATGGACGAGCATGGGTGAATTTAATTCAGGTGACCATCATATCTACTACTGTGGGCAAGAATCCCTTAGACGAAATGGAGTAGCACTCATAGTCAACAAAAGGGTGGGAAAAGCAGTACTGGGGTACAATCTTAAAAACGATAGAATGATCTCAGTATGAATCCAAGGCAAACCATTCAACATCACAGTAATTCAAGTCTATGCCCCAACCACTGAGGCCGAAGAAGCTGAGGTTGATCAGTTCTATGAAGACCTACAACACCTTCTAGAACTAACACCAAAAAAAGATGTCCTCTTCATCATAGGGGATTGGAATGCTAAAGAAGGAAGTCAAGAAATCACCGGGATAACAGGCAAGCATGGCCTTGGTGTACAAAATGAAGCAGGACAAAAGCTAATAGAGTTTTGCCAAGAGAACACGCTGATCATAGCAAACACTCTTTTCCAACAGCATAAGAGGTGACTCTACACATGGACATCACCAGATGGTCAGTATCGAAATCAGATTGATCATGTCCTTTGCAGCAAAAGATTTAGAAGCTCCATACAGTCAGTAAAAACAAAACCTGGAGCTGACTGTGGCTCAGATCATGAGCTCCTTATTGCAAAATTTCGGCTTAAATTGAAGAACGTAGGGAAAACCACTAAACCATTCAGGTATGACCTAAATCATATCCCTTATGAATATACAGTGGAGGTGAGGAAGAGATTTCAGGGATTAGACCTGATAGACAGAGTGCCTGAGGAACTCTGGACGGAGGTCCGTAACATTGTTCAGGAGGCAGCAAGTAAATTCATCCCAAAGAAAAAGAAATGCAAGAAAGCCAAGTGGTTGTCTGATGAGGCTTTACAAGTAGCTGAGGAAAGAAGGGAAGTGAAAAGCAAGGGAGAAAGGGGAAGATACATCCAACTGAATGCAGAGTTCCAGAGAATAGCAAGGAGAGACAAGAAGGCTTTCTTAAATGAACAATGCAAAGAAATCGAGGAAAACAACAGAATGGGAAAGACTAGAGATCTCTTCAAGAAAATCGGAGATCTCAAGGGAACGTTTTGTGCAAAGACGGGCATGATAAAGGACAAAGAAGACAGCGACCTAACAGAAGCAGATGAGATGAAGAAGAGGCGGAAAGAAGACACAGACGAACTATACAGGAAAGGTCTTAATGTCCCTGATAGCCATGATAGTGCAGTCACTGAACTTGAGCCGGACATCCTCGAGAGTGAAGTCAAGTGGGCCTTCGGAAGCATTACTAACAACAAAGCTAGCGGAGATGACAGTATTCCAGCTGAGCTATTTAAAATCCTAAACGATGATGCTGTTAAAGTGCTGCACTCAATATGCCCACAAATTTGGAACATTCAACAGTGGCCACAAGACTGGAAAAGGTCAGTTTACATTCCAATTCCAAAGAAGGGCAACGCCAAAGAGTGTTCAAACTACCGCACAATTGCGCTCATTTCACATGCCAGCAAGGTTATGCTTAAAGTCCTACAAGCTAGGCTTCAGCAGTATGTGAACCGAGAACTACCAGAAGTACAAGCTGGGTTTCGAAGGGGCAGAGGAACTAGAGATCAAATCGCCAACATTCATTGGATCATGGAGAAAGCAAGAGAATTCCAGAAAAATGTCTATTTCTGCTTAACTGACTACACTAAAGCCTTTGATTGTGTGGATCACAACAAACTGTGGCAAATTCTGAAAGAGATGGGAGTACCAGACCACCTTACCTGTCTCCTGAGAAACCTGTACGAGTGTGAAGAAGCAACAGTAAGAACCAAACATGGAACAACAGATTGGTTCAAAATTGGGAAAGGAGTATGACAAGGCTGTATATTGTCACCCTGCTTATTTAACTTATATGCAGAGTACATCATGGGAAACACCAGGTTGGATGAATCACAGGTCGGAATTAAGATTGCCAGGAGAATTATCAACATCGTCAGATACGCCCTTATCTGGACAGAGATAGCCTAGCTACAGTGATCCATGCTCTGATAACTTCTCGTCTGGATTACTGCAATGCGTTATACGTGGGGCTGCCTTTGAAAACGGTCCGGAAACTTCAGCTGGTCCAAAATAGGGCAGCAAGATTGTTAACAGGGACTGGCCTGCGAGCTCATATTACGCCAGTACTTTTCCAGCTGCACTGGCTGCCAGTCCATTTCCGGGCCCGATTCAAAGTGCTGGTGTTAACATTCAAAGCCCTTAACGGCTTGGGGCCAGGTTACCTGAAGGATCGCCTCCTCCCATATGTGCCTGCCCGGACCATAAGATCATCATCAGCGGCCCTTCTCCGTGAGCCCCTGCCAAAGGAAGTGAGGCGGGTGGCTACTAGGAGGAGGGCTTTTTCTGTTGTGGCACCCCGGCTCTGGAATGAGCTCCCTAGTGAGGTACGCCTGGCGCCTACATTGTACTCCTTTCGGCGCCAGGTGAAGACCTTTTTATTCTCCCAGGCATTTTAGCTTTCTAAATTTTTATCTTTGCTGTTTTAAATCTGTATTTTAAACTCCTGTACTGCTGCTAGGTTTTATTGTGGTTGTATTGTTATATTGTGGTTTTAATGTTCTATATATTTTAAATTGTTTTATTGTGTGTTGTTTGGTTTTAGTTTTTGTGAACCGCCCAGAGAGCTTCGGCTATTGGGCGGTATAGAAATGAAATAAATAAAATAAAATAATAAATACGCAGACGATACCACCCTAATGGCAGAAAGTGAAGAGGATCTAAAGAGCCTCTTGTGGAGGATGAAAGTGGAGAGTGCAAAAGCTGATTTGAAACTCAACATTAAAAAACTAAGATCGTGGCATCTGGCCCCATCACTTCCTGGAATATAGAAGGGGAAGAAATGGAAGCAGTGACAGATTTTATTTTCTTGGGCTCCAAGATAACCGCAGGCAGTGACTGTAGCCACGATATTAAAAGACGCTTGCTCCTTGGGAGGAAAGCTATGGCAAACCTAGACAGCATAGTAAGAAGCAGAGACATCACCTTGCCGACAAAGGTTCGTATAATCAAAGCTATGATTTTCCCAGTAGTAACATATGGCTGTGAGAGCTGGACTAGAAGGAAGGCTGAGCGCCGAAGAATCGATGCCTTCGAACTGTGGTGCTGGAGAAGACTCTTACGAGTCCCCTGGACTGCAAGGAGGTCAAATCAGTCAATCCTAAAGGAAATCAACCCTGACTGCCCATTGGAAGGACAGATACTGAAGTGGAAGCTCAAATATTTTGGCCACCTAATGCGAAGAGAAAACTCCCTGGAAAAGACCCTGATGCTGGGAAGGACTGAAAGCAAAAGGAGAAGGGATGGCAGAGGATGAGATGGCTAGATAGCATCACTGATGCAACAAATATGAACTTGAGCACACTCTGGGAGAGAGCGGAGGACAGGAAGACCTGGCGTGCTATGGTCCATGGGGTCACGAAGAGTCGGACACGACTTAACGACTGAACAACAACAAGGATTTAGTCCTTTGAATATGAATTCATTTAACTTTGAATGTCAAGTCATCCTAATTAGCCCAAACTCATTTTGTGTGTTTGCTTACCTCTTGTGGATTTGCTCATAATTGACAACTTTTATCCCAAAATAGAGATCGAAGCTTGTCCCCCCCCTCCCCCCATACATACACACAGTCTGTTGAAAGTCAACCTTGAACTGGGTATCGATTTCTCTGGCAGGACTAATTCTTTCTGCCTATCACCTGGCATTTTGGAAGTGAAGATGCCCAAAGTTTGGCCCAGAATTCAGGTAATATGCCAGTAAGTATGCTGTATACCGTAGGTATGAGGACACCTGAAACCTCTTTGGCATGGAATCATCTGGACTAAAAACCATTTAATACTTAAATGCAACATTGACCTATTTCTGCTTCCATTTTGAGGCTCACTTTCTCCACAGCATTTCTTCACTTGAGTTGAAAAGCAACATATAAAATGGTAGCATAGCTGTCTTTAAATGGCTGATGGAGATGCCCCAGCTAAAAAAAGATGAACACATAATGAAATGACGAATGAAGACCCTTTCATTTGCTTTCCCCTTCACTTTTAGCTTGTTCTGATTAGCCAGGCAAAGAAATCATAGATTGAATAAAACACATTATGGGCACAAACCTATGCTTATTTAGAAAGAGAAACGTCCTACAACTCTCAGCATACCTTAGCCAGCATAGCTGATTGGGGCATTCTGGGAGTTTTAGGACTTTTTTCTACCTAAATATGTATAATATTGTGCCCTAAGGTGATAATTATATCAGAATAACTGATCATGTAAACAAACCCTGGGAATAAAGACTATATCATCACAAAAGTTTATAGGGCAATTTGTAGCCAAAGATTAAAATGGAGATGGTAGGAGTACCTAGACTTTCGTTATTCAGAAATGTCTTGATTTGCAATGAGCAAAAGTCGGCTGTTTGAGCTGGTCTCCTTCTCTTTTCCTACATGCTATTTAAACTAAAATGTGCCACTTCTCACCCTTTTCCTCATGGGTCCACTGTCCTAGATTGTAAGCCAGCACAGAGGCCCAGTCTATTATTTTTATTTTTTAAAAAACCTTTGTACAGCACCCAATAATTGTAGGCGCCTTGCAAGAAAATAATAATAATTAATAAACAATTCTTTCAAAAAGCCACTGCTTAAAAATCTTAGGAAGAACCAATTAGCTGAATGTGCCACCTTTTCATGTGGTAGGTTTTATTAGACCAAAGCACATTTTACTTTCTCCCCCCCCCTGTGTTAACTGACCATTATTTCCAGAAGAGGAGGTGGGTGCCCCATACTGAGCTGCTATAAGGAAACATTAACCAATCCATCATCTGGAAGAAATTGTGGCTCAACTGCTTGAGAAGTTCACTTTTAAATTTGTATACGTTATTTTGAGAGAGAGAGAGAGAGAGAGAGAGGAAGCCAGCTTCAGCTGTCTAAGCAAGGGACTGATAAATAAAATGGAAAAGAACCATTATTCATTCTAAATGGTCTCTTCTCAATATCTGCACAGTTAGCAAATAGAATTTGGACTTCCTTTCCAAAGTTTTGATCAAACAACGTCACAAACCTGTATTTATCACTGTCAACTACTTCATACATTCTGTATCCAGATACCTTGAAAGCCTTGCCTTCTGGCATTGTTGGGAAAACAGCTCCTTTTATAGTTTCCCATCAGTAGATGGAAATGTTTCATAAGTGACAACACCTTTCCTAAAGTTCTTGGCCTCATCCTGCCTTATGATGCAAGGCACAGCTGGTTATGATGACACTGCAATATATGAAAGGCATCAAGACAATACTTACATATCTTGTAGGCTTTCCTAGCTAAGTGTTATTCTTGCCTGCAGGACAGGAGTAACCATTATATTAAGTACTACACAGCATCCAGCATTAGCTGTGGTTTAATTACTAAGTATTTTTAAATGTTTCTCTGTACTGCTATGTGAAGCCCTAAAAATCCAAATTAATATTTCACTTTAGACCTTTCCTGTATCCAGTTCATTTGTTATCTATCTATCTATCTATCTATCTATCTATCTATCTATCTATCTATCTGTCTATCTAATAATCTATCACATTTGATTTGTATCCCACTCTTTCTATGGGTTTCTCTCCCTCACAGTCTATCCACACAACAGTGTTGGATAGGATAGGCTGAGAAACAGTGGCTGACCAAGGACACCCATATTGTCTGATGCTATGTCTACTACACCACGGGTGGGCAGAAAGTAAATCTCCAGATGTTTTGGACTTCAGCTCCCAGCATTCCTGACTGCGGGATGCTGGCAGGGGCTTCTGGGAGATGAAGTCCAAAACATCTGGAGATCTACCTTCTGCCCACCCCTGAACTACACCACACTGGCTCTTGCCTCCACCACAGTCCCTGTCTCCTGACTTCTACATCCTACAGTACAATCTTATGCATGTTTATTTAGAAGGAATAGGGCTTACTCCCAGTGCACAGGATTGCAGCCTCAGTTACTTACTTATTTGATTCACACATTTGATTCTGGAGTCATCATAGCTTGTTGATCTCTGTTTGCCTAATGTCCATTTTATTCAGTTCAATTACTGACTATCCTTTCATGTTTTCAATTCCATCTGTTCCATTACTATAAAGACCCATCAAACATGTCCAGACTTACACAACATCCTACAAAGGTCTTTCACTGAAACTATTTTGCAGGATAGTTGACATAAACATATGCAAAGTTCCCATGGAAATGTAAACAGGAGTAAGGAAACAAGCTGGAATGGATAATATTGTTTACAGTATTCCTATTGGCTATGAATAAGAACATCTCTTTATCCCAGAGCATGAGGCAGCAATCTCATTCAGGCTAAGCAGGTCACTGCCTAGATGGGAGACTACGTATGCTGCCTTGCGATCCATCAAAGGAGAGATAGAAATGTAATTAATCAATAAGCATGTTTCGCCATTCTGATTTATAGAAAAGAGAAAGACATCATACAATTTCACCAATGAAATCCGCCCATTACAAGCTTGAAACATCGGCTCCCACCCAAACCATACCCAGGGCTCCTTCACACCGGGCTTTTGTCCTGAGATTGAGATTGCTCCTTCATGGAAGTTTGCAGGCTCTTTACATGATGCCATGACCCTCCAGGGCATCTCCTGCACTAAATGCCCTTTGTTCCATTTTTAAATAGATCGCAGCTATTAAACTACCCTGTTGTGTTCCGCTTCAGTTTCCTCTGTGAAAGGGTTCACGTGGCAAGAAGAGGCGCAAGATCAATGACAGATAATGGAAGACTCAGATAAGTGGGGGAGGAGGGGGAAAGGTGAAGCGAAAAAGGAAGCACATATAAAGGGATTCAGTTGTGATCCTGCATTTAAAACAGAAGCAGAAAGCCCCATTTTAAATGCAGGATTTTAGGCTGGTGTAGAAATGCCTCCAAGCTCTCATCCTATACATACAATCTCATGAATTATAAAAGAAAAATTTCTATTTTGATTCTGAAATTCCTTTCTTTTTTTAACTTCCCCTGGCCTTTTTATATACAATTGTTGTTAAACATAGCATCCAACCTGGAAAAGAGTCCTATAAAGATGGCTGACTATTATGTAACTTTTTCGTTGGTCCTAATAAAGGTATCATCCTGTTGATGTTTTCACTTTTTTTGTATTCCAAGGGACCAATGTGACTGCAAACATTTTTGACAGAGACCAATTCACTTTAAAGCGTTATTTTCTTTCTCTTTTTTTCATTGGAAAATCATGAATTATCTCTCCAAAGTCAATTTCTTTTGCAAATACACACTCGATAGACAAAATAGCTAGATGGTATAACTATTCTTGCCCCCGTTTGCAGCTTTTGATGAGTGCTAGGCTGCTGAAACATTTTTGACCTTCTGCCACAGTTAGGTACCAGCAGTGTGCAAAAAAATCCATCACGCTATGTGCACTCCACTGAAAATAAGGGTCAAACAACAGGTTATATTAATTGCGTAGAATGAAGCTAAGCCTATTCTTCTTAGTCGAAGGCAATTGTATATGTGGCCATGAGTTTAATTAGGGCCAGCATACACTGGGGGGGGGGTATTATACTTCCACCCATTTCCTTCCCAAAATTCTGCCCCTGCCCCAGCATGGGGATTGAAAAAAGAATAGCATCTCCATTGGAGTTAATGAAGCCTTTCCCCTCCTTTAACTCTTAGCCGGGTAGTGGTGGGTGGTGGATTTCAGGAAGCAAACAGGTGGGGGGAGGTTTAAACCTCCCCTCCTGGTGCACATTGGACCTGATCTGAATCAGACCTGCATCCACTTACTCTCAAGAAGAAGAAAAGAATAAGCTCAACAACATACTATGCAATTAATTTAACATATAGTTTGACTCTAAGTTGCAGTTGGTTTTTGATTAATTTAATAAGATAAGTGGAGATCGTTCATACGCCTTTTTCAAAGTAGATTTTCAGATTATTATTTTTTTCAGATGCAGCATTTCACATGTTGAGAGTAGACATTTACTCAAATATATATATATTGGGCCTGTAAATCCTGCTAATAACCCTGGCTTCCACTGTCCCCTGGATCCATGTCTCTGAATATTATGGTGCTTTGTCCTTCCTACCAGCTGCACCCCCCCCCCCAGCTTATGCAAAAGGAAATCTGGGACCTGTAGCCCTTGAGAGAATATGTCACCTAGGGAAACACGGATGTTTCTGTCCTTCTAGCTCCAAGCTGAAAGGGGGAGGCAGAGATGCATTAGCTTGACCTTGTGCCCAAAAGCACTCTGAGCAAGCCACTGTCCCCTTCCAGTTGAGCTGTTGGCAAGGCCAGCGGCTTGTTTTCTCCCCCCACCCCTACCCCCAGCTCCAAACTCAGAGCTGGAGAGAGTACCAGGTTTTCCCTTGACAATGTGCTGCATTTCAGAAACAGCATGAGGTGAGGGACAAGTCCCTGCTCCTTAGGGGAGGGGAAAGGGTCCTGACAATGACAAATGTTGGATTGGCCAGCAAAGCCAGCCAAAATGGGTCAACCCCTCATTTACTACAAAGTCAGTAAAAGCTCCCCTTCAGAATCCCCCTGTGTGCATGTGAAGCTCCGTCTCACATTGGAGTCAAAGGGAGCAGGCTTTACTTCAGCAGCGATCCACAGTGACAGGCACACAGGAACCACTGGATCAGGGCTATGATGGTCCTGTCTTCTTCCATCTAGTGAGAAGAGCTATAAATCTTGCTTGTCAAATAAGGTGACACTGTGATTTCCTTTGCATCTTCTGGGTGAGATTGGAATCACTCTCTCTGTAATGTGTCTTCAAAAGAAGTGCGGGAATAAGGTGTCATCGTCGTCCCCAGCCCCGATCTCCTTAAAAACTCAACAAGCAGGAGAAGGCACTTGGAGGCTTTTCATAATGGGTTCATGATTAGCAATTCTCAACCCCACTGGTTAGGAAATCCTTACACTTGTACTGCTTGCAGTTCTTAAGGACGATATTTCTATCTGGCAGCAAAAAGGGGGGAAAGCATTCTTTTCCTCCCCTTCTTCTATTTTTCCCTACTGTTTGGAAAGAACAAGGCCAAGCAATTTTAAGTTTAACTACCTAGTGTCATCCTTGCACATTTGAAAGTGTTACAAAGGGGCCGCATGTTTTCACATATTGAAAGCTCTTCTTTGTGAAGGCAAAGATATATATAAAAACCAAATGCATGCAGAGCATGGTGGGTTAGAGATACATGATTCATTGTTTAACTACTGGCCTGCTGTACTGTAAATCAAGCTGTCCCAAGGAAAATAAAGAAAGCTGTTTAAGAACAAGAAGGGGGAACATCACTGTGAAAAAGAGGACAATCGTGTTTTTATTTTCCCCAGCTATGTTTCTTTGGAAAGCCTTATCATTTGTAATTGCTTTTCACCTCCTTTGTACATATAACTGTATGCCCTCTCCTGAAAAGAGGGGAACATACAAAGACCATGCTGCAATCAACTGTCATGGAATTAATCATCTGCCAGTTTGTATATGACCCCATTATAATAATCAGAATAATACACAGATTAAGGCCACAGCTGTTTGAGACCTACCTGGGTGTAAGGGTCATTTACTTCAGTGCAATTGACTTCTGAGTAAGGATGTCTAGGAACATTCCTGTGAGAAAATGATTACCTCAAAGCAAGGATCAGGAACCCCCAGACCATGGGATGAGCCAGGCCACCCTATCAGATCTGCAAAGGCTTCCAGTGAGGCCTCACTGGCTCCATGAAGCCCCTCCCTGACGTATCCCCACCCTCAGAGAAGGGAGACAGGATGGAGTGCAGGGATGGAGAGTAGCTCCTAACAATTCCTTGAGGAGGAGGCTCAGTCAGAGCATTCTGATTGGCTAAAGTCTAGCATATAGAGCAGAGACGAGAACACTTGTTTGCACCATTTGCCTTCACATACAAATCCCCAAATCGCCCTATAGATTATGGTACTGTTGAGAGGATATATTTTATGAATGCCTATTACAGAAAAGGCATTATTGAGATCAGGCATGGGAAACTTGGAGCCTTCCAGATGTTTGGCCTAAACTACCATCCGTCTTAGCCAGCATAGCCAATGGCAAGGGGTCATGGGAGTTGTCGGCCAGCAAACACAAGTTGCCCACCTCTGCTGTAGATCCCCTTAACTCACACAGACATCTCCACCAAGCAAATGAATTGGAAGGATTTGTTTCTCTAGCAGCTTGATCCTACACATTTAATTAGCAAGATTGTTGCTCAGAGACCTGATTGGCTCTCCTGCCTCTGGCAGCTGTATCTTGTCAATTAGGTCTTAGACTGGACAGGGCTTCTATGACATGTACAGCACTTGGATTTGAAAGCACTTCAGAAATGAATGGCTTCAACAACAACAGCAATTTATTTCTGAAGCAAGGGAATGACTGTTAAACCTGTTTGTGTAGTAATATACCCTTGTTGCTAAGTCGGCCAACTTTTGAGCCACCTCCTTTAACAGGAGTTGGATGAGTAGACATTAGCTGTTGGTGATATTTATCTCCATGCTTTGTACAGCTTTGCCTGCAGATTTCTGAAGCTCAAACTGCAATTAGAAGCAGAAGATTGGGCCAGGTTGTTTTTCTTTGTCTGTTCGTTTCTGGTTGACCGCCAAGCATACTTGTTGCTATATAACTAAAGGTTTGAATATTTGGCAAGAACCAAAGGGACTGGAAGTGAATGCATACATGCTCACTTTCACAGTTGGCTTGTCAGTGCATAACGTGATAATAAGAGAATGTGTAGCACTCTGGCCGATACGATACCTGATCTGAAGGATGCTCAGGTACCTTCAGTAGCTGCATCTCAATAAGTGTTCAGAAGGTACATCTTATATTTTATTTATTTAAATTCTCATATTTGTAATCTACCACTCCGCCAAGGCTCCAGAGGCAGCCAGTAATAAAATGCAACGTATGTTTTTGCAGGCTCCCATAGATTGAACATAAAATGAATAAAACCCCCAATAAAAAGAGATATTAAGAATAACAATTCAACAACCACAGCAAAAAGTAGACTCTGAATAAAACATATAAACTTAGAAGCCATACAAACTAAAACAGAAGCTATTTTGATCTAATACACTTATCTGGATCAAGATAATCTTTTACCAGTGGAAAGTGACCAGGCCAGGAATTCTACAGCTCCTGAGAAGTGAAGAGAGGCTATAGCTCACATGCTTTTCATGCAGAAGATCCAATCCCTGGCATCTCCAGTTGGATGAGTAAACATTAGCTTTTAGACCAGGAAGACCTCTGCCTAACATCATGGAGAGCCATCGTCAACATGGAGAGCCATTGTCTAGCTCCATATCGCTAGATGACTAGATAGTCTGAACTGAAGGCAGCTTCATGATCCTTGGAATTAAGATTTTCTTTACACTCACAAAGGTTTTGAAAGGGCCCTAGCACAGTGGTAGAGCACCTGCTTTGCGTGCAGAAAGTCCCAGTTTCAATCCCTGGCATCTCCAGGTAGGCCTGTCTGACACAGGAGAGGAGCTCCTGTGTTCCCAAACCCCCAATTTCATGTCCACTCACCACGCCTTAGATGCTGGGTGCCCTTGCAGCAGGGCTATGCGAGGATACATTAAAGTACACATGAAACATCAGGTTCCTTTTCTGTTGTCACAGGAATGCAAGATTTTGAGTATGTGAAGTATTGGGCGTGTATTTGGGGAGCCGGCCTCAGAGGGGCACATCCTTCTTGAACTTAGAATGGCTGCATGTAAAAAAAAAGACAACAGAGGGCCTAGATCTGCATAAAAATGGCATGTGCTAACTGATATGCAAAGATGCAGATTTAGAAATACTATAATTTAAATAGAAGCATAATTTATATCACCATATTGGGGAAAACAGTCACCAAGTGATTTGTGTGCCTTACCCGGCCTCCTGTCTACCTTCAGGGCACCTGCTCTCCCTTCTTGTGGTTCTTTACCTTTAAACTGGACTTGAGATGGAGAGGCCTTCAGACAGAGCAGTTGCTTCCAACCTGGTACCCTCCAGATGTGTGGGACTGCAACTCCTGTCTTTTCCAGCCAGCATGGTCATTGGTTGGCTAGGAATGATGAGTTGCAGTCCAACACATCTGGAGGTTGGGGAAAGCTGAAACAGAGAATGTGTTCAAATAGAGGAGTGTCCTTGTATCTGCAGCAAACTTGATGCTGTTGTTGGTGCACTTCCAGTCAAGGTGTCTGACACCACCATCTGTCCGACTTTGTGGGATCAGTTTCAGTTGTTACGGCCCGATGACATGGCCAAGGTGCTTGCAGCAGTGAGACTGACCATGTGCCCTCTCGATCCTTGCCCCTCCTGGTAATAAAAGCTAGCCGAGGAGGTATGACTGGGTGGGTCCAGGGTGTTGTGAATGCTTCCCTTTGGGAGGGGGTGGTTCCTGCTGTCCTTAAGGAGGCAGTAGTGTGACCACTCCTGAAGAAGCCCACTCTGGACCCAATGGTATTAGACAACTACTGCCCAGTCGCAAATACCCCTTTCTTAGGGAAAGTTCTGAAGAGGGTAGTGGCGAAACAACGGCAGGCACTCTTCAAGGATACTGATTATTTAGACCCATTCCAATCTGGATTTCATCCTGGTTATGGGACTGAATCAGCCTTGGTCACCCTGATGGATGACCTTTATCGAGAGAGGGACAGGGGGAGTGCAACCCTGTTAATTCTGCTTGATCTCTCCTCAGCTTTTAATACCATTCACCATGGTATCCTCCTGGATAGACTCCGTGGGATGGATATCGGAAGCACTGTGTTACAGTGGTTCTGATCCTACTTGCAGGGCCAATTTCAGAGAGTAACATTGGGTTACTACTCCTCGGCCCCTTGGCAATTGAGCTATGGGGTTCCTCAGGGTACCATATTGTCCCCAATGTTTTTTAACATCTATATGAAGCCGCTGGGAGTGGTCATTGGGGGATATGGAGCCAAGGGCCATCAGTATGCTGATGACACACAGCTCTACCTTCCTGTGACATCTGAATCAGGAGAGGCTGTTCAAGTCCTGGACCAGTGCCTGAACTCAGTAATGGGCCGGATGAGACCCAATAAACTGAAACTGAATCCTGGCAAGACGGAAGCCAGAAACTGCACTGGCTGCCTATCTGCTACTGGGCCAGGTTTAAGGTATTAGTACTAGTGTACAAAGCTCTAAAGAACTTGGGACCAGGATACCTGATGCCTTCTCCCTTACCAACCTGCTTGGTCACTGAGGTCATTGGAGGGCTTGCTCCTGGTGCTTCTACATGGACCTATGGCCCAATCGGAGTCCACCAGGAGAAGAGCCTTCAGTGTAATGGCCCCTTTCTTTGGAACTCCCTGCCACTGGAGATCAGGCAGGCACCAATACTGTGTTGTTTCCAGTGCCTCCTGAAAACAGCACTATTCCAGGAGGTATAACTTAATTCCTTAGTCAAGGTTTCTATTGGCATTCTGGGTTGTTTTGTTTGTTTGTTTGTTTTAAATCATGATTTTAAGGTGGTATTTTAATCTTTTTATTCTTTTACTGTTTATCTATTATGTTTACCACGTCAAAAATTTCTGTTTTAGATATGGAGCGGTATACAAATATTATAAATAAATAAATAATAAATAAATAACAATGAAGCTGCCAATTGGGGCTGTGAACAGCAGTAAAGCAATGTGAAAAAAAAAAAACCCAGAGGTTGGCCGGAGGGCTTTTGGAAAACTCTACCCCCCCCTTCCATTTCTCAGGCTGAAATGCAAGCCATGAGAAAATTCAGTGGAGGACTGGTTAGGATGTCTGAGTCAGAGGACTCGTGTTCACCAACACTTTTATATGTATTACAAGGAACTGAAGAAGAGGAAATTTCACCTCTCCAAAATTGTCTATTTTTCACTATTGTATCTGCATCAATTTTTATTCGTTATTACTGGAAAGTCTGCAGGCAAAGCAGATCAGATTATTTCATTACACCTTTAGCCTTCCCTTCTTCTAAGATGATCAGGGCAGCATACATGATCCCCACCACTACCACCATCACTACCCATTCTATCCTCACAACAACCCTGTGATGTAGGTTAGGCTGAGAGAGAGAGAGTGAATGGTTGAAGGTCACCCAGTCAGCTTCATGGGTGAGTGGGGATTTGAACCCAGCTCTTCCCATCCTCAGTGCAGAAGTGTAGCTATTATGCTACACTGCAGCCAGTGGAGTCTGGTGGCTCCGATTTCGGTGGAGCTGTGAATCCACTCCAGGTTTCAGTCATAACCAGTCAGAACTCTAAAGGCACTATCCAAGGTGCTGAACCTATTTGGGGGGCAGGGTTCAGCACCTTACATAGCTCCTTCAGAGTTCTGGCAGGTTCTGACTGAAACCCAAAATGGATGAACATCCCCACCAGAATTGGAGCCACCAGCCTCCACTGATGACAGCCTTTGCCAACCCGGTACCCTCCATATGCGTTGGACTACAATGCCCAGCCCTACAACACACACAGCACACACTGGCCAATGAGCAACAGTGGCTTGGGAATACATGACAGCAGGGTTTATCGTTTCTCACATCCTTTCTTTAATCTTTAGCTTGATGTGATATTTGCTCTGGGCCAGTAAACCACATGCTCCATTTTTGATGACAGAAGCACAGAGCAGGAGTAACAGAAATACACTGAACTATTTGTTGCACATGATTTAACATCCCCACAATAAAATGTGATTTCATCATTACCAAAAAGGGAACACCAAACCAGGAATACAGTCATTATCTTCATTTCTGTATTTTGCCATTCAATTTGGGGAGTGATTTTTTTTTTAAGCATACACCAGTGTTGCTAGCAACATGATGGGAAAACATGTAGCTCTTCTGTTAAGAATGCTTGGCCCACTTCAACGTGGGAGTGATTGGTGTAACTCTCTCTCTCTCTCTCTCTCTCTCTCTCTCAATCTGATTGATATTGTACCAGTAATGCCATCCATACCATGTGACAAGTACACGTGGCCAATGACAAGCTGGTAATTAGGAAATCAGTGGATGAATCTGTCAATTTCGGTTTTGGCTTTTCCAGTCTTACGATCATTTTATCTTGAACTTTGAGCATTTCTCTAGTCTCGATTACTTCATCCTGAATTTTGATTTTTTTTAAAACGAATTTTGCATGAAAATTCATAAGCATTATTGTGCACATTTCTCCAGATATATGAACTTTTGTATGCATTTTTACCAGATACACATACATTTTACAAGCAATTTTTCTGTAATGCCCTTTTGAATGTTAACTTCCCTAACTTACGCATTTTGGGGATGCATTTTTGGGATTGGTGTACTCCACTGCCAAATTCAGAGAAGTGCAAAATGGGAAAGTTAAATGAGTTTAAGTTTGCATAGTGGTTTACAACTGCAAAATTACTTACATTTGCATTAAAATGACAACTGAATTAATTTCTCCCCATCCCTATTTCACACAATGCATTTATAGTAAAAAGGTAATGCTGCACATCTTCAGTACACTGAAGACACCTTAGCCCAAACCTCTGGATGACTTCCCCCAAGGGTTTCATGTAGATGGAACCCTGAGGCACCCCACAACTCAAAGGCGGTGGTGTGGAACAGCAGTCTCTCAGCGTCACCTTCCAGGTGCCCCCCCCCCGAAGGACCAGACCCACCATACTACCATGCCAGAAGCTCATAGGAACTAGGGGATTGTGTCAAAGGCTTCATCGAAAAGGTGGGTTTTGATAGTTTAAATATGAGTTAACTAATTTCAGTTTGGAGCAAATCTTGTAACTTAGGAGTCAAATCTAGAGGATGATGTTCAGATCCACGTTGAGAAGAAGCTGCTAAGCTCAGTGGGCATTTAGTTTATTTATTTAGATTTAAACTTCTCTATAGATGGACTAAAGTGAAATGAAAGAAAAAGAAGCCCAATAGACCATCCTCAAATGTATTAATGTGGAATTAGCAATAAAGGGCTTGCTATGGAACATCTTCATAGGCCACAAGGGGGAAAATATATCAAGAACTGGGAACCTGAAAGAGCAGTCATAAGAACCACTTCATATGTTTTTAATCAACACATTGGCATTTATAGAACAATTAATGTTTTGCTTTCTTGAGCAACCAGTCTTTAGAATGTAAAATTCAGATCATATACCCAAGGATTTCGATTCACCCAAATATCTGACCATCTCTACAGGTGTAGCCTCCTGTGAGACTATTCCCACATGCATGGCCACCAGCAGATAATTGTCACGATCCCACTCTCCTTCACACAGTCACTGAACATATATGTATGTATGCATGTGTGTGTGTGTGTCTGTCTACAGACACCTAGTAAGACAATAACAAGACCTGTAAGTCCCACGTGCTTCACCTCACTCTGTTTCTTGTGTTCAATGCAGCCCATGTAAGCCCAAGGGCTATGGAAAGGACCTATGACTCCTCTGCAATCTGTACCAAACGACCTAAAGTGTCATTGGTACAAGCAGTCCTGCAAGGACTTTTCAAAGCTAGTCCACTTTCTAGTCTGAAATTCATTTGTACCACTTTGCAATTGTTGCGATCAGTGCAACCTTAATTTAGGGATCCAGTTATATTATTTCCAATGTGTGTAGTGTAGTCAGGGAGTTACCATCACTTGGGCTCTAATCTGAAAACCCAAGTGCTGACCCACCAGCGCCCTTGATATGGAGAATCAGCAGCAGTTGGTAGAGTTTTCATGAAAGACGGAGAGTTCCCGGAGGGGGGAACCCACCTGGAACTGATGGAGAAGAGAGGTACCTATTGGCAGCTGAGGCAGAGGCAAAGGAATGGGACCAAGGAAGGCAGCACCAGCACTGCCGATGCGAACAGAGGGAACCTCTTATAATGATGACAGAATCAGCTGGACATCATGGCCTAGACACCAAGGCATCGCCTGTCACTTCCCGCTGGCAGGAGGCATGGAAAACTCCCATACTGATCCAGTAGTCAGAAACTACAGCCTCAGCTAATGCTGAAGAAAGAGCCAGTGTGGTGTAGTGGTTAGATGTAGGACTGGGTCTCAGGAGATTGGGGTTCTAGTTCCCACTTGGCCATGAAGCTCACTGGATGACTTTGGGCCAGTCATCGACTCTCAGCCTAATCAGCCTCACAGGATAAAATGGAGGGGATAAAATATGAGGATAAAATGGAGAGGAGGATGATCTTGTAAGCCGCCTTGCGTTCCTTGCATGAGGAAAAAAGGTGGGAGACCAATGTAATAATAAATAAATAAAAATACACTGCTTTTCACAACCTCTGTGACTGTTTAAATCAGGGATGGTCTAAATCATATTTTCAACCCCAAGGGCCACATCAGGTGTCTGATGGGGTGCTAGGGGCAGCACACACATACATGTACACACACACACACACACACAGTCATCCACAGCTTCACACATTCAGACTCCTACGCTCACACACACATATACAAACACAAACTCATTCACATCTCCCCCACTGCACACACACTTACCCCAAACATACACAGACAGGCTTTTCCTTTGCTAGGGAACAGTTGGCTACTGCCAATCTTTAGACTTTTAAGAGAGATTGGAGTTAAGAGAAATGGCTTTCCTTGTTAGTGTGAATGCTTGCTTTCCCTAGCTAATGCTCGCAATAGCGCTAGCAAGGGAAGCAGCTCCCTTATCTCTCCAACAACCTCTAAGGCAGCAACAAGGGCAAAAGATATTTAGTGGTGACACCATTAGGTCTCTTTGTCTCTCGCTATATTATTCTGGTAAGCATTTCTCCTGGGATTGGGGCATGATCCAGAGGATGTAGGAGCAGCACCTTTCAGCCACAGAGAGAAGGCCCCTGAAGCAATATGCTTTCCATGAAATCTCATAGCCCTGTGTGTGGCTGTCTTGTGCGTCTGCCATATAATGAGGCCTGGTGTCATGAGAGGGTTTTCAAAATGCTTCTTCAGCACAGGAGAGTCAGGTGTGGAAAAGAAACAATCCAAGGTGAAGGGCTCCCTCCCCCTACTAGTCCATTGTATAGAATTGCATACCTCTGTGTCAGAGGAGGCTGGTGGCTCTGATTTTGGTGGGGCTGCCAATCCGTTCTGGGTTTCAGTCAGAACCCGCCAGAACTCTAATAGAGCTATCCAAGGTGCTGAACCCTTTCGGGGATAGGGTTTAGCACCTTGGGTAGCTCCTTTAGAGTTCTGACTGGTTCTGACTGAAACCCAGAATGAATTGGCAGCCCCACCACAATCAGAGGCACCAGCCTCCAGGGCCCCATGGGGGGAAAATGGCTGTGGTTACTATTATGAAGGCATTAGGAATTCAGCAACTACAACCTTTGTCAAAGTTGACTCTGTTACAGACTGGCAGAAGAAAACTGATCTAACGTTACTTCCCTCAGTGCATAATACATCTATGAACTCGATATCTTTCCATCTTGTAAAATTTCCAGTGACTGGGTTTTAGCTCACTGAAATGTGGATTAAATGTGTAGCAAGACATTAATCCCATGTTCTTTCTGTTATTTTTGCTTTCGTTTCTTGATTGGTTGCAAACTGTCAATGTATGATCTGTTGCTTATTTGAGACTGATGTGATAAAACCAGATGGCATAAATTCCATCTGTGGCCTGCTTAGGAACTTACCATTCAGTTTTGATACATGCCTCTTACAAAGAAACCTTGCCAGCAAATATTAAAAATTATTGTGAAACAAATCTCGGTCAGGCACTTTCCATAGCAACCACATCTTTGGCATCCAGCAGCACTGAATGTTCTGATGCTGAAGACGTTGAAGACACAAAAGCCGTTCCCTTCACTGGAGCTGAGCGCTCCATAGTCCTAACCTTGCCCACCCAAAGATACCAGGGGAAGAAGCACCCGTGTCACCAAATTGCTTCTTACAAAGAATCCTGCCAACAAGTAATTAGTAACACCACCCAAATTGTCATGTTTAGAAGTAAGTTTCATATTTTGTAGTAGTTCTGATGTAGCTAGGGATGTTGGAGAAATCTGGAACAGAATCAGTTGGGTTTGGGTTTCTATAAATCCGACCTGCAGATTCTGCCGTGGACTGGCTTGTCCTGAGTTGTGCGAATTCCATGGACTTGTGGATCTTATTTTTTTTTAACTTCTTGGAATTTTGCATAAATTTAGTAATACAGAAATACAGAAAATAGAAAAACACTGTCCAAAAATGTACATTTCACCCACAGGTCAATGCGTGAAAATGTGCATTTTGGAGGGATTCATGCATTTTGAGGGGATTGGTGCATTTTTGCAAGTGCAATTTGCAGAAGTGTGAATTTGCAGAAATGCAAATGTGCACAAATTAGTGAACTTGGAAAAAATACACCCACTAACAAAGCCAAAATCCAGCCAGCCAAACACAGCTGTGCAAATATGTGTGGCCAGTAAGATGGTAACGGGGGGAGAAAGACCATTCTTGCAATAGATCTCCAGATTTATTGCTTTTCATTCATTTCAACAGCAGCAGCAATACACAGAAGAGCTAAAACTTCCCTGGATATCTTAAGAAGCATAGGACACAGTGGTATCATGTCTATAATACAATGCAAGCAGGTGGCTTGGCATACATTTCGTCACTGTAGCACACAACCCTCCAGAAATTTGCTAACTTGATTACAGTTTCAGTTATACTTGGAATCAAATGCTGTGCCTCAGTTAATTAAAAGTGTAAATAACTTCTGAATAAGTGAGAACATTCAGCCAGGGAATATTGTTTGTTTGTATGCTGAAGTGTGTTTCTTCCAATTCTTTGTGATCTGCCAAATCCTACACCAGAGTAGAAAAGCGTTGACAGATCTTTCACGTTCCTTTTCCATTTAACTGTGGTATTCTAAATCAGGAACTTTCTTCCTCCATTGTCTTCCTTGACCCTGCTCCTTTTCCCTATGTGTTCATGTAGAAGACAAGGGTCCTGCTGCTTTTATATGATGTCCTTTTAAATTCACCATGGCCTCACCAAGGTCTCCTGAGTAAAACTAACAGTCCGGGGTTGGGGTGTGTGTGTGTGTGGGGGGGGGATTTTTTTTTGGTGGGGGATTTGTATAATTCCAAAAAAGAGCCAGGTTTTCTTATGGATCAGTAACTTGTAATAGAACAGGAAACAGAAAGTAGGAATAAACAGACACTTTTTACAATGGGAGGAAGACTTTGGGTCCCCAGAAGATCTGTATTGGGACTGGTGCTTTTTAATGTGTTCATAAATAGTCTATAGCTGAGGAGACCTAATAAGAACATGAGAACATAAGAAGAGCCCTGCTGGCTCAGACCAAGGGTCCATCTAGTCCAGCATTCTGTTCACACAATGGCCAACCAGCTGTCGACTGGGAACCCACAAGCAGGACACGAGTGCAAGAGCGCCCTCCATGCCTATGTTTTTCAGAATGGTGAAAACCCAAGCTGTGAAGAGCTCCGGAACGATTTCTCCAAACTGGGCAAATGGGAAACAAAATGGTAAAAATGCATTTAATGCAAGTGATTGTAAAGTGATACCCATTTGCTGCTGCAGCACAGCAGCACAGGGAAAAATAAAAATAAATTTCATGTATAAACTGGTTGTGACTCACCAAGAAAGAGAGCCTGGCATTGTGATGGATAGCTCAATAAAAATATCAGCTCAATGTGCAGCAGCAGTGAAAAGTGCAAATACCATGCCAGGGATAATTAGGACAGGTATAGAAAATGAAAATTCCAGGCTTGTAATGCCCTTATTCAAATCTCTGGTGTGGCTGCATTTGGAATACAGCGAGGTGAACAGTCCTGGGTGCTCCATCTCTAAAGGGAGATTGTACAGCCCATGTCACCTCTGCTGAATTTGCAGGGCCAACAAAAATCATGGCAAGTTTGCAAGGAAACAAGATGTGTGGGGAGCACATACCGTGTTTGCAAGCACAATCACACTTCCAGAACTTTGACAGGGTGTGTCCACCACCCCAATGGATTCTAGGGGGCAATGCAACCCCCTGAAGTTGCCCACTGCTTTTGTGGAGCTTGACATAGTGCAATATGATGAAATGGGGTTGGAGCACTTTCATGGCATAGAAAGGGTACATCACTTGGGCTTTTTCACTTCAGGTGGTGACTGCCACCAATGTGGGCAGCTTAATAGGGGTTTAGACAAATTCATAGAGGATAAGGCTGCCAATGGCTGTTAGTCCTGATGGCTATATCTTACCTCAAGGGTCAGAGGCAGTATGTCTCTGAGTGGCAGTCACTGTGGAACAACAGCAGGAAAGGGCTCTTACCCTCGTGTCCTGCATGTGGGCTTCTCAGAGGTACCTACTGGCCACTGTGGAAAACAGATTGCTGGCCTAGGTAGGCATTTGGTCTGATCCAGCATGGCTCTTCATATGATCTTGTGACTAAGGTTGCAATCTTATGCCCACTTACCTAGGAGAAAGTCACGCTGACCTCAGTGGGACTTATTTTGGAGTAGGCGTGTATAGAATTGTGCTGTAAGAGGGGTCATGATAGGCATTAATGAAATCAGGCATGACGTGGAAAGATGGAGAGTGAGATTTTTTTCTTCCCCTCCCTGCTTCATAATACCATTATTTGGGAGGGGGGGGACCCAGTAAAGTTAATTGGCAGTACATTCAGGCTAAACAGAAGAAATTACGTCTTCAGACATTGCATTAATGGAATTCACTGCCAGAACATGTAGAAATGGCTACTAACTTTATGGTTTTTAAAGGGAATCAGACAAATTAATGTATAATAGGTGTCTTGGTGGCTATTGTCCATTATGGCCAAAGGGGACCTCTCTGCTCAATGGCATGTTGCCAGTGAATATCAGCTGCTGGGAAAGAGCAGCAGGAGAGGGCTATTGCCTTCATGCAGGGATGGCCAAAAACATTTTGCTGCCTGAGGCAAAGATTTGCAATTTCTTGTACACAAGTCAGCTGGAACTTCTGTCTGCAGAAAGGGGCTGCTAAGTTAAGAATATGGCAAGCCTCACAAGTCCAACCTCTTCCACTTCAAGACCACAACTGTTATTTAACATCATGCCTCATAGAACCTTTCATAGAAGTTTCCTTCAGATGTAAATGATCCTAGATATCTAAACCGGTTTTTTTTTGCCTGCTGATCTTTTAAAACGGTGCTTTAATGTTGCATGCTTCACCTAACTGGCAGCAGTGATAAAAGACTGTTCCTTCATTTATTTATTTTATTTGCATTCTTTCATTCTTCACAAAGAGTCAAGGGCAGCTAACAGACTATATAAAACATAATACACCAGATAGAAAATGTTAAAATTGTGCCTCTAAAATCATAAATATATATTAAAATACAATAAAACCATCAACACAATCAAACAACTAACAGAGCACCTGTCTATACCCCCAAACACTTGCATAAATAAATAGCTCTTCAGTAATTAGTTAAGGCTTCACCATTTTCTGTCTTGTATGACCAGGTTTCTGTCTTGTCTGACCAAGTATTTTCAGGAATGGTTTTCTATGTTACACCATAGTTCCTTCCTTGCTGTGGAGATGTGTTCTTTGGTAGTGGTGCTGCTGCTGCGGATAGTGGAAATCAGCCCTAAACAAAAATTGTTGTTGTTGTTCAGTCGTTCAGTCGTGTCTGACTCTTCGTGACCCCATGGACCACAGCACACCAGGCCTTCCTGTCCTGCGCTCTCTCCCGGAGCGTACTCAAGTCCATAGTCATTGCATCGCTGATGCTACCTAGCCATCTCATCCTCTGCCGTCCCCTTCTGCTTTTGCCTTAAGTCTTTCCCAGCATCAGGGTCTTTAAACAAAAATTACCATACGTTTAGTATCTAGCTGTGTAAACCAGAGCCAGTCTAAGACATTTTCCTTCCTGAAGCAAAGAACAAGTTCTCTTCCCCCACCCCATTCCATGTACAGAAGCCAACTGCATTGGCAGTTGAACCTTACTGGCAACAGGACAGCATCCTCTACCACATCTAAGGGGATGAGGCTGGCTTATGGGGTGCAGGACTTGTTCTCTAATATCTTGACACACCACTCCTGCTCCCCAACGTCTGCCACCTGAGGCAGCTGCCTCATGCTGCCTAATAGCAGGGCTGGCCCTGGATTTGTCAACATTTGTGAATGGATTTGGATATTAACAAGAGAATGAGAAGTAGAACAGAGGAGGTATCTGAGGCAGAATGGAGAGCCATTGATAGCAACATAACTTAGATGCCCTGAAAAGTCACTGTCAAATTGGTCCAGCCATCTTTTTTTTTTTTTTTGCCACCCTGTTCTTTGAAAGCACAACATTTTCTGCACTACCCGATTTCAACAAGAACACATTTTCAGCTTCAGTGTCAGTACTGCTTAGTAGTTTATTAATTACCTTTCCTTTTCATCTGTTCCAGACTAAATTGCTGCCTTCTTCCAAGCAAGCATTTCAGCATCTTCTTGTAACAGACAAATATACTGCAGGAAAAGGTCAGATTTGCTTCACAGGATCCATTTTGCATGTCCCTCAGGTAGGGACAAATAAACAACTGTAGTCATCCATAATATCACTTCATGCAACTTTCTCTATGCGCTAGTTAGGCCTTAATATACTTAGAAGGTTGCTCTTCTAATTTGAACTGTGTGAGACTTTGGCTAGAGGCTACTTCTGTGTCCCAGTGATAAAAGAAGACATAAAACAACCCCCTGCCTGATCATTCTCCCTGGCTGTCAGTGAATCATGTTTAACAGCATCCCCATTGCAGTTTGGGCCAATTTGCTTGCAATGGCATCCTTTTCCATGGGCTTACTGCTCAGCAGGCCCTGAAGCAATCTATGAATAACTTCCCAACAGATGCTGTTTATGAATTGAAGCAAATGGCTTCCCTGTTTCTCTTTTTCTCACTTCAATAATTTTCAGTTACATTACGATGAATATTTATAGTCCTATAGCAGTGCATAAAAATGGGGAACAAGCAGACCTATGCATTGTTTCATACGTGAGAGCTGTTCTAATGGGCTTTTTGCTCACTGGTTTTAATAATGTTCTGTTGATGGACTGAAAGGCGGATGCAAATTGTAGATCCGTCATTTTCATTCACTGTTTTAGCAGAGTAGGCATTGATGGAAGACTACATTAGTGGCATCTATAGCTGGCCTTATCTTCTGGAAATAATACACCCCATAATATGAGCGCACAATACCTTTCTCCTTGGCTGTGCCTCCTTTGAGTAATCTCAAACGTTTTGTTAAACAAAGGTTCTAATGCTAACACAACCACTACTTGCTGGTTTTTATTGTACTCGCAATAAAATACCATGCAATTTATGAGAAAATTGCTATCTGCTGCTAGGAGTAGCCATTTAGCTAATGTAACGTGTTCTAGGAATTAAAATGTAAAAATCTAAAGAAAAAAAGATGTTGTTCCTGATTTGTGGGCTTGATGGCTTTTCTTCAGCAGCACAGCACAGCACAGCACAGAGTTATATTTCCACGTTTAAATGGCTGCTTCAGAATGCTCTTTATAATTCTATAGCAGCTCTCTTTAAGATATTCTGCCAGGAAAAGGGTTGAGATTTACAACCCAACATGTTTATTGAATCTTATTTCCAGGAAACCATTCTCAGTGCTTCTCAATTCATTTTCAAATGCCTGATCCATTTGCTATTACTTTATCCCCAAGATTAATAAGTAGATAAACATGCTCACATAAACTTAATGTGCATATAAATATACATATAGTATGTGCAAAGTATATACATACATGCTTACATTTTTATGCATATGCCATATATGTTATAATGCAAGACACTCATCAACACATCCCAATTTCCATCACTATATTACGGTCAATATATAATAAAAAGCAATGTGCTTTACATACTTAATAAAAGCTCTCTCTCTCTGTGTGTGTGTGTGTGTGTGTGTGTGTGTGGAGGTTATGGGTAGTGTAGATATTAGTGGTGTCCACACACCTCTAAAGCATATACCTCTGATGCTTACATCTGCCTATATTACCCAAACGATTTATAAAACATGGGAGCAGAAAGTAAGGATTAATATAATTATGGGATTACTATAATTACGCTCATGCTCATTGTACCTCTCTGCAACTATACAGGAAATCACCATTAACTATGCTAAATAACAGATTCCATGCCTCCATAAACTCAGCTTTGCATAGTTTTAGCCCTTTTTGCTCTTTGTAAATGAGCAAAAATCCTGTTATACTGCCAGTTGCATTTCTGATAATGTAATTTTGAGAAATATACTACGTGTTTTATTATTCCAGGAAATCGGCTTTCCAAACTATGTTGTTGTGAATTGATCACCTTCCTGAATTACGCATGGAGTCGGCATACTTGGGTGGGTGGGTCGGGTGGGGTGGAGAGAAGCAGAATGATACGGTGTCGTTCTGGAGTTTGGATTCATGTAGGGAGTCCACACAAATTCTTCTTCTTCCAAAGCTGAAGTGTACTAACAATCCCAAATATTTCAATAACATCATGTCATCATATTTTTTTGGGGGGGAGGGTTGTTTTGTTTTAATTGTAATTCAGCATCAGCACAAATACTTATGGTATAATACTTATATATTATGTCAGAATTCTTAAATGGCAGGATAATTCCAGATGAGGCTTTTATGGTATTATCAGCCTGCCTCATTCACCAAGGGGTAGGGGGCAGATGTTGTTATTTTCCACTTGTAACTTAGGAAAAACAAGACCTGGAGCTGACTGTGGCTCAGATCATGAGCTTCTTGTTGCAAAATTTCGGCTTAAATTGAAGAATGTAGGGAAAACCACTAAACCATTCAGGTATGACCTAAATCATATCCCTTATGAATACACAGTGGAGGTGATGAATAGATTTCAGGGATTAGACCTGATAGACAGAGTGCCTGAGGAACTATGGACGGAGGTCCGTAACATTGTTCAGGAGGCAGCAACGAAATCCATCCCAAAGAAAAAGAAATGCAAGAAAGCAAAGTGGCTGTCTGATGAGGCTTTACAAGTAGCTCACGAAAGAAGGGAAGTGAAAAGCAAGGGAGAAAGGAGAAGATATATCCAAGTGAATGCAGAGTTCCAGAGAATAGCAAGGAGAGACAAGAAGGCCTTCTTAAATGAACAATGCAAAGAAATCGAGGAAAACAACAGAATGGGAAAGACTAGAGATCTCTTCAAGAAAATCGGAGATCTCAAGGGAACGTTTTGTGCAAAGACGGGCATGATCAAGGACAAAGAAGGCAGGGACCTAACAGAAGCAGATGAGATTAAGAAGAGGTGGCAAGAATACACAGAAGAACTATACAGGAAAGATCTGAATGTCCCTGATAGCCATGAGAGTGCGGTCACTGAACTTGAGCCAGACATCCTCGAGTGTGAAGTCAAGTGGGCCTTCGGAAGCATTACTAACAACAAAGCTAGCGGAGATGACAGTATTCCAGCCGAGCTATTTAAAATCCTAAACGATGATGCTGTTAAAGTGCTGCATTCGATATGCCAACAAATTTGGAACACTCAACAATGGCCGCAAGACTGGAAAAGGTCAGTTTACATTCCAATTCCAAAGAAGGGCAACGCCAAAGAGTGTTCAAACTACCGCACAATTGCGCTCATTTCACATGCCAGCAAGGTGATGCTCAAAATCCTACAAGCTAGGCTTCAGCAGTATGCGAACCGAGAACTACTGGAAGTACAAGCTGGGTTTCGAAGAGGCAGAGGAACTAGAGATCAAATCGCCAACATTCGCTGCATCATGGAGAAAGCAAGAGAATTCCAGAAAAATGTCTATTTCTGCTTCATTGACTACGCTAAAGCCATTGATTGTGTGGATCGCAACAAACTGTGGCAAATTCTTAAAGTGATGGGAGTACCAGACCACCTTACCTGTCTCCTGAGAAACCTGTACGAGGGTGAAGAAGCAACAGTAAGAACCAGACATGGAACAACTGATTGGTTCAAAATTGGGAAAGGAGTACGACAAGGCTGCATATTGTCACCCTGCTTATTTAACTTATATGCAGAGTACATCATGAGAAATGCCGGGTTGGATGAATCAGAGGTCGGAATTAAGATTGCTGGGAGAATTATCAACAACCTCCGATATGCAGATGATACCACACTAATGGCAGAAAGCGAAGAGGATCTCAAGAGCCTCTTGTTGAGGGTGAAAGAGGAGAGTGCAAAAGCTGGTTTGAAACTCAACATTACAAAAACGAAGATCATGGCATCTGGCCCCATCACTTCCTGGCATATAGAAGGGGAAGAAATGGAAGCAGTGACAGATTTTACTTTCTTGGGCTCCAAGATCACCGCAGACGGTGACTATAGCCATGAAATTAAAAGACGCTTGCTCCTTGGGAGGAAAGCTATGGCCAACCTAGACAGCATAGTAAGAAGCAGAGACATCACCTTGCCGACAAAGGTCCGTCTAATCAAAGCTATGGTTTTCCCAGTAGTAATGTATGGCTGTGAGAGCTGGACTATAAGGAAGGCTGAGCACCGAAGAATCGATGCTTTCGAACTGTGGTGCTGGAGAAGACTCTTACGAGTCCCCTGGACTGCAAGGAGGTCAAATCAGTCAATTCTAAAGGAAATCAACCCTGAGTGCTCATTGGAAGGACAGATACTGAAGCTGAAGCTCCAATATTTTGGCCACCTAATGCGAAGAGAAAACTCTCTGGAAAAGACCCTGATGCTGGGAAAGACTGAAGGCAAAAGGAGAAGGGGACGGCAGAGAATGAGATGGCTAGATAGCATCAGCGATGCAATGAATATGAACTTGAGCACGCTCCGGGAGAGAGCGCAGGACAGGAAGGCCTGGCGTGCTATGGTCCATGGGGTCACGAAGAGTCGGACACGACTGAACGACTGAACAACAACAACAACAAACTTAGGAACAGGTTGTTTGAGAGACTACCTCATCCCTTACAGACCTGCCCACTCACTTTGGTTATTAGGGGAGGCCCCTTTGATGGTTCTGAAGAAAGGTGCTTAGGGCAGAATCCTGTGTATGATTGGCAGAATGCTGGGAGCTGGAGGACTTTTTTTCTGTCTAAATGTGCATTGGATTGCACCTTTCGTGTAGTTGCCCTGGCCCTCTGGAATATGCTCTGCCCTGGAAATAAGGCACATGCCAACAGTTGTTTTAGGCACACGCTGAAAACATTCCTTTTCACCCAGGCTTTCTCAGCTTAGTGTTTGCAGGCCAAGTATGCATTCTTTAGATATGTATAGGTTAACATTAACTTTTTATTGTGTACATATTGTATTTTATTGTGTTTTGTAATTGTTTTGGTACTGCACACCATTTTAATAATTTCTTTTGCTAAGTGGTATATAAATCAAATGAGCAAACAAGCAAATAAATAAAGGTCCAGGATGATGAGGGAAATGTATCTTAATAGGAGCCAATGGCTAGGCCGTAGCTGGTAATTTCTCTGGTATGTACAGAGAGGCTCGGGGGTAGTGACCTATTCCCATCTCTCTGTGAAGCTAAGGGCCCAAACTACTTGTTATGCTAATTGTGTAGAGTGGAATTGAGCCTGACAATTTTATTTACTTTAGTGTAACTGTGCACGGTCCCAGTTCAGATTAGGACCACTGTGCACCAGGAGAGGAGGATTACCCCACCAATCTACCAATAGATAGGGCCGGCCCTGTTCCAAAGGAAGACAAATCCAGGTAGCATTGCTCTTGAACTTCTCACTTCTCAGGGAACGTGGGGAGTGCCCAACCACAGAATAACATTGCCTCGTCTCAAACAAAACCAAGAAGATGGAGGTGCACCATATTCCAAGACTGATATTCAACAATAAATACATTGAAATGTAAATCCGTATCTTGATACAAATCCAAAAAGACTATAAAGAGGCCCAGGGCTCTTTCGCAGTTCTTAAGGTTTGTTCATCTGCATAATTCCTTGCAATCACGCAGGCCTTTATAAAGGCAATGCTCCTTTGTTCCCTTCTCAGATTTTATCTGTCTCTCTAAGCCTTGAAGAAATGTTGAAACTGGTAATTCCAGAGAGACAGACACCTCGATTAGTGTCAGTTTACACACATATTTTACAAGAACAGGATTATTATTATTATTATTATTTAATGATGTGTTAATTTCAAACTAGCTTTAATTGCTATCATGTCAAACACATATACTGCATTAAATAAGGCATTCTTTAATGTCTCTTTAGCTAAAAAGAGTTGCAAAAAAACACACACACAACAACCCAGGTTCTGCCATTATCAACCTCAAGTTTTATTGCTTATAGAAATGCACCTGTTGAGCTAATAATTTGCCACTTGGCATCCATTATCTACCTGATGAGACCTACAGCTGTGAAAAATTTCCAAACTGACCCAGTTACAAATTGACTCAGCTACAGTAAGTTAGAAAGTGTGAAAATCGATACATTTAGGGCGCAATCCTATTCAGATAGGTGTCTGCCTCTGAAATCGGAGGCAACTGCCTATCCAACACAGGGCAGGAGAAGTATGGAGGGGATAATTCCCTCCATGCTTCTCTTGCCCTGCATTTTTTGGCTAGACAGCCGATTGTGGTTGTCTAGCCGCGGGAGGGCAGAGTGGGGGCGGGGGAAGCTGCTGTACAACACATTGGATGTACCGTACAGGCATTTCCACCTTCCCCGCCCCATTTGGGAATGCCCCATTTTGGCCGCTCCGTACTCCTCTTGCGAGCGCGGAGCATGGGGCTTTTCCACACTGCCTGCGAGGCAGCACAGAAGTGAGGGAAGGTCAGTTTCTGGAAAACCAGATATCCTATGGCTGTCTAACCACTGTCTAGTGGCCATAGGATTGCTCCCTTACCCTTTTTACTCCATTTTTGAGACTGTATATCATATATTTCAAATTTTGGTGAAAACTACTCAATTGTACTCAATTCAGTCTTGTCGAGGAGGAGTGTCTCTCATTTGGTTTGGTGGAGTTCTGAGCAGTGGTTCAAAGGATATTAAGGGTTTCTTGCCACATTAAAGCCTGTGTCAGCAACTGCTGGCAAAGTTATATCGAGCATGCTCAGTTTCATTCTGAAGCTAGGATATTCATGGAATCATAGAATAGTAGGGTTGGAAGGGGCCTATAAGACCATCGAGTCCAACCCCTTGCTCAAGGCAGGAATCCAAGTCAGAGCATCCCTGACAGATGGCTGTCCAGCCTCATCTTGAATGCCCCCAGTGTGGGAGAGCCCACCACCTCCCGACGTCATTGGTTCCATTGTTGTATTGCTCCATCAGTCAGGAAGTTTTTCCTGATGTTCAGCCGGAATCTGGCTTCCTGTAACTTGAGCCCATTATTCCATGTCCTGCACTCTGGGATGATCGAGAAGAGATCCTGGCCTTCCTCTCTGGGACAACCTTTCAAGTACTTGAAGTGCGCTATCATATCTCCCCTCAGTCTTCTCTTCTCAAGGCTAAACATGCCCAGTTCTTTCAGTCTCTCTTCATAGGGCTTTGTTTCCAGTCCCCTGATCATCTTCATTGCCCTCCTCTGAGCCCTCTCCAGCTTGTCTGCATCCTTCTTAAAGTGCAGTGCTGGACACAGTACTCCAGATGAGGCCTAACCAGTGCTGAGTAGAGGGGAACTAGTACTTCCCGGGATTTGGGAGTGATGCTTCTATTAATGCAGCCCAAAAGAGCATTGGCCTTTTTTGCAGCCACATCACATTGTTGGCTCATATTGCCCATGCTCCAGTGTTTTCAGAGGGATTTTATGTTGCAGAGGAAATATGCAGTATTCCATATACAATGCCTATTGCTTTAGTTATGGAATGTGACCTCACAAGGTCAGACTATATGTCATTACATTGAATGGACTCCTAGTACGGGGACATGAGCGGGGGAGGGGGGCTTTAAGACTTTGCTCTGCTGAAGGATGCCTGGGGCACAACCCTTTTTGCCTCTGATGAGGTACCAGAGGAGATTCTGAGCAGAAGTCTTTTGTGAGGTGATTCTGAAGGAGAAGATATGAGAGGGGAAAGAGACTGAGGGAGTGAATGAAAAGCACCAGCCAGAGGAAGACAGTGGAGGAGAGAACTGCAGTCCTGTTCCCTCACACTGCATTCATCCAACAGCAGTTAGGAGATGAGAGAGTGACGGGCTGAGTCCTACAGCTACATTTCAGTTCAGAGTTGTATAGCAGCAGACAGGCCTCAGGAGAACCTAATCTTTCAGTAGTGCTGGATAACTGGTTCATTGGACTCCAGTTCCCTCCATCCCCTTTTGTGAGAGACTTGCCTTAGATTGTACACTGATTTGAACTGTTCCTATTGCTTCCTTCTCTCTTTTTTCTTCTTTGTTACATACATTCTTGTTAGCATTTTTAAAAATTTCATTACCATTTTTATTCAATTTCCAAAGTGTTTTGTGTTGTTTTCTACTATACCCAACTAGCTACAGTACTTAATTTAACGGTTTCAAACTTCCAGGTAAAGGAATGTCTTTCAATAGGCAAATACAGATTGGGCTATCATCCAGAAACCCCTGTATGACACTGCATTATATGTGAATAACTGTGCATGCATATAGATAGTTGATTGCAATTGATTCTACACATATTGAATCCTAAATGTGAATAACTATGTACGTACAGATCAACAATCTGTGTACATAGGCACACAGATGGTATAATCATTAAATGTAACTTGTGAGCCTATTCCCCCAGCCTCTACTACACTACTGGGTTGTTGTGAAGATAAACAGGGAGAGAATGGACTCATGTAAGCTGCCAAGAGGACTGTCCTTGAAGATGTAAGGTGGGATAAAAATGTAAATTCAGTCATTCATTCTCAATGTAAATTTTAATGTAAAGTTTAATATGTGGATACGTGATACATTTGTTTTTTGTTCATAATTATCTATTTAAGTCAAGCATGCCCAATAGAGTTCCCCAGTATTCTGATAGGGACCTGATATACTCATAATGCACGTGCCTAGCAAGACAGCCAGCCCACTGCAGATGCTGACTTGCTAGCTTCTGCTTTTGGTATTTTAAATAAGCCATCATGACAACTAAGAGGGTCAACTCACAGAGGATTCTTCTAGCGATACAATAAGGCTCAGATGTTTCACAAGGCAATAGAAGACCAGTGGGTCATCTTTGCTGGTCTCAGGCACTCCATCCTCCTCATCTTGATTTGGGCCTGAAAGACCAAGGAAAAGTGTGGGTGTGTGGAGGGGAAATTGTAAGCGAGCACAGGTTGTGATTTTGCACATCATGACTGAGCACCAGGCACGTCTATGAAGGCCTCAGCCTCCCATTTCCTGGCTTTGTGATGCTTGAGCCAACATGAGATAGACTTGACATGTCAAGAAGGAACGGCTGAGGTTTGTTAAGGTTTGTTTGTTAAACCTTGTCAAGGTTTGTTAAACCTTGTCAAGGTTTGTTACCAGCCTTGAGCCTAAGGGTCAGATGGAAATCTAAAATAGTGAATCAATATTCATGTAGTGGTTGATGTCTGTAAGGTGCGTCAGACTTCCTAGAGGCATTTGATATGGGTATGGTGACCATAGTTCAGCACTAGAGGCTGTACATTGCATGCAGGAGGTCCAGGGTTCAATCCCTAGCATCTCCAGGTACAAGGATTGGGTAGCAGGCAACGGGAAAGAGAGCCGCTGCCAGTCAGTGAAGACAATAGCGCGGGCTAGACGAACAAATAGTCTGATCTGGTATAAGACCGCTTCCTTTTCACACGCACAGAAAATCCCCTTGAAATCTTAGCATTTACTTCAGTGCAGACTAGCAGTCTAATCTGGGACCACAGCAGTGCAATGGTGGAGATTTCTCATGTATCAAGGAAGTGCATCTCTCTACCACTGCCTGCGATGCAGTCAGCTGTATAAATGCTCAGATCATCAGGTCAATAATCACAGGTTCCCCAGAGGGCAGAGTAGTGGAGTAAAGTAGTGGAGTAAAGGCTAATTGCTACTGCATTTGGATCCTCTCTTGCTTACAAGAATTGATCACTGTTCAAGGCAGTGGAAGCTGGTGGCTCTGATGTCAGTGAGGCTGTAGATCCGCTCTGGGTTTCAATCAGAACCAGCCAGAACTCTAAAGGAGCTATCCAAGGTGCTTAGCCCTATCCCCAACTAGGTTCAGCATCTTGGATAGCTCCTGTAGGGTTCTCGCTGGCTCTGTCTGAAACCCAGAGTGGATCCACAGCCCACTGACATCGGAGTCACCAGCCTCATCTGGTTCAAGGGACTGGAGGACAGGGAAGAATCAGAATGTAGGAGTAGGACTGCTCGTTGTCCCCAGATTCTCACCATCCTCCGGACTGAGACCAGACAGAAGAAGAAGCCACCCCCTTCCACCCTGCACCATAGTATGGCAGATTTTAATCTGGTCTAGTAATATACCCACCACCACCCTTAACATCCCAACAGGTCACTGCATAGAACTACCTGCCTCCAAAACATTCCCAAGCTTGGCAGAAATCAGAGGCTCTGCGCTTTAAATAGTCTCAACTATTATTCCACTAAGTAAAGATTAGCTGTGATTAAAAGATTATTTAGCCTGCATTTGAACAATTTTCGCTTCATTTCTGAAGAGTGAAGAATAATTATTAGGTATTCTTTCTGCCCATTCAAATATTATTTTATTGCTGCTGGTTGATAAGCACACTGCAATTAATGATAAATGAGTGGCTTCTCAGCGTAATTTTAAATAACTTTAAAAAAGAGCTCTGAAATAACATCTATCAAACCACCTGAGTTAAGAAGAGATGCAATTCAAAATTACAAACTGTCAGAGATAGGGTGGTCATGTGTCTTACTGTGTAGAGGACAGTCCTCTATTTAAAGATCTGTCTGGTTTAAAGATAATGCAGTAAATCTCTCGGTGGGGAGGGGGGCAATGCATAAGTAGTCATCCCATTCCAAGATGAGCCATAGGCAGCCAGTAAATGGGAGCTGGTAAGAAGCCAGAGGCATGCTTTTCCAGACAAAACCCATCCTGGTTTTAATAACTCTTCCTGTTGAAGAGAGCCAATAGCCAGCCTAGGTGGATGGATCTCTCTGATACCAGAGGGTGATGGTCCAAGTTTTAAGTCTGGTGACTCAACACAGAGGGCAGGTGTGCACAAAAATGGTGGGTTTCCACTCTTATCCATCAGAGGTCTGTATGCACCCAGAAATGCATCCAAAGCACTGGATGGAGTGCAAGCCTATTTAGCAGGATAGGTGCAACTTTTTAAAAAGTGTTTTTTTTAATGGCTTTCATAATACTTGCACAAAATTAACTGTAAACTGAAAGCCTCTTCAGTCACATTGCTTCTAATGATTTGTTTATTGTTGTATACCTTCAATTCGCTTGTTCACAAGGCAGGCTATAAATAACACCTATTGTAAATTATTAATAAAATTGTCTTCTTTTTATCACTCTCCTGGCTGATCCAAGCTATGAAAAGCCCTAAGTCTTGCGATTGCTTTTTTTTTATATATATAAAAAACCTTTAATATACACAAAGTGGAAAAGAAATGTTTTGCCTTAATGCAACAGGATTAATGCCCTTTTTTTGTGGCTAGAAAGAATATGCTTCTTTTAGACTGGAGACTAATACCAAAGTGTCTTTATTATTACCTAACAAAAAAGCTAGCATGCATTCCTTAAAAAAAGAAAAGTGAAATGAAAGCATCTTTTTAATTTGGGTATTGTCCTTTTCATATCTGCCTTGTTTGGGCAGACTTTTTGGCTATTGTTCACTGTTCTTTTCATAGAGACAATAAGCCCCATTAGTACAAACAAGGAGCTTCAGATTAATGGCTTAAAATGAGTAGGATCTTAATGTTAACATGATTGTGTGTGCAGGACTTTATCAACCAAGGATTAAAAATTAATCCCCAAACATGTTTGAGAAGCAGGCTTCACAGCTAAACTTGGAATACAAGACTTTAATTTGTTTTTCAACAACAGAAAAATGCACATATTAACCCTCAAATTGCCTGAACCTATGATGGAGCACCTACTTACAGATCTATTGAACATTATTTATAAGGCTCACCATTCAGTTGCAATGGCTTATACTATACTGATAAGCCATTGCAATTGAATATATAAATTGCACTGAGTGTATAAGGGCGCAATCCTAACTAGATAGATGGCCGTCTCCGAACTCGGGGGAGACCGCCTATCCAAAGCAAGGCAGGAGAGGCGGGGGGGGGGGATTGTTCCCTTCATGCCTCTTCTGCCTTGCTGTTTTTCGCTAGACAGCTGTTTTCAGCTGTCTAGCGGTGGGGGGCCCAACCGGGAGAGGAGGCTGCCGCATGACACATAGGATGTGTCGTATGCGCAGCTCCACTCTCCCCTCCCAGAATGCCCCCTGCCCCACCCCTTTTCAGTTGCTCTGCATTTCTCTTGTGAGTGCGGGGGATGGGGCTTCTCTGCACTGCCACTGAGGGGGGCAGTCAGTTTTCCGGGAACTGACCTCGGAGCATAGCATATCCTATGGCCCACTAGACAGTGTCTAGCAGCCATAGGATTGCTCTCTAAGACTTACAGTTTCACCAGGAACTTTCTGCCCATTTTATGAGGCATCTGTGGAATGGAAAGACATTTGCACCATGCTATTTGGGGTAGAGACGCAGCTGGAAGGATTTGAGGTTGGCAGTAGCCCCGCAATGCAATATTCTAAGGGTTTCCAGTCCCTTGGGAGGCTTTGATACTGACACAACAATGGGTGAATGCAGAGAACCGTCGTACCAAATGGTAAATGTATGTGGGGAAGTTTACCAGTTTCTGAAATGTGTGCTGAAGTGCAGTAATGCAGATGAGCATGGCAAGCTTTGTAATATTCTGTGGTTACCGTTCCTCCCCTGGATATGTACTTGTTCTTCTGCTATGAAGACCTGTATCTCCATGTACTGCTGCAGTGTTTTGTCACAACTTCGTGGTTCTTCATTTAGGGAGGTAGATGGTTAAGAAGTTTTCACAGTGTTAAGCTTGTTCATTCTGGTAATGGTGTGGTTTTAAGCATGTCAATAAAACATTTCACCCTTCCTTTGAGGTTGTTCTCTTTCTCTTAGGAAACATTTCTGGCTCGACAGATTGTGAAGACTGGGCAGCGGAGGGCAGGGGGGTGGGATTCAGAAATTTGAAGAAGAGGATATGACTATGGTAGCAACTTCATTCTACTGCTGTTTGCTGTGTGTGTGTGTGTGTGTGTGTGTAAGAAAAAGACACTTCCATTTCTCTTCCTTTCAAGAAAGAAAGTATTTGTCATGAAGCCAAAACAGGGTGAGGGCAGAACAACACCAAATCAGGTGTTGTTCTGCCCTTGCTCTGATTTAGCTTCAAAAGTGAGGGAACAATTAGGATGCAATGTTTCTTATGCGGAGAGAAAGAGAAATGGAAGGATCCTTTTAAAAATGCCAGTGACAGGACTGGCACCAGGTTTTAGGGGGCCCTGGTCAAAGTGCCCAAACTGTTCAAAACTGGGCAGAGCCCTGCCCTGGTGGACATATTGGGCATGAGGCAAGCAGCACTAAGAGGAGCACACAGTTGCAGTGAGCAAGGCATCCTTTAACCCTTTAATTCTGTATCAATCAGGGGCTCTGGGGGGGGTGATTAAAAAGATGGCCCAGTCTCTCACTCTCTGCAGCCACTTCAGAGGGCTTGTTTAAGGGTTTAACCTTACCCGTAACCTTGCTGCCTGGTGCTGAGAGGAGTGCCGACCGAGCAGCTGCAGCAAACGAGATGCAATGTGCAATGCAACATCCGGGGCGTTGGGAGGGATGAAAAGGGCAGCTTGTTCACAAGCTGTAGCTGTACAGCACTTTTTTCAGCACCTGACAGCAAGGGCAATAATTCTTAAAGGGGCTCAGCCAGCCCAGCTGCCACCGAGGGATGGCCCACATCGCTGCAACAACTGACATCCTTTTAGTCCCTCCCAATGTTCCTGATGCTGTGTTGCCTGCTTGTTTCCTGCAGGGCCACAGAGGGAAACAGTGCTCAAAGGAGCTCACCTGGCCCAATAAAGAAGAAACAGGGGCCAGTGGCAGTGAGAACTGGAGTGTCGCCCTGGCCGTGGGCGTTGAACTCCTAGGTTAGAGGTGCCAAGACACCTATAAATCAGATTCAAAGGTTTACTCACAAGGAGACTTTATTGGGTAGCTTACAGCACACAGGCATATCCAGTGGTTGGATCTGACAGCTTCTCTGAACACAGAGCCATCAGGTCAAATGGGTTTTGTACAATGCATGTTAGCAATGAGGCAGCACGTCGCTAGCAAGCACCCCTAGCATTCATTCCCAGCATAGGCCCAAAGTGTTTGGTTCTCAGCACAGCCAGCTGTAAACAAACTTCGCTTCCCAGGCAGAGTGCTTGATAACACTCTCAGTCATTAGTATGGAATGTGCTAGGCTGCGCTATCAGCCCTTTGACTCATCTGCACGTGCTCAGAGGCTTACTAGCAAGGGAACTGCAACAATACTGAACTTAAGCAAGCATTATGGATCACTAGGCTTCTCTAACACTACAATTGACTTGACTACGCTCCTCGGACCAATACACTTGGCCAGCCCAGGTCCCGCATACATAAATCACTGGTAGATCAACCCTCCTCAAATTCATCTAAATTCTAATCCTTTTTTAAAGCAATCTAGGCTGCAATCCTATACACACTTACCTGGGAGTAAGTCCCACTGAATTCACTGGGACTGACTTTTGAGTAGAAGTGCATTAGATTGCACTGCTAAATTTGTAGCCATCACCACAGCTTCTGGTAAGGAATTCCATAAATGAGTTGTGTTTCATGCGAAAAAAGACTTTCTACATAGCATATAGCTTACCTTCTCTGTTATTCATTCTTAAGTAAGCAAGTGGGGCTACGATCCAGATCAAGACTACTGCACATGGGAAGGGGAGGTTTAAACCACCCTCCCAGCAGCCACTTGGTTTGAGAAATTTGCCCCCAAACCTTCCATTGGTGCCAATGGAGGCTTTAAAAAAAAAAAAATTCAACTCCCCCATGTTGGGGGTGGGATTTCAGGAAAAAAAGTGGCTAGCAGTAGGTTTAAACCTCCTGTACCCACCACAGTGGTCCCAATCCAGACTGAGCACACTTACATGTAGTAAAAATGCTATGTATGTTTCATATTGTATAGTTTGACCCTCAGTACATATGAGACTATAGTAAGGCTCAAGAAGACGAGTTAGCATCCTGTATGAACTAAGTGTGCATCCTATAACACTGCTAGGACAGTTTGCAACCTACAAGGGTTCCTTGGTGGAAACATCAATGTGGAAAGGGCTCCCTGAAGATAAAAACGTCGGAAACCACTGCCCCAATCAGAGCTGTCTTTAGGCAAACTGGGAGGCTCGTACTGCAGATGTTCTTCTGGGTTGATTGCTCGGTTATTGCTGTTCGGAATGATATTTTTATACAAACACACAACTGTTCTGTCTCTGCAGTTGCCATCAAAATTGTGCTCCCTATTTAACAAACAAATGACGAGGAGCAGATGCATTGTTGACAGCATGCTTTCTTCACTGAGCCTCGTAGCTGGTTAAATGTTTTAAGAAGGTTGTTAGTCACATCTGCATTCTTACAGTATTTAATTTTATGCCTCCTTTCAACCAGTCTGTCAGCCGTAATGACCAGCACACAACAGCCCCCCAGTGGTAAAGCACATTTACAATGCAAGTGTGACAAACATAACACTGTTGGCAACACTGGCATTGTATGCGCGCTCGTTTTAAGGAGTAGCTTATGGTATCCCTGGAGAGCCCTGAGCAAACTTACTCATCTTCTCACAGATGTTTCCTGAAAACCTTATCAATCAAGGCATTTTATTCTGAGATTTATATATTTAGCTGTTTTAGTAGTTTACACACAAAACATTGGTGCACTTAACTTCAGCACTGCATCATCTCTCTCTCTCTCTCTCTCTCTCTCTCTCTCCCCCCCCCCCTCTCTCTGGCAATACCACCTACAACAGCAGCAGTCAGATGAGGAGTAATGACTGCTCGAACCTCTTGGGAGAGAAGATGACTTTTGGTGGTGGGGAAAACCTGTCAAGCGCCATTCTATAGGGAGCCGGTGTGGTATGTCAGAAGGGTTGATGCTACAGATGGTTAACGTGCAAGTAGCATGGGTTTGCTGTGCTAAGGAGTTGTGGATTCTGGACTGAGAGGAAGTCGACCGACAGAAATCCCAAGGAAAAAATTGTCTTAACACAGTGATAGCCAAGCCCATTAAATAAAGGGGGGGTAAAAGGGTTTTATTTACAAACCAGCTTGCAGCTGATTTATGCCTTTAATTTATCTAAATCTCTGACCCATAGAGCATTGGCAGAAAACCTCAAGTTCAGCAGAACCTTAAATCACTGCAGCAAAACCTGAATTTTCATTAATTAGCTTCATTCTGTTGCCTCACTATATCACATTTTTTCCAAAGTGAAGGATTGATCTTGGCCAACATACTCCTGACTGGTGATTTTGGCAAGAGATTTATCTTTACATTAAAGAAGTGAAACATAAATGTTGAAAGAGCAGCCTTCTTTTTTAAAAAAGTTCTTTAGGGATTTTTAAATAATCTCTCCACACACACCAGGAGTTTCACTTGCAATGGCTCCGTGCTGTTTCTAACTCAGTGACGCATCTACCTCAGTTTCTTTTCATGAAGTACACTAAACAGATCTAGTACCAGAAGTGACACTGAAGCAGCAATATTGTTTATTGTGATCAGGGTTTGGAATAAACCACATGGGAGCCTCTCTGAATAGGGCCAGCTCCCCACTGCAGACTATCAGCCCCAAGGTTTGGAGGGTGGCATGGACAGGCCACTGGGAATGCAGTGGAGGAGGTGGGGCCAGCAAGCACATCCTTGTTCCCCCCACTCCTTTGTGCAACGGCCAACACATGAGGGGAAATGCTTGAACAGGGCTACTGTGACACTCATGTGTATATGCTAAATCAAACATGTCCTGAACCTGTTGCTGCTCTGAGATGGTGGCGGTTACAGCACATGGCCAGCTTGAGAAGCTAGGCCATGCGGATGAAGTGGGAGAGGATAACCTTGAGGAGACCAACTCTCTAGAGCAGTGATCTTCATTTTTCTTCAAGCAGGAGCCACTTTGGTTCCAGGCGCCACCACCAGGGCCTCGTCTGCTGAAGCACCAACCCTGTGTACCAGACACAGCTGGAGACCACTTGGCACCAGGCAGGCTAATTCCAGCAGGTTCACTTGGCCCTTGGATTGGGATGGATCTTTTTCTCATCACTGAGAGAGTGCTCCACTCTGTTTAGTGCTGCAAAATCTTTCAGCCCAAGATCACGTTGCTCTCTATCTTGCCTATGCATTCAGTTTCCTCTCCACCACCTGCGCGGTGCATCACGGCAACTTGCTCCTGTGTTCTGCTCCCCACCCTCAGCCACTTTACAGCTGATGGGGGGGCAGGTTCTTGACTCCCCACTCCTGAAGCCTCCTCTGGTCACCTAGATCACAGCAGCCAGCCCACTGCTAAAGCAAGCAAGGAGGCAAAGCGAGAGCCCCTGCTGAGAGTGCGGATAATGCAGAGGGAGGGAGGGAGGGAGGGAGGGAGAGAGATGCGCTTGGAGGTGACTGGAAGCCACCAGTGGCCCTTGGCTCTTGCAGCAAAGCACAGTGTTTCAGGGAGAATTCTGGCACTTCTAAATGAAGGGAGTATAAATGTATGACTTTTAACTTCTGCAGGGCTGGGGAGCAAGAGACTTTTGCACCTACCATCGCTATCAGATGATAGGATGAAAAGGGAGAATTACTTGCAGTGGTATTCCTGCCTGTAGGGAATATTTGACAACAGTCAACCATAGCAGTCAATTGACAATATTTCACTGGTCAATTGACTGGTGTGTCAAAAGTCCTTGAATTACACGGGAGGGGCAGAGGTGTGAGAAGCCCCATTACTCTTGTGACAGCCCCTTTAGCTGCTGTTTTTAGAAGGCTGTGAGGGGCACGATTTGGCTAAAATACAGGTGAGGTCCTACGCATTTCATTACTCCTACCACCATCACCTTTTCTCTCATAAGCACTGCATTCCAACTCTATTCAGTATCAGTACACATATCCCTCTCAGGAGTCAGTTCCATACTTAACTTCATTGCTTAATTAGGTCATCAAGTAAAACAACAAAACGTGCCAGTGACTTCAATATATTTGGCTAGATATAGTACTTGCATTATTCCTCTGATCCCCTCTTTTTCTTATCTTCTGACTTTCAGGCCTTCTCTGGCAGTGGTGTATTCCTCCACATAATTGTCTTCTGCATTTGTTCCTAAAGCCTTTTTTAAGGCTTTGGTCATCGCTCCTTGAGTACCTGACCTCCTCCATACTGGCCTTTCCTCCCGCTAGTTCTCTCCTCTTCAATCGGTTCAGAATGCCTCTGTTAAAAAGATCTTTCTCTGTCTCATTTCATGTTTTTGTTCTCTGTGCTGGTCTGTTCTTGTTTTCTGCATTCATTTATCATTGTCCTTACAGCCAAAGAGGTACTCCACATCCTTCTTAATTATCTCACTCCTCATATCCTTCTCCTCACTTACTCTGCTGAAGCTGATACTTGCCCCTATTGGGGCCATCCAGTTGGCTGGCAGATGGACCCCACACCCTCCCCTAGTTCTTTTCAGGCAGTATGTAATTAATATATGATGTTCATTACTATTAATGGTGATAGACACTTGCTGAAATGCTGGGACATTGCCAGCATTCACAATGTGGAAGCACCACATTTTGGGGTGGGGCTTCAAATAAATTAATGGAGAACCAATGATTTTTTTCATAACCAACTGACACTTCTATATCCAACTTTCAAAAACCCAGGTGCCTATGGATGAAATCCTATACACCTGCAAATAAGGCCCATTGAACACATACGTAGGATTGAGTTCCATGTGTTTTGGATTCCTCAGTTCATCTTGTAACCCCCACTCAAATCTGTTTATCATTATCATAAGCACCAGAAAGTGGTTGAAGTGGAAAGGCTTGAAAAGGCTAAATCCGAGCACAGTGATGCAATTAAAATAGAATAATGCCTTCATTGCTAAGGTAAAGATGTTCCTCCCTGTCTAGTAATACTAGAACTTGGTTGGGATCATCCAATGAAATTGATTGGAAGGAGGTTCAGGACATGCAAAGCATGGACTTCTTTTTCTATATATAGCACATAATGTATGCAGTTCATTGTCATAAGATATGGTAATGCCTGTCCAGTAACTTAGATGGTTTAAAAAGTGGAGTTAAAAAATTCATGGAGTCCCAAGAGGTTCAACGAGCATAAGCTATGAATATTAGGGCTAAACAGAACATCAGAGGCAGTATTCTTCTCACTACCCGATGCTGCTTCTGAGCTTCCCAGAGGCACCTAAGTGGCCACTATTAGTGACAAAGCGATATACTCAATGGACATTTGGTTTTACGTAGCAAGACAATTCTAATTGGCAGTATCCACTGCGACACGAGCACTAATGTAAATTACATTGCGTTAGCATAAGAGACTTCTAGCACAATGCCCATAACATTAGCGGGCATAACAGTAATCCCAAGAAAACCCATCATGCCTGCTAACACTACTGATGTTGTGCCAGAGGCCCCTTACACAAGTACAATGAGAATTCCGTCAGCACTTGTGTCACATTGGATACTGCTGTATGTTATTAAACATGAAAAATAATGCAATCCTGCTCAGTGATGTTGCCTTAGACTATACTTCCCAGGATGCTTTGGGGTCCAATCCACTGCATGTACTGTGCCACGAAGAGACCTCCATGTGATTTGGCATGTTGCTGTATAAAGCTTCTAGGTGGGGCTGTGTTTTGGAATCCTCTAAAAGAAGACAGTTGTAATTAGCATAATGACATTAACATAATTCTGTGTCCCCCCCCCCATATGGGTTATATGCTATGCTACTAATGCATATAAATTCAGTGCTGGCTTCTTGCACTGAATATTTGGACTGGCATAAAAGGAGGACAGGGTTGACCTGGCACCTGAGAAACCTCTGTCTGTCTCTCTGTCTCTGTCTCTCTCTCTCTCTCTCTCTCTCTCTCTATTTCTATACTGCCAAATACCCAAAGCTCTCTGGGCAGTTCACAAAAATTAAAACTAAAAAGCACACAGCAAAACAATATAAAATATAAAAGCATTAAAACCACAATATAACAATATAACCAGAATAAAACCAGAATAAAACCTAGCAGCAATGCAGAGATTTAAAATACAGATTTAAAATAGCAAAGCTAAAAGACTAGAAAGCTAAAATGCTAAAATGCCTGGGAGAATAAAAAGGTCTTCACCTGGCGTCGGAAGGAATACAACGTAGGTGCCAGGCGAACCTCACCAAGGAGCTTTTTCCAGAGCCGGGGTGCCACAGCAGAAAAAGCCCTCCTCCTAGTAGCCACCCGCCTCACTTTCTTTGGCAGGGGCTCACGGAGAAGGGCCGCTGAGGATGATCTTAAGGTCTGGGCAGGCACATAACAACTCTTTTAGCTGCAGAAGATACATACACGGTATTTCTCTAGGCATGTTTATTTGTGCAATACAGAAGCTGTACATATCCACAGAGTGTGCGGAGAGAATGTAATTGTATATGTTGAGAGAAAAAATCCAGAGGAAAGAATGGAGAGCAAAGAGAGAGAGAGAGATTGAATGGCATCCCATCAAAGCATATGAAAATTGTTCCTGAAATATATGCTTCCATTCAGTGAAGGGGTGTCCTCAAATGTAATCATTAAAGGACTTGTGCTGTCTTATTTATACTTGGGGAGGCTCAAATTATTTTATTATTGATTTGAGACTCGAGAGACACACTTTGGCAAGCCTGTAAACCTGTTGTCCAAAGGAAAATATTAAATTATAAATGTAAATACAAAGAAGTAAACAACTGTAGTTTCCTGAAACACTTGTTGAGACACTAATTTGATCTGGGACCTGCTCTTTCTTCCTTTTGTATTTGTGTCATCACAGTCTGGACGAAGGAAAGTACTGTTAAGTGGCAGATGATATATAGTTCATAATTAAGTATCTGTGGTTAAACTGACATGTATGGGGGGAAAAAATCAGGCTCAGAATAGCAAGCCTTTGAGTTGATGCAGCAAAACTTGATTGTAATGACAGATTCATGATGTTAACAATAACTGCGATAAGCACTTGGAGACATTCCATCAATAACCAAGTGAATACAGAAAATCATCTGCAAGTGCTTGTTATATAAAAAGGAAAGGAAGAAAGATAGGCTTGAGAAACAAGCATCAGATATTCTGCATGTATAAGTGAGGAGAGGGGTTTTTTTATACTTAGTATAGTTTAAGAAAGAAAGAAATTGCTTTTGATCTTCTATACACTTAATAAACCTTGTATACCCATTCTGAGGAGAAGACTCTTACGAGTCCCCTGGACTGCAAGGAGGTCAAATCAGTCCATACTAAAGGAAATCAGCCCTGAGTGCTCATTGGAAGGACAGATACTGAAGCTGAAGCTCAAATATTTTGGCCACCTAATTCGAAGAGAAAACTCTCTGGAAAAGACCCTGATGCTGGGAAAGACTGAAGGCAAAAGGAGAAGGGGACGGCAGAGGATGAGATGGCTAGATAGCATCACCGATGCAATGAACACGAACTTGAGCACACTCCGGGAGAGAGCGGAGGACAGGAAGGCCTGGCGTGCTATGGTCCATGGGGTCACGAAGAGTCGGACACGGCTTAACGACTGAACAACAACCCATTCTGAACCCCCACCCCAAACTCCTATATGAGTAAAGAGGAGTGAGAATTTTGTTTGGTTCATTTTGGGTAATAACTTAGTAAAATGTAATGGTGGTTTGATAATAACTTATGCCTATTCTATATTGGGCCATGTTTAAGGTTTTGGTAATGGCCTATATATAAAGCCCTAAACAATTTGGGACCAGAATACCTGAGAGAACGCCTTCTCCCCTATCAACCTGTCTGGTCACTGGGGTAATCAGAAAGCATGCTCCTGGTGGTTCTGCATGGACCTATATGGCCCAACTGGAGTCCACCCAGACAGTGCCATCAGTGTGGTGGCCCCCTTTCTGTGGAACTCCCTGCCTCTGGAGATCAGGCAAGCACCAACGCTGTGTTGTTTCTGGTGCCTCCTGAAAGAAGCTTTCATGAAGCCTTCCCTGACTGATCATCCATTTTTTTATTGGTACTCTGATTTTTAAAATAATAATTTTAATATGGTGTTTTATTTCTTTTATCTTTTTACCATTTTAAGTTGTATTGTTCACCACTCCAGAATCTGTTTAGATGTGGAGCAGTATATAAATGCTGTCAATAAATTAAAAAAAAAGAAAATGTACACATTTCTTTATAAATAGTATGGAAAGTACTTGATTTTTATTTTTTTTTTAATTCAGATGTGGGAGAAAGTGAAACTGAAAGATTTGCCCATCCAGGCAGAGGGTTTTGTGTGCTTAGCTTTTAGAAGTCTGGGTTTGAATCACAGTGAATGCCTCCATGCTTGTGGTGCTAAATTAGGATACCCTCTTCTTTCTGACAGGCTGCTCATCTTCGACAGCGAGATGATAGGCAGGTACAAAATGAACCGCTATATGCTGGAAATAGCTGTACCTATTGAATTTGGCCATTGCAGATGGGTGACAATGTATTGTTCAGTTCAGAACTTACAAAAAATAAATTTATTCTTAAATGGTATAGAAAAAAATTGAGTTTTAAAATATTTGAACATGGGAGAAAGCCAAACTGATAGATTCATCCATTCCTATATAAGGGTACAAAATTATGGTAATGACCAGATCTCCCTATAGTATGACATTGTTTTGGAAAAAACCAAAATGGAATCAGAGATGTAGGACTAATGCTGGTGAGGACTGGGGTATGCTACACCTACCATTCATGAACTTCTGGAATGGACCTGGAGTAAGCCAGAGAACAATGGGTCATGGTGAGCTTGATCCAAAAATGCTTCTTTCCCAACTACAAGCCCCAGATTTGAATTGGGATGGAAGAACCCCACCTATTCCCTAAGACAAATGACAGCAATGACAGAAAAGAGTGGGATAGCTACAGAATCAAGGCAGATTTAATAAAGAGAAGCTGGAAACAACAGAGAGAAGGGATGTATGAGAGCAGTTCCCCACAAAAGATGGGCCCGAGCTTATGGGGATGTATGGAAACTGAGGAAAGTGCCAATGATCCCACAACAGAGAAAGAAAAATGGCAGGGGCCCACAACGGTCTGATAGCCTTTTTTTAAAAAAACAATGCAAATGCATGTTATCAATGATTGAAATAACCATCACCATTTTCTCTAAAGGAACTGATATTTTGGCTCTTAATATAACATGAACATGCAAATACTCCTGTTTTTGACAAAAGGTTCACAAATGACTGATCTGTTTGCCACTTTCTAATTAGATTATAATAACCTCTTGGATGGAACCCTTTTGAGAATGAAGGGAAGGGCTGTAGCTTAATGGTGGAGCAGATGCTTTGCATGCAGAAAGTCCCAGATTCAATCCCCAGCAAGGATAACCACTGATCCATGGCCAAAAAATAGGAAACACATCACAAACAAAAAAACAAGAGAGGATACAAATCTGTATATATATGTAAATTTAGAGTTAATTACTATAATTTAAATAGAATTACAATATATCTCACTGCAGTAGCGAAAACTGTGACCAGCTGGCCTGTGTCCCGGCCTGTTCAGTTTGCTGTCCAGGTGGTAACTGTTAATGGCCAACTTCCAGGTCCCTGCTGCTGTTCTTTCTTATGGTTCTTTATCTTTAAACTGGTCTTAGGGTGCTTCTTTACACAGAGCATTTATCCTGCTATTGAGATTGCTCACTCACGGACATTTGTGGGCCCTTTAGATGATGTTGTGAACCTCCAGGGTGTCTCCTGCACTAAATGACCTTTATTCTGTTTTTAAATAGATTGGAGATAATGAGCTATCAAATTACCCTGCTTGTATCCTTTCTGTGAAAAGGGAAAAGCTACAAGAAGAGGAGTGAGATCAATGAAAAATAATGGAAGACTCAGATAAGGGGAGGGGGGAAAAGAAGCACGTGTAAAGGGAGTCTGTTGTGACCCTGCATTTAAAACTGAAGCAGGAAGCCTTGTTTTAAGTGTGGGATTTTAGGCTGGTGTAGAGATGCTGAAGGACTGGGCAGTCTTTCAAATAGAGGACTCCTTCAAACATGTGTGTGCTCAATAAAGCAGGAATATAGCCTATCCCCAGCATCTCCTGTAAAAAAGTATCTCAAGCAGTGGTCCAGCTAGGCCTGGACTTGGGGCTGAAGTCCAGGGCCTGAAAACCCAGTGTCCCCTCAAAATGACTACCCAGAGAGTAGCAGGTGATGGGAGCAATGGCTAAATGGCCCAGCATCAGAACCTGGGCCAGCAAGGACATGCCAGGGCACACTGGCTGATGCGGATTGCTACAGCATACTTCCTTATTTTTAAAACATTTTTTATTCAGGGGTCAGCTGGTCAGGCATGTATATGGTTATGGATGCTTAGTATTTTTTTTTTAACTTTTTAAAATATATTATCCTTTTCTACAACATAATGGTGTTCATTCCCAAGTAAATGTGTTTGGCAGCAGGGCAGCAGAAGTGAACTCCATTTTATTCCTGGAGTCATTATGTTGCTGTGATTTAAGGGAGTTTTAAATGTAAAGCTGCACACAATCAGAGGTTGTTGTTTTAATTTCGGGTTGGCAAACAGGCTTGGGGTTTTGTTTTTGTTTTTTTTTGCTCTAACCTAACAGGATGTAGAAGCAGTAGTAAATCATGGCATGGCATGATGGAAAGCGGGGAAAGAGAAATGTTAGTTGTGTGCTTTGCAACTGAACGAATTCACGTGGCCATCTAAAGTTGGCCCCTATAAGACCATTACGTCCAGGATCTAAAATTACCTAACTGCACCATTGACCTCAAGTCGCTGGACTGGGAAACAACTTTTTGCCTAGGAACATGGGAGCTATTGCTGGTCAGAGTAAACATCACCAGGCTGAATCTATCTATCTATCTATCTATCTATCTATCTATCTATCTATCTATCTATCATCTATCTATCCAGGGGTCCTTGAGAGATGTGTGTAACTTGTCTGTCAACCATGCATCCTGCTGATTTCCAGAAAAATAGCTTTGGACAAAGGGCTTAGTTTTCAACTCTATATGGGATAAACATGGTCATATTTCGCCTGCGGAAACTGTGGAATGGGGATGTAATAACCGTGGAGGACTTTTCCTGGAGACATCGAAACAAATTGGCTGCTCATTTGTGTCAAGGAGGATTTTGAGTGTGCTCTATATATGGGAAGTGACTTGATGTGTGCTGCTGCTGAAAATGAAGGGTTCAACTTGTTATGCCTTCAGCTATTACATAGGCTGGGTTTATGAGTGGATAAAACTGCATAATTGCCATTTTAAGAGCACATGTGTCTGACATCAACAAGGTATGGATAGCTAATACTTTGGAAGACAGAAACAAAATTCAAAGTGATCTTGACAGACTGGCGCGCTGGGCAGAAAACAACAGAATGACATTTAATAGGGATAAATGCCAAGTTCTGCACCTAGGAAAAAGAAACCAAAGGCACAGTTACAAGATGGGGGATATGTGGCTCAACAACACTACAAGTGAGAAGGATCTTGGAATTGTTGTCAATCACAAGCTGAATATGAGCCAACAATGTGATGTGGCTGCAAAAAAGGCCAATGCCATTTTGGGCTCCATTAATAGAAGCATAGCTCCCAAATCCTGGGAAGTACTAGTTCCCCTCTACTCAGCACTGGTTAGGCCTCATCTGGAGTACTGTGTCCAGTTCTGGGCACCACACTTTAAGAAGGATGCAGACAAGCTGGAGAGGGTTCAGAGGAGGGCAACAACAATGATCAGGGGACTGGAAACAAAGCCCTATGAACAGACATTGAAAGAACCGGGCATGTTCAGCCTGGAGAAGAGAAGACTGAGGGGAGATATGATAGCACTCTTCAAGTACTTGAAAGGTTGTCCCAGAGAGGAAGGCCAGGATCTCTTCTCGATCATCCCAGAGTACAGGACACAGAATAATGGGCTCAGGTTACAGGAAGCCAGATTCTGGCTGAACATCAGGAAAAACTTCCTGAATGTTAGAGCAATATGACAATGGAACCAATGACTTGGGGAGGTGGTGGGCTCTCCCACACTGGAGGCATTCAAGATGAGGCTGGATAGCCATCTGTCGGGGATGCTCTGACTTGGATTCCTGCACTGAGCAGGGGGTTGGACTCGATGGCCTTGTAGGCCCCTTCCAACCCTGCTGTTCTATGATTCTACATTGTGTTTTACATGTTAGAGAATAATGTGCAATAAATCATTATTGTAGTACCTGATTATCCTGAGAGGGATGGGGGGGAGGGGGGATATCAGTAGACATTTCCATGTTGAACAATAGGCTAGTATTCCTTTGTGGAAGCGTACTGAAGCCTGTTCCGCTTTTTCACCCAGGCTGACTTGCCTGTGACTAGCAACGCTTCACACTGCACAGTGACTAGCTGGCACTTCACTGTGCAGCACAGCAAAGCAGGACAGCAGCTGCAGAGCAACCATGGCAGTATGAAGAGCACCCCCCCAAGGGCATTTTGCCCTGGACCCCTCAAATGTGGCAGAGCCACTGGGCCTAAAAACTAAGTTCAGTTCTGAGAGAAAAGAGAAAGCGAAGAATTCTTTACACAACAGGAATTCTCTCATGAGCAAAACAGAAATATACAGGAAGGACTATAGGGCCCATGATGCAGTGCAATTATGAGTGAAACATAAATGCACCACAACTATCTAGGGAATTTAAGTGATATTAAAAGAGGAGTTATGCAGTTATAAGCATCCAAAATTCAAACTAGCTGATGGATTTTCCATAGAAATCGACCACAGGACCAGGACAACAAATTCAGGGTGCCTATATTGCTCATGACTGGATTCTCCTTAGACCCACACAGAAATGAAGAGATTTGTTTCCACATCGAAATCAGAAACAAATTGGTTCATTCCCCAAGGCAATCTGAGGAGTGCTGGAAATGAAAAGATCCACCATCCAAGGCATTCTCTCCACACTTCCTTTTACTGACCAGCAAGCCGAGATGGTGGAAATCATAGTGAGAAGGAAGATTGACTTTCCTTTCCTGTTCCCTCCATCTCTATTGTCCTGATGCAGTGGATCTACAAGTCCAGATAGCCACAATGCAGTGGCTATCTGGACTTGTAGTCATCCTTGTAGTCCTTAGGAAAACATGTAGTCCTTAGGAAGGCTACAAGTCCTAATTTTCTCAACTCTTTCAGTCATGACATGCTTCTCTCCAGCATGATAGGAAGCAGAGGAGGAGGAAGGAAGGGGGAAAAACTTCCTGCCTGCTTTCCACTGCTACTTAGGGATGTGCAAATCTGCGAAATTTGAGCACACTGAAGTTCCCCAAATTCCATCTTGAAGCTCATTCCAACTTGAGTCCATTTCAGATTGTGAGCTTTGCTTTTTTCTTTTCGCATGAAAATCTGTGCGACTTGTCATAGGTATTTTTCCACATGTACAAATCAATTGTGTGCATCTTTGAAATACATGCATTCTTCTCCCATTGTTCATATTTTTTAACAGTGCACACATTTTTCAAAAGTATGCATTTTTCATGCACATTTTTGAAATGTATGCATGCTGCTGAACACATTTTTTTGTTTGTTCTGAAAATCACATAGCAAGTTTGGAAATGTATGGATCTCGACCACAGATTGAGTCCAAGTCCATGTTCAGTCTGGAAGTTATGAACTGGATAAATCCTGATGGAAACAAACTGAAATGAATTCCTCATACATCCCTGATGCTATTGCCACTTTCCCCACTTCCAGAGAAATAAAGGGAAGAATGGGAATGGCTGGTGGAGAAAGGACGAGAAAAGCCAGGAACTCTTCTCCAGCCTGGATATTGATCTGAGTTGGAGAAAGGGTTGTGGGAAGATTCTCATGTCTTCTGGGTGGAATTTTATGAACACCAGAAGCTCATTTCTGAGCTTCACTTTGGTAAATGGTCAGCATCATTCATCTTTCGTTGTTATTTATTCGTTCACTCACCTCCGACTCTTTGTGACTTCATGGACCAGCCCACGCCAGAGCTTCCTGTTGGCCGTCGCCACCCCCAGCTCCCCCAAGGTCGAGTCCGTCACCTCCAGAATATCATCCATCCATCTTGCCCTTGGTCGGCCCCTCTTCCTTTTGCCTTCCACTTTCCCGAGCATCAGCATCTTCTCCAGGGTATCCTGTCTTCTCATTATGTGGCCAAAGTACTTCAGTTTTGCCTTTAATATCCTTCCCTCAAGTGAGCAGTCTGGCTTTATTTCCTGGAGGATGGACTGGTTTGATCTTCTTGCAGTCCAAGGCACTCAGAATTTTCCTCCAACACCACAGTTCAAAAGCATCTATCTTCCTTCGCTCAGCCTTCCTTATGGTCCAGCTCTCGCAGCCATAGGTTACTATGGGGAATACCATTGCTTTAGCTATGCGGAACTTTGTTGTCAGTGTGATGTCTTTGCTCTTCACTGTTTTATCAAGATTTGTCATTGCTGTCCTCCCAAGAAGTAAACGTCTTCTGATTTCCTGTCTGCAGTCAGCATCTGCAGTAATCTTTGCGCCTAGAAAGACAAAGTCTGTCACTGCCTCCATATTTTCTCCCTCGATTTGCCAGTTATCAATCCAGCTCATTGCCATAATCTTGGTTTTTTTTAGGTTTAACTGCAACCCAGCTTTTGCACTTTTTTCTTTCACCTTCATCATGAGGTTCCTCAGCTCCTTCTCGCTTTCAGCCATCAAAGTGGTATCATCTGCATATCTGAGATTGTTAATGTTTTTTCCAGCGATTTTAACTCCAGCCTTGGATTCATCAAGCCCAGCACGTCACATGATGTGTTCTGTGTACAGGTTGAGTAGGTAGGGTGAGAGTATACAACCCTGCCATACTCCTTTCCCAATCTTAAACCAGTCCGTTGTTCCGTGGTCTGTTCTTACCGTTGCTACTGGGTCGTTATACAGATTCCTCAGGAGGCAGACAAGATGACTTGGTATCCCCATACCACCAAGAACTTGCCACAATTTGTTATGATCTACACAGTCAAAGGCTTTAGAATAGTCAATACAACAGCAATAGATGTTTACTGAAATTCCTGGCTTTCTCCATTATCCAGTGGATATTGGCAATTTGGTCCCTAGTTCCTTTGCCTTTTCGAAACCCAGCTTGTACATCTGGCAATTCTTATTCCATGAATTGCTGGAGTCTACCTTGCAAGATCTTGAGCATTACCTTACTGGCATGTGAAATAAGTGCCACTGTTCGATAGTTTGAACATTCTTTAGTGTTTCCCTTTTTTGGTATGGGGATATAAGTTGATTTTTTCCAATCTGTTGGCCATTCTTGTGTTTTCCAGATTTGCTGGCATATGGCATGCATCACCTTGACAGCATCATCATGCAAGATTTTTAACATTTCAGCTGGGATACCGTCGTCTCCTGCTGCCTTATTATTAGCAATGCTTCTTAAGGCCCAATCATCTTCACTCTTCAGGATGTCTGGCTGTAACTCACTGACCACACCGTCAAATCTATAGGGATGGCAGAGAATTCCACCACGGATCTCAGTGAGGCCGAATGCCAGTGCATTTGGCCCCCCGAAATCTGTGGCGGAATGGCCTGCCACCCCCCACCCCCCCGGGGATCCCCCCCGGAACGAGACTTACCTGGGGTGGATCTTCCGGGCGGCGGCGGCTCCAGCGGTGGCTTCGGCAGCTGCAGCGGCTGGTCTTTCAACCTGGCTGCCGCCGCTGCCATTTGCAGTTGTGTTTTTTTTATAGAGACATGATAGGCTACGTACGTTTTTATGTAGTCTAAAACGACTGGGTAAAAAAAAAAAAAAAGTGTACACAGATGGCGGCGGCTACAGCTGCCGCCATTTGCGTACAGGGTTGTTGTTGTTTTTTACCCAGACGTGCTAGGCTATGTAAGTTTTCACATAGCCTAAAATGACTGGGTAAAAAAAAAAGTGTACGAAAATGGCGGCGGCTACGGCCGCTGCCATTTGCATTCGTTATTTTGGGCCATCTTAGTCTACATAAATATTTACGTAGACTAAGAAGGCGAAAATAAGGGGAACACAAATAGCTATGCGGTTGTTTTTTTTAAAAAAACCAGTCATGATAGGCTACGTAAATCTTTACGTAGCCTATCACGTCGTTTTGCCGCCTGGAAGATCCGCCCTGGGTAAGTCTCGTCCCGGGGGGATCCGCGGGGGGGGCGGGGGAGTGGCAGACCATTCCGCCACAGAGTTCGGGGGGCCAAATGCACTGGCATTCGGCCTCACTGTGATCCGTGGCGGAATTCTCTGCCATCCCTAATTTTCACCATCTTCCGACCTGGGAGTCCCATCTTCCAATGGTATACCGACATATCTCTGGTTGTACTGATCCATTTAGTTTTCATGGTAAGAATACTGGGGTTGGTTGCCATTACCATTCATCTTTAGTGTGCTTAATAATAGGAAGAAAAAATATCAAGGAAGAAAAAAGCAGATTGGTCAGGTCCCAAACCAAAACCGTATGTAGCTCTTGTGTTAATATTGCGATGTTATGCTGTTGATGTTGATTAGCCTAGAAAGATTATGACAAAAAAAGATTTGCCAGTGACTTCATGAGAAAAGAGATGCTTTTGACACAATCTGGAATGCCATCTCCAGCACCGCCCTCAAGCTATTTGTCAAAGATACTGTGTGGATATTGGGCCGAGAAGGATTGGAACAGACTCCCATGTGATAGTGATGGGGAACAACATGAACTTGTAAAAAGTCTCTGTTGGAATCAGAGCAGCTATAAAATACAACTTTGCTGGAGAAAAGAGTATGCTTTGCTGACAGTATTAAATGGTGTCACCATGAAGTTCAGTTCACAGCACGTTCCCACCATTTACTCAGCCCACTGCCATGCCAGAAGCCTTTTCCAGTTTTCATCAAACCAACAGCCTCATTCTAGCAGAACTGAACTGAAAGAAAGCCAGCAGGGATGAAGGCCTTAGCAGCAACATGAACAGGAGCTGTGTTGGCCTCTCCTTCTGAAAACTTTGGACCAGATGCTGAATATTTCGACCATCCCTTCTACTTACCTGACTTTCAATCAAAGAAAGCCCTAGCACAGTTACCCCCAACATGCTGCCCTTCAGGTATATTGGACTGCAACTCCCATCATTCTCAGCTGACATGCTGGCTGAGAATGATGGAAGTTGCAGATCAACACATCTGGATGGTGTCATGTTGGGGAAAGCTGCCTTAGTATTTCCTAATGAATGCGTAGGAACAGAACCATCACAAAACGTGATCCGTAATGTTGAGTGTGCGATGAGAGGAGCAGGCCATGCCAGACATGTAGCTACAAGCCTTGATGATGGCATGTCTCCATTAGGGATGTCAGAGAATTCCGCTATGGATCTCGGTGAGGCCGAATGCCAGTGCATTCGGCCCCCTGAAATCCATCGCAGAATGAAGTCCCTGCTGTCCCCACCCCATGAAAGGCGCGCGGGACGAAGTCCCCGCTGCCCCCACCCCATGAAAGGCGCGCGAAACGGAGCACTTACCTGCTCCCGTCTGCGCTACTTTGCGAATGGCGGCCGTTCTGCGGCCTCCATTCGCTTCCTCCTCTTCAAGCCGTGATAGGCTACGTAAATACTTACGTAGCCTATCATGGCTAATGCAGGGACGCCATTTGCGTCCCTGTGGAGGCCGTGATAGGCTACATAAGTATTTACATAGCCTATCATGGCAGGAGAAAAAAAAACCCAGTGTACGCAAATGGCGGTAGCCGCCGCCATTTGCATACGCTGGGGTTTTTCCCCCTGCTGTGATAGGCTACGTAAATAGTTACGTAGCCTATCATGGCTCAATACAGGGACGCATATGGCGGTGGCTATGACAGCTGCCATTTACAAAGGGATGTACGAAAGGCACTTACCTGGTCCCGCAGCTTGCTTCGCGGTGGGGGGGAGGCGCTTCGATTCTCCCCCCAAAGTTCAGGCCGGGTGGGGGAGGCACCCCGCCTCACCCAGCCAAAATTCAGGCTGGGGGGGGGAGGCGCCGCGCCTCGCCCGGCCGAAATTCAGGCCGGGGAGAAGCACCCCATCTCCCCGGCCGCGAAATAAAAAAGTGGGGGGGAAAAACACCCGTGTTAGGCTACGTAACGATTTACGTAGCCTATCACGGCTAGATTTCCAAAGTCAGCCATGATAGGCTATGTAAATCGTTATGTAGCCTATCATGGGTGACTTTGAAAAAAAAAAAGCGCGTACGCAAATGGCGGCGCCCATGGGCGCCGCCATTTGCGTTCCTTATTTGGTCCCGGTAGTCTACGTAAAGATTTACGTAGACTACGGTGAAAATAAGGGCAACGCTATTTGCGTTGCACTTATTTTCGCCATAGTCTACGTAAATCTTAACGTAAACTACCGGGCCCAAATAAGGAATGCAAATGGCGGCGCCTTTGGGCGCCGCCATTTGCGTACGTGCTTTTTTTTTCCCAAAGTCACCCGTGATAGGCTACGTAACGATTTACGTAGCCTATCACAGCTGACTTTGGAAATCTAGCCGTGATAAGCTACGTAACGATTTACATAGCCTATCACGGGTGTTGTTTTTTTTTAATTTTGTAATGGTGGCGGCGGCAGCCAGTCGGAAGACCAGCTGCCGCCCCCGCCCCCAACGAACGGCCGCCGAACTCCCTCCGGGACCCGCCGCTGAGAGGGACATTTGAGGGAGGTAAGTCCCATCCCGGGGGGGGGGGCGGGGGAGCGGAGAATTTCACCAACAATTTCGGGGGGCCGAATGCGTTGGCATTCGGCCTCCCCGAGATTTGTGGAGAAATTCTCTGCCATCCCTACATTTACATCCCTGCAGGGGATGTCCGGCTGTGGGCGGCCAGAGCTGGCTGGCGGCTCCGTGGCTTGGCCGCGGAGCGGAGCCGGCAGGGCAGGATTCTGGGGGGAGGGATGGTGTGCATCTCCCCCCGTCGAGGATTCCGGGGGGAGGGACAGAGCGCCTCCCCCCCACCGTGGATTCCCCTCAGCGAAGCAAGTTAAGGGATTCGTACATCCCTAGTCTCCATCAGTGATTGTCAACACTTCTGATCTCAAAAGACCCACTTTGTGTACCCATAATAAGATAAGGTATACCTAATACAATGGAACAGGTGCCATAACAACATCTTCACAAGACCATCATGCTAACCTGCATTATATAAATTCATACATTAAAGTTTTGGGTTCTTAGATCTACCACGCACACCATTTTTCAGTGTTAGGATTCTCTCTCTCTTACACGCGGGTGTACACACACACACACACACACACACACACACAGAGTTCAGATGCTATGCAACTTAATGGCAAAAACAAAGATGGACATCTTTTAGGCCTCATATGAACATTATCAGATTATTTAAATAAGACTGCCACATGCTGGGACACAGGAAACTGCTTATATAGCATCAGAGGATTGGTCCATCTAGCTCAGTGTTGTCTATACTGATTGGAAAGGCTCTCCAGGGTTTCAGACAGGGGTCTCTCCCAGACTGTGGTGGCTGGTGCCTCCAGATCTGGTGATTCCACTCAGGGTTTCTGTTACCACCAGCCAAAACTCTGATGGAGCTATCCAAGGTGCTGAACATGGTGTCCAAGGTGCTGAACTCTATCCCCAAAATGGGTCCAGCACATTGGAGAGCTCCCCAAATGGAATCACAGCCACCTCTGGAACAGGACTCACTAGCCACCACTGCTCCCACCCTACCTAGACAGTCCAGGGATTGAACTTGAAACCTTCTGAATGTAAGCTATGTTCTCTGCCACTGATCTACAGCCTTTCCCTATGTCATTGAAATTCAAAATAGGTATTTCTCATAGCTATGGCTACTGAAACCATATTGGATGTCTGCTGGAACTGTGGATATTCCCTAGAAATAGTAAACACAACAACAATGAACATAGTTAGCTTGGCCTTTCCCCCCAAGAATGGTTTCATAGAATCATAGAATAGTAGGGTTGGAAGGGGCCTACCCCCAACCCCCTGCTCAATGCTTTCAAGCCCAACCCCCTGCTCAATGCAGGAATCCAAGTCAGAGCATCCCTGACAGATGGCTGTCCAACCTTGTCTTGAATGCCTCCAGTGCGGGAGAGGAGAGTCCACCATCTCCCTAGATCATTGGTTCCATTGTCGCATTACTCTGACAGTCAGGAAGTTTTTCCTGATGTTCAACTGGAATCTGGCTTCCTGTAACGTGAGCCCATTATTCCCTGCCCTGCATTCTGGGATGATCGAAAAGAGATTCTGGCCTTCTTCTCTGTGACAACCTTTCAAGTACTTGAAGAGTGCTATCATATCTCCCCTCAGTCTTCTCAAGGCTAAACATGCCCAGTTCTTTCAGTCTCTCCCCACAGGGCTTTGTTTCCAGTCCCCTGATCAACTTCATTGCCCTCTTGAACCCCCTCCAGCTGGTCTGCATCCTTCTTAAAGTGCGGTTCCCAGAAATGGACACAGTACTCCAGGTAAGGCCTAACCAGTGCTGAATAGAGGGGAACTAGTACTTCCTGGGATTTGGAAGCTATGCTTCTATGAATGCAGCCCAAAATAGCATTTGCCTTTTTTGCAGCCACATCACATTGTAGGCTGATATTCAGCTTGTGATCTACAACACTTCCAAGATCCTTCTCGCTTGTAGTGTTGTTGAGCCAAGTATCCCCCCATCTTGTAAGTGTGCATTTGGTTTCTTTTTCCTAGGTGCAGAACTTGGCATTTATCCCTATTAAATGTCATTCTGTCATTTTCTGCCCAGTGCTCCAGTCTATCAAGATCACTTTGAATTTTGTTTCTGTCTTCCAAGATATTAGCTATCCCACCCAATTTTGTGTCATCTGCACATTTGGTCAGCATTCCCTGCACCTCCTCATTCAAGTCATTAATAAAAATGTTGAAGAGCACTGGGCCCAGGACTGAGCCCTGCGGTACCCCACTCGTTACCTCTCCCCAGTTTGAGAAGGTCCCATTGAGAAGCACTCTTTGAGTCCGATTCTGTAGCCAACTGTGGATCCACCGGATCGTTGTTTCATCTAGCCCACTTTGAGCTAGTTTGCTCATCAGGAGATCATGGGGCACTTTGTCGAAAACTTTGCTGAAGCTGAGGTATATTATGTCTACAGCATTCCCACAGTCCACAAGGGAGGTTACTTGATCAAAAAATGAGATCAGATTTGTCTGGCAGGACTTGTTTTTGACAAATCCATGTTGGCTTCGAGTAATCACGGCATTGTTTTCAAGGTGCTTACAGATGGATTGCTTAATCATCTGCTCCAGAATTTTCCCAGGGATTGATGTCAGACTGACTGGTCTGTAGTTCCCAGGTTCCTCCTTTTTACCCTTTTGGAGATAGGGACAACATTAGCCCTCCTCCAGTCATTGGGCACTTCTCCCATCCTCCATGATTTCTCAAAGATAATAGACAGCGGTTCTGAGAGTTCTTCTGCCAGTTCGTTTATTACTCTAGGATGCAGTTCATCTGGCCCTGGAGATTTGAACTCATTCAAAGTAATTGGGTGTTCCTTAACCATCAATCTCAAGCTGCAATCCTGCTCCTTCAGCCTGTACTTCACCTTTGCCAGGGGGGTCATAGACCCTCTTTTGGGAGAAGACTGAGCCAAAGTAGGAATTGAGCTCTTCTGCCTTTTCTTTGTCATCTGTTATCATTTTGCCATCCTTATTTAATAGTTGAACCACCATTTCTTTCCTCAGTCTTTACTATGCATATATCTGAAGCCATTTTGTTGCTTTTAGCTTGCTAACCTCAGCTTGTTCTCAGCTTTAGCCTTCCTGACGCCATCCCTGCAATTCTGTGCTACCTGTACTCTTCCTTTGTTACTTGGCCTTCTTTCCACTTCCTATATGTGTCCTTTTTTTGTTTTCAGGTCATCTCTAAGCTTTTTGTGAAGCCACATTGTCTTCTTTTGTTGTCTCCCACCTTTTTTTCTTGTTGGAATTGTTTGTAATTGTGCCTTTAGAATTTCCCTTTTTGCTGTTGGTCACTGAAACCAGTGAAGTTTGTTTTCCACTTTTGCTTCTGCAGCTTGACATTTGTCTCTGTGGGGGGTTTTGCAGTCTTTGGCTGAATGGAAAGTGTTAAGTAGTCATAGCTCATGTTTACAATCCAGTTTATTAATTTTACTTGGCTTTGCATTACCCTAACACCACTCTGTTGCTTGATATATAAGGCATGTTTTGGCACAAATAAGCCTGTTCATTCAAAGTTGCTATTAACTTTTGTGACTGAAATTCTGTAAACAATTTCATAAATCTCCTAGAAAAATCCAGCCGAATTCCAAACAAATTAGCCCGCACTCTGTTAAGCACTAGCAATAAATCCTTGCTTGATCACCATAGACCATTTACATTTGCCTTAGGGCCCAAAACGTTATGAGAAGAAATTATTTAGCTGTTCCTTGGTGTCTGGCTGTCACAGAATTAAAGTGTTTTGTGAATTTAATTGTAAAGACTTCAGTTTAACATTCTTCATCTTCCTCTAGGCAAATGCTGGGGGTAGAGCTCTCATTTGCCATTATGTGGCCCTGAAAACATACCATACTTAAAAACAAAAAACAATGTTCTGGATACAAGTTGAAATTCATCAACATGCAAATGCCTTGAAGAGAAATTAATCTATTCAAGAATTGTCAGCTGTATAAGTTGCCTACATAGATAGGCCATCTCCTATGCTTGTGATATAGAAACCAAATAGTGCATCTGCTATGTATATTCATCTTGTACACAAAGTTGTCTCTATTGTGTGAATTAACTTAACATTTTAGCACTCTTGTGAAGTGAAATCATATAAGTAACAGATAAATCATATGTGTTACTAGCCCACAGCACCAGACAGATTATAAAAGCATGTTACGATTTATCCAGTGTGGACCTGACAATAGCATGTTAGATCCTTAAGGCTACAGTGATAGGAACCTTAAAAAAGGATTAATACATTGTATTATGGTTTGTCCTTTTATGTCATTGTATCAAAATTTAGTACCCAAACATGTTATAATCCTCAAAGCAGCAATCCTATAGCTGCTAGACACTGTCTAGTGGGCCATAGGATATGCTCATTTCTGGGAACCAACCTTGGAGCCTGTGCTCCGAGGTCAGTTCCCAGAAAACTGACCTCCCCCCTTGTCTACATTGCCTCTGAGGCAGAGTGGAGAAGCCCCGTCCTCTGCACTCAGAAGAGGAGCTCAGAGTGACTGCAAAGGGGCATTCTGGGGGGCATTCTGGGGCAGGGAGAGCAGAGCAGCATGTTGTTGTTGTTCAGTTGTTCAGTCGTGTCCGACTCTTCGTGACCCCATGGACCATAGCACGCCAGGCCTTCCTGTCCTGCGCTCTCTCCCGGAGCGTGCTCAAGTCCATATTCATTGCATCAGTGATGCTATCTAGCCATATCATCCTCCGCCGTCCCCTTCGTCTTTCCCAGCATCAGGGTCCTTTCCAGTGACTTTTCTCTTCACATTAGGTGGCCAAAATATTTGCGCTTCAGCTTCAGTATCTGTCCTTCCAATGAGCACTCAGGGTTGATTTCCTTTAGGACTGACTGATTTGATTCGAAGCCAACATGGATTTGTCAAAAACAAGTCCTGCCAGACAAATCTGATCTCATTTTTTGATCAAGTCACCTCCCTTGTAGACCGTGGGAATGCTGTAGACATCATATACCTCGACTTCAGCAAAGCTTTCGACAAAGTGCCCCATGATATCCTGATGAGCAAACTAGCTCGAAGTGGGCTAGATGAAACAACGATCCAGTGGATCCACAGTTGGCTACAGAATCGGACTCAAAGAGTGCTTATCAATGGGACCTTCTCAAGCTGGGGAGAGGTAACGAGTGGGGTACCGCAGGGCTCAGTCCTGGGCCCAGTGCTCTTCAACATTTTTATTAATGACTTGGAGGAGGAGGTGCAGGGAATGCTGATCAAATTTGCAGATGACACAAAATTGGGAGGGATAGCTAATACTTTGGAAGACAGAAACAAAATTCAAAGTGATCTGGATAGACTGGAGTGCTGGGCAGAAAACAACAGAATGGCATTTAATAGGGACAAATGCCAAGTTCTGCACCTAGGAAAAAGAAACCAAATGCACAGTTACAAGATGGGGGATACGTGGCTCAACCACACTACGAGCGAGAAGGATCTTGGAATTGTCGTCGATCACAAGCTGAATATGAGCCAACAATGTGATGTGGCTGCAAAAAAGGCAAATGCTATTTTGGGCTGCATTCATAGAAGCATCGCTTCCAAATCCCGGGAAGTACTAGTTCCCCTCTACTCAGCACTGGTTAGGCCTCATCTGGAGTACTGTGTCCAGTTCTGGGCACCACACTTTAAGAAGGATGCAGACAAGCTGGAGAGGGTTCAAAGGAGGGCAACAAAGATGATCAGGGGACTGGAAACAAAGCCCTATGAAGAGAGACTGAAAGAACTGGGCATGTTTAGCCTTGAGAAGAGAAGACTGAGGGGAGATATGATAGCGCTCTTCAAGTACTTGAAAGGTTGTCACAGAGAAGAAGGCCAGGATCTCTTCTTGATCATCCCAGAGTGCAGGACACGGAATAATGGGCTCAAGTTACAGGAAGCCAGATTCCGACTGAACATCAGGAAAAACTTCCTGAGTGTCAGAGCAATACGGCAATGGAACCAATTACCTGGGGAGGTGGTGGGCTCTCCCACACTGGAGGCCTTCAAGACGAGGCTGGACAGCCATTTGTCAGGGATGCTCTGACTTGGATTCCTGCATTGAGCAGGGGGTTGGACTCGATGGCCTTGTAGGCACCTTCCAACCCTACTATTCTATGATTCTATGATTCTATGACCTCCTTGCAGTCCAGGGGACTCGTAAGAGTCTTTTCCAGCACCACAGTTCGAAAGCATCAATTCTTCGGCGCTCAGCCTTCCTTATAGTCCAGCTCTCACAGCCATACGTTACTACTGGGAAAACCATAGCTTTGATTAGACGGACCTTTGTCGGCAAGGTGATGTCTCTGCTTCTTACTATGCTGTCTAGGTTGGCCATAGCTTTCCTCCCAAGGAGCAAGCGTCTTTTAATTTCATGGCTACAGTCACCGTCTGCGGTGATCTTGGAGCCCAAGAAAATAAAATCTGTCACTGCTTCCATTTCTTCCCCTCTATATTCCAGGAAGTGATAGGGCCAGATGCCATGATCTTCGTTTTTGTAATGTTGAGTTTCAAACCAGCTTTTGCACTCTCCTCTTTCACCCTCAACAAGAGGCTTTTTTGATCCTCCATGGACAATACATCCAATGTGTTGTAAGGCAGCTTCCTCTCCTGGTCGCCCCCCTCCCCACCACTAGTCAGCTGAAAATGGCTATCTAGTGAAAAATAGCAAGGCAAGAGAGGCATGGGGGGAATGATCCCCCCGTGCCTGTCCTGCCTTGCTTTGGATAGACGGTCGCCTCCCAGGAAAGAGGCGGCCACCTATCTAGTTAGGATTGCTCCCTTAATGTTGTTAATAGTTGGAATAACTTACACAAATGGGGAATCGTAAGTTCAGACAGAATTTCTAACAGACAATGATCCTTCGAACATTTGCATAGGTGCCAGGATGTTTGCTTCTCAACTTCAGTTCTCTTCAGCGCATGTCGCCTTTCTACGCTGCCATCTGCTCAAGCACACTGCCACCAAAAAAAAGATGGTGAAGTGCTACAGGACTGGGTCTGTTTTTTCAGCTTCCAGATCTGTTTGGGGGTAAAATTTAGACATTTTGAAGTTCTTGGCAGGAAGGGTTGTAAAAATGGATGTACAATGTAACTCCTTCCCCCATCTCCCCAAAGAGGTGTGACTCTAAATTCTTCACCTTGAGATGTTGTTTTAGCTGGAAGTTGGTGGCATCTCTAGCTGTTAATCAGTTTATGTCATGGTTAATTTTCAATGATGAAGAAATAAAACTGAACTATCTCTAAGATTGGTTTCAATGAGATAAGGGCCTATGATGAATTGTAACCTGAGGTTCTATAAGAAAGATGACCACATTCTGAAAGAGAAAAGGCTTCTCTCACCCATTATGACAAAGGAGACCTATAACATTGATTCAGCAGGTATTGTTTTCCCCATCATTGTAATACAGTGATGGGAGAAGGGCCTCTGGTGGGTATTATATCTTCCTCAGAGCTTGTCAAGGAACAGAAGCAGAGATGGGAAACCCAGGACACAATCCATCTGAAGTTAAACATCGGAAACCCCATTCAGTTCAGTGTGGGGGATTTCAACAATTTCTTAATTCTCCCACTGAAATCAAAGGGACTTTATAAATGCATACTTTAGCTGGATCTCATCCATCTTTCAGGCTTCTAGTAACCGATATCAAATGGTATCTAGATGGTAGATAATACATATCTCAGAATCTTAGCCATCAGCATCATGTTCCTAATTCACAGAAGCAACCCTATTTCTTCTAGCTGTGGACAAGGTTGGTCTGTCTCTTGAGGAGTAGGCCCTTTACGCATGCTCCCAATATGGTCAATCTGTTCCTGCTACCCCCACCCACAATGTTACTGGCTCTGTCCCAACACCTGTACGTTTGGTGCAACATCTGAAAGGGACCGCCTATGCGCATTCAGCTGAACATGCATAGGTTGCCCTTTTCAGATGTCAAATGTGTGAACACTGGGGAGAGACAAGCAATGTCAGGGCAACAGGCATGGCTCCACTCCCGCCTTCCACATATACACTGAACATGTGTGATGTTTGTGTGAGCTGCCCTTACATATCTTTGAAGCGTGAAGTGCTTTCTCTTCTGCAATTTCTCATATGCAAAATCATGCGAATTCAAATAAGCATTTCACATACAGAGCAAGCTATACAGAGATAGCCTCCTTCATTCTTGTCAGCCCCAACTGTCCTGCCACTAACATCCTTTTTGCAGTATGAATTCAGGACCTCAGGCGAATTGAGCTGTGAGCATTCTTAACATCCTGTAGAGCTGGGTACTTGGCACTATTCTGCTATGAGGCAGCAGTTATTATGCTCTGAGATGCATGCCTTTTAAAGGAATGCCACACAGGAAAAGCACACTTTTTACCCTGTGAAAATCCCAGGTAATTACACCACAGCTGGGTCCCCAGTTTGACTAGGATCCTGTTCTATAGCATTCTTTGCATAATGGTTAATTTGTTCCCAAACATTTTCCCTGTGAGAGGAAATTGTTATATACTTGTGCAACCTTTTACTCAGCATGCGGGTCAAGAGTGAAAAAATATTGAGAGAGCATGGTGGGCAACCTAGAGTACACGTGACACCATGACAGAAGTAGGCTAGGCAGAAATTCAACAGGTGCTGGCAGTTCTCATCCCTGTATTTCCACATGCAGATAGTTTCCCCTGCTGAATGTTGGTTTCTTAAGAAGCCTGGCAGAAAAAGATAAAAAACCAAATGCGGGTGGGACAATAACATTTCTGAATAGTATCGTCACAAGTGAAGTCTAAGGAGTGCAATAGATGTATAGATGATAGTACATCTATAACCTCTCTTGCCTTGGTGTGGTTTTGCCTCTAGACTACAAAGAGCAGGCAGCAATACTACATGGGAAAGGCAGACAGGAAAGAGGTGTACAGGCCCACAGGTCATCTCTTCTGTCTAGGCTTACCACAAATATGCATATTTGCAGACTTTTCTTTAACAATATATTTGCTCTCATGATTGTGGAGGGAAAAAAATAGAATTATATTTTCAAGATTTTGAACAGAGATGTTCATTTTACAACAGTGAAGATCTACCACATCCATGTTAAGTATGTAAGACCAGAAGAAGAGCCCTGCTGGATCAGACCAAAGGCCTCTCTAGTCCAGCATTCTGTTCCCACAGTGGTCAACCAGATGCCCCAATGGGAAGACCCGAAGCAGGATGTAAATACAATTATAGGACCCTCCTGCCCATGTTTTCTGGCCTTCTCTTCCATGAATTGGTCTAATTCCCCTTTAAAGCTGTCCTAGTTGGTGATCATCACTAAAACCTGTGATGGTGAATTCCATAGTTTTAAATATTTTAATGTAGGGCTACCTTTAAAGGCAGTCTGGAAACTCCAGCTGTTGCAAAATTCACCTGCTTGCTGGTAGTCCTGGACCTGCCATTGACCCCTGTAAAAGAACAAGATGTGCAGAGAATCTTAGAGTCTTACATGTTTCAGGCCCTCATAGGAATGCATTCAACTTGGGTAGACATGGCCATTGCAATGCATGAATTCTGCAGCTGCTATTTTCCAAGATGGCTGATACATGAATGGGGATAAGCAGTAACGCAATGAATGAATGAATGTAGAAAGCTCAATTTGGTGACAAAATTCAGGGTTTTTTTTTATAGTCAAGAGGAGTAGAAGAAATGTCAGTAGTCACTATTACCACCTGTATGGTCTAGTAGATAGAATGCTGCACTAGGAGCAGGAAGACACAGGTACAAATCCCTACCTCAACAGGATTGTTATGAGGATAATAGAAGGAGAGAACATGGACATCACCCTGATCTCTTTGGAAGAAGGGCGGAATAAAAATGAATATTTATTTAATAACACTGAATCAGAGACTACATTCAAACAACAGCATACATTTTTGACTGATAAATTCAAGTAAATTTTTGAACTTGGGTTTGTTATTTAAGATGAATTGTGGCACAGCTTTTTGCACTTGCATAAAGTACAGCAAATTACTGAGAACCTCTTGCATTTGCACATTCTTGGGTAGCATGTTTTGCACCTACACAAGTCATCACTTCTTCTGGTAGAGGTGTAAGGCACTTGGGTGGCTGCAAAACACCATCCATTTCTTCCCAGCTGTAATCTAGTGGATTCAGCATTGTTTAGTCATCATGATTCAAGAGGGTGAGTGACTCTTTCATAGGGATGTATGGATTGTGTAAAATCTGTTCCGTCTGTATTTCTCAGATTGTCAGGTGCCTTTCATTCTGTCATCCGCTCATTGGTGGAATCAGATTCCCCCCCTCCAATTTTCTGCATTGGTGCAAATTCACGCTTGCAAAAATGCACACACACACCCACTTTTTCATGCAACAATGAATGCTGTTTGGAAGTCTGCTGTAATGGAGCTGGAGGTTAGTGGCAGTTCAGCAAGAGAAGCTTTCAACTTTCTGTATGCATCAATGCTCAGTACATCAAAAGTGTTCCCTTTTGCAGGAACCGCCCACAGAACCCATCCCAAACATGGTGCTCTCCAAGTATTTTGGATTCCCATTAGCTCCAGCCAGCATGGCCAGCGATGAGGGAGGATGGGAGTGGTAATCCAAAATACCTGGAGGTCATCAGGTGGAGAAGGCTAGTCCACATTCTCAGCAGATACCTTGCAGCATTTTCAGTGTCTTTTTATAACAGGACATTTGTTAGTCCACCTAACATGATTCTGTTCCCCCAAGATGGCTGAAACATGGCTGCTAAGACACAAATATTAAATATCCTAAAAATTATTTAATTAAGACAGCTATTGTCTCTAGTGATGTGCATCCCCCCCCGCCCCCCGCCATTGGCTTAACAAGTATTTTGGCTATGAATTACAAGTACTGATGCCAAAATCCATGATTAACTCATCTGAGATATGAATGTGTCTAGCTCTTAGTGCTTGGAAGCAATACAAACCAAACATTATTTCCCTAAACCGTGTTCTAGAGTTTGAAATGCAAAATGACAACCTGCACATGCATAGAGAACAGGTCTCTCCCCCCCCCCAACCACATCGTAGGTCTATTTTTAGTCAAAGAGGGATGTCAGCAGCTCCAATGGCAGTGGTGATGGTAGCAGTCTCACCCATTTGATGGATGCCACCCTCGAACAAGCACCTATTCCAGAAACACCCATATTCCACTCTCCCTCTCAGTGCTTCTTGACATGTGGAAGTGGAGTCTGATGTTGAGGAGTAGGGATAGGTGAACGTTTCCTTTCAGTTCATTTTTGATAAAAGATCTGGGTTCTAGTCCCCACTCGGCCATGGAAGCTCACTGGGTGACTTTGGGCCAGTCACAGACTCTCAGCCCAACCCACCTCACAAAGTTGTTGTTGTGAGGATAAAACAGAGAGGAGGAGGAGAATGTAAGCTGCCTTGGGTTCCTTGCAAGAGGAAAAAAGGCAGGTTGTTGTTGTTGTTCAGTCGTTCAGTCGTGTCCGACTCTTCGTGACCCCATGGACCATAGCACGCCAGGCCTTCCTGTCCTGCGCTCTCTCCTGGAGCGTGCTCAAGTTCATATTCATTGCATCCGTGATGCTATCTAGCCATCTCATCCTCTGCCGTCCCCTTCTCCTTTTGCCTTCAGTCTTTCCCAGCATCAGGGTCTTTTCCAGGGAGTTTTCTCTTCGCATTAGGTGGCCAAAATATTGGAGCTTCAGCTTCATTATCTGTCCTTCCAATGAGCACTCAGGGTTGATTTCCTTTAGGATGGACTGATTTGACCTCCTTGCAGTCCAGGGGACTCATAAGAGTCTTCTCCAGCACCACAGTTCGAAAGCATCAATTCTTCGGCGCTCAGCCTTCCTTATAGTCCAGCTCTCACAGCCATACAGGATATAAATGCAATAAGTAAAATAAATAAATAAGACAAATTTCTTCGTATTTGGGAGAGAAAAAAAACAGGATTTTTAAAAAGGCTGAGAAAGCGAAACTGACAAATTCATAAATCCAGGCCCAGCCTCCCAGGGCTTTGAATGTGTAGCTCTTTAAAATTGGGATTTTAATCTCTGTATGTTCAACCATGTTAATTCTGAATTAGGGCTGTCACCTTTTTTTTTTCTGAAAGGCTCCTAATCTTTACCAGATATATGGCAGGCAGTTACATCATGGCCCTCAGCATGCTGGGAACGGCTGCACCTATTGAATTTGGCTGGTGCAGAAGGGTGAGAATTTTGTTTCAGTTTGCTTTTGATAAGAATTTACCAAATTCACAAAGTTCATGTTTGGGAGAGAGAGAACTTGAGATCAATTTAAGAAATGAATGTGAGAGAAAGCAAAAATGACAGATTCATCCCTGCTAACTAGGAATGAGTGAGAATGTTCTTTCAGTTTGGTTTTGATAAGGGCTTACCAAAATCGACAAGTTTCTTCATATTTGGGACAGGAAGAACTTAAGATTTTAAAAGTTCAAATGTGGGAAAAACTGGAAGTCACAGATCTGTCCATCCCCACTGGTGAATGGCAACTTGGAATGGATGATTCAACTGATATCAGGTCTGTGTCATTTTGCTTGTCTTCAGTCATAAGTCTATTCTGCCCCATACAGTCAGGGCCGGAAATATTGGAACAAGGGTAACTGTTTTGGCAGTTGGCTTCTGTACACAACCACCACATTGAAGTTGAAAGGAAACACACCCAGCTGGGAGCGAAGTCAGGACTTCCAGCTGTAATGTAGGGGTGTACGAAATCCCACTTACCTGGCTCCGCTGGGTTCTGCAGGTGGGAGGAGGTGATCCGTTCCTCTCCCAGGGATCCTCGATGGGGGGGGGGAGGTGATCCGTTCCTCCCCTCTGGAATCCTACCTGGCTGGCTTTGCTCCATGGCCAGGTCGCAGAGCTGCCGGCCGGGCCAACCCGCAGCAGGGCCTCCAGCCGCTGCCAGGTTTCTGCGGACGCAAATGGCGTCCTGCGTAGGGGACACCATTTGCGTCCCTACACAAGCCCGTGATAGGCTATGTAAATATTTATGTAGCCTATCACAGCTAAAGCGGGAATGCAAATGGCATAGGGGACGCCATTTGTGTCCCTGCTTTAGCCATGTTAGGCTACGTAAATATATACGAAGCCTATCACGGGCCGGCGTAGGGACGCAAATGGCGGCTGCTATGATGGCCGCCATTTGTGGCCGCAGCAGCCCAGCAGTGGCTGCCGCCTCCGCCGCCAGTGCTGCCACTGCCGCTGCTGGAGCCGGAGCTGCAGCCAGGTAGGCTCCGTTTTGCGGGGCTTTCGCGGGGTGGTGGGGCGGGGGGCTCTTTTCCGCCACGGATTCCGAGGGGCTGAATTCACTGGAATTCGGCCCCCCTGGGATCGATGGCAGAATTCTCTAACATCCCTACTGTAATTCAAAGGGTTTGAAAAAAGTGGGGCACTAACTATTCAGGAAGTTCAGCCAGTGGCATACATACACCCCCATCATTAGTGGCTCATAAGTAATGGAACAAACCAACATCATTTCAAACTTAAGGATCACCTTAATGCCTGGATGAAAATCCTTTGCACTCAATGACTGCCTGAAGTCTGGAACCCATGGACATGACCAAATGCTGCGTTTCCTCCCTTGAGATGCTTTGCCAGGCCTTTACTGCAGCTGCCTTCAGCTGCTGCTTGTTTGTGGATCTTTCTGCCTTCAGTCTTGTCTTCAATAAGTGAAAAGCATGCTCTATTGGGTTGAGATCAGGTGACTGACTTGGCCAATGAAAAACATCCCACTTCTTTGCCTTCAGAAACTCTTGGGTAGCTTTTGCTGTATGTTTGGGGTCATTATCCATCTGCAATATGAAGCGGCCTCCTATCAGTTTGGCAGCATTCGGCTGAATCTGAGCAGAAAGTATAGCCCTATAACTTCAGAATTCATCCTGCTGCATTTATTAGCAGTCAGGTCATCAATAAACACCAGTGACCCGGTTCCATTGGCAGACATACATGCCCATGCCATAACACTGCCTCCACCATGTTTGACAGATGATGTGGTATGCTTTGGATCATGAGCTGTTCCTTTCCTTCTCCATACTTTTCTCTTCCCATCATTCTGGTACAAGTTAATCTTGGTCTCATCAGTCCAAAGAATCTTATTCCAGAACTGGGCAGGATTTTTTAGGTGTTTGCTGGCATAGGCCTATCTAGCCTTTCTGTTCTTGAGCGTTAGCAGTGGTTTGCACCTTGTTGTGAAGCCTCTGTATTTACACTCATAAAGCTGTCTCTTGACTGTAGATGTTGACAATGACATGCCTACCTCCTCAAGAGCATTCTTGACCTGGCTAGATGTTGTGAAGGGGTTCCTCTTCACCATTAGCGGCATTCTGCGGTCATCCACTTTAGTTGTCTTCCGTGGTCTTCCAGGCCTTTTGCTGTTGCTGAGCTTGCCAGTTAATTCCTTCTTTTTCAGGATGTTCCAGACTGTTGTATTGGCCACTCCCAGTGTTTTTGCTATCTCTCTGATGGGTTTATTTTGTTTCCTCAGCCTAATGATGGCCTCCTTCACTCGCATGGACACCTCTTTGGACCTCTTGTTGGGAGTTCCAGTGAACAGCTACCAAATGCAAATGTCACACTCAGAACCACCTCCAGGCCTTTTCTCTGCTTGATTGGTCATGGGGTACCCAGGAAACAGGCCACACCTGGCCATGCAGCTGCTTGGGCTGCAAATGCAGCCCAAACAAAATTCTTCAGTATCTGTAGTTCACAGGATAAGTGGGAAGTCTGAGAATGGATGGCAGGACTTTCCAATTTGAAGACTGGGGTTGGAAAGCCAACACAATTCCCCTACAAAGGGGATACTAACACTGGGCTGGGATGCAGCTCTCAGGAAAGAAGGCCAGTTAATCGGTGACAGGAAGTTAAAGGTTAAGTAGTCAAGTTCTGAGCATGCACTATCAGCATCTACTGGCCTTCCTGGCCTGGTTGGATAAATGCTGACCATGCAGGAGCAAAAAGTAGAACATTAGCTTGAAATATATCTCATTATTCATTAAGAACAGAGCAGAAGTTTGATGTTAAGAGTGCCTGGCTAATAATAAAGAGGAGTATTATGGGCAGTGAAGACTCCAATTACAAGCCCTTTATTCACAAACTTTGTCAGCATCTCTCATTTCTCTCTGATACCACTTTGGTTCATGAGCAAACATTTTTATTGCTGAACCATAACAAGTACAACGTGGAAGGCTCAATTGATGCCTGATCGTCCGAAAAACATCCTTTGAACAGCCACTTTTCATCATGAAAACTGCACACAAGGCAATATATCCATCAGCTGTGGCTGGCATCCACTGTGCTCATGTAACTTTTATGCTGATTATATAAATTATGTGTTAATGAAATGCAAACTGGCCCTCGAAATCCAGTTCATTATGGTATGTTTCCAGTATGGCCCTCGGCAAGAAGAGGCTGCAGCACTATTATAGGGAACCATGGAAAGAGGCATGAAGCCAATGAACACAGGAGCAACATCTGATTATTGGGCCTTAAGTGTGGTGAAGGAACAAGATTTATATCAAGGGAGGAACATGGTTAGTATTTGCTGCAAAACAACTACATCCTGGTGTATAAAGTGTAGTGATCCAATTACTACAGTAAATAGAGGATGATATATATTATTGTTAACTCATTAGGCTTTTTGCTGGAATTATCAAATCATCCTTCTACTGATTCTGTTTCCATACCTTGTATATATTTGGCATATTTATGAGGTGCTGTTGGTTTAATTCTTTTGCTTGAAAGCAATTTTGCAGATGATTTCAGTTAAGGCAAGCATGCTCTGCTACTTTGTGCGATATCAGATCTGTCTCCAGGAAACAAGTGAATTTATTACTTGCCAATGGCAAAAAAATTGTGAGATGTTTTATTGTTCTATATTTATTTAAATTTACTTAAAAAAATACACTCCACCTTTCCATTTATATTAATATTCACTTTGCTTCTTTCCTTCCAGCTTCTCAGTTCATTTCAGCATTTGCATTTATTTTCAGCCAGATTATTGTTGATGATGTCACATCCTGAATGATGTCACATTCTGATAAGGAATGTGATATCATTTTCTTCCCACCCCCTTCTTTTGCTTCATTCAGCCTGAAGAAGAGTTTTGTTATGTTTTACTTGGCCTAATCACATATTATGTAGTTGTTACTTTGGAATAAGTATATAGTTTCCTTCTGAATTCTGCGTTCTAGGCAGAGAAATCAAAACGAGAAAATATACAGAACAGATCCCCCTCCCCATTGTTACTTCCAAAATATTAAAGGTGGAAAAGGAGGGTATCTATGGACGGGAATGAGGAAGGGAAGGGAATACAATATAATCAGTGCTTGCAAACATGCCGGTACACAATTATCCAATGATAAGTCCCTTTGATTTCAATGAAAATAACTCCTAAATAGCTGTGCAGGACCACATGCCAATAATTAAAGGAACTTCCAGTTATGATTATTTTTAATTCCACACTGTGAGGCAATCAACCGAATAACACATATTCCATTTAAATCATTGTTTTCTGTTTTGGCCAGAAAACCAAACTAGAACAATCCCCCCCCCACACACACACACATCACCACCACCACCACCACCACCACCACCACTAAAAATACATAGTTGTAGTTATGGTTGGATCCACACATGTAAACTTTTCTTTATTTAACTCTGTATGTCCAGCAAAGGAGATCGTTACCTTGTCATGGTGCTGGAGCTTGAGCACCTCAATGACATCATGAGCTAAACCGTGAAGGGACACCCAAGACGGGAAGGTCATGGCAGAGAGGTCAGACTAAATATGATCCCTGCGGAAGGAAACAGCAACCCACCCCAGTATTCTTGCCATGAAAAATAAATTGATCAGTACAACCAGAGATATGTCGGTATACCATCAGAAACATCTATTGATGTTTTATTGACTATTCTAAAGCCTTTGACTGTGTGGATCATAACAAATTGTGGCAAGTCCTTGGTGGTATGGGGATACCAAGTCATCTTGTCTGCCTCCTGAGGAATCTGTATAACGACCCAGTAGCAACGGTAAGAACAGACCACGGAATAATGGACTGGTTTAAAATTGGGAAAGGAGTATGGCAAGGTTGTATACTCTCGCCCTACCTATTCAACCTGTACACAGAACACATCAAGCGATGTGCTGGGCTTCATGAATCCAAGGCTGGAGTTAAAATCGCTGGAAGAAACATTAACAATCTTCAATATGCAGATGATACCACTTCGATGGCTGAAAGCGAGGAGGAGCTGAGGAACCTTATGATGAAGGTGAAAGAAGAAAGTGCAAAAGCTGGGTTGCAGTTAAACTTCAAAAAAACCAAGATTATGGTAACCAGCTGGATTGATAACTGGCAAATAGAGGGAGAAAACGTGGAGGCAGTGGCAGACTTTGTTTTTCTAGGCGCAAAGATTACTGCAGACGCTGACTGCAGCCAGGAAATCAGAAGACGTTTACTTCTTGGCAGGAGAGCAATGACAAATCTTGATAAAATAGTTAAAGCAGAGACATCACACTGACAACAAAGGTCCGCATCGTTAAAGCAATGGTATTCCCCATAGTAACCTATGGCTGCGAGAGCTGGACCATAAGGAAGGCTGAGCGAAGGAAGATAGATGCTTTTGAACTGTGGTGCTGGAGGAAAATTCTGAGAGTGCCTTGGACTGCAAGAAGATCAAACCAGTCCATACTCCAGGAAATAAAGCCAGACTGCTCACTTGAGGGAAGGATATTAAAGGCAAAACTGAAGTACTTTGGCCACATAATGAGAAGACAGGATACCCTGGAGAAGATGCTGATGCTCGGGAAAGTGGAAGGCAAAAGCAAGAGAGACCGGCCAAGGGCAAGATGGATGGATGATATTCTGGAGGTGACGGACTTGACCTTGGGGGAGCTGGGGGTGGCAACGGCTGACAGGAAGCTTGGGGGAGCTGGGGGAGGCGTGGGCTGGTCCACGAAGTCACGAAGAGTCGGAAGCGACTGACCGAATAAACAACAACATGTCAAGTGTTCCCCATCAAGGAAACAAATACACGTCTGAAGGGGTTGGATTCATTATTATGTTATTTTTACCCCCACCGAAAAGGCGCTTGTGAGATTTTCTGCTTCGGGTGCCAAAATAACTTAGTTGGCCTTAGGTAGTACTATGCACCATGACTGGCAGAGGGAGATACCATTTGCTGTTCCACCTCAGGCAGCAAACTGTCTTGGGATGGTCCTGAATTGTTAGGTGAAATTACTTGTATTCACCTACATGTTTTTGCCCAGGGCAGACTATGCACAGCTCACAATTATCCCTATTTGATTTCTTCTTCATGTTCCTACTTTTTAAAAAAAATTATTATTATATTTATATCCCACCTTCTTTCCTCTTGCAAGGAACCCAAGATGGCTTACATGGTCCTCCTCTCCATTTTACCATCACAACAACCCTGTGAGAGAGGTTAGGCCGAGAGTCAGTGACTGGCCCAAAGTCACCCAGTGAGCTTCGTGGCCAAGTGGGACTAGAACCTGGGTCTCCCAAGTCCCAGTCCAACACTTTAACCACTACACTACCACTATTCCTTGAAGCATTGTTACCGCACTCTCCAGATGAAAAGGATCCCATAGCTGCTTTGTTCAGTCGTTCAGTCGTGTCCGACTCTTCGTGACCCCATGGACCATAGCACGCCAGGCCTTCCTGTCCTGCGCTCTCTCCCGGAGCGTGCTCAAGTTCATATTCATTGCATCCGTGATGCTATCTAGCCATCTCATCCTCTGCCGTCCCCTTCTCCTTTTGCCTTCAGTCTTTCCCAGCATCAAGGTCTTTTCCAGGGAGTTTTCTCTTCACATTAGGTGGCCAAAATATTGGAGCTTCAGCTTCATTATCTGTCCTTCCAATGAGCACTCAGGGTTGATTTCCTTTAGGATGGACTGATTTGACCTCCTTGCAGTCCAGGGCACTCGTAAGAGTCTTCTCCAGCACCACAGTTCGAAAGCATCAATTCTTCGGCGCTCAGCCTTCCTTATAGTCCAGCTCTCACAGCCAGACATTACTACTGGGAGAACCATAGCTTTGATTAGACGGACCTTTGTCGGCAAGGTGATGTCTCTGCTTCTTACTATGCTGTCTAGGTTGGCCATAGCTTTCCTCCCAAGGAGCAAGCGTCTTTTAATTTCATGGCTACAGTCACCGTCTGCGGTGATCTTGGAGCCCAAGAAAGTAAAATCTGTCACTGCTTCCATTTCTTCCCCTTCTATATGCCAGGAGGTGATAGGGCCAGATGACATGATCTTCGTTTTTTTAATGTTGAGTTTCAAACCAGCTTTTGCACTCTCCTCTTTCACCCTCAACAAGAGGCTCTTGAGATCCTCTTCGCTTTCTGCCATTAGGGTGGTATCGTCTGCATATCGGAGGTTGTTGATAATTCTCCCAGCAATCTTAATTCCGACCTCTGATTCATCCAACCCGGCATTTCTCATGATGTACTCTGCATATAAGTTAAATAAGCAGGGTGACAATATGCAGCCTTGTCGTACTCCTTTCCCAATTTTGAACCAATCGGTTGTTCCATCTCTGGTTCTTACTGTTGCTTCTTGATCCTCGTACAGGTTTCTCAGGAGACAGGTAAGGTGGTCTGGTACTCCCATCTCTTTAAGAATTTGCCACAGTTTGTTGTGATCCACACAATCAAAGGCTTTAGCGTAGTCAATGAAGCAGAAATAGACGTTTTTCTGGAATTCTCTTGCTTTCTCCATGATGCAGCGAATGTTGGCGATTTGATCTCTAGTTCCTCTGCCTCTTCTAAACCCAGCTTGTACTTCTGGTAGTTCTCGGTTCGCATACTGCTGAAGCCTAGCTTGTAGGATTTTGAGCATCACCTTGCTGGCATGTGAAATGAGTGCAATTGTGCGGTAGTTTGAACACTCTTTGGCATTGCCCTTCTTTGGAATTGGAATGTAAACTGACCTTTTCCAGTCTTGTGGCCACTGTTGAGTGTTCCAGATTTGTTGGCATATTGAATGCAGCACTTTAACAGCATCATCTTTTAGGATTTTAAATAGCTCAGCTGGAATACTGTCATCTCCGCTAGCTTTGTTGTTACTAATGCTTCCTAAGGCCCACTTGACTTCACTCTCTAGGATGTCCGGCTCAAGTTCAGTGACCGCACTATCATGGCTATCAGGGACATTCAGATCTTTCCTGTATAGTTCTTCTGTGTATTCTTGCCACCTCTTCTTAATCTCATCTGCTTCTGTTAGGTCCCTGCCTTCTTTGTCCTTTATCATGCCCATCTTTGCACAAAACGTTCCCTTGAGATCTCCAATTTTCTTGAAGAGATCTCTAGTCTTTCCCATTCTGTTGTTTTCCTCAATTTCTTTGCATTGTTCATTTAAGAAGGCCTTCTTGTCTCTCCTTGCTATTCTCTGGAACTCTGCATTCAGTTGGGTATATCTTCCCCTTTCTCCCTTGCTTTTCGCTTCCCTTCTTTCGTGAGCTACTTGTAAAGCCTCATCAGACAGCCACTTGGCTTTCTTGCATTTCTTTTTCTTTGGGACGGATTTCGTTGCTGCCTCCTGAACAATGTTACGGACCTCCGTCCATAGTTCCTCAGGCACTCTGTCTATCAGGTCTAATCCCTGAAATCTATTCCTCACCTCCACTGTATATTCATCAGGGATATGATTTAGGTCATACCTGAACGGTTTAGTGGTTTTCCCGACGTTCTTCAATTTAAGCCGAAATTTTGCAAGAAGCAGCTCATGATCTGAGCCACAGTCAGCTCCAGGTCTTGTTTTTACTGACTGTATGGAGCTTCTCCATCTTTGGCTGCAAAGGACATAATCAATCTGATTTCGATACTGACCATCTGGTGAGGTCCATGTGTAGAGTCGCCTCTTGTGCTGTTGGAAAAGAGTGTTTGCTATGATCAGCATGTTCTCTTGGCAAAACTCTATTAGCTTTTGTCCTGCTTCATTTTGTACACCAAGGCCATGCCTGCCTGTTATCCCGGTGATTTCTTGACTTCCTACTTTAGCATTCCAATCCCCTATGATGAAGAGGACATCTTTTTTTGGTGTTAGTTCTAGAAGGTGTTGTAGGTCTTCATAGAACCGATCAACCTCAGCTTCTTCGGCCTCAGTGGTTGGGGCATAGACTTGAATTACTGTGATGTTGAATGGTTTGCCTTGGATTCGTACTGAGATCATTCTATCATTTTTGAGATTGTACCCCAGTACTGCTTTTCCCACCCTTTTGTTGACTATGAGTGCTACTCCATTTCTTCTCAGGGATTCTTGCCCACAATAGTAGATATGATGGTCACCTGAATTAAATTCGCCGATGCCTGTCCATTTTAGTTCGCTGATTCCCAAGATGTCGATGTTCAATCTTGCCATCTCATGTTTGACCACCTCCAGCTTACCTTGATTCATTGATCTGACATTCCAGGTTCCTAAACAATATTGTTCTTTACAGCATCGGATTTTCTTTTCACCACCAGACACATCCACAGCTGAGTGTCCTTTCGGGTTTGGCCCAGCCGCTTCACTCTTTCTGGCGCTACTTGGAAATACCCTCTGCTCTTCCCCAGTAGCATATTGGACACCTTCCGACCTGAGGGGCTCATCTTCCGGCGTCATCTCTTTTAGCCTTGTGATACGTTCCATGGGGTTTTCTTGGCAAGAATACTGGAGTGGGTTGCCATTTCCTTCTCCAGTGGACCACATTTTGTCAGAACTCTCTGCCATGACCTGTCCGTCTTGGGTGGCCCTGCACGGCATAGCTTATGGCTTCACTGAGTTACGCAAGCCCCTTCACCACAACAAGGCAGTGATCCATGAAGGGGCCCATAGCTGCTTACATACAATCAATAAAACAAGACCGTGCCTGCCTGCAAAAGGCAAAACACAAAGGGGGAAATGGGTGGGAGATTGGGAAAAAAAGAAAACTTAGGCTCCAATTCTTAAAGTTAAATAGTTTTTATAAATGAACAGTTGAATGGAAATGGTTCAGGGAGAGGAGGAGCCTAATGAAGCTGGTCTTCCACCAGACCTGATGGAATGGCTCTGCTTCCCATCTCCCTCTGCTGCAACCTGATGGAATGGCTGCTGCCTGGTGACAGTTGAGGGAGGAGCTGACCTTTCAGCAGAGCTGATGGCCAGATGGGAATCAGATTGGATTGTGCATATAAGGAGGTATGGATATTGTAAAATCCGTTCCATCTGCATTCTGTGGATTGTCAGGTACCTTTCGTTCCATCATCTGCTCATTGACAGAACTGATTTTTTTCTCCAATTTCCTAAATTTGTGCAAATCCACATTGGTACAAAAACTTCCACTGCTCAAAATGCACAAATCCTCCCTGAAACGTGCAAATCCCCTCCAAAATACACACTTCCTTGCTTTAGCCTATGGGAGAAATCCACATTTTCATCTGGTGTTTTTGTAATTTATGTATTTTCCTATGACTAAATTTACATACATTTCCCAAAAGTAAAAAAAAAAAAAAAGTCCACAAGTCCATAGAATCCACGCAACTTGGGAAAAGCCGATCTGCTGTGGAAACTGTGGGTTGAAGTCAAAGAAATCCAAACTCATTTGATTCCATTGCAGATTTCTCTGCAATGTGTATAGTCACCCTGGCCAGTGGATCGGTGGGTCCAAGACCCTCAGTCCCTAAATGTGCCATACAGAAGTTGTTTTTCATTGCTGTTTAGAAGAGTTCCACTTTCCAGTTCTTTCAAAAACGAATATAAAAATTCGTTTAAAAGTGAAATACTGCATATCAGTTTGAAAGATCGGGTGTCCAATATTGATCTTTTCTGTGCATTTTAAATTGATCTATCAAGGGGCACTGTCAGTACGTACATTTTCTCCAGGGCCCATACACTGGTCACCTTTGTTAGTCATATTTTCTAGCTTTGGGTGGGACATGGCCATACATCATTGCTGGCTGTATGCAAGTTATTGATGGCTTTTTCAGCATACTCTGTTTATTGTTTAAAAATAAACTTTAGATAGAAACTTCCTTGACAAATAAATCAAGGGTTGTTTTTTTACTCCCCCCCGCAAGCTTCCCAAAAAAGAATAATATTTCTGAATATGGGTTATATGAGTCATGGTTTGATCTCAGTTTTTAAAATAAGTTTAAGCTAGGCCAAGGACAAGAAGTTTTGATTCCTCCACTTGCACCCTCCTTTGTGTTTAGTTACATATCAGTAGACGTTCAAGGACAATGCAAAATAGGATAAGGAAATTACTCAAATATCCAATATATTTGGGGAAGCAGAGAAAAAATATGAAAGGCTTTCATTGCATTTTAGATCATATTGGGTACAGTCAAGCAAAAGGTAGGATATTTTAAGTCCCAGTGATTTCCGTTTGAGAGAATTAAGCCCGTACTTACCATTTCCATTGAGATAAAAGGAACTTAATAACAGTTAGCTGCAGCTAGGGATGTCTGGATTTTGTGAAATCTGTCCCGCGTGTGTTTCATGGACTGTACAGTGTCATTCATTCCGACGTCCGTTCACAGACAGATTCGATTTCTTTTTTGTTATGCCGAGTGATGGGCAAATAATTCCGTAAGGACGTTTGCAACAATTTCCATAATTTATGTCAGTATGTAACATTTAATGTATTGTCCCCCATTCCATTCAACTTTCCCCCATGTATATTTACAAGACTCAGCAGAAATGTGCATATTTTCCTATGAATACATTTGCATAAATTTCAGGGAAGTTTTAAAAAAGAGACCCGAAAGTCCATGGACTCCACGTGGCCTGAAGGGTCCAGCCTGCAGAGGATTCCACAGGTCAGATTCTTAGAAATCCAGTCTCATTTTAGTCCATCTCGAATTTCTCCAGCATCCCTAGCTGCAGCATACCCACTGTTTCTAGACATCCCCCACCCAGAAAATTTCAACAATCTTACAGGGTTGGCTGGCTCTCTACACTAATGGTTCATATAACAGCAGCAGCCAATGCTGATAAAACATATGCAGGTGATAGCCTGCCCTCCACATACTTTGGGGACAGTCGTGACTGTATTATTTAAGCCAGAAATTATATGTAAAGAGGGTTGAATTATGGTAGAAGACATAGTCATTCTGATCATCAACATCATCAACATCATGAACTTCAGCCTTTTTGATAAGCAAGACATCCCTTCTTCAAAACTGAGCTGGGAGGAATTTGACTCTCTCAAAGAACGTCAAGAGTCTAAATGAGCTCTGAAAGGTCTTATCGTTGATAGTTTATCACAGCCTAGCAAACAGAAAAGTAGCAAATCAGGGAGAAACTTTCTCACCCAGCCAATTGCCTGTCATGCTGGTTTTCTGCTTGCAGAGAATGATGAATGCATGGAAGCATTTAAAGATGTGACTCCCACCTCTTTGGCTCATTCTCCCACCTCAGGGTTCTAGTACCTCATTCTGCTGTATGTACTACAGACTAGACCTGCATCATGTGGGCAGAAGTGCAGTTTTGCAAGACTGCAATTCCTTGAATACTCTGTACAGTTCAGCTTAGCCTGTCAGTAGCTGGTATCTCTCCACATGCTAAGTGAGCGAGAATTGTTCTGCTTTATTCCTGGCCATTCGGGGTACAGGATGTACACTTTCCTGGATACTGGACAAGACAGCAAGTTCCTGTGCTGCCCACGTCAATCCTGGATCGGCATGCCTTGGCTGAATCAAGCTTCACTGGTGCCTCTTCCCCTTTCTCTTGCAGTTGCCAGAGCTGTGAATGAAATGGATGGTTTTAAAGCTTGTAATTACCTGGTTTGAAATGCAATTTTTGTGAAGTTCTTAATGCTCAGAGCTATTACAAATTGAGCATTGTTTCCTCAGAAGTTCTTAGGGCCACCAGACAGCGGATAGATGGCCATAGGATTGTTCAGTTGTCAGGAACCAACCTCAGAGCCTGGGCTCTGAGGTTGGTTCTTGGAAAACCGGCAACCTGCCCCCTCCCCCACAGCCTCTAGGCAGTGCGGATAGTCCCCAGATTCCGCGTTCAGAAGAGCAGCATGGAGCAGGGCAAAAGGGGGTGTTCCTGGGGGCAGGCAGGGACAGGGAGTGCAAAAGTGCTGGTACGACACTTCCTATGCATCATCCGGCCTCACTCCCACCTGCTTCGAAGTCCTTCGGCTAGACAGCCAAAATCGGCCATCTAGCCACGAATGCAGGGCGGGTGGAGGGTGGAGAAGAGGGTTCCCTCCGCCCTCCGTGCATTGGATAAGTGCAGCTGCCTATCCCAATAGGATTGCTCCCTCCTTCAGCTTGGAACAGAAAACAAGTTTCCCTCAGTCTAAATGAAACTCTTGTAAAAACTCTAATTCTGCATGGTGTAACTACACGAACTCTAACGCCAGCTACAATGTAGGCACACACGCAAGGTTTTTGTTTGTTTGTTTTTACAAATACACCTTACATACCTTTTGCAAATATACCTGAATATCTGTGAAACTGCTATTGATGGTTGTGAAGTAGGGATATATGACAAATTCATTTCACTTCATTTTGGCCAGAATTTGCTGAGTTTGAACCTCCTGGAACCAAACGTGGACCTGAACACAATCCGTGGCCTGTACATTTCTGAGCCTGTGATGTGATTCACAGAACGACAACAAAAAGTGGTTAAAAATGTGTACACTTGAAAAATGCACATAAAAATGTGTACCTTTGAAAAATATGCACAAACGTGCTTTAACCAATGTGAGAAAAGTGCACAGATTTTTAAAATGTATGCAACTGATGCATACGCTTGGAAAAATGCATGCAAATTTTCATGCAAAAAGAAAAAAAAAATCCTCAGAATCTGATACAAGCATGAGTCACAACGTGCTTTGAGACAGAATTTGAAGAACCCAAATGATTCACATTTTGCTGATTCATATCCCTACTATAAACTATTCCCCCCAACCAAAAACCTGTTGTTTCGTGAATATCTTCTCTGTTGCAATTATCCATGCTCTGATAATCTCTAGGCTATGTGGATTTCGGAGTGTTTCCTTATGGTCCAAAAAAGCTAGTTTGGTTTTTATATATTGCTTGGTATTGTAGTTTCCAGCACCAGCCATGGCTGAGATCTGCTTGGAAATTCAACCAGCCTCCTTTCCTAAAACAAACATGCCTGGGAACATTTGGATGGGGTGAGAGGCGGGACAGCAACCACGTAAAAATCGATAAAGAGAATGGTTTAGACAGCCATCTATAGCCCCTAAACAGTGTGTGTGTGTGTGTGGGGGGGGGGACAGGATAGTTCTGATTCCTGCATCTGAGGTCAGAGACAGTGCTCAAACCTCAGACCCAGGAATCTGAGTGCCCTGCCCCCTCCTCCACCCTTCCCTTGGTGTGGAGAGAACAGTACCAGCTACCTCTCCAAGGTTGCAAAAGTGCCCTCAGAGGGAAAGTAAAGGGGGCATTCCCATGGGTGGGGAGGGGACTGGAGAGTCCAGCTTATAAGGAATCCTCTGGCCTCCCCAGCCTCTTTCCCTCTCCCTCCCTCATGCCTCAGCTAGATGGGCAAGAGCGGCCATCTAGCTGAAATGCAGAGCAGGAGGAGCATGGAGGTGAAGATCACTTCTGCATTCATAACATAAGAAGAGCCATGCTGGATCAGACCAAGGGTTCGTTCAGTCCAGCATTCTGTTTACAGAGTGGCCAACCAGCTGTTGACTGGGACCCCACAAGCAGGCAAGAGTGCAACAGCACCTTCCCACCCATGTTTCCCAGCACCTGGTATACATAAGCTCACTGCCTCTGGTACTAGAGGTAGCACATAGCCATCAGGAGTAGCCATCAATAGGCTCATCCTCCATGAATTTGTCCAACCCCCTTTTAAAGCCACCCAAATTGGTGGCCATCACTGCATCCTGTGGTAGCAAATTCCACAGTTAAACTATGTGCTGCGTGAAGAAGTACTTCCTTTTGTCTGTCCTGAATCTCCCACCAATCAGCTTCATGGGATGACCCCAGGTTCTAGTATTTTGAGAGAGGGAGAAAAATGTCTCCCTATCCACATTCTCCACACCATGCATCATTTTGTAGATCTCTATCATGTCTCCCCTTAACCTCCTTTTTTCCAAGCTAAACAATCCCAGCTGTTGTAACCTTCCCTCATAGGGGAGATGCTCCAGCCCCTTGATCATTTTAGTTGCCCTTTTCTGCACTTTTTCCAGCTCTACAATATCTTTTTTTTCGATGTGGTGACCAGAACTGGACACAATATTCCAAGTGTGGTCACACCATAGATTTGTATAGGGGCAGTATGATATTGGCAGTTTTATTCTCAAACCCTTTTCTAATTATGCCTAACATGGAGTTTGCCTTTTTTACAGCAGCCAAACACTGGTTGACATCTTCATTGACCTGTCCACCACAACCCCAAGAACTCTTTCCTGGTTGGTCACCGCTAGCTCAGATCCCATCAGGCTACACTTGGGATTTTTTGCGGCCAGTGTGCATCACATTACGCTTGCTTACATTGAACTGCATTTGTTGTTTAGATGCCCATTCTTCCAGCTCAGAGAGTAGGGATGTACGAAAATCACTTACATTTCGAGGATTATGCTGATGGGGGGGGGTTCCGTCCCTCCCCCCGGAATCCTCGCCCGGGGGGGAGGCGCTCCGTTCCTCCCCCCCCGGAATCCTGGCCGGCCGGCTGTGCTCCGCAGAGATTCTGCGGAGCCATCGGCCGGCTCTGCCAGCAGCCGGACATCCAGCCGCTGGCTAGCAGGGACGTTTGTGTCCCTGCAGTCAGCTGTGATAGGCTACGTAACCTATCACGGCTCATTTAAAAAGAACAAAAAAAATGTGCATATGCAAATGGCGGCGGCCATGGCCGCCGCCATTTGCATTCCTTATTTTGGCACGTCTTAGTCTATGTAAACATTTACGTAGACTAAGATGGTGAAAATAAGGGGAACGCAAATAGCGTAGCGTCTACGCTATTTGCGTTCCCCTTATTTTCGCCGTCTTAGTCTACATAAATGTTTACGTAGACTAAGACGTGCCAAAATAAGGAACGCAAATGGCGGCTGCCATGGCCGCCGCCATTTGCGGACGCACGTTTTTCTGTTTTTGTTTTTTTGTACGCCATTTGCGTACGCGCGTTTTTTTGTTTTTTTAAAGTCAGCCGTGATAGGCTATGTAAACTTTACATAGTTATCACGGTGTTTTTTAAAAATCTAGCCATGATAAGCTACATAAATCTTTACGTAGCCCATCACATTTTTTTTTTAACCTGGAAATGGCGGTGGCGGCAGCCGGTCAGAAGACCGGCTGCCGCAGCTGCTGCTGGAGCCGCCACCGCCAGGAAGATCCACCCAAGGTAAGTCCCGTCCCGGGGGGTGGATCCGCCATTTGCGTGGCTGCCTTTACCATGATAGGCTACGTAAATACTTACGTAGCCTATCACAGCTGACTGCAAGGCCGCAAATGGTGACTGCTATGATGGCCACCATTTGCAGCTGCAGCAGGCCGGCCATGGCCGGAACTCCGGCTGCGGGTGGCCCAGGCCAGCGGCTCTGCGGAGCTGCCACAGAGCACAGCCAGTTCAGGGAGGATTCTGGGGGGAGGGGGGAGCACCTCCCCCCCACTGAAGATTGCCCAGCATGGAGCCAGGTAAGACTTTCGTACATTCCTATGTACGAATCCCTTACCTGGTTTTGGTCCGGGGCTTCGGCGGTGGGGGAGAGGTGATCCATCCCACCCCCTGGAATCCTCCCCAGGTTGCTCTGGTCCATGGCAAGTCTGTGGAGCCGCTGGCCAGGGCCGGCCGCAGCCAGACGTCCAGCTACTGCTGGGCTGCTGTGGCCGCAAATGGTGGCCGCTACGCCATTTGCGTCCCTGCCTTTTGCCGTGATAGGCTACATAAATACTTATGTAGCCTATTACAGCAAAGAGTGGGGGCGCAGATGGTGTAGCGGCTGCCATTTGCGCCCCTGCTCTTTGCTGTGATAGGCTACGTAAGTATTTACGTAGCTTATCATGGCCTAATGCAGGCACGCAAATGGCGGCCACTATGACGGCTGACATTTGTGGCCGCAGCAGCCCAGCAGCGGCTGGAAGATGAGCCAGAGCCGCCGCCGCTGCATCCGCCGCTGCATCCACCACCACATCGGCTGCCACCGCCGCATCCACCACCAGGTAGGTCCGTTCCGGGGAGGATTTTGAGGGGTGGAGGGGGGGGAGGCCGTTCCACCACGGACTCTGGGGGTTCTTTAGAATCTGGCCTCACTGGAGTCCATGGCAGATTTCTCCAACATCCCTACCAAAACGTCACAAAATAGTGAGTAAGCATTCCTCAGAACTCTCCATCAGGCTGGATGGTATTCAAAGGAGGACGTAGAGTGAAATTTTCAAAATGGATACTGTGAAGGTTTGAGGCCTACAAAGACAAGGAAAAGAAAAAAAGTCAGGCCTACAGTCCCGAAGATTTTGTTGGGAAGAGCTATTCCTGAAAGGAGTAGTTTCATTTCCTTGGTCACGTTTCATTTTCATTTCCCTAGTTAAGTTTCATTTCTTCAGGTTTGAAGCAGTACTTTCAGTTTTGTGAGAGGAGGGTATATAAAGAGAATGAGAGAGCCAGTAAGAGCAGAGTCAGGGAGACCAGAGCCTGAAAAGGAAGCAGGAAGAAACAGCCTGAAGAAGTCTAAGTACAGCTAGGGTAAAGGAACTTGAGTTTTGCAGCTTTTATTTTCTCTTAAAGGCCGTTCGTATCACTTAGCTCTATTGTGTAAATAGTTGTGATTTGCTTGCTTTAATTTACCAGTAAACTGTTGTGGTTAAACCCTGTGTCTAGAATGTCAGTCACCCCATGTCTACAGCTTAAACCCCACAATATTGGAAAGGGTAAGGTAAAGGAAGGAAGGTGGGACTCTTAAGGATGCAAGAGATCCTTAAGGAGAGACTCAGGGGGTCCAGGTCATAAGAGGAACCCTGACAGGTACAAAAATTAGCCTGGATGTTGCTGTAGCCATAAGGTCTGCATTAAGTCCCAGTCTCAAGAGGGAGATTGCATTAGCTCTCTGTGCTGCAAGTATCAGGTTACACCTAGGATTCTGAATAATGAAGCAGTGGCTGCCCCCCATTTTTGAATGTTTATTTATTTATTTATTTCTTAAAACTATTTATATATTGCTTTCCTGCTTCCAAGGCCCTCAAAGCATTGTACAACATTAAAAAGTAGGCCAAATACAGAACCAGGTCAAATACAATTTGAAAAGCCAAAGGCCTGAAGAAACAGCACAGTTTTACTGCCTGGCTAAAACTCAGTCAGAATGGAGCTCTCTGGAGGGAGTTCCACAGCTGAGGTGCTGCTGCAGAAAAAATCCCCTGTCTTGTGTTCCCACCACCCTCACATCTCATAGGGGTGGAATGTACAACAGGGCCTCTGATGAAGATCTCAAATTACAAGCAGTCACATACAAGAGGAGACAGTTCTTCAGATTTCCTGGCTCCAGGCTGTTTAGGGCATTGTAGGTCAAAACCAACACCTTGAACTGGGTTTGGAAATAAATTGGAAGCCAGTGCAGTTGGTTGCAGTTGGTTGTAGTTGGAAGCTGGTTGCAGTTGCACGCCAGTGCAGTTGGTCTACAGCCTAAACCCCACGATATTGGAAAGGGGAAGGTAAAGGAAGGAAGGTGGGACTCTTAAGGATGCAAGAGATCCTTAAGGAGAGACTCAGGGGGTCCAGGTCATAAGGGGCTGCAGACTAAGACTGGTGATATATGGCCTGTAAGGTACATGCCAGACAAGAGTCTGGCCACCACATTTTGCATCAGCTGTTGTTTCTGAACACTTTTCAAGGGCAGCCTCATGTAAAGCACATTATGCTAGTCTAAATGAAAGGTAATTCAGACATGGCTTACCATGGCCAGATTCACCTTCCTTAGGAAGGGGCACACCTGGTGCACCAACCAAAGCTGGGCAAAGGCCCACCTGGCCACAGCAGCCACCTAGCCCTCCAGAAACAATACTGTGTCCAAAAATATCCCCAAGTTGCAAGCTTGGTCCTTCACAGGAAAGGCAACCCCATCTAGAACAGGTTGTGCCCCCAATCCCAAATTGGCTTGACGACTGACCAACAGAAACTCAGCCTTGTCTGGATGGACACTCAGTTTGTTCACCCACATCCAGACAATGGTTCAAGACTTCCATAGCCTCCTTGGCATCCATTGAAAAAGAGAGACAGAGCTGGGCATTATCATCATAGTGCTGATAACTCTGGGTGACCTCCTCCAGCAGTTTCATGTAGAAGGATAGGGACAATATTGAGCCATGAGGAAGCTAATGGCCACAATGCCAAACAATAGTCCCCCTGTCCAGTTCACAGTGTAGGTCATCCTCCAAGGTGATGAAGCTGTTCCTGTATGTACTGGCCCCAGGCCTGTAACCAAGTCACCTGTAGTTCTAGAGGGGCCTAGAGATCCATAATGCTTTGCTTAGGTTCATTATTGGTACAATTTCCTTGCTAGTGGGCCTCTGAGCATGTGAGATGAGTCAAAGGTTGATAGTGCAGCCTCAGCACATTCCATGCTAACGAAGGCTAGTATCTTATCAGAGCCTAGTATGTGCCTGGGAAGTGAGTCTATGTTTATGCCAAGCTGCAGGTGTCTGTGCTGAGAAAGCTCTGATTGTTTTCCTTCTGAACAAGCACTGTTAATCTATGCTGGGAATGAACGCTGCTGTTGTCATGCTGCCTCACTGCTGCTGACATGTATGGTATAAAACCCATTTTACCCCATGGCTCTGTGTTCAGAGAAGCTGTCTGATCCAACCATTGGGTATGCCTGTGTGCTGTAAGTTACTCAATAAAGTACTCCTTGTAAGTAAACCTGGACCTGATTTATCACTATCTTGGCACCTCTAAATTAAGAGTTCGATGCCGACTGCAGGGGCAATACACTGTACTAAAACCAGGCCTGAACCCAGATTGGAATGGATCCAAATAATCAGCTTCATCCAAGAAAGCCTAGAGTTGCACTTCCACTACTCTAAAGGCTTTCTTTTAAAAAAGGAACATTGGAAGTTTCAGTGGCTACTAGGCCTGATGGCTATATGTTACCTCCAGTATCAGAGGCAGTACACGATGTATACCAGTTGCTAGGGAACATGGCCAGGAGGATGCTGTTGCACTCATGTTCTACTTGCGGGTTTCCCGTGGGCAGCTGGTTGGCAACTGTGTGAACAGAATGCTGGACTAGATGAACACTTGGTCTGATCCAACAGGGCTCTCCTTATGCTCTAAACTGGTCAGTAGTTATTGAGGTGGTGGGATCCAATAATGGCTTCTTTAGCAAAGGTCTTATAACTGCTTCTTTTAGAAGAACTGGAACAAAATCCTCTTTCAAAGAAGGGCTTATAACCTCCATCACCCAACTGGTCAGCCGTCCTCTGGCAGCTCTGGTCAGTCAGGATGGATATGGGTCTAATGCACACAGTGTTGGCCTCACTACTGCACATCCTCAGGTTGAATGAATTGAAACTCATCTATCAAAACTGGACAAACAGTTCTCTCAATTACTTCACCAGAAATCACCCTCAATGTGGAGCCCAATCATACAAGCAATTTTACCAGCAAAGTGTTTTGCAAGTATATTACAGAGGGTTTCTGGGGCTCCTCACTACTCTGGATATAATAGCCCTTAACTATCTGAAAAAAACCTCCACAGTGGCTTTCTTCACATGGAACTTTTATCCTGCAATTGAGATTGCTCCTTCACAGAAGTTTGCGGGCTCCTTACATGACACCGTGATCATTCAAGGCATCTCCTGCTAGGGATGTACGAAAGGTACTTACCTTTCACGAATTATGTTTATGGTTGGGGGGGAGGCGCTCCGTTCCTCCCCCTCCCAGAATCCTGGCCAGCCGGCTGTGCTCCGCAGAGATTCTGCGGAGCCGCCAGCTGGCTCCGCCGGCAGCCGGACATCTGGCCGCTGGCTAGCAGGGACACAAATGTCCAGGTGCAGGTTTGCGTCCCTGCAGTCAGCTGTGATAGGCTACTTAAATGTTTACGTAGCCTATCACGGCTGACTTAAAAAACAAACGTGCGTATGCAAATGGCGGCGGCCATGGCCTCCGCCATTTGCGTTCCTTATTTTGGCATGTCTTAGTCTACGTAAACATTTACGTAGACTAAGACGGCTAAAATAAGGGGAACGCAAATAGCGTAGCGTCTATGCTATTTGCTTTCCCCTTATTTTCGCCATCTTAGTCTTCGTAAATGTTTACGTAGACTAAGACGTGCCAAAATAAGGAACGCAAATGGCGGCGGCCGTGGCCGCCGCCATTTGCGGACGCGCGTTTTTTTGTTTTTTTTTTAAAGTCAGCCATGATAGGCTATGTAAACATTTACGTAGCCTATCACTTTTTTTAAAAAACAACCTAGCCGTGATAGGCTACGTAAATCGTTACGTAGCCTATCACGTTTTTTTGTTTTTGTGTTTTTGTGTGTTTTTTTAAACTGAAAATGGTAGCGGTGGCAGCCGGTCGGAAGACCGGCCGCCGCCGCACCGCCGCCGCTGCCACTGCCGCTGCCGCCACCAGGAAGATCCGCCCAAGGTAAGTCTCATCCCGGGGTGGTGGCGGGCCATTCCGCCACCGATTTCGGGGGGCCGAATGCGCTGGCATTCGGCCTCCCCGAGATCCGTGGTGGAATTTTCGTACATCCCTATCTCCTGCACTAAATGCCCTTTGTTCCATTTTTAAATAGATCACAGATAATGAGCTATCAAATTACCCCATTGTCTTCCACTTCAGTTTCCTCTGTGAAAAGAGTAAAAGTGGCAAGAAAAGGAGTGAGGTCAATGAAAGATAATGGACTCAGATATGGGGAGAAGGGGGAGGAATGGGGAGGGAGAAAAGGAAGCAGGTGAAAAAGGGAGTTGTGGTGATCCTGCATTTAATCCTGCATTGGGAGGGCCATGGCTCAGTGGCAGAGTGGCTGCTTTGCATGCTGAAGGTCCCAGGTTCGATCCCCAGCATCTCCAGGACAGGTTGGGGTTGGAAAGAATCCTGACTGAAACTCTGGAGAGCCGCTGCTGCCAGTCAGTGTCAACAATACTGCACTAGACGGACCAATGTCTGACTTGGTATAAGGCAACTTCCTATGTTCCTATGAAAGCTGAAGCCAATAAGAGCTTCCAAGCACACTTCCACTACTCCAATGGGTAAAAAGTTGTATGCCAGGTATTGCCTCTTTAATAAGCAGAAGCTGTAGAGCGGGTCTTACCTATTAACTCTGCATTGTGCTGTAAGGTTAACAAGGGGTAGAACAAAATGGCTGAAAAGGGCCCTTGGTAAGTGACATAATAGCTCCTTCCTATAGGAAATTTCTCTCAAATGCCCTTCACTGTGAGGAGAATACTGCCTTTGGAAGACTTCTGACAGCAGAGAAATAGAGGGGGTTGTGAGGTATGAGTAAGTACAGTTTTTCAAGGTCAAAGACGGACAGCAGGACAGTTTAAAAAGAGAGTAAAACAGCATTTATTCAAGAGTGACAATGAATTCATATGATTTCCATTGTAACTCATTTCATGGGTAACAATGGACGTAGGTGCATGCACTGCAACGGAGAGAACAGCTCTGATAGCACCCAATAGTAGTCTTCAGACACATGTAGGAAGAAAACCAGACCATGAAGCACATGTTCTTCGATGTCTATATACTAATGCCCAGAGTATGGGAAACAAACAGAACGAACTTGAACTCTTAATACAAGAGGGAAATTATGACATGATAGGTATAACTGAGACTTGGTGGGATGACTCTCATGACTGGAATACAGCAATTGAAGGATATAACTTGTTCAAAAAGAACAGGAGGAACAGAAAGGGAGGTGGGGTTGCACTGTATGTGAAAAATACATATCTCTGCACAGAAATACAGGAGGATGAGCTTGGTAGCCCCATCGAGAGCATCTGGATCAAAATAAATGGAGCAAAGAATAAAAGGAACCTGGTGGTCGGAGTTTACTACCGGCCACCCAATCAAGGAGAAGACGAGGATGAAACTTTTGAAAAGCAAATAGCCAATGTTTTAAGGAAGCATGATGTAGTAGTAATGGGGGACTTCAATTTCCCCAATATTTGTTGGGAGACAAATTCTGCAAAACATGGCCCCTCCAGGAAATTCCTGACTTGTGTGGCAGATAACTTCCTCCTACAGAAAGTAGAGGAAGGAACTAGAGGATCGGCTATCCTTGACTTGATCCTAACCAACAGAGATGACTTAGTGGATAAAGTAGCAGTTACAGGAACTCTGGGGGAAAGCGACCACGTTGTACTTGAGTTCTTGGTTCTAAGGGAAGCAAAAGCCGAGTGTAGTCAAACGCGTACCCTGGATTTTAGGGAAGCTGATTTTCATAAACTCAGAACAATGATCAGTAAGGTCCCATGGCAAGTGATGCTAATGAGAAAAGGAGTCCAAGATGGGTGGGAGATTTTAAAAAAGGAAATTCTCAAGGCACAATCACAAACCATTCCACCAAGAAGAAAAGGCAGAAGACAACAGAAGAAGCCAATGTGGCTTCACAAAAAGCTTAGGGATGACCTGAAAACAAAAAAGGACACATATAGGAAGTGGAAAGAAGGCCAAGCGACAAAGGAAGAGTACAGGCAGGCAGCACAGAATTGCAGGGATGGCGTCAGGAAGGCTAAAGCTGAGAACGAGCTGAGGTTAGCGAGGAATGCTAAAAACAACAAAAAGGCTTTCTTCAGCTACGTGCATAGTAAAAGGCAGAGGAAAGAAATGGTTGTTCAGCTATAAAATAAGGATAGCAAAATGATAACAGATGACAAAGAAAAGGCAGAGGTGCTCAATTCCTACTTTGGCTGCGTCTTCTCCCAAAAGAGGATCTATGACCCCTCTGGCAAAGGCGAAGTACAGGCTGAAGGGGCAGGATTGCAGCTTGAGATTGATAGGCATATGGTCAAGGAACACCATATTTTTGAACTTTGAATGAGTTCAAATCTCCAGGGCCAGATGAACTGCATCCTAGAGTAATAAAGGAACTGGCAGAAGAACTCTCAGAACTGCTGTCTATTCTCTTTGAGAAATCATGGAGGACAGGGGAAGTGCCAGATGACTGGAGAAGGGCTAATGTTGTCCCTATCTTCAAAAAGGGTAAAAAGGAGGAACCTGGGAACTACAGACCAGTCAGTCTGACATCAATCCCTGGGAAAATTCTGGAGCAGATGATAAAGCAATCCAGCTGGAAGCACCTTGAAAACAATGCAGTTATTACTCGAAGCCAACATAGATTTGTCAAGAACAAATCCTGCCAGATGAATCTGATCTCATTTTTTGATCAGGTCACCTCCCTTGTGGACTGTGGGAATGCTGGAGACATAATATACCTCAACTTCAGCAAAGCTTTCGACAAAGTGCCCCATGATATCCTGATGAGTAAACGAGCTCAAAGTGGGCTAGATGAAACAACGATCCGGTGGATCCACAGTTGGCTACAGAATCGGACTCCAAGAGTGCTTATCAATGGGATCTTCTCAAACTGGGGAGAGGTAACGAGCAGGGTACCGCAGGGCTCAGTCCTGGGCCCAGTGCTCTTCAACATTGTTATGAATGACGTGGAGGAGGAGGTGCAGGGAATGCTGATCAAATTTGCAGATGACACAAAATTGGGTGGGATAGCTAATATCTTGGAAGACAGAAACAAAATTCAAAGTGATCTTGATAGACTGGAGTGCTGGGCAGAAAACAACAGAATGACATTTAATAGGGATAAATGCCAAGTTCTGCACCTAGGAAAAAGAAACCAAATGCACAGTGACAAGATGGGGGACACGTGGCTCAACAACACTACAAGTGAGAAGGAGCTTGGAATTGTTGTCGATCACAAGCTGAATATGAGCCAACAAGGTGATATGGCTGCAAAAAAGGCAAATGCTATTTTGGGCTGCATTAATAAAAGCATAGCTTCCAAATCCTGGGAAGTACTAGTTCCCCTCTACTCAGCACTGGTTAGGCCTCATCTGGAGTACAGTTCCAGTTCTGGGCACCACCCTTTAAGAAGGATGCAGACAAACTGGAGAGGGTTCAGAGGAGGGCAATGAAGATGATCAGGGGACTGGAAACAAAGCCCTATGAAGAGACACTGAAAGAACTGGGCATGTTTAGCCTTGAGAAGAGAAGACTGAGGGGAGATATGATAGCGCTCTTCTACTTGAAAGGTTGTCACAGAGAGGAAGGCCAGGATCTCGATCATCCCAGAGTGCAGGACACGGAATCATGGGTTCAAGTTACAGGAAGCCAGATTCCAGCTGAACATCAGGAAAAACTTCCTGACTGTTAGAGCAATACGACAATGGAGCCAATTACTAGGGAGGTGGTGGGCTCTTCCACACTGGAGGCATTCAAGATGAAGCTGGACAGCCATCTGTCAGGGATGCTCTGATTTGGATTCCTGCATTGAGCAGGGGGTTGGACTCGATGGCCTTGTAGACCCCTTCCAACTCAACTATTCTATGATTCTATGATTCTATGAAAGGGGAGGGGGAAAAGGAAGCAGGTGAAAAAGGGAGTCATGGTGATCCTGCATTTAAAATGGAAGCAGAAAGCCCCATTCATTCTAAATGCAGGATTTTATGCTGGTATAGAGATGCCCTGCATGAAAATGTGCTGACACAATGGAGGCAGAGAAGAACCACTTCTTTGCTGCCTTCATTGCCACAGAATAGGCCCCAAAGGTGTCTTTAACCCATGTTTGACCAGATTCATCCCAGTCCTTCTCCATCATTGCTTTAGTCATCTACTACCCAAGCACTTAATTGCTCTGAGCAGCTCCCCACAAAAACTAGAAACCTGTGCTCTGCGCTCAAGTACAGGCCACTTAAGGGTGATCTTTTCAGCACGTATCTTAAGGCTCATGCCCACAGCACCATCAGCATACATGCATCAGTTTTATAAGCTGGAAGAGAACTCTTAGGAAGCAGCCGAGCCTTTTCTGAATGCTCACTGAGTAAGAATTTCATAGGAACGTAGAAAGCTGCCTTATATGGAGTCAGACCATCTGGCATCAGGCCATCAGACCATCTGGCATCAGTCAGACCATCTGGCCCAGTGCTGTCGACACTGACCAGCAGCAGCTCTCCCGGGTTTCAGACAGGAATTTTCCCTGCCCTACCTGGAGATGCTGGGGACTGAACCAGGGACCTTCTCCATGCAAAGCATGTGGTCTACTACTAAGCGGAATTCAAGATGAGGGGAATTCCCCCAGTGCAAGAATGGGGTGGCCCCCATGTTACAGCTTTCTTGCCTTAACTGTACACACACACATACACACACACACACACACACACCTGCCTACTCCCTGCTACCCTGAGTCTGTGTGACATAGATCTGAAACTAAAGAGAAACTTGCCCTGACATGCCTGCCAGCATGAAGGCAGCCTGGGGATATCCCCAGAGAGCAATCGAGTGGCAGCTGCACTTAGCTACTGACGAAGCATTTGACACTCCCATGCAGACATACAAGCACACAGCAGGCTGCGAGGACAGTTGAAATATTCTGCCCTATCTCTTTTGGAGCCACTGTCCTGCTATGGCCATTTCTCATCCTCACTGACCTGCCTTAACGCCTGGCAGGGATATTCCTGAGCCTCCTTCAAGACAGCTTTCTCAGTATTTTGCAAATCAAAACATAATTTTTCAGACTCTCAGCCCGTAACAAATGATCTGTATTTTGGTGCCGCTTGCAGCCATTCACACTGAAGAGACTCGTCCTCCCTACCCCCTTCCCAGCAAAGCACTTCAAGCCTTATTGAGACTCATTCCAGATTTCAACGCCCAGAATTTGGCACAAGGGCTCCAGTGGCCACAGACAAGCTTGTCTTACTGCTTGCAGAAACTGCTGATGTATAAGGCACGTGGGCAAAGGGAACCCACTGGGGGGCTACTTGGAGCTAATTTGCCGCTGCAGGTAACAGTCATGTGTGCGTCTAGTGGGACCCTGGGAAGATAAGCTTCCCTCTACTCTGGAAGCTGATAGTTCAAATTGGCCGAAGCAACATCAAAGCAGGTGTGAGAACAAGCACAATAGTCTATCTGCTAAGGGCTCTCTTGTTCCTCTCAATGAGGTCATGGGCAGGGCAGTGAAGGGATTAAAAGCAGCCCTGTCTATTTAACATTCCCGCCCCATTACTCAAAGCAACTTGTCTCATGTTTTGATGGAACTTGTCCTGTGCAATGGCAGCAGCTGTCAGTGTCAGGGGTTGTAGCGTCATTCGTTTCATTATATGTTGAGGGGGCAGCATTTCACTGAACTGGACCTTTATATATTGCAGGGGCAGGCAGACTTTAGGCTTCAGGAATCCACTTCGTTTCCCTTTCCACTAGAACCCCGAGATCCACCAACTGGAGCCAGGTGCAAAATAGTAGCTCAAGAAGGCAGACACAGAATTGCTGAACAAGGTTTCTCTGAGGACAGGCTCAGGCCAGGAATGTGTTCACTACCAGAAATGGAGCTCGCACACAAATCTTTTTATGCACAAATCTACTCTCCCCCCCCCCCAATTTCTTGATTTCACTGGCCTAATTTAGGAGGAGGGGGGAAGCTTTTGGTGTTACTATTGCCAAGTCCTTGGGAGTCAGAAACCCTACTGCAAATCACCCAGAGATCTACCAGTAGATCCTGATCTGCCTGCTACATAGTATCTCACAGTAATTTGTGATTTGCACAAACCTGGCAGTGCAAGGGATAGGGAAGAAATGCATTCAGTTCACATTTTAATGCAAACTTACCTGATTTCACACTCTCAAAGCACTATGTGAACCAAACCTCAGTTCTCCTTCAAAATGCACACTTCCCCAAATTTTTACAATGGAGTTTTTCAATCAAAAATGAGTACAAATATGATTACATTAGAGAAAGCAATGATGTATATTATATTAGGCAAAGTGCAAAAAAAATGTGTATATTAGGCATACGTTCATACAAAATGCTTATGAATTTCCATGCAAACTTTAAAAAAAATTATCAAAGTTTAAGCCAAACTGAACTTATGCCTGAAAAAGTGAGAAACTGAAAGAAATGGGAGATCCCTCCCCTCATCAGTGCCTCCATTTTCAGAGAATTGAACCACCAATGAACTGACCCTTTCCTCTTTCCCTTGGCCTTCCTGATTCTCCCCGTGTTAGACCCTAAGCACTAACATGTTCCCTTCATCCATCAAAAATACCTTCATCTCTCCCTCGATCCCTCCTCTGTAGCTGTTCCCTTTTTGCTCCACAAAGTAAGAAAGAGTAAAGGGATGGCTGCACCTGATCTTGTCTGATCTCAGAAGCTAAGCAGGGCCAGCCCTGGTCAGTACTTGGATGGGAGACCTCCTGGGAATCAGGCTTCCTGCCCTAAGAAGGGGGTTAGACTCGATGGTCTTGTAGGCCCCCAACCCTATGAGTCTAAGTATGATGGCTCTGACCATTACCAAGTATGAGGGCCAGACCACAGGGGCCCCACCATCTGATGTGCCACTGCCAAGGAAAGCACTCCGGCGGCGGCAGTCATTTGGCGCTGCTCTCTAGTAAACCAAAATTGAAGCATTTTGGTTTACTACATTTGTTTAGCAGCAAGCAGAACCAACCAGGTGCTGCCTTTGGAGGCACAGCTAGTGAGGGCACAAGAATGGTGGGAGGACTGCCCCTTTGCTGCACCAGTTTCCTAATTGGCCACACACCCACGAAGGGAGCATCCGATTGGCTCAGCTCACTGCTAATCACTTAGAAAATAAAAAATGCTTCAGTTTTAAAAGGCTCGCCACAGAGCTATAGCCTTGGCCAGCAGCTGACACAATGCTTTCTTTTGGCAACAGCATTACAGGTAGGGATGTACGAAAGTCACTTACCTGTTTGCGGATTATGTTGATGGTGGGGGGGCATTCTGTCCCTCCCCCTGGAATCCTCACCGGGGGGGGAGGCGCTCCGTTCCTCCCCCCCGGAATTCTCCAAGGCCGGCTGTGCTCCGCGGCAGCTCTGCAGAGCAGCCGCCCAGACCTGGCCAGGCCAGAGCCATCCGCAGCTGGATTTCCCACCGCGGAGGGCTCTGGGTAAAAAAACCCCCGCGTATGCAAATGGCGGTGGCTATGTAAATATTTACGTAGGCTAAAACGGGGAATCAAAAAGGGACGCAAATAGTGCCCGCTACGCTATTTGCGTTCCCCTTGATTTTTGCCATCATAGTCTACATAAATATTTAGGTAGATTAAGAGGGCAAAAATAAGGAACGCAAATGGCGGCGGCCGTAGCCGCCGCCATTTGTGTATGCGGGTTAGTTTGTTTTTTTACTCACCCAGCCATGATAGGCTATGTAAAGATTTATGTAGCCAATAGGGATGGCGGAGTATTTCTCCCCGAAACTTCGGGGGGCTGAGCGCCAATGTGTTCGGCCCCCCGAACAAGTTTCGGGGAGAAATTTTCCGCACCCCCCCGCACCCCGCATCCCCCCCCGGGACGGGACTTACCTTTGGCGAATGTCCCTCCCGGCGGCGGGTCCGGCCAGCGGTTCGTCAGGTCTTCGTCCGGGGCGGGAGCGGCAGCCGGTCTTTCAACTGGCTGCCGCCGCCGCCATTCCAATAAAAGGAAAAAAAAAAACCCGCCCCGTGATAGGCTACGTGACGATTAACGTAGCCTATCACGGCTAGATTTGCAAAGTCAGCCGTGATAGGCTACATAAATCGTCACGTAGCCTATCATGGGTGACTTAAAAAAAAAAAAAAAGCACGTACGGATAATGGCGGCCCCCATAGGGAGCCGCCATTCCTGTTCCTTATTTGGTCGCTGTAGTCTACGTAAAGATTACGTGGACTACGGCGAAAATAAGGGCAACGCTATTTGCGTTGCCCTTATTTTCACCATAGTCTACGTAAAGATTTATGTAGACTACAGCGACCAAATAAGGAACGCAAATGGCGGCTCCCTATGGGGGCCGCCATTTGCGTATGCGCTTTTTTTTTTTAAAAGTCACCCGTGATAGGCTACGTGACGATTTACGTAGCCTATCATGGCTGACTTTGCAGATCTAGCCGTGATAGGCTCCGTTAGTAGGATCCATAAAATATGATGATGCCAAAGGAGACATTAAAAGTCATTCAAGAGACTGTACTACATCCTCTTTATACTGCTCCCTATGCTCAGTGACATCTCTGAATCTTAAGAAAGACATTTATTGGCATGAGGTAATTACTACCGTAGCTTAAGTTAATTCTATATATGGTAAGTGTAGTAATTTGTTGTATCTTCTTTTTAAAAAAATAAAGGTACACTGTACAGCTGGTGGCTCACCTGATTAAAGGCAGCCGCCGGTGAGATCACATCACTCCAGTGCTGAAGGAGTTGCACTGTTTACCAGTTGTTTTCTGGGCCAAATTCAAGGTATTGGTTTTGACATTTAAAACCTGGGGATGTCAGAGAATTCTGCCACGGATCTCAGGGAGGCCGAATGCCAGTGCATTCGGCCCCCCGAAATCAGTGGCGGAACGGTCTGCCCCCCCGCCCCCCTGGGACAAGACTTACCTGGGGTGGATCTTCCTGGCGGCGGCGGCGGCGGCAGCGGCGGCGGCGGCGGCTGCGGCGGTGGTGTGACGGCGGTGTGGCAGCGGCAGCGGCCGGTCTTCTGACCGGCCGCCACCACCGCCATTTCCAGTTCAAAAAAACCAAAACAAACGTGATACGCTACATAAAGATTTACGTAGCCTATCACGGCTAAGTTAAAAAAAAACCCGTGATAGGCTACATAAATCTTTATGTAGCCTATCACGGCTGACTGCAGGGACGCAAACGCCGCCATTTGCGTCCCTGCTAGCCAGCGGCTGGATGTCCGGCTACTGGCGGACCCAGCCGGCGGCTCCGCAGAATCCCTGCGGAGCACAGCCGGCCAGCCGGGATTCTGGGGGGGGGAGGAATGGAGCACCTCCCCCCCCGTCCAGGATTCCAGGGGAAGGGACGGAGCGCCTCCCCCCCCATCAACATAATCCGCGAAAGGTAAGTGCCTTTCGTACATCCCTATTAAAACCCTATATGGTTCCGGCCCAGCCTATCTTAAGGAGCGCCTCCAGCAGCACCAGACAGGCCGCTTAACAAGATCAGCCTCGGATGGCCTTCTCTCTGTCCCATCAGCCAGGACAGCTAGACTGGTGGGGACGAGGGAGAGGGCCTTTTCTGTGGTGGCCCCCACTGTGTGGAACTCCCTTCCTAGGGAACTCTGCCATGCCCCCTCTTTAATGAGCTTCCATCATGCATTAAAAATTTGGTTGTTCAGGCAGGCATTTGGGGTGGGTTAGGGTATTTTAGAAAACGTTTTTATTGTACAATTTTATTGTTTTAAACTGTTTTATTATATGCTGTACATCACCCAGAGTGGCTGGGTAACCAGCCAGATGGGTGATTAATAAATTTAATAATAAATAAATAAACAAACAAACAAACACTGCTAAAAACTGCCATGCATGAACCATCTATTTTAGAGGAGCTCCACTAATTCAGTGCAGGAATATGGTGGATGCAACTGTTTGTGGCTTGCAGCCAGTGTGAGTGTGTTACTTGGTGAATTCAAACTTGTAGTTTATTTTGTAGCCTGTAGTACTGGCCACTGTCTGAAGCACACCTTTATACAAAGACCTTGTATTTCTCAAAAATGATACATCCCAGTCCTTATAGATCCTCATCTTATAGAATCATAGGGTTAGAAGGGGCCTACAAGACCATCGAGTCCAACCCCCTGCTCAGTGCAGGAAGCCTGATTCCCAGGCGGTCTCCCATCCAAGTACTACCCAGGGCTGACCCTGCTTAGCTTCCGAGATCAGACTAACCATGTTTACTTGTAAGTAAAGGCCATTAAGTTCAAGGGACTGATGTTCAAATAAGAGTAAATGCTTAAGCCTGACCCTGTGCATGTTTACTCAGAAGCATGCGTTATGGAGATCAGTGGGACTTGCTCCCAAGTAAGTGCGCATAGGATTGCAGCTTTAATGTCATTATTGTCAGGATAATATATGAGCAGAGGGAGGAGGGAAAAATAGTTCATTCCTGTAAATGACCACTTAAGTTGTTCGGATCAAATAAATGACTGCAATAAATTGTTCTTTGTGTCAAGCCTTCATGATAGGGTAGGATACAGAGGAAGGGGAAGGCATTTTATTCTTTCCCATTACATCCTGCACTGTTTCAGAATTAGAAGATGTGGTATATGGTCTGGCAAAATTAACCTCTTCTAATTCCCATTAATTCCAACAAAGGAGATTTAACCATGCATACCAACCTTCACCACTGAAATTGGTGGCAAATAAAAATGGTTAATTTTGCCTGGCTTCTGCCCATTTTAAAAATAGGTTCAATATGGGACCTCTTTCACCCTCCCGACACCTTCTCCATTTACCAAATTAACTTTGTTTTCCAACCTGTCAAATCCAATATTCTTCATGAGCATTGAACAGATCAGGTATTGTGTTTTTAATTCATTTATAAGTCAGTTTGGTGACATTTGGCATTCACCTGTGAATGTTAGTAACCCTAAGCCACTTTTGTGAATATACAAAAACCCAAGAGATACGCAAGTGAATGTTGACAATAACCTAATTGTGACTGGTAGTATTCACTTCAGTGTGCCCATAAAGTGGTGAGATATATATGCTTTTAGATATTCATGAAATTCATATGACATTGGCCACATTCTCGTGCAAATGCCAACAATTACTAAATATGGGACCTTCACTGTAGGAGTTCTCTTTCAGTGAATGTCCACAATTGTTACATGCCCACTTTCCAGACATATTTTAGGGTGTTTCCCAGATGGAGGGCAGCTGGTGCTAACAGTCAAAAGGCATTGTGCAGTTATTCTGTCTTTTCTTTCTCAACAGATTGTTTTTTTCTGGTAAGAAAAAGATGGAAGCAGTGGGAAAATAAGGGAGGGCTACAAATGGAAAAAGAGGATGCCTGGATCCGCTCTCTTTAGAATAACATGCATGAGGCAGTGTGATTGCCCAGTAAAAGCCTCATCTGGAAGCACCCCAGGTGAATTGTGTTTAGGTGACTAAAGGTGTTTCTAATGAGGTTTTTTCTAGCACCATGCAGGAGCATTGCTATGCCTGGGCTTATGGGTCCCCTAGTCCCAGTCTATTTAGCAGGGCTCTGAGTGTCCATTGGTGCAAACTGAAAGGTTTTTTTTGCCTTAGCTTAATTGCCATGCAAGTGGAAATTTTCAAAGGGGATTGTAACCTGCTGCAACCCCTACAATCCCCTCTACATGGTAATTAAGCTTAGGAAAAAACCTTCCATTGGTGCCAATAGAAACTCCCCCCCCCCCCCGCGCAGCTTAATTGCAGTGGGGTGGACAGTGTTTGAAAGGGCTCATGAAAAAACTTACCAGCCACCTTTTTGTGTGCATTTTTACACCTGCTCACAAATTAATTGTAATTGAAGAGGAAATACTAATCTAAGATGCTCAGGGACGTGGAGTGCTAATTAATTAAAGAATTTATATTATATGGTGTGATTTGGATGGGAAATTAATTGGCTGGCTTTGCTTTCTGCAAAACTTAAATAAATCCTTGTAATAATTTCTAAATTTGCATATACAGGAAAGTATGCAATGGTGACCATCTACAAGTGGGGCCCACCACCACTTCCATTCCGCAAGAAGCCAGCCCCACGAAGTCTGTTGCACATGTGGGGCCCACCACTCGTACAATGGAGATTTAGTGCTTCCACAGGCAAGTCCCGAAATGACTAGGGATGTCAGAGAATTTATCCACGAATCTCCGGGAGGCCGAATGCCAACGCATTCGGCCCCCCGAATTTGGTGGAGAAACAGTCCGCCCCCCTGCACCCCTCCCCCGGGATGGGACTTACCTTGAGCGATGTCCCTGGTGGCAGCGGCTCCCGGCGGCGGTTCGGCAGCGGTTCAGTGGCGGTGCGGCGGCGGCCGGTCTTCCGACTGGCTGCCACCACCGCCATTTCCAAGTAAAACAACAACAACAACAAACGTGATAGGCTACGTAAAGATTTACGTAGCCTATCACGGCTAGATTTTCAAAAAATACCGTGATAGGCTACGTAAATGTTTACGTAGCCTATCACGGCTGACTTTGAAAAAAAAAAAAGCATACGCAAACGGCGGCTCCCATGGGCGCTGCCATTTGCGTTCCTTATTTTGGCACGGGTAGTCTACGTAAATATTTACGTAGACTATGGCGAAAATAAGGGCAATGCTATTTGCATACGCGTTTTTTTTTCCGAAGTCAGCCGTGATAGGCTACGTAAACATTTACGTAGCCTATCACGGCTGACTGCAGGCTACGGCCGCCGCCATTTGCGTCCCAGCAGGAGAAGAGGTTTCACGGCCAGAGAGATGAGGCGCTCCCCCCCGCCCAGAATTTCGGGGGGAGGGACGGAGCGCCTCCCCCCCACCACGAAGCAAGCTTTGGGATCAAGTAAGTGACTTTCGTCCATCCCTAGAAATGAGCAGAAATGAAACAAGCTCCCTTGTGCGAGCTCCGCAAACCTGTTCTGTTCAAGAATGAGTGTTTCTGCTCATTTGGATACTGCCCATAGATATATATTAGCAAAGACCTGATAGTTCCACATGGACTGATTGGAGTCCACCAGGAGAAGAGCCTTCAGTGTGGTGGCCCTGTTTCTTTGGAACTCCCTGCCCCTGGAGGTCAGGCAAGTGCCCACACTGAGTTGTTTCCAGCACCTCCTGAAAACAGTTCTGTTCCAGGAAACATTCCTTACATGACCAGTTACGGTTTTTATTGGCTTTTTGTTTTTAATAATTGTAATATGGAGTTCTAATATTTTATCTTTTTTACTGTTGCACTTCTTGTGTTCACTGCTCTGGAATCTGTTTGGATGGGGAGCAGTATACAAATGTTGAAAAGAACTAAATAAAACTAATAACAATACATCAATTGTATGCAGTTGGTGCCCTGAATCTTTGAAGTGCCTAGCAACATCCCTGGTCCCATCATCTGCTTCAGTTCATTCACAGATTTTCTTTGGGGGGGGGGGAGGTCCAAATGAAAACACTTTCAACTTGTAACCTTCCCATGTTTTCCCACCACTTATCCCATCTTTTCGCTTACTGCAGGTAATCTGTTAAGGATGAAATAATGACATAGCTGTGCAATGCTGTCTGATTCTTAGTGCTAGGAGCCCTAAATCTGGAAGCACCCTGAATTAGAGGACGTTCACAAAAATCTGGAATTGTCCACATGTACAGATGAATGTTAACATTCATCTGATCTCAGACATTCACTGTAACCTCTCTGTTTTGGTAACATCATCTAGAGGGGGTAGCTGTGTTAGCCTGTTCCCACAAAACCAAAAGAGTCTTATACCACCTTAGACTATCAAACAATCTATTGCTTTCATGGACTAGAAGAATCTACTTCATCAGATCAGACCCATTAAATGTCATCCAGCCAGGGCTGGCCCTACCACTAGGCAAGGTGAATCAGTCACCTCAGGCAACAGATGTTTTGAGATGGCAGCAAGGTGTTGGAGGAGACAGCTGTGTGCCTTATGGCAGTTGCGGCTCGTGACTCCAGTTCCGCCAGGTTGGTGATTCCATTCAGAGTTTTAGTTCCAAGTAGCCAAAGCTCTAAAGGTGCTGTCCAAGGTGCTGAACCCATATCAGAGATAAGGTTCAGCACCTTGGATAGCACATTTAGAGTTTTATCTGGTGGCAAAGAAAACCCAGAATGGAATCACTGTCCCCCCAGAACTGGAATCGCCAGCTGCCAGTGCCTCATGGCTTCCCCTATGGTCCCTAAACTAGCATGCTGCCTTCAGGTTCAATGGGGGGTGCTGTTTCATCACCAGTGTTGAAGAAACTGCTCAGTCAGCTTTTGTAGATGGTGGGAGAGGGCGTCATCTTGTTCTGGGCCTCAGGTGGTAAAATGACTTGGCCCGCCCTGCATTCAGAACATACTTCTGACGAAGTGGGCTCTAGTCCACAATTAGATGTATGCCACAATACGTCTGTTAGTCTTTAAGGTGCCACAAGGCTGTGTTGTTGTATCTACTTGAGGGGGGAGGGCATTCCCAAAATGGTGAGCGGCAGTGGGGCTGGTGGCTCCAATTTCAGTGGGGCAGGGGTTCCATACCAGGCTTCAGTCCAAACCAGACAGAACCCTAAAGGAGCTATCCAAGGTGCTGAAGTTATTTGGGGGATAGGGTTCACCACCTTGGATAGCTAGCTCCCTCGGAGTTCTGGCTGGTTGTGACCGAAACCCAGAATGGAATCACTGCCCCACCAAAAACGGAGCCACCAGCCTCCACTGGTCAGCGGTCACGCATGCTAGGGTCACCGTTCACAAAATCCCGGACCTTCAGTGTCGCATTGAGAAAGCCCGAGGATTCAGGGAGCTTAGTCTCCGGTGACTAATGGGTGGCTGCCCTCGCTGAAAAAGACGAAGTCGCGGCCGCCTTCCCGCGGTTGGACTGTCGCTGCTTTCCTGACCATTCTCCCGCGGCTTCCAAAGTGCTCCCACCCCTCGCTTCTCTTTGGTGCTACAGGGGGGAGGCAGAGCGACCCAGGCTGACTCGCCCAGATCGCGCTGCATAAACGCTTAGTCCTGCCGGTACTTCAAAAACAGCCTCCTCTGGTCTGGTGTAAGGAGGAGACCGGGCAGGTGAGGGGAGGCACTTCGCGGCTGCCGATTGCGATAAGAGGTTCATGTCACTTTAAGACATGTGATACTTTACCGAGCCTGGGATGTATTGACATAGACTCTCGGTGCTTACAGCGCTGGATAGCCGATCCGAGCTTTTCTACGTGCATCTGCTTTTATTCCTCACTGAGTGCTCTGGAGAGAGAGCGAGAGACAGACAGAGAGAGAGAGAGAGGAAGGGGGAGAGAGAGAGAGAGAGAGAGAGAGAGGGAGGGAGAGAGAGAGAGAGAGAGAGAGAGGCAGGCTGGGCTGTCATTAAACATCCACCGATCCTCCTCTTTAAGTGCCCTGGAAGCTGCAAATTATCTCAAGATCACTTCAAAGGTCTCATCAAGCAGAAGGTGACGCTCGGAGATTATTTAAAGGTGAAAATGACAGGCTTTCCACCCCTCAACCCTTGGCTACTTTTCTGACAAGCCTGTGCGAGACGGAGGCTGAAAAGAGAGCGCTCGGATGTCTTCCTTACTCTTGGAATAGGATTGTCAGACAGACAGACAGACAGACCAACACACACACAAAAAACAAACACCCGCTTTTTGTGTTGTTCATCCTAAATAAACGGAATCCTGACCGAGAAGATTGTTGGTGACGCGGCTTTTTATTTTATCTTATTTTAATCCCCCTATTGTGGTGCAGATGGATTTTAAAAAGTGTTAAATCTTTCCAATGAACGCTAATAGAGCACTCTGCTTGGGGTTGGAATACTCAGGTAAGGAAGCTTCTCCGAGGACTCGAGATGCGGAAAGCCTCATCTGATCCTAACTGAAGGGAATAAATATCAGTTAAAATATGTGTATTCAGATGCTGTCTCTGCACGGGAGAAACAGGGTTGAGAGCAGCGGCAGAGAGCAGACAAACAAACCCACGGGGGAAAATGATTAGCAAGGAACGCTGGTTTTGGCGAAAAGTTGATTAAAATGATATTGTTTGAAGATGGATGTTGAGAGACTGGAAGTAGGGGAGAGGGTGGATTCAAAAGCCATTTCTTCAACGCAGTTAACGATAATGCCTCCTGAAAGGATAGATCGTGAAAGAGATCAGCACACCAGAAGCTCTGGAAGTTTACATTATTTTATTTTATTTTCCCCCTTGCGTTTCCCTCACTGCTTGGCTGAGGTTTGGTAAAAGTTCAGGTTCAATCGGAACACTTCTCTCCTTGGAAAATCAGCGTCAGCGAAGAGTCACCTCTTCCCTTTAATTTCTTTGCTGATTGCATCAGAATGCCAGAAAAAAGGGGGTGAGGGGGACGCATCCGTTTCTAAATACACCTGGAAGAGCATTGTGACTGTGAGGGAAGAGAGAAGGGGGGGGGGTTGGTTGGTTGTGTGGTGCTTTGTTGCTGAGGTTGAGGGAAACAAAAGGGTCTGCGGGGTGTGTGTGAGGGAAGAGAGAGGCATACCACAGACGAAAGTAAACAGCAGGGACAGCAACTGTTTATATACTGGGTAAGTACATCAGATATGCATAGATGGGGATGATATTGCACCCTGCTGATGACAATTATGTTTTGCTGTTTTGCAGCTAATTATGTCTCTCCTTTGAATCAAAAAGTTATGTTTGATTTATTCAGGAGCGGTTCCCCCCCCCCCCACACACACACACTTCAAAAGAGCCCTTTACATGCCTGAAATTAAAAACAAAACAAAACGCCCAATGACGTTCTTGTCCAAACTTGACACTTACACACCGCTACTGATCGGAAGGTGGTTATTTCACCCTTAACAAGCCTTGGCAATGGGTCACTTACTCACTTCTAACTCTTTTTGTCATCTAAGCCCAACCTCCACAAAATGAGAGAGGTGTTCAGTAAGAGAGAGAAAAGAGGTGTATTTGAGCTAGAAAGTCTTTTCTCCCTTCCTCTCGGTGTGTGTATGTGTGTGTGTGTGGGGTGATGATGTTCAGCTGATTGGATTATTAGATAGAAAATGCCATCTTGTCATTGGCTGACGAAGGAGTGCGCCTGAAGTTTGATTAATCTGGCAATGTGAAATGCAGCAGAAGGTGTTGTTAAAAGAACTGGACATTGTGCAGCGTGGCCAAGCCTTAGAAATCTGGCAATCCTTGAAGGTTTTGAAGAGAGGCTGTTAAACTTGTAAAGTTTATGGGTATATTCACACAGGCGTGCATGAGCGCACACACAAACACACACAGAGCAATTTAAACAATAATGGACGTAAGTACAGAAACCCAGGAAGGTACCAAGCAATGACACATGACACAAAGAGAAATTTCTTCCTTTTGTAATGACTCCTTTCCATTTTTAAAAAATCCAGTTGGCTTCCTGAAAATCCCTTTTTCTTTTACCTATGAAATTTAATCTAGTCTTACAAGCTTGGGTGGAAGGAAAATTAGGTGATGTATTTATTTATTAAATCTGGGGATTCGAAGAACCTGATTCTGAGAAACAATTACTTTGCTTAGCAGACAACATTGCAATTAAAAATTAATGGCCTTAGAAGTTAAAAATGCTGCAGTCCCAATTGGAGTGGTATTAGACTTGCCAGATTGTGAAGGGAGAGGGTGTTTAAAACATGTATTGGCACTGAACGTTAAGTTACTATTTGCAACATGCTTTATGAAGTTTTGAGGCTGCCCATCTCTATTAGCTTCCCTGTGTATGTCAATAGGAACCTTCCAGTCCTAAGATGCAACTCCCACAAGCAAAGGACACTTTGTAGCTGTGACACTACCTTTTCCTGGTCAGTCGAAGGCGATGATAAGAGAATGGCCTGAGATGCCCCCACTGTGCTTCATCTTGTTATATTGCAGAAGGGAGTAACTCTGGCAAATCAGGGTTGTCTGTTAAGATAGTTGCCAGCTACCCTTTTGTATCCAATCAGAAACCAAAGAAAACATAGCCATTCATTAAAGAAATTCTTGAAAGTATTTTCAAGTATTTGAAAATATTTCAATATTTATTTTCATTCCTTGAAAGTGTAAACAACAGGGACATGGATTGCTTAGTTTTTGTCTTAAGGGTGCCCTGTGGAACTTTGAAGACAAACACATCTACTGCAGCATGAGCTTTTGTAGGCTGAAACCTACTTCATCAGATGCACCCTGGCTTCCGTTAACCTTGGGCTTCTTTTGGCAACAGTTTCATTTATGCCCCTGAATTATTAAAAGTTCCTCTAGAAGCAGACATCTTTTTTTTACCTTCCTTTGGACACACTCTTCATTATTTGACAACCGCAGCTTGGAGAAAGGGGTGGAAAGAGAAGGGGAACATCAACAAAAAGACTACATATGTGTTCCTTGCGCCATGGTTCAGATGCAAATAGCATCTGTGGGAACAGAATGTGGATTTGCTTGCTGTGGATGCTAATTCTTGTCTAACGTTTCCTTTAGAGAATGGCCGTGGTCTCTGCAATGTCCTGGGTCCTGTATTTGTGGATAAGTGCCTGTGCCATGCTGCTCTGTCAGGGGTCCCTTCACCATACTTTTCAGCAGCATCACCTGCACAGACCAGGTAGGACCAACCACATGGTGGATACTGTTAGATGCAGCCACATTGTAACTTTGGAACAGAGGAGAGATGCATGAGTACATGTATGAGCATGTCTGTATAATCTGTTTTACCTCTAAAGTTCTATGAGTTGCTTGCCTGTATGACACTGCAATCAATATTTACTCATCTGGTATGGAAATGCATTACCTATTTAGGTGTGCAAGTGTTTTTTGTCACTTTCTCAAATTACGCAGGAGGGTCAGCATGGGAAACACATTTTGATTATAATATAATCTTTTCCTTATTACATGTTTGGGTTTGTGTGAATGGTAAGAGAGTAAGCATTCTGTGGAGAAATCACAGGGTTATATAACTTAAACCATTTTGATTTTGCTGTACATTTGCCAATTGAGGCACAAGGCTCCCCCCTCCACCAAATATACATATAAAGGACCCCTTGCTTGCATTCAGCAGTTATGGTGCTTGTATTATGGGGATCTGACAGGGGAAAGGTGACAGTAGTATCTTTTCTAGTAACATATTTTGTGTGACATATATGGGGGATTGGGAGGAAAACACTATGCATTGTACTTGACTACAGCATGCAAAATCTATTCAAGAATGTGGTGAAAAACCATTTAGCAAAGTTACAGCACAATCCTATACATGCCTACTCATAAGTACATCCCATTGTATTCAGTGGGGCTTACTTCCAGGTAAGTGTGTCTAGGGTTGCTGCCTATGCCACCACTTTGAAAACCCTTTAAGTTCAAGCCTTATGAAACTTTTCTTCCTAGAATGATTGCACTGGGTTTACAGTTGTAAACAATGGTGAGATTTGGCCTACATTTGTCAAAGACTGTTGTTTCTGGTCATGGGGGGGAGGGTGTGCGAGTGTGATAAGGTGAACAATACTTTTGATGATGCAGTGCGCAATATTTGTAATGATGCTCAGCGGTTAAAGGAACAAAAAGTGTTTTTTGTTGGTAATAGAAATTGATTAAGGTAAGATTGAGTATAAGATATTTCATTACATCGCTGTCCCTCAAGTGGAGATCAGCAATGAAATATTTCAAGGCTGACTATTCATGTGCAACTTCCTTCATGGGTTTGCTCTCCAGGAAGGGATCAATTTGGATACAGAACATTCATAAACTAGAAAGTTTGAGTCCATCTCCTTTGAGGGAAAGGAGGTGGACTCTTTTCTTGTTCTTTTCTTAGAGTTTCACATGTGAAATGTATTGATGATTATTTTTAATGCATTATCTCAAAACAAGTTATTTAAATTTGTGACTATGGATGGGTGAAATAATGAGATCATGCCCTATTGAGAATACCACTATGAGTCCAAAAGATGGAGGATTAAACTATATAGCTTCATTGGATCAGATATGGGTGATGAAAGGTTGTTATGGTTGTTTTCTTTTTAGCTGTTCTCTAGCCCAGAAAATAATAGCCTAGGAATCTTCTGAATTTATAAATAAATGTCTTAGAAAGTGTATTGAATGATGGTCTGAAAGGATTATGGAGAAGTTATTCATTGAGAACCTTTCCTAGATAAATCCCATGAATAGCAGTTGCATAATAGCATAGCGATGCTCTTATAGCTGCACTTCTATACTACCCACAATGCTAGTGGAAAACAAGATCCCAGTGGATTTTAATGTATGGCCCATATTTTGAGTCTCAAACTTCAATTGATCGTGTACGTCTTATTGCTTCCGTCACTGTTGTTTTAATTGTTAGGAGGTAGAACAACTACTTTGGATGTCTTCCTCTGGGAATCATCAAGAGATGTATACAAAGCACCTATAAAAATAGAAAGTACTTGTGATATGACACCAGTGATGGCATAATGGATAAATAAGAATAAATAAAATAGTCATTAAATAAATGAATAGTCAAAAGGAAAATGTAATCACATGTTTGCGCAATCAGTTGAAGAAACGAGTGACATGATGGTGTGTGTGTGTGTGTGTGTGTGTGTGAAATGAGGGCTAGGCATTCTGGTGTTTTGCAGCATTTGCCTAAGCTTGAAAAATCACCTCCTTTATGAAGCTAGAAGAGTACAACATGGGGCGCATACAGAGTATTGGAGAAATGGGAAATATGACGTATCTTTCATGGGAGCTGCGACACAGACAGAGGGAAGGTTTTACAGCTGCCTCATCACCTGCTTAGGAACAGCAGAGCTTTTCCTCTTGTGAGACTTTCCAAGGCAGCCAGCGTGCACCCTCCATGAGTAAGATTGATAGTGTTCTGATCCCAGACAGCCAATTTCAGTGTTTCAAGAAATAATCCACTACTTTGACAGATGAGTGGAATTTGACAGAAATGTTCACCATGGATTCAGGTTGCTCCACATCTGGATAGGACAAGACATTGAGGGGCCTTTAGGAAGATGCTGTTAGAGGTTTTTAGGAGAAGACGTGTGTGTGTGTGTGTGTGTATGAATTGTGGTCTGATTTGAGAATGCAAGTGGGGGTTGCACATAAAAATAAATTAATGATGAAAATGAACAGAGATTTTAATATATTCAGCTATAGTCCCCAAGCAATTGCTATTTTTAATATTTATATTATTAGGAATGCATCATTTACTTGGAGTTAGCCACTTTGAGTTAGCCACTGTTTAAGGAAGATTAAAACACTGCATCAAGGAAAAAAGTGAATAAAAAATTGGGGAAGATGAATCTGTGCATAATTTTCCAATTTAATACTGTTGTATTAGAAGGCTTTTCTATTTTTAATAATGTAAAAACAGCTGTAATTAATCCTCTCGCATACCTCTATCCTAGCCATCATGAACTCTCAACATTTTATGGCAGCCCATAATCACTAGTGGGGTCCTTAATTTGTAAGAGACAAGAGGCCTTCCAAACAATTAAATTCAACAGTAGTGTTACTGTAGCACAGGAAAATTGAAGAAGACAGGTTCCGCTCTGTCTTCTGCATCCTTGGCTTCATAAATTAAAGAACTTCTTTAAAGACCAGTGCACAGTGTTTTAAATATCACATGATTAAATGGGCTGAATCTATTGCTCTTGAATTTAGCTATAAATGGAGCTGTGTGGAGAAATTAAATTATTTCTTTAACTGAATGGTTAGCGTGGTGATTTGGGGGAATGAAGAGTTTCAGTGTTTTTCATTAGATATATATGTTCAAACACATGTGTCCTCGTCATTTATGCCACAGAATGCTTCATGGCCACTGCTGCCCCAATTGGTTTCACAAAATGAACTAAGATGTGGGATTTACATGAAATAACACATGCTGTTCCACATCCATTATTATGTGATTGTTTTCTCTACACTGTACCCTGGCTTGTATTTGGCCCAACGGCTATATAGAATCCTATTTGCACACATGGATTGCTGGCACTAAACAGGAGTAAAGCTGCTGCTGCTGTTACTGACATGCATCGTTTGCTTTAAAAGTAGCTGGAATTAATGTCACTACTGATTTGAAAAGGGCAAAATGTCTATGAATTAAAATCTTGCTACTTGTGTTCTTAGGCCTCTTTCCAGTTGGCTGTGATATCTTCTTCCTACTTGCTTTCTGCTACACACCTGTACAGCAGGTATTGGAAGGGTTTAAACAAATAATAAAAGATTGAATTTGGAGAGTGACATATGAGTAAATTGCACCCATGCATTTTGGCAGTCAACCATTTGCTGCACCTTTCAAGAGAGTCATGGGAAGGCGTAGACCACAGTTCTTTGCAAGCTTGGTATAAACAATGCAAACTGTGTAACATCAAGCAGGGTTATCTTGCAGTATAGCTACTAACTTACCATAAAGAAGGGAATTCAGTCCCTGGAAATTCTGATATGAACTGATCTGGACCTCATGTGGATCAGAATTCAGAACATACCTATCTATCCAGGGCTGTCCCAAGACATTTTGCTGTCTGAAGCAAAGTACAAGAAAGCACCTCTTCCATTCCACCTACCAAAGCACATATGAATAGCACAACTATGTAAATAAAATTGTGTAGCCTATCTACATAAATATCTACATAAATAAAAATGCGTAGCCTATCGCGTGAAAAAACAGGGACGCAAATGGTGTAGCAGACACCATTTGCGTCCGGATCCCTTCCTGCAGTGAGTGCTCAGCGATACGGCATGGCAATGGCGGCCGTATCGCTTGCTGTACGGAGCCGGCTGGCGGCTCTGTGGAGTCACCGTGGAGCGAAGCCAGCCAGCGAGGATTCCAGGGGGAGGAATGGATCACCTCCCCCCCCCGTGGACCCCCCCCCCCCGAGACCAGTAGGTAGGGAATTCATACATCCCTACTCCACACTGCTCTTACTAGCATGGAATGTCTGCCTGTGAGGCAGCATGGGGGGGGGGGTCGGTTCTCTGGGAACTGACCTCAGAGTGTGAGCTCTGAGGATGTTTCCTGGGAACCATCCTATCCTATGGCCGTCTAGCCACTGACTAGCAGCCATAGGATTGCACCCTGTTTTTATGTATTTTATTGCTGTGAACCACCTTGGGAGGGCTTCTGTTCAGAAAGGCAGGCAAGTGATTTTAAAAATAAGGTAATAATAAAAAAAATACAACTCCCAGCATGCCCAGGCAACCATGCTGGCTGGGGGATGCTGGGAGTTGTAGGACTTTTTTCTGTCTAAACGTGAATAGGATTGCACCTTAAATCTTACTTCAACACTGGCAACAAGTTAGCATCTTTCCACCACACCCAAGGGCAGTAGAATAGTTTTGGGGGTGAAGGATAGGCCATGTGGCTCTGTCCTCCAAGAGGGTGTAATGCCTGGGTGGGGTGGGGGCTCATGAGGAACAGTTGCTCCCCAATATCCACCACCTAAGGTGGTTGCCTCACTCTGCCTAATGGTAAGGCCGGCTCTGCAGATTGTGAACTTTGGAAGTTGTGACACAGTTCCCGACTCAAAAAACTGATCAAAATGCATTTAGAAATGTATATTTCTAGAGAAAATACATTTTAAAATATGTATTTCAAATGTGAATTTTTGTGAGGATCTGGGGTTTTTTTTAAATCACAGCTTAATGCAAAAGCAAAAGGAACCAGGCTTAGGAATTAACACATTCCAAAGTGACATGAGCATGATTTGTCCATCCTCATTGTAAAATCTGTTATTTTATTTAATTATTTATAGCAGTCCTATGCTGACATAAAGTTCTCTGGGTGGCTTACAATAAACAAATATACAAACATAACATCAGAAGTTGTAGCCTGATAAATACAGCTTAAAACAGGGATTTTAAAAATGAGAGGCCCAGACTACATGGATGATTTAAAACCAGGGTGAGCAGAAGGGAGATCAGAATCTACTGGTACATCTCTGGGTAATTTCCAGTATATCGGTCAGGATGTCTGACTCCCAATTGTTTGGCAATAGTAACAGCAAAATGACTCCTCCTACCTCCCTAAATTATATTGCCAAAACTGAAAAGGCAGTATAACTCCTCCAGCCAGTACCTCAGCTTTGCTTTGCCCAGGCTGTCCCAGCTGGAAAAAACCCACATGGAGCAAAGCTGTCTGAGGCAATGGCTGTAGGAAGTCCAGCCAGTGAACCAATTGTGTCAGGGGACAAGGCCCTGCCCCTGGCATCATGGATGTGCCCTCATCCCCTGATGTCATCCAGCCCACAGGGAAGTCCAGTGGGCCTGTGCAGGGACGCCCCCCATTTACTTCGAAGGCCGATTCGGATCTTCTGAATCAGCCCTGATTTGCTCCAGACCAATTCGAACATGACCCAATTTGCTTTGGATTCGGATCCAAATTGAGATTTGGATATCTGAATTATTCAGATTTTACATTTTCCCATTGACTTACATTGGAAAACAGAAATAACCATAATGTTTTTGGGTTTTATGATAAACACATGAAACTTGGGGATCGCTCGGGCATCCCAATAGAGATGACCGAACCTGCCAAATATCAGACAGTTTGGCCCAGTAGGTTTTGTGCTAGCCATACATAAAATTTTGTTTTCTCAGAAACTAAAACAAAAGGTAAAAAGCTGTCAGCCACACAGGGGATTAGATATCCTAATCAGGAGGTGTTTAAGGTGACAATTAAAAAAGTCACTATCCCTGTTGTACAATCTCTGTTGTAGGTTGGGGATTTTTTGTTTGTTTTTGTTTTAAAGTGCAAAAGTACTTTCCTTTTGTCTGTCCTGAATCTGCCACTGACCTGAGGCTCTCATTAAGGGAAGAAAGAAAAGTTAAACATCTATTTGGCTGCAAATTGCAATACACATTACCTGGACTGCTGGACAAGTCACAGTAACTGAACTCAGTGGGGCTTATTTATTAATTGCATTGCTGCACTTCCTATACTCCATATTACTTTATACACCTCCCCCCTTATTTGTCCATCTTCTAAATTACATAGCCCAAACATTGAAGCCTTTTATAGTGGAGTTGTTCCAGCCCCCTGATCATTTTGGTAGCCCTTTCCCCCAGGAAGGATAAGCTGAAGCAAACATTTTTTTAAAAAAAAACTAGTTTTTTTTAAAAAAACTTATAACCTAGCCTGATCATATTCTTGTTATTGTCATTTGACGAACACAAGGGAAAACAAGCGACAGGCAAAGTGTCTTGGAAAATTGGCAAAAGTGATGATGCTTCCTATTAGTGTATTGCTTTGGCCACATACTGTCTGGTTGTGTACAATAATGTGTATGGTGCACTCACACAGCACACACACACACACACCCAAGACAAAAAGGAAAGCAGATACAGAAAGAAGAAAAAAACTACCTACAAGCTAAGGAGTGAAGGGAAGGTAAATAACACTAAAGTCTAACAGAAGAGAAAAGGGGTTGTTGTTGTTGTTGTTTTATTCTCTGGTTTTTATACGAATATAGAGCATTGAAAAATGGGAAGGGAAAGAATAGTAACTGAGAAGGGCAGGGAGCCAAAGAACAAACAGTACAAAGCAAGGAAACAAATGGCTGGGTTAAAAGTTCAGTCTATTAACACCTAGAGATGATGTCACTTCCCAAGGTGCAGTTCCCAGCTCCCATCTCTTCCTCCCCCGCTCCCTTCTCTAGCAAGTTGTTACATTTGGCCAGACAGGCTGTCTGGGCTTCAGAATTGTCTGAAGTGATCCAAAGTACTTTGGATCTCTCCAACCCACTTCGGACTGCTTCGGACTCCTCCAGACCCACTTTGGATTTGGATCAAAGTGGTCTGAATCACCTTAAGTCACTTCAGAATTCAGGATTTGGACTGAAGCAGTGCACAGCCCTAAAGTCCAGGAGGCAACCTGGCTCTCAGACCCAAAATGGTTACCCCCTCCCTGCTGCTTTATCGTATAAAGGGAAAGCCTTGGAGCAATGATGGGAATTCTCCATTTCACGTAAAGGATGTTCTCCTGGTTATAGAAGAACAAGGCCAACAACAGGACTTGGCGCTCTTGGGCAGCTGCCAGGGCTCTACCAGGCCCCATCACTGATGCCAGGCCTGCCCCCCTCCCCCGACACTCACCAGGCGGCTGGGGCTGTGAGCTGGCCTCCATGTTAATGCCCTCCATGTACTCCCAATGTCCACAGCAGCATGGTGGACAGCCACAGCTGTCCATCGCAGATTGCATTGCTGGTGTTGCTGCCCACTGACAGCAACAAGTAAGCTGACTTGGGGGATGGGGCACCAATGTACGAGAGAGTCCAATGTGTGAGAGAGACCTCTGCCCTCCCTCAAACCTGGCACCAGCCCTGTAGGAGAGACTCAGTGGAGCCCCTGTGGATGTGTCCTTCAAAGAGATTGGCTTATGGCTATGGTGTACAACTGATACTACCTGAAGGGCACTATGTACAATGTGGCACACTAGAATTAATAATATATTTACTGGACATATACCTGATAATTGTTGCGATATACAGGGAAGGTGTGTAACTGTAACGTAATAAATCATGAAGTTCCATATTTTTTTTGTAACTGATCAGTAATGTGAGAATTAATTCATTAAAAGCATAGGGCCGGATTTTAAGCTGTTGCAATTTGCTTAATCCTTCTTGAAAACATATCCCTTTGCTATATGCCAAATATACAGCATATGTAATAAACAATATTTAGAAGATCTTTAGGGCACAATCCTGTTGGGATGCCTGTCAGCTTCTGAACTCGGAGGCTGACAGGCATCCTATGCAGAGCAGGAGGAGTGTGGAGGAGATCTTTGCTTCTATGCTCCTCCTATGCTCTGCATTTTTGCTAGACAGGTTTTTTTCACCTGTCTAGCTGTGTGTCTGTGGAGTGGGAGGGAAGCAGGCTGGGGAAGCCAGAGGATTCTTCGTAAGCCGGCCTCCCCAGTCCCCTCCCCTCCCCGCCCACAGAACTGCCCCCTTTCCCTCCTCTCAGAGGTTGCTTTTGCAACCTTGGAGAGTCAGCTGGCATGGTTCTCTCCATGCCAGCTGTAAGGGGAAGGGGTCAGGGAGCTCAGATTCCTGGGTCCAAGATACCATGTCCAACCTTGGTTCCAGGCACCCAAACTATCCTATGGCCCTTCAGATGTGGTCTAGGAGCCATAATGGCCTTTTTTAATTTACAACATTTGTATTCTAGAGTGGTGAACATAAGAGGTACAACAGTAAAAATGATAAAAGATTAAAATATCATATAAAAATTATTAAAAACAGAATACCAATGGCTGGTCATTTAAAGAATGTTTGCTGGAACAGGACTGTTTTCAGGAGCCTCTGGAAGCAGCACAGTGTCAGCGCCTGCCTGACCTCCAGTGGCAGGGAGTTCCAAAGAAAGGGGGCCACCACACTGAAGGCTCTTCTCCAGGTGAACTCCAATCAGGCCATAGGTCCACGTGGAACCACCAGGAGCATGGAACCACCAGCATTGCTCTCTTAAGTGATTTTCATTTCCTTATGGAACCGTTCAATAAAACATTACAAATACAAATGAGCATATGGAAACATCCATAGAAAGGGAGAACAACAGGAGCCTTGAAGTTGCCCATCCAAAACTTAGCACCTGGACAGCCAACTGAGCAGTCACCTGGTCACAGACTTCTCTGCTGTGGTGAGATGCCTCGTATTTCTATTTAAGTGATAGTAATTATTTTTAAATAATTCTAAATTGGGATCTATACCTAGAAATCAACATGTGCCAATTTTATACAAGCCTCTTTTTTTGGGGGGGGGGTCCTCTTTTTTGGCATTACAAAAGTGGTCACTCTAATGTGGCTGAAGACCATTTAGGTTACTTTGCATGGAATTGCTTTGGACTGTGTGAGTTGGCCCTCTTAATAAAGATACAATATATGCACATTTATGTTAGGGATGTACAAATCCCTTACCTTGCTCCGCTGAGGGGTATCCGTGGTGCAGGGGAGGCACTCCATCCCTCCCCCCAGAATCCTCCGTGGAGCCGCTGGCCGGGGCCGCCCGCAGCCGGACTTCCGTCTGCTGCTGGGCTGCGCCAGCCACAAATTGCAGAGGCCATGATAGGCTACGTAAGTATCCATGTAGCCTATGACAACAAAAGGCGGGAACGCAAATGGCAGCCGCTACACCATTTGCATCCCTGCCTTTTGCTGTGATAGGCTACGTAGATACTTATGTAGCCTATCATGGCTTGGCAGGGACACAAATGGCGTAGCGGCCGCCATTTGCGTTCCTGCCTTTGCCGTGATAGGCTACGTAGATACTTACATAGCCTATCATGGCGTCTTCAAGGATGCAAATGGCGGCTACCATTTGCAGCCGCAGCCCAGCAGCAGCCAGAAGACAACCCGGAGCCACCGGAGCCGCCGCTGGAGCCGCCGCTGCCGCCAGGTAGGCTCCATCCTGGGGGATTCCGTGGGGTGGTGGGAGGAATTGCCCCGTTCCACCACGGACTCCAGGGAGCCGGATTCTAAAGACTCTGGCCGCACTGGAGTCCGTGGCGGAATTCTCCAACATCCCTAATTTATGTATTGATCACATAAATGTATTTATATATTCATTAGTCACACCTCATAGTATTTGCAATTAAAGTTTCAGTCAAATACATTCCATTGATCCTTATTTACCAGGAACATTCTGAATTTTCTGACCCTTTCCCCTGGTAAATCATTCTCCCTATTCTGTCTTTAGGTAGATTTTTAGCTTTCCTTTTAAAAAAATAATTAGTCTGAAATGCTAAATTGCTATTCTTCAGGTTTCAATCACCACCCCCAGATCCCTAGAAGTGAGTGGGGTGGATGTTAGACAATGCTAAGATGCCAAACTGCATGCGGCTCTGATGCAATAGGGGACAAAAATCAAAGCCATCGTGGTCATACAAAACCCTTTTAATAAATACAATGGGAAATGCAGGGAATGGAAATAAGAATGATGTCAGTGAAGATATATGTAAAGCAACAGAACAAGCATGTAAAGCCAGTAGCAGAAAGGCAAAGTCAAATCTGCAAAGGAGTGACAACTACCAAGGGATATTAGAAATAAAAGCACAAGGAGCATAAAGGAAAATGTGAGCCTACTACTCACTAAAAATGGAAAAGCTAGAAGGACAAATGGCTTTAATTTCTTTGCTTCAACCCCAAACAGAATAACAGAACAACATTCCACAAACAATTTTGAAATATCAGAGTGATCATAGCTCAGACTTCAACATTTGCCTTTACACCTGACTTTTAGCTAAGGTTGCTAACTTTTGATTTCAGAAATACTGGGCAAAGAGACAGAGCTAGTTCTGGGCACAGCCTTGACAGAATTGTGAAGGGTTCACACAATATATCCTTAAGTTAAAAATTCACTACCCCATAAGGTGTGGTACTGGCCATTAATTTAGATGGCTTTAAAAGGAGATGAAAACATTCCTAGAGGATAAGTCTATCAATGATTATGGCTAGATGGAACTTCCATGTTTGGAACCAGCATAACTACTTCTGGATATCAGGTACTGGGGAGAAGTGGCATCACGGGGCCAGAGTTCACAAGGACACACAGCATGTTATTTTTGTTTGTTTGTTCAGGGATGCTGATCTTATCTGCCAACCCACCCCCCTCACAATTCCTTGTTCTCACTTTTCACAGTAGCTGGGAGGGTGATTAACTTTCCCAGCAACAATACATTGTTCCTTCTTTGTAACATAAAGTATCTCTGGGTGACTTGGTCTTGAATGGGAAATTTAGACCCATTAGCTTTACAAAACAAAAGTCCTCCTGGCAGATGGAAGCTTCTAAAACTAGTTTGTTTATATGGTTCAACACAGTTGCCTGCAATTTTTGACTGACCTTGTGGGCATGGCTATGGGGATTGTCATGAGGAATGCCTGCACTTCAAACGTACCACTACACCACTGCTGGGGAGGGAGAGTAAAGCAGGGCTATTGCCTTCATGGCTTCCTTTTGGTTGGCCCAGAGACAACTGGTTGGACACTGTGGGAAGCAGGATGCTGGACTAAATAGACCTTTAGTCTGATCCAGCAGAGATCTTTTAAAGTTCTTATGGGTCAGGGCCAGAGCTAGGACGAAGTCTGGCAGAACAAGGGTAATCCAAGGCAAAATCTAGTGAGTGATGGGCAGACTTGGAATCAGTACATGGCACCCTTGGGCAGCTGTCATGCTCCAAGTGCCCTGGAAGGGCCCACCGGCACTGATGTCTATCGTGCCCTCACTGGCTCCAAACCAGTTTTGTTCCAACAGCCTATTCCCCTGGCTGGTTGGCAAGATTCCTTTCAGCATGAGTACTGGGACTTTAGGGTCCCTTTGGAGAGAAGTATCTCAAGCTGCACAACATGAAAAAGATGGTTTCTACTACACAAGATACATACATTTTGGTACCCAAAGCCTGGATTTCGAATAATTGTTTATCTTCTGGAAACCATTGCGGAAACCATACAGGGAGGGTGGTCACTGTGAATCACCAAAGCAGAGGACATGCATCACTAAAAAAAAGGACAAAAGCGGACACGTATTTGCATAAAATGTATGTATGCTAATTTATATGTATAGATGCAAATTTAGAAGTCATTATAATTTAAATAGAAATGCAGCACAACTCACCATAGTGTGGAAGACAGGACCAAGTGACCCTGTGCCATGTTCCGTCTACTATCTAGGTGTCATTGATGGGCAATTTCAAGGCCCAGTTCTTTCTTCTGGTGGCTCTTTATCTTTATACCAGACCTGGAATGGACAGCTCATCAAATAGTGGATACGTTCAAAATAGAGGACAGTCCTCTGGCAACCCCTCAAATACAAGACTATCCTCTGTAAAAGAGGACATATAGCCACCATGGGACTTTTCTTTCTTCCTTTCCTTTTTTGAACCCAATGTGACAATGCCTGAAAACAGGCCTACATAACTTGCGAGCCATTCTGTAGAATTAAACCTACCAGCCTCCAGCCATGTATTGCGGCCTGCCAGTTGCTTGACAATCCCTTGTTGGTGGTGTTTGCGGTTCCTGCCAAGGCGGTATAAACAGAAATTGTATCGAGGTGCAGAAGGGTTGCATTTGACTTGAGGGATCACAAGCTGTGCAGGCCTGCCCTGAAGAGATAAATCTATATTGGCTGCCCTGGTCTTGCTGGTGCCTTTACATATCAAACTTCTCTTTCTTCAAGTGCAAATTTGGAAGCCTGTGTGAGTCAACCATGGCTTTTCAATACTTGGAGCTGTGTTTGTATGTTACTGTCACGGTGCTGCAGGAAGGCATGCTTTGATGGTCAAGGCCTCAGGAAAATTAAGTGCCTACGAAGGCATCACTCAAAGGGAAGATCTGTGTTCTCTCTGTCCTGGTTACTTCGGATGCTTGCCTTTAATTACCAGCCTACACAGACTCATTGTGTGTTAAAAGCATGTATCGTCCCTTAAAGACATGAATAGGTTCTTGCTCTTATTACCATATTTTTTTAGTCTTTTCTCCTTCTTATGATTTTTGTTGGCTCCCCCCTTCCCCTTTCTCAATGTTTCCTTTCCCAGTCTGTCATGATGTGCTGATAGTCGCCTTCTGGGATTTCACATTTTTCACTTGTTTCAAATGCTATAAACAGGGTTGTTCTCTGGAGGTAAACTTATTTCAGCATTAAAGCTGCACTGGAAACTCCATCCTACTGTGCTTCGGGCAGGTAACTGCAGTTTGGGCTGCAGCGTAATGTTGATCGAAGATGCTTGGTCTCGGCCAGAAGGACCTTGGGTATGAATGAGAGTAAATAAAGTTACAGAGCATGGAATGCCCATTTATGTCATATAAACTGGAAATAAAAACAACTGTGGGGCACAGTTTGTGGGGAAAGGCCTAGCGGGGAAATGTTCTGCTCTGCCTCGTATCATGCGGAGGCACCTCCAAAGCACCCCACTTCAATTTCAGAGCAGCGAACAAAAGAAATAAAACAAGAACAGAATAAAAAGATTTAAACACCACATTAAAACTATAATTGTTTAAAAAACACACACCACCAATAAAAACCCTAACTGGTCAATTAAGGAGTGCCTCCTGAACAGTGCTATTTTCAGGAGGCACAGGAAATAGCACAGTGTTGGTGCCTGCCTGACCTCCAGGGGCAGGGAGTTCCAAAGAAAGGGGGCTGCCACGCTGAAGGCCCTTCTCCTGGTGGACTCCATTGGGCCACAGGTCCATGTGGAGCCACCAGGAGCAAGCCCTCTGATGACCTCAGTGACTGGGCAGGTTGGTAAGGGAGAAGGCGCTCTCTCAGTTGTCCTGCTCCCGAATTGTTTAGGGCTTTGTACAATTGGTTCAGATGTTACAATCCAAGACTTACAAGACATAGTTTATTGGAAATGAACCACTTCCCCGTTGTCTCCCTCTTTGCTCTCCCTCCCTCTCTTCCCTCTCACATCCAGTTTCAGTGAGGCTTTGCCTATGTTCCCGTTTTCAGCCAGCAGCTTCAGATCCTCTGGAATACTGGCCTCTGAGATGCTCCTGGCCCCAAAGAGAGAATGGCTTTCTCTCAAAACATCTCATTTTCATATAGTATATCCTGCCAAAGCCTCACTTCCCCAATCAAGGTGTTGAGTTACTGCTCTGAAATCCCTTAAAGCAGGGTGTTGAATCTGACCTACCTGGGGGGTCCTAATCAGGCCCTTCAGGGTTCTCCAAATGGCCACACACCCCTTTCCATTTCACCAGGTGGTTCCTACTTCTCTCTCCTGCCCCCCCCCAGCTGCCAATCAGTTGGTGATTTCTTGGCTTTTGTGCAGTTCTCCCCTCCCAATTCTAAGAGGTTGAAATGCCTCTCCTAAGGTATAGTTTTAGTGGCAATAAGAGCTTGAAGCTACAAAATGCTGGTATTTCTGACTTTGCCCCTTTTGCCTTTGGCCACACCCACCACTGGAATGCAGCTCCAAGAGCTTCTCTGAATGTGGGAGTTGGCCCTCAGGCTGAAAGAGGTTCAAAACCCCTGCCTTAAGGCCTTGTAGATTGTGAAGGCCTGTTAAACCCATCGATAGAAAGTTCAGAGGCACCTCACCTGCATACAAGCTAGTATCGACTATGCTTGAACAGAGTGGTATCCCACCATACTGAAGGGCTAGAGTCTCTGGGTAGGGCTCCATGAGAAGAGGTCAGCTGGAGTGTTGCCCAGGAGAAGTAATCTCTTCCCACCCCTGGTTCTGGTCTTCCTGTATGGGCTGCTAGCAGCAGCTTGAATGCTCTCCCCAGACACGTTTGCCTAGCAGCATCATTATGATCTTTATACTGTCAGACTAAATCTGTCCTATGCCTTTTTAATATGCTTTTTGCCTGTTTTGGCATGCCTCTTTTTGTACTTTTTCCTACTATTTTTGTTTGTGTTTAATTATTGTTGGGGGGGGGTTGACTTTGTAAACCACTTTGAATGCTTTCTCAATGGAAAGGTGGAACTATTATTAATTATAATAAATAAGTCTCCAATTCCTCCATGAGTTCTGTGTCTTCCTTCCTGGATACATGGGAACGGACATTGCTAAATGCTAAACACAGAGAAAAATACCTGAACTTACTTACTTCCTTCCTTCCTTCCTTCCTTCCTTCCTTCCTTCCTTCCTTCCTTGAGATTCATATATAGATTTCATTGCTGTGCTAGGGAACAGCATAAAAGCAGTGGTGGAAGATTTATCCCTTCTGAGTGAAACATCTTTCTCAGCAACGTGTCGTGTACACAGACAAGCCAGCAGGCACATCCTTCCCAAAAGACTATCAAGCTGCCTAAAGCAGGTTGGATGGTTGCAATGTCCTTCTGTGTTTGAAAAATGCTTGCAGCTTCTGTACGGAACTGGAGCAAACTTGTTTGAGCTATGCGGTCATGTAGATCACTGTGCTCAGTCCAATCCTGTCATCCTTCCCTCTCCTTTAGGGCCCCTTGACCCCCCCCCTGAGGATTATGAAAATAAAAACTTCACTGGGGTCTCACCTTAATGCCACTCCATTGATTGTAGGGTGGCCACTTATGAATGGCCCCAAAAGAGGAAATGGATCACCAAAAAAGGGGACAAAAGAGCATATCGATTTGCATTTGCTAATTTATATGCATAGATGCAAATTTAGACACCGTTATAATATAAATCGAAATACAGTACATCTTGGCATAGTGTGGAAGACTGTGACCAGAGGACTTGTGTGCCTTGCTCAGTCTGCTTTCTAGGCACTATTGATGGGCAGCTTCAAGGCCCAGCTCTTCCTTCTGTTGGTTCTTTATCTCTAAACTGGACTTGGACTGGACAGCCCTTCAAATAGAGGACGCCTTCAAAACTGAGGACAGTCCTCTGGCAGCCCTTCATACAGAGGGCTGTCCTTTGTAAAAGAGGACACATGGCTACCCTAAATTTGTCTATCTGACCACCAAAATTCAGGTTGCAACCTGCTTTGAGAAGTGATCTGTCTTGACAAAAGGCCGGCATTCATGATGGCAATATCCCCGGGTCCTTCAAATTTGACAATTCTGAAAATATTTCTGTAGGTTGCTTTTTAAAGCAGGGGTTAGGATATTTAAAATGGTAATGCTTGATGATAGTATCTGACTATCATCAGCTTAAGTCCCATGTCTTCAAATGTCGCTTAGCAATGGATATCAGATGCCTGTCTGTTTAACTTCTCAACTTGTGCATTCAGAAAGGATAAGAATAAGATAACCCAGAAAAGCTCTGGGTAGCATACCTGATCTGTTTTGTAAACTAGGATTAATGAGGAAGTCACAGGGAAAATTCTTGCAACATAATGTAAACAAGCTTGTTTCTATGTATGACCAGCAAATAATACATTTATTAGGACCAGTAATGTTCACCATGTGGAATATAATTCCAGTGGAAGATGTATATTAGAGCTCCCTCTGAAAATGTAATGATTCATTCAGCAGCAAAGTAGGTGTGACATTGATCTCCCATCAGGCATTGCATTCTGGGGATCCAAGATGGTGGCCATCTGCTGCTGATGGCCCAGAGCCATGCAAGAGCTTGGCTCCTATTTTACAGAGCCACCTCATTGCCACTGCCTGGACCAGGTAAGCCTGGGGTGGATAAAGAGTGCAAGTGACTGGCAGTGGGTGTTGGTGGGGGCCTCCTCTCAGGTTTTCTTGCCCAGTGCCCCCACTGCCAGTCACTTCCACCCTCCCTCTGTCTAACATACAGCTTACCCAGTGGGGTGGCTCTGTAAAATAAGAGCCAAGGTCCTGCTTGGCCTTTGACCATCATCAGCAGACAGCCGCCATCTTAAGTGCCCCCAGATGAAATGCCAAATGTGATGGGTAAACTGTTCACTGGGCAGGGAGAGGATGCAACTGCTGGCAGTTGTGTGTCTGGGCCATGGAGGGGGGAATGCCTGGCTAGGGCCAGGAGGCAGTGGATCCATGGGAGGTGGGTTTGCTTGTCTGTCTCAAGCAGTGGTATGTTCTGGACTGCTCCTTGGTCAGTCTCCTGAGCATAGAGCTTAGGGTGTCCATTTTTGAATCAGCCAAAATGAAGAGATGCATCACCCCTCTCCCAAAAAAGGACAAAAGAGGACACTGATTTGCATATGCTAATTTATATGTATAGATGCCAATTTAGAAATAATTACAATTTAAATCTGGGGTGGGCAACTGGTGGCTTTTCAGATGTTTCAGTCTACATTTCCCATCAGACCTAGTCAGAATAGCCACTGGTGGTGGATCATGGAAATTGTAGGCCAAAACATCTGGAGGGCCACAAGTTGATCAAATAGAAATACAATACTTCTCACCATGATGTGGAAAACTTTGACCGGACAGCTCTTAAAATAGAGTATGCCTTCAGAATACATAGAGGACAGTCCTTTGGCAGTCCTTCAAATAGAGGACCATCCTCTGTAGAACACGGCACATGTCCACCCTAAGTCACAGCTGGAATAATGGCTCAAAGGGAGCAGTTGTGATCCAGCAAAAGTATGGAAGAAAACTGAGGGCTGATATACATGCTGTCAGCTACCTCTCTTCCTGATTCAGCAGTTGCAGCTGAGACTTTTCCCTCCTTATGAGTACACCCTGGCTCCTTAGTAGGTCATAGATGAAAAGGTCTTCTGGCCAGGTGGCTGCTCCAACAACAACTCTTCCGCATGTTCTACTGCTGCTGGTGCTCAGGGGAGTTGGAAACCGCAGCAGGGCTCAAGATGGGGTCAACAAGTTCTTCAGGACCTCAGGTGAGGTATCCCTGTGACAGGACTCCTCAGGTTGCTCCATGTTTTCTGTTGGGCTGCAGTTTGCTGTGGAATCCCAGTCTTCCTCCTCCTCTGAAGAGGTCTCCCTTGGGCTTGGGTCATCCAGAAACCTGATAGTCAGGAAGATATAGTAGGAAGTCATCCTTTAGTATCCCTGCACTCAAGCCATTTAGGGCTCTATAGGAAAAAAAAAACAAACCACAGTATTTTGAGCTGTGCTGGGAAACAATGCTTCTGACTTATACAGTAAGTTAAAGGATGTGGAGAAGGCATCTCCATGTATTTATAAGGAAAAGACCTGGATTCTTTTCTGAACTCAGAAACTCATTTTAATTTGATATTGAGTGGCCAGGTAGAACTCTGCCTTTGGCATCATTCTTGTCAAACTACTCTTTCCTCTTGTAATACCAAAGTCTCCATAGTCGTATCACATGAAGAGAGCTGGTTTTTAGAATGCAGTTTGTCTCCCTGGTGTGTTGGAAATTGCCTTCCCTTGGGTTAAAAGCCATCCCTTTCTCTGAAATGTTGTGCAAAAAGATATTGATCCTCGTTAAGGTTTATACCATTTTCAACTTCTTTCTTTTTCTTTTAATTTCCAATAAATAGATGTTCTTTCCTGCTCTCCCCACCCACCTCTCTCTCACACACTCCCCCCCAGACACACATATCCCACCCCTTCTGTGTTCTGTTTCTACTTGGCAGGCAGAGAAATCAGTTACAGATCAAATGAAAGTATTTGTCATGGATTAAGGCACGCAAATGCCTTGATGACAGTAGGAGAGAAAAGTTACATAAGGAGCTGGATACTGATTTAGAATTTAAAAAGAAATTAATGAACTTCAGCAGGAATGTGTGAGATCCCCACTCTTGCAATTCTTCTTCTTTTTTCCTTTCCTTTCTTTTCTTTCCTTTCTGTCTATAAAATAAGGCTTTTAAAAAAATCCACACAAAGAGAGTTTCTTTCCCTCTCTAATTAAGCTGTAACGTAATGAAAAATGACTTCTCTTTAGGGGGTGGGGGGTGGGGAGTCATTTGCGTAAGCATCAAACACCCTCCTAGGTGGCAGCCATCCCCTCACATGCACACTCACACACACACACAATGTTAATGAAGCAGCATTGTTCGCAGGCTGGCATTTTTTCTAAACTTTAGTCAGAAACTGCGAACATTTTCTCAGTTTTTTTTTTTTAAATTTCTCTGCAGAAGCCAAAGGGCTAGAAACATATATAGATTCAGTCTTCCGCATTGTGAACATGGTCATGCGGCTTGTGAGACTCCTTTTAGTTGCTGCTCTGGAGTAATGTAATGGCTTCTAAGTAGTCCTTAATAGACTAGCTTACCAGGTAAGTAGCATACTATTAGGAAGCCTTTTCAAATATATTAAACTGAGGTTTTTTCCTGAGATTTTAACAGACCCATGTTTATTGCCAAAGCCACATGCCTTCTAAAAGGACTTCAGTAAACTGAGGTTAGATTAATGGCTTGATGTATCCTGAATAGTCTCACAAGCTTTAACCAGAAGGAAGTATAGGAGAGGCCACAGGCAAGTGATCTATTCCCTGACAGTTGCTTCCTCTCAACAATGTCTGTTTCTTGTATCCATATTTATAAAAAGTGCATTTTAAATCTGGCGGTCATTGCTTTTGAATTAATTAGACTTCCAAAGTTCAAACTAAATTGCCTGGACTAGGGCTGTACAAGGTCCATTTCTCACTCATTTCACAGAATTTTAAATCAGCTGTTTTGCTCTGGCTATATTTCAGGGCTGAGGCAAAATTATTTTGTGGGTAAGAGAACAGGAGCAGCTGCCATTTTCTTTCTCAGAAAGTCATGTTTACTTTTGAGGTGGTTTTTTTTAATTATGGAAAATTAAAAATGGCTGCTGCTGTAAAAAAAATGGCTGCTTCCTTTCACTGGGGGCTACCATGACAGCGGACAGCTATTAAATATCTACCTAAAAGCACACAGAGTGGGTGGATCATTCCTCCAGCAGCTCATTTTATTTGAGAGGCACAGTACATTTAAATACCTGTCCAAAGAAAGGGCAGTGATTGAAACAGGCTTTTAAAAAATATAAAGTCACAGTGTGACATTCCATGGAACCCTATTTTTAAACCTGAACTTCTAGGGAAAACATTTTTAATGATTGGACTTTAAAAATATGTATATAAGAAAGTTTTGCAACCCCCTCCCCCCAAATACTTTATTTGAAAGCGGACCCTAAGACTTAAGAGGTATCCCATGCCATTTGTGGGTTAGGGAAAGGGGAATCAGAGATTAACAGTGCAATCCAATGCATGTCTGATCAGAAGTAAGCCCCAACAAATTCAGTTGGACTTACTCCCAAGTATACATGCTGAAGAATCAGAGAAATGATTTGGATAAACCAAGCTGTGGGAGGAGCCATTTCATGAATTCATTCCTCCTCAGATTACTGGTTCAGTTTCATGCATTTTTGGTTGAATCACTATTTATTTATTTGATTCATACCCCATCTTTCTACCAAAATATGCCACCCAAGATGGCTTACAGGCACAATTAAAAGTGATTAAAACAAAACAATACATTAAAATACAATAAACACAACTATTGCAAAATAAAAAAAATAAAAAAATAGAAATAGAAATTAAAAAACAGCACCCAACCCAATGGACCCAATGGTCAAAGGTGTTCTTCAATAAAGAGGTCTTTGACTGCCAGTGAACAAGCAAAGAGCCCTAGTCTAGAGTCCAAGCTCTTAGCTAGATTTTTGTTTTTTGGTACTGATTGGGATCCCTGTTCAAAGACAGATATTTCAAAAGTGCTCAGCTGTCATCCAGGCCACAAAAAGGACCAATTTCACCTACACGCAGAGAAAGAGTGCGTGCACATCCGACAGTTCCCATTGTATAACCTCTGTTCAAATTTTGCAAATGACACCACCTTTGGATAAATGGAATCTGAACACCATTTGAGATTTTTTACTGTATACAAAAGCAATTTCCTTCCGTCATTATTGGATTAACCTTTGCAATTATCCAGGTGTGCTTGAATAAAAATGCGTTGCTAATTTTGTTTTGTTTTTACCTTCCAGCTTTCCCTCTGCTTTGAGTCTGCTGTGAGATTATAATACTATAAGTGTAACAATAGATTTTAGTGTTGTATGTGTAACAATATTACCATCCTTTGAAGTCAATTTGTCTTGAACAGGGACACCGTTTCATATTCACTGCAGTATCAAGTGACAAAGAGATGGCTTAGGAAACCACATTCCCTTGAGTAAAGAAGGGGTTTAAAAAAATAATCAATTATCAAACTATGAAGTAGAAGTAGAGAAGGCAACCTGGTACCCTCCAGATGTCTTGGATTACAACTCACATAATCTCCAGGCACTGGCCATGTCAGTACAAAACAATTGGGGGGGGGGGCAGGTTGCCATCCACTAAGGTACATAGTCAATGGATTCCTGCAGCCTGCATGTTTGACCTGCTAAACCAAAGCCTGATAAACCTCCTGTATTGGCTGACTGCTTGGAATTACTAAAACAGGGGTGGGGGGGGGGAGAGAGAGAGAGAAGAGGGTCAAGCAATAGGGTAGGCCCCAGTATGTGACTGCATTTGGACTGATGGGTCACAAGTTGTGCAAGCCTCCATTAGTGCTTTCACTCAGATTCAGCTGTAATAGAAGGCCAAGGACAGACATTAGATAAAAAGAGAGCTCATGGCATGTTCTGCAGGTATGTTTTGAACCCACTTTTTAACTTGAGGAGAGGGACTGTAGCTGAGTAGCAGAGCACAGAGCACCAGCAGAAGATCCTGGGTTCAATGTCTGGTATCTCTAGTTAAAGGGATTAGGTGATGGGAATGGTATCTCTCTGCCTGCATCCACAGAGAGTCATTGCCAGGTAGTCTACTAGTAAAGATGGATAAGTGGTCGAAGGCAGCTTCCCATGTTGAGCTATCAGACACATTCGTGACTATACACTGGCAGGAGCCCTTGCCCCTTTCTTCTGGCTTCATCATTCACTCCCTGTCCTACTGAGTCTTGGCTCTTTGCTAAGCAAATACAGGGATGTATATAATAGAGAAGTCACTTTAGCAGTCAAATGGTCAAGCACAGTTTTACCAGGCATGCAGGGGTTTATCCAGAGAGAGGTCTGAGGCACGGCCAAGGTCAAAAGCCAGGAGACAAGCCAAGCAGAAATACAGGCAGAAAGCAGAAAGTCAGATAGGAGTGCAGGGGTCAGTAGCACAGAGATCCAAACACATGGCAAGGTCAAGGAAGAAACAAGATACCAGAGCCTGGAGCAGAAGATAAGGTGTTGTTCCCAGCAGGTCTCAAGTTACAAGCGAGACCTGATATAGCTAGAGCTACCAGAGGCCCACCCAGGGCTTAGCTGCATCATGTTAGGGGCTTGTTACATGCCCTCCTCATGAGGAAAGCCCAATCCATGAGTAGTCCTCTTCAGTAAGTAAGCACTCCTTTGCCTGGCCACTGTCCTATCCTGGATCTTAAGGTGCTGGTGTTGTTGGGGGCTAGGTGCTATTGCAGCATCCCCCTCTGCCTCAGAAGCTGAGCTCTCTTCCTTTCCAGGAGGCAGATTCGAAGGCAACTCCCCTGAGGGTCCTGGACCATCTTGGGTAGTGCCAGGGTCCTCTGAGAAGCCAACTGGCTCTCAAGGTTCTGGCTCCTCCTCTGAAGATGATTCCAGCGGAGCATTTTGCTCACACGAACAATGAATTTTGTTCATTGTGTGAACAAAATGCTGGACTAGATGGACCTTGATCTGATCCAACACAGCTCTTTGTATGCTCTTACCTGGGACCATGACACCTGCATTGCTCCCCCCTCCTGTCCCCTCTTGCCTTCTCATCCTCTTACTGGGGAAACCAGATGAAGCACCATTTAGCAGAGTGTCTGAGTTTTCCCAGTCAGATATGGAGGAGAGTGTAGTAAGGATGAAGGGGCGGGGGGAGAGAGAAAGCAGCAGCAGCAGTAGTAAGCAAACGATGGGGCCAGCAAGCATAGGGAGAACTGAAAGGCTCATTCAGCCAGCATTCAAGTCAGGTATGGCAAACATCTCCAGGTAGGGTGCCCACTTCTGCATCAGGAAAAAAGAGGAAACACTTCCCCCTCTCTCCAGATAGGACAAAACAGGACAGGTTTGCATCAAATCTGCATCAACGAATGTATAAGTATAGATGCAATTGTAGAAAAAATCACTATACTTTTAATAGAAAATACAATGCAGCTCACAGCAGGGAAGACTGAAACGAAACCCAGTGAGCTGTGTGTCTGCTCATTCTGATGTCGAGGTGCTAACTGTGGATGGGCAATCAAGGCCCCTGCCAGGCTCTCCCTTCTCATGGTTCTTTGTCTTGGACTGGACAGCCCTTCAAGTAGAAGGCTCCTTCAAATAAAAGATTCTTCTCTGTAAAGAACATGGCCACCCTAGTTCTAGGTTTCTGGCAGACCCCCTCCTACTTCTGTGAGGAGAGTTTAAGACAGGATCTGTGAAGGTATGATCAGGAAATGGTCTGCAGGTCTCAAACCTGGTCTGAGGACTTTGCAGGGGTGCTCCTGTGTCTGAAAATATAATGAAGATACTAATTATATAATATCAGCATCTGTTTTGCCCTCTCTCCATGTTGTATCCATCATATGATTCCTCTGTTATATGTTGTCATTTTATTTATTTATTCGTTCCATTCCATTTCATTTCTATACCGCCCAATAGCCGAAGCTACCTGGGCAGTTCACACAAGAAAGGGCATTTTATTTTATCCTTTTTTTAGCATGACAATCATGCAGGGGTTATTATTTTACATTTTCATGCAGCTGTTGATTTGGCAGAGATCAAAGGCTATCTAGTCTTGGCCTCAGTGCCGGAGGTCTGTCGGTCCTGCAGATCAGTGCAGCAGAGATGACAGTCACAAGCACTCGAGCTCAGTGTTGAAGCAAATGCAGTGCATGTTGTTTTCAGTCTCCGGCATCTTAGGCTCTCTGGTAATAGGTGTTGGTGGTTTTATTTTTCAGATAAAACAAAGTGCTTCTTCACCCAGTGCATAGTTAAACTATGGGATTCGCTAGCTCAAGATGTAGTGATGGCCACTGATTTGGATGGCTTTAAAAGGGAGTTAGACAAATTCCTGGAAGAGAAGGCTATCAATGGCTACTAGTCTTGATGGCTGTGTGCTACCTCCAGTACCAGAGGCAGTGAGCCTACGTACACTAGTTGCTAGGGAACATGGGTGAGAGGGTGCTGTTGCGCTCATGTCCTGCTTGTGGGTTCCTGGTCAACAGGTGGTTGGCTGCTGTGAGAATGGAATGCTGGACTAGATGGACCCTTGGTCTGATCCAGCATCGCTCTTCTTACATTCTTCTATGGCATGCATGCACAATGCTGTGTGAGGGCTAGACCTGCCTATATGTATGTATATATCTGTTTTTTCTCTTAAGGAACTTTCATCTCCAGGCATTCCAAACTGTCACTCCTGATACCCATTTAATAGCACAGCTACTGATGAGGGTGGGGGCCAAAACATTTATCTCAAAATATATTTTTAATACTCTGTTGTTAGTCTATGTCTGTCTGTCTTGTCTGTCCATAGTACCTCTTACTATAGTACCTATAGTACTTATAATACTTCCTGCTGCTTCCTAGTAAGCTGGTTGGGGAAGGAGAGTGGAGCAAACAGGGTGCTGGGGGAGAGGGAAGAACATGGAGCGGGTGGAAAGTAGGGCAGCAGCACAGAGTGCCATGGGAGTGGAGAAAGCATGGTAGCAACTGCAGAGCAGCCAGGGAAACATGTGGGGCAAGACGACCCCCAGAAGGCACCATATCCAGGGCCCCATCAAACCTAGCAGAGCCACTATGCATGCAGTCTAACCATGCTGGAGGGGAAAGAAACCAAAGCAGAGCTGGAGTCATCAGCAGAGGAGCTGTATGTGATTTGTAGCAGACATTTAGATTTTGTGTGTCTGGGCCTTCCTACTGCTAGCTATGCTATCATTTTTCATGAACAGTTCCTACACAGAGATGTCCTATTTCATGTACATATGCTTATATTGGATAGCAACTTATAGTGAGGCAGCATTCAGAATTTAAATGAATCCAATCTCATTATGTGAAGGCCAATTCGGGGGTCATCAGGCTTACCAAAGCAGCCTTTATCTGCCTAATTGCTTTCTTCTAGAAGCAAAAACACATCCCGCTTGTTCTTTAGGATAAGGCTCTTCCTTTATAAGCATCCTTTCCCACTATGAACGATTCATGATCTGCCTGGATTCCTAATCCACATATGCCTTGATGGACAGAATAGCAGTGGTTTCTGCATAACTCAAGGCACAGTTTAATAATGTGTCTGACTTGCAGATCTTGTTAACAGGATCCTATTATCTGAAATATGCTTTAAGGCCCGTTTCAGCCACTTACAATCATGTGCTATAAATTGTGACCTTTATAAATCAAGAGAGGGGAAAATCAAACAATATGATTTCTTCTCTTCCTTTGAAATACTCTGCTGGCTGATTGATCTCTTCCCATTGTACTTTCGGTTAGGATAGGGGGAGGCAGTGTTGCTGGATCATTAGAAGGTGCTCAATCTCACTTGTTTTTCCAGCATTTCCCCCTGAATGGGAATGGAGTATGTAGGGAATGGAGTATGTCCGTCAGACTTCCCTCCACTCACACCCCCAGACCATGCCTGCAGAGCCTCTGGACTCGTTTGCCCCCATTCACACCCTCATGGACATTCCCCACATTCAGCCAGACCCGTCTGTGAGCACCTGCCATTTTGCCAAGTTTATTTTTATAGAAAAAAGGAGAATGTTAAAGATGTGCATATTTAAAGATGTGCACATTGGATCTGGGAAAGGCTATGCAATATTAAAGGCATAAATGGCCCATTTACACCTCTAATATTGTGTAGATCAAGCTTTCCCAGCCCCAGTGTGTGCATATTTAAATGTGTGCATTTTTAATGGCCTCCTTTTCCCCTGTAAAAATAAGCTTGGCAAAATGGTGGGCGCTTATGGACGAGGTCCAGGGTGAGTGTAGGTGGCTTGGTGAGCTCATGGGGCTCAAGCACAGGTCCAGGGGGGCTCGAGCGGGGGCAACGCTTCAGCCAATACCTGCTGATACTGGATGGGGGTGGGTTCATCCATCCCTAGGAGTATGTGCTATATGTCTGTAAACTGCTGTGATGTACTCAAGCAAGACAACTGTTATTTCATTTCTTTTTGGTTGGAAGTGATTGCAAAAACACATTGAGTCAGTTGCCCATCAAATTGGTAGCCACCTTCTCCATTTGATCCTTTTTTACTCTTTTGGGGTACATTAGACTAAGCTCATGTTTTGATGGTTATATCTTTTCAAAATAGGTGTGAACTTTTGCATCCAAGTCAGGGCTGACCCAAGGCATTTGGTGCCTGAAGCAGAGTAGCAAGTGCCCCCCACTCCACAGTCGAGGTGCACAGACAGCCAAATTATTTTGGTCTTTGAGCCAGAAAATCCCACAAACACCCGTCCCCCTTCCTGGCAGTAAAAGTACAGCAATAATACATTTAATAACTAATAGTTTTCTGCCTTTTCATGACACCCCCAAATCATCTGCTGGATGGGCAAATCTGTCAATTTCAGTTTCTCATTTTTCCAGTCTTAACAGTTCAGTTGGTCCCAAACTTTAAGAAACTTTGCAATCTTAAATTTAGTTTGTTCTGAACTATGAGGGGGAAAAAAGTTTGCATTGATATATTCACTCACATTTTTCTGTGCATTTCTCAGAAAGCATTTTTGTATGCAATTTGCTGATTTTTAATTTTTTTTGCAAGCATTCCCTAATATAATGCATTTCTGAAAGTTATTTTCACTAATATATGCATTTTTGTGATCATTTTTCCTGGATATACACATTTGTGTATGCATTTTTTTAAAATGGAGAATTCAATTTCAAAATTCAGAGAAGAACAAATTTCAAAGGATTTTGTTGTTCAGTCGTTCAGTCGTGTCCGACTCTTCGTGACCCCATGGACCATAGCACGCCAGGTCTTCCTGTCCTGCGCTCTCTCCCGGAGCATGCTCAAGTCCATATTCATTGCATCAGTGATGCTATCTAGCCATCTCATCCTCTGCCGTCCCCTTCTCCTTTTGTCTTCAGTCTTTCCCAGCATCAGGGTCTTTTCCAGAGAATTTTCTCTTCGCATTAGGTGGCCAAAATATTTGAGCTTCAGCTTCAGTATCTGTCCTTCCAATGAGCACTCAGGGTTGATGTCCTTTAGGATTGACTGGTTTGACTTCCTTGCAGTCCAGGGGACTCGTAAGAGTCTTCTCCAGCACCACAGTTCGAAAGCATCGCTTTAGTGTGCATATTGATTAAAATGTGCAAAATTAGGTAAGTGCATTAAAATGCATTTACCTTAAGGAGTGCCTCCAACAACACCAGACAGGCCGCTCAACAAGATCAGCCTCGGATGGCCTTCTCTCTGTCCCATTAGCCAGGACAGCTAGGCTGGTGAGGATGAGGGAGAGGGCCTTCTCTGTGGTGGCCCCCACTCTGTGGAACTCCCTCCCTAGGGAACTCTGCCATGCCCCCTCTTTAATGAGCTTCCGTCGTGCATTAAAAATATGGTTGTTCTGGCAGGCATTTGGGGTGCGTTAGGGTATTTTTAGAAATATGATGTTTTTAATATAGAATTTTATTGTTTTAAACTGTTTCTATTATTGTACATCACCCAGAGTGGCTGGGTGACCAGCCAGATGGGCAATTAATAAATTTAATAATAATAATAATAACAACAACAACAAATGTGAACCAAACAAATTTCTGTCCCATCCCTACTCTATGCTCAGTTGTTGTTCTGTGGTGGTGCCCTTCCAGTGACCCATGCACCACCCCTGATCTGCAGCTGGCTTCTCTCCTGGGCCATCAAGATCCCCTGGGCCACCAAGGAGCTTACAAGGAGGTTGTAATGCTCTCATGGCAATAGGGAGGGTGGGACTGGATTGGTGATATGAACAAATAAAAAATGATGAAATAATGAGTAGAGCTAGAGGCTTAGAATCAAGGACCTAAAAGGGATAGAAAAAACAAATTTCAAAAAAAGATCTTTACAGCACTGTAAGAAAAACATTAGTTGTGTAATGTTTTGAAAGAGCTTTATCCTTTGGGAAAGTGCCTTTTGATGTTTTCTCTTTTGCCTCAGAAGAATCAGCTGAACCATTGCATGAAAATATAAAACACTGTACATTATGCATTGCAGTTCCTATCAATTCTTTTTTGGCCTTTCTTGAAACTTGGAATCATTTTCTTCACTCTGCCATTTTTTCTGTGAATTTGAAAAGGAGGAGGAAGAAGGGTGTGTGTCAGCTTTAGTAGTTCAAGTGTGAATTTCATTAACAGTGTTCAACATTTTATACATCTTTCTCCCCCTGCCCTCCCCCTCTCTCTCTGTCAGGTGTCCTTTTGTATTTGCTCACTCTGAAAGCATTCACATACCTTTTGGTAATGTGCAAAAATGAGGCTCCCGTAAATGGAGGTTTGATTTTTGTGGGGATGGATGTTGTGGTGTTTAGCTAACTTTACAGTCATCTTAACATCTTCTCTAATTTAGTGAGGCAATTTCACTCTTCAAAGTAAGGTAGTTAACCAACGTCAGAAAACCGATACAAGCTCTTCTTAAAGTGTAGAATTTTCTTGTTTCATTTAACTTGTCTCGAGAAGGCAGGCTATAGAACATCTAGACTTGTTATCAGAAAATTTATAGTATTTCCATGACACCTTAGCCCTGTTTGGCATTCAGTTTCCCCACATAATTAGAATCTCATGAGAGAGGAGAGTGGGTCCATGCTTGCTGGAATATAATGTATCTAGATATCCTATTTCTTTCTGATCTACCTGGAGCTGATATGCATGCATGTTCAACTTCCTTGGCTAGGAAAGGGACATTGGAAGTGGTCTCTAATTTCCAAATCTAAGGGGGTCAAAGAAAGGATTTTCTGGCAATAGTTTACCACTGTCACCTTAAGAATGAATAGCCTGTTGGTTTCCACAAAAGCTACACTAATGATTTCCAGAATACAGTTTAGTATCCTTCTTCAGCAAGCCTTCACTATCCCACATGAGCAGGTGTAGTGAACCTGATGTGGGGCATGGCCAGTTGGGAGGGGGGTGGAATGGGAGTGAGTGCGGCTGGTTACCAGGGAGACAGGAGAGAATGCAGTGGAATGGGAGTTATGTCAGCTGGTTATGTCAGTTACTTAGGCAGTTGGGAGAGAGGGAGGGAAAGTGATGACAGGTTTGGGGGAATTGGGAGTTATTGTGTCGATTTTCCCTTGAGCATGAGAGTTATTCACACTGCTGTTTTTCTACTGACTTGTTTTCACATCCCTTGTTCACTCAAAATATTCTGACATGCCATAATAAATCTGTTAGCCTTTAAGGTGCTGTAAGACCCTTTGTTGTCTTTACTAGTAGTCAAGACTCAGGGTCAAACTACACATTACATTAATTGCGTAGTGTGTCGTGCTGTGCTGAAACTTTCCCCCTATTTTCAGGAACTTTTTCTCTCCCTGTGAAAGAGGCATTGTTTTGTCTGCCTCTTTTGCGGTCAGGGGGAGAATTTTGGAGAATTTTCTCCTTTGGGAAGGGGATAGGGTTTCCACATACCTTTTTTAATTGTAGGCAATTATTGAGGGCATCTTTCTATTTTTTTTATACCCTCTGCACTTGCAGGAGCCCAGGACTCTTCTCCAGCCAATAATTCTTCCTGAATGCCTATTGGAGACGGCGAGGTCACGTGGTCTCCAGGGAGCTCAGAAAGAACTACTGGGCTGGAGAAGAATCCAAAATTATCTTCTCCCCCAGACTCTTTCACCAGAGTTTTCATCCCCCCCCCCCAAATGCTGAAAATAGGAAAATCAAAATTTTTGGCACAGAGCTAGCAGTGTATAGCTGAGGCTGGCTGGCTGGCTGGCTGGCATTCTTTCTTTCTTGTCCTTCCTTCCTTTCTTTCTTTATATTAGAGTAAGTGCGGGCTGCACCAATTTGGATCAGGACCACTGCATACTATGTGGGGAGGATTAAATCCTCCCCCCACAGTGTTTGCTTCCAGAACCTCCCTCCTCACCCCCCCCAGAGGGGGAATTTTGTTGTTGTTGTTGTTGTTGTTAAGGCTCTATTGGTGTTAATGGAGGGTTTCCCCCTTTTATTATATTAGTTTTAAACTTTTGTATTGTACCTTATGTAGCATTTTATGGATTTAATTGTGTGAATCACTGAGAGAGCTTCGGCTGTTGGCTGGTATAGAAATGCAATAAATAAATAAATATTACCTTCATAGAGATTGGAACTATATTTCTGTACCTGGTTCTGGCTGAGCATTTACATTCTGTGGTGTGTGAGGTTTGAGTGTGCTAAATGAATCAATGGACCCCGCTGCCTTCCAAAAAAAGAAAAGAAAAAGAAATACAAGACCACACACTAAGAGAGAAATGCAGAGTTGCACAAAATGGACTGCTCATTACATTGTCCTCACTGATGAAACATAAGAGGCATTTGGGTCACAATATCAAAACCTTCCCTCCTTTGGTTTCAGTGCATGTGTTAGTCTTTACTTGCTGTTGTTAGTTACAAAATGATTAGCAGAGCTCCTTTGCAGAAATCAAGCGCGGAGCAGCCAAATAGATTGCCAGTTAAGTACCAAACATTTTGTACCAAATGACCAGCTGTATTGCAGAGTTACTGAAACAGTCAGAAGCTTTATTGGGCTGTCCACAATCCCAGTAGGTCTAGATGGAAGGTGAAATGCTAACTGTTCTGCTGCTGCTAAGGTTGCCTCCTCTTGTTGCATTGAGTGCCATTCTTAAAAGTGGTACTGTGTCTGCCTCACCTCCCGATATTTTTCACCTGCAGAAGTGACAGCAATTGACTCAGGAACTGGTGCCTGAATAGTCTGTGTGCTAGATTCTAGGGATGGATAAATATGTCAGTTTCAATTTCTCTGTTTTCCAATCTTAAATTCTCCCTGAACTTTGAGAATTCGTTTGATCTTAAACTCAGTTTGTGCCAAACTTTTGAGAAAATCTTCCTTGTAAGACAAGGGGCTGCTTTGGAAGAACCCAGAACAATGGTGTATCTAAACCAGTTCTAGAATGTGCGAATGAATAATGGCCCTTTAGTTTTCCTTAGAGAGGAGAGAAACCATATGCACTGAGTGAATGTAAAGAGCATCCTATTGTGTCTGTGCTTCTCTCTGTTCCACAGTGCCAGCAGAAGCTGATGAACCCACTGCATCTAGCAGGCTTCAGGGGAATCAAAATGGGAAAGTTTGAGTTAGACTTTGCAAACCTTCACAGCTTCAGTGGTCTATACATACAGCCTCGTAGCAGCTTCAGAGTTGATGGAGACATGGGCAAAGTGGATGTGTAAATGACTTGCATACCTGCTTTTTGGTGATGTTCAATGGCAGAACTATTTATTTATTTATTTATTTATTTACCATATTTATATACTACTCCACATCAAATGATTCTGGAGCAGTTAACAGCAAGGATAAAGAAATAAAACACCCTATTAAAAATAATGAAAACATTTTGAAAGAGAGAAGTTACGATGAGGCCAAATTTTAAAAAAACTCTGGCTGGTTACTCAAGGAAGGCTTCCTGAAATAACAACGTATTCAGAAGGCGCTGTAAGGAACACAGCATTGGTACCTGCCTGATCTCCAAAGGCAGGGAGTTCCACAGGAAGGAGGCCACCACACTGAAGGGCCTTTTTCTGGTAGACTCCAACTGGGCCATTGGTCCATGTAGAACCACCAGGAACAGACCCTCTGATGACTTCATTGACTGTGCAGGTTGGTACGGAAGGACGCGTTCTCTCAGGTATTCTGGGCCCAAGTTGTTTAGGGCTTTGTACACTAGTATGAATACCTTAAACCTGGCCTGGTAGCGAATAGGCAGCCAGCGCAGTTCCCTCAGCAAAGCAGTTACATGCTGTAAAGTGGCAGCTCCCGACAACAGCCAAGCTGCTGCGTTCTGCACTAGCTACAGCTTCTGGACTGGAGCTGGAACTTACCAATTTAATCCTCAGTGCGGTGTGTGTAGTCAGTGTAGTTGGGCAGCTGCTGAGGTCCACACAGGGATCAGCAAAGGGAACACCACTGACCACCAACACAAGCACTGTGACCTTTTATTAAGGCCTTGTGTCCATATTCAGACATATGCACAAGTTAGGAACTGTAAGGCTCTGGTGTTGCTCCATTGCCCTAGTAACCATCAGACAGCCAACAGTAGTCAGTAGGAGAAGACAACTTACCATCTCACTTTAGACTCTCACTGGCCACTGCCTCTCACCAGCCGCTGTCCATTAGCCCAGCTTCATTGACGGGCAAGGTATCTTACTGTTAGGTCTCTTAATACAGAAACTGTGACTAACAATGTTATTATGCTGGAAATACAAGAAGTCAATATATAAATCACTCATCTGCCTCCTTTAGAGCTATGCTGGCTGGGGAATGCTGGGGAATGAACCCTAAATGTCCATTCTCTATTGCCCCATTCAGTGATGAGTCTGATGACATTTTCTGCCTTTCTGTAAAAATGCAGATAGCCGTTTGTGCATGGAACTGAATGTGTGGTAAATAACTACAAAAAGTAGGGTGACGTCCACTGTGCTCATGCTGTGTGGACTGCACAGCACTATCCTGGCTGTGCACCTCCTGCCTTCTGTGTAGATGGGCTGGGACGTGGAGGGGTCCACTGCGGGGATAAAGTGATGGCACTTGCAGAGAAGCATGGGTCAGAAGTTTGCTCCATTGAGATGTTTTAATAGATTTTCGCACCTCCCAGAGCCACATGTGAAAATGGCCTCAATCTGTGGTCAGAAATCCATACATTTCTGGGCTTGAGATTCATTCAGTGGAAGAAAGAAAAAAACGCTTTTGACAACAGACACACATTTACAAAATAAAATATGCAACAAACAAATCACTGCATACATTTTTAAATTGTGCATAAACATGATTTGGTCAATAAGAGCATGCATTCATTAATGTGTTAATTTGAAAAATGCACACCAAAATACGTATGGATTTGTTTCCATACCCCCCTGCCAACCTCGGTTGGAACCACTACGGAATAGATTTGGAGGTGAGAAAAGAAGGAAGTCTGCAGAAACAGACTTAATATCTGCACGTTGCTAGAATCATGGGATAGTAGGGTTGGAAGGGGCCTACAAGACCATCGAGTCCAACCCCCTGCTCAATGCAGGGATCCAAGTCAACTTGCGGACTGTCAGATTACACACATTATATAGACATCTCCTTCAAAACCTCTGTACTTCCCTGGGCTGTATGCATGCATGCATGCATGCATGCATTTAAAAACCTTACTGTTTGATTTTGCCCTCAAAAATTAGGTTTCTTGTAAAATCCTCATTTTAAAATGCATTTGCATTGCTGAGCACAAATAAAGATTAAGTGGATAGTCCTCCACTTTTTAGTGAGGTGCTTATAATCACAAGAAATTGTGTCTAAGCACATGAAAGATGGCAAGATTATGGGTAGCATTCTGTTTGCTGCTCCTATTTTATAAACATTCTCCTAATTGGATGATTTGGTCCTATATTTTAACGGCAAGTGCCGAACCAGAATCTAAGCAATCTATCTAAGTAAAGTAGAGGAAATAAGATCTATGCAAAAAATATTATACAGCTGCAATGTGCTACTTTACGGTGAAAATACTTAATTCCAATGGATGTGAAAAGTCCTGTTGTAAACAAAAATGATGCTTAGCTAGCAGATTGGATTTATTGGAAGCCATATATGCTACATGCATATTCATTAAAGGCCAAATTCTTGGTTAATTTACAGCTTCTGCAATACTATTAAATTGAGGGGAGGTGTGGGATACAAAAAATGATGGTTCACTAAAGTTTGTTCTGCTGTAAGATTCCAAACGCTAAAACATTTGCTGGAAAAAATGGTATATCCCTGGCATGCATGATAATATATCAACAAATGTCTGGAGGTTTCAATATTTTAAAAATATTCCTCATAAATGAGTACAGGGTAATGTAACACTGCATATGGATTACCATTGTTCTGAAATTTTGCTTTCCACTGCATGCCAGAAATCCCCTGCCTCCCAAAATGTATTCTCCCATTCTTTACCATCACTTAGATGTTCTAAATTAGTCATATTCCTCATAGACACAATGTTTCATTTTCTGTAAAACCACTCCGCCAAGGTGGGTGTGATTGGCTTGGGAAAGGTTTTCCCGCCTTCCAGTTCTTTGCAACTGAATTTTAGCAGCAATTTAAAATGCTTGTAACCATATCCAGTAATTTCTTCTATATTTTGAAAGACCAAGTGATGAAAAGTTTTCTCCTGCAAATAACTGGACATCACAAATATATTCTCTGCAATCATGAGAATAGGCTACCCCCCCCCCCTTAATGCAAAAGGGATTCTTGGAATGTTATGGGACGAACGATTCTGAGTTAGAGGTAATTTTAAAAAAAAGCGCTCCATGCATGCAGACACAGGCTCTTGCTATTTACCGCAGGGGAATCAACAGCACAAGATCTCTTCCCAGTGCTGGCTCAGGGATTTTGAGGGCCCTTGGGCAAGACAGCCCCAAGCCCCGCCCCTTAGTCAGCCTTCTGACTGCTGTTGTCACCAATTGGTATTGCTCCTCTTCCTCTTCCTCATCATTGCTGGCTCTTGCTTGCTTGACAGGCAGAGAGCCAGGGAGCAATTAGGCAATGGCATCTCCTACTCCTCACCACCACCACCGTCTCTGCCAGAGCAAGAGGCAGGTGAACAAGCAGATTGTAATGATGAAGAGGCGGAGCAACTCCAGGCGGCTCTTGTCAGTGGGTCCTTGCTGGCGTGAGGGCCCTTGGCAAGTGCCCAACCATGCCTCATGTTGACACTGACCCTGGATCTCTTGTCACTATGGAGGGCTTCATTTATCTTTTGCTCTCCTTTTTAAAGTTTAACTAAGATTGTGTGAATACTTGTTTATGCAGCTAGAATCAAGTAACCCTAGCTTACTCAGGGGATGTTTGACTTCTGACTGGCTCCAGGACATCTCGAGAATGCATGGGGATGAGGGATGGGGAGAGAAGGCCATGATTTCAGTCTGGGACCTATTGGGTTACTGCAACCAGTGTTGATGTAGGCCAAACAGATCATATGGCTGCACTTTGGCATTGCTGCATGCACTTTGGGGCATGCAACAATGAAAGCATACGCTAAATGAGCTGGAATCTGCTGGATACAGAATCTTGCTTGCCAGTCTTCTGTTTCCAACAGTGGCCAGCATCAAATGTTCTATAGGAAAGAGTAAGGAGAGCCAAAGGACAATTTATGCAATTAATGAGGATTCAAACAGGCAGGCATGTACAGAGAGCTTGTTTATATTCCACCTCATTTGTAGAATTGCTTAATGTATAAAATTACTTCCCAGATAAAAACAGAAATGTATTTAAGTTATCCTAATATCTGCCAAGTATGATAAATTAATGTTTCTGCTGAATTCATGAAAGGTTTTGTTTATTTTGTGACCTTGAGCAATTCCTTCAGACATATCTTTACTATGTCACAACATGTGTGTGTGAGAGAGAAAGAGAGTAAGAGGGAGAGAGAGTCAATATGAACAATGTCCTCACCAGACAAGTTTATGTCTGCACTAGAAGGGTCTTTTTTTCAAAGACATTTCACCCATGTGATTAATTATCACCAGAAGTGTATTCCTCAAACTGTGTTATATGAGTAGGGATGCTGGAGAAGTGCGAGACAAAGTGAGCTCAAATTTCTAAGAAACTGACCTGTAGAATCTGCTGTGGAGTGACCCCCTCAGGCCGTGCCGAGTCCGTGGACTTTCAGATGTTTTTTTAAAACTTTCCCGAAATTTATGCATATAAATTGGTAGGAAAATACATACGTTTTTGCTGAGGAAATGTTGAATGGAATGGGGACAATGGATGGAACAATACACTAAATGTTACGTACTGAGGTAAATTATGTAAATACTTACGTAAATACTTATGTAATTATTTGCGTATTTTTCCACATGATGAAAAAAATATATATTTGCATCTGTCTGTGGGCAGATGATGGAACAAAAGGCACCTGACAATCCGCAAAACACAGACGGAGTGGATTTTACACAGTCAGTACATCCCTAGTTACGACTAGATGGAATGGTGAAGTGGGGGAATGTTCACAAGTGAGATTGTCACAAGGAGTTCAGGAGTTGGAATCAAGCATTGTAGCAGGCCTGGGGTTGCATGCAGGCTAAGTCAGAATTCCCAGATTTCCTGATGGCCAGAGATGGAAGAGTGCTGGGCAGAAAAAGCAGATAAAGGATGACCAGCTACCCTTCCAGTCTGAGGCCATAGCTAGGCCCTTCCACACATGTTTGTTATGGTGTCCTCTGCACTGCAGGTAATCAATGCACCCTTTTCCATCTTAGTGTGTTGTTATATATGATGGGAAATATTACAAGGCGGAAAGACACTTGTGTTACTTTCAAGACAAGGTTGTATTTAAGTTGCTGATTTTCCACCAACAAATCTGCTTATGAAGTGGTGTTTATTCTGAAAACCCACACCTACTTATTCCTTCTATATTTTGTTTCATCAGACGTTTTGGGCTTCAATAAATAAGTTCTCCCATCTTCTTCAAGAGATCATGGTCTATAGCCCGAATATGTCAAATATTAACTACATTTGTAAAGTAGCTGTAACATGCGTGGCGTTTGTTCTTTTGATGTACTTTTCTGTTTGTTGTTTTACTTTTCTGCATTGTTAAATTGGTATGGTTGGAGAAAGACGATGACTTTTATTTCCCTGATTTGATTTGATTTCATGTCACAAATACATCAACTACATTTTATTTGCAAGCATTCAATGTAGTTTTATATAAAACTAGAAAGTATATGATTAGTTGTTATGGTGGAAATGTGCAGGGAACAGTTGCAATATCTTGCATTAATTTGTGTGCTCTCTGAGCATCTATGTGTATGAGTTCTATACTTGCAAGGGCCAGGATGGAACATTGGTTTGCAGCCTTCCTTAGCCTGGCACCTTCCAGATATGTTGGACTACAACTCCAATCATCCCCATTGTTCCTGCTGGCTGGGGACTATGGGAGTTGTAGTTCAGCACAGCTAGAAGGAACCTGGTTAGGGAAGACTGGGTTAGATTGTACAAGAAACCTATTTTGGAGATAAGGTTCAGCACCTCAGATAGCTTCTTTAGAGTTCTGGCTGGTTCTGTCTGAAAACCGGAATGGAATCACAGCCCCACTGAAATTGGAGCCATCCGTCTCCACTGTTTGAACCAACCCTAGTTTAAATTAATGCCCATTCACCTCAGTTCAGACAGAAGCTTCTGATCTCCTCAAGCTGTGCCAGAGCAGGAAAGGGGAAAGAGGAGCCTGAGTTTCATGTAACACTACACTTTGGTGTTAGGTCCCTGAAGGCCCAATATGTTGTTCATGATATTTGGTTATTCCATGCTGGCCCCAGTAATATAACATAGGTATCGATACATGGCTTTATTGGCCTAACCTCTGAAAGTATAGGAGTAGGCCAACTTTTGAGTGACACAGAGCTCTTGTCAGGCAGAATAGACACTGACGGGGAAGTATTGCCGTTCATGGGATTAAGTCCTTGCAAATCACTTTGAATACCATAGTAATGGTAGAAAGTACAGCTGTGCAGGGACCTCCCGATCCTACTCGGAATTTGCTTCGTGGCTTCCGAGTTGGGCCTGATCCAGCTCAAGCAGATCCAGGGGGCCCCTGACCTGCCTCGGCCCTGAACCCGAAGCGGTCCACCCCCGACGCCCCCACGCAACCGCCCAGGTCCTTACCTGCACCACCGCCACCTCCTCTGCTGCTGCCGCCACCACCGCAACACCCTCCACTGCGGTGCTGCCGCCTGCTGCTGCTGCCTCCGCCGCCTCCAGCCGCTGCCAACTCCTGAGGCCTGGACAAGCGGCGACTGGTCTTGTTCCAGGGAGTTGCCATTTTAAAAATGATGACTCCTTGCAAGAAGAGTCACTGCACGTCCAGGCCTCAGGAGATGGCGGCAGAGGTGGCGGCACGGCAGCAGAGGGAGCGAAAGTGGGAGCAGCCCTCCATCCACCACCCGCCACCTCCTGCGGCCTGGATGCGCAGCAACTCTTCTTGCAGGAAGTCACCATTTTTAAAATGGCAACTTCCTGGAATAAGACCAGTCGCCACGCTTCCTGGCCTCAGGTGGTGGTGGTGGGCGGTGGGCGGAAGCAGCAGCGGGCAGCAGTATGTGGTGCGGCGGTGGCAGCGGCAGCAGCAGAGGAGGAGGCAGTGGCCCAGGTAAGGAGCTGGAGGAGCTGGGGGGGGCTGAGCTGGGGGCCGAAGTGCTCTGAGCCCCCAACCTGCTCTGGGCTGCTTCGTGCCCCCTCTGCTTTGCCTCGGAAGGGGCACAAAGTGGACCAAAGCTGCCTGCTTCTACTCGGAGTTCAGGCCTTCGGCCAAAGTGGTGCGCAGCCCTAGTAGAAAGCCTTCATTAGAAAACAAGCAAGCAAGCAAGCAAACAAATAAACAAGTCTGATTTGGCAAAGGTGTTCGCTGTTGTTGTATTTCTCTGCTTATGTTCTTTTACAATCTTGGAGCTGGGATGAATATCTTGACTTGGATGGCTGCAGTGGCGGGCTACAGAAATGGCAGCACTGGCTTCTGCAAAGGTGCCCTGTTTATCATGTGTAATGTATAAGATACCTTGTTGTTCTTTTGCAGAAAGTATGGCTGGATTTCTGAAAAAAGTGCAAGGCCCATTTATTTTTTACAGACATTTGGCAGATAAATGGAGGAGTTCAATTACTGGGTCATTTTTCAGCTGACACTGAATTATTTTGTGGATTTGCAACCAGCTGTTGTAAAACTGTTTTGGTTTTTTTAATGATGATGATTTTGTTTTTATTTGCTGGGATCCAAAGAACTTCACAGCCAGTATTGCACAAGTGTGCTGTTAAAAACCTGTGCTTTTAATCTGGCTCAATCTCAATGTGAAACTGAGACCACATCTGTGGGGGCTCATGTGGGATTCCCACTTAAACCAACAAAGCATAACATGACCTTTGGAATAACTTTAGGGTTAGTGTATATAAATGAACAAAGTTACATATTTACAGATGAAAGGCAAACAAAAACAACTCATACATATAATTAATATAGAGGAACACAGGAAATACAGGCACACTCAAAGAGAAGGAAAAGTTAAAAATACCCCCGAGGGGAAAAGAAATCCATAGATGATAAAATCGCAAACAAAGGAATCCACAAGTTTACTATAATAATTCCACCTCTTAATAAACTCTTTTCCAGGCTCAACATGAAATGGCTCTAGTCTACAAATGCTTAAACCATGGTAAATCTGTTAATTCTCAAGGTTCTACAAGACTCTTTGTTGTTTTTGCTGCAACAGATTAATGCAGCCACATGCCTGGTAGTGGTTACACAGTAAGACATGGGATCAATGTCCATAAAGTAAGTTGATTTCAATGCATCTTGAATTGGGGAGGGTGCTATTGCACTTTGTGGGTATCCCACCAGCAGCTGATTGGCCATTGTGTGACAGAATGCTGGATTAGATTTGGTCTGATTTAAAATGGCTCTTAAGTCCCTCTGCACATTGTTTGACCTGTGAAAACATAGAATGGCCTCATCCTGGTCTTGCATACCAGCCACGTGAAACAATTGAGTCAAAACTTTCTCTGCTGAGCTTCTGGATTCCTTTTTTGCTGGCATCTCTTTTCTTTGTAGATTGCTAATTAATTACTTATCTGCAGGTCCTTTACTTTTTTTTGTAAAAGTAATTGGTGCATGTAGCTGATTGGGTACTTTTGTTATTTTCCCTAGAGAAACTGAAGTCATTTTTGTACAACTTTTCTGAATGTCCAAACAGTTAAATTAATACTAATTATAATTTCTTCGACTCCCACCTATGGTTCACATTATAGAGGGGGAGGACTTTTTTTTTTTTTTTAACCTATATGAGAAGATGCTGTAAGATACCACAGGTTATTTGTTTGCTAAAAAAAAAAATGATAACTGACATCATGTCATGAGAAAGCAATTTTGGTTCATTCCTTTTATCTCTCTAGTGAATCTGAAAACACTCACATTGTACATGTTCAGTCACTTGTAACCAAATACATAACCTTATGAATGGGCTTCAGCTATCTCAGTGCAAATTAGGGAATCTACTTAGGTAGGGGCCATAGCTCAGTGGAAGAGCACCAACTTTGCATGCAGAAGGTTTCCGGTTTGATCACCAGCATCTCTCGATAGGGCAGGAAAAATCCCTGCCTGAAACCCTGGAGAGCCACTGCCAGTCAGTGTTGACAATACTAGACTAGATGGACCAATGGTAGGGCAGTTTCCAACATTCTTATGTCCATAAACCTTGGTTTGTGCCACAGTAGCTAAAGCTACTTAGGATGGCTTCAGGCAGGTAAGAATAGCGCAGCACAGCCACTCAAAAGTGTACTGTGTGGCACCGCACCTGTGGCTAGGGATGTATGGATTGTGTAAATCCGTTCTGTCTCTGTTTCACAAATTATTATTATTATTATTATTATTATTATTATTATTATTATTATTAAACATTTCTATACCACCCCATAGCTGAACATCTCTGGATGGTTTACAAACGATTGTCAGGCACCTTTTGTTCTGTTGTCCACTCACTGACAGAATTGGATTTTTTTGTTTCCAAATTTGTGCAAATGCAGTTGCACAAATTTGCACATACAAAAATGTGCACATCCCCCCAAATGCCCATTTTCATGCTTTAGCCTATGGGGGAAATACACACTTTTGGCTGTTTTTATTTTTTTTTACATAGTTTTCTCTGATGAAATTTGCACCAAATTTGGCAAAGTTAGAAAGCTGGTCTACACATCTGTGGAATCCACCCACCAGGGGAAAAGCTGGTCCGCAGTGTAACCTGTGGGTCAGATTCCTGAAAATCTGAACTCATTTGGTTCCGCCGTGGATTTCTCCGACATCCCTACCTGTTTCCAAGTGGGGAGGTGGTCATTTGAACATAGTGTTTTCTGTTTTCTAAATAGTTTTCCTAAGTATTTAAATCCTAAGTATTTAAATCATCATCATGCACAGCATCACCATCCAACACTCTCAGGTTGCATACCACCAGCACTGTGCTGAGCACACAGCTCTGGAAAGCCATCATTTTAAATTCCCCACATGATCTGGAGTGCCATAGTGCTACTCCAGAGCACTGTGGGAAATTTAAAGTGGCAGCCAGTTATTTCCTGCAGCTGCTACAAGGTAAAACCTGCAGATAAGAGGGCCACTGATGATGTAGGAGGAGGTCTACCAGAGGGCAATTTATTGAAGGGCTCCTCAGCTGTCCCTGAAAGCCACAGACACATGTTTCTATCACACATTTTTGCATTCTGTACAATTCACATTCATTCTTATAACCATCTTGTAAGATGGGGTGGGAATATTATCCCCTCTGCTATCTTAATGGTGGGATGCAAACACAAGAAATATAAACACATTTTGCAGGTGAGCAGCTGAGGCAGAGAGAACATTGACTTGTTTAAGGCCACCTAGTGCATTTGTGACTTGAACCAGGGAGTTCCCAAGTCACTTTCTCAGTCACTTCACCATACCAGGTCTTGACTCAGTAACCTTCACAGCTTTAGGCCAAAATGATGATGATCTCTATATTAGAGATGGCTGAGAGAAGTTGTTGCAGAGCAGTTAAGCATTCTTCCTTGTGTGAAAAGGAACTCGGGCAAAATAGTGTGCCCCACTCCTTTTTGTCCTTCCCTTCCAGTGACTTTTTTGGCTGCCTCCACATATAAATCTTTTTTCCTCCTGCTGCCTCCATCAAAAAAAAAAAAGGTAAAGGTGTCCCCAACCAGTCGTGTCCGACTCTAGGGTGCGGTGCTCATCCCCGTTTCTAAGCCGAAGAGCCAGCGCTGTCCGAAGACGCTTCCGTGGTCATGTGGCCGGCCATCAAACTAGCCTTAAAACTCCTTGGGTCTCAAGTATCCATTTCAGGGTAGTGTGGTTGTTGAGTTTTAGACATGGGATGGGTAAGCCAACAAGACAAGAGACCACAAGGTTTCAAAAAACAAAGTTATAAATTTACTGAAAAAATGTTAATAGGAAAAAGCTTTTATCTTTGAATAGCTACACACATACAACATAAAGTCACATGCACACACACACACAAGCACACCACAAACATACACATGAGCAAGAGTATAATAAAATGACTAGGGATAAACACTTCCAGCTAACCTAACTAGACTGTGTCCCTATATTATCCAAGTTTCTTCCCAAATTCGCCATTTGCATCCCAGTTCATGCGATAGGCTGCGCAAATATTTGCATAGTCTATCACGGCCAAAAACAGGGACGCAAATGGCATAGCGGACACCATTTGCGGCAGCTGGTCAATTAGCCTAAATGCAGCCGTTAATGGCTAAATTGAGGCTAATTGACCAGCTTTATGGCTGCAAATGGCGCCCACTATGCCATTTGCGTCTGGGGGACTGACTTACACAGAGACACGGCACGGCAATGGCTGCCAGCCATAGCTACTTTCTCCATCCCTGAGGAGTTGGCAGCCGGCTCCGCAGGGTCGAAGCGGAGCTGGCCTGGACGGATTCTGGGGGCGGGAGGAATGGATCACCTCCCCCCCATCGAGGATTCCGAGGGGGAGGAATGGATTGCCTCCCCTCCGGCAGACCCCCACGGACAGCAGGTAAGGGGATTTGTACATCCCTATCTAGGACTCTGAGGTGCTATTTTCTGTCCGATCCTTCTCTCTTCTTTCTTCAAAAAAGCTCAGGGTAGCTCAGGCTTTTATATATGAAAGATAGCCTGTACTTTCTCCTCTCCAGCCAACCAGGAGGTTTGATTGATTGCCTTTGCCCTATATTCCTATTCCTGAGTCCTTCTTCTGACCCTCAGTTGCTTGCTGAAAACCCTGATCATTTCCCCCCCCCCTTTTTGCAGACTCCATGACTCCTGTCTTTTCTGACAGTCTGTTGAATCTCTTCCCCAGTTTGTTCTTTCCTCTTACTCAGCAGGCCTTTTGGCCCTTGGCTTCCTGAGCCCACATCCTGTTTCTAATTATCATTAACTAACCTACCTCACAGGGTTGTTGTGAGAGCCAGTGTGGTATAGTGGTTAGAATGTTGGACTGGGACTTCGGAGATCCAGGTTCTAGCCCCACTCAGTCATGAAGTTCACTGGCTGACTTTGGGCCATTCACTGACTTTCAGCCTAACCTACCTCACAGGGTTGTTGTGAGGATAAAACAGAGGGGGGGAGGAGGCTCATGTATGCCACCTTGGGCTTTGATGTGCTGTAAATAGAAGACTGATTTGCCAATCCCTACTCTTGACCCAGTATGGGTTTCTATGCCTTCTGCATGTTGTTTGCTACCAGAGTTAACAATTGTTGAAGTAGGTTCATTTATGTCTTTTCTTCCCGACTGGACAATCAAAACAAGGTACAATACTGTATCTGCAAGTTTTAGAGGTATATCTATATTGCTGATTCCTTGTCACCAATTAGTTTTACAGGTAGGTGATTTTGAGGAGGGGTTAAAGGGCAAAGGGCAAAATGGACTGCTGGCAGGCCCTGTTGCAACAGGGCCTGTCATTCCCTCCACCACACACCTCTCCTGCTTTTGCATTGGCCTGAGAGGACAAGGTGATAATCCTCAGGGGCTGATAATTTCGCCGTGAAGATCCAGTTGCTGACCAGCTATTAGGATGGGGTTGCCTTCTGCATGGGTTAGTGATGTTCTGCCACCTGAGGCAGCATCCATACTTTGTGGATTGTGCCATTTCTCCCTACTTACGTATGCATTTGGCTGTAATGGGTAAGAAAATCCTGTTCATTACAATACAATTTTCAGCGGCAGACCAGCTCCTCACCTTGGCAGCAATCAGCTAGAATTTAATTAGCACTGAGCCCCCCGTCAGATAAGCCCTCAAGGGTGACCTTCAACAAAGGAGGGGTGGGATCCAGAGAAATCAGACACTTTTAATCTTCTAATTAGTGAGAAGGGGCTAATGGATGTATGGCGACACATCAATGCTACACAAACTATTCCAGTACAATTAGGGTTCCCGCAATTCTCTGTTGTGTACTGATTATCCCAAAGAACCAAAAGGCACTATGTAACAGACCTATTTTGTTCATGACATCAAAACACCTTTCTTATCAGTATATATAGAGCAAATCAGATGTAACATCACAACACTGAGATTATGACCCTGGAACACATACCACTCCTGTTTCAGTGCAATCCTATCCATGTCTATTCAGAAATAAGTCTCACTGAGGTCATGGAAATGGTTATATGTCATGGCCACAATTACACCCATGTGCCATCTTACATCTGGTATGTATTCAGGTTTTCATCCAACCAGATGCATGCCTATACAACCTTAGAGACCCTGCTGTTCACCCTGAAAATGCATCAGGCTCTTTTAGCATTCTTTTCACATGCTCGGAAACACTTGAGGGGGTTATCACATGTTTGAAAGTAATGCTTGAAGGGCCAACTGATGCCGTCTGCTCTGCCATCAGGAAATAATGCTAGTAGCATCATTTATGTCTATAGCAAAAAGCCCAGTTGTGTTAGGCATCTTGTGATCAAGTTCATACCTTGAGAAGAACCACAGTCCCAAAGTACAAGTCAAACCCTGACAATCAACGCCTACGTTATATGAACAGTAGGAATGAATAAAAGGCCAAATTCAAGCATTAGTGAATAAAATGTGTGGGTGTGCAATCCAAAAGATAAGTATTTTTAATGCCGTTTCTGGTATTTATTAACCTGTAGCAACTGTCAGTTTGAAGTGGGGGTGGGGGTGAGGGGGAAGCTGTTACAAACGGAAATTATTTCCAAAGTTCAGTGGCTGCTAAATGAGATGTTGGACTCCTATGCTTAAATGCTTAACATAAATTATGACCTAATTAACATTTGCATGGCAATCTAGACTTCCTACAGCTTATTCTGCTAATTAACGCATGACAAATGATCAAGAATTAATATTTCATTGCAACATAACTTGTCGAAGAATGCCTGTTCATGTGGTGGAGAATGCTTTCACTCCATTATATTTTTATATTATATTTTTATATCTGGAAAGTGTTTTGTTATGATTGGAAACATTATGTGTGTTGGGTTTTTTTTTAAGTCATTAAAAGTATTTCCCATTATAAAATAAAAATAAAAATAGACTAATGGGCAAAATGGCTGCAGGCATTTCAGAATGGATTTTCTGCCCCTTCCCCTCTTTAATAATAAATTAATAACAGTCATGAAGTGATCTTCTTAGGTAATTAGAATTTGGATTCTAATCATCATTCAGAGTAATGGCTCACAGAGCTTGAACAATGGAAGACAGCCCCATTGCCATTAGTAGGAACAAGTGTGTGTGCATTGTGTCCAGGGGGACTTGTTTCTTTGTAGGTTGATCCTTTTTTTGTCTTTTTTTTCAGTCTGATTTAGCTGGAGAGAGGAGAATCAGTGAGGCTCGAACTCATCAAGAGTTCCTCCTCGAAGCTCAGTCCACCTCGTTCCCATTTCTGGGTGCAAACTTTCTGTTGTTCGAATGGGAAAACTGTGCATTTGGCTGCACATTTTTTAAAACTGTGCACTCAGATGTATACTTTCCCCCCATTGACTAAAGCCTGAAAATATGTATTTTTCCCCACAATGCACATTTTTAAAGTGCACATTTTCCTGAAAAATTGTAAAATGAGTGCATTTTGCAAATGCTATAGCAAGCTTGGAAATAAGTGAGCTTTGTCTGAAAAATGTGGTCATGTTCACATTTGGGGGGGGGGTGCAAACGGGGAAGGTTCTAGCATTAAACAAAATGAAAAGAAATTCTTGTACATCCCTAGTGCTACCCTAAGATAATATTAGATATGCATCTCTCATGGCTGTCACCTGAGTGATTAACCAATATTGTTCTATGACTAGTATAAATTTAAGTTAGCTAATCAATAGTTTGAACTCTCATTCGGTTCATAGTAAAATTCATTGACTCTGTGCAGCTGAGGTCTAAGCCCCCTAACCCTCCAGAGCAGATGTTGATGGCAAATGGGGGTGCTTCAGGAGGAGAAGGAATTTCCCCATCTCTGTTCCTCTAACAGAAGCTGTTCCATCAGTGGGAGGGGCTAATTGGATACAATCCCATATTATTTATTTATTTTATTTATTATTAAATTTATTAATCGCCCATCTGGCTGGTCACCCAGCCACTCTGGGCGATGTACAACGTACAATAAAACCGTTTAAAACAATAAAATTCTACAATAAAAACATTTTCTAAAATACCCTAACCCACCCCAAATGCCTGCCTGAACAACCACGTTTTTAATGCATGGCGGAAGCTCATTAAAGAGGGGGCATGGTGGAGTTCCCTAAGGAGGGAGTTCCACAGAGTGGGGGCCACCACAGAAAAGGCCCTCTCCCTCGTCCCCATCAGTCTAGCTGTCCTGGCTGATGGGACAGAGAGAAGGCCATCCAAGGCTGATCTTGTTAAGCAGCCTGTCTGGTGCTACTGGAGGCGCTCCTTAAGATAGGCTGGGCCGGATCCATATAGGGTTTTAAAGGTCAAAACCAACACCTTGAATTTGGCCCGGAAAACAACTGGTAACCAGTGCAGCTCCTTCAGCACTGGAGTGATGTGATCTCACCGGCGGCTGCCTTAATCAGGCAAGCTGCCGCGTTCTGTACCAGCTGCAGCTTCCGAACTGTCTTCAAGGGTAACCCCACGTAGAGCGCATTACAGTAGTCTAAACGAGAGGAGACCAGTGCATGTACTACCAATGGGAGCAGATGGTCGGGAAGGGAGGGGCGCAGCCACCGTATCAGATGGAGTTGATACAGCGCTGTCTGGCTCACAGCTGATACCTGAGCTTCCATGGACAGCTGGGAGTCCAAAATGACCCCCAGGCTGCGGACCTGGTCTTTCAAGGGTAGCTGTACCCCATTCAACACCAGGTCAACATCCCCCAGCCTCCTCTTGTCTCCCACCAAAAGTACCTCGGTTTTGTCAGGGTTCAGCTTCAGCTTATTCCTCCCCATCCAGCCACTCACCATCTCCAGACATTTGGATAGGGATTCTACGGCCAACCTTGGTGAAGATTTGAACGAGAGGTAGAGCTGCGTGTCATCCGCATATTGATGACACTGCACCCCAAACCTCCTGATGATAGCCCCCAGCGGATCCACATAGATGTTAAATAGCATCGGGGAGAGGATGGAACTCTGTGGCACCCCACAAGTGAGTGGCCACGGGTCCAAAACCTCCTCTCCCAGTGCTACCCTCTGGTACCTGCCGGAGAGGAATATTATGAGTGAATGATTTACCTTTCAGTTGAACTGGCCTCTGTAAGTAGCTAAGGGAGCAATCCTATGCATGTTTGGACAAAAAAAGCACCTACAACTCCCAGCCTGCCCCAGCTTGCCATGCTGGCTGGGGCATGCTGGGAGCTGGGAGTTGTGGGCTTTTTTTTCTGTCTAAACATGCATAGGATTGTGCCTTAAGACATTATTCAGATTCACTTAAAGACATCGGCTTCACTGTCTCCTGTAGATAATTAACAATGAAATAATCAGTAGAAGTAAACCACGCAACCAGGATAAGAAAGGTTTACAACATTACCATGATCAATAAGGCACAGAGGACAATTAGCCTGCTTCTTAGGTATTGGAGCCAGCACAATTCAATAAAAGACAAGTGAAAGCAAATTTTGTGTTTTTTCTCCCCCAGCAACAAGTATGGACAGGGTAGCGCACTTGATGCCCTAAGCAGGAAGTGAAGGGATTGGATAGCTGAGACCTGTAATTGCGCAATGTTATTAGGTGGACAGAATCCCCTCATTCTCAGGGATCAGAGTATTCTGATCTCTGGTCTTCATAACTACACTTGAACTGCCCTCAGTTCCCTTTTCCAGCCTGCAGCCCTCATGGCGCGGGGAAGAAGGAATCAATGCCCGACCCACAGGGATCCCAGTTTGTTACCTTTGATACTTGACAAAGATATTGCAGATTTGTGAAAGCCGGTCTTCTGGCAGGGATGGCTGGAGGTACCTCCAAACACCATATCACAGAGCACATCTAGCCCACGGATTGAGTGACAAAAAACATAGATTTGGGGCTTCATAGCACCGTCACATAGATAAGATGCCCAATTCAATGTGGATCCTCTGAATTTTTACAGTGGGTCCCCCCTGCCCGCCCCACCCCCAATCAAAGCACAGAACTCATCTTTGTCCAAGTATGCACACTAAGAAACCCAGATCTGCTGCTTCCCAGCAGATCCCAGATCTTCTGCTTCACTTCAGATGGTGTGAAAAATCATATGAAATCAAGAGGATCCCCTCCTCAGCTCCCTGTTTTTGCACCGTGGCTGATCCCTGATTTTTCTGCTTCAGTCCATGGAGGCAGACGTACTCTATGATTGGATGGTGGTTTGGGGGGGGGGGGTTGTCTCCCCTTTAAAAATTGTATGAAATCATGAGAATCCCTTTTTGATTTCATTGTTCCTTGTTTTACTTTCTTCCTGTGCTATGACAGCTATGTCGGTGTCTCCCCACCCCACCCTCCTGTAACACGTTTACCAATCATTCTTGTTGCTTGTTCATTTAAAAATCCAGAAAATTTCACTGTAGTTACTTATCTTCCCCCCCCCCACACACACACACACAACTTTTCAAGTCTCTCTCAACCGTTATTTTGGCCTTACTTTGATTCTGTCTAGTACGTTGACTTGTTCTTGGCTCCCCTCCACCTCCCCTTCTCAATTCCGGTATTCCTTCCCTTCCCATTTTTGATCTCTTTTCCCAATCATCATCATCATCTTTCTCTTCTGTTAGAATTATAGTTAGTCCCGCCCACCCCTTTGCTTGTAGTTTAGTGTTTGCTTTTCTTTTGCTCGTGTGTGTGCATGTGTGTGCGCGCACGCATGCGTGTCTCTGTGTGTGTGCTTGTGCTGTGTGGACATGCAAACAGTGTGTGTCAAAGAAGTACACACTGTCCACATTTCCAAAAACAGTGGGCAAAGGACTACACACATTAACAGCTATTATTTAAATATTACACTGTGTGTTGCAAAGCAAGCAAGCCCAATATGAAGCCTCTTCGGGGCCTTGGCAGGGGCAGAGGTGGCTGCTGTGCCCTCCTGGCAGGGTTGCTGTGTTGCTTCCTGCCTCTGTCAGTCCAGCAGACAACTATCGTTGCTCTTCGTTCCAGTCAGCGTGCCCACCTGGCAGGGTTGCTGTCTTTGTTTGCTTCCTGCCTACCAGCCAGTGTTTTCCAAACCAATTCAGCTAAAGAGACTCTGAGGTTATTGACTGTGAATAGTAAAGTAGTACTATCTGCACCTCAAAAAAACCTCCAGCAGAATTTAGGGATAGTGACTTCCTCACTGCTTCAACACCTAAGGGCGCAATCCTATCCAGATAGGTGGCCACCTTCGAATTCGGAGGGGACCGCCTATCCAATGCAGGACAGGAGAAACATGGAGGGGATCATTCCCTCCACGCTTCTCCTGCCCTGCTTTTTCAGCTAGACAGCCAGTTGTGGCTGCCTAGCTGCGGGAGGATGGAGCGGGGAAGGAGGCTGCTGTACAACACATTGGATGTGTTGTACAGGCATTTCTGCCCTCCCTGGCCTGGAACACCCCCAGACATGCCCCTTTTTGGCTGCTCCACACTTCTCTTGTGAGGGCAGAGGACGCGGCTGTTCTGCGCTGCCTCAGAGGCAGTGTGGAAGTGGGGGGAGCTTGGTTCCTGGAAAACCAGATATCCTATGGCCGTCTAGCCACTATCTAGAGGCCATAGGATTGCTCCCTAACTCGATTATCCCTTTATGAACTTTGATTTGAGTTTCTAAGAATGGCACATTTTACCTGCACCTTGCAGAAAAGCTAGTGGGCCAATCTGTCTGAGATTTGGCAGGTGGGATGCCCTCCAGGGGGGCTGAGAGGGGCCCTGATTTCAAGCACTTCTGTGGAAACAGTGAAAAGTTTTAGCTCTTTGCTTTGAGAGTTTTTGTGGGGAAAAAAAACATCAAATTTTACCTGCACCTAGCACAAAACCTAGTGGGCCAAACTGTCTGAAATAGTGGGCCAAACCTCCAGGGCAGCAGAGAGGTCCCCAAATTTCATGTGTGTATTTTAAAAACTGAAAAAGTTATGACCGTTTGTGTTTTCCCGTGGAAGTCAGTGGGAAAACGCCAAAAATGGG